>NC_072857.1:27410094-28666594 GCF_028858705.1 Grus americana
CATCTTCAAGAAAAAAATAGCTTCTAGATCATGTTTGCCTTTGGACATACACTATTACAAACTCAATCACTTCTTACTCTTTTCATACCTTTTGCAGTTTGAAGTGTTAAAATACAAGGCATCCTGTAGAAAATTTCCTGCCTTAGAAAAAGAATAAGATTAGCTTTCTCTAACATAAGATACCTCTGTTCTCATGGGAAAGGTGGAATGTAAAGATTCACAAGGCAACAGAGGGCAATAACTGCACGCCGAGTCGTACCTCACTTCTCAAACAGCATTTCTGTTGGTCAGCCATCTAAAGACCCCCAAGGACAGCTACACCACAACTGCCTTCAACATAGTTTGAAAGATAAAAGATACAGCTTTTCTTACTGTGTTCCTCATCCAGGAGATGGGAAACTTTTCTAAGGCACTTAAATTTCAACTTGGGCTTTAATACAAAAGTTGGTGCAAAAAAATACATGTCAAAAGACAAAAATGTCAATTATTAGACAACTTCAAATGCTGTGAAATTAATTTTAGTGTAAATATTTTGATTGAGGACCCTAAATTAACCATCTGTTATTTCTGATGGAAAAAACCTGCCAACAATAAAAGCACGGAGCGCTGGAATGCGGAACCCTAGTATAAGTGGGAGTTCTCCATAAAAAGCATTTCTGAGAAATATGCCAAGTCATATACTTATGTCTAAGCTAAGCCTTACAAGTACTTCAGTGTTGCTGCTCAGACAGTGCCATACTTCTGGCATAATATTGCAAGGCTCACTGTCATAAAAGCATTAATGAGTTTAGCATTTTAATTAGAAGTGAGGAAAAGAAGTGTCATTATAGACCTTGATTATTCTGATTACCCTAATACCTCAAAGCTTATTCCAACAATAAGCAAATTCAGACCATATGAAAATAAAATGAAAATGCACAGTGTCTTTCTCTTACTTTGATAACATCTATTTCTATTGCTTGGGCATCTTGCCCTTAGTACTGTCTTACAATCACCAGACACTAAAGCGCAGTCAGCTTGTGATAAAATACTTACATTCTAAAAAAATATTCTGACATTACAGGGATTTTCTGGCTGCTCCACTTGTCCTGCAAACTATAGTCTTATTAGAGAATGACACAGTCCCATGCCTGCTACAGTTAGCAAATTCCATCTACTTTAAGTTAACTCTAAAATTCACATTTACTACAAAGGATGTGGTTTACAAAATAATAGTCGTATTAGGTGCCTAAACTAAGGAGGGTGCATTTTAATAGCATAAGAATAATTATCTATTCAAAGAGAAAATGTTAGTTAGTTCTGTTTTGAAAGTTTACCTCATTCTCCAATAACAAACTGTTATTTAATTGCAAATATGCATCTTATATTGCTGTAGAATCATTCTTCTAGCGCAACTAAAGGTCTTGGTATTTTATCTAAAAAAAATTTCTACTACCAAATAGCTAATATCAATAAGATGATATTTGTTTATACCAAACAGCTTTTATTTGATGGTTTTAGGACACTACTCTTTCTACACATGCCTGAAGAAACTTTCTTACGCTGGTGGTTTGTACAACAACTTATTTGGATATTTTACGTTACTGTCGATGTTTGACAGAGAGATACCACACACTGCTGCAGCTTCGCCCTGGACAGCTTCATTAGATTGACTGGTGCTCTGTGATGAAGTATTACCATTCTGTGGGTCTGTATTCTGTGTTTCTTGCTGGGCATCGGTGAGATCTTTCTGGTTCGGATCAGAGTTAGTGCATTTTTCTGAGTTGGATTCATCACTCAGAGGAGTGTCGAAAGAGACTACTTGTAGGACGATGGATCTGGGAGGACAGGTTGTACCATCGCTTCCCTGACTACTCTCATTTTGTATCCTTGTTGTCTCTTCCTGTAACTGTGCATCTGTGGAATTTCTGCTTTGGTCTTTTTCCTGTTCACCAACATTTTTCACAAGTTCTTCTACAAAGAGGGAACAAAATATGTGAATTAGATATGAAGGATATGCCACAATTGTTTGATTTCAGAGTAGTGACTGATAGAGCTGCACATGGGAACACTGTGAACATCGACCTTCTGCATGAGGACATCTGCACTCGTGTGTTTAATACGGGTCAGATTCTGCTCCCGATTACACTATTGCAACTGAACCATAGCGGTCTGCTTTCTGGTTTGATCTCTAATTTGTACCTCTTTCTTTTGGCCATAGTACAGAACAAGGAGCAGCATCAGACACATTGTAAGCTGAAGGATGGGAGCAGGAGGAGCCCACGCTGCAGGCACGCCCCCCAGCAGTGGTGTTTACCACCACAGGACTAGCAGGAGCAGAGCTCATCAGTTCTGCAACAGAGAAAGGGCATGGAGGGGAGCACCTTGCTGGGGATGGGGGAGGCATCAGAACTGAAGGGAAGCCCTGAAGGAAGTTGGCCTATCGGCCTGGAAAAGTCCAAAATGGCAGCTAATACAGAGCTTCAGCTGGAACAAGTTACAGAGGGCTACACACATGCAGTCCAGTACTGCTGCCGTTATGGCTAGCGCACATATAGAATGGGAAGGACGAAATATGGCGGAAATTGTGCTTCAGGGGACAGCAGCTACGGGAAATAATAATGTTTGTGGAAGGCTCTATTCCTTGCTCTACTGCAGACACCTGGAGAACAGTACAAATGAAATGGCCCAGCGTGAAAGGTGACAGAACAGAGCCGCACAGAGAGGTGGTACCAGGAGAAACTAGAAGATGAACAGAGAATGGAAAACTTGTGATGGAGGGTGAAAAGTCTGATAAAAAAATAATTGTACCATCTTCGTAGAGGGCCTATTTCTCTTGCTATTTGAATCTCTGTTTCATAAATTCAGATTTTAGAATCCGTATACTAATATAGAAGATACAAAACACTATCGATTTAAAAAGAGACCATTGCAGTTTGAACAACACCTCCACGAGACGGCTGCATGATATTGCATAAATTTCTAACTTGGCTGTGCTCACTGTGTTAAGGAAGGAAGCCAAGCACTGAGATATTTATTGAGTTCAACTGGCAAGCTCCCAGAAACTCTGGTTGTGAGTGACCAGTCCGAATCCAGACCAAAAGTGAACGCATAGGACAACTGAAAAATAGCAAAGTCTGTAATTTCATTTCTACCACAGTCAGCATTTGGCATTTTTGTCACCTCACTTTTCTGAATCCAAAGACATTTACCCCTGAAGTAAAATTTGGCCTGTGAAATGGGACGGAAAGGAACACCTCCAAACCTGAGCTGATGTGCAGAAACATGGAACAATTAAATAATTTCCTTCTTTTGTCAGTTCTTTTACTTTCTGGCACACTTTTAAAAAAATCAAGAACTTTCAAATTTGAGCAGTTTCTGAACTGTTAAGCCTTTTTTTTTACAAACTTTAGAAACCTGCTTGTATTGGACTCCAAATCTTCCAAAACTTGGACAGGTACTCTTTTTCTACAGACTTCAATGCAGCTCTTACAGAGAAGCGGTCAGGCTGAAGACATGAAGAAATATCTATATGCAACTGGAAGTAAATCTGGTGTTCAATCCAGATATGTTAATTAAAGCATCTGTCACTCATGGTATAATCTACCTACCTAAGGCTTTTGTCCCAAGAAACTGATTTGCGTGCCATATTTGCCTCCATATGGCAAAGCTACAAGCATTTTTCCTTAACTTTGTAAAAAAGCAAAGGAAATTACAAGATAAAATATTTCAGATGCTGTTCAGATGCATCAGTAAATTGAGGAAAGCAAAGCTGAACTACAATCACACATAAAACTGTAATACTAACTTAGCTCACACTACAAAAGGTAGCTTTTTTAACCTGAAAGCTGGTAAGAACAGACAGTATTTTTCTCACAGAATGGTGTTTTAGGACAATGCTAACCAGAAGTCAGATTTGTCTTGGTGTAACTGTTTGGCTGACCACTTCATTCTCAAATTAGAACCCTCAGAATATTCATCTAGGCAAACCCCACTATTATTTTTTAGTTCATAAAGCTGAATAGCTAAACTTAAAATGGCTTTCCTTCACTCCCTACGAACTTAAACTGGCAAATGAAGATTAACAGTTTGGTCAGAACAATGCTGATGTTCATAACTTCTGTCATGCTGGTCTCTTATTTCTATGACTACCCTTGAGACGATCTCAAGCATGTCTGTTTAAGGATATTTAAAACACAGCCAAATTCTGACTCAGGTCTATGCACATCTGACAGATGTAGCTTTGAAATGGAGTATCTCTGCACCAAGTTACACCAGACAACATACTAGTTACATGGCATACCTATTGCATTTAATCTGGTGCGATACTATTTATTCCAAAAGTCAGTAGAAAAGAATATGTGAGAAAAATATTATCTTTTTTTAAGTATGAAAAATACTGTGGGATTTTAAAATCTGTGGAGTTAAAACTATTGCTAAAAGTTAGTCTTTTTATGCTGATAAAAGGTGCCATGGCCAGCCGGAGGTGGAAATGGGGTATGCTAAATGAACAATTGGCATTTGCAACATCGACAATATTTAATAAGGGTAAGTAGATGAATAGGATTAATCAGATTAAACAATCTTCTTGGTCCTCTAGAAAACTCCCTTCTTTTTTTTTTGGGGGGGAGGGTGTCAGTTAGGCACTGAATAGCATCAGGATTATTATATCCATTCAGATAAAGACAGATAGAAATATGTTGTGCAGTGCAGTACACTCAGGGTCTGTGTTATTGTTGCACTGGTTTTGTTCTCCCTGTTTTAACTCAGTAAAAGTGCCTGGAGCCAGGCCTGTTTACATATTTTCAACTGTTTGGTACTGTTTTCTTTACAAGAACCCAAGTGTTATTCAGCAGAATTTGTGTGAGTTCATCTGTAAAACAAATGGCTTCTCCTAAGTGGCCTGTTAGGGGTGGCTCAATCTTTTCCCTCTCTCCTGTACTTCTGTGCCGTTCCTGAACTCCTGCCTTAAATCACTGTCCTTCATGAGAAGCAACAATGACATTTGATACGTAAACGTGGTAGAAGTGGTGTCTTTCCTCCCTTGTGTTTAGGCTGGGCTGTTGACAAAATAATTGTAATGCATTGTTTTGTTTGGAAAACTGGCAGGAGTTGTAAGGCAATAGCCAAATTTCAGAATAGTTGAAAAATTGTGGTACTCAGTAATTTTGCAGCTACAGAAAATGTGTTAACTAGTGAAGGTCACTTCTTTCCTCTCCCCTTTTCACCAGATACTACTCCTCTTTCATAAAGTCACCTTTTTTTGGGTCGCTTAATAAGTCTCTGAAAATTGAAGTGAGTTCTTAAGGTTTTTTTTTATTGTTAGCTGGAGGGAATGGGAGCACTGAATTCCTGTCAGCCCAACGAAAGACTAAACTGTCCATGAAACACTAAAACTGTCACATGGCTCAATCTCTAGCACCATGCCGTAGGACTCTCTGGTCTCCACAGTATTGCTGCTCTGCTGCTGCAGAAGCTCTGGTGAGTCTGCATTATCAACTCCAACATGGATTTCCATCAGCTCTGCTATTTTACTGCCTGTGTACGCAGCAACACTGTCAGGACATGGTCTACTAAGTGGTGAGGAAGCTTTTCTACATTTTGGTACTTTCTCTTCTGTATATGTCCATCAACTTTCTTTTCCTGGCCTTTTTGTAAAAGGGAACAGAGCATTCCATTACTATCATCTGCACAGTACAGGGCTTATAAGATACCTTTCTGTCTCCAGCAACTGCACCACTTGAGTATGTTGTCACTTAACAAGAGTGGAGAGAAAAAGCACAAAAGCCATGTGTAAGCAGAACTTCTCGAATCGGCTAATGGCAGCGACTGCCACAGCACTAAACCCCAGTAAAGCAAATGTCTGCTGAATCACATTGCTATTTTCATTGGCCGTATTGAAAGTAGCTTACCCTTACAGAAAGGCATAATGACACTGAAGTACGAAGAATCATCAAACTACTGAATTAGAGAGGAAAGCTGTTAATTTTCACTAAGAATTAAATTATCTGAGGAATCTGTAATGAGGAATGCTGCTGGATGTTATGGACACTCTGTATATTACCACAAACTTTGATGTCTAGACTTGTCTGCCTTCTTTTTTACTGGAAAACAAAATTCCACAAAGCAGTGACAAAAGACCAAAACCAGGACAACATGGGAAGGAATTGCACCTTTCTAAAAGACATGTTTTCACATCAGCCATTTTAAAAAGAGGAAGAGACCAGCAATAAGCATTAAAACTTTGCAGAAAACAAGAGGGCTGATCCTGGTGCCTCTGGGACTCCCAAGTAAGTTTAAAGACTTGATCAAGAGTTCCCAAACAACCATGATTTTCCCAACCAACCTGCCACTTTCAAACCCAAGAATACATTGTAATAGCCCACAGAGTTATTTAGGCATGGATTCCTTCCACTTTCAACTCCTCACACAAATTTCATCACAGATATGGGAGTATACAAAACCACTGCAAACCACGTAATCCAGTGGCACTTAATGTCACAGCATTACGTCATATAAAGAACGTAGCAAAGGCTTAATTAGCTATCAAAACTTTTTACTGAAAGATTTGGTTAAAAATAATTTGTGACTTTATGGTTTCCCAGGGTGGCTACCTCCGCCTTTTACTTCTCTTTTGCTGTTTAGCTGTAAGCACATGGGCTTGAATGTTGGGACTTTTGGGACTGGGGAAGGGAGGGACATGCTGCTCTGAGCCTACCAGAGGGAAAAGCTGGTTTAAGTCATGTAGTTTGCCACATGAAGAGGCAGGCCAGATATATATTTACTGGTGTATACTCCAGGGGGATATGTAACTGGTTCCATTATCAGGTTCAGTTATCATTCCTTAGTCTGTGATTTACCAGGTACTGCCAATACAAAATGTTTCTTGCCACTCTTAGCTCAACCCATTCACTGCACTTCCTCAGACCGTGGAGAAAAAGTTCTCCTTTTCCCACTGTTCTTAACACTTTTCTGGATTAGCTCAAAAATTGCTTATGACCTAAATGTTTTAGCACTGCAATTAAAATAACTTTCACTGGTCCTAGATGGGACTCCTTTAGCCCCCTGAATTTATTTTTCTCCAACAGATTAAAACAGTCCATTAGGGTAGTTTTCATGTGCCAAACTGTCAGTCAGTTTCTGAGACTGTCACACACGTCCTCCCACCGCCCGCCCTTCCTAGCGGCTGCTAAATCGCATTAAGATGCTATCAGATCATCACTCTCAGATTTTCACATTTCAACAGCTGTTACTCTCTTCTTATTAGTGAGTCTGCAGAGAAAATCTTTCAGACAAAATGGAACCGAACCCTGTGGTTATTGTGACTGGAAGTATGCAGGACCAGAAGTGCCTGAGGGGGGCCTGCAGGTACAGTGCAGGGGTCTTTCAGAAGAGACATTTGTTATTCAAAGTTGCTGCCCACAGGAAAAAAAAAAAAAGCTGATCCCTATTCCAAAGATGCAGTAGTTGACATTTTTTCATGTTTTTACTACCAAAATTAAGCACAGGACAGTGTGAGAGCCTTGTTCAGCCTCACACTGTTCATCCTGTCCCGATGCAGTCAGACATCCCAGACACACACACCTTCGAGCCGTGCAGCACAGGGCACTGCCAAAAGGTGTTGAGGACAAGGTTTGTCACTGATCACTTCCCACACAAACAATGCAACCCTTATTCAAGTCCTGTAACAGCTAATTCTTCAGAAGAGTTACATAGGCATAAAATGGGAACAAGAAGTAACACTGCTGTTGTATTATCCTGAAGATGAACCATGTTAGCGTGCCAATGGACCGGCAACTGCACCCCTGGCCTGTACGCTGCTTTCCCTTGTGTCATTATATCACCTGAGGTGAGTGTCCTAAGCTGTCTGTGCCTCTTTTTGCTCAGCTGTAAAGTGAAGACGATACTTATTTATCCCTGTAACTTTATTTACAATGACATCTACTGAACAGATGGTAAGCATGATTACTAGTCCATACCCTTTTACTCTATTTAGAGTACCTGAGCTTGCCAACCACTGACCAACTTGATCAGTAAATTTTTAAAACATTTTTATAGCACAAAATGAGCATGAAGGAATAAACATTGTAGGCATAAGGAATAAACACTGTATTTTTAAAAATATTAAATCATTGTGTTACAATTTCTCTGTTCTAAGAACTGTATCATGAAGGATCTTACATGATATTTAAATCTTTCCCAACAAGTTGTGTGTTTCTTGCAGCTTTCTCAGTAGGTCAATAACTTCCAGACCTTAAAATCCATTTAACAAACATTTTCTCCAATGAAACAACCTCTCCGACTCATCTGAGCATCTTTACTGTCTGTTTGCTACAAGTACCACAATCGCAAATAGCAGCAGCCATCTCCGCTAAGTGTTGAAAATAGCACCGGATGGAACAGTCTCTTTATCACTGTGTTGAGTTGAACAAAGACAGATTATCTGGTGATTAGGGGTTTGGAATATTAATTAAACATCAAGGCTTTCAAATTAGAATCCCAGATGTTTGATCGTTATGGTAATTCCCTGTTAACAGCATTCCCTGAAAGGCCTGAGAAACATTCCTCTAATTCTCCAGTGGTGAAAGGTTGAGGACCCTTAGGCTATTGAGCACTGAGCTCCTCTGCATCAATTATAGAAGACACGGCCTTTTTAGCGAAGCGGAGCCATCCTATTTAGTGAGCCTTCTGTTAAAGAAGCTCTCAAGCAGCTACCTAGGTAGATAAATGCCTTCCTCACTAATACAGGCATTTCCAAAACAAAGCTCACTGTTCCTTGCACAAGCTGCTTGCTCTGAATCAGGTCTCAGCAGCAGCTACCTTTTCAGGGAGGAGTAGCATCAGCAGCTACATCTCCAGGAAAGCTGCCCTGTCAACAGCACTGTCAGCGTGTCTTGGTCTCCTGCTCTGGCCTGTCTGGGCACAGGAGTCAGACTATCTTCCTCAGCCCTCCCTCACCACTGGCTGAACTGCCTCCCAACCCGCGCTGCATGCATAGTCTTATCCTGAAAAGGTGAGAAGCTGGAACGGGTTCAAGTCATGCTCAGGAAATTACATGGACTGTTGCTAGTTTCCTTTCTATATTACTTGTGTATCTGTATTACTACGTTTTATAGAGACAACTCCTCCTGAGCCTGTGAATTAATCTGGGAACAATGTCGAGTGTTTGCGGAGCCCACTGACAAGAATGCAGATGGTTCTTTTAACAGCCCAAGTACTGTTTGCCATAGTCAGCTCAGGCAGTGTGTTTGGAGACCTACGCTAACAGCCAGCCTGCTTACTACCATGGCATACCGCCCTCATACATGAGACCTTCTCAGTGCACTCAGCTCTTTGTGGTTTGTCATAACCTATCTAGCCAGGAATAATGATAGCGCTAACAAAACTACTTTCACCTGGCAGTGATTTACCCCTGGTATTTCTTCCCTCGGAACATGCTCCTGCTAACATAGGAATAAAACAGGACTTCATACATATGCCCAGAACAACCTAAAGACTTTTCATCAAGCAATAGAGTCAGAGAAGGTAACAGGAGATCCAGACAGGAAGGAACAAATTATTTGAGGTTCGAGGTCTCAGGTTATTCACTTACAATCTTAGTCAAACTTGAGCGCAATCTGAAAGGAATTTCAAGTGGAAAGGGGATGTATTTCAATATTTTTCATTCTTTACTAGATGTT
This sequence comes from Grus americana, assembly GCF_028858705.1. NCBI lineage: Eukaryota > Metazoa > Chordata > Aves > Gruiformes > Gruidae > Grus > Grus americana. The sequence goes on from NC_072857.1 coordinate 27,419,754, forward strand.
CATTTTGCACAGTTTGATTAAGGATTTTCAGCCTTTGCAGAGTGCAGCTTCAAAGCGGATATACTGCTGACGTGGACCACTTGGGGAAGATTCCTTCTCCCATTACGTGACAAGAAACTTATGTGTTACCTCAGATAGTGCTCTATAAAGAGCTATATTCACTCAACGAAAACCTGTTTTCCAGCAGCCCTTAGTGCCCACATACGAAGTAAGTATCCACACATTGCTTCCAAAAAATGAACAGAAAATAACACTCACAAAACCTATATAATTGCCCCACAGCTTTTATTTAAAAACTTACTATCTGTGTACTAACAAAATACAAATCTGTACTCAAAAGTATTTGCACTATTCACAAGCTGTGAGAAGCTTTGTGTTGCCAATGGCTATCAACAGCCCAGAAAAACTGGGCTAAATCTATCCGTAATTTATAGAGCACTACAAAGCACTGGAAACAAAGGGGAAATTATCTTTTTGATAGCACTGTACACCTCCAAACAATATACCAAAATGCTGATGTACCAAAATCAAGCTGGTTAGTTAGATGTTACTGGAAATGGCAAAAGCAAGTTCTCCATTCTTCTGTATTGAAGGACCTTGCATGTAAGGCTGTTTGATTTCTGCAGGCTGTAGCTAAGTGGTCTTGGGCACCCTGACAGTCTGGTATTACTACTGATCATTGCAAATTAGCAGCTTTGTCCTTTTGACCAGTCACTATTGGTTAGACAATACCATAAGAGGCAATTGATTACATGAAGCTGCTCATGAAGAAGAGACAATATTGGTTAAATCTCCTCCTCAGCTGCCCCCTTCTACCTAACTCTCAAGTCATTGTCACAATAGATCATGGAAGCTTGTTCTTACTTAATATTCTCCTAAGGAGAATATTCATTCGCAATTTAGCACTAAATGAGATTTTAGCCTGCTCAGCAGTGTTTTTCTGTCTTGTCTGACACCTCTTTGAGAGAAAAGATGCTGCTTTGGATGATAGGATGAAAGACAAGGCTGGCACTGGATTCCAGGATACCGTTCCGGGCCATCACTATCAGGTCATTTAAAGTGAAACCAGTCCCAGCAGGGAAACGCTATACTGAAATATTCCAGGTGCTTACTCACTAAGACTGTGGACAAACTACTCCCAAATGCCATTCATTTAACCTGGAACAAGGTTATAAATTGTGTTCAACAATTATCACAAATAATTTCACTCAGATAACTGTAACCCCAGACAATTTTCAGGTATGGCTTAGGAACTAAGAGGCTTGATGCAGGTTTGGCTTTATTAACTACCAACCAGCAAATGAAGAGTCACTTTTTGCCTTGTTTGGGTCTAATACATTCTGTGATTGCCCAAATCTTTAGATCCACCGAGTCATTTAAATAATTGCCTACAGCATAGTCCCAAGAAGCCTGCAATACTGAATTTTGTTCCATACAGTGGGGAACAAAGAGCATTTCTAATGGCAAAGTACAACTTTTACATTTCTTAAGAAATGTGGCAGCACATACTACTTTGAATTGTTGATTTTGGCATTTAAAGCAGATGTCACTATCAGTTATGATTAAATGTGCAAGAATGCACATTTCTAAACCAGACCTCTAAAGATAAGCTGAGCAGCACAGAGCCTTATTGTACAAGCTATAAGACTTCCTCTCATCCCCTGACCATCTACATCTCTTTATACCTCCTGGGAGAGTGAAACAGGACCATCTAAACAAACATTAAGACATACAAATATATGAATACAAGACAACTATGTATTTTTATAGGTTGAAGGAAATTAAAAAAATGAAAGTAGAGGACATATTAGGGAGTAACCTATAAAAACATTCCACCTTAGTATATCATACCTTCTACTGCTAATTCTTTCCACCTTTCTTTGTTTGCTTGAATGATCTTCATCAAGTTGTCCTTAAAGCTCGTTAGGTTTACAGTTGCTAGAGAATTTTCTGTGTGAGTCCCTCCATCACTTGTACTTTTAAAACTGGGTCGTCTTTGTGCTTCAGCATTGCTTACTGCTCCCAAACTATTTTGGCTGCAGAAGGGAAAAACCCCTAAATTATGAACACAGTCAGGCAATTTTAATAATCCACAAACAGTTAATTTGAATCAAATGCCTAAGGACCTACATGTAATCACTAACTCAAAATAATAGCTTTCACCTAAGAGTGCCTAAGATACAAGACATTACTTCAACTCATGAAGCTGTAACCCGGGACTGATTCTTACAGACCTTTTTCCAGGGAGGAAAAAAATGTGACAGCTGAAAATATATTACTCTAAAGTTGGTTCTTGAAAGAATGTATATGTAGCCATTTTGGAGCAGCTTCTTAGCTGTGGTTTTGAACAGTGAATGGTATCTTTGGGGCTCACAGGATAGACATCTGATTGTTATCTGTTGAGCCATTTAAAAAAAGGAAGACACAAAAGTATGACAGGTAAGTAAGTTTAGCTTCATCTGAAAATTCTCTTCAAGGTACATGCCTTCGAGAGTAGTCAAAGTAGGATTTAGTACTGTGGCTTTAAAATCTGCTTAAGAGCTACTGCAGCTACCTTACACATAAGTTAAGGTAGAAGTTAAATCGAATCGTATGTAAATATGCAGAAACATGTAAAGGTGGGAGAAAAAGAATGAACTCTTTCTTCTTGGGATTAAAAAAATCAGACCTATTTCTGGCCTTGTACAGGTAATCATGTCATAGCAGGTTTTGTTTACTCAATTACACTGCATAGTTTATCTCATTGGTATCAAAGATAGATGTTACTATGCATAGATGGATTTCCGTTAATCAGGAAATATAGTTGCAGTGAACATATCAGCGAGAACTGCACACAAAGAGTTAACTGTAATTTCTGTGTGCTCCAGAGATGTTGAATGGGACAGAACGTAAAGAATAGGCTATAATTCTAACATTTTCCAGGCACCACAGTGAATGTCACATCTTATACTCACGGCGTCCACCCAGTAGTGCAACTGCGCTGCGTCAGATATTTCTGTATCATGCTATAGGCTCCCTATCCTCTTTGTAAGTGTAGCTCTTGATTCCATAGTAAGAAAAAAAATCCCTTTTTCTTCTACCTCACATGAAGAAGCTTTGCTGGATCATAAGCCTTTGTTCATCTACCACTCAGCCATGAACATCAACCGAAATAAGCTTGGAGCTACTAATCATTTGCAGCTGCTAATCACTCATTTCTGAAGAAGTGAGTAGGTAAACAAGTTTATCAATAATGTCTTAGTTTAGCACTGTTCCCCAAAACACTAAGAATACTGTCATAAAAACCTGCTTCTAGTAACTTCTACTTACTTCTGGTAACCAAAATACATGTGAAGTAAACTCATGATCAGAGAAAAGCGAGCTTCATCATTTTGCTCTTAAATGCTAACAGCAAATGAAAAACGGCCCTGCGGAGTTAGCATATTAGTAGCCACAGTTAAAGCTCAAATTACAGTTTTAAAATGAAAAAGAAAAAAGTGGTAATAGAGGCAATATTTGTAAAAGCAGCATCTGATTATTGAATGATGCTTTCTGTGTGGAATCACTCAGATAACACTGCCTGTCATAGCTAGTTTGTTTTATAGACAACTTCTATCATGATGCAAAAATCAAGAGCTTGATGGGCAACCCCCACACACATCTCACTTCTACTGTATTTAGATCTCTCAAGTGGAATATAAGTGGAATCAATTTTCTCTCAAGTGTATATATCAAATGATACTAAAAGGGAAAGGTGAAGAAGGAAAGTGACCTACAGCATAATAAAAACCAGAAAAAGCCCTGAAACCACTTTCATCACCTCCACTTCCAATTATCTCTCAGAAAGGTAAGAATGACTTTTGGTTCTCTCAATTAAAATTATACTGCAAATAGCTCAAGATAAGAGAACTAGGAACTTCAATAATCTATTGCAAAGATTACAGTCAAAGGAAAAAATGTTATAAGATATGCTGTACAAAATCAACTTTATATTTGATACGTGTGTATTCTGCTCATTATTATGTTTTTGCCTTTTTATATACACGATTGTCCACAGTCAATGGAGTAATAGCATATTGCAAATACAACATAGCACCACATGGTGGCAATACTGTACAGCTATTTATGGTACTTTTCCAACTTAAAATAATTGTGATAACTCAGAGAACGACATTACTATGTTAGCTTATGTTAGTTCAATAATTAAGCAGTGTATTCATACCTGGGTGTCCCAAATGCAGGACTTTCAGATTTTGATGCTTCCTCTATAAGAGGCATAACAATTTTCTCCATTGAGTCCGTAAGAAGAGAAAATGTTGGTTCTACTATGAAATCTATGAAACCTAAAGAAGAGAGAAAATCAGATTTTACATTTCCACAGCTCTTAAATCTAAAAATAAATACTTGCTATCAGGCTGATTTTCTGACTGTAGTTCTGATTCAATATACTAGACACCACCAGTATAATCTTGAGGAAAAAAGCACAACTAAACCAAAAAACACCTGAAGCTGTAGAGATATAACTAGATATTAATAATTATAGCTTTTCATTCATCTTTTCTTGTAAATCTTATGCACTGCAGAATACACCTACCATTTGAAATGAATATTAATTATCGAATAGAAGGGAAGCTACCGTTTAGCCAGGGGGCTAGAAGTCATACTGTCTCTTTTACCATTCGGAGCTTCTTGCCAAGGAGTTAATATTTCAAACTGCTGTTTATTATTCTGTGGAGGTAAAGTGTTATTTCACAGTGTGTAGGAGGGTTCTGTCAAATCAGTGAAGAGAACAAGTAATATCCTTAGGAGACAGCATTCATCCCACAGTTCTGAGATGTCAGCTCTGAACAATGTCTTTTACATTTTAAAGTGCTCATCAAGGTATGGAATGACACAGTGAGAGAATGAAGCATTATTCTCTGCTGAGCACTTAACAGGAAAGAAAAAAAAAAAAAAGCTAAAACATGAGCTAGCAATGGATTTCCAGATGTCTTCATACTCTAACCATGCAACATGGCACAAAGGTGAGCAACAGTGCTTCAGCCTAGGATCCAGCTTCCCTCTTGCAGTAGGTATGATGCTCTAGCACGTTGCCTTACAATTTCCAGTGAAATGGAATAAAGGACGTCTTGAGTGACAGGGTCAGACAGGGTGACATGCTTCAGTTCAAGGATAAGACCCTGTCACCTATAGAATCTCTCCCTGAGTACTGTGTTCACTGACATAAAAGGTACAGCTGTTGGTAGGACATACACTTCTACTCAGTATGCTTCCAGGGTGCCTCCTTGTAACCAGCCCCAGTGATCTTTACCAATTTTTATTTCCTTACTGTTGCTGATGGAAATGGGGATAGAGCGAGCCAAGACTCGCATTTCTTAAAATGGGAAGCTGAAGTTTGGCCACTGTTGACCAAAATGCAACTAGGATTGATGGGAACAGAACGCAGTGGTCCTTGTCAACCCAAGGAGGCTTGACCCTGTGTAGTTTGGCCCTGCCACATTGACAGTCTTAACTGCAGTCCAGAGATCTGATGTACGAATTAGCCTTAAGTTGAGATGCATCTACAAAACGGTACCAGGCTTTCAGATTGTAGTAGAGACAGACCTGTGAGTTCTTGAGTAAGAATCGACCTGTCTGAGGACATGATCTACTAAACTCTAAAGCGTGTAAAGTAAAAGTTGAGCTCATGTCCAGCACTTTGGTTAATCCCTCTCCTAGCCCTCCTTGGCATCACATATGCTGAAATTTCTTCATGTTCTTTTGAGACCAGCACATTTCTGCTGGAAGAGCATATGAGTTTGGTGAAGAGAGAGGTGCAAAGAAATACCTTCTATATGATGGCATTTGGAACATTTAAAATTCAGAATGGGCATAAGAAATGTGCACATGATTTCACATGCTCCTACACATACAAGAAAAAGGAAAACACAACTTGTCATTACCTATTTGGGACTGAGCTACCAAAGTAGACTTGCGGTCACAGAGTGGGGAAAATTGAAGACCTAAAGCAGCCTCCTTGTCTCCCTGCAAACAACAACATTCAATATTATAAGCACATGTTTGATAGAGGGACAGAGAGACAAAGAAATCTGAAAATGCTTAGTATTTATTCAACAGATTACTTTGTTCACTTATATTCCTAAACAAAAACAAGCCACGGGCAAGAAACCCAACATTATTTATCTTTGAATTTTCAGGAAAAGTCAAAATTCTAACTTACATTTGAAAATTTTTATATAAAGGAATTTATTGCAAGCAAATTCTCCTCAAGAGCAAGGCATGTGCCAATGAGATTTAACATATACGAAATCCTTCAGTATTTAACAGATTAGTCCTGCTGATCCCAGATATAATGGGATTGGAGATATTTAGACATGTTTGTAACAGTATACCAAACACTAAGTGTTTCCTTCTGTCACATTGGTTTATCTGACATGTAAAATTTCTTCTATGGATTTACACAGGTCAGGGGCATGATCTGACTTGATTTCATTCTCACTAGCAGGCATGTCTCTCTACTGCTGAAGCCATAAAAAAGCACAAGCTCAATTTCATTACAAAGATGATTTCTACAACCTAGTTCTGAAAATATTTCAACACCTAACACATTAAAAGAGGTTTTTTGTCATAACAGTCTTAACAGACAGGGGGGCGTTATCTCCGTTTCCAGCATGGTAGATCAACTGACTTGCCAAAGTTCAAAAAGAAAGTTTAGTGGTGCAAAAAAAACCCTGAAGAGACATCTTTCAAAGGAGGCTATAATTTGTGCTGCTGGACAAACCTGGCCCCCAAATGCACTGACATTATAGATATAGGAAAATTTAAGTCTTTCAAGTAAGATGGCTCTACATATTACATTTGTCATGGAGAGTGCTGTTTCATGATCATTCAGTGGGGAGCAGTACATGAACATACCATTTACCCAAAGATCTCAGCAGCAGCTGATGGATGAAGGGGGCAGTATCAACCTTCCTTAGTCTTTTTATCATATATCATTGAACTAGATTTGGGAAAAGTTTAGAACTATAATACCAAGAAATCCACTTCAGCCACAGGAACAGATGTAGCTCGCAGGCTGTGTTTTGTGTGGAAGTGGAGAGTTTTATCACTAAACTCTACGCTCAGGTGTTCATCATTTGACTTCAGAGTGTAGAAGAACACATGAGCACTTACTATTAGGAGCAGTGCTAATGGTATCTCCATGCAAATACAGGAGCCAGATTGTGATATAATATAAACTGGAGTAGTTCTAAAAATTTCAGCCATTGTTGAATACAGAATTTCTAAAGCAATATTGATTTGGTAATCTTCCCTTAACTAGGTATTAAAAAAGAGAAAACTTCTCACTAGCAAAGAATCAGTTTGATTTTTTTTATGTTTTCAAGTAGCTTTTTACCCCAGTTATGAATTACTTTGCAATTAATATAATACAATACATAATTAAATTTAATTGTCATATAAGTCTAAGTCTATTGTAAACTGTAATAATGGACACAGCATTGATATTTAAATTGACCATTAGAATTTAAAGAGATTTAAAATCAAGATAAAGATCAAAACAGTATAAAAAAAAATCTTTGCCCAGGTGCTGAACTCACTGGACAAATTCTCTTATTGTGCTTATGAGAGCAGAATGGAGCTGTGACACTTCAAGTGACTTGAGCTATGTATTTCTTTATTTTAAGGTTTTGAGATGGGTGGGTGTGTTTCTATTTTAAACAAGTAGCTCAGATTTTCCTTGGCATTATAACACACTTTCTGTAGTTGTTGCTTTTAAACTTAAAGCGTTGTTTGGCTTTTCCCCTGAAGTTAACACTGACACATATTTTAACCGTTAGCTGCAGTTAACAAAGTTTTTTGTCTAGGTGAATGTTCATTTTTTGCTGGTGCTCGCTACTTTGAAAGCTGCCTGTTAAAGCATAGGTTTTGTATCTGCTGCTTTTTCCTGTCAGGCAGTAGAAGTAGTTGAATTACTATTTTTAAAGAAAAGAGGAGGAGGAATTAGTGGGTTTTGACTACATTTGGACTACTTCATCTTGGCTGACACAGATTTGGAAATCCACACGTGCTCCGATCAGTAGACCAGAGGATGCACAACCAAGCCAGTGAATCTAGGAAGCAGGAGACCTACTGTGTCTGCCCTGCATTTATATATGTACAGTTACTTCATCACACTTTAAATGTGTTGGAACTACTCCACACATGCTGTTCTTGGTAGCACATATAACGATGGATTCAGTTGCTCGCACACTCCTCCACAGCCTGAGAGACTCTCACATTTTATACTGCTGAGTTGCAGAAATACATACATGGCAATTTGATTCTATTGTTAAATGCCTTCTCAAGTCTTTGAGAATTATTGGGACCCAGTTACTTCTTCTAGTGAAAGGATAAAGGAATAACTAAAACATTAGCTGATCCTATGCACTCAACGACCAGTGTGGTACTGTTTATTGCTAATGTTACATCCACTTGACTGGACACATTGCCTCACTGTCCCATGGGCTCTGTCTAGTCTGTCTCTCTGTGTCTAAAGTGTTTTTACAGTTGGTCATTTCTGACCTTTTCAAGTAATATATATCTGGGGTAATCTGCTACTCCTTCTTCCTCTCAAGTTCAAAATTCTCATAATTTCCATTTACAGAAGCAGACACAAACTCATGACTCTACTCAGTATTTCCACAAAACTTAGTCCGTTCATTATTTAGATTAAGGCACCAGCTCTCCAGTGTGTCTCCCCAGTGCAAAGCCCAGAGTTAAGGATGCCCTGATGCTCCCTACTATGAATTCATATAAAGAACCTCTAGGAATCAAGCAAGAACCTTCTGGGGCAGATGGGACTAACAACCTCATGATTTAACATATTGACTTTTTTATTCTCTGACCCCTTTTTCCAGTGTGACCCAACTGATTTGAAAATGTCAACATATAGCAAAATAATGACAGTCAAGATGAGCAAGATATATACTGTTCTGTTGTCTGTATTAACCATTTTTAAAACCTGTGTGTAACTGTAGAAACTGTGTAAAACCTAAACTGGATTTTGGTTATCAATTGTACTTCAGTAACTGTTATGTTAAAAATGTGTATGGTCACAAATATTCATCACAGGGAGAGTGATGTGAGTAAAAAAATGGCAGCAGTGACACCAACACCTCCTGGGCTTTCTCTTTGAATTCAGTATCTCACAGAAATGAAAAGACTTCCACAAAGGTGTGTCTTCATTTTTGTTTTAGGATATATGGCCACAGCATTAACAGGATGATACCGTCTAACCTCTGGCTTCGGATCAGGCTGTTATGAAAGCAAAACCTTCAGATATATGTGGCATATGCATGGCAAGCACTGGTAAGGGAAAGAAATAGGAAGGCTTTCTGAAATGTGAAACGGAGACGACATTTTGCTGCCTTTGCTGAACCTGAATTCTTCCGATTTTCAAGTCCCTCATCCTACCCTGCTGGTGCTTCTTTTTAACTCAAATCATATATAAATCCTGTCTACAGAATGAAAACAGCTTGACAAGTTATATTATTATTGAAAGAAAAAAATGCTACAACACTCAGAATCCTAGTATCAGCTGAAATAGATACAGAGCTATCACAATTTCATCTTATTCATGCACATAAAAGTTGAATTAATGTCAGTGGTATGTATGAAGAGTAAGGAATATATACTACTGACTATGCTTGTCAATCACAACCAACAGCATCCTTGCTGGTAGACTTATGAAAAGATTTAATTGTGTAACCACTGGGTTTTGAACTAGATTTATGAAAAGATTTTAAAAATGGCACCTGTCGAAAAAATTCTTCCATCAGGGCCATGGTCCACCGGTAGTGCAGTTCCCAGGATTTTGCTGGATGGCTTATGTCTGCTGCATGTAGAATCAAAGACATGGCTTTGGCTTTGTCTACCCTGTCAATTCAAGGACATGCTCCAATTATCTCAAAACAAAAGCAACTATTTAAATTCTTTTCTTGTACATGAGCTCATTGAAAGACTATAGACAATGAACAGAATGGAAAATAACCTACCCCTCTGTCTGCTGTAGAGTATGTCGCATCGTTTTAATTTGTTGAAAATGACCCGACATATCTGTAGACAAGACCATCTCAATGACCAAGCTACGCAACTCCCTGAGAATAATTAAAAGCAAAATGACTGATTACAATTCATTTATTCTATCTATGGTACATTTGTTTAAGCAGTACTTGTTAATTTATAACTTTCTAAACAACATCACGGGTTTTATTATGTTTTTAAAAGCATTTAAATAAATTATTAACAACTTGAACATTGTATCCTAAAGGGATTCTGTGAACGCAATGTACCTCAGTAAATGCACTCTGCAGTCATTTCAGAGTCACACTGTTTTGTAATTCCTCTTTTCTCGTGTATAAACTAAAATTATATGCAGTTCTATCACCAATTATAAGTCTTTACTTATTTTTCCAGCAACAGAGTATTCAAAAAAACAGTTGGTCTCTGGGCTTACCACCACACAAGAAGATACATTTGTGTCTTTTATTACCACCCTCATATTAGTGCAGAGCAGGTATAGCACTAAACCTAGGAAGAAGGCTGTGGCACCACTCAGAAGAGCAACCAATATTACATCTGAAACACTATCAACATTATACCAATATATGTACATTATGACAAACTACCCTTCATCTCAAAAATATCTTAATGCCTATTTCATGCATCAGAACAAGTTCAGGATTTATAAATTATCTATATCTTGGTATTATGGTCAGAGATGTTGGCTTGTCCATCAGCTTTCTATTAAATGAATATGAAAATAGTAAAACATGAATCATGTAAAAAGTGTATCAATTCTCATTGCATATGAAAGTACATTAATTTTGACAACAATAATTACTGATTTGAAAAATTCTGTTTCCTTGATGTAGAAGGATTGTACATAGACCGTGTAGGAGTCTACTGGGTCTTTATTGACATGCTTTTTAAATGGCCTAGGAGGAGTTTTGTGCAAGTGTTGCTTATATGTATATTGGGAACAATTCATCACATTAAATCTTTGATGTAGTATGTATCTTCATGAGCACACCCTCAATCTTAAGGATGTCCAAGTATCAATTACAACAGTAGAATCCTACTTTAGTCATTCTCACTGATCTTTCACATTGCAGTTTTTTCAAAGGACTGTTTAAAAGAGGTAAATTGCAGTTTTCTTTAGGGCTGTTAGAATAGTTTGTTATAAAAACTATCAAGACTGCTTTTGAGTCAAATTAATTGCATATTTAAACTGATACTCCTCATTGATTTTTGTGTATTTATTCCTGATATGCTTTGATGTAACTGGATAAAGACTCAGTCCTCTCACTTCTACGCAATAATATGCAGCCGTAGCAACTTCTGTTTAGAAAATGCCTTACCTTATCTGACCTCATAATAAGATACTAATTAATTTGCATCCCAACTGTTCCTCCTCCACGGTTCCCTTGAAATACAGCCAAAACCATTGGGGAAAAAAAAAAAAAAAGAACAGCTAACATCATTGCATGAAAACTGACGGCTCTGCATTGTTAAACCCTGTTGTTTTTAAGACTGAAATAATTATCACTTCCCATTTCTGTGGGAGATTTTCCTAGGAACTTTCCATGTCTGAACGTTTAAGAGTAATTAGAAATAAGCTCACCCCTACTACACAAGACATACAGAGAAGCAAAATGCTGCTTCCAGTTTACTCACACTGTCAGGGCAGCAGACAAACCCTAATTCCTATCTCTGTCACCTGAATAAGGATCAAACAATATAGCACTGTCCTTCTCACACATTTCTGAAGATTTCAGGCCACTAAAAAGCTGCTTAACAGCAAAGGAGAGGCTCTCCACCTACACTCCACAGTTGTTTCCTGTCTGCGCCCCCAACCCTCATCAATAGAGGGATGGAAAATTGAGAACTGATGGGGAAATGTTAAAGGTCTACTAGAGCTACAAATGCTCAGTCTACTATGATTGCACTGAAGATTACTCTTGGACTTAAACCATTCTCAAATTGTTTCCCAGGAAAAAAAAAGACCATCTCAGCTTCCACGTTGCAGGAGACCTCAACCAGTCTCATAGGTAATTCCTGGACAGAAATCTCTGCCCACTTCATCAAGCAGTACACGGCTACAGGCATTGGGTTAATACAGTTAGCACTGCTCACCCTCTCTTAGCCCTCCTATATCCATATGTCCTATGAATAGGATACTGCAAAAAATAGATGCAAGGCAATGTGAAAAAATGACTTGAATAATGCTGTAATAAGCAAGAGAGCAGGAGTGGCAGTGAATTTCTCAGAAAAGTAGTTAACCAATAAACAGAAACCAGCTTTACCTGGATTTGTCCATGACAAACACATTTAGTCAGCTGGAAACTAATGAAAAAATACAGGAAGAGGCTACGATGAGCAAAAGCAAGTTGGGAACTGAAGACATAAAGTTCAACTTGCAAGTTGTAGCAATCCTGCTTTCCTCAGAGAGAATACTCTCAAGAGAATTTGTGAAAGAAAAGCTGTTCATTATGCGTTGTATATAATGTGTATTGTTTTGTTAGTCTTTTTTATATAATCAGGCAATATATCATTGTATGCCTTATGATTGGAATGGTTTGAGACATTAATACCATCTGACCACCTACAACTGTTGACGTTAACACATGGGGTGCTAGAACACCAGAAGCCTGGTAAATCAAAGAAGGGGGACAAAAAGAGATCCCTCTTTAGTTATTTAGAGGTGCTAAGTGAGAGAAACAAGACAATATGGAAGACTGCAAGATATTTTCAGAGTTGAGAAAAGAGTGAGAAATGACTGTGAATGTCACATGCTCTATCCACAAAGGACATCCTCATCAGAATGCTGGCAGTGTTTCCCTGCTCAGACCCAAACCCTATGTTTTAAACTTAATTGAAGCTGACAGTTTATTAGTGCATTTATCTTCTTAACGTTAACATGTAGAAAAGAAAATGTAATACTATAAAGTCATTCTCAGTCATTTTGCTTCATCTTGCTGAAATAATTAGCAGAACCACAGTTTAAATAGGCAGGGTATTAAAGTTTAAAAAAATGAAGTCACTGCAACTCAAGAAAACAGATCTGACAGTAGTCAAGAAATTAATCAGTGCCAGGAAGTACATTAAAAAGTTGAATAAATTATCATTTCAATTTACTGCCAATTTGATTCAGTGCAAACTTCAAAACTTAGTCTAACAGCATGAATTTCAGTACAGGTCCAAGAAGTTCTCTCTAGTAATTATTAGAAAATTGAAGAGCCTCTTTTAAGTGGCTAGAAAATCTGTCACTGCACCAACGAACAACTGTATCTGATGACAGGGTAAAAGGTATTTTGGGCTATTAGAAACGAATACCAGGAAACTGTCATTTCCATGACTGACCCTCTAAATTAAGTATCAGACTTCAACAGGTTGTGCAGCTTCTCAGACTGGCTCTTTGGAAGTTACCAGTTTGTTTGAAGTACAGACTGTAATTGCCTAGTTAAGTGACAAACCATGGAACTGAGTGTCCTCCTTTAGTAGCTTGAGCTTATTAGTCAGTTCATACATCTCTTCTAAGTTGTACTGAATACCCCCAATGAGAGACCATAAATTCTACTTTCTCTGTTTGCCAAATGCTACCAACTTCACACTAGCTGTGTATAATAGTGGAGTGGATCTGTACAGCCACTGTATACAAACAAAATTTGCAAAACTAAAATAAAATCCCCCAGGAAATCCAAACTGGGTTACAGTGAGAGAAGATTGAAAAGCAAGTGCAAACACACCTAGTCTGTGATTGAGCAACTTCCGAAGGAATATGGTGGTTTATCACAGGTTCAAAAACCACGGATAAATGAAATACAACAGAAGTTAGAGCAAAGGGTCCATTTGTGGGAGACTAGACAGAGCAATCTATGCATAGAAGAGTGTGCTTCAGAAGTGTGAAGACAATCTGTCCCATTCCTCTCTTTACTCCATTGCAGTCCACCAGAGCAATATATATAAACATCTCACACCTGGAAACCATAGGCTCCTTTTGCCATTGAGAAATACTTTACTTCACAGGAGTTTCCATCCTATCACTCTTTTCCTCAGTGACATAAGAAAAGGGAACAACTGGGATGCACTGTACTAGCTGGCAGCCAGATTGCTGGAGCAACTGCGTGTTGCTGCGAGGAATCCCAAACTATATTCATTTATGGTGGTCTCCAGTGATGAAGGAGCCAGGACTGGGGAAGCACATGTGTCTTCAAGCCATCCTTAATCCAGTCCTGACCTGAAATTCAACTGAAGACAATCTGCCCCCTTCTACCTGGAAGCATTCTCTAGTAGGGCACAATATGAAAAAATAACAATGCTTCAAAAAACCATACTTAAGTCTGAAGATTTGAAAATCATCACCTCTCTACAACAAGGGTTTTAAAGGATAGAATATTAGCCTCTGATGACTGTCTACTAGTGCAATCACCTTCTCCATACTCAATAGCTAGGACAAGCAGAAATAGGGTCGGAGAGACCTATCAGGTCCAAAACTATCAGGCCCAAAATAGTTCCAAGCAGAGCAAGGCTGACTCATATTGGCAATGAAAATCTAGGTGTATATGACAATTATAGTTTACAAGTTTACAATTTACTCCCACAGATCTTTCTCCAGAACTAAATTTACAATCCAAACTTTATGATAACTAAATCCAAATGAGTATCCTCTGATAAGAAATCTTTTATGAGAATGAAAAAGTGTATACTTCCTCTCTCACTTTATTTTCCTCTCTCTTTTATTTTTTAAATAAAAAATGAAAAATATTTTAATATTAAGTGTTTTGGAGTAGCTACAGAAAAATAATGAATTGAAAACCAAATGGGGCAGCAGACTTACAGTCAATAAATGCTTTATTTACAGGTGTTTTGATCATGTAAGATAAGTAAAATCATGTCAATCTACCATGTAAAACAGTCCTTCATCTGTAAATATACACCATACCAAAATTTGATCTGACATTTACATATTCCTTCATAAATGTATACTTTTCTGAAAATATAAAGCAGAATACAGCTTTGTTATTCATGGTGGCATCATTCACAGTGGGATACTTTCCTGGAAGCAGAACATCTCTCTCTCACTTCACAGTCCACCTATTTTAAAGTTATTTTTAGGATCTCTGAATAATAGCTATGTTTACAGAAACACACAGAAGACTCATATTTTAAGTGCTATACGTAGCGACCAAAGATATACAAAGATAACATGTCCTTTCTAATAATGGAGAAAGTCTTATCTCTAACACTTGTTCATTGTTGATCTTACAGGTCTCAGTATTTGTGACATATCAATCATGATCCTGATTCTTTAGCTGGTCAAATTTTCTTCAGGAATTATATTAAAATTAAGAAGATGATGAAGAAGAAGAACACAAAAGAGATTTCTGCAGTGCTTCTGGGCCTTTACTATTTTTGGACTCTCCAGATAATTAATTTTTTAATGCTTAACCAAGATGTGACCATGCTGTGCAATGTTACACAGCAGAAATCCCAGAGGCGGTAGTGCTCAAGCTGGCAGCAGAGTGTGACTCTGCACTGAGGTTTTAACCCACTGTTAGACAAAGGTAACCTAGCTCAAGGGGGGCAGCACTGTGGTTTTCCTGAAGAGCTATCTCACCTGAGACATTGTCCACACAGTTCAACTCTGTGCCTCATAAGTGCAAAACCTCACTTGGAAAATTACATGGAGCCTCCCAAACAGTACTTCTTTACACCACAGCAGCCATCCCTAAGCTCTAAATGTTCATTACTCCTTCCAGTGCCAAAGTTTCTTCCTGTAATTTGAACTCTTAAAACAGACTCCACAGGGATGGCCTGGTGTTTTTTATTTTTTTTAAACACTGGAATTAAGTTTGAATGTCACAATAGGTCTTACCTCCAGTCATCTTTGGTTAAGTTTGCCAGGATGTTCATCTCTTCTTCTTGCATGAGTCTATAAGCAGCACTTACATGATGATTTTCAAGAACAGAACGATCGTTGTACAATATCGCAACATCTGACCTAGTGTTTAAAAAAAAGGCAGAATTTGCAATAGCATCCCGATGATGGCACTGGGGAAGGTAGGACTGTGTATTGTCTATGAGAACTATTGACTGTATATATCAAACTATGTTTACTTGTTCCTATTGTATCCAATACTGCTAAAGTTTCCATCCTAAATGTATAAAAAAATATTATTATACCATTGTATGTAGTGTTTGTGGGAAAGTCATATTTTAAAATGTATAATGTTTTATTTATATGATAAAACCGTGACTGAGATTTGTGAGGAGATCTTAGAGCTTCTTGACTGTAGATAGGATCATAGAGCAACAGAAATGCTCTAATTAGGCTGCTCAAGAGTACTCTTTGGTGATACAACCATTTAAAATGCAATGCATTCACCAACAGAGGGGACTCCACACATAGCATAGGTATTTAGAAGTTACTACCCCTGTTCTGAGAGAGATGTGCTTTGGCCCATGTCATTCATAATCAGAAGGATGTGTAAATAATAAAACATTAAAACCCTTCAATTTCATATGTTTTAAATGAATGCGATCTTTTGTCAGAAAAACAGCCAAATCTTGAGCCTGAAATGAGGAATGGAAGAGATGCAAAGCTGAAATTTGATTGCGTTTAAGTGCTTCCTAAAGCCAGACTCTTACCATAATGTTAGCACCCCTTGACAGTACCTTTTCCCTCTTAATTAAAGACTAACTTACCATACCAAAATTACATCTAGATTTTCAGAAATTTTGATGCGGTATGGTTTGATCATGCTTAGCTTCAAATCTCATTAATTCTTGGGGAATTTGTTTCCCTAAGATCTGATCTGACTTGCTAACCAACCTTGGGTCTCCCCTCTCTGCTATACTTATGTTCTGATAAATCTATTCCTGAGTATTTCAGTTTGGTCAACTGAAAAGTCTGTATTAGAAGAAAGGTGTGATGATTTAGTGGTGCAGCTTACGATGATATTAATAAGGTAAATTCAACCTCTTGTTCTGTTGAGCAGTGGTGTATATTCAGTATAACCACCCATGTGTACAGTATGATACCAAGGAATCTAAAAAATTAAAACACAATTTGAAACTTTATTTAGAGGGAACATACCATAACCTACCTAAATAATTAATGTGTTTACATCCATAATCATAGAATCGTACAATTATTTTGGTTGGAAAAGACTTTTAAGATCACCAAGTTCAACCATTAAATTATCACTGCCAAGTCCACCGCTACACCGTGCCTTAAATACCTCCAGGGATGGTGACTCAACCACTTCCCTGGACAGCCTATTCCAATGATTGACAACCATTTTGGTGGAGAAATTTTTCCTAATATCCAATCTAAATCTTCCCTGGCACAACTTGAGGCCATTTCCTCTTGTCCTACTAAAATCATGGGAAAATCTGTGATTTTCCAATCACATATGTTTATGAAGCACACTTTGAACCACATAGCTACTTATGGCTAGTTTTAAACAGTGCTAAGATTTGCTATGACTATGACAGACATTTAACCAGCTTTTCTCAGGTAAAAAAAAAAAAAAAAAAATCCTGGAATCACAGCCCTGGGATGCCACACCAGGGCCAAGTTCCACTAGGAGGGAAGCATGAGCTCCATCACAAAACAAATACCTGTTTGCAAGTATGCCCAAGTGAAATTCAAAGGCTAACAGCTTAATTCATTTTCCACTTTTGCAATACTTCAGAGCAAAATATTAAGAACAAAAATAGAAAAGTAATATGAACTTGGAACAACAAACTGAAGTTTATTTTTAGCCAGACTATGCTGAGGGAGAAAAGAATTATGTCTTTATTTCAGCTGCAGATCTAGAATTTGTTCATTATTGAAGGACACGTCTTGGGGCACAAGTATGTTATGGATTTAATTTAAATCTAACCATTGGGCACTTTATCCATATAGGTGAGTGCAAGGATGCTTCTGTTCAAGGTAGTGGTGTTTCTAGCACAGAGCTGTTTTGTCAGAAAATGCCAGGGCTTTGCTGATTTTTTTTTTTTTTTTTTTTTTTAAGAGCAGGTAAAGCAGAGTCCTCAACTGAGGTTACTAAAACCAAAGTGTACCCTAGTGTGAGAGAACAATAAGATGCTTTGTACTAGGCCAAGTATCAGGTATACCATTTATCACCCAGTAATGGATTGGTCAGTGTTTTCCTCTGATAAGCTGAAAATATTTTAAGGGAGAGAGGTATATGCTGCTGTTCTGGACCAGAGGCTAGGATGACATGTTGCACCTGCATGATAATACAGTGAGCCTGACTTTCAAACTGTATTTCTTTCTAGATTTCTTTTTTGTAACTACTGCAGATGCTGTCAAAACATGCTAGGAGAGGACTCTTGGTGAGGATTTCCTAATTTGTACTTGAAGGTTTCTCCCTCTGTACGAGGATCCTGTACATTTAATACACAAGTTGAAACAAAATGTAGCACCTGAAGTGCAGAAATTTTTTAATTGAAAGTATCAGAATTTAAGTGAGCAAATACAGAGGTGAGAGGTTTTCAAGTCCATGTTCTGAATCTTTTTGAAATCTCTCTTGACATATCAGCTACAAAATGTAATGATTTCATACACTATGGAGCTAACTCCTTTCTTTTCCAGTCTTTGTTCATGTGAGTAGTCCCAGTAACTTTACAGAGGTCAAGGAAGCAATTTGTAAAATCAGGAATAACCTGGCTACTGCCTGGCTGTCTCACTAAGAGGTTCAGACCAATGAACAGGAAACTCCAGGTATGACACTTAAGAGACCACTTCGCTTACCTTGTCTGAATATGAAAATTGTTTGTGGTCCCAGTATGTTCATAATCATGGACGGCAGCTGCAAAGATCATTGCTAAAATTTCCAGTTCTGTGAGCCAGTGCTGGTAAACGAAAAACAAATCTTAGTCATATTTTCTATAATAGCCTAACTCAGATTAAACACTACAGTACTGGAAATGTTTTGCATTACCTTCAACTTAAGTAAACTTTATTCTTGTCTTATTCCAGGTAGCTATGTATCCATAACACTTCAGTATTATACAGTAAAATAACTCCTTGTACTTATTCTGATTTCTCTAGGACCAAGTTAACATCCTTATGGTCACTAGCAAAGTGAATATGGGCAGCCAAAAATATAAGAAGTTATTAAGATAATTACATGGTATACTTTGTAGCAATTTTCAGTAGGAAGTATCTAATCTGCTAGCCCATATATGGCACTTGCCAAATTATGGTATATTAATCTAAAAACTTGATATGAATTTAAAGGTATAATTTGTCTTTTAGTGAAAATACACACAGTTCATAATAAATTCTAGGTACAACATCAGCATTAACTATATTTTACCAGTGTACATAGCACTAAAATTAGGTCCATGGGAGATTTTTCTGTTCTAAATTTTATCATACTTTGTACTAAAGCAAAAAGGGTGCATAAGGCTAGTATACAGTTACACAGAACAAAAGGTAATACAGGTCACATATACGATATAATGCAGACCCTAGAGTTTTGTGCACTTCTATACCTCTTGCTAATTGATGCTGTTTTATATCACTCAGTTTGTAAAATAACCTCTGTTATTTTATCTTTCAAGTTCTATTTCTTGAATGATAAATCATCCTTGAGGAGAAAATTTAGTCCATTTAAAAATGGGGGCAGAAAAATCATATGATAATTAACCCCCGCAGTCACAGGACTGATTAAGTCAGATGCCAGTCAAGCATTTCCACATATATTTCAGATTTTTAGTGTAGAATTAAGCTTCTGTACTAAAGAGCTCATCCTTATCCACCCATATATGCACATATATGTGTATGAAAGGATATAAGATGTATAAGCTGCCAGAAATAGTATAAGCTGGCAATAGTAGTACTTCTTTCAAAGAAGAAGAAAGGAAACAGTCAACATTCGTAAGTAATGTGAGAATAATGAAATAGGTCATTCAGTCAAAATAAGTCTGGTGAGGAACAACAAGTACTGGCTGTTGGTGAAGCAATATAGATTAAAAAAAGGTCACAACAGAGGAATGAGAATGTACTGTAAGCAGTTCTAAAAATGGAAACGATGACCTTCATCGTATTTGTGTCACAAGAAACCAGGCCATGACCAGTCTTGCCTTTCACAATGTTTTCAACTTACCAAATAGAATAGAAACGCAGAAATTATTAGCAACTAAAGCTAAACAGAAACTTTTTCTTTAAGACCCCTTCTCAAAGATCAGCTTTTTTAGTAAACAAAACAGTTGCTAAATAATGTGTTTATAAGTAGAAGAGCACTCCTTACAAACAGTATCTATGGGCTACACAGAAACTTCATACAGTACTATATGAGAGCAAATATTCTAGAGACTGGAGCTGCACGGTCAAAATTCAGATCAGTATTTGAATCAGACAATCAGAGAACTACTTTAGCTGAAGAATTTCTAAGGAAGCAGGAGAAAGCTTTTAGAGAGACAGTTAACAAGGGTTCTTCTCAAAGGGGAGGGAAAAGCAGGTATCTGGAGGTCTGCAAGACTGTGAAGAGCTGGAACCTGCTTTCCTCCTCGAAGGTACTATGCCATGGAGGTGTAACACCTATTGGAAAAGAGCTCTTCTTTTGAGACATGTTTACCAGTATTATAAATTGCTTATAAGTAAATAGATACATTTCAACTTTTCATGAGCTTTGGTTCAAACTATTTTTTTAAACAATGATGAATTTAAAAAAGGAGTAAGAAAGGGAGTCTCACAATGCACTTATTGACAGTAAAGACATTTTTTTCTTTAGTTTGAGCAATACAGGTACGTGGGAGGAGAAAAGGGATGGTGGGAAGATGATCGATGACTCAAAAGTTCCTTACAAGATATATTCCCTGGGACTTGGATTCTTAAATCTTTATAAAGATGAAGACTTCATAAGTGCAAGCTTGAGTTATATATTTCAGTCGTATCATCTGGGATTTAATCTCTCGGGAAGGTTAATAGATTGTGTGCCATCTGTGATATCTAACTTTCTAACACATTGATCTGAGGTGGCTGGATCTTGTTTCTAAAGACAGACAGTAACTTTTGGAAAATACAATTATAATTTTATTTCTTTAAATGCAACTCTGAATATGCACTGTTCTTCACTGGAATCTCTCTAAGGATTTGCAGAGAAGCATAAACTCTGACTAGCCAAAGTTTTTGGCAAATGCTGAAATATGGCTATTTTCAAGGTGCCTATAAAAGATACAAAATGTATGACCTCAACAACAGGAACTGTGAAAAGGATTTTCTAAACCCCAGCTTTTTGAAACATTTGCTTCAGTATATCTTTCAGAAGTGAACAAGGAAAACAGCAATTCTTTGCAAGATTTGGGAGTCAGTATCAGTTCCTTAAGATACAATGAAGGCACAAGAACTTCAAATCGCATGCCAGTCTGTAAAAAACACACAGGAATTTGATATAGAATTGCATCAAATTGACTCCAATCCAGGTATGTGTTAGAAGGTACAGCAGAGTTAAAAGAGGCATTACAACACACATACTCTGAAAACTATTAGCTTGAGAAGCAAACTTCAAATTGTTATTGAATAGGCTTCTGCAGGGTTAACCAGGCAACAGGAGAAAACCCCAACAACTTAAAGAGAACATTCACATGATACTGATGCATTCTTAAACTGCAAATGACATTTGGGACAGAAATACTTTGCAAGCTGCAGAATCACTAGGCCTTCTTTCAAACATTGATTTCTATAAACGCTCCTTCTGCCTGGCAAGTTATGTCTGTTTGAAGGCACTCTTGACTAAGTGTTGTCCTAGTTAGATATCTTTCCAAGAACTTTCCAATATCATAATTCAGCAATTTAAATGTGACTATTTAAAACCTGGCCTAATTTTATAGGAATATTTTGTAGCAGTGTTGCAACATTAATGAGGTTTTACAGCAAAGTAACAGCAATGAAGTCTAAGCTTTTCTGCAAATACTTGTCCATATCATATCAAAGTGCAGTTACAAGGTTAAGATGCTGATATTGCAAAGCTTGAGTTGGAGAGGCCTTTCTCATTCTTGCGTGCACCCAGTGGAATGGCAGATACTCAAATACGAAACAGGTTCTTTCATTCAGTGTTCTGAGATACACAAAGTGTGTTGCAAAGTTGTTTAATCAATGGCTAAACATGCCAAATTGACTAGGATAGCTCTAGAAGCTGGAACCTTATCCTGGCATCACAAAGAAAATCTGGATGACATCATCTTTTTTGAAGGGTGGAGTGTCACAGTTACGACAGGCCAAAGCGATGTTCATAATGCAGAATACAACAAAGGGATTTTCCTCCCTCTTAAGTTGCTGATCCAGGTGTATGCACGCAACAAAGACACGTCTGACATCACTTAACACTGGCAGTTGATCTTACAGTAGAAGACAAGGGTAGGGTAGGAATCATAATCTAATGTCTTCAAGCTTTTTCTTTTATTATAATATTATTTTGATAGGTGAACATTGTATGCAACTTCGGTTTGGAGTCATCTTGGCAAGAGCTGTCTAGCCTATGCTTCAGTCTGATATGGAAGTCCTTTGTCAAGAAAATATCACAATGTGAAAAGGAATCTTGGCTGGTGAAGACTTCATTCTGCAAGTAGTGCTTGTGTTAAAATGTAGCTTTAAAAACTTGATGCTTAGAAGCAAAACACTTCCTCCGAACACTAGAATCAAACTCTGCAATGCCTAGGGACTTATTCTTGTCTCCACTGAAGCCAAAGGCAAAGCTTTCAGTGAGAAAAGTCTTAACATAAGCGAACGACTGCCATTTATTGTGTATATATTTGAATGCAAACATCTACAGTCAGCCCTAAAATTTTCCTTTCCAAAAGTCTTATGGAATTGTTTCATGGCTCTGCAATCAGAAATCAGACACTCTCACTTCCCACCTTTTTTGTTTTTGAAACAAGTGTGTTCATAGTGAAGACAAATCATCAAAAGGCCACTGACAGAGATGTCCATTTTCTTTCAGTCAGAATTTACTTTTTATCTAGCAAGTTGATAGTGAGGAGACTCCCACTGCTGGTATTAAATCTAAGATATGTATTTAGAGTAAAAATGCTCTCACAGACTCACCTCAGTTCCCAAAGCAAATACTAAAAAATACTGGGATATTGCAATAGTGCAAGGCAAATGCAATCTCCTGCCTACTATAGGCACATACAGTATGCAAGAGCAGTCCTAAATAAGGTTATAAACTAAAAGAAAAAGCAACTGCAGAGTATTTGAGTAAGCCTGTACTGATTCAGTATATCTTTCAATGGCCAGGACCTCAGCAGATACTAAAGCTTCCTTGCCTGATCACACCTCCCAGGCTCTGATGTGGAAGTGAAAAATTCTCACCTGCCCACTCCTGCAAATGCATCTCTTTTAGTATGATATATAATACCCAAGCCCAGGCAATTAAAAGCAAAAAAGATTTAAGGAAGACTTTTTCCTCCACATCAGGAGAGTTCCAGCCTGGAATAACTGTTAAAATGACATAAAGTTCACAGCCTGCATGGTAGTTCAGAATCTATCTCCGCACAATCTTCAAGGGAGCTTTTTCCTTAAGAAAAGACACACATACAAATTTATCCAAAACAGCATAGTCTGAGAAAACAAGTAAATTGAACTTTGCAGTATTTCTTACCATGATACCAGTGTGAATCATTATGTAATGCACAGTTTGAGTAACATCAGCTGCATGGATCAAATTGTGATACGGATTTTTGTATTTGCTGTAACCAACTTCAAGAGCTTCAGCAAATGAAATAAGATTGGGAACAGGGATCTGGGGGGAAGCAAATATTAAAATAAGTGGTTTTTTTCCTGCAACAGCTGCAAAACTAATCATGCAATAAATAAACCACAAATAAATATACCATAGAATTTAGTTAACAAACAACAGAAGAAAAATTTAATATGTAAAGATCTAATATCTTACATGCATTAGGGAGTCTTCACCCAATTCTTGTAGATGTTGTATCACTCTACATACACCATGCACAGCACGTAGTTAGTGTACAAGAGACTGCAGAGCTATCAACCAAATAGTTTTCAAGACATTCATGTCTGTCTGTACCAGGAATGCATAGATTGCTCATATAATAAAGGCATGACAGATAGGACTCTAGCAATAGGATTATCTCCTTTTCTTCAGCAGTTTTACCTTGCCTGAGACAAGGTTTCCTTGAACCTGATAGTATGACTTTCCTTCCTTCTCTTCCTGCAGGCAATGTATGAAGCACAGGTATTACCTAGTCCCATTTATTTTCCCATATAATGAAATGACATTTTCCTTAAGGTTTTTTTTCTTTATTTAAAAGCCCTGCAAGTTAAACAGTGGGACAGAGAATGGGCTTAAGCCTACTGAGCCAGTAACACTGTGTACTTTCTGACTATGTTGTTAATGGTAGCCCTGGTGTGGTTCTGACTTCAAGCACCCAAAGATTGAAGGGAAAAGCTTGTCAGGAAAAGCTGAGTCTGGGTTATCAGTTAAAATTAAAATATTCAAACCAACTTCAGGGTGAGGCAGCCTCTTTGAAAGGAGCATAGAGTTCTGCAGTGGAGGGATTTTGAAACTATAATGAAACTTTAATTCGGTACTATTATGATAGATTTGGCATGTCGATCCATTTTTTACCTCAGCTTTTCCAAGTGGGTTATAAGTACTCCATATTGTATTGCAACACCCTGCAAACACCATGGAAAAGCCGCCTTCTCTTTATATATCCCCCAAGTTGGTTAGGAGAGGAAGGTTCAGCTGAAACTCCCGAACAGTGGTGGGCAACATACTATGGTCTACCCCATGAAAAAAGTACTTAGGACTAACTACAGTTTTCTGCCTTATTAGGAATCTTTTTTCCATGAAGCTAGGACACTGATTCAGTATTGCTGAGTAAATAGGTTGTATACATAATCTGTTTATTTAACGCTTAGAGCTTTTAGCTGCTCACTAGCAACATCCCATCCCAAACTGACTTGACATGGGTCTACATAGCTTTCCAATTTTTTGGGTTGCAGACAAATTGGTATGCTCTGAGTGAAGTTCCATTTGGTAGAACTATTGGCATATTACAGTGTTCAATTTGCCATATTCTTTGAAATTCTGCACTGCACTGCACAATAAAGAAACATTTCAAACATATACTGGCTTTCTTGTATTTTAAATTTGACATACTTATTTTTGCATACATATTTTTATTTGTGGCTAGTTTCTGACCTTGAAACGGCTCAAAAGGTCATATCGGGTAAACAGCTCATACATCATAAATTTCAGACTGTGCTCTCCACTTGCTTCATTTAGGGCAAATACGTCAAAAGACCATTTATCAACATCCTGTAGATGAGGGGAAAAGAAAAAAAAATAAAATTTCCATCTGTTTAAGTAGGTTTCCAGTTAATCACTGGAAAAGATATTTTGGGGGTTTTTGGAGGGAAGGGGGAGAGTTTGGTGTTTTATTGTCCAACTCTTTCCAACTCCTACTGTAGGTAACACATTAATGACCATTTCAATATTAATAATGAAAATAGTTGTGCCAGTTACAAATAAAATACTTGTAACATGACCTATTCAACTTTGTATGCTTCAAATCAAAGGCCTTAATCTTTCTAATTTAACTTTCTGCATACAAATTGTCTATAGAACCTCGTGGAGCTAACGTGAATACCCAGCCTTTCAATAGGCTATTATGCAATGTCATTAACACTATAGCCATACAGCAATTTGAGAATAATGTAATGGTGTTTGACTTTCAGGGGAAAAGGTGAGGTACTATACTCTCAAGAAATATCATTTTTTAATTGCATACATAGCCATAGGAACTTTACTGCTATAAAAGATAGCCTTTTGGGTGACCTACAGTAATGCCTTAAATTCACAGCAAATACTGTACTTGTTCCATAAGCTGCAGCTTCTTTTGTTAGCTCTGTCCTCATACTATGTTTCCTTTTTCTTTCCTAAAAAGGAAACAAATGCTGCTGTCTGAGACACTGATTACCATACCACTGGGAGCTGATAAAACCATGTCTTGCATTTCTGTAAAAATTTCTATACAAAATTTATCCTATTGCTCTAATAACATTTAAATGAAATCACAACTACTCAGTGAAACAATAAACAGAATCATATGCTATTTGTGAATTTTTAACTATTAATTTCTCTGTTCTGTGTGCTCAGCTCTGTAGTACTAACTATGGCTAGGGTATATTCAGTAGAAAAACAGATTCATTTCACCCTAAAAGTCACTAAGCGTAAGTACAAATACATTCAAATTCCACAATGACTGAACTTATTTCACCTTAAATGTTACTATCACTTCTGCTGGGTAAGCCAAACCAACCATGCTAGAAGTTCTTCGGTACATCCTGAAAAAACAAATAAAATATTAAGGAATACCACTTCTTTAAAAAGTACTGGAACAATTTCTCTTTTTTTTTAATTCATCGTTCACAGTTTGTGAAATAACATGCAGCTATTTCAGGGTCTGATCCCAAAGATAACGTAAATCTTTTTATACGAGAAGAGCCCCTCTGCTGGTATATTACTTTTATGTTAGTGCAGTCTTCGGTACATTTTAGTGTAGAAGCTTCAAAGCCATAAACTTCATTCCCAGAATTTTCCAAAATTCAGGAGATTTCATTACAAATTGATAGGTTTCATCTGGGTTTCTGTATAGAAAAATAGGGCTACTGCAGAAATTGAAACCTAAATTCTGGCTCAAAGATTTGCTTCGGGTTCATCCCACTGCTTAAAGGATCTTCAACAACAGACACTGTGGTTAAATGCAGTACTTGCTGTAATAAGAAAACAAAGTTCTCACCTTTCTACAAAAATCCCAGCCTGTACAGCGTGCACAATGCTCCGGAATTTGGGCTTTTCTTCAGGTCTCCTCTTCACTATTCCCATTTCCCTCGTGAATGTAGAAGCTAACCAGTCCCGCACTTCCAGCGGGACCGAATCCGACTGGATGTCAGAGAGCTCATCCTCGGTGTCCAAAAGCTTCCTACAAAAGAATTAATACCAGGTAACTGAGACAATGGCAGACTGAAGCAAAAGGAGTATGGACAGGTGAACAGCTAACAAAACTGAATTTAACAGGAGCAGAGGTCTTCTGTAAAACTGACTCAGCACATCACTAAATGTCTTCTCTGGTGGACATCCTGAGGCTGCTGGGAAGCTGGGCACAGCAGATATCTTCCCTCTCTCCTCCTGCTCACGCTCCAGAAGGTGAAAGATAATCAAAGGCAAGCGAAGATTTTTCTACAAAGATGTCTCAGCTTTGGTGGACTGAAGTGTAATCAATGAGTTATAAAAACCGGAGGAGACTTCTGCAACAGTGGCTGATATGAACATCTATAGAAAGAGGGGTTGCTGCTGCAGCTGAGAATACCAGTGGTCCATCTGATCTGTCCTCCACAATGATGCAAAAAATGTTTTGATACTTACATTCAAAGTAAATTATATTACATAGCAATGCTATGGTGAATGCATTTCAATTAACATGCATGCTAATCATCTTATTCCACTGCAATAAAAGTATTAAAGATAATTAATTCCTTCTGTGTGGAGATCTGTATTCCTGCTGAAGGCAGGGTAACAAAATCATAGCAGTAAAGATATTACAAAACATTGGATCGCAAGTCAGCTTTTACAGTTGTTAGTTGTTCAAAAGGTTAGAAAACCTATGTATACCTCTTGCAAAATAGAAAAAGTGTTAAACTTCACTTCAGAAAAACTGAATTGGAGGACATCAGTTTATTTAGAAGAAACATGTAACTAAAATCTCTTAAAACAGACTCAACACTTCAATTCTACACTTCAATAAACCTACCAGATGTAGGAACACAACCTTTTTCTTGCTGTTATTTGCGCATATCGCTCAGTCTGCTGGGGTTTTCCAAGAACCAAATCCCTTATTTAGTCAGATGATAACAAGTTTTCCTTCATGCAATTATGCAAGAAACCCCAGAGACAGGATGACCTGAACATATGTAAAGCATATTACCCTTTTAAAATGTTTTATTAAAAGTGGTACCAATTGAATGGCAGGCATTATTTGATTACATAGTTCTATTTCTCTAGCGCTGCCTTTCTGAAACTGCTCAAGCTTGTGTGAATTGGACACAAAGCAATGATGGACAAAGTATTTTTGAATGGGATTTTCTTATCAGATAACCTGCTTGTCAAGCTAAAACTTGGGTCTCTTCTCCTGAGTGAACAGGACTCCTCGGAAATATACTTGGTAGGAAATCGGCTAACAGCATTTGCAGATGGGTATTTGGGAGGGGACAATTATGATTTCCTTTTCCATTTTCATGTTGCCACCTCTGCCACTGTCTCTTCTTTCTACTCTTAGCAAAACTCTCTTGACTCTTTCCCCGATTTGTGCACTCTCTCCTCATATTTATTCAGCGGCACTTTCACACCTTTCACTTTCTCTGCTTCTCTTCTTCAGTGTTTCCAAAACTTTGCCTAATCCAGGTCTCTTTTGGCATATAGAGGAATTGAGCACCAACATGGATTTTGCCTGAATACAGTATAGTTCAAAGTAATCCCCATGTAAATCTAATACTATCTGAGGGGTTATAGGAAGATGCCTAGTAGGAAGCATGTCAGAAGTGTCATATAAATTATGGGTGAACAGTGAGCGTAGTACATTTGTGCTCATCTGCCCTGTTCTCAGGTTCAGCCGCTCATCTGGCTGGCGGCATATTTTGTGAGACTTTTCAACTGGGGTTTAAAAAAAAAAAAATCCATAAAATGCCCCCTCCTGTTTACTAAAAGAACAGCAGAAACATTTCTATTTATTAGGGACATAGAATTATCAGGCTAGGAAGGCTCTTTAACACAGACTGCAAGAAGAGCAGAATGGACAAGAATTATGAGGTTTGCTGACAGTGGGACACAGGCCAAAAGGCAGTAATTTATTTTGGAGGAGCAGGAGTTGTATAGAGGAAAGGATTTGGGCAAATTATGCAAAACTGAACCAAGGCTGAGACTGGCCATAGGTCAAAGGCTATAAATTGATTTTATTCCTGAAATTAAACACTATGTTATAGTCCACTTAAATCCCTATTAGTCTAACACTGTTATTAAATATCCCTGGAGAGACCAGTAAATTTATATTTCTGAAGAATATTTGACATTTGATGTATTTGTAGTAAAATCAGAAATAAACCTTATAATCCCTAAAACATATTTTTGTAACTATTCCAACTGTTACTCAAATTAGATGAAATTATTCCAGCAGTAAAAGGACCATGGGCATTAGGCTGCCTCAGAGCACGCAGCAGGGATATTCCACACCACGAGAGCAGCATGAAGCAGAGTTCTTTATCAGTTTGCTATAGTCTGATGCAGATCTGAATTTGGGACCAAGTCCTGAGCCCTGCAGATATGAGCTGCTGGAGTACAAAATAAGGCTAGCAAGACACACTGCAGCTTCCTCTAACCTTTTTAACCGTTCATTTGCAAAACAGGAGGACTACTCAGTCTGCAAATGATAGTCATAGGAGTTGCTTTATGAAGACAGAGCAGAGAAAACAGAATTTTAAACGGTGTTTCTTTAACCAGTAATTTTCATGAGACCACTGTCTCCGATGAGAGGTGACTGAACAATGTGCTACGGGAGACAGAGAGATTCAGCGTCTCTGGTTCCTACTTAAATAACTAGGAAAGCAACGGCAACACAGAATTACGTTGTAAGCACAATCCTTTGTACGTACAAGCTCTTACAGCTCCCTCAACACATAACCTTAGTAACTTCTCAAAAATAATTAGTTTCTTTCAGAAGCCTAACTGAAATAACATCTAAGGAGAGGAAACACGGGCTAGTCATTCATGTTGTAAATGTCTATTTTCTACATTTCCCTGACCTTTTGAAGAATAAGATTCATATTGGGGAAAATTACTCATGACATATGCATTGCTAGAAATGGCCTTTGAATAAATTCACTAATGACTGCCATTCTTCTGTAATTACAGGGATGGGGCTCATATATGGGTCTATACATCTGAATAAATGGATGGTTAGATGGATATATAATTTGATGGTAATTTTATTTAGGAAGGGAAATAAATTAGGCTATGTATTGCACCATACAAACTATGCTTAATTATCACAAATTCTGAGAATCCAATATTCAACTCATAATTTCTAACTTTGGTCAACTTTTAATCATCTATTTATACTTAAATTATAAAATATAGTATTCCCATTATATCTCCATGCATGTGCATATATATGTATACATACGCAATATTGTGGATTCTGTGAAATACAGCTAATTGTTCATCTTTTACTCACTGATTGTGAAAACGCTTCTTTAAAATAGCCCAAATAAAGCAAATTTATACGTTGAGACATAAAAATATCAAATGTTTTTTACCAGTAATTTTACTTACTGTTTGCAAAATGCACATATATATATATATATAAATTCTACTAAAAGTAACAAAAAGAATCTTTAGAAGAAGTATCAGAACTTGTACACATTAACCAGAAGTACTAACAATACTTCAGCACTTACATTACAATAATAACCGAAATTTGCTTTTTCATCCAATGAGAACCAGACCTTGATTGGCCACCACTATATTTTTTTACATGGACAATGTTCTTTTTATGCCGAACCATTTTGCAGCTTGTTTGCTGGCCCCTAGTCTATTGACATACATCACTGCAGTGAATGCATTAAGTAAAAAATCAGAGCCCCTATGTGCCTGTCCTTCTTGCTGTTACTACTGCTGTTGCTCAGAATTTAACAACAACAACGGCTGACTCTTTGAGCAGAGGTATTATTATGTCACTCTGATGCAATCACTGAGCATTAGAACATCATCATTTCTTTGAATAAATTCTACAGTATTGTTTATAATTACTGTGAAAAAATGTAACAGTCCAAAGTGTGTATTCAGAATATTTTTATTCCTGAGTGTTTATATTACTGCTATTTTAATTTACATCTACTTAGAACTGACGACTTTCAAAAGCTTCAGTAAAATCAGTGAATCAACAGGAAGTTCTTGGTGTTTCGCTTTTGCTTAATTAAAGTTATTATTGCCCAGATAAATGGCAAATTTATTTATAAATTCTGCATTATGTAATTCTACTGTGATGTAGACTTCGTGCTCTAACTTGCCACTTTATGAATCACAGGTGAATAGGTAAATTATAATTATCGGTGATTATTCAGGATGCCTTTAAATTAAAAATAAAGGGGGGGGGGAAAGGTGAAATAATATCAGAAGACAGGGTCAAAACACCTAAACTACCGAACAGGGATTTTTACAAGATTTTGCAATATAATTTGTAATTGTGAATTGTAAAATGTAATTTGTAAATTGTAATATGATCTTGCAACATTTTGCAATATGTAAACTTTTACATAGGTTCAAAAATGCCATTGGATTAATTAATGAGCAAAATAACAAGCGACCATAGCTGTCAAATACAAGGCTAGAACCTCCGGCTTGCTTAGAAAATATTTGGAGTGACTGCAAGATCCATAGCCTCATCCTCCAAATCAGCCACACTGAAGATCAGAGATGGCAAGCATTTACTTTCTATTTTAAAGCTACATAGCTGTTCCACAAAGCCTTAAAGTAAAACTCTACTGAGATCAATCCCATTCAACTGGGAGGCATGAACTCCAATATCCTAGCTGAATTAAATAAATGTTAGTGTACCAAGGCACACGGTTTATTTTTTAATTCCCTAAAGCTAAGCAACATCTAAAAATGCTAATAAACAAAACAAAAAAGCTCTAACACAATGTGCCACAGAAAGTACTCTTTTTCAACACAAAGTCAGAATTTCAGGGTTACATACACTTATTTTGCTCATATATCATTAGCCTATTAAGTAGGTGCAATAGGAGGAAGAGATATGCGTGGGAAGGAGAGGGGGAGGCTTGGGTTATTTAATTCTATTTGTTCCATCAGTGGAACTCCCATTGACAGTTGTGGGAATAAGTAAGATATGGCCCATGGCATTTCAGCTTAGCAATCAATTAATACTGCAGTCATAGTAACTAATAACCTGATCTTCTTGTCACAGTACTGTGTTTTTTGCCAAGAATAATTTTTCAAAATTCAAGTAGTGATAATTTCTAGCTCTCTTCTCATTTAATCAGAATTTTAAATATAGTAATGGACTCATCAGAAGTATATTTCTTTTCCCTTAGGAATGTATCAGATGTACTATGGAGGAGAAGAAAGGAAAGAAAAGAAAATTTAAAAAAAAAAATTAGATAATGGCTACGGGGAAAAAAATCCATGCTGATCAGTCATGCTGCCTAACAGATGGAGAAAGATTTCCAGTGGAGGGATTGAGAATGAGGTATTAGCTCTTTACCGTTTAGTGAATTAATCAAGGTAATGATCAACCCCTTAAGAGTGAATTGATCAAAGTCCTCTTCTAGGTCTAGAATGCAGAAGGCAAAGAATTTATAGTCCAAATAGCCAATTCACATTTTTATCAATTATTTGCTTTCTAGTATCTTGCTATCTTCCTGAATGAGCATGAATCAATATATTCAATCAATATTTACATCCTCTATAGTCCGCTACAATTTCCACTAACATCCACTAAAATATTCTCTTGACTCCCACTGAGGATGAACAAATTGCAAAAATGACAGGTTCATTTTTAGTATGCAAAGGTCTTTCTAAAGGAAACTATGAATTTACCAACATGTCATACTCTTAAAATTTAGCACATTCTCAAAAGAATTTTATTCATATTAAGAAGTACCAATTAATTACAATAAATGGTGCAGACTCTGGATGAAATACAGTTATTACAACAGCAGATAAGTAATGGAGTAAGGACCATTGTTACTGGAAACATTCACTTGTTGATATGTGCTGCCTGTTCAGAAATACAGACGTACATACCAAAGGCCATCAACAATCTTAAGATTCAGGTCAGGATATTCATGATTAAAAAATACCATTTTTCAGGAGTACAGCTGTGAGCTAATATATTTTCCTTTTTTTAATTCAGTTGCTTTAATGTGGTATTCTGGAAGCTCTATAGGGCAGGGACTATCTCAGGGCATGACTCATGAATAAATTAACAGCAATAACCGTGAGACAGAAAATTCAATAACTTCAGAAAAGGGATGCAGGCCATTTATTAAATATCCTAACTGAACTGAAGAGTATTAGTCAGAATTTAACAGATTTTCAGTGATTTTAAGTATATTTTTTATATAACTTTGATGCTGTTGTGAGCGTCCCTCAGAAAAAAACCTTTGGCTTAGTACAAAAGATTTTAAAGGCTTATTTTAAGCTTTTATAAGGGTGGAATATACTGAATTAATCTCAACACAATAAGCTTTTTCTCAATAGCGGCTTTTACAGAAGTATCTTTTGTAGATTCCCTTAATGGATGAACTCAATGATTTTCTTCAAATGGTACATTTGTTGCTGTCAAAGCAAATTCAGGCAAAGTACATTTAACCATGGGTTGGCTATGGAGGACAGCAATACACACTCACAGCAAACTTGACTGAATATTCAAGATTATGATTTAACTTCATGCTTAAATAATTGCCACTTCCAATCTCTCCTCAGCTAAGTCAACTCAGAGAGGAATCATTTAGATCGTATTTTTATCTGGCAAATAATTACCAAATAGGGCATCCCATTCCACTTGTTTTATCCTTGTATCATTAGGCAGATTATTTTCTTTAATATTCCCAGATTTTTTTCAAAAAAGCTGATTTTGAGGAGAAATATTGTCTTGATCCTTCAAAATAAATTACATCATTGACCTGATGCCCCACTGTTCTGTGAATGAAACGCTTAGCTACCTTCATGTATAAATGAACAAAGTCTTTTCAGGTAGAGAGATGGGGCATATACGCTTTTAAAATTTTAACAAATATCTACATCTCTGTGATGTAAGAGAATTTAACTTTCTCAACCCTTGCACTTACAAAGAGATTTGCCAGTGTGACCATGTCTGCTGGCTACTCTGAACAGATAACAGTATCTGAATTAGCATTATTCCTTCCATAACGAGAGCCTTACAGTCAGTGAAACTACGTGGTTCGCAAAGTCAGCTAGATGTTGTATGCCACGGGTGGGAACAGAATACAAATGATCCTGTAAAGCAACAGACTCCTGCTGTGAGATGCTCAGCAGCAGCTGATGTAGTGCTAGCTTAGAGCCTCTCAACACTGATATTAAAATATGGCTTGTGACAATGAAATACTACAAGAAACATAAAAGATGGAGACTTCACTGGCTTTTGTTCTCATTTAAAATACAGAGAAGCTGCTAAACCTATATTGATGGCTAGAAGAGAGCAAAAGAAAGCATGGGGGTATCAAATAACTATCCCAGTTCATTATTTTTTGAGATATTAATTACTAGCCTAAGATGGAGCAGCTGCCATGGACTCAGGTTCTGTTGCAGTACTGAAAAACTTGAAAACACCAGGGAAAAACAGCCTTATCCAGCTTGCAAACACCCAAGACTGCGCACTGAAAGCTGCCCAAGAACAGGCTATGCTGACCATTCCTCACCTCAGCATCTCCTGGAAACGGGAGAATTTCATTTAGTTGCTGGGCTGTTGCTAAGCTCCATTCACACTTCCACAACACACACCTCTCTGAGCACCAGCACCCTGTCAAGCATTTGCTCCTTTCTTCTTCCTCAGACTCCACATGACAAAGATACACAAGTGCATGTTCCTATCACAAGTACTTCTGTGGCGCACTTTAAGGGTCATGGAGACATTTGTCAATATGCAATGACAAGACTCTTTCTCTTGCAAGTGACGTGATCACAGTTTAAACTATTTCCTTTTTGCCCACAATTTGAAGGTCTGTCTGTCCCTGCTGTAAGTCCAGAAACCACAGAAATATTCGGTGTCTTAATGGAGTAGTGTGCTGGAAATTCAGCATGTTTATTACAACAGCAGTCTCAAAGTTTGGGTTTAATGACCTTTTTAGCTAACATTATACATATCAGAATGTGTAACTTTTTTGTAAATAAGAGCATTTTCTCAAGAAAGACTGTGTTTACTGTTATGATATCATTGAAATACCTTCACTATTTCCAGAGCCAGCATACAAACATGTATTGTTATAACACCACTTACCCTTAATGAGATTTCCCTTCGCTTCATGAATGTAGCAATAACCTGTATTTGATATGTTGTCTTGTTGAATCAAAGATGCTCAAGCAATTGCCAGCTATATACAATGGATCTGCTTCATACATTACTGAAACATAGTCTAAGTCAAAAGTTCTCAAGAGGTTAAAGCCTTTTAAAAGGACATTATACAGCCTAAAACAAACTAAAAACCATGAATGGAATTGAAACTGCACAGATAAATATTCTCCTGAAATCAAGTATATTTTCTAAAATATTAGGGCATTTAAAAAATGTAATAAGACCATAATTGGAACTAAAAATTCTAATTTTATCCAAAACAACTTCAAAATCTTCTCCACAAGAAGCTTAAAATTTTTGTTTTGCTTGGCTTTGGAATACATATATATATTTTTAATCTTGTAATTTCCATCTAGATTTTATTTGACTTATTTTCTTCTCAGTTAGCATGAGTAAAGAGCTGTGTTTACAAGGAACGGAACAGCTGTCATGACTGAATTATCAGGCTGTATTTATTTCCTGTTTGACTCTAAATATCCTTCTTCCACTATCTTGAGCCAAGTGGCAGGTACTAATGGAGAAAATTCTGCAAGATTTGTCAGAATTATTTATAACACCTATTGAGTAAGTTTGAACTTCTTCCACAGAGGAGATCCGCTGAGGGGCTGGAACTGTGAGAGTTTCTCTGATTATTTTCAGCTGACAGCGAACCTCCGCTTCAGCTACCAAAGTGCTAGATCTCTTTCAAGGAAGTGTTTCGTGCAGCTTATAATTATACAGCACTGAGAGATGCAGCAGTCCTAAAAAGGGCTTGTTAAACAAGCTTATTAATTGACATGGGGCCACAGATAATTAAGCTCATATGAAAGCAGCACTTATGTATGTCTGATTTCTCTGTGCTTTCCAACTTTCCCTCAGCTCAGACCCTTCTATATGGGATATTGACAGTCATTGCCCCAAATGAATTTTTCATAATTTTGGAAGGTTATCCCTGCTGCCTATCACTGTTTTTAAGGAGTCTACTCCCAGAACTCCATAAATAAAACCTGTTGTGTTACTTCTCTGCCTTTTCCCTAACCCAACTGCATATAGTTTTAGAAAGAGCATGTATGGAAATGACTATGTGTACATAGTTTTTAAAAATGCTATCTTACTCTCAGATCAAAGGCTATAGTGTAGAGCAACAGAGGAGCAGACAAAAGGAAAGTAAGAGGACCTGAGAAAAATACTTCATACTCTACTAAAGGGTTTGAATTCTACAGCCCATTTCCAGCTGATCGTTGCACTATAAATAAAGACTCAAGATGCTGTCAGCTTTCACATTTGCATGGGCACACACAACTTCATAGAATGATACAAGCTTTCCAATCAACTAAAATGAAGCAACAATACACTGGGGAAAAATGGGCATCTCCTACTGTAAGAAATTGGAACTGATCACCGAAAAAAGCTCAGGCTTATAAAGAGGAAAGTGGATTTGCTAGACTAATGCCTGAGATTTAATTTTTAAGTAGCATAAATGGCTCCCCAGAGCTGCGGAACAGGCCAGCGTCTTCCTTGATCCTTGGCTACATTATTGAACAAGCTCTGTGAGATACCTCGCACTTGGATCTCTTTATTGACCTTAGTTTTGAGTTTTCTTTTTGCTTTCTTCATCTCTGTGCCTGTAAAGAATTGCAGAAGGTCCTTCTGCGACAGATGTGGGACCATTAGTGGGACCATTTTATTATGCTGTTTAATAGGATGTACGTCACAATGGAAAGATGAGTTAGAAGGATGCTCCTAACCAACTCTTTGTTAGTTGCTATTCCTAATCTGACTGTAGAGATATTTAAGAGGGCTTTCCCTCAGCTAATACTGAAGTCTGTCTCTCAGAAAGGTGGAGAAGAAGAGAACACCACAGACAGGATTCAGTTTTAGGTGGCTGGATGAAGCTGAGGTGCTTGGATGTGTAAGCAATGAGTCAGTAAATTCAGCAGGACAAAATCCAGGGCTCAAGCATGGTCTTAAAATAGAAAGCATGGGTATTTTCATGTGAGTTGCAGAAACTGTACTGAGCCCTTGGTCCTAAGCCTGCAATGCTTTGTACCTTGTAGAACCAGGCATCATTAAATTTTCTATCTTATAAGCCAAATCTCAAGAACTATTATATTCGTAAAGCATGCAACTTCCTTCTGGGACTTAGTTAATAAGAGTAATCTGTACTCAGATGGTTTTCTCACTGCTTTACTCAGTATATTAATTGTTATTGCTCTATACTATAGCAATTACTTTTATCCATACAGCGATTCATATGTAAGAAACTTACTGAAGTCATTTAAACTTTGTGATGTATAAAAGCGCATGCTCAGGCTCAGCAGGAATCGGCCATTCTGCTTATGATCTAAACTATTATTTCTAATCTACTAATGAGCTCAGTTAACTCAATTCCAGGCTCCTGACAGCGGTAGCTCTGTGCAGGACAAAGAACCTGTATTCTTTGGTGGGAACGAGGACAAATGTAACCACACAAGCTAATTCCAGCCTCCAGTGCCATTTGACTCGATACACTGCTTCTGTTCCTCAAGGATTAGCTTCCCAGAAGCTGGAGAGACCTTCTTTGTGTGTTTATCTTTAAATGTTTTATTGCAGATTTAGACTACAGAATACTGGTCATGCTATTTAAAATGTGATTATCTTTGCAGTTTGCCATGCAAAAGTGTTTACTATTACCAGTAAACACTAAAGTTTCTCTCTGCCACACAATAAATATCTTAATTTACAAAGTGCTTTTAATGGGGAAGTGTCAAAGTTTAAGACAGGGCTACACACAATATTTTCCAACTAAGAAGCAGAGGCTCGGCCTATATTCTTAGCATAGATTTAACACAAAGACCACCAGGTTCAAAAAATGCATCACTCTGAGCCTGACTTTCATGGAGACTGCACAAATCAAAGTAAGAGAAATTAAAACCGAAATCAACCACTATAAATCAAAATTAAGAATATGGGATATAAAATGCAAACCACTAAAAATAAGAGAATAAAAGTTGAAAAGTAGATTTCATTAAAGTAATTTCATTTTTAACTATTTATAACATAGGTAACATGGGTAAGAAAATTTGTTTTATATGTCTACATACATATACTTCAGAAATACAGCTATCAGTATGGATATATACACAAACCATATGCTTAATGCATATTTATATAAGGAATGCTACCAAAATTTGATAGGTTTACAAACTCACTTTAAGGTTGCATTGGAGAATAGAAGTATTCAATAAATTAGAACAAAGGAAGATGCCTGTCTCAGGTTTGTTTGATTTTCTTTCTGACTTTGCACAGTAAAAAAACCAGATTGTTTTGCAAAATATTGGATGCAATAAATAAATAAGATTAAACACTGTTGTGCATCAAGCTAGGAAAGAGGAAAAGCTTTATCCATATACTGAAGTAGAATTTTTGAAAATAAATAGTCGCCATTATTAGGTCATAATGCCCCTAGGACTAAGAAAATAGCCCAAGGACTACGAAAATCTTCCAAACCCCTATAAAATTATATATGTTTATTTTCATTTTGGCAGTTTAATAATCCTGCTGTTAAGTTCTATGAGGGCAATTAGCTTATTTAAATATTTGCTTACAGTAAAAATAATGTACTTGCTGCTGCCAAAGCCTATGTATTTTCAGGTGTAACAGTTTTCTCTGTGTATGAAATGTCTGTTACTTGTCTCAGTGCTCCCACACAGAGCCAGAAAAACTGGATTCCTCATTGTAACGATACTATTCATTTCCACTGAGGCCTCAGTTTAGAAACTAAGTAAATCTCACATTATTTTCATAGTCTGGGTGCTACTACTGAGAAAGAGCTATGAATACTATACCCATTTAACCACAGTGTTTGGGAGACGTATGGAAGGAATAATCAGCGGTTTATAACCTTGTCCCCTATGTCCCCCCAAGGGAGCTGTGTCAGAGGTCCCATGGTAATAAAAAATGCATGCTTACGCTCTGACTACTGATGGCAATACAATACCCCCTTACACAGCAGAGAGAGGACTGAGATTTTCCAAAGCTTCCTGAGCACGTGAGATGTGCCAACAAGATTTAAATTTAGAACGATTGCTAAAAAATGAAATTTTATGGCCTCTATTGTGGTAATGCGAGCCTAAAGAGAAGTTTGTTGATCATTTGTTTTATCTGTCTCCCTAAGGACCGGTATCAATTTAACCACAAATATGACTATTAACTAGAATAAATCCACAAATCAACCCATGATTCAATGTAAAAGAAGCTTGATTAACTTAATTCAGTCAGAAAAAATGATATAAATCTATCCACAGTGGTATATTAACTGCCAGTATTTTAAAATATTGAATTTAAATTAATGCAGTTTTCTCGCAAAGCCCAGGTTCCATCTATCACACAAGATGGTTTGCCTAAGTCTGCTCGCTTAAGCTTAATTTTACTGAACTCGTCAACATCTTCATGACACGTGAGTGCTTTTGAAGTCACTGAGATCCCTAATGTTTTTCAAGTTCTGTATTTAACTTGGGATCACCAGCAACACTTTTGAAAGTGTCCCTAAGAACTGTATTGTGGCTGAGAGGCTGCTCAGGTCATCTTTTTACAGAATTGGATGCACATGCACGCTAAGAGCAGGACACTAGTATAAGTGATCCTGCCAACATAGTCTGTAATACAATCTCTGAAAAACAGACCATTGGTACCAGTTTCATTTGCTATTGTTTTCATTCTGTTTTCAAATGGGTAGGCTTTCTATTGCCCAACAGTAGATGCTCCGAATTCCTGACCGGCAAGGTTTGATCAAAGGAAAAGAAACAGGAAAAAGTTAGAGCAGTACTTTTAGCACAGTATCAAATAAGCAGATTTACAAAGGGGAGGGGGGGAGGGGGGATGGACACAGAGAGAGAGAGAGAGAGTTAGGTCCATGAAATAATCTGTACAATGGCAGACTTCTTAAATGTCGTATGGAACCGAGACATACACTGCATGCTCCAGCAGTACTGAAGAAGTTTTGGCAGACATCTTTACAAGACCATTCTGCTTAGAAAAAAATCTTAGAGTCCAGTATAATGAAATAAAAACTGTAAGTTAGCTAGTTAACTTCAATATAGTACTTATCTTAAAATTCTTGCAAGAAGCCAAATACTTAGAACTTCTAATTTAATTGGAGTCAAACCACATTAAAGACGATTGCCAGTAATATTTCCAGTAACAATAATCATAAACAAAACATCAAACATTACAAAACAAATCACAGCTTTTCATAAATTTATGTATTTACAGGCCAGATTATAATATTCTGACTCATCTCTGTAAGCATTTCATTCCAAAACAGCTCATTTTTTTCACTGATACAGTCCTGAGCATGATTATTGGTATATGGCCTGTGGGGGAAAGAAAATCCATCCTACAGAAAATTCTTACGACTTTATACCATGGACATCTGACAAGTGAGGGAGACGAGAACTAGGCAAACTCTCCAGACAATGGTTACATCTGACCTTTGGAATCTTACTTGCTTTAACCTTGTCACTAAAATACCTAAAAGCCACATACAATTCTTCTGATGTGCAGAGACCTTCAGCTCATGTCAGTTACAATTGCATGCAATGACCAAATTTCTAAAACGCGATTCCCAACATCCTCTCCTTTTCTTTTTTTTTCCTCTCCCCTCAGACTTACCTGGTTTCATCAATATAAACTGCCTCCAGCACAGATGCTGCATACTCAATATTCTTTTTTAAATCCACCACATTAATGTCACCCTTCTCCAGCTGCTTTACCAAGCATCTTAATCTGTGAAAAAGAAAATAAAAATATCAGTGCATTGCTTATATCAAATTTTAGTGACTGCATTTTCTATTTGTAATATTGGAAACAACACAAAAGCCAATGCATAGGCAAGAGACTGTCACTGCAACTCTTGTCTTTTTTAAAAAAAAATCTGGGTTTACAATGCACGTAACAATGACCAGTTACATGTTTTTACAGCTTGCTAAATTTCTAAGATCTATTAAGAAAAGGCATATATACTCCAATAAGTCAGAGAGGACTCATTAACTACCATCAGACCGATTTTATGTTACTTTTGACATTACAATTATGCCTGAGTCTCTAATTTTGTTTAAATAATAAATAGAACTTTGCAAGCTGTCTTACAATAATTTTTCTGGGCTTAGAAGGTTGATTATAATTTCTTAATATCCACTATACACTGATTTTGCTTCATTTAAATGTCTTTGATTTTTATTTAGGCCTCCGGTATGATTTTCCTGCAGAATTTGTATTTCTTATTAGCGTGAGCTAATGTGGACCTCCATTGTTTGTGTTTACAGAAAATTCCTCATTATACCAAACAAAAGGTGGTGCCTCTATGGCATCAGAAAAATCCAAATATTTTCCCAAGTGTGCTTTTACTTTTAGTTTTGAGAACATTCTTTTACATTACAAACACAGACACGCCCAAAGGGGATTTTGTAATGCATCGACTCATGCCTCTGTAGCAACACATTTATACAAACTCCTTGAATACCAGATTTTTCCTAAACTCTCCAATGAGGAGAACACTTCTGACACTGCTCAACTTAACCATACAGAGCAGTCACAGCACTGGAGTGAAATGAAAACCTTATCAGTAACTGTGTAGAGCTGTGACTAAATGGATGCTTAAAGAAGTACGGGTGTTTTCCTTCTTTCTGTGCTATATCTCTGAGTTGAAATCATCTATGGTTTTGCATCATGTAAGATAAAGATTTCTGTAATTAGAGATACATCATTATTTTAATATAACTTTCATGAAATAATCTTTTCAATGTGTATGCAATGTGAAAAAATTGTGTGAAACAAGCATTTAGTTCAAAAGTGGATTGAAATTGAATCAGCACTAAACTGACTTTACTTTCAGAAAAAAAATCATATTTATGACATGAAAGAGCACATATAAAACGTACAATATGTTATATATTAATGTTATATATACTATATATTAATTTTATGGGGTGTATACAATATTTGATTGGACCTAATTAAAATGTCTGAATTAATAAAAAAAGCATTGATATTCAAAACAAATCTATCATAAACTTGGAAAGTACTATTCCATCATAAAACTACTTTCAAAGGGTTTTTTTAATATTTATTTGGCCTAAGTACAGTTATGTCCAAGCCTGCAAGGATAATTTTAGCAAATGGAGTTTTAAGACCAGCCTCCTCAGTTCTCCAAAGTCTTAATTCAATTCAAATTAGCATAGAACATAACACAAATAAAGCTCTTAGCAACCACATTTACTTGATATTTTACACAGTACATTGTACATCAATGGAATGGAAAAATTAGTGTTAAAAAATTTTCTCAGAGAAGTTAAGTGAGTGGACGAAACACTGTGGGAGTGCATCTCCTACACAGAAATAACTGTATGCATGGGGAGACAGCTCCAATACATAACTCCTTCCACTTCAGAGGTACCTATAGACTAAAGAAGCTAATTCATAGACACTCACCTCGCATACCCAATGCACACACTGTAATTCTCCTGGGATGTCGACTGCTCAGCAATGCA
This sequence comes from Grus americana, assembly GCF_028858705.1. Lineage (NCBI taxonomy): Eukaryota > Metazoa > Chordata > Aves > Gruiformes > Gruidae > Grus > Grus americana. Next base: position 27,462,440 of record NC_072857.1, read on the forward strand.
CACAAACACACATACAACCCCTCCTGAGCACCAGCACCAAAATGCCCAGGTGAGTCTGGCAGCATCATCGCCTCTACTTGCACATAGCCATAGGGTGGTTCGACCACTTGTACTGTTCCCTTGGTGTTTGACTGAACATGTCTCCAAATCACACTTTCCAAAGTGGAAGCATAAATGAATTTAAAAATGCAACACTTCACAGCAGGGAGCCAGGCTATGGTAGAACAACATTTGCTCAAAATGGCTTCAAATCCTACAATTTCCAGTGGTTCTATGTTTTCTCAGGGCATAGAAAAGATGACAGATACATGGAATCATTTTTATGCTTGCAGGAGGAAAGGAGTCCCTGGGGGAGCCTTTGAGCCACAACGGCCTTGCAGTATCTCACCGCACAGGTGGCAGTCAACTGACGTAACTTGCCCTGTAGTTATAGTTCATACTCAAGGAGGAATGCGGAACACAATAACAGACCAAGCAATTTGGAAAAGCGGCTCAGGCAAAGTTAAAGTGATTCTGAAGAGGTTACAGAATCACAAAAGGACAAAACCCGTATAATTCAATGATGACCTTGTCATCTCATGCATCCGTGCTTTGTAGAGATGTCCTCAAGAATGTCTGTAGCTGACCCAGTGCAGATCTATCTTAGAACCACAGGATAACTTTGGTTAGAAGGGACCTCTACCTGGTTCAAGCTCTTGCTCAAAGCAGGGCCAACCTCCCATTTAGGTATAATTTCGAAGTTATATCAAATTTCTCAGAGGCATTTCCACTCAAGTTTTGAATGTATGGAGATTTCACAAACTCTCTGGGCAACTAATTTCAATGCTTAACCAGCCTCACAGTGGATTATTTTTTCCCAATATCTAACTGGAATGTCCTTTGTGGCAACTTGTGCCCAGTGGCCTCCAACCTTTGCTGTGCACTTCCAAGAAAAATCTGGCTGTATCTATGGTACAACTTCCCACTATGAACCTGGACACAGCAATAAAATCCCTCCATAGTGTTGCTGATCAACCACTTGTCAAGTGATAAGCATGAGGTCTAGCCCAAAAGTTAGAAAAATGGACTTCCAACTCAGCAAAATTAAGTGGGTTATAACAGTGTATGAACGGTCTGAATATACTCAACATATTATGCATTAACATGAAAGAGCCACAGAGTTTAAGAACTGACATTTCAGTAATGAAACTAACATTTTAGTAAAGAATAAATACGTCAAATTAAAAGACAAACCAACAAGTGTTGAAATACTCATAGCCCAGCATTCCTGAAGACAAAGAAAATTGTAAAAAAAGACAAGGAAAAGTAACAAAAATGAATTATTACTCCAGCTGTATTGGACAGGATTTTATTTCTTTGTTTTCTTTTAATTAAGTTTGATAACTGGAAAACAAACATGAGAAATGCCATTAGAAAAACCTGAAATGCTACTTAAAATTGGAGCTAATTGTATTACCCTGCCTGTGAGCTGTGCTATTAGGAAATAATAGACAGTAACAAGAAAAAACTGGAGGAACTATTTTGTGAAATAGAGAAATGAACTGTCTGAACTGTTTTAAGGTGCAAAGAAAATTGTATACACAGTTAATATGACACAACATGAAAGAAAGAGATTTATAGAGAAAAAGAAACAGATTATTTCTCTCAGGACAACTGAAAACTGCATTTTAAAACTAGCAGCCCCGCTTTCTAAGAGAGAAAGAGACATCTGCAATTAATAAAGGGAGTGGGTGGAGAACCATCTTCTGTCATATTGGGTAAACACCATTAACAGCGCTGTGCTATTAAATGCTTTTATGGACAATCCAAATGCGCTCTGCTCCTACCTATCTTTAACAGCGCTGTCTGCGAGGTGACCAGGACCAGTGTTTTCCTGGTCCTCCCCATGCAGCTGATGCCCATATCCAACTGTGGGCAGTAAGCTTTGAGGCCCACCCAGCAACACAGGCAAACCAGGTGAAAATAAGGATTTTACTAGGAGCAGAAGTAGTATGTTCTTGAGTAACAACGTCAAAGTCACCACTCAATTGTTCACTCGTCCTTCATTAAAATTCTCCTATGTTTGAATTAAAGTTTTGATAAATCTACTGTAATTTTCAGGGGTTGTACCAAATTAACTGGGGATAGATTTTAGGTTATTTGAGAAGGCTTCCTATGACAGTTACAGTAACTACAGAAAAAGAGGACAATAAGGAATTAGTGATTAAAAAAGGCTTTTTCCAATAATAATAATAATAATGAGAAAATGTTTTCTTCTATGGAATCAAGCAAAGGTCAACAAGAGGAATATATTTGGAAACACTGAATAATTCTCCTAAACACAGATTAAAAAGATAACAAAGAAAGGTGCTGGGGTGGGATTACTTAAGAAGGGAGATTGTAAGGTAGAGAGGCAGACGAGTTGGACAATTTCAATTTCAGATTTTATGGACTGCCTCTTCCTTTTCCAAGGGAAAATAAATTACTAGTAAACGTTGAGAATAAATGAGAGCTAAAGGTTCAGCTTAACAGTCTTCAAGAACCAGAAGAGGAAAATTCAACTGAAGTTAACTTCTAAACCTGAGAAAAAGACCCGGCATCTGCTTTCCCAAAGACTGCCTTTATCTGCCATCTGAGTCCCCCCACCATCGAGCACGGCAAAGAAACAGCATTCTAACTTACACATCTGGACTTCACTTCAAACTGTTTTGGAAACTCTGCACAAAAAAAGCTGGCTTTTGCCACAGATCCTATTAAAGAGGAAGTGAAATAAACTATAAAAAGTAAGCTGTAAACCACCCCTGCTTCCTATTATATTTTGAAATTAATGGAAGTCACTGTTGAAGATGGGCAATGAACACATGGGTAATTCTTTGAAAACACATGCTAACACTAATTACAGAGAAATAGTTATTCATATTAATAGTCAATAACCATAATGCCAGTTTAAAAATTGTCTGTGTTGGTTAAGTCAACTCCAATTACAAGTTGTGAATTATCATGTTCCCATTAACTAGTTGAGAAAAGCCTATCTGTGTGCCAAATGTATTAATTCCTTGAAAAGATTATGAGCAAATACTGACATGTAAAAAGTTTAAGGACAGAACAAATTATTATTTTCTGTAAACAATTGTTTCATGTTTTGTTTGTACTATTTAATATAGAATAAAAAAATTAAGTGGATAATTGTAATCTTCATTATGCAAATGATTTGACCCTCTAAATGAACATTACAAACTAAAAATGGGCTGATATGTAATGTGAAATTAAAAGTAAAGAGGAGGAGAGTAACCATATTCTGACAATATAATTAGTCACAGCTTAAATACCACTAGTTTTTAAAAACTTTGGGGAAGTGGTAAATTTTCCTCTAAAACCATTTAGAATTACAACTGAAAACCAATTTTGCTACCTGTAGTGATTCTTGTAATAATCAGTTGAATAATTTTCACAACCTGTAGAAAGCATTGCTTACCCAGTAGTTACTCAGCTTTCAAAGGCAGAATTTACATCCTCATTCAAACATGAACACTCTGAAAAAGGGCTAATATCCGGCAATTCCAAATCATTATCAATGGGAAGTTCAGCTCATCTATTCAAAACAGCCTGATCCCAGAATCTACATTGTTTTACATAAGTACACATTTGAGATTCAGGAAAATATTTGAATTAGGAGAAATTTAAAGTGGGAATATAAAAACTTCATCTTGGAAAAGTCACAACAAATAAAACATATCACTATTTCACTTGAATTCTAAAATTCCCTACATAAATTACCCAAATTCTAATTATTCTTTATGTGAATTGGTATCGTTTGAATTTTACACTTTTCTGTTAAGAACTTGCATGTATAAAATAAATCTTTATCTAAATACACCAGTCCCTCCAACAAATACTTCAAAATAATGTAGATCAGAAATAAAACCCAAATGTAATAATAACAATCAACCATGCACAAAGTTTATGCTCTGATTATTTCAAGTAAAAAATTATAATATATGGATCACCAGAAATCTTTTATTATGACAAAGGATATAATTCCTTCTTTGTGTTTTCTGCAAGATGGAAGAAAAATACTGACTACAAAAAAGGAAAATGCCAGATACAGTTGTAATATTTGTAATACATGTCTATAAAAGACTAGACCTGATCATACAAATAGATGAGAGATACTGGAGAAATATCCAGAGTATGGTAATAAAGATTCAGGAGCAATCCCTTTGCGTAGACACTCCTGTTCCCCTCCTCCAACCTGCAATTATGAAGTGGCCAACTAACACGGCTTCAAAATGGCTAACCTTTACTTCAAAGTTTTTTACATTACGGTAGGGAAAACCATGCCGATACAGGGACATTTTCTCAGTCAAGGCAAGGCCAGCATATCAGTGGAGAGCAAGGGTTACGCAGACCTTGATGTGTGTTTCACTTCCCTGAAAACATACAAAATGCAGTTTCAAATGCAGTCACCTAATTTTTCTTCTAATTAGAGGTGCTGTCTCTCAATGAATTCTGATACTGAGAAACGCAAGAAAGATATATCACATTTTCAGTGCTGCAAATTTGTTTTATGAAATTACTTCTCAGTCACTGCTGTGTCTGAGCATATGCACAGGAAGCCTTGTGGTTGCTAAGGGTTTCACGAATCACATTCATTTCATGATTATTTTAAGCACTATGAGTGGTACACACTGATCTGTAAGTATGATTCAGTCATTAGAAAATAAATATTGAATATGCTGGTAATTCAGCCAACATTTTGATATCCCAAAACTTCAATCCCATATTGAAGAATTAAAATAGTTCTGCAGCTATATAATACACACTGAAATTTACACTTTCTTAATGATAAAACTGCATTTTCATGGTGATAGAATTGCTTTGGCTGTTCAGATATTGATCAAGTTTATGGAAGATGAAGCAGGTTTCCTTCAGACAGGCATTCTCTATTAGGCTTCAATTCATTTTACCTTACTCATCCTACAAATTTTCATACTATTTAGCACTCTAATACTGTATAAATGTTGTCCTTTGGGTCTCATTTAGTAACAAGTTCAAGTGTGTTTAAAGGCTTAATCAAAATTCAGTCAAAAATACTGTTTTCTTTAGCACCTAGTTGAAATCATAGAAAGCCATGGAGTCTTACACGATTTCCACCTGAAACCATAAACTGATTCACACTCTCTAAAGCATTTTTGAATGTTTGCATAATTCTCAACAAACCTGATCAAACAAATTGCAAGTGCCTGAGAAGTCTTAGCATCTTAACCTCAGTAACACTAAAGGTCTGCTATTTGCAGCTATGTCACCTTTCAACATCATCTCCATCATCACTACTTGCTGCCCTGGGGAGGAAGCTCATCTGGGATCCTGTTGCTGCTGCTCTTCCCTGCTGTCTCTCACCTCCCCTGGTTACTCATCCTTCCCCAAAAGTAACTTTTACCATTAGAGTCAATGTACGTCATCAGCACAAATTCTCACATGTGAATTTCTCTCACCTTCCTTTGTGCACACCCAAGATACAGAATGAAACCTATTTCAGCCAAGCTTTAAGTGACTTTCAAATTTTTCTCTCACTTCTGCTAATGAGCCATCATCAACGCTAATTTGGTTCCTCTGTTCAATTGCTTTCCAGGTTGAAGCTTAATGAAAAAAATCCTCAAACTTCAAATTATTTACTATGTACACACCTTCAGGTGTTTTACCTGTCTTCTATGAGATCCAACAAGTAACCAACTAGTCTTTCCTTACCCTAAACTCTATGACTGTTTCTATTCCCTCAAAGTCTATTTCCATTACCTGATATTCCCATTTCACAATCAATCCATGGAATCAAAGACAAATAATCTATAGGACTGGTTTGTAAATTTCAAATTATCCTTCTTATGACTTTTGCTGAATTTTTTTGTCTGAAGATTGACATTCGATCTATAAGGTTCCCCTGAATTGTATATACATTATATAGAATGCTAGCTAAAGCTATTTCATCTTGAAGTTGCCAAATACTGGAACAGCCTGTATGTCTCAAAGTCTTCATCATAATCTAGCTAAATTCACTATCAACAACAAGCTGGGAAATCAAATGTAAACTCATCATCTGCCAAAAATCATGCTTGAAGATGATAGAAGACTTTCAGTGCGTCTTACTTGCTGGAGCTAATGTGATAAACACACAGAAAAGGCACATAGCCCTTATTCCCCAGAGCCATTTAAAAAGCTTTATTTTTCCTGTGGACAGCAGCTTTGAGCACAGTGATTGAAGAAGCTGCTAAAAGGCAGAAGTTAAGCCTCTAAATCTTCCAAAGCAGCCCCCTCCATTTATTTTTTTTTAAATATTCCATGACAGAAGAAGGATACTTCTAAATAGATCACCTCACACTCACATTTGAATGCTGGCTCTACATTCCAGCAATAAACTTGTATCCAAACCTCCGTACCACTGGAAATTATCAAAGGAGGTGCAGGCCTGGAACATCTCACTGTCTGTGCTTCAGAGGAACTCTCTTAGCCCTACCTCACAGCTCCCAATCATCACAACTTCATCTCCCATACTTGTAAAAAGACCATGACCTACTTCTGCCCCAGGGATGGTCACAGAGTCATGGGAGATGTTTGCTGTTTTAAAAGAGTTCCTGCTAGAAGGCATTTCTCCAGATAACAGTATTATGTCACAACCCTTCTCCTCTTCACATGATCTAGATGGTTTTAATATGATTGTGATGCACCAAATATATGATCTCATCACACAACCCAGCAAATGGAGTCTCTCTTGTCAGCAGCTAGATAAATCTAACGGTCTGAAAGTATTTGTCTTCTCCCTCCCATATTCCCTCTGCTGCCTAGTACTGCTGGAAACCACATTTTGCTTTAATTGCTCTTGAAACCCATGGATGAGATAGTATCTTCCCATGCGATGGTATCTTACCAAATTATCAGTTATCACAGGGTTATAAGAGTTTGGAAATGGATGTCTCATTAGGCTTTCTTTTATTCTGTCTCTCCTCTCATTCATCCTGAAGTCATTTGTATACCCATCCTGAATCAACATGCTGAATATCTTCTTTATTCCTTAGGACCATAAAATTTGGGTTGAAGAATGTTGATACTCATCCTTTAAAAACAGCATGCAAAGAGGTATAAAGTCCTTTTAGAAACATTAAGAACAAGCTATCATATAAAAAGTCAACAGATGTTCTTTCATTTAAGACTGCATTAATCAGAACTGGTAACTTTGTACTGAAAATATTTTCTAGACTACTACTAAGAAAATACGTTGCTGTCATTGAGAAGGCTTTTGACAGCCTTTTTGGTGCAATTTCTGCAGCTGTTAAGGACAGAAGATTGCTAAGTGTTTGGCACTAAAAATAACATCACTGCCCAGTGATCAAAGACTCATCTATGATGCTTACCACGAGTATCCTTTCCTCTACTTGATAAAGTCACATAGGAGTAAACAACCCAGGAAATGTCCTTCATTAATATTATAACAACACTTCGTTCTGTGATTTCTCTGTGGAATCAAACTACATTAAATACTATATATTCTGTATATAATTAACGTGTTGATTTCCCCAAGACAGAAATTAGAACCAGGACAGAATTTCCTTGCTGCATACCACAGGTCAACATATATAAATGTGGCCAAACCTTTACAACTAACACTTCTGGCAACTTTCAAATTTGTTTCATTAATAGTTAGAGACTTTTTGAGACATCAAGGTGTAGAATCTGGGTTCTGGTAAGTAATCTGGGTCCTCCGTCCTTATTTACAAGTGCTTTTATATTTATTTCTGACCTGTAGACTGCCATGGGCAGAGCATGAAATATAATACTGTTTGGTTGCTTAGTATGCTTCCATTCCATTTCTCTCAACTTACATACAACCTATCACTGATGTTATATTAAGTCAACAGAGGTTACAGAAGGACCTATATAAAAATATATTACAGAAGAAAAGTTTTTTGAAATAGCAATCCCTCGTATTCAGTCTAAGAACATGGTCAGACATGGTGACCCAGCTATCTCTGTGTGCCTTGTTCCATCACCTCTTTTCCAGAAATTATTACCACCCCCATATCTGACAGCACAAGTGCATGCCTAACAATATGTCTTCAACCTGATACTGACAAAACAATCTGATTCACCTTCAAGATATTTTACGGTAGGGGGATTTCTACCGAATTCTTTCCACAGAACAAGATTAGGGGTCATGTGTATGTGCAGTTATCCGATGAATCAGGGTAGTTGGTTCAGCTGGCCTAACACGTCAACATAACGACCAACATAATCCTACTTCAATCCAAGCTCTAACTTGTCATTAGATTTAGAAGCCATACTTTTCTATTTACAATTAAACTTAAACACTTGAAGTACCAGAATGTAAAAGTTATACTTTTAATATACAATCACACCTTCCAGATAGGATGACAGAGCCAATTTATCTTGAATTCTGTTTTCAAGCTGTATCATGGGTTCTGAGGAACAAAGTACAGATCTCTACTTGTTCAGATAAAACTGTGAAATGTAAAAAATACAAATATTTGCATGATGAACTATTACAGACTAATGAATAAAATATTAAAATAATTTAAGAGTTACCTTAGTCTGCCTAAAATGTTGTAGAAAAAATACCACCACCTTAATTCAGATGTCTTTTTTACTGAATAATTAATGGCTTCCACAAATCTATTTTCACTAGAAGAATTTTTCATTCAAAAGACAGAGTAAGACATAAATGCCTTAGCACAACAGCTGTAGTAATTACAGTACAATTTCACTGTAAAATCATTACCATCTCAGTGGTTCTGAAGAAAGGATGTAGTACCTGTAATGTATATGACAATGTAAAAATATGAATAGGGCTTTTATGTAAAATTGCAATACTGCAATTAAAATGAAGAAAAAAAGAAAAAATTTGGAGATCCTAGAATCCAGCACTTTATGTTATGTGCGAAACTAACTTCTGGCATTTGGAATTGTTAAAAATAAATGTTCTGCTGAAGAATTGCCAAATCAAAGTACTTCAAAGTAGGTCTTGGTAATGAGAAGTAGAACATTAGAAAAGCTTAAACACACTTGAGAGCTGTATAAACGTTTAAAAATGGAAAGAATCAAGAGGGTGAACTTTTCCCCTATATTCTTTGATCATAAATGATCATAAATAGGATGAAATGTAACATGACCATTCTTATTTACACGTGAGCTTGACCTAGGATTTGTCTACATGAGAAACTATATTTGAATTAAGGTCAGGTACAAAACTGAAATTCACTATCTGTCCTTGAATAGCTCCATCTTTGAATACTTCAGGACGAGTAGAACTAAACAGAAACAAGTCCCTGGAGCTCATCAGGAAAAGTATCTCCAAAAAAGTTATTCTTGAACAATATCACGTTAAACCCATTATCTAGCATATAGTATATATGGGCTGTATGCTTATTGGTTTTGGTTCTGGAAACAGTTGTGACAGGAATTGTAGGAAACCAAATAAAAAATCATTTGTAGTCAATGGCTGGTACACAGCTGCCATTTTCCTCAGCCTGCGAAGTGCCTGGCACCTCAAGGTACAGGGTTCAGGCTTTGTAGGCCTGGGAAGGTAAACTGGATTAGAGGCCATTCCTTAGTTGCTGGTGTTTCCTTTGCCTTAATTCATGCTGCCCATAGCAGTTTCTCCTATTCCCTCCACATTCAATAAAAACAGACTAATAGACTGTGAAAGCGTTATGCAGAAACTAGCAAACTGCAGCCGTGCTCTAATCTAGAAGCCACCATGATGGGACAGGCCGCTGTCCTTACCACAGAATTGCCTAGGTTTTTTCTACTGCATTCAGGACTTTGATGAGTTTGGGGTGTTGTTCTTGCACATCCCACAAAGTGCTTTAACTCGTGTGTCCCAATAAGACATACTAACCCCAACTGCTGTTCTTATTGTCTTGCCTGATTTTAAAACATGCTACTAAACCAACCTGAATATCAGCCTATTCACTTAAAAAGTGGCAATATTTTCATAGCTTTCAATTTGTTGATGTTCCAGCTTTGAAGTGGAGCATTCCTCAGAAGGCATAGTCCAGAATCTATCACCAAAAGTGTTACTTTTATCTTGTTTTGTTTAAACTGAGAAAATTTAGCAAACATAGACTGTAATTCACCTCCAGGACACTATTTTAATCTTCTATTCTTCATCATATATGTAGCTGACTGTAATTTGCCTGTTTATATACACTTTACATATATTATAAGCAGACTAGATTGAAAATTCAGAACCTAGTGCTCAAACTGATCATGACAATACTCAGAGAATATGCATGATCAGAATAACATGAAAATTATACTCATTCATCAAGAATTTTGCAGTAGATAACATTTTACATAACATCTCTGTATCTCCTGGTGAAAGAAAACATAACACAAAAGATATGTCTCAGCCTGAACTTACTACAGCAGAATTTATCAGAATATGTCATGTTTCTGACAGAAGAGACGCATTTAGATATTTATTTTAGATAGAATGTTCTTTAATTAATTATCACGCGGTTCTAAGGAACTACACCATGATACAACTGTCCCTGCTAAATACAGCATCAGCTCTAGCATCTTTTCCTAAGGCAAAGTACATGGACTGTGCCTTATAAAGCACCTCTTGTGCTCTTATTGCAAAAAAAAACCAACTAAAAATAATTCTCAGGCTTTCTGTCCAACACAATGGCCATCTTTCTTAGTTATTAAATGATGCACTGCTCCATTACTTTCTGAAAAAAGTCCTACACAGATTTCTAAATTAACTACATAACTATATTCATCCAGCTATATTTAATTACTTGTGAAATTACTTAGAAATGTTCTGTTTGTTATCTACACAAATACTATATCAGAAAGAGCTTTCAGCTGGAAAATTATTGGGCTTCTAGGGAAGCAGTGGTTTATAAGAAAACTTCAAAACCAGCTTTTAATAATACACGATTCTGTTCTTAAATTCTGTGCCTTTCTACAACTCAAAAATTAAAATCTGAATTCTTCAAGGTGATGACAGTACAACATCCCTAAATGTACTCCTCTAGGGACGTGAAATCTAACCTGAAAAGTTCAGCTCCCTTATGGTCATGACTAACATAATTGCTAAATTGCGCTTCATTTTTCATAGCTCTACTGAATGAATCACTATCCTTCAGTCTCTCTGGCAAAGCCTTGACATTGTTTTCAAGTAAGAACCTGGTGACATTTTAATTTCAAAATAGAAAACTAGTAAAGTTCTTGATTCGATGTTAGAAGATAATGTTTGTTTACACACTTACTAAGGATTTAGGAAAAGCCTGTGTGTATAAAAAAATCAAAATAGACAGTAAAACAGTTTGTTAGAAAGTGTTAACTACGTATTATGATTTGCCTGTCATATTCTCAAACAATACATTGTTTTGTTTTCCAGTGCTTTTCAGATTCTCCTATTGCAGCGTATTTTTTATTAGAATCCTCAGTTTTGAAATCAAATTATATACTTTAATCTAACATAGCATTACTCAGAGAAGTAAGCCAGTAGTTTGCCCAAGAACAACAAGCCAGCTTTAATACAGTAGTGATTAATCCAGGCATTGGTCGTGAGAGAGTGCTTACCTGAATAAAGACCATAAATACTAAAGTACACAAGAGTTAAATATCATAAAATTAATGCAAATGAGAAAGTGCCTTGTTCGGTAGTCTCCTGTCAATATATTACTTTCACCTGCAAATATATACATAATATCTGAGTATGCAATGCAGGATGTTCTTGAATGGATAACGGTGAAAGGCAAACTAAGTGCAATGCTAATTAACAGTTCGGTTCTGGTGAATATTGTTTTGCATGTGTGCCTTGATCAAGCAAACCACAAAAACAAGAGCTCAGGGTGAATGAGAGTGTTTACAGCCTGTTTGATTGTGATCAATGGGATGAAAAGTCTCTAAGATTTTATTGCCATTACAGACTGACAATAATCACATTGGAGTGCAATTTCACCCTGGAAAGATAATGTGAAAATGACAGCAAATCAGATGGGTAGCATCTTTTTGGGAGGCCACCACCCTTTCCTAGGCCAGGAAATGACAGCAACTGCTAAAGACTGCCTAAGTGCTTAAATGGCTTGAATACCAGGGTCAGGACCCTGGCTGGCTATCTGCTCTATGCAATGTTCATTAACACTATATTTGACCATACTAGGAAGTGAGTCTTCTAAGCCATTTTATAGCTATCTCAGCTCATTATTTCTGTGGGGTTTGGGGTATTCTTGATGTCATATTTTATGATTATTGATGACTAGAAACTCAATTGAAAGCAACATTAAAGGAACTTGTGGATTCTGAAAAATTTTTAAGTTGATTCAAGGATTCAAGGATGTAATTCTGAAAGATGTGCGAGAGATTTCAGTATTAATATTGGTCAGAGATTTTCATTTTGTGCAGTGATGCACAAAAAAAGAAAGAGAAAAAAACCAACCACGTTTCTTACCATAGGGAGGATACACCTCAAAAAACTATGGAAAAGCAAAAGGATTGAAAAACACCCCACTGGAAGATAAATACATACCTGGAAACTTCCCTCCAGCCTATTAAAAAACTTTGTAATACCAAAGTTGTTAGAGGTATTCCCATATATAAATGAATTAAATAAACAGTGAAATAGAAAAGGTGCACTCACCGTGAGGCTGGGGGGTCAAACCAAGCAATGAAGAGATCTAAATCTAGCTTTTTAACATTTAAGACAAATGCAATGGTTGTTAAAAGATTAATTTTCTCCCTGTTTAGGAAACCGGTGTTGAAATGCCTGATTGATTAACTGATGCAAGTCAGGTTAAAGCCCTCCTTTACCATAGCCAGCCAAGGAATATGAATGACATGTGAACAAGCCAGAGTAGTGACACTGACTACTGACATTTAATACAGTAACTAAACTAGCAAAAACGTGTATGTATTTTTATGAAGAAACTTGTCCAAGGCTCAATAATGTGAAATTAAAGTGAGATATGTGGGAACAGCTAACAGTTACGAAAAAACAGGTATATGAGCACCCAAAAGATAAAGATACGGTCCGTGGCAAAACTGTTTGGAATATAAAGGACTATAAGTGTTTTGTATCATTTTTCTATTAATCTTCAGGTTTTATCATCTTTGAAATTTGCTGCCTGACAAATGTGATTCTAACTTTGCATAGATCAGCATATATCTTAAAACACTGCTAATATTCTACCGTTGGATACATGTTAATATATTTTATGTGAAGAAGAAATGTAAGTAAAATCAATGCAATAATTTTCCTCCTGTAGAGCCTCGATCAGGTATTAAAGAAAGGCATTTGTATTACAGTGAATCGGATTTAATGTGAAGTTAATCCAGGGAGTAATTTAAAGTATGCTTTGCCATAAAATAACTGTTTTCTACTCTTGTTTTCAAAATGTACTAGTACATAAATACTTGTTTAAGCTTTTCATTCACTATGATTATTATTTTGAGGTCACGCCAGCTGCATTTAGTTTAAATTTTAATCAAGAATAGTTAATCTCAGACTCTTTTCTGGAATACTCTTACTAAAGTTCAAATGGGAGCACCATTAAATGAACAAACACAAATCAGAGGAGTAAGATATTCTTACAGTACAAAGAAATAAAGCTTTTCAAAATTGATCTCACAAAATGACAACAATAACTCTTGAAGAGGATTAATCCAAAGAAGATCTAATTATTTTGTGCTAATAGAGTTGGAGGCGCTTACTCAACCACAGCTATTCTGCTAGATTCTGATATATTGAAAAAAGAGATCTTGGCACCTCAACCACAAACATGATTACAGAAATGACATAAAAATTTACTAAACTTTCACGACCTCATTTATACTATCTAGTTGTCTGACATGGATTTCAATTATTTTTGCAGTAGGAGGAATTAATTAATTCCACTCAGAGGCTGATAGCTTGACATGCAGATACATATTTGATCATAGATTGATGTGAGCCCCCAAATCTGACAACATATAATTTAATCATGGGAATAATTCCTTTGTGAGGCAGATTTCTGAGTTTTACCCCTGTAACCTCTGGTTACAACCAGACTGTCCTAATATTTTAAGGCTGAAAATCCAGCCTGCAATTCTTTTTCATTAATTACATTAACCTCACAAGTCTAACTGTGTTGTGCACCTACAGATCCTTTTCTTTCAGAAGCCTATGAAAGCTGCTGTGTAAAGTGATTCAGAGTTTTTTAACCAGTACTCGTAATTCAATTTAGCCCAAAGATACATAAATACAAGTGCAAAGACTACAGCAATAAAACCTGTCTTTTCCTCTGCTTTGCCATTCATCTTTCCATTCATTCCCGGTTGCCTCCACCTCTGACCAAAGACAGGTTCTTCCCTGCTCTCTCCACGTATTCCTGCCAGGGCTCATGGATGCCCGCTGTCCACTTTCATGTTCTAGCTGGGATCCCTAACCTATTTAGCATTCCCTCTAATCTTGGGGCCAAGCATGTGAAAGACAAACTTTGCCCCTATAGGCCTTCCTTCACTTAGGTCCCTTGACACTTTTGCTCTAAACTGGGCCTGGTCCTTTCCAGTTAGTTTTCTCGGTGGTTTGGGTTTTTTCCCTGCTATTCAACTCACTGCACTCAAACAGACATGCCGAAAAGGTAAACTGAGGAGTACCGGCATTAAGAGGGTGTTTTCCCTCACCTTGCCTTTCATCTACAAAATATACTACACATAACTGTATAGCTCACATAGTGAGGAATTTTATTAATACACAACTACAGAATAAGCTTAGATGTATGAGTTGATCAATTTTTTTCAAATGCTTATTTACAACAATATGAAAGTAATACATCTGCAAGTCTATAACAGTCGAGTCACTAGGCAAGGCAGCTTCCTACAGTTTATTCTTGAGTCCTAATGACAATACAGGTATTTATTTTTAATATTTAATTGATGCAAAGCAAGTAAATATGAAACATCGTAAGTTCTCTAAGACTGAAGGCAACTGCTTCCTAGATCTTCATCACTCTGCAATATAATGCTGATGTCAGTAATAGTCATCACGGGTCAGAATTTTAGTTGGCATGAATCTCACGGGACACAGTGGAGTTATATCAGTTTACATGAGCACACATGTTTTCCGATGTATTTTGGTATAATGGCATGAAGAAGCAAAATCAATGTTTTCTATGTGAAGACTATCTGAGCTGAATCTTTTTTAGTTGAGCGTATATTCAAAGTTTCATTACAAACCCATTGAACAACTTCAATTATATAGACTGATAAGAAGAGTTGTTTAGAAATACATTAATACTCCATGCATATAATAAAGATATATGGATTAACAGTTCATGAAAGATGAACATTTTACTGCTGTCACCAATGAGGTACAAATCATGTTTCAAATGCACGTAATTCATTTGCAATGCTCTCTAGCAACATTTCCATCCTGAAAGTACATAAAATCAAAAATTATATCAGTTTGAGATAGTAAATCCTGTAGTATATCTTTGTTTCACTATAGGCTTAGCTGACAAAAAATTCAAGATGGACTCCTTTGAAAATCCCCAGCACGAGCAGAGCTACACTGGTGTCCCACAGAGCTAAAGCAGCAGGCAGCTGAGCCAAGAGACTGGTGGCAGCAAGGTGGGACTCTGAGACTCGCCAGACAGAACAGCCCTCCTACGCGTAGAAGAAGGATTCTTTATATAAGTATTTTTCAAACAACACAAGTATCAAGCTGTTTTTTACTATATTCACATCTGCATATCCAGATTATTGGAACTTGTGGCCTAGCACTAAACTTAATTGAGAACAACCTTTCCTTTCCTCACTGCTATTCTCATTACATAGCAAGAATCGATTTCATCAGGATAGCTGGTTTCTGTTGCAATGCTGGGGTGGGTTTTTTTCAGCAATGTAGCCTCTTCCAAGCTCCAAATTATAAACTGGGTACATGGTGAAGTGACTTTTAAATGGCATGAAATATTCTAAGAGGAAAACACATCATCTTTAACAAAATAATTATTCCATTTAACTCCACCAGATTTCTACTAACAGAAGGCTTAAAAATTAGGTCTGTTGCGGTTTTGCAGGACAGTATCTTAAACTACCAATTTTAGGTGTCTTATAAAGAAATCCAAATTTAACTTTCTTTGATGGTGGTGGAATAAATGCTATCTTAAGCATCACTGTGTTTTTCAGTAGCATCCCTTATAGCACTGTAAATTTAATACACGTAAGACCTAGGTCTGCTTTGGAAATTATAATTACTTTTTCTTCAGATTTGCTCCAATGTTTTCTTGTGATGAATAAGGCAGTTTCTAAGTTGCTTTTCTGAATCTTGTCAGCACTTCCCGATCCCACGTTTGTAAAACTGTGGCACTTTTCCAAAACATATTGTCTCATAAATCTTACTCAAACAGAAAAATCTTTAAACAGTATTTTGTGGACCTACATCAGTGAATGAACATGGAAACTTTTCTTTTATAAACAGGATTATAGCAACCCCATAAAAGTCGGTTGAGAAGTTTTTCAGACCTTATAGAGGTTTTGAGTTTTAAAAAGAAACTAAAATAAATATCTCATGATAATCCTATTCATGATGCCTACAGAATCTCTATTTATTCTATCTGTCATTGCATTTAACTAGCTGCTCATAATTATTAAAAAGATAAACACTGTTGTAAGATGGATTCATGGTAGTGCATTCTGTCTATTAATAAAAAAAAGTCCCTGCAGTTCCTCTACTGTTGGATTAGACAGTATAATTATGTAATCTGCCAGATCATTTACCAGCATCCTCCTATAGAACTGGACTGGTTTTATTTAGCTGCTAGATTTAGCTATCATTCTAAAATTTAAAATGAGAATGTCTAAATTGGTAGTTATTACAGTCAACCAATATGTTACAGTGGTTCTCTTACTCACATAGAATCACAGAATGGTTTAGGTTGGAAGGGACCTCAAAGATCATCTAGTTCCAACCCCCCTGCTATGGGCAGGGACACCCTCCACTAGGCCAGGTTGCCCAAAGCCTCATCCAACCTGGCCTTGAACACTTCCAGGGATGGGGCATCCACAGCTTCTCTGGGCAACCTGTTCCAGTGCCTCACCACCCTCACAGTAAAGAATTTCTTCCTAATATCTGATCTAAATCTACCCTCCTTCAGCTTAAGGTCATTATCCCTTGTCCTGTCACTCCATGGCCTTGTGAACGTTTCCCTCACCATCTTTCCTGTAGGCCCCTTTCAGGTACTGGAAGGCTGCAGTAAGGTCTCCCCAGAGCCACCTTTTCTCCAGGCTGAACAACCCCAACATTCTCAGCCTGTCTTCATAGGAGAGGTGCTCCAACCCTCTGGTCATCTTTGTGGCCCTCCTCTGGACTTGCTCCAACAGCTCCATGTCTTTCTTGAGCTGGGGACCGCAGAGCTGGACACAGTACTCCAGGTGGGGTCTAACGAGAGTGGAGTAGAGGGGGAGAATAACCTCCCTTGACCTGCTGGTCACACTTCTTTTGATGCAGCCCAGGATATGTTTGGCTTTCTGGGCTGCGAGCACACATTGCTGGCTCATGTTGAGCTTCTCATCAACCAACAACCCCAAGTCCTCCTCCTCGGGGCTCCTCTCAATCCATTCTCTGCCCAGCCTGTATTTGTGCTTGGGATTGCCCCAACCTATGTGCAGGACCTGGTACTTGGCCTTGTTGAACTTCATGTGGTTCACACAGGCCCACCTCTCAAGCCTGTTGAGGTCCCTCTGGATGGCATCCCTTCCCTCCAGCACGTTGACCATACCACACAGCTTGGTGTCATCAGCAAACTTGCTGAGGGTGCACTCTATACCACTGTCCATGTCGCTGACAAAGATGTTAAATAGCACCGGTCCCAATACCAGTTCTATTCCACATTCAGATTTGACATAATCTCAATATTTGACATTTATGTTTACATTCAATGCTATAGGCATTCATATCACTTAACACAGTAAACAAAAGGACAAGAACTTCCTCAGATCTTTCAATATATCCCAGAAAGAAAACAAAAAAGCTATTTCTGAATAATGTAGAGTTTATCAAGTAGGCTATGAGTATGGATCTTTTTCTCAACTAAAATTTCACTGAAAATTATACAGTATCAGAAAAGCTTTTGGGTTTGAATAATTAGCATTTTCTTATGAAAAGCAAGCCTATATTTTGTCAAAAACCACTTATGAGTAGAGCACAGAACAGTGCAAGCATTTTGCAGTCACTTTGCTTTTTTCTGAATGTTTGCCGTGGTACATGACAGAACAGCTTTGTGTCTTTGGCAGTTGATTCTTACGTGCATCAGCTCCTGGTCCATCTGATAAGCATTGTTCTGCTCCTCTAAATCACTAAGTACATTAGACCTCTGCTTAACTGACATAAGTATATATCAGCCAACTCCTGAATGTCTGTTTTATCAGGGAAACTCTCAGCAGCCCAACAACAAACAACAGTCTGGTCCTAGTTCCTAGTCTCAATGATTTTATAATATGGTTCGCTCATGGTGACTCAGATTAGGACACTAGGATGGAATAAAAACCAAGATGTCCAGCTATGAAAATAAGCATATTAATTCACAATTCTGTAGTTTCTTCATGTGTATACTTAAGGCAATTGACTCATCTTTTCAGAGAGGAGCAGGTAGTAAAGCATTGACAGAGAAGGAGGAACAAAAATCATAAGTGTAAGAATTCATAAGGAAAATAAATGAACCTAATAAGTTCCCATTCATGTTCCTTTTAACAAGATTAAATTTCCTCTTATAGCTAATCAAGAAACTAATATCAACATCAAATATGTTATTAACATTATTTTGAACCACCGTGGACATATTTTCAGCTCCAACAAAGGGTGACAAATTCAATATTTTAAGCTCAGACCACCTAGTAAGAGCTATTTGCACATAAATATACATATTGTAACTGTAATATCTAAGCTAGTTCCACTTCCAAAAGAACAGGAATAATTATCCACTTATATCAATAGATTCAAAATTCAATCAAGTGATCTAATTGAGTCTGTGGAGCCAGCTAGACTGGACACGTAATTGTCATCTCTCTAGAACAGGAGAGATGTCTTCTGCAGGAGACTTTTGTCTTGTGCAAAAGTACCTGATCTAAAGATCTGTTTACCTCAACAGAGTTGGATTTCTGCATTCTATACCTCTTGCCAGGAACTGCAATACATATAAATTATGATACTTAGCAGGTTTTGATCCCACACTACCAATGTATGTTTAGAAGACAAATTTTCTAGACTGGGTTATTGGATGGATTAAAAAAAGATAAAGGTTCTAGAGAACTGAAGCACATTGTATCTACGCTACAGAAATTTTTAAAAGTTCCTCAAGGCAGAATGTAGATTTTTGTTCCTATTTTGTTCAGTCATTTTTGACAGAATGATAGAAAATTTCAGCTTCAGTACTTTGTCTCTAGAGAGACACACATCAACTGAAAATATCTACAAATGTCAGAAAGAAACACTGTATTAAGTTGCTGGAAAAAACATAACAGGCATAAAGCCAAAAGATCCGTTGAACTTTAACCTGCCTATCAATACAGAGAGCTGGCCATCAGTATCTTCTGGAGAAGTCATGTAGCTGAAAATGTCTGGGACCTGTCCAAGCAAAAAAAAAGAAGGAAAACTACTACTAATTTTCTTTTAATCTCTTTTCTTTGAGATGTATTTCTACATGTCACTGTAAGGAAGCACTTTCAGGGAACTGCATATACCTGATGTACTGGAGGAACTGGCTTCCTCCCATGACCCAACAAACAGTGCCAGAAGTCACTTTGCTGCCTGAATGTTTTCTGAAACTAGGTCAAGGGAAAGAAGCCAATCTACAGAGCGATCCAGTCTGTCTTCAGGTTTGAGGTTTGGCATAAGTTTCAGCTCTGATATCATGTTAAAATTTCAATTATTAAGAAAACCTTAAATCAGACTTTAAAAAGTATTAACAAAATGGGTAATCCACCTTAGATATGGAAAAGAAAAAAAAAAAAAGCAGCATTCATAGTAAAACCATAACATACCAGAACTGCTACTAATACCCATAACAAGGAAATGTTTAAGTAAGGTCCCTCTTATACAGATTTTGCTTTAAATCCTCAGCATTTAAGGCCATGCAGCCAGTTTGGTCTGCAACATTTGTATGTTCAAAAGGCATCTTGCTGGGAATGCTTTATGCCTGTTTCTGTGTCTTGTTCTCTGAAATAGAAGGAAAAGCGATATAGGCATGTAACTATACAGAGGATTAAAAGCCAATTAAATGTACACAGAATACACCAAAAGAGACAGATTTTCCATTTCCATCAGCCAAAAAAACATATCAACCTCTTTAAAAAGCCAGTACATATAAATAATGTAGCTGCTTAGGTCATCTGCAAAGCTTTCTATATAGTAAAGAATTGAATTATGGTTTCCTGTTCCGCTATTTGTTGTCTTTGGTCAGCACCCAGGTGCATGGAAAAGTTTTCAAAGTAATGTTTATCACTGAAAAAAGAAAATTCTTGAGAGCTACAAACTGGATAGCTGCTTTAGCAGGAAGAAGAGGATTTGCTTAATGTTGTTCTGGCACACAAAACATAAATCTGGTCTCAGAGAGAGATGCTATATAATCTAGTCTTTTGCTTCTTTCACAAATTGTACGCTGCCAGAATTGACAGAAGATTTTTACAAGCCCTAAAGTGCAAAGCTTTCTGTGTAAATATACATGTTCATTTTTAGTTATTAGCTCTAAAAGTTGTGTGGCTTTTCTTTAATATTGTGAAGAATACAAATTTTGAATGGTCTGTCATTTATCAAATTTCCCATCAAGAACAGCTGCTGCATAGCCAGAACTGGAGACTGGAGAGCTCAGTCATGTACATTTTACCCACAACAGTAGCAATTACGTGTATAAGCAGTTCCATTAGCATCAAGAGGGAGACGACGTAATTATAGATTTGTACAACTTGGCCTCAGAACAAAACAAAAACAAACCCAGGAACTTAATTTCTGATCAGTCATCTTACACATTAAATATACATTATGCCCAGAAACAGGAGGCTCAAATCAGTTATCTAATACAGGCATCTTGCGCCATTGGAGATGCCCTGGAGTATCTCACCTGGTCCCCAGCTGCTGCTCCAGAAGAGCACAGGTGTCCTGCAGGTCCTGTGTCATATCTGCCAGCCCTGGGTGGATGTCTTGGGCACCCTTAGGTGTCTCAAATGGCACTAGATGCCTGTATTTGAGAGACTGACTCAAGCCTAAGCTGTCATTTCTTTACAGGTTAAGCAGATATACGATCCTTCAGACAGAAGATATTCAGTTCAGAAATCACTGAAATCTATTTGAAGATAAACGGGAGAAGGCTTACATTTCTTCAGAGACAGAGAGTGTGTGGGATGGTGCTACTGCTGCAGTATGACATAAAAAGCCTGGTCTCGTACATGTGTTGCGAGGAGAACAGAAAAAAAGAGACAGAAAACTGGAGAGACAGAGACAGAGAAAGCGCATATATACTGCAGTCTTCTGAGATGTCGGGAGCACAGTTATCCCTTGTTTTGTATGATTTTTCACCTTTTGTGATTGATTATAACCTGGTTTAACAAAGGAGGCCTTGTCATTTACTAGTGTGCCCAGGTTTTACCTTACTTCTCAGTCAAGTGTGATGCCTGAGTAACATGCATAGGAAAGCAACGTACATTCTCAACACCAAAATCTTTTTACATCACCAGCATGGGATTAAAGGAGCACAGGTTAAATCCGCCTCCACTGATGGGTAAATAATGTACTGGCCATAACATAAATGTGAAACAAACCCATCAGATAAAATGTATGGTAATTTTTTTGTTCTCTTTTGAGATCAGCTATGCTCTGTAGTCCTTGCCTGGACTCTATGCTCCTAATCCAATTTATCAGTTACCAGGTCTGACTACCCGGTTACCCAGAGAACATGTAAGTGCTCCAGTGTAAGGATCTCCCTCCTCCCCTTTCCTGTCTCCCAGTACTAAATCTTCCCAGTCACCTCCCTCAACCCTCTGAACTGAGGACATACGCTGTGGTTCCCTGGGGAGACCAACTGAGATTTTTTTTTCTCAGTCAGCTGTATGAGAAGGTACCTGCCCCCGAGGAATAGGACTTACATCGCTGCTCATCATGACAAAGCTGGAATCCAGTCTCGCACCTGTCCTTCCCATGGCATCTGCTCATTTGTCCTTAAAAGCCCTCCAAATCACATCCAGATATTTTTATGTGAGGATGGGAAAGGAACTAAAGGACAAACTTGTTTAAAAGTGATGGTTATCTTAAAGACAATTTTCACAAATGAGCTAATAATAAAAGGATACATAAAATGATAATATCTTTTAAAATAGCTTAGCACTTTACCTTATTTAAAAAAACCCACACAATAATGTAAAAATTCAATTTATCGTGTTCAATCACATTTTTTTAGGCTTGTCCTGCTTTTGGCTGTGATAGAGTTAATTTTCTTCCTAGTAGCGGCTATAGTGCTGTGGTTTGGATTTAGGATGAGAATAACGTTGATAACACACTGATGTTTTGGTTGTTGCTAGGCAATGTTTACACTAAGGCAAGGACTTTTCAGCTTCTCATACTGCCCTGCCAGCAAGGAGGCTGGGGGTGCACAAGAAGCTGGGAGAGGACATGGCCAGGACTGCAGACCCAAACTGGTCAAAGTGATATTCCATACCATATGATCATGCTCCATATATAACTGGGGAGAAGCTGGCTGGGGGGTAACAGTGGCTCGAGACCTAGCTGGGCATCGGATAGTGGGTGGTGAGCAACTGCGCTGTGCATCACTTATTTTGTATATTCTATTATTATTACTGTTACTGTTACTGTTACTATTACTATCTTCCTTTTATGTCATATTAAACTGTCTTTATCTCAAGCCATGAGTTTTACCTTTTTTTTCCAATTCTCTCCCCCACCCCACTGAGGGGGGGAGTGAGCGAACGGCTGTGTGGTTCTTTTAGCTGCCTGCCGGGTTAAACCACGACAAGGCTCTGTGATTATATGTGAGGTCCAAAACTCTGACTTAATTTACAAAACAGGAATCTTTTTAGAGAGTTAAAATTGTATGAGTAAGATGGGCACTAACTAACACTTATAGTTGGAGAAAAGGAATCAGCGGCTGACAAGAA
Organism: Grus americana; assembly: GCF_028858705.1. NCBI lineage: Eukaryota > Metazoa > Chordata > Aves > Gruiformes > Gruidae > Grus > Grus americana. The sequence goes on from NC_072857.1 coordinate 27,485,582, forward strand.
GCAACCGAATGATTGTCTAAATGGATAATTACCAGAATGTCCTGGCTGGATTTATTGAATCAGCATCTTACCCATTCCCATTCTAAACAGGACCACAGGGACTTCAAAACGTTTATCTGACAGGAGGTCCATGTCTTAGCTCTCCTTAGCTCCACTGTTTCATTTATGCAAAATTATGGACTATTATTTATGCATAATACTTTATACTACAGGCCAATAAGAGGAATGTATTAAACCAATCAAAGTGACTTTCACAGGCAGTTTCTGTCTGTAGAATTTACAGACATTTCAACAGTCTCTCTGATATTTGCAATGGTCATGGTACAAACGTCATCCTTAAAGGGATGATCAGTAATACATATGACCTTTCCATTTCATGAGGTTCTGAAAATCACTAGTAACGTATGAATACAATCATGCAGGTATGAATGGATTCGTGGCCTCTGTACAATACTCTTATGCATAAACTTTTAGTATTTTTTTTTTAATGAAACAACATTTGTTAATACAATGCCATTTTATCTATTACAGACTAGAAAATTAATGTGTTCAGACTGTGGAAAATGTCTGTGGTATGGATGCAAGTAATTAATTTAGTAGCTTTATATGCTCAACTTGAGACATTGTCCTGTTTTTGAGATTCCCATTGAAGCAGGCAGCATTTCTGTTCTTTACCATTATTCACTCAAGACTGTACAAAGTGGAAGACAACCATCTTAAGCTGCTGTAGAGAGCTTCCAGCTACTGGAAGTTATTTGACTTTACTTCTGGCCTATGGCACAACTATTGCTATATAGAAGAAGTTTTCTCCTAAAAAGTCATTATAAAAGTAATATAAATAAACACATCCCTCTATCTTTATATACAATCTATTCCACTAAAATCAGACTACTTGCTTTATTTTTTAGGAAACCGTCAAAACATATAAAGTGTCTATAAGACAGAGCAAAATACTGGTCTGGCAATAATTTAGACACCTGCTTCAGCTCTTTAAAGATCCCAGTCACCCTCTCGTACTTCTTTGCCACTTAAAGACGTCAGAAATGCCACCAGCCCCGCGCAGGACAGCATCTGGGGTAGCTGCATAGTAGAGACCCGAACACGGCTGTCCCAACGCTGAGGCAGAATTAAGTTTAGCCTGCACTTCTGAGAACACTTGAATTTGCTCTGCTGCAAATCTATAATTGTAATATTTACAGTTTTCCAAAGGAAAGAAGTACTATTTGTTAAATCTGAAAGCCTCATTTGTGAACAATGGAAAATACTACTAAACTGGACTTTTCAAATAGCGCCAGCTATTTTGCTGCTGAATTGCACAGCATACCATATCACGTCACTGGAGACTAAAATAAAACCTTCCCAGAAACCCAAGTGCCCTATAATACTAATTTTAAGAGATTCCACAGTTATTCCAAGCAAATGGTTTTATCTAAATTTGGATATTAATTCCTATAGTCAAACCAATTTTGAAAAAGACTGTATGTTTGGCGTAAACATAAGAAATTAGATGGAATAATACGTTTTCTATGTGCACCACGTGAGCTGTATCTCACTGAATGTCAGCTGAAAAGTAGAGCTAAAGGTTAAGAGGATATTCTTTTTTTCACTTGTGATTCTGCCTTGGCACCAAACTCTCAATAATTATACAAAGACTTCTTAACCACTCAGTGACCTCTGAAGTAGATTCTCCATAGCAATATGTCTCTGAATGTGTTTCTACAGGTTAGAAAGTCATTTAGTCATTTGTCAGCTATAAGACCATACCTTCAGTTGTACACAATGCTTCAGAGTTCTCGTTGGTCAAAAAGCCCCAAATAAGTACAAAAGATCCCACCCTTTTTATGTTGGGGCCCATCCATCAGTCTGGCATATTCATTTTATTATAGCTTTGCTTACGTATTTGATGCTACTGGCATTACTGAAATGTAGTCATAATAACAGGTACCAAAAGAAAATAGAAGGAACAGATAGAAAAAGAACTGGTGCATCAGCAGAGGAGTATAATAGTAGTAAAACTGTATGAAAGTTCCCAGCTCCCTGACCTTTCCTGACTATTTTCTACGGAAAATCTGAAAAGATCAGTCTCATCCTGCTGTTTCCTGAGACAGGAGTAACTGCCACTGTTTAATTAATAGTTAACTGCCCTGCCACTTTTTACATACTTTCTGCTGAGAGATGCATTTATTCATTTACTGTGATTGAGCCTACTGGGCTGCCTAGAAAACCGTTCGATTCAGCATACGCTGGGACAGGGCAGCTGCACAGGCCTGAAAGTGCTGAAGTCTCATGAGTCCTGACAGAGGAATTCCCTTCAAGGTCAGGGACACTCATGCCCTGCACATTCCCCAGCCAGAAGAATTTCTTCACAGGAAGGTAACATACAAAAAATGATGTTGGGAACAAGAGAAAAAAATCTACTGTTATATCTTGCAGTAACTAAGCAAGAACATTCAGTGCAAGGGAAATTTTTCTCCTTCTCTTCACATCATGTAATATTTATATAACTCGCTTATTCTTCTTTTAAGCTGGGAGATACATTATGTCCAGATGCCAATAGTTTAAATTATGTCTTAATCAGAACTTTAAAGTATAAAATAAAACCTCATCTTGTAATTTTTATCCTTTTCAACGAGGAGGGGTCATGCCATTAAAGCTATGAATCTGACCCAGTGATTTTCAAATAAAAAGATATAAACCCACTTTGTGCTTGGTTTTAATTTTAGAAAGTATTTATGTGAAAGTGAAAAACAGAGAATAAACAAAAACATTTGTTTTGATAAAAATACGGTGATTTTAGGTTACTTAGCACTTTTAGAAATAGTCTAGAATTTTACGGAGAATGTCAAGTCTGATTTTTGAATTTCCCAAAGTCAAAAATAAGTTCTGAGTTAAGGGAAGGTTTTTTTTAAAAGGAGAAAAAAAAAAAAAAGCACATGCTCACATAGAAAACATATGTTACGTGAAAGTAACCATTTTGTGGAAATCTTTCATAAAAATAGAAAACTAACAATCATTAAATGACTCGAAAGAAATACTTTCAGAAGAAATCTGCAGTCAGTTTGTCACATTTGATCATTTAGAATTACAATTAAAAGGTCCTACAGAACCAGCAATGCACTATTTGATCTTATTTTATACGCTGTATATTCTGCCCTGCCATCACCCTAACTATGCCACCTTGGAAAGGGTTACTCCATTGTCAATAAAATCTAAAAAGCTGTTTCAGGTTAGTCACATCTCAATTAAAAGTTTACTTAAAATTCTACAGAATCCTACCAATTTTTTATCCCTGGTTAAAGAAAGAGGTTCTGTTAACATCTCAAAATTTAATCCTCACATATTTATTTGGCTTCTACATTCAGTCTTGAGCAAAAAGCAGCAATTCATATAAATGTAGTAATGAGTGGCTCTTCACATTTTATTATGAATATATGATTAAGAGTTTCTATGCTGTATAGATATAACCAGTAGGTTATTTAAATTTCCTAATCTCTTTTCCTTTCAATGATTGGAAATTTAAAAAAAAAAAAAAATCTATTAGAAGTGTTTGAATCCCAAGGCATCTTGTTTGGAAACTAACCTAAGAGTAAATTATGTATAAACTTGTTTGCCAAAGAGCTGTATGCATTTCTATCATTGTGACAACATACTTAATTTATTTCTTGTGAGTTAACGTCTTCATTTTTGTCAAGACAGTTTATTTGCATAGAAATTAGCTGTGCTAAAATGTTAAGATACAGAGTGGAAGAGACTGGGAATGTGGGGTTGTAGTTGGTAGAACAGATTATATTTTCATGCCACTTTCTCTCCAAGGATATTGTGACATTTTATAAACAAGTTGAGACCTGCACACTGAATTTTATCTCTGTTCTACAAATAGGGATACTGAGGAACATGAGAAGATAGGTGCCAGGGGTCATGGGAAATGGCACACGGCTCTCTTGGCTCACAGGCTTATTCTTGCCACTCTGTGCGCTGTCTTTCTCCCATATGCTGAAAACCCAGCAGGCAGTTAGCTACATGGCCCAAAACTACGGCCTCAAGACACCACAGTGACCGACTACCGAAAACTACCTGCCTGGCCAAACCTGACTTTTAAATGAAGTTCAGAATGTTTCCTATAAGGTCCACTCCTGATGTTTGCGTTCCAATCTCTAAATCACCTTTCTGCCATATTCTCTGATAAGTTATCTCTATTTTGCTTAACACGGTCATACTATCTAGCTTAAAAAAAAAATAAAAATAATAGTTTCAGAGGAGTCAATTCTGCCAAACCTATCAGCTGGTTAAATATGAAAGAAGAGCTAACTTAAAATGCCACATTTTGTTGCAAAATTCAAACAAAATTCAGTTACATAATTTACATCTTTTCTTTCCTTACTGAATAGCACGGGCAAATGACAAAAAACAGATTATACTGTAACTGCTACAATATAGTAGATCCATAATATTTGCAGGTAACTAACATATTCACTGAAGAAACTACAATACTAATATTAATTATGAAAAATTGGGAAAAAAAGGTTGAAATTTTGAGTAAGATACTTGATTATAATAATCTTTTCACTTCAAAGGCAGTTAGTTAATGCAGATTTCTCATAACTAAATCAAGGATCAATGAATGAATTTGCTCATTAGTGTTCTGCCTCTTGTTTAAAATGCAGTAGCTCAAGCAGTTCATGAAAGACAAATTTATTACTCAATGCAAAGGAATTTGAAGGATATCAAATGTACATGGCAATAATCCTATTGGAAACTATGGTATATTTTAATTCAATGTATTTATAATATTGAAAAATAAAATCGATAAGCCACATATAACCATTGATCTGTCATAAATCTGTGAAGTCAATCTTTTCACTGTAAGAAAATTACCCTTATTATCTTTCCTAATTCTTAAATTAAAGACGTATGATTCTAGAGTGCCAGAAACCAAAATCAGTCTGACAAAAAAGTATTGATTTTCAGATGCATCATGTTCAAAATGATCATGATGCAGTACTTCAGTTCTCAACAAATTCATGGAACTAATGATGTCTCCAATATTGTAAAATACAAATTACACTCATGAAAGCTGGGGTCATTTGAATATATGTGCACATACAGAGCTAGTGACTGGAGACCATCCTTGTTTCCAAATGACATCTAGCTATGTAACTCGATGCTGCTATTTGTTACCAAAATGCCTTTTTTGCTAGTAAAATAAGTAAGCATAACAGGATTTTTTTTTTATCTACAAATCATTTTATAAGTGGTATGCTCAAAAACACAATAATGCTTAATGTTTCATTTTTCTCAAACCACATGAGAATAATTGTCTGGTGTTTACAAAGTTCTTGCACAGGATGAGATAAATACTTCAGTATCATTAAATGACACATATCCTAATTTTGTTTAATGTCCCTCTCTAAATTTGTCTCTGTTACACAATGATTGAATTCCTATCACCAGTTGCAACGCTAGGGCACAGTTACTGCCTTTTACTTATTAAGTACTTAAACAGGTTGCTGTATTTCAGGTTAGATGTTCAGAGACGTATCAATGCCAAGACTTGCTTTCGTAACATAAAAAGCAATTTTCTTATGCAGAAATAAAATTGCTTTGAAAGCCACTGGGAGAGAGGCCACATGTAATATTACAAAACTTCTGAGAAAAAAAGAGCCTGTTTGCTGTCAAACAGGACAAACAGCTCTACAGCAGAGAATGAATGGATGGTGTTTCCCATGCGCAATATTTACAGCATTTACATTTATTTACTACTAACCTCAGGAGCATTCTCAAGACACACTTTTAAAACCATTTACTTTTCTTTAGTATTTACATGCCAATGACAGGAACCCCTCTGAAAGGTACCAGTGAAGAAACTCTGATTATTTTAGCTATATCTTTCTTTTGAAAAGTCTCCACAATTTATTGCTCTCAAATCTTGTCCCCATCTATAAATAAACTCCACAGAACCAAACTGAAATATGCATCTTATTTCACTCTGATCTTGAAAAGTTTTTGTACCAAAAATATATTTTTCAGCTCAGTTAAGAACTCCTGTGACTGCTTGTCCAAAATCCTCATCTGCCGTGCAGATGGGGAAACTCCACCCACAAGCGATGGTAAAGGCATGTGAAGCTGCTAGTGGAAGAAGTAGTTTCCTGAAACTATCAGAAGTCCCCCACATGCCTAAGGAGGAACAGACAAAGTACTTACAAGCAGATGCCTCTTGCCTTATTTTCTCTAATTCAGCCTGCCCAGATGCTAAACACATTTTTCCTGCTATGTCAGAGGTGCATATTGCTTGACAGAGAAGTTCAAAGGTTTGATTACCAAATGTACAACTTCAGTTCATAACTGTTTTTTTCTGATGTGTAAATCAGATCAGTTATCAGCAAACAAAAGACAGAATTAGTCCTTCAATCAGCCGGCTATTTAAGCCTGTGTGTAACTCTAAGGTCAGTCCGATTAAGTCAACAGCCTACTTCTACATTTAAACTTCACAGATTTGAGTGTCAGAACAGATAGCTGAGTTCGCCTATTCTGACGACTTGCATAAAATTTTGCAGCTGTCCTTGCTCAAGCTAAAGAACAATCATCAACTGTTTCCAGTCTGCTTCCTCCCCTCACAATATTTTCCAAGCAGAGATATGACGTGGATTTTCTTGGTTACTTTCTGGGGACCCCTGGGAGCCAGAGCACAGAACCTCACCAGCTGCAACAGGCTGCAACGCGTGCGCTGGCGCACAGGCGTACTTGGTGGCACGTCAGGAGATCTTTGCAGAAAAACTTGTCTGCTTGCCGATTCCTTTGCATATTAGAAGTGTACCTCAGTGCCCTCTCACTATATCCCCAGATAAAAGGATATACATAACTAAGTAGCTTGAACCATGATGGCCTTAATTTTGAGAGTTACTCAACAAAAAGCAATGGAGATTCTTATTTTCAATCTCTTTCTGAACTCTAAAAATATCATGCTGTAACCACACAACATTAGGATGGATTGTTCAGAATTTGATTGGGGAACTACAGGTGGATTGTGAAATATTTTTAATTCTTCCAGTCTTTTTGTACAACTTAAAGTTTTGGAGGATTTATTTCAAAAACTTCAGTACTACAATGTTTAAACTTCAGTGATTTATGCTTTATGGTGCAATGGCATTTGCCTAATTGTGTTTTTTCATTACTACACAAGAAATAGGCGAGCTTTCTCAACACCATGTTACATTACTTTTCAGAAAGAGAAGTACTGTACTTCCCCCGATGTTCATGCCCCAGAATTCAGTAAGCATGACGTATTCTCTTTGATAAGCATGTTTCATGGCAACATATCAGGTCAAGTATGTGTATTATTCATTGTAAAACAGGTGATAAAGCCAGAGTTCTTTAGTTAATGATAGATTTTTTTTAAAAGAACACTAAATTACATTATCTCCATCCTTGGACTCCAAGGATGGACCCTCTTCTTATAAACTCAGCTGAACGATACCCTGTAAAAATCTGATCAAAGTGGGCCCTGCTTTGGGGGTGGGGGTAGAGAAGACCTCCAGAGCTCCCTTACAACCTGAATTATTCTACAACCCAGTAAAGGCCATTAAAAAACTCTTTCTTCGTGACTATCAGATCAGTTGCTAAATTTTCCTTTCTCACACTGTAAAGTTACCTTCACTGACAGAAAATCATTACAAGAAGCTATAATAACTAGAATAAGCTTGGGATCTTGAAAAAGAAGATATGAAACAGCTGCTTATCTACTTAATTGAGTGAAGTTAAAGTAGCCTTTGCTACTGATAACTCAAAATTAACTCATACTCTTAGTTATTAAACACAGTGGACCTCCTTTAATCACCCTGTGGTTCTTACCGGGTGACTTTAAAGAAAGAGGAATTAATTTTGCCGACGTGATTATGCTGCTGGTTAAACACCTTGGGTCTCTATTCGTTCTAAATGTTAAATCAAACATATCTTCCTAACCCAAGCAACATTGGTCTCTTCCCTTTTTTCCTTTCTTCAGCCTTTCTAGTGAAATCTAAATAGTTTATGAGCTTTTCAGCAAAAACTGACATGATACACTTTTGGTTTTGCTCTTGATAACATAAGCACACCTACACTGAGTCACAATAAAAGTCCATCTAGCTCAGTATGCAGTTTTGAAAATGGCCAAGAGCAGATGTCCAGGGAAGAGAAAAAGAGCGTAAGTAGCATTCAGTGATATGGATACTCTCCCAGCCTCCAGCCATGTGGGGTTCGAGGACTCCCTGACGTGGAGATGGTTTCTATGTATCTAGAAATATATCACTCTTCTATGAAGTTGTTCAGTCTCCTTCTGCACCCACGTAAACTTCTGGCATCCACAAGGTCCTTTGGCAAGGAATCCCACAGTATAATGTTATGCCGTGTAAAGAACCTTTTATCATTTATTTATAAAAGGTCATGATGATCTCTTTTTTGTTTCTTGCTCATTTTGTTTCTTGCTTTTAGTCATTCTTAACATACTTATAATTCACTATTTGAAACCCTGTTGGCAATATATGCAGCAGCAAAATACTTGTACTTCTTACCCCACAATCACTATGCAAGTCATCAAAAGGTTTTATCTACAGACTACAGAACTGTGTGCAAAGAGATTTTTTTTTTTTAACACTTAGCTTTCAGGGAAGGGTATAAAGCTCACTGTACTATCCTGCAACTGGATTCCTGCTAGACGGTTGTATGTTCCTTTCCATTACAAGAAATCAGTTAGGATAACCTTAAAAAATGAAGCTTTCATCTTTGTCTGTCTTGCATGTGTCAGGAATACCTCTTCCATGAAGACCTAGTTGCTCCTATAAGTCTGCCTTTCATTTAGCTACTCCCTTTATTCCCAGAATAGTACCCTGACATTTACTTTCAGCCACCATCTTCTTAAAGAAAGTACCTTGTTGTCCATATAGGCACTCTGGTGACTGCTACAGCCAGTAGCTGCTGAGGGAATCCCTCCGTGCCACCTGCTTTCATCAGGTTAAGTATTAAGAATGTAGTCAGAGGGTACTTCTTCTGCCTCCAAGGAAGTATTGACTGAGGAGTGAGATAAAAGTATGCATGTCTAAGAACAACTAATCAAATGCTTCAGAGAGAGATTTGCATAAAACCCTTAGTTCGTTTACATAAGCTCAGTAGGTCCAAGAACTATGCAGACAATGAATCCGACAGCACAGCTGCTTGAATTACTCCAATATTGGGATAATTAACTCCTCTGTGTGCTCTGAAGGTAAAAGTTACAAAATTTCTTCTAGGCATTGAGGTGGTTTAAATGTAGCTCTTAAAGACATGGTCTTAAATTAGCTGATTACTATGAACCTGCCAGGATACAAAAAGATGCATCCAAATAGTCCCTTAACTCCACCGCTACTTTTAAATATGCTGAGGATTGAAGTCTCTCTCCCATAAGCACTTCCTATAAGCAAAGTCTTCAGAATTTCTTTCTTGTTAAACACAATAATCATCATAAACAGATTTACATAGGAAAGAATTTCATATGTATCAATGAGTGTTCCAAATATGCCTATCTAGAAGGAATTAGCAAAAAACCCAAACCCCCCAAAAGCCTGCCAGTATACTGACAATATACCTATCTCATACTGGAGACCTGGGAAAAATAAATGTGTTAAAACCGAAGGAAGTAAACTGTGATGCTGGCAGCTATCAACAAGCCATTTGAATTTTTGCTCCCTAGTAATTCAGAACATACATTAAGAGAACAGCATACTGACTAGCTGGGCAATTATGGAACCGTGAGCAATTGAGCTTTCTGGGTTTTATAAGGACTGAACCAAGCAATCTCTAGTGCCTTCTTGATGAAGCAGTAAAATAAGTAGATTAATTCAGTAGAGTACAAATTATATCACCGGATTTCCAGAAAGATTTTGACACTGAAGTACCTGGAAATGTAATTCAAATTGCCTCACAAAGGAAGGTAGTTTTGAGAACTAAAAATTGACATGAAAATCTTAAGCAGAGTAACATCAAGATGAGATGCTGTATCTTTGCTAATATCCAGGACTAAACTTTTTTTTTTTAACTTACTATTTAATAACAGAAAAACATTAACGAAATTTTCAGATTTCAAGCCAGGTGAGAACAAAGAGGATTTAAAAGGTATTGCAAATGCAGAGAAAACAACATTGTGAAAATACTCTCACAGCATTGGAGGCTAAGCAAAATGTGAGAGAACATATTTCAACGTGCATTTCAAGGGAAGAGAGAGCCGAAAACGAGCACTACAGAGATAGACTTCAGGGAACCAAATATTCATGCTAGAATGTCACTAAAAAGAATCCTGTAATTTGGAGATGTTTAACTATATCTTGGAAAAGAAAGAGAACATTATTTTTCATATGACTTTGGTATAAGAAAAAAATGGAATTAAGTTCTCCTGTAACCAAGAAAATCCATGGAAAGTAGAAATTGCTCAAAGAGAGCATTAACTGGGAGCTTAAAATGTTCAATTAAAGAGAAAAGTTAAAAATAATTAAGTGTAGATTGGTTCACATTTGACTGGACTGACAGCATCTACAAATATTTTGCTATCATAAACAAAAAGCAGAATAGTTATTCAGCATGAGACTCTCATATTAATAGCCTGAAATTAAACATGGAAAAATTGAGGCTGAATATCAGGAAAGCTTCCTGGCAGTGAAACAAACTGGGCTCCCAAGGGAAACAATGGAATCTACATAGCCTTAAACTTTTAAAACTAGACTAGACAATAACACTCAATGTAGTTTGGGGAATATTTTTGCATTGGCAAAAGATATGGCTGCATGACTTGACACTGGTAGGTCATTGCCATCTCTGCTTTCCATAATTCTGTGAAGGAATACATAAACCCCCCAGCTGCACAGGCAAAAAAGTTATCTATTTTCACAAACATTAGCAAAAATTGCAGACAGTCACAGTTCCCCTAAGAGAGACCTGTCTCTAAAAGATTTTAGTTATTCAAAAGAAATTCACAAAAATTATTCCATACCTAGGGCAGAGCATGAGTTCATGTTTGTTGTGTGCTGTGGTTTGTTCATGTATTAAGATAGAATAAAAATATATGATTTTAGGTGAAGGACAGCCTACGTTATGCTGATTTGATCTACTAGCTTGTAAGTTAACTATGCTGCCAAGTAATACTGTTATGTGTTTTGTGCATTTAAGTTGTTGTCATGGTGACTACAGTTGGTCTATAGGTGTCTTTTTCTCATTTAAAATCTAAAGAGATATTTTTAATAAAGCCAGTGGGAAAATATTTTTAGTTTAAAGTTTAACCATCCTGTTAAATATTTCCTCTTAATAATAAGCCAAAACTTTTTAAACCCTCTTGATACTCATTCCTTTCCTCACACATTGTTTTCTTTACAAACAGAACATTTTATGTTTAGTGCCAATTACTGGTCTTGCTTAACTCCCATATAAATCCAACTGACGTCAGCAAGAACACACAGGTGTAACTGTCACCAGAGCAGCAACTAGAAGTCAGCAGTAGTGAATTAAGCGGGACACTATGTGCTAATATGCCATTAAACCTCATGATTATCCCAATTCAGAATGTTTTAACAAGTTGCACAATTTATTGATACACCTTTGCAGATACTTACTTTCTTGATTTTAGTCTTTAACTGCTAAGAAACAAACTTCCCTTCTGTGCACTAAATGAGGAAAAAAATTTATAAAATTGCCTGAAGCAAAGTTGTTCCGCCTGTTATTTATGTCACAAAGAAATGAAAGTTAATATTCATTTACTAGCTAATCTTTGTAACATGGAAACATTTTGCTTTCCAAAATTAGGTGGTGGATTCAGTGTTAGTTATAAAAACCTCCTGTTTGTTTGAGAAACAAATCTGAACTGGCAAAATATTTGGAGCAGTGTTCAGTAACTACCATGAAACAGGATTACAGAGGAAACAAACCATGTAACAGGAATAGTTATTCCTTAAATAATAATAAAAAGGATATTTAATAAGAAAGAGCTTTTCATTCTGATGACAATTAGAAGGCAGAGCGTTGTGGCGATACAGTAATTTGGTACCTTTTAAAACTGTTGTAATGAATTCTGACGTACTAAGATAGTATTACCGATGGAAAAAGTAACAGTGAGAAAGTGCTAATAAATCCAAGGAAAACATGATACTTATTTGTGAAACAGGATGTCTGATGGCACTGTAGTTAAGGACACCTTGTGGCTTTTAGAGCTCTGTTTATATTTCCAATACACTGTGCAAACTTTCTTCAGCTAAAAAATCATGCAGTAATGGAACCAGGGGGAAATAAGCTATACTCTGAACAGCTACTCAGTCATACTGCCATTACAGGGTCATGTCCCCTGAACGGCTAAGAAATGTGCAGCCCATCTTCTGGATTTCTTTTGCTGTACAAGGGACAGGCACATCCCTGCAGAAGGCAACGTAAACTTAGACTATCCGTTAGGGGTGAAAGTAGAATTTAAATGGTAATAGGTCAACTACTGGCCCTAATTTCACTGCAAATTGGCTTTACATTCAGAGATGTCAGCATAATTAAATAAACAGGGGGAATTAAATTACCAATGCAGTAGTGATAAAGCATATCTACAGGGAATCATCCCTGAGATCAATATTTCATAGTCTTTACTATTACAAACACTGTGTATCTATGTGAGTTATTGACTATGATGGTGAATCCGGTATGACAGAGCTAAACTTTGCACCAGTGTTTTACACAGGACAGCTCTCTATACATTCTGCCAGACCTAACCTCATATGCCCCCAAATGGGGGTAACATTGATATCCAGTGCAGTGACCATACTCTATTCTCCCCTGTCATCCACATGCTCCTTCCAGTTTCTCCAGAAAGGTCCTGGTAGGGTGGTCACAAGGTAAGTCAGCTGAGCAACCTGAGCTGAAGAAAATGAAAGCAGTGTCCACAACCTAGGTAAACAAAAAAGGGAATGGGGCTTCCCCTGGCTCACCTGCCTAAACTGACTCACCGCTTGGCTACTGCTGCCTCCTGCTATGACAGGGAGGGGAAGGAAACACGCAGCCAAGTGTAATGTAGGTGTAGTGTGAAACTTTGCTCTTAGTAACACTGCAGGGAGTTATTCCAATCTCAGTGGAACATAAAATAGGCTGGTTTTCACCAAAGGTATCCCTACAACAGCATACAGATAGGCTGCGTTTTTCTGAGCACAGCATGACCTCCAGCTACATCAGAGTAAGAAGCTCACTTGGCATTCGAGGAGTTATCGCGTGCGTGTACAATGAAGGTCCCATGGTTGTTGGGATCAAATAATTGTTTTCTTTTGGGGGATTCATATGGCAGTACAAACAGACACACTAAGAAGCTGGGGCGTGTTTCTGGCTTATGGACCGCCCTGTTTGATAGCTAATCGTCTTCACCTTTGTCCATCACAGCAACCTTGTATATACCCTCATAACTTTTCACCTCCAGCAACAGGTCCAAATTACTGTGGCTTTTTGTTTGGTTCTTCTTTACAGAAAGACTCAGAGTGAAGACACCAAGTAGTTTAGATGCAGTCAGAAATCACATCTCGAAAGGGAATGCGCTCTTTGAAAAGGCCTATTGTACAAGGTCATACCTAATGTCAGAATGAGAAAACACTGCATTAGCTGAGTAATCTTTGTGATTTCAGTAGAGGAAAACCTTGCCAGTGAATGTTTTCAATGACAGTCTTGACATAATTTTTTTTCCATACCTATATTTGTAGAAAGATTATTTAACTAAACATTAGAGCCTCGAGATGTGCTCACATGCAGGATGGTCTCTGTGCATGATGTAGCTTAGATTAGCTATTAAGCCACTTCTGTCTGGAAAAAAAAAGGTATCACTGAGAAATATAGTAGATAGACAAAGTTGTGGCAAAAGAGAAGCTGGTAAATAGCTAAACTATAAGGAAGAAGCTCAATGTTAACAGAGTGTACAAAACTTCAATTAAGCAGAGCAACAAGGAATTAAAAGATAAACAGAAAGCTGATTACAATCAATGAGATCAAAGGGACACTTTCAGCAAAGAAGTTAATATGAATTATGGAAGAAACAGCAGAAGCAGCTGGTAGTACTGATTTTCCCATAAGTCTATTTTAGTATATGCAGTAACCTAACCAAGCGGCACGAGTAGAAGGTGTTTTGAAGTCTTAGTAAATCTACAAGTAAATCTGCTTTTTTATCCATTTTGTAACTTTCTCCTCTATCCTGGGAAAATTTCAAAACTGCTGACAGGCCCAGCATGGAAAATCAGTACTTGCTACAGTTTCCCATGCAACTGTTTTCTTACCTGTGCATGCACTAATGATCAGAGTTCTTGCCCACGTTTCTTTGAAGAGCGTTGCATAGCACTGCAGGCAACTTCGTAATGCTATATGAACTATTTGCAATCTTTCACCCTTCCATGAGCAAGTATTACTTTCAACAGAAAAACAACAAAGGTAGAAGAATGCCACTCTTCCGAAAATATTTTAAGTCAGAAAAGATCTATTTTTTTACATTGTTTATTATAATTTGTTCATAAAGTAGTGAATGACAGCCCTTATGTTATTTCTGAAAGCATATCTGGGGACATGATCAACACTTGCAGGGAAGACCTCAGTAACAAACTGACCACTGAACATGAACATCCATGAATGATAAGAAGAATAAGAAGCAAAGAATAGAGTTTCAGGTACTTTTTCAAGATACTCAATTTTTAGGTCACAACCTTAACCCAGGCAGATACAATTTAGAGATAGTGGACAGCTCACACTCCACAACCGTTCATTCACTATTTTTCTAGTATTCCTTAAAGGGGACCTGAGAAATCAGCAGCTTTAAATGAAATTATAGTTCTATTAGAGTGCTATTTTGAATCCACAAAACAAATGCTTTGCCCTCCTTTTTCAGAATACATTGGAATCCTAAAATATCCTGGGCACACTCAAATCTGAATAATAAACACAATACAAAGATGGTGAGGAACAGCCCAGGCTTCAAAAGCTTTGTGATTTCTCTTTAAAATACGCAGTTTCACAGAATAATATACATCAGTCTATCCAACTGTTTTCACAGAACGTGGTTTAAGATTACTTTCCTGGGAGGAAGGAAAATTAAATCTTTTTTTTAAAAAAATCAGAAAAGTAACATGATCTAAACAAACTGTAGGCTGATCACCAGTTCTGTGTCAGACAGAAATGAATTCCCAGATTCCAGGGCTAAAATGTCTTAAGTTCATATCCCTTTTCTATTATTAGATTTTTTTAAAAGAAATCCAAGTTCCCTTTTTTCATCAGTCAGAAACTGTACTGAAGTAATTTTATGAATAATTCTACTTTCACGTCAAGACAGCAACTAAGTAATTAAGTTGTACTACAGCAGACACATTTTACACAGATGAGAATAGAGAACTAACAGTCAAGAAAAATAACAGAGAAAAGGTTACAAAAGGAATTTTCCCATGAGCTTTTTGCTCCCTACATGCTATAAACCTTCTCATCTGAGAAAACTCAGATGGTCACATCATACCAAAAATTACCAAGTGAAGTGGGGGTAGGATAGTAAGTGACTTTGCCAAGCAATGACACTGTTTATGCCCTCTCGTTCCCTTGATGATGGTACTGCGTTCTCATAGTAAAACAGATTTTAGAAGTTTTCTTTGCAGTAACTATCAAGAGAGAGAAGAAAGAGCTTTATGAACTAGTGCAGAGAGAAGCATAACTAAAGCAAATACTGAAAGCAGAATCAAGTATTTCACTGTATTTTTCTGATTCATATACTCCCTGAGAATGCATGATATTTTCATTGTTTAGCAGAAGTCCCTAGATAAATTTAATGTTCTGCTTTTGTTTAAGAGCAAATTTTGTAATACCCTTTTTGGCATGACCAGAACAGATCGTGGAAATATTTAATAGCACTGGTTTATGTTTCACTTTGTTCTATTTCTACAAAGGTTTTAAAAAAGAAGATAAAAAAGGAGAGAAGTTTGCTTCTGCAACAAAAGTAACTCAGTAACTACTGTTTCATGAAAGCTGTGCATGGCAGGACTTCAGTTGCAGGGTATCAGAAAAGAAAAATCTGGCCCAAAAAATGGGCCAGCATTTCAACTTTCTGCTTTCTGGACTAACTGCACTATGTTGTACATGGAGCTATCAGGAAGAAAGCAATCTGAATACATGTCGAAATTGTGCTGGCATCAAAATAAAGATGTTTTTCTCTTTATTTTTTTCACATGAATGTAAATAAAACCCAGGATGTATGAGGGCTTTTGATTTGCTTTACTGAGCAGATTCTTACTCAACGCTATGTAGCAGTTGTAGCTTTAATCATTTCGACAACCTTGAATTTTTGCCCTGAGCTTCAGGCCTGCAGGAATCAGGAATCTCCTAGCAAAATCGCTAACAAAAGCGCTCTGGAGAACAATGTGGCTATCTTGGAAAGTCCCCTAGCAGAGCTGCTTTGTGAATTCAAACCCAACCCAGTCGGCACAGAGGAGATGTGAAGACAGGAGTCCCTCTCTGAGTTGGACAGAATCCCCTGGGGACTGTGCTTAACAACCCTAGCAAGCTAAAACCCAGGCTATTAAAACTCAAATTTAGTAGAAGGTTATTACTATCAGTTTGAGATAAAACGTCATGAGGGCAGTAAAAGGTACAATACAGATGACAAAATTACCTCTGTGACACATTTCAAGTGCCAGGGAACCCAAGAACCGCTCTCAAGTAGGGTTTTGCTCAAGTGGAAAACAACGTTCTTTGCGTAGCTTCAGAAATGGCTGTGCTGTTTTGGCTAAAAAAAAAACCAGCCTGGGAAAGACACCTAGCATGGACAATTTCAGTGTAAGTTTGACAAGGTTATAAATGAAAGAAACAGGTCTTTATAATCAAAGTGTTAGGCAACTTTAGCCCAACTGCATTTTGCAATTTCCATTACTTCTACTACACCTGTATCTTTATTGTCTTTATTTCCCACTCGAATTGTATTACTGCCTGGAGGCCTGTCTGCATGGCCTGGAGGTCTGTCTGCATGTAAAAGTCTATTCTCCTTCTGAAACGCTCGCTCTCCCCCATCTCTTCTTGTAGCTACCTGCTACAGCACACGCGAAAAATACCGCATTAGCCCTGGACAGCCACAGCATTTGGCTCCTATCAGGGCTTCAGATGGGGCACCATTGTCTTAGGAGACTGTGACCTCCCACTCAAGAAATGGCATTCACAGGATATAAACTTGTTTAAAGTTAAGATATTTTTCATTTCCCTTTAAAATCATTTCCTCACAACTTGTTTTCCTGTGCTATTCCAGCTCATATCCACATTAACAGTTTGTTTCTGGAAATGCTCTCCAGCCTGTAAAATTTTTATTGTGAAATATTTTGACTAGGAGACAGAGCACTCGTCTCTAAAGCAGAATAGAGACAGCAGCCTGTATATCCCTTAAATGAGCCAAGGTTTTCCTGTCCACTTCAATCACAGTTTATTACAGACAGAAATCACTGTACTTTGCATAACGTTCCATGAATAGTGAAAAGAAAAGCAACTTAATTTTATTTATTGAGTACTTAAAACTCATGGATAAGAAACCATCAAGGAAAAGATAAGCAGATAATACTTTAAATATAAGAAACTATTTTTTATACATTACTTATTCACTTACCCCATCAAGAGACACTTTGCCTAAGGTCAGATATTGTCAAAGATTTCCATATGGTGACTCCAGCTTAAATTAAAAAAATCTTTTGAGATTCCCTTCCCAAGAAGGGCAATAAAAAGGGAGAGAACTTCTTTGTGTTGAGAGGTATTCAAAAGAAAAAAAAATCTCTGAAAAGAAAAACTACACACGTTCCTAACCAACTCTATATGTAACTCCAGAATGAGATTACTTATTTTAAGTATGACTTGACAGGATTTAAAGTAAATACAGTGATAAAAATAACCTATTAGTCTCAGTAATACATATATGTATATAAAGTTCAACTTCTGAAGATGTTCTAAAGGTGCCTACAGATTCTTAGTAAAGCTGCTTTTACCACTATTATTTACTGCCAGAGACACAAAGTTTTGCAGGAGTTGCTGAGAGGTAGTCAGCAGAGGCTTATTTTGGAAGGAAATGTGAAGTAAATTCAGCAGTCAGAAGGTCCGCACAGAAATCTCCTGTCAGCTTCCTCTGCTATTCCAGGACTACAGCTCTCACTGAGGTAATCCTAGAGGTCTCAGAGATTAAATGAGGGCCAAGGAAGTAACTCCTTTATATGAACATATTTACCACATTTAATTTTCTGTAGATTCATTCTCTTCGCTCATGGTCAACAGGGCATCACTCCTATACCTTGTTGATGTTCTACCATATGGCTATCCACATGTTTCTAATCGAGTACCCACAAATAATGTTCTGCCTGCAAACATTTCAATTGCCTCCAGGAGATCTGTCAAGACTAAAGACACATTTTAAAACCTCAGCGTTCCTATGCCTCCCAGGTTTTCATTCCAAAAGCCTGTTGGCTCTCTTGTATCTGCTTCTTCACAGCTTGTATCTTATGCCAGTATTAAATCCTGTAACATTTTTCAGCATCTTGAAATTCATTGTTCTAACAAACAATTTTAAGGAAACATTTTCAAAGATCCTTAAGGAACATGTTTCTTTGTACCTTTGAAAATCTTATACTAATCCTCCTCACAGCTCAGCAGAAACATTGAGACCAAATGTCTGAAAGAAGTCAAATATTCTCAAAGCAGAAAATAGAAAGAACTGCTCAAAGTTATTAAATGCATGTTAGGCAAAATGAAGTGCACATTTCTAAGCCTGATTTATCGATTTCTAACAATAGCTTTTAACTTTTAGTCTTGCAGATTTATAGCTTTTTTATCCTAAAGGGCAATTTTATATTCCTACATCTATAATTTTGTCAGTTTCTGCTCAAATTAGGAACATTTTTAACTGGAAGCCTGAAATACCAAAAAAAATTGCATTGACAAATCTTAAATTACATAAAACGGACCTCTGTTACAAGATTCCAAGGAGGCAAGATTCTTGTTGTTGAAACTGCAAACCAGTAGTCATGTTTAATGACCACTTTAGAGAAAAAAAAGACTGTCACAATTTTGCCTAGCTTTAATTTACATACTGAACATTGAACAAATTAAAAACAAACAAAAACCCCACAAATCACTCTTTCTACATTTGACAGCACGTGGAAAGACTCTTTTACCTAGTTAAACCTACAAAAAATTAAATCTAGATTTGTGAAGCTGCAACCTGTTTCATGCTGTGAGAGGGAGGTTTGGGACCAAAGAGAGTTTTACGTACCACAAAACATTGTTTGTATATTTGCAAAAAAGTACGCCAAACAAAATATGTCCCTGTTTGGATCTGACGTTGTACACATGGTATTTCTTGATGCAATTTGGATCTGTCCAGTCAAAGTCCAGGTTTGGTAATACTGGAACATTCTGGATTTTCATAAAATTGTTATGTAATTAGTAGTCCTTGTAAGAGCTATTTATCACTTTCCCAGCAGCATTTCATATGGAGCTGTATCGTTGACATAGTTAATATCTGGTAACTGACACAATGGAACACAGTCCACAGGAACGGGTACTTACGTTACTAAGCTGAGTAGGTGCTTGACACTTCCACACTGATGGAACAGGACTGCTCCAGGAGTCCAGCGAAGGGCCACAAAGGTGATTAAGGGACTGAAGCATCGCTCACACAAGGACAGATGCACAGCCTAAGATATTTCTGACATCGTGTTCCCAATTGCCTCTTGATGATGGAGATCTGACTTCTGATATCCTTACCATTACACTGGAATCTTTAAGGTAAAGTGTAAAGCTTCGTGGGTTGGGGGTTTTTTTCAGTAAAAACTGCAGTCCTCAAAGAACTGTTTCAAATGCTGAAGAATGCCTGACACTTGTTGCAATGGATGTGAGAATCTACTGAATCAGCACAAAGTGTCTTCGGTGATGTTCTGTTTACAAGCCGAGCATCATTAATAAAGGACTTAAAATTCCCTCAGGTCCTAATTAAATTAGTCTGTAAAGGAGGTCTGGGAATCCTATGTTGGGGTTTATAGAACAATTACAGTTGAACTTTTACATATGGAAGAGATTAAAACTACTGCTGTTCAGACTTTTTGCTTACTGCTTCTACCACCAGAAAGTCCAGCAGAGAACAAGTAACAAACTGCTTACGTGAAGGCCCACACTAATGACAATTTGTTCTCTTGGAGATTGGAGGTAAAGAAGCTGCTGCTTGCCAAAGGACTTTCACCATGTCCAACAATTCTTCACTGATGGGTAAAGCTATCCATCCAGGCACAGCTGTGTGCAATATATCCAACACTGTAAGGATTTTCCTGGACTGCTTCCACATAGATGTCAACCGACTTTTCTCATAAGATTTTGGAAGGATTTCTAATCATCTGGGATAAAAGACTGTGATTAAAGGATGGATGGCTCAGCTGGTGCTGACAAATATACTGGCATCTGCTATTCCTCCTTCTGAAAATTCTTTTCCAAGGGAACCAGATCAGTAACAGACTGAGCAATAGGAGGAATAAATATATCTTTCATGGTCTTTGTGGTGAAACCTTATGGAGTTTTGAGATACCCCATGGTGACCAAAAAGAGGTAACATTTGAAGAGCTGAGGCCCAGACAGAAGGATCCCTGTAAGCAGGAAATTAAGAATGTCTGGTGCAGGGAACTACAGAGAGACAGGATCCATGTGGTTTGGAGTGTAAAGTCTCTCTGTTGTATTGCAAATCTGATGAGGAAGATGAATACTTCTTTTAAGCATTGTACAGTATTGCAATAAAACCTAGATCCTTTGGAGGATACCAAGGTAGACACCATAAGGGAGTCCAATAACACTGTGTGTAATAAATCTCTGTTGACTGTCACCTAGAGTTAGAAGCCTGATAAGTTGAATTGGAATTATTCATTGGTAAGCACGTATTTGCTTTTAATTAATAAATTAATTTTAATTGTGATTTTGATTATTCAAATCTGGTCAAAAGATTCACATAATTGAAATGATAGAAGATTTCATAAAGTTCTGAGAACAATCAATGCAGTTTAATCCATGCCTGATCATTACAGTTTGCAAGTGTTCAAAGCTACTCCCTGATTGATTTATGGAAGGGGTCTCAGATACCTTATGGAAGTGTCCTAATTGTCATGCCATATGACAATCACAAAGTAGATCTTCAGTCACTCCTTTGCTGAGTACTGAAATAGTCACTGGGCTAAGTTTGAAAATAGTTATTTAACTCGGAGATTGAGACATTAGCATGGGAGCCGTAAACTGGAATTGGTTTCTATCCTAGTAGATATTTAACTGGTAAAATATAAAAAGAAGACACTGTGAGGTCAAACCCAGAATACCTTCTGATCCAGTGATTAGGTATTTTTATATCAGGTCAGATAATTTGAACTAAGCCATATTAGTTTCATTTTGTTTGAGTGAATAAATGTCAGAAATCTAGATTTTTTTGTTGAGCTCTTAAATAAATAGATCAAGGTACATATACACATGTAGCCTTGCATAGGTATCATGAGGGATAACCAGCCAAACAACAATATTGTACCTAAAAGGAGTAAATTACATTTTTGGATGTATAACAAGGGAATCTTAAGTAGATATAAAAGTGATACACCTCTGTGTTTGGCACTGGTGAGATCAGCATGAGAACACTGCAGTCCAACCAGGTGTTCATCATCCAAGGAAGATTTTGAAAACCAGCTATAAAATGGAGAGAAAATCCATGCATATAAGTGAATGAATGCCTTACAAGCAAAACTTCGGGAGTGCAATCTATATAGAAATAGAGCCCGTTTAAAGAGTTCCTAGCACACAGTTTACAATGCCTAAGAAAGAGACAAAAACTTAAAAAGGCAAGTATTTCAATCTAAGTTATAGAAGTGGGTCGAATTAAGTTTAAATTAGAGAAAATAGCACTAGAGTTGTCTTAACAATGAAAGTAATTAAGCATTAAAATAATTTACAAAAAGTATGTAAAATCTCTATCACTGATCATTTAACCATTTTTTTCCTAAAAGATATTATTTATCTAACAAATATTACTGGATTTGAAGCAGAGATTTATTCTGAGTTATTTTATGTACTCTAGCAAACATGAAGTCAGCACAGGTAAATACAGTAATCCCTTCTTGTTTGTAAAACCCATTAATGTATAAATTTAAACAAACCAGTATTTATTTAGAAATAATAAAGAAATGAATATACAATCATTGGACCATTCCTAATTGTCATTTGCCTGCTTTGTTCAGTTGCAAATTTTTATATAAAAGAGGATCTGAAATAATTGATTCTTGCTTTTGGAGCAGTGAACAATCTCTAAAGCCATTTACAGTTTTTAAATTTCCAGCATACTTTGAAATTGTAATATTCGGTTTCCTTCTGCAATATATCATCTGACATTATATATCTGCACCATGTAAATGATAAAGATAACTTTAACGACAGTCTACAGACTATTTCTCAATTGGTCTTCACACTGAGCAGCATCAGTCTTAAGAGATATGTAGCATCTGTCTCAGCAGTTGGACTAAAGCTTCTGTAAAGTTACATGATAAAGCTTTAAAATTAAAATATTAGCTATAAAGAAATACTATCTTGAGAAATGCATCAACAGGTTTGTATACCACACTTACTCAAACTTTTGACTGCATTCCCATAAAGAGAAAAAATTATTAAGTCCAGGTTGATTTACATTCTAAATCCTTACAAATATGATCTTTTTGATGTAAATGTAATTTGATTATCTCTCCATGTAGTGCAGAAGTCTTAATGTTTTACTTTTAATTAGCAGAAGAATGGAATTAAAAATAACTCTGTGTTCAATCCAAATCAGTGTTGGGTAGATTGTCTACCTTCTACAGACTGATAATGTGAAACCCCAACTGTCAAGTACAGTGTTTTCTTATGTGCAGTGTCACTGATTTCATTATAATGACTACCCATGGGCACAATTATTTGCAGAACCACATCTTTACTTAGTAAAGAAACACCATCAAAGGATAATCAGGAAAAATTAGGGATATAATGAAATCAATCCCTTTTACCAAACCAGTCTGCAAGTTTCTATAAATGCATACTTGGCAATCTCAGAAAAGTGCTTTAGATGGAAGTTTCAAACATCTGTGCTGCAGCCTAAAAAATAACCACATTAATGGATCTGTTCAGGATCTATACAACATCTTGGGACAGTGATGACAGCAATCCACTTCATCCAGTCACTCTTTATTCTGTGAGTATTCACTATACAAAATAAGGAGAGTTTACTGTATGGAAAAAAAAAAACCCAACACCAACACCAAAACAAACAAAAAAACCCCCCACACCTCTTATTTTAAATGAACACTTGCAGAACAGCAGGTGTACTTTTAAAGATTTAAACATGAAGAATTTACAATGTATGTAATCCATGCAGTTTGTTTACTAGTTTGGATTTCACTTAATTTCATAACAGAAACTAAACCGGACACTTCTCTAGAGATTCTTCAGCATAGTTAATTCATTTTGCATTCATCCCTGAATTTGTTCACAGCTTATTTACCAGCACAACAGATACAAATTTGCATTTGGTATGTTAGCCCATGCTAAGCTGAGTTGGAGTCACGTTCCATGCTTGAATGAGAGGCGGTAATTCATGGCTCTAGTGCCCGTGTGAGCTGTTCATTCATGGCCACGTCAAACAGCTTAATTTCAACCTCCTTTGACAATTATTTAAATTAATTTCTTTGCACTAGAACAAAGGAGAAGTTGCTGCTACTGGGCTTCCTCTCAGGGCTGATTCCTAACAGCTAAGACACAGTAACGACCATGTAGTCTTCTCAGTCTTTTGACTACAGCCCTGGCTCTCCCATTTTGCTTATACTCAGTCCTGCAGCCCTGATCTAGTTCTCCGCCTGTTAAGTTAGCTTTACCACACACTAGTTTGTAATGTGTACTAAAAGGTATGGTAAGGCATTACTATGGTCTTGATGTCATACTAATCTGACTGTGTAGAAGTACTCTAATGAAGCGGGGAGACAAACTGAATTTGCCCGTTAAAGTCACCTATTGATAATAGTCTCAGAAGCAGGTTTTTCCATCACTATTTCAGATGCTACAGAGGAGAAGAATCAGAGTAGGTGGAAAATAAAATTATGTCAAGACCAATATGTCCTTTTCAGTCTGAATCTGGTAAGTCTTAGCCCACAAAATAATCTTGACCCTGGGGACATCCACCCTGGTGCTAATAACCAGACTGTATTCCTGCCAAAGAAAGTTGGACAGAAGCATCATGCAGTCTGGGAGATATCTGCCAAGGAAGTCACTCCATAGTTCAGGAGAGCAGCAGGAGGGCATGGTTTGAGTGTGAAACTTTCTGGAACAAAGGACTTAATCAACAAGATGAACACAAACATGTGCAGGATTGAGGCAATTAGCTATCTAGTGAAGGCTGCAGTTGCATCAGCAGTTGTGTAAGACCGGCCACTGCCTACTCACATGTCAGACAGTGTTCTACCTTCAGTGCAAGTCCTCTATCCACCGAGATCCCAAAGTGATTCCTGCTGGTGAGAGAATTCACAACTCACTTCTGCTAGGAGAAGCCAGTGCAAGATAGTGGTCAAAAAATGTTCTTCTGCCTGAGGCACGTGATCAGCTCTCTGCTTGCTGCGGCTCACCTGTGCTCACTGATGGCACTGCCAGACACAATCCTCAGAGCAGTGAAGCAACCAGCGACACAGGAAGTGTTCTAACTCTTACTTCCAGCTGAAGCTAAAGGCCCAAAAGAGACAAATAAATATCAGAAATAAATATGCAGACAAATTGTGTCAAGTAAAAAGGCTGGAAAGATATAGGGCCTTTATTAAGTAGCTTTATTAAATGACCACTATAGGGACCAAATTATGAAGCAAATTTACAGAAAATTGTCAAGATAAGGAAGAACAGAAATTGTCAAAAGCAGATAAAGATAATAAGACAAGAGCTCTGAGGTTTTTTTCATAAAATAATATGTCAGAGAGCACAAAGTATATAGGAAGGAGTTGAGACAACATACTGTTTCAAGAAGCAGAGTGTGTTGGGTTTGCGTGGCAAGGTTTTGGTAGTGGGGGGGCTACAGGGGTGGCTTCTGTGAGAAGCTGCTGGAAGCTTCCCCTGTGTCTGATGGAGCCAATGCCAGCCAGCTCCAAGACGGGCCCGCCGCTGGCCAAGGCCAAGCCAATCAGCGCCTCTGTGATAACATATTTAAGAAGGAAAATAAAACACTTAGAGAGAGAGAGCTTTTGCAGCCAGAGAGAGGAGTGAGAAGATGTAAGAAACTCTGCAGACACCAAGGTCAGTGAAGAAGGAGGGGGAGGAGGTGCTCCAGGCGCCGGAGCAGAGATCCCCCTGCAGCCCGTGGTGAAGTCCATGGTGAAGCAGGCTGTCCCCCTGCAGCCCATGGAGGAAGGATGAGGGGGTGTAGAGATTCCACCTGCAGCCCGTGGAGGACCCCACGCCAGAGCAGGTGGAGGCACCTGAAGGAGGCTGTGGCCCGTGAGAAGCCCAAGCTGGAGCAAGATCCTGGCCGGACCGGTGGACCCGTGCAGAGGGGAGCCCACGCCAGGGCAGGTTTGCTGGCAGGACTTGTGACCCCGTGGGGGACCCCACGCTGGAGCAGTTTGCTCCTGAAGGTCTGCACCCCGTGAGAGGGACTCCATGCTGGAGCAGGGGAACGATGAGAGGAGTCCTCCCCCTGAGGATGAAGAAGCGGCAGAAACACCGTGAGATGAACTGACCGTAACCCCCATTCCCCGTCCCCCTGTGCCGCTGAGGGGGCGAGGCTGAAGCTGGGAGTGAAGTCGAGCCTGGGAAGATGGGAGGGGTGGGGGGGGAGGTGTTTTAAGAGTTGATTTTATTTCTCATTCCTCTACTCTGTTTTGCTTAGTAATAAATTAGATGAATTCCCTCTCTAAGTTCAGTCTGGTTTGCTCGTGACGATAATTAGTGAGTGATCTCTCCCTGTCCTTATCTCGACCCACAAGTGTTTCGTTACACTTTTTCTCCCCTGTCTAGTGAATGAGGGGAGTGAGAGAGTGGCTCTGGTGGGCACCTGGCCTCCAGCCAGGGTCAACCCACCACACAGAGATATTTAAAGAAGGAGAGCAATGATGGGCCATTATTTCAGTTTTATGCAGAATAATAGAAATATCCTATGATAGGAAAGTGCAAACAGATTTTGCTTAAAATGATGAAATCTGGAGGTCACAGTTACAGGAAAAGGGAGGAAAAAGGAAGGAACAGAAGAAATACAGTATGAGTGGGAATGAAATCAGAAAGGCTGAGGCATAAAATGAATTAAACTAACATCGATTTACATAGGCAAAGCCGGATGAAATTCACTGTTACATACTTAAGGAATTAGCTGAATCTTGCTTTCAGTCACTAATTATAGCTTCACAAACTAATAGGGAGGGAGGTAAAGAAGACCTTGGGAAATATATCCGTCCACTTAACTGAGATTCACAGAAAGAAACAAACCTCATACTCAATAAATCCATTTATAAGAGCATACACGTTAAAAAAGTAATAAAATACAGCCAAAATTAATTTGCCCAAAGGAATCGTGTCAAACATCTTTAATTTTCTTCTTTGCTAGACTGACTGGTCTAGTGTGTAAGGAGGAAATGCTTATGTAATATATTGACTTTAATAAAGTCTTTCCTGCTGTCCTAATGAGAGATTCTCATAAAGAAAGTAAGGAAATATAACTTTGATGAAATTACCTAAGATGAGGATGTGTCTGGCTGAATAAATAATTAGCAATGGTTCATTGCCAAAGAAGGAGCACAGTTCAAGCCGGGTATCATAAGATACCAGCTCAGATCCATTTCATATTCTCTTGGATGAAGAAATAAAGCTCAATGATAAGAGCTTGTGAAAGTCAACAGAATGGGTAAAGTTGCAAGCACCTAGGAAGTTAGGAAAATATTTCATTTGGTGAAATGCTCCTCATTACACAAAATAGAATTTATATAGACAATTTTAAAATGTTACAGAAAGGAGATGGAGACAATTGATGAGGCAGCAGCAATGCAGAAAACGATCTGGAAACTGTATCAAGAATGATAACATGAATGAGAATGGACGATAACATAAAAAAGTAAGTCTTGGTGAGGTGATATACAAGAGAGTTGTATGTTCAGTAAGACATACCATTTTTGCATCAGGTAAACTCTAAATAACTTGTTGCTGCAATAATCTGTCTGTTTGGAGGAACTGCAGTTTGAAGAAAGCTGTAGACATACCACAGACTGAAAGGAAAACAATAATTGCAAAATTTAGGAAACACCACCTGAAGGGAAATATTGAAGAACTGGATTTGTTTTCTCAAGCAAAGATGAGACTGAAAGCCAGAGAGGTACACATGGAAAAACTTACTAAGTTGCTGATGACAAACTATTCCTCCACACACTCAGGAAACAAAATTTTCAAACTGGGCATGTTTTTACAGCATCTCTCATTGTATTGCAGAGATATTGAGAGAATATGCGAAGAAGCTAAGTCAGGTCATGGAAGCAGTCACAAGTAGAATGGAGCTCAGTCTGGGCTAAGGCACAGACTTCAGGAGTCCTAAGAAAACCTTTATGTAGTCTGGTTTTACATCAGGTAGCAGAGTCATTAAAGCTGTTTTTTACATTCCAAGAGGATGGAATGTAAAGGAGGAAACCTGGTAACACAACAGTACATTTTAATTTGGGCCCTGAAGGGGCAATCATTCTGGTTAGACCAGTCTTGCTGAAAACTGTTTAAAATCTATATGCATTTTTACAAGGACTCGGTAATTTATTTTTTTAATTTTTTTTTTTCAAAACAACAAGAAAATACTGCTAATTATTTAGGAAAAAACATCCCAGTTATTCAGGCATAATATTAATGTAATTTTAATTTTTATGAAGGATGTTATAGCACCAAAATCCTTTCTTCAGCATTAAGGAAGCTGTTAGTTTGCTTCACAACAGTATTTAAACATTATCAACAGAGAAGGTTGGTTACGGCAATGTATTAGTTTTACCTGTTTTACATAAAACACAAGTTCCAGTCCATGTCTATCCAAAGGCGTAAGAAAACACATGATTAGTTTTCAAATGAGATGTTAAAAGGACCTGTTATTCTGGTGCTGAAAACTGAGGTTTTTAAAGTTAAGGGATTGATAATTTAAGAAAGATCACCTCAGCAGAAAATGCTTCTCAGCTAACGCCACCAGGAGACCAAACTAATTTCCTCAAAAAATACAAACTGTTACGCATAAAGTCTATAACAACGACCACAACATGGCAAGAGCAGCATTCTTTAAGGTCTGACCATGGACTGAAAACCTTTGAGCTCCAGCAATCAGAATGGCAGTACAGAACAATAAAGCAGACTTAATTTCTCTGTGTCAGGCTAGGCAAATGCTAGATGCAGGCCTGAAGAAAAGCTGTATGTCAACATTTCTGGTGATCAGGAAATTGCTTTACTCAATTTTTTTGCAAACTAAAAACAAACAAACACACACCAGGATCTTCTTCCTCGGTGGATTTTTCAGATCCCTTAACGTATCTTAAGGAGTCAGACATTTTTAACAATGAGAAACATTACAAAGCTCACTCATGCCAGTTGGAAAATGACTCAACAACTGATCTGGTAATGTCTCTTGCATTCATCATTAAGCTTGGAAAAGTTTGCCTGGGAATAGTACAAAACAGCATTGTCCCAAACAGACCATCAGGCCCACATTAAATATTTAATATATTTCACCAGTGTCACTATCTGTAGTCTACCTACAGATAACATGGAGTAATTAACACCATTTATGTTTTAGTGTATTAAAGGGATGAGTAAGCATGTAAAACTGCAAATGACCATATTCTCATTAATTTCTTTGTCAGCTCACCACCTGCTTATCTTTACATTTCCACATTACTCATTATATTCTGTTAGTCATTATCTTCCTCTTTTAATTTTGCTTTAACTTCTTTATTATCCATTTTTCTCTTTTTTACTTTTTTTTCTTCACATCTCTGTAAAGTTTCTCATCATCCTCCCTTTCTCAACTCCACAAACTCCTACCCAACTTCTCAGTGTTCCTCTGCCACTAAAGACCCTGCATTTTGCGTTGTTTATATATTTACATATTCACCCCAATAATCATCAAGTTCAATTCTGGTGCCGACATCCTACATTTAAAATCCCGACTCTTCATCTGCACCTGTGGGGGTGTCAGCAGGGTCCATCTACAGCAAAAGGGCCAGATAACATCAGCTGTTAAAATAGGAACATGGGTGTAAATAGTGTGTGTGGATGGGATACACAAAACTCTCTGAAAGGGTGCTTTCCCAAAACTGTTTACATTAAAGAGGAAGATGACCATCAGCCACACTAAACATTAACGGGCAGAGTATGAAGAGACTTCTGAAACAAAGGTGTTGGCTTGAAAAAAAAGTACAGAGGAACACAGAAATTTGGAGCAGCAGGCAGAGACCTTGGAGTGGAAACAGCAACACTGAAAACCTGGCTTGTCAGTGCCAGAAGTCACAGTGCGGTCATCACAAGACCTGCGTTGGCATCAGCTTGTGGGGCACCTCAGCAGCTCTGGGAGGAGCAACGGGCACACACAGAGCTGGAGGAACTCTGTCTCCATTGCAAGGTGTGTGGAGGTAAGGGAATGAGATTTTTTCAGACTTAATTTACAATGTAAACATAGCCTCACTTGCTTACACCATGCCACATCCTCCCACTTGTCTCCTTTCCTATGTCCTTTCCCACCCACAATCACCAGCTCTTTCTTCAACCTTTCCCACAACCCAGGTCTGTCCCCCTCTCACCACCAGTATGCAGTGATCTTCTCCATTTAAAACCAGCAAGGTGTGATTCTTCCTCCTCTCTTACCATGAACTGATCTCCACCTCCAGCATCAGCGACATGCCTGGCTTTCCCTCTCCTTAACTCACTTAATAGCCATTCCCCACGAGTTATCCTCTCCATTTCACGAGATTTCTAACATTTTTAACTTTCTGTGAATCTATCATCAAAATGCACTGACAGTCCCTATCAGTACACCACTTAGCATAAAAGGTTCTCAATCTGGACTGAGCCTACTAAATGGTAACGTAGCACAAAAAGTAGCAATAGACAATGTTGGATTTATTCTTATTATGGTAAAGCATAATCTTCAAGATTAATAAATTAGGGCAGGCTTTTTCATAATAGTACAATGATCTATAAATATCCACACTCAGAAAGCACCTATTATAGTAGTTCATGATGGATATAATTTTTATAAATATTTGATCAATAAATCATATTTCCATGATTAGCAATTTCTTTGCTTGCTCTTTTGTAATCATCCAACATTCCTGACTTATGTCACCTAGTATTATAGTAATAATTTCAAAACTTAAAGATGAAGTAATGGAAAATATTTCTTTTTCTACATTTCCATGCACGCTTCTTGTTAAAAATAAAAATTTTGTTATGTCTCCACAACACAACACAACACAATGCCTTGCAGAGACACATAGGGAAGCTGAAAATGAGTTATGCTTGATACCAGAAGAAAATCTACATTTTTCTGGTTAGGTGTACATTGGGCAGGCTTCTTTTACATTGAGATCACAATATATAAATGAAGACACAGAGTTTTATTTAAGACTACGTACAAGTTTATGTATACGAGTTAAGACATTAATTAAGGCTAACATAACTGCTTGTATTAGTCAAGTTTGTATTTCTAGATGATCCTGTACTATGCATGAAGCTTTCAAGTCCTTTGTATTCTCCCCTCTTTCCTACTGAATTTCAGGTTTCCAAACTCTGAATAAAACTGGATTGCCAGAAAAGAACATTAAAGCAAGTGATATCATTTCAAATGTTGTGTTGCAATGGCCAACTAAGATTTTTTCGGAGAACATACCAATAAGTCCATTTTTGCACACTAGCAGCTGAGCTCAGAAAACCACTGGTTTATGCCAATGCAGCCTATGCAGTTGTCTATGAAGGTCATAAAAATTCACATTTTTAAAACCACTTTAAAATCATTCTTGAGAGCAGAATTCAGAAAATACTTTGGGATAACAGTTCCAAAGCTTTATATAAACTGTTCCCCAGTCCCTCTTGTGGCTTTGTTAATTTTCTTCATGACTTTGTCATTACTGCCTCATAGGCATCACAGTCATGTCAAAAAGTTAGAAATATTTAAAATATAAACTCTTTTTAATGCCTTGCCAAATCCTGTTTTCACCTTCGGATTAATTTAAAAAGTAAATCAATATAGTTATCATTCTTAGGTGGGTAGACAGTTTCTGTCATTTTTTCTATTATCTGCTTTTTATGTACATAAAAGGAGAAATTTTGAAGAATTAAAATGAATGCTTGCAAGTGTAAGCTTGTTTAATGGAAAATTAAACATTTCAGAAGTCGAGATTCCTGTAATATCCAGTAATAAACAGAATATTGGCTTGGATTGTTCTTTACTGTTCTATCCTGGCTTGGAAATCAATTTTTAATGACATTATCTGATAGGTCCTTAAGGGCAAGCCAAAATACTGTAAACACAGAATACACTGAAATATTAAGTCTATGACAGGAAAAAAATGAAAAATATTTGAAATGTCATGTCTTCCTGAGATACTCTGTTCTCATTCTCCTGTTTACTGAAGAAAGTTTCCAAGCAGATTAATGAACAAATACTAATGAGCATCTCAACACTGTGACCGACCCCAACATACATGGCCCTGCTACATGGGTGAACCAGGATTTCTTTTGCCTTGAGTGCATTTATGTGCACACAGGCAAATTAGAAACCCAGAAAGTCACCCTAGTCTGGTTTTTAAACCAATGGGCACGAGATCTCTGTGATCTAGCCAGGATTATGGTGGAAGATATTCAGCCTGGTTTGATAGAAACAGCTTATTAAAAACTGTATAAAGGAAGTTCACCTCTCCGCTGCTGCTTGTAGCAGGAGTCAGCCTCCCCTCCCTCCTCTGATTTCCGCCCCAGATATGCAGGCAAAAGACCTACCTTCATCCCAGTCCCTGACCCCAGCCGGGTACCAAGCCATGCTCCAATGCATCCTTCTTACCACCACAGAGACAAATTAAAAACTCTGTGTTTACAAGATGTAAAACCTGCCTGATACTTAAACATGCAAGACAGGGCATATTTCCTTTGCGAAGTCCTTAAGTTTTCTCGATGGAGCTGCTGCACTGGTCAAGCGACAGTTTTTATCATGGGCTTTCTGACACAGATAGGAAGCATGCTAACCTGAGACAAGCCAGGTGCCATGTACTCTGTGGGCACTGCAGGAACTAATGCTTCAGGAAAGCAGAAATAAGTATTCTTACCAGGTGATTTAAACCTATGACTTTCCAGAAAAGGATAATGCAAGGGAGGAATAAAAATAAATCTCTCCCACCGAGCTGAAGGCTGCAAGGTCTGTGAAATAAGACTGACTCTTACCTTTTGCTACAGCTCCTTTTCCTACCAGTTTGAAAACATAAATCACTGCTAATCTGTGTGGTGGGCCAGTGCTTTCCTTTTCACCGTATCCATTTACAGCGTTTCTTCTTCACTCATTGGCCTTGTCTCAAAAAAGGGAAGAACACAGCATAACAGAGGTTTTTTATGGCTATTAGGTCTGATGAAACATATTTCTAATACCTCGTTTCACAATGCCAGGCCCCAAATACTTGCAGATATAATTTATTACTTCAGTCTGGCTTCAGAGTAAGTTAATTCCACTCCAAAATGAATTATATTTTCACTCCTGATTTTTCAGAGAAAAATATGAGAAAAAAAAATTTCCCCACCAGGGAAAAAATTCAGTCTTATATCTCAACAGAATTAAATTTCTTTGCTGCCTATTGTAGTCTCTGTTTTCTAGGATGTGCAAAAAATTCACTGTCTTCTTTTGAACTTTCTCCTGTACCTTCTCCATTGCTTTCAGGTCTTGAAGGAGTACTGCCACAAAGCCAGGGACAGCTGTACGGTCACTGCTCATCAATCGTATTTCTTCAGGGATAACAGGATAAGTTCCACTCTTCACTCCTTAGCTCCTCTGAAAAACACCTAACTATGCCTGACCTGCTGCTGCTCTTCTGCTACTATCTCCTTTTGGTCCTGGTTGAGGCATAACCTGACTTCCCTGAGAATGCCCTTCCAAACCATGCAAATGACACTTTAATTCCAACTAAAAGTAATCCTTCAGGATGAAAATGTTAATCACTGAATGCACATCAATTCTCACTTAACATTGCCTCTTCAGAAGTCTATAATCAAAGTTAGTGTTAAATCAGTTCTTGATTAAGTAGGAACAGAGTAAAGGGAAAGCTGTAAGAAAAAGCTTGAGAGGAGATACATAAGCAATACTGGTTTTCATATGGTATGTTCCCTAGAGAATGCAACCCAGGGCAGAACAAAACTGCATATACAACAATATAAAACAAAATGCGTTTCACTTCAATAAATAAGCATACCCTCATTAATGAAATGTCTCAAGTTAGGAAGTTTAGTAGACTCAAATATAAAAAATGTGACAGTTCTTGACCATCAAAAGCTTTTGTTATCAGCTGTTCAAAGTACCAGAACAAACAGTCCTTTTCACAAGTTGATACTTAAAACCAATCAGGATTTCCCCCATCACTTCAATAGCAATCCAGACTACCATTACTGGGATGGCTATAAACATTCTTCTAATTTCCTATCTCAACCTGGTTATGGCCAAGCTACCTATATTATAGAGCACGCTACGCTATAACATATTACCAATTCACTTAAGTTCAATCAGGTTTTTTTCTTGCTGAAATTTCTAAAATGTATTTATTCACCTTCCTCTAGTATGATTAAGGGGTTGAATACTAACATTTGGACAGCTGTTCAAATGCATCTGAACAGCTTTAAGCTACAAAAGCAAATGTAAGACATTTGCTCCTTTTCTTTTGCATTTCTAACATACTTGGTTCTGCCTCCTTTCAATCTACTTACTGAATAAATGTGTGTCACCTGTCTGAAAATTGGATTCTCCATGCTTCCCCCCTTTAATCTACTGTTCTGTCTCTCCTGCTTTCTTAATTTACAAAATGCCACCTACTGTCCAAATTTTTTTGACGTACTGCTTTGCATTTTATCTTCCTTTCCACCATCTTCTGTAAGTGTCATGGTTCTCAAAAACAGTGTAATTTATTAGCCTGAATTTCTAAGAACGTTTTACACCCTTCATAATGTTCTGCATACTCCTCAATAATGTCTTCAATTATTGCTTCAATCAAATTCTTTTTTCATAGCTTCTTATCATGTTAGGAGCAGACGCTCCTGGCCTCTCGATCCTCCTCCCAAAGCTCAATTCTTTTATTATTACTTTTTTACATCAACCTCTTTCTCATTCCAATTAATGTTAGCTCGTCTAAGGTACTGCCGTTTAAAAAACTATTGACGGTTTAAAGCAACACACAACTATAGAAAGTCTTTGGGTATTTACCCATCAGTGTAGCCATTAAAGCCACACAGGAAGAGGTAGAAGCAAGCAGGTAGGCAGAAAATACCTTTAGCAACATCACCAGCAAGATGGCCTTGGCTATGAACTATATGTAGCTTTGCTGCAGTTGCAGCAAACTTTGCCGTTAGGGCAAGGAGCAACCAAGAAACAGACTGTGATTTCAGGGTCTTCTTGTGGAGCTGTGTTTTGACATTCCAGCCTTTCCTTCGAGTAAGAAGCAAAGGATGACTGCATCTTCTCTTCCCTGCCCACCTTCCTCCTACACCACAGGAATAAATTGTCACTCATTAAATTAATATGCTACATTAATTTACAATTAAGCTATCGCTAGCAATAATGATATATAATGTACCTTCATTGTAACTGCAATGCACAATTCAACATAAACCTGGCGGTTTCCCATACATCTGCTTATTCTCTACATGCAGTATAAAGATAATAATAATTCAGACGCATTTGAAGGCGACTACAAATACAGGTAGAGAACTATTTTTTTTTTTTTTTTGAGCAGCTAAAATCTACTACTTTCTAGTCTGCCCACAGGTACATAATTATTTTCTTGTTTACTGAGTAAGTTTCTTCCTCTTCATATGTTGTTCTGATTTGGTACTTTTCCTACAGACACTAATTGAACAAGTGCAAACACCAGTTATACCTGTGCAAAACACAAATATGCCAGTTCAGTACATACTATAATGAAGCCACAGGAAAAAAAGAGTAAGATGGAACTCACAAATAGGAAAAAAAAAATGCATTAACATAGTATAAGGATTTATTTGCTTGTTCTGGGTAAAACCCCTGAATCTTTTGAGCATCCAGGAGAGGAAAAAAAAAGAAAGACAAGAAAGAAAAGAGAAGCCATGTAAGGGCATTACACTGATGGTTGTTTTTTGCTAGAAAATACTTGTTAGTATATTTTTTCAAGAGGAAAAGAGTGTCTGCCAAAAACTTATAATACCTAGAAGTCGCAGAACATGCTGTTTCTGTATTTTATGACATTGCATGTAAGTGAAAAAAAACCCAGAAGTTATCGATATGGATTATTCTTATTCCATAAATTACAGCAGTATAAATATTTTCTGGAAACCAGGTCTTTGTAAACATTTACAATATACTGTACAGTATATACAGTATATAACTATCTCTGTAGCCTGCAGTGGTATAAAAACCATGTTGGCATAGTTTCTGCCAGTGGATCTTTGGAGCTGATTTTAGTATAAAATAATGAATCAGCAATATATATTTTAAGGGACTAGAAGCAAGAGACCAAAGGACTGGACTGGGTCATTTTCTTAGTAAAGGAGAATTCAGAGTTACAGAGAGATTCAGTCCAGTTAATTGCAGTTAATACAACATTCATATATAAAACCAACAAAGATACTGGAACAACAGCAACAGTAGAAGGAGCTTCTCTCATATGCAGACACCATAGAAAAGAGAGTAATAGAGCTCCCTGAAGAGCTGGGAAACAAGTGGTTTTCACCCTTGTTCTTTCTCTTGCTTTCAGCACCATGAGCCCTATATTCCTGTCCCTACTGCTCTAAGGGAAAACCCTTGATCCAAAAATTGCATGAGACCACAGAAAATGTGCAGAACAGAAGAGAGAAGTATTCTGCAGCTAACACATTAATATTTTTAAAACACATCAAGAGCCTTAAATCAAAGACGTTACACAGCAAAGACAAATTCTTTGTAATTATCAAACTGCCATTGATCTGGAAATCTCAGAAGACCATGGGTTTCTTGAAATAATTCCAGGCTTTCTTGGATCCTGCCAAGGCAGAGACACCAGAAGAACAACTTCTCTTGTGATACTCTGATCCTTTTGCTTCCATTCACAGTCAAGACCAGGAAGACCAAAGTCATACAACCCATCCCCCCGAAGACTGACGCAAACTGCAGAAAAATGTGAACTTCAGTATAAGCTTTGACTAATGACTGTGTAGATTCTTACGTTACTAGAAATCATAGAAATTTGAGAACTAAAACACCTATTATGTCATCTAATCTATGCAGTTGGCAGAGAAGGATTTGTTCCCTAAAGCATATTTTATATGGCTTTATTCAGTCCAATTTTAAATGTCAGATCTATGAAGCTCCCACTGCTTTCTTTGAGAAAGTTGATTTGTTTATTGTTTGAATTAATTTCACCATCTCCAGTTATAGCAAACATGCTCAACGTTCTGTTCTTAATAAAAATATGGAAATTATGTCCTCAGTAATTTATGTTAGCATTAAAATAGCCAGTGAAAACCAAAGCTACAAGTTCTGTTGAAATATATCTTTACATATAGCAGACTCTTCTTTTGATATTAAGGAATATAGGAAGCTCTTAAGTATTTGGCAGTCAGTTTCTGATGCAATTACAAAATTTTATCCAAATTGATGTGCTTTAGTAATCAGTTCAATGTAATTCATAATCTGAGCTTTTTCACACAGTTATATTTCTGAATGAATTTTCAGTTATTTACAAGCACTACTGGTTAGCAAATACCAAAAGTTACACTTCGTTCCCAGTATTTTAATATGTTTACTTCTTCATGAATTCAAGACTTACAATAAACTTGAAAATGAGTCAGAAATGTCTTTTTATTACTGAGTTTCCTATCTTGAAACATAATACATATCCCATTCTTATGTAGAAGATTGGTGATGTTGAAGGGATTATTTAGAATAGATACTCAACCTATCTTTTACATTACTGGGAAGGCAACTCAAGTAAAAGTACAGATCCACTGTAAATGCAACTTTGCTCAGTAGGAAGATATTCAAACGTACTTACTAAGTTCTGATATAGCTCCCAAGAACCTGATTTTAAGAGTAACTATAATTAATGTTGGTAAAAAATGGATAAATATAAATATATGTAAAATTTAGGTAATTTGATATTTTCTTCTTTTTTATTTTCTTTTTGAGGGAAAAAATGACTAGACTGCTGATTCAGTTACCTCAATGTAAGGTCTGTGCCCTGTAAAACCATTTCACTTACATGGAGAGAAAATTACAGGATTAAAAAGATTGAGGCCAAA
The DNA here is from genome assembly GCF_028858705.1 of Grus americana. Taxonomy (NCBI): domain Eukaryota; kingdom Metazoa; phylum Chordata; class Aves; order Gruiformes; family Gruidae; genus Grus; species Grus americana. The sequence continues at coordinate 27,523,109 of NC_072857.1, forward strand.
TCTTCATAATTCTTGTATAAGAACACTTTTTCACTGGAGAAATATTTTCCAAAGCCATAAGGAAAATGAACACACATTAAAAAAACCAGCTCTTTAATGTACTATGATAGCATCTGTATTTATTGTACATGATATGATCTTTATGGCATACGGAGATTGTCTTTCTCTTTGAGCTGCCTAAAATATTATGCTGGTCTTGACCTTGGAAAAGTTTCTTAAGCATTTGCTGTAGTCTTACAGAGATTTTTTGCCAGAAGAGTCACTGCAGAGCCATGGACTCTTAGGGGGCTTTCCATATTAGGGGTTTTCTTGCTCTGGATTAAGCATGCCAACAGCGGTTAGTTGCCGTTCTGTATTTAGAACTGATTTGCAGGAATGGATTTCAGTAAGAAATGTTGAAACTTCTTGTATTTCATTGAGTTAAGTTCACTCCCACAAGACAATTTAGGGAAACATCCGTTAAGAAAGCTCTTGCAAACTATCCAGTACTACACTAGCCACAGCAGATTTCTATAGCAGATTCCTAAACACATCAGGAAACATGCACTTATTCACCCACAATTCTAATGGTCCCAAAAGACTGGGAAGAATGTGCATTTAAAAGATTTTTTTTAAAGTTACAGTTTATGGGATAATTATCATAGATCCTTAAAAATAATTATTGCTGTTTAAACAGAAATATATTCAAATAAACTATTAGCTTAAATAAAAATATATCTCTTCATGAAAATATCAAATGTCCCTTAATCATCAGTCAAAACTTTTCTGTGAAATAACTTCTTAACTCCACTTTATTAAAGCAAAGTGCAAAATGTTTAATATATTCTACAATATAAATTGCATAGCAAATCCACACAGGACATTCAAATTTAAGGTTAATGGTTAAGTCATTTCACTCCCATAGTAACCTTTTAATGTCCAAACTCTCTTTCTGCACCATAACTGTAACACTACTGAAAGATTTCTCCATGTGTAACATCGGTAGTACATAATCCTGGCACGACTACCTGTCTGAACTTACTCTGGAGCTGCAATACCAACCATTACTGTACTCCCATGATATATGGCATCAGTAGTGGTCACCCAATAAATTACAATCCTATATTTGCTCTGGGACCATCTATAATTTTATATTTATTTGTCATATCAACACTGTGGTTACAATATCTTTCCTACTGATGTCACCCAGTAAAAACTGGAGCTTTGTTAAAGATGTCACCAGCCACAAACAGAAGTGTAAACTACTTCAGGTTTATTTAATCTTACAGCCACTGCATCCTATTTCATAGTAATTTGAGAAACATTATTTCCCACTCAGGGTCACTTGAAGCTAGGACTGGCCAAAGGAAAGAAAGAGGTTTCCTGTAGTAAAAAGCACAAAGAAACTAGATCTAATCCTGATCTCTGAAAATAATTTTATAATGGACTTTAAAATATAAAATAACTAGAAATCAGAAAGACATTTCATAGATCAAACTAACATATGTAGAAAGGAGTGAAGAATGACCTCACAAAAACTCCAATTTATTACTCTTTAAACTTGAGCCTTTCCTAGCAAAAGAATCTTATGGATTAGTTATACTTTAAGCACTTGTCTGCACATCCCAGTAAGCAAGCTACTTTACTCTGAAAGGTGTATCATTTCAAGTAATAAAATTCTGCTATCCAGACATAATCAGCCAGACCAACCAAGAACCATGTTCCACACTTAAACAGTTTTATAATTCCAGAATACACTGAGGGACTACAGAGCTGTAGGAAAACAAAACACACACAAAAAAGTTTTCAAGAGCTATGCTGCTACTCTTTCATAATAAAGACAATCTCACACAAAACTTTAGAGAACGCAGATGACAGAGAGAAGAAGAAAAAGAACTTATATAAAGTCTCAGTACAAGTGAAAAAAATATATTCTGAGCACCAAAATCATACAATATGTTACTGGGCTACGCAATATTAAACTCTTGAACAATTTTTTGCGTGTTTGCATAAGAACTTGAAGTTAACAAATAGGATGTAGAGACTAAAGTTCATAACATTTTCAGTTCAAAGTAATAACAGCCTCACTTACCTAAAGATTGGTCTTTGGAGATGTTTTTTCTTGATCGTAACACAATCATCCATTTAAAGTGGGGAAAAAGACTTCTTCCAGCAAATAACTCCAAAAAGACCAGGGAGTAATCAGGAAACTTGTGCTTAGCTACTGTGCTACAGAGAGCACACAGAATGATATTTTGGTGCTGGGGGAAGCCTCCCTCCCTCTTTCTGACAGTGGAGCAGAAAAGGGCCATAGAGGCCACAAAAGCCAGGCACGGCCGTGCGCTACCAAACCGGGCAGGCTGTGCAAAACTGGAGTCAAGTTGATCGAAGCACGGAATTGTACTGAATTCCTTTCAACTGTGTGAGAAAAAAGGGGAGCTTTGCCAAGTGCTACCCAGGTAAAAAATTGTTAGATTATTCCAGCCATGAGAGCACTTCTTACACATGCTGGTCAAAGTCTTAAATGCAGAGTCACTCTCTCTCTCTCTCTCTCTCTCTCTTTAAAACACACTGTTCCGAGGCTCAACTTTTTTTTCTTCAAAATAAAAGTTGTGCAGCTGTTTCAGCATTCCCATGCGAGTACCTTCAGAAAGTTTGTTCTGGTAAAAGAACTGTATACAAATTAATGAAGACGGATGGATCTGGTCTGTGAGGCTGGCTCTACTTCAAGAGATTGTAATTATTTTACAATCTGGCTTTTATTCACTCTGGATGATGTGTGGATATAACTATGCAAATTAAAGCACTGCTCATAATTTTTAGCATTCATAACCCAATAACCTAGAGTTGGCTGAAGCAGAATATGGTGTTTGCAGCTGGTAGGACCATAACTACATAAAACAAACTGATGCTACATGGGTGAGGAAAACAAAAATGACCAAGTTCAGATAGTGACAGTAGCAAACTGTTACTGTTTGCAAGATAAGATTTCAGCAGCGATCCAAACTGAAAAGCTTGCTCTGACATCATGCTGACATAAATCAGGAAGAATTCAACCACAGTGAACACAGGCTGTAAAGAAAGCTGTAAAGCAGAAGCAGCTGACTGTGGTTCTCAGTGAACTGAAGTCATGAGTGGTTCAGGTGAGATGCCATTTCCCGGGCACGTCAAAGGGCCCATAACAAAGCTGTGCTGGCACAGGACTTGATGGGAAACATGGAACCCAGCCAGAGGAGCAGTAAACCAGCAGCAAGCCATCACCATGTGTGTAGCTGTACACTCCGACTGCACGGTACCCTGGAACTGTGTGCCCCCTTCCTGCCAAGAAAGCAAAGGACCTGCCTGCCGCAGATGTTTCTTCCCTGCGACCCAGCACTGGAGCTCCCTTGCTGCTTAACTCTTGAAAAATGCTCCACGTGTGCTAGGTGAAGTTATTGATATGTGACAAGTAGGATCAGGAAGGTTGGGCATCTTTTGCAATTGCATTATTGGTTGGAGGAAGAGCAGAAGAGTGGTAGATTTACACAGTTAAGTGCATAACACTGGCATTATCAAGTTAAGTTTGAGGGATGCTGCAAATCTGCAGCAAAGGCAAGATAAGTAACACAGAGATGTGACTTAGGCGGTATATGACCAAGAAAGTTCATATTACATTATGCACAAATTATTATTAAATTCATAAAATTTCCATGAAATAATGCTATATTACAGACAGATAACAAACATTCCAGTAATATGTGTTTTCACAAAGGAAAATTTAGCAGTTTAGTGGATTTTACTGAAACAGGTAAAATCTCTTTCTCGAGCTAATATATATTGCTTATACAACAGTGACAGTGTCAAGCTTGGTTAACCTGAAAGGACCCAGAAACTGATCCCCACACTATGTAAAACTATTTTCTTGACACAGCCATGGACTCATTATCTAAAGTCAAAATTATCAGACAGCAATAACCAGTTATTTTGTGTCAATTGCCCCACTCTTCATTCCTACTCCTTTGAGAAGTAGAGAGAAAGACATCTTCGTCAGAAAACCAATTATCTTTATCAGGTCACAGATTGGGTTTTGCCAAGATCTTGAAGGATCTGAAGATTTTTCCTCAACAATATGTAGTGTTCAGAGTGCTGCCGCATTTTTAAAGACTTTCAGGTAGTTATGATCTTACTTATTCTTCCCTGCCAAGATTCACATTTTCTTCATGTTGTTTTCCTGCTCTGGGTTTCAGCATTTCAAAATAATTTGCTGCTTTTTGAAGTGTGTTCACTCACTGTCTATACAGAAAGCTGAAAATCACAAAGAAATAGCCCTTTTCTTTCTGTTTCACATTATGTGCATAGGACTGCTATACTTCTGTTATTCAGAGGGATTATCTGTAGCTCAGGGTAAAAATCCTGATATCTTCTGAGAGTTTCAAGAAAGAAAAAAAAGTCTCCAAGCTCTCAGTGAAAGCTATACGAAATATGTTTTTCCATTGAACTCCCCAAGCTTTCATCTAGCAGTTTTATTGGTCCTGAAATTGGTATCATCTTAAAAGTAAATTTTTCTGGGCCTAGTGCAATGCACATTGTTGTTCATGGGACTTCCATTCAAGCATGGCACTGTAAAGTACTATTTGGGAGAGTTGAAATTCCTGCAATGTAATTACTTTGGCTACAAGGAATTTTGAGCTGTTAAAAAAAAGACAGGGAAAGAAAATATTAATATAAAATGGTAACAGAACTTCACTTTAATTGCATCGGTTTTCATCTTCCAAAGAGCCTTTTTTTACCATATTTTTATTCAACACCACAACCAGCAACAACCCACTGACTTTTTCCTTATAATATTCAGAAATGTCTACATGTTGAATAAGTATTCACACAAATTCTTCAAGAAAGACCATTTCAGAAAGATACAATAGATTTACTAAAGTGCCTGGAGCCTGAGTCCCACTAAGATCATTCCTGTATTGTTCAGTGGAAAAATCACATGTATAAAAATCACCAGCATGTAACTTTTTGCAGTATTGGAGCATATTGGAGTAATATTAGTCAACTGTAGGATGTACCTGGACCCAAGACACAGAATGCACTGAAGAGGTGATTTTTATTAGAATGAGGAAGTCTTCTGATGAAAGCATTATTGCAATTTTTAAAAGTCCTCTATACATAATCTTCATCATGTTTCTTACTTCAGACTAATCCTTTCAGCAATAATTAGAATGGTAAAAATCTACTTAAATTATGCCCTAGAGATATCTTATTTAATTTGCCAACACTGGGTTAAACTCAAGCAGAAAACTCCTGAATTGTTTGGTTTTCAATTTATTTTCCAATTATTGTTGCTATTGTTTGCCCATTGCAACAAATGACTTCTGCTCTTTCTATGTGATGCAAGTTCATCTCCCACGCGTATGTTCATGTGAAAGCAGACTTTTTGGACCAAAAGCATGTAATACATTACCACTCACAAAACCTGAGTTTCCCTAACCTCAATATCTACAGCAATAGTTAAGTAATTTGATATCTATTGCTATGTCTCAAGGCAAAAGACTACATGTGAGCTAGAACTCAAAATATTTTATTCTGCTTGTTTTAATGCCACATATTTCTTATTGATCTATAGCTCTTAGCCAGAAGTCTAGAAAGGTAATTATTTTTCCTACTTTAATTTCATAGCTATAGGCAATTAAGATGGTAAATTTAAGAACCAGAAATCTGTACATGTCAGACAGTTGATTCTTTCTGCTTTCTAGCTAAAATATCAACTGGCTAATGAAGATATGCGTAGGCATTGCTGGTCAGGGTAAAGGGCTCATCTGCCCCTGTAGAAAGACAGATAGGTGGGAGGACCAACAGAAAGGGAAGATGAAGAAATTACAAATGCATGATCAACCACATATGGGGAAAAAAATTATCTTTATGAAACTGCTGGAATATAAGAGAGAAAAATACTTGGTAAACTGAAAGAGTAGTAATTCTGTCAAAGTAGAAAGATAATTTATCTAAGCAGCTTGCTGTCCCAGGGCCTGCGCTGTTCAATGTTTTCTTCAATGGTTTGGATGGAGATAGGTGATATACTTAGTCCAGCAGTGTCAACGGTAAGCTAGTGAGATCTTCTGAATGTCCTTGACAATCTGCAGAAACGTTCAGAAAAAAAGAGGATATAAAAAATACCGAGCTCTGCATACACATGGGAATAATCTGGTGGACAAGGGGCCATTGGCAAGGCAGCACTTCTTCAGAAAATGCATGGGAAGTAGCAGTGAATCATGAACTAAAAATACTATCACAGTCTTATGAAAACACAAGTATCACCCTGGGACATATAAAAAGGAGTATCATCCAGAAGAGCAACCTCCTCCCATTCTCTCTGTATTCCCAAAGCTCACCTGAAGCATTGTTTCTTGCTTTGGGCAACAGGATTCAGCAAAGACATACTGGACTAAACCTTGAGAAAACAGAAATCTAGAAAACACCTCATATGAGGAAAGGCAGAAAGTCACACATAATGTAGCCTAAAGAAAAGAAAAGTAAAAGCAAACATAATTAAAAATCTTCCACATTATAAATGTAGCCAGGTACATTTTTGGAAACAGACTTTTTTGCTTATCCTTGTGGTCAAGAAATAATGGGCTGCAAAACAGCTCACAGGGCCATAAGTTGAGGTAATAAAGATTCAATGATGAAAAGAATACTTTTCAATGGAAAATAATAAGCACATTAATTGCTGATGGAATCTGTTTGTGGAGTCACAATGAGTAGGTTTTTAAGGGTAGATTTTTAAAAGGCTAAATGAACACCTTTCAGAAATTATTAGCCTTGCCTTGGAGGAGAAAAGAGGAAACAATATCTCAATACACCATCCAACCTTATCGTTCTAAAGTTCTATGGTAACCAACTGCTATTGTCAGCTTCTAACTGAACCTGCTGTTGAGTTTGGGATTTTTGTGTACAGGAAAACATTTACCAACCAACTGTACCATTTGGGCTTTCAACTCTTTCATCTATTTGCCACTTCATGCAAATTTTGAACTTTGGTACTTAATTCTGGCAATGAAGTGTGACACTTAAAACTTTAATCCGTTAAATGCCATAATCTCTGTTCTGCTTCCATAAGAAAGCAAGGGTTCAGAGGCTTTCCCCTATTGCTCATGAGCAACAAGAGAACAAGTGGAGAGCGTCTATTTATTTTCTGGCCTAACTGAAGTAGGGAAAAACAAAGAGAACACACTTCTACATGCTCCTCTTCTCACTCTTTTTTGAAATGTACAGGTTTGAAATACAAAAATCTAAAGTAAGACTTATGACAAGAATGCTATTTTACTTTTCAGTACAGTACCTTGCACCAGTTCACTGTTTAAGAAATTTGAAATGTAATTAAATCACTAACTAAAGCATGAGGAGGAAACTTTTTACAGTACAAAGTCAGTGTATCTTGTGCAACTCCTAACAAGATCTTTATTTAGGTATTTATATGCTTGGTGGATTAAATCCATTCCATAAAGGCTGTATACAGGCTAAGCATTTAAACTCAATGCATAAGAAACTGAAGGGGATGATGTGAAATCCATCTATGCCATCACTGTCACTTAAGCAAGGAAGAGGGTCTTCCAAAGCTCTCTGCAAGACAGAAGAGCTGTCACAGACTTTTCATGATAATGAGAGGGATACGTCTCTCAGCACTCCTTTTACCAGCTTCCAGTCAACATGCAGGCTCTCCAAATCTAACTGTCTATATCAAGCCATTAAAATTTCCCAGGTGTCTCATGTCTTGTGCTGTCCCCAGACACAGGTTAAATGCTACAGAAAATGCTGTGATTGCCTGCCGTACAAAAGGTAATCTTTATTACAAGCATGTCATGCTTAATACAGAATACTACCTACTAGAACTGTGTTTGTGTAACGGCTTAAGAGCTAAATTATAGTTACCCATATTCTCCATATAGGTACCCATATTCCCCAGCACAGTTCATCCTGTCATGGATTAGGCTGAATGCTTTTTCACCCAACTGCTCTACCAGGTTTGCATTAAGCTTATTGCACTCTTCATACATAAACGTGTAGGACAGTCTGAAGTTATTTCTTCATGTTGGTGTCAGCAAAACCCACTCTAAAACTTAACCTAATGACTTCTCCAAGCTTGAAAAACTAGACAGTACTGAAGATAATTGTGACTCATTCAGAATGCAGATAGAAATGTTGGCAAATACTGTTGGATTTATTGTAGTTCATGTGGGAAAGCTCTGTGCAAACAGTTGTGCAGGTCTTTAAGTTCTGGCTTCCCTTTTTACCTCTCATAAGTAAGAATATTTATAAAATTGTTTTATTCTCTCTTGCTTTCCCTGTTTACATGCACACACAAACTGAGCAGAGACTTACGTCAAAGCCGTCACGCAGGAGATTAATTTCCATGCTAAGACTTTCCTGCTCAGACTGGAGCATAGGAACTCAGCTTAAGAAGCTTCCCAGTCCTTTAATTTTGCTTTTATATTTTATTACATCTTAAGAGTTCTAGCAAAGTTCAAAGCAAATAAGTAGAAATACCAAAAAATACAAATACCAATGTCTCATGGGGACATCAATTTTCCCAATTAATAAAAATCTTCTGAAATACATGACGGACATAACCGTTGCATTTTGTTCAATTCTACCTGTATTATTAGGATTTTATACTCTGCATCCTCAGTGAAGGGGAAGAGGGGGATGAGAAGGAGAGGAAGGGAGGGGAAACAAGAAGGAGAAAGAAATTCCTTTGGGATATATGATGCTAAATTAGCACTGAGATACACAAGTCAAAACATGGCATTCTTTGATTTTGAGCCAGTGCAATATTATTATTGGCCATGGTGGATGGAATTTCAGCCTCTATTGGAAAACACTGTAATCGCTCTGCCATGTGTTTTCTAAATGTATACATATAATGGCAACTATATATTAGACAATAGAGCAACTACTGACTAACAGTACTGTTGTTCTTTTAGGGGAAAAAGTGTAATAAAATGTCCAGGACTTTAGTAGAGATGGGCTACAGAATATCAAGCAAAAAATAATGGCTAAACTCTTTAAAGATAATGATTAAAATGTATGTCAGTATAAATATTTGGTACAATAATTAAAGATAGCAAAAAATAGTTTTAAACTCCAAAATTATCCAGAAACAAAAACATGGGTAACTGTGCCATATGTTAAGAATGGCTATTGGACAACAGCAAGATCATGACCAAAAGAATTTCTTTGCTCAACTGCAGTTCCCCAGAGAAAATATATGGGCACTTAGTAGGACAGCAACTACGGTAAAAGGAATCAGAAGAGACATGGTAGGCTGTATCAGTTTTCTCTCTATATAATAGAAGTTCTCATCTGAAAGACTGGAAGAGGAAGGAATCTATCATAAGTACTACTCTACTCATAGGTTTTTCACCTTAATTCGCATTCATATCCAGTTTTAAATTTCTGTGTAGGTGGCAGAGTATGAATTTGAAACAAAATTTAAACAACCAGCAGTCCTACCTAATACAGAAACCATTGCAAGACAACAGGAAGAACTGTAGGCCTGTTCTGATTAATGGCATATGAAAAAAAGTGGGGTTTAAGGTTTTTTTTCAAGCAATTCTGCATCAGATACAATAAGATTTTTTTTTTTTCATTTTAGATTTTGAAAGTATTTTGCACTGCCTTTCATCATGGTTTCCAAGTTCAACTATTTCTTAGTTTTCTGGAACGTACTTAATTTTCATTGGTTAAAATATTCTGGTCTATGCACAGTTATTGACATTTTCTGGTTTTCATCATTACATTTCTGGCATCCAGTGTGAGAGACATGGAAACTATCTGCAAGTACACACACATACACATTTCCCTAGGGGATTAGCAGTATCTGGGAGTTGTTGCAGTGTCTTTTCTACCAACTATTTGTTCTTTGGCCACATTGCCATTATCCATTGGTTAGATGCAAAAGAAGCTGCAACAGCAAAAACTCTACAGGTGATTATATATCATCTTACAAAACTGTGTCTTTGAAATAGGAACACTAATAATACCAGAGCTTTGCTTTCTGATTGCGAAAATTGCTTTTAAATAACAGTTTCTCCGTAGATGTCTTGAAATCTGACATTCATCATTTTAAAGTCTTACAAATAGTGATAAATGAAATTCTGAGTTCATCTCTATCCTCAGATATGTAACATGGCCATAGACAAAAAATGTCTTGTGCATGACTCAGAAATCTATTATTCTAACACAATAACATTTTGATCATTCTTATCTTTCTGTTACAAAGATACTCACAAAATGTAATGCATACAGTAATGATCTGATTTTTTTTTTTCTTTCTATCTAGATTCTATTGTGGCCTTTGCAATACACAGTACTGGTTTTCAAAGATAAGATGACTGCACAGAGTTATATCTTTTATTCTACATATAAATTACCCAGATTATTTTCCTTCTTATACCAGCTCACCACCTCCCCAACACCACACACACGTTTCTTCCCAAGTCTCTATTTAGTGTGATGACATCCTTCCAAGTGTGCCAAGTTTATGTGTACTCTGACAGAAGACTTGTGGGAAGTTTATCTTTTCTAGCAAAACTTTAAGGAGACCCAGAAGAAAACTCACCCTGGTTTTTGGCAACAGTATTTCCAGAGAGGAAAACAACAAGCAAAGGAGAAATGCAGACTTTTTCTATATCAAATATTTCTCTCTCTCCCCCAGTAAAGTTAATTCTTAGTATGACTAAGCTATGTAAACACGGCTCTCCTGCTAATTGTAGTCTAGATATGAGAGAACTCTGAAACACATTTCAAATGCATCAGCTCATTTGATTTAAAAAAGTGGGTGTGCAAACCCAACAAAATCCTTCAGCTTCTTACTAGAGAAAGTGAGTACAATTATATGTGTGGAAAATGCAGTATACTTCCCAATGAAATCACTGGTAATGATCCTGAAGAAAGGTTCACTAGTGTGTTTCTGTTCAGGACCTGTTACTCCTTTGCATAAATTTTGACAGTCAGTTAACCTACTGTGAGCTTGTTAGAATATTACTTATTTAGTTGACAACTTTTTAAAATAAAAACGGTGCTCAGAAGTAGTTCAGTGCTCACACTTTTTATCAAGGGTCAAAAGTTTGCCAGCAATATAAAGTAAAAAGGACCTGACTAGAGAATGTGAAACACACCAAACTTTATGCTTTATAAACAAGGAATCAGTCATGGTTTCCTGCCCTTCTTCATGGAAATACATCTTTATTCATACATTTAAAATCTCATTTCAGAAAAATTAATTTCAAAAGTGTACTAGAACCACAAACTGCAAAAAAAATTGAATATGCATTCATTTTATACTGTAATCTGCCTGAACTCAAGGCTGAGGCAGGCTAATTTTGCTAGTTAAATTCTCTAAGATGTTTGAATGTGGGTACAATATAATTGGCTTTATTACTCATACAATTATTTTACATATGAATTTAGCATACACGTAGTGGGCTATGCTCCCAGCCCCAGAGAATGCAGTTTTGCTTACCCACTAAGAAGACAAAGCACACACCAAGGCATTGTTAAATTCCTTACCTATGGTCTGTAGGTGTACCTGGACCTAAGAATGAGTTATTTTTCATACTAAAGTCTTAAAATTGAATTAAAAGCAACAAAGAACAGCATTTTTAACAAAATCTGTGTACTGATGTCTTTCATGGAACTATTAGACTTCTCATGAGTCACTACTGAATGATAAATTAAAACACAATATTCAGGAAGAAAAAGGTTTTCCAGTATCTAAAAACATCTTGACAACAGCTGAAAAATAATTTCAATAAGATGTAGAATAAAATTGACTGCTGTATAATATTTTATGTTATTTGAACTGAAGACTGAGTGCGTTGTCCCTCCACCCAAAAGGTGTTGATTCTGTAGCTTTTATTAGAATTTTACCACTCAGTTCCACTCGTCCCCTAATGGAAGGATGAACCATTTTGCTTCTCACTCATTCCATCTCACCTTTTTCTCCGGAACCTGTCAAAAAACATGCCGAGTTGCGTTATTTGTTATGATTCTGAACTATGTTATGCGGGTACTGTCTGACTAGAATCAGAACCAGCAATTTGGACTAAGCCACTGAAACACAATTCAGATGAGAATCATGAATGCAAAGATGCAAGATTTTTCTGTTGAGTCCCAGGAGCTTCATGGTTCCCCTTAGTCAGCACACTGAAATATTGTGCACTTTCATCATCTATTTCTTACAAATTCTCATGAGAAAAGCAGAAGTTGCCATTGCATTGTGCAATACAGCAGTCATTTTGACATCAATTTCTTCTTTGACAAGTATATTTCACACCAGTATTTGTTTTCTGGCTCCTACCTGTTAAATATTTGACACTAGAGATTAATTTCTAATCTCATTTTTATGAGTAACAAAATCATCTCTCTGCTAATGTTTAATATACATTTTCCCTTTAATATAAAATACATATTCTCAACAGCTTTTAAATACCACTGCCATGAGAACAGTAAGTTTCTTTTGTTATACAGATTATTGTCAGGCAGTAAAGCATAATGAGACTAATTTGAAATTAATGATATAAATAGCCAAGTAGCAGATTTTTCATTATCTAGTTGCAGAATTTATAATTAAGCAGGGAGATCTGTACATTCACTAATGCTACTATCCTGACAAGACAACCTAGAACTGGAATTAACATGTCCAAGATAACAATATCCAATGCAGTCAAACAATGCGTAACAGATACCACCATGTGTATCACAAACCGATGTTTTTGCTGAAGCCCAGTAGGTGTGCCATGGGGAATGTCAAGCATTTAGTGGCTCTGCTATTATCAGACTTTTATTTTGTCTACTACTCTATGCTTTTGAATATTCAGACCAGACCGCTTGGTACAAGAATTAAATTCACACATATAGAAAAAAGAAGTATAAGACACACGTGGTCATGTAACTAGTCCCAACCAGCCAACATAGCTGCAGCTGAGCACACTTAACAACACGAATTCAGTACAATTAATTTGCTCAGTTAAACAAAATTCTACGAATTCAGTATTTCCTATCATGAGTTGTAGTAGTCTCATCTTGGACATTTTGAAAAACAGAGAGCCTCTCATTCACATCAGAGAGAAGTTGTTATAACATCAGTCCCACTGATGTCAGTAGCATTCATTGCATGATTAAATTCACTGTCAGCGTGGTCCTTGAAGAGCAGATGGGGCAATAGTCATTAAATACACTGTATGTGGTAAATCATACTCCAAACAAAAAGACCTGTCCAGTTAGGATAGGTCCTGACTAATCAGGACATCTGCAGTGGAAAATAAAAAATGCAATTTGAGATAGCCTTAGGAAGGAACTACTTCTGTTCCTCTAAAGAAATGGGTTTTAGCGGATCTTAAAGTAAACCTATGGGAAAACAGACTCGCCACTGAATTATAACCTTTTTCTCCCACAAGAGCCCTGAACTTTGGTAACACCTGTCAGATATGCTTCCAGAAATATTAGTGAAGCTCACTGCCAGTTTTCAAGTGAGGAATTACACCCTTTTACGTAAGAACAATATGAGCCATGAAGATGCTAAGCATCCCTCTGCATAGCCTGTTAGCAGCACCAGCGTAGCTCAGAAACAGGAATGTTAAAGAGAACAGCCACGCGTACTGCCACTCAGCCCCGAGCAGGGCACTTAGCATGGTATCTTCTCCAAGCCTTAGACTGAGATAATCACGCCACATGACTTCTGTCAGTCAAGTGTCAATGACGACTAAGGATTTTTCTCACTTGGATCAATGCAATGCTATTTAATTATCCCTTTATCCAGATTAGTTATATGAATTCTTCCATTATACTCTTTGACCTTTAGGAAATTATTTTTTAAATTATATTATAGGGACAAACTTAAAAACCATGAATAAGAAAAACATTTCACAAAAACATACAGCCTAAGGAAAACGTTACAGGCTACTCAGGTCAACTCTGCTAAGGCTCTTGTGGTGTGATCACAAAGAAACACAGGGAAGACCATCGAAATGCCAGGAATATGTCTATATAAAAACAACTTTTTTTTCTGTTTCTGATAACTTCTGTCTTTCATATTTCTGTGTAAAGCACTTTTTTGTGATTTGGATTTTCCTGGTTTGGGGAACCATATCTTTGGGGAGGGGTTCAGGGGGACTTCAAACAGTGACTTTGCTGTGCAGAAGCTCATGTTACAAAGTCATTGGGGGATAATGATCAGGGATAATAATGAATTAGACTTACAAGTGGCTCAGGTTATCAAAAGCAAGAAACACGACTGCAAGAAGGGAGCCATTAAAAGGTCCCAGAGAGCTCCGGCTTTTGGAAACACAAGGAATAAATGCAGATTTAAATAGTGCTTCATTGGTCTCTTCCAGCAATGACTGCCAGCAGTGAGAAAATAAGACAGAAAGTAGAATAACTGGTTCTGATGCACTTCACATCTCAGTATTTCCCTGTTAGATCAGGCAAAGAGACTTAACTATGAAACTGTATTGCAGATGCTGAAGAAAATCGCATTCGACCTAAAACTGAAAATTTTACAATGGCAAACACATATCCTTGAAAAGAGTGAAAAGTGGGAGACAGTCATTAACACGAACATGCAGTCTGAATCTCTGAAAACAAAAACAAACCCAAACAAATTATGATGGCGATGTGGGACAAATATCTCAGAACGATACCACTGAAAGACTGGATTTGCTCTTGACCAATTTGATTTGCAAATAAAAAACATTTTGCTCTTCAGGTTGACATTGTGAACATTAAAAAGGGTACAAAACCTCTCAAGAATAACACTGTGATGGGCATGCAGAGTTCAAAATCAGATATATAAGTAGTATTTTGCAAGCAACAGAAACAATACAAGCCAAGACAATGACCAGGGTTAGGAAAGAGGTGCACAAACTGCAGAAGTTAGATCACTGTGACAGTGTTCATGAGTGCTAGCAGAGATTATATCTCCCAGCATGATATTTTACCTGTTTCGTAACAGCAGGAGACAGTTGACTTTTGTTCAAGTTTGTGATTACCTCCTGGATCCTTTTCTGTGGTATTGCAATGCAGCTAGTTTTTCCCCATCCAGTGTTTGTACAGCTGATTACTGTTGCCCAAATGTGGCAAAAGTCAGGCAATTGCAGTGTATTTTTGAACCATAAATATAATTTTGAATTCTAATTTTCCTCTCACTGTATTTGCAGCTCTTGCTGTAAGTTAATAATACTCCAAACTATAGAACAAAAGTGTACCTGTGTCAGAGCACTTCAGAGCCAGTAGATACACCTTTCTATTCTGACAACAAACCTTTGATAACTCTTTGCCAAATATAGTTTCCAGCCAGTGTATGATTCTTAGAAAGTTCCTCTGAGCCCTGAAAGCAATTATATGGATATTTTTCTCAAGGACTCATAGAACAAAAGAGGTGATGAAGCAAATCGCTGTATTCACTCACAGTGACAACAGCAGAGGAAAAACTAAATCTAAAAGGCAAAGCCACCACACAGCAAACAGATCAAACTCGCACTCTAACTTCAGCCAAGTAGTATCAAAAGCATACGTTCAAATTTGCACGAAAACATCCTTCTGTTGGTAACTGTTATAAGCAATGGCCCTTTCTCAGACTCCATCTAAAGTGATATTGACAAGTTACACATATATGTAAATTGGATAAAGAACAATTTCATCAACTGTACGAGACCACCTTGGAAACTACATGCATCATGAGTGGTAAGTACATTATTCTCACAGTTTTTCTTAGATTAATCTAAAGTTATGATGTTGAAGTGACATCTGAATGCATAGGAGACAGCTTCAGTTTTAACTTACAGAGATTTAG
The DNA here is from genome assembly GCF_028858705.1 of Grus americana. NCBI lineage: Eukaryota > Metazoa > Chordata > Aves > Gruiformes > Gruidae > Grus > Grus americana. Next base: position 27,538,920 of record NC_072857.1, read on the forward strand.
CTTGTTATTGCTATTACTGCACAAAGTCTTGTATGCTTATGCCACATTGATGGTGGAAGCTGATCGCTTCACAGAATGTCCTTTGTTAAGTGAAGTGAGTGGCATTTAGAATAGATTAATGGCAAAAATAACCTGGTTATTTTTCCTTCTTGTACAAATGTAAACAGTGTGGACTGATAGATAAGACTCTGGGCTGGGACCTAAGAGCCCTGAGCTTTTGATTAGTCCATTGACTGATCTTGGACAGGTCATTTTCAACTCAGACTGCCTAAGTTTCAACACTGGGAGCTGATGAAAGGTACTTTGATTTTTATGAACTAAAATTCTTTGTAAGAACTAAGTATTCTATCTTCCTTTGTTTGTTCTCCTGTATCAAGCAAATTTTCATTTCAGTGACTCTGTAGCAATAGTTTCTTCTGAAACTCCTTTCCTATGCAGCAATACCTAAAAATATGTTTTTCATCCCTCTTATGTATCAGTTGCCCTAGTCTCATACAGATCTTGTTAATTTGTGGATATGTAACTCACTATTTCTTGCTAGCACTTGCCACAAATTCAGTATGTCCTTTGGTATAAGATTTAAGGAACTGCTTTGAAGTGACAAAAGGAAAGTATCAACTTGCTCTCAAAGTTTCTGCTTTGTTCCAAAACCACACTTACTATTTGGAATACTGCAGCAATTTCCTGCTGGTACTTTGATCCAAGAACATCACGAGCTATGCAGGTGGTTTCTGTCACACCGTCATTCATATTTTTGACAGATTTTGAGTCTGCATAATATTCCCTGATACATTTCTTAATGTGATCTGTGCCAGGAAAGGAAAACTTATGTTCTGCCAGCTTGCTGACAAACCCTATCTATGATTATCAGACTTTCGCTCAGTCAGTAATGCAAATAAAACTTCATATCACAGTGGGAAATACTGAAGAACCTTGCAGAAGGCAGCCACTACACTTGACCAGATTAACTCACTAAATCACAAGGTTACATGTAATTTATTGCATAACCATAATCTTGGTTTTAACTACAAAAATATCTTTAGTCGAGTCTGGAGTTCAGCAAACCTACTTACCCTCTCCCATCAGCACAATGCAATCTTTCAAGTTAAGCAACATTATAACGCAAGAACAGCATCTGCAAATAACTCCCCTTAAGTCCAAGATACAAAACCAAGGAGGTTTATCCTGTTTCAGCTTCTTAAAGGACTTCACTAACATCTTTGACTTGAGGTAGAACTAAGTAGGAATAGTGCTGAAATGTCACAAGTCAGCCTCATAGAGGTTGCCTGGAGAGGAGATCAAAGACATAACTATTCCGGACTCTCAAAAACATGTGGAAACATAGAAGGTGTTCAGTGCCCTTCCCAGCTATTTAATTACTCTAATGCAGAATGAAATGAAATCTGTTTTAACCTCTAGCATTTTTCATACTACGAAATTTTAAAAGGTAAATCCATATAAGATTCTAAATTTAATACCACAATGCACAAAACATCCATTTATTTATTCTCCTGATGTAAAAGTACTGAAATGTTTACACTGTGACACAGTTTTCTTAGACAATATATTCACTCATTCTAAAGCTGCAACCTACTTTGAAATGCTGTTTTGTCCTACCATAATTAATCAGCAGCTGGGCATAGTGACTGAAGGAAATTAGAAGATAATGTGGGTTAGGACTATTCCCACACACATCACTTCTGGGAGTTTTAGGTCTTCTCCCTCCCTTACTGCTTCCATTGAAGTCATTCCCTCCTCCCCTCCTTCCACTCTTAAAACTTCTTTTGTTATACACCATTTGATGCCTCCATTTTTAGTAGTATTCCAGCATGAGACATGTTTTGGGAAGGCTTTGATTCTAACGCACAACAATGTAAGGTCACAGGAGAGACCTTCAGCTAGAGTTGAATGCCACATGATCAGGGGAATAAAGGCAGCTCTTTGCACCTAACCTCCCTGGGTATGAACAGAGCTCAGGTGACATGCAAAAATAAATGCTGAAATGCTAAATAATACATTTACTTGTTAGGTGAAGATTTTTCACTAACATAGCAGTCATTCATAACTGCCTGGAAAAATGTTCATGCACTGTAAGATTTTTAAAGAATGTATTTTAAACATTTGTCTGCCGTGATAGTACCCAAAAATTCCTTGGGGTAGATAAAGACATCATTGTTCCAGTCACTATACAAACAGAACAGAAAGCTGACTGCTACCCCAAAGATCTCACAACATAAGTTATCCAAGAAATTAGTACACTGATATGTTACCAAGTCTGAATTTTGTTTTAAACTTTCAGCAATGACTGGTGAGAATGAATCTGCATCCCACAGTAGTTTACTTATAGGCAGAATCAGTTACGCTTTGAGTCATTTTTATAAGATTCAAAATACAGAGAAATTACAACTATACCCTGATAAAATAAGATTCCTTGTTTGTGTATAGATAATTGCCAGGGAGAATCTATAGGAGTGAAGCTACAAGTGACTTGCTTAAAACGGGAAAAATAAATACACAAACTGAATGGTAAACATAATTACTGGATCTCCAATGTCCCTGTTTAGACAGTGAATAAACATCCAAGTAAGAGGTAGAACTGGTTTCACATTTCAGCAGTCAGCTTCCAACAATGACAAACTCAACCGCTAAACCAGCTGAAATAGTTTCTTTTGTGTAGCTGCTATCCTAACCTCAGCATATACCATTTTTACACAGATGTGACACATTTCTTGCAGGTCATTCTAAGGCAGGCAGCTCTGAGAGTCCTGGAGATCGGTGTTGTTTCCTGCTTAAAGCACACACCTGGGTTGCTCTAATTTTTTTCAGTTGATATGATAACTTTCTGAACTTACAGTAATACTTAGCACATCTTTAAAGGGTGCAAACAGATAATGAATGGTGATTGCAGTGATAATTACACTTGCCAGGAAGTGATGAATCATTCCATACTCTCTTGCTGGTCCTATTTTAAAACTAAGAACTTGGCACTTACCCTTTTTTTATTTTGGGATATGTCCAAAAAGCTGCAGCATATTTTTCTAGACCAAGGGTTAAAACAGACACACAGAAAAATGTAACAAGAAAACAACTGCTTGAAGAAGAGAAAAAGAAAGGAAGAAAAGCCAATGACAACAGAAGTCCAAGAACTTCTGGAGATGTCGTCTGAGGCTTTACTTTAACTGCCAGAATATTAAGCTTTCCAAAGTGGTATGGGGAGGAAACATACAGCTCTAGAAAAAAATGCTGAAGAACTAAGAGGAGTTTTAAGCTACAGGATATGAAGAAAGAGCTGCAGATCCCCAGTCACATGTAAATCGATCTAAGAGGAGGAGAATGGCTAAGACAGAATTCAGTTTGTTTCTTGTGATACATTGATACTTCAGTGAAATAACAAGTGCTGTGTCCATTATCTGAGCAGAATCTTGTAATGGTGGAATTTATCAATATCGCAGATTGAGGCAAGACTATCAAAAGTGCCTTAAAGTCCTCTGCTTAGTTTCCAACAAAATTTACAGGCTGGGTCCTTACACAATCTAATTACTTCCTAAAAGTCCAGCCTTCATTTCTCCATTTTATCTCAGATTTAACTAAAAATTAAGACAAAAGTCAGTCACTCCTGAGCATAGCTTCTTGTGACCTGCACATAGCTATGCTCCTCACAGAGGTAAACTAAGAAAACAATGCTTAGAAACTTTGATTGAGAAAAGTTAAACTGAAGCAAAGGAGCATTTTCTGTTTTATTCAATTATGGCATTAATGGACGAGTAGAATCAGCAGTATCTTTTAAAGAGGAATAAGAAATACTTTCCTCTGCATGCTTTTTCTCAAAGCCTTTGAGCACTGAGGATTACATGAACACTGAGAGATGCCTGGCGAACATTTGGTTTGAACGTTTTCATACTCATGTTCTCCAACAGCCACTGAAAAAAGGTGGTCTCTGAAAGGCTTAGAAGTAGCAGGTGGCATTGTTTGATGTTTCCATGTGCTGATCTGACAAGAAGAGATTAGAAAGTTCAAGCATCTGCTCCTGACCCTGACACAAAAAGACACAAAACTACAATAAAGATCTTTTTTTTAAAAAAGCCTGCTTGAAGTAGCAGTAAATGTTAAATAAAATGAATACTGGCAGCCTATAAGTTCACACATGAATTGCCCCAAAGCTTTGTTGCATTTAAATTCTGGGTTTTTCCTCATCACCGGTATTCTGCATTTCATCACATTTGTCAGACTTTGACTCCTGGGAAGAAGCACCACTGACAGTGCAGCCCAACAGCTACGTCAGCAGCCTGGGACCTAAACCACCCAGAGAATAATGCCCAGAAACCTCCAAAATCTTTTTAGCCGCTGTACTGTAAATAATAATAACAGGTGCTTGTAAGGATAAAACTTGTACAGGACCTTAATGATCTTGCCTTTTTTTTTTTTTTTTTGGCAAAGAAATCTTTTTCTGTGAGATTCTCCATTAACAATACCTATCTTAAATGTGGAGACTGCATTGCCCTACTTTTGATGCCTCTTTAGTTTCTGATTTTTGTCTAAAGTATCAATTTCATGCCATGGTTTTTTATTATTCCTATGTGTTTTCCTGCTATTTATTGTGGGTCTAACACTATTTCAGTTTGGAAAACTAACAGAAAAAATCCAAAATTAATATAAATAGCACTTTTTCAATTTATTATAATTTTCAGAAACTGTCAATGATTCTGCCTGTCTCCAGCGCCTCAGATACATTTTTGGCAGTGGTATGCAATGCTGCTACCTCTAAAGATTATTCTTACATTTTGTTAAGTAAAAGAAAGCATCCAATTAACTTATTTTTCCACAGTTCTCAGGGACAATTGGTGTTGGTGACCTGAATTGATATTGGTGTATTTAACCTCACATATCTAAGTGCTCTAAAGCATTCAAGTTCACCCAAGCAACAACATATGAAAAAGTATCAGTCAGATTTGAAAGGTATTTTGAAGGAAAAAATAATACTAAAAGGAATTTTCACTCATATATATATGTTTAACACAGCTGACTATGAAAAAAATTAAGTATATATTTTATTTTATCAGCCAAAAGTATCGTTATATAAGAATCAGCAAAAAGGAGATAATAACTTTCTGTAATACATGAAGGCAGCATGCTTATCATGACATTTACGCCTACTCAGATGTTCATCTGGTGAAGTCATATTGACAGCTTAGTACTTGAAGCCATTATTGTTCACAGACACATACAATTAATAGCTAGACAGTAATGAGATGTAAGTCTACATGAGCATGCAGAGGGTGGAAGGTTGTGGTGCACCCACATATATCCACTATAAAAACTCCCTATTGCAAAGACTGTCTTTATTAGCAAACCAGGATAAATCAAACTAAAATACCATTTTTGTGAACCCTGTGTAGAGCTACTTTCCAAGTCTGGCCATAGTCCAGAATCTTTTGTTTGTAGGTCGGAGGGAAGAGGGTGAGGAGGTTTCAGAACTTGTTCTTCATGTGTATTGTCATCTTTAACTAGATACCTCTCCCACATCTTTGCAAGGTGGACTTGGGCAAGTCCCATTACAATAAATCACCTGAACAAATCAATAATCATTTGTCTGGGATTCTTACTGAATTCCCAGATGAGCTGATTGCATAAAATATCAGAAAAGTAAAAGACGCATAAACTTTCTAACCTTGAAACAGTTTACAATCCAGTAAGAAACCTACAGAATTTAACATTTCTTATGGGATGGTATTTTTAACTTTTAATTAGTTTTACCAGTCACTCTGGATTTCAGAGGCCTCAGAAGTCAGTCCAGAGAAAGGAAGTCTCATGCAGGCATATATCAGGGGAAACTGTATAAGCAAAAACCGCAGAGGTAAGCAGGAGCAGAGATGAGGAGGATTCAATGTAACTTTTTTTTCAAGTGATTTCTTAGCTAGTTTTGCTACCTTTGAGATGGAGAAAAAAACCCACAAACAAACAAAAAACAAACAAGCTGGAAGTCCCCTTAAAATGAAAATCCAACACAGAAATCAACCCTGCCATTGCAGATACCGGAATTATCTAGAGTGTACAGCCCTCAGCTATAGTTCTCACTGCTCATCAGCTGCAACTCATAGTTCTGCACATGTGATTAGGTACACCGAGAATCAACAGTAGTCACAGACACGTGTCTCATGGTGGTAACATGAACGTGTGTAATACTTTCTCTCCTGTTGTTCTTTCTTTCTTACCTAACACAAAATGTTAGGCATATTAATAAATCCTGATAATTTGCATTGATATATATTTCACGTTTCCAAAATATATTTTCCTTTCTCCATTTTTTTGTCTTAATGATTCCTTTGAAATACCTTTTTAATACTTTTGTTCTTGCAAAGAAATAGCAATGAGCCATCCACTTAAAAAGTGCCCATTTCCCAAAGCCCCACTAACATATGTTTATCTGAAATGCATGAGGTTTACTTACCAGATTTTACTGTTGAAGAAGTCCTTCAGCACCACCAGTCATTCATATTACTTCAGCCTCTTTCTCTGAGAGGTGAAGTGTTAAAAGAAACTCTCTTGCTAGCAAAACACAGTGACATGACCAAAATGGAATTAACTGAAACTAAAAATTGAGCCTTTTTTCTGGGTCAGGTACTAATTCACTCTCTTGCTCTCAGAACAGGTATTTGCTTAATAGTCCCAGATACATTAAAGTTTTTATGCTACTGGAGCTCAAAGAGCTACTTGAAATGTTTGAATTGTTGTTTGATTGCCTTTTATATAGACAGTATAAGCAGTACGGTCATAATGAACTACAGCAGACAGGAAACATGACATTAAGAATGTGGAACAATGACCTAATTTATACCAAGGAGCTGCAACTAATGTGAGTTTAGGGCTTTGCAACCTAATCATACTGTAACGAGTAAGACAAAAATATTGATCAGTGTTTTTAAGTGGAGGGCAATCTGAGCATAGTATTTGAGAGTATTGTTTAGAAACTGACTGATAAAAAATGACTTATCGGAGGTGGGGGAGAGGAAGTGAAAAGCTAGTCTTTGGGTTTAGCTTGCATGAGAAGTACCTTAACCAGCAAGAGAAGTCTTGCCTGTCACAATACTTCTTAACACTAATGAATGAACATTGAGAGAGAATTTATTGCTATCGTTTGGTCTGTCTTGCTAGAATAAAGTCATTTAGTAAGGAGTCAAGAGAATTTGCAATCATGTCAGGATTTCATGTTGTATTGAAGTGACTAAACACAGAAGGAATGTTAGCATGCATCTTTCAGCAAAAATGGAGGGGGATGACAACCTGCTCCATAAATATTGCTGTCATCTACCTTTAAGACTGTTTTTCAAACATTAATAGGAAGAGAATCAAATAACACATTTAGAAACAAAAACAAGTGCATAACCTTGAAAGGAAGTGAGCGGTTTTGTGCGAGGGAAAAAAACCACTCTCTTTCTCTGCTGCTTTCTCTTTGTGAGTCATACTCTGGGAGTGGTACCAGAACGTCTTGTTGTCCTATTTCTATGGAAAAAATCCTTGAGCAAGTTCATTCTTGATTAAGTTAGCATGGTGCCAAGCAAATGTAAAACACTGAATCTTTGATTCAGTGTTTTCTATTGTTCTTATTGCATTGGGGGAGGGAGGGAGGCAATCTCTTGGTTTTGTTAACAGTGCCTCAGCACTGGCATCGCCGTGAACGGCACTGGGGTAACACTTCCTTATGTTTGTCAGCTTCAGTGAAGGAAAATCTTTTTGATACAATTTAGGGATTTTGTTTCTCAAAACACCAGTTTCAGCTGTGAATTATTACTTGCACCCCAGCTCTGACAGGTCATTCCCGCTCCATGACACATCCATTATCCCTTTAATTATGCCAATAAACCAGATCCTTGAAATTATCCGGATCCCTACAAACAATCTGGATTAAAGGTAACCCTCCTTTCCGAGACAGGGTTGGGAAGTAAGAGAGAAGAAATTAGCTTGACTACTGAAGTAAGCATGTGTCATTGTATCCAAAGCTGTGAATTGAAGCTGACACAGGGATGATTTCTAGTGTTAATAATTTTTCCCACAGTATAAATACAACCTTTTTATGCTTACTAAATTTGTTAGGAAAGTTATAATGTGAAGAGAAAAAAGCTACCTTCCATTGAATTACAGGTGCCTGAATAGAAGTGTTATAATTGTATAATCACATCACTACAATTGGTAATATATTGCTGCTCAGATAATGCCTTTGTTCATTTTCACTTTCATAATTCATTTACACACATAAGGCACTCTGAGTAGCTGCAATCACATATGTAGGCATTGGTGCTTTGTGGATAATGAAATTAAAAATTAAAAATGGTAGCCTACATTTGCTCATTAGCAGTCTACTATTGGTACAGAGAGAGTTTACTGAGTAAAACATCTCTTTTACATGAGTAACTGCTGAGCTAAATTCTTTACACGTGAAGAAATGGCAGCTTCTAGACTCACAATGTTAGGAATGGCTTTCAGTGTTAATTAGGAAGAAAAGCATAGGGAAACTGAAATATTTGTGATGGGAAAAGACATTTTGTAACAGGGTAATAATACAAAAGAAAAGAGTTCTTTCAATGGGGAAGGCTGGATTTAATCATGAAGTGAAGCAACAAAGGCTTTTGTGCTTCTGACACTTTCCTCTGAGGCAACTCAGCAGGAAAAAAACAAAACTTCTAACTTTAATTTGTTATACACTTTTAGCAGTGCTGAGTGTATAGTGAGAAGACTTCAGCTACCTATAAAAATGTGAGTACAACATTTAAGACTTCATCCCTTAATGTGGTATATACTTCTAGTATTATACCAAAAACTGGATAATATTGTGCATATCATGCAAGCTGCATGCTGCACTAGAAAGGAATGCAATTTAATTATTTGGTTGAAGTGGGGGTGGCATTAGGTAAAACTGTCCCTTCCCATCTATCTTTCCCTTCCTCGCTGTTCCTGTTCCCCAAATTACTCCAGAAAAACTGCTAAAATAACATTTCAGATGATGTTGTGCAACTCTTTTTTCTTTCAATGTCTAACTCCCTTCATCTGCACAAAGCTTTGCAGTTGCATTAAACATGGTGAGATCTATTTGTGACGATCATAACACAAATTACAATCTGCTGATTTTATTGTTAAAAATAAATTTAATGACAAACTAGGATACAATCGAGTGCATGTGAGCTAAGGAACCCATCCTTAGTTTGTCTATCTGCAAAATCATAGCTCATTAGTGAGAGTGGCAAAAATCCAAAATCATAGCAATAAATAGCAAATTTGTTGCAATCTGTTTCTGTGTTACTACTATAGCTGCAGCCAAGTGATAGACAAAGGGAGATAAACACGTTTCTTTCCTCTGGGAGAAAGGGGGGGGGGGGAAATTTAAAAAAAAAAAAAAAAGAGACGTTTCAGGGAACCATTCTTATCCTATCAGGTGATTTGCTCAGCAATTAAGAAAAGAAGAATCACATACAGTGACAACTATCTTTGAAAAATTATAACCTACTTGACATAGCCCAGTGTTCATAAAAAGGAGTGACCAATAAACCTTAGCCAAATTCCACTGCATCCTTGAAATGTTGTGCTCTTTGGTCACAATAAAGTAAATCTGTTTTGAGGTCTCATTTATTGTGTTGTAATTCAATAGCCTCCAATTATATCAGTACCAGGCTAATTTTATTAAATTTATTAAATTATGGACTCATGGAGAAATCACAGGCTGAAGTTCTATGGTCTATGCTCTATGGGCATGACATCAACTGTATTATGTTAATTATGCCACAAAAACCATTACATACCTTTTTTTCCTCATTCAGAAACCCAAAACCTCTTTCACACTGTCCATTTCAGAAAAATCTGTAGTCAAACACCACATTTTGCCTGAAAGAATTAATTGAATGTTGGATCTTGACATTTTCTTACATGTCTGAACTGCAGTCTCCCAAAGCTACAAGATTTTCAGATCAGATTGAAGCACAAAGTCCAAGTACAGCCAGGAATTGGAGTGCCTTTAAATATTATTATGTCCTAGTGGATTGGATAAAAGCAGATGATTGAGAAAGTAGGATCCATAGCTGAGCCATGAAGTACTTTTTGCTGAGATAAAGAATTGCATTATGCAGCAGCTCTTTTGCGAAAATCATCAACTAATTTTCCAAAGTGAAGCATCATATGGAGATTTTTGCACTCATGCCCATGTATAAAGCTGGAATTGGTCCCATGCATGTGGTAGTCTGCCAACTTCAGTAAGGCATGGGTGCCAGCTAAAGACGGATTTAATATAGCTTGTACAATGTAGAAAAATTTCAATTCCATGCCAAGAGGATAATCATAATGTTAATCATTGTCAAATGATAAGAATGCATTTTAGTGCGAGAAATCACATCTGTTGTCACTTTACATTGTCGTTATAGAGCTTTAGACAGTATCTTTCTGAGTCTATTTCAATGAAGAGCCACTGTACGTAAAGCTGCAATACCATTTTTCATTACCGGGAATGAAAAGAGTACAGTTAATCTCTAAAACTTCTATGAATTCTACCTCTTCCTCGAGATACTTCCCCTTGAAATCTTCCTCTATTGAAGCTGATGTCTTAAAGTATAAAGTTTCATTCTATTCCCTTGCTCATTCAAACTAAGCATGTATTTGAGATTACATTGTGGTGGGCTAAACCACCGGGTTAATGCCTGCTGGGTTAAAGAACAACACATTTAACATATAAAGGTTGAAAAGTTTTTAAAAATCAAGTTTTGTTAATAACCATGTTTCCCTAAATAGTAATATGATTCAAGGACTTTAACTTCTGAGTCCTCCTCTCCCAAACCAAAGAGATGATTTTAGCATTGAACTGATGATGAAAATGTTCTGAACTTTCAAACTAAAAGGTCTTAAGAAAAACTCATAGGAAATCATATACTTTCATTAACTCATTATCCACACTCTACATTTTGCTTTCATCTTGTATGTGAACACAAGGGTATTTTAAAACTACACATAATGGCATTCTGGACACAGCCCTTTGTCATAAAGAAAAGATCAGCACAGCGCTAGAAGGCTAAATATGACCTCATGCTAAGACAAGGTTGACTCTCTTGTGCATCCAGAATGAATCTGGCCAATGCTGAGTTTAAGTCAAGGGAGAAATAGGTGACATAGATGGCTCCATAGGGCTTATGCCCACCTAAGCCACCTAATTTTTCCGGGAAGTTATAATATTAACATCTTATGACATGTTTGTTAGCGTTGAATTTAATTGGACTGAAGCAGAGCTGGTGTGTGATGTTAATGGATATGCAAGATTCTAATTGAAAAGCAGAATTACAATTGGAAAACCAAATCAAAGATAGTATTTTCCGTAAGAATTCTAATACCATGTTTATTTTAAACATCGGGACATGCATTGACAGAGTTGCATTAAATCTATCACAATTTAGTCTTCTAAAAGGCTTCAAGTGTTTAAACACAAACTTTGGTTTAGGCTGTAACAGTGATAGGAGTAACTCAGAAAGTTTGGATCGAGCTATAAACTGTCATAATCTTCAGGATGGTCATATGCTGTGTTTACCTTGTACCCAGTTCTAAAACAGACTTGCAGCTGCTGTATGTTCACTTTTAAACCTTTTTGTCCCTATCTGCTATTTGGCAAACCATTTTTCCCATAGTTAATGTTCAGTTTCACACAGCATATGAACCACGTTTGATCTACAACAGGACTATATGTGTGTGATCTTGGAATACTGAGGAATAAAACATTACATTACTGGTGAAGGAAAGGGGAAAGTTTTCATATACTAAACTAGAATCAGGAATCATAAGGCCAAGGCCATAAGTGTTCATGAGCTGTCTGTTTGGCACTCCTGGAAATTCAATTTCTGTTTCACAGGACAGAAATATATTACCAATCTTTCATTTCTTACCAAAAAGATCATCTGACATAACCCACTTAACAGCAGAAAGCTACTAAGCATACATCATACTTTTTTTAACTACAAAGCCAGGAAATCGATTAATTATATAGGTTCAGAAGTGCGTTGAATCAAAATGTTTTAACACTTTAATGCCTAGTTACTTCTATACATTGTATATTTAAACATTTCTAGAACAGTAGGGGTGTTGAGCAATCAAGTGTAGAGGGAATTGCTTTTTGATGTGAAGCTCACACAAGGCAGACAATGGCTAACCAAACTACTCAAGAGAACAACTAAAAATAGAAATAAATATTTTTCTCTTGGAGGCAAAGCTTCCTCACAGTTATCACTAAACTATTTACATGTGTATGTTATTAATGTTCTTCATTTTGACATGTCTTTGACAAATATTTTTTAATATTTCTAGAGAAACAAGCAATATTAAATCAATCTGCTTGACTGTTATAGGATTATCCCATAAACCTGGGTTGTAAACTTTAATTGATGTTACACCTGGTAAAGGTATCATAGTAGCCATTGAAACCATACAAATTACCAAAGAATGAATATATGATCAGAGAAAAAATTCTGAGATACTTTAGCAGTTTTCTGTGAAAGAGAAACATCTAATTTCCAATTACCCATAAAATCCAAGGTCTTTCTAGGTAAGTTGAAAAGAATTAAATCACAGTTGGTCAGTAATTTTCTAATTGAACTTTTTCTCTGATGGAAAATTTCAGATTTTATGTGCAGCTCACTTTGTTCATAAAATTATATCTTGGAGATTTCCTGACTATAGGTAACCCTTCTACTGTGCTGCTCGGAGCTGTGCTCCTGGGTCATCTTTGGCAGCACAGGGACTAGAACCACTGTTTTTCAAATAACCAGTTTACTGCCACCTCAGTTTATGGTCTTGGAGGTAGCAAAAGTCAGAAAGATATGTTGATTCAAATTTTTTAAAAGACATTTCAGAATACTCATTCTTCTGAGGATTTAATTTTGGTGGCCCTTTCAAGGTTTTTTATGTATTTGATTTTCTTCAGAGCAGAAATTCTGCATTCCAGCCCACCCTAATGGAAACCAATGCCAATGATGTAATGCTTTTTGCAGTGCAGTTGCCTGTGCATCAGAAAATAACATACTGATGATAAAAAGAGACTGTCAAAAGGGACAACCATTTGCAGCTCCAGCTGAGCCTGGCATGTTTGGCATCTGTGCCAAACAGGTGTCTCAGTTATCTTAACTGGAAGTATTTGGGGTTAGGAAATACAGTGATATTAATAAAAATCTTCAGTTTAGAGGAAAAAAAATCAAAACTTCATCAAGCTTTTAATAAAAAGGGAAAACTACTGAATATGACTAAGTGGTTTCAGAGGTATTACAAAAAAAAAAAAAAAAAAAACAAAACCAAAACCAAACCAAAAAAACCCCAAAAAGACAAAAAAAGAAAAACTATGCAAAGCAAACAGTGAATAAAAATACAAAACATAGCTGCAAGTAAGTATGATGCTAGATATTGATTCTTCAATAAATTCTGCAGACAACACAGCAGGAAAAACCCCAACAACAGTATCTCATTTCGGTTTTCCCAGGCAGAAAAACAGTTCTGTAATGTAGATAAACAAAAGAAAGAAGTAAAAACTACCCAGTAGTCTGTTCCTTAGTGTCTTTCTGGCATAAATTACACTAACAGTGAACCATTCAAATGTAACTGCCTCCAAACACTATTTATCAGAGAAATTCACAACAATTAAATGTCTGCACAATATTTATGGAGGCTACTTGTTTTCCTGGGGGCGCCAAAAGTCTGGAGAAGGGTTGGGTCAAACAAACTGCAGCCAATGTCAAACAATAGATAATGGAGCACAAGCACTTGCATAGACAAACATCTTCTTTTAGATCTCTCCCTGTTAAATAACACTGCATCGAATAATATCTGCATTATGCTTGGAAGGTTGCACTGCTGTAATTCAACAGTCTCTAAAGCTGAAAAACTCATTAAATAAATAGCAACAAAACCAGGCAAAAATGCTGAATGACTATGATTGCAAACATTCAAACGTTCAGTTATGCCATCATGCAGCAGCCATGAGATCAGTGAGGAAAACTTGAGAAAAAGCACATCCTTTTTTTCTTTTTTTTTATAAAACCTTGGAGAGATATTTGTAGAACTACTAGTTCTGGAAAATGTAAAATTTAATCTATGATGTCTCACATTTTTCTTTTCTCCAGCAGATGATACTTCAAGGTATACGGGCTTCTCTGGAAGGTCTAGAATCAGATGTATTTGCCTAAATTGCCAAACAGAGAAGCAACTTAGGAATACTTTTTTTTTCATCATTCTATGACACTGACTCAGATGAGCATTACTTCTCTTACTCATTGTAAAGAACCCATATTAAACTTCATGACTGTCCAGCTTCATTGTACAGAGCACAAACAGCACAATGGCAGCTAATGAGTACTCATTCTCAGGGCATTCAGGTCAAGAAGAATCAAAATTTTAACATAGCAGTTTTCACTCTTTTTTGATTTGCAGACACCTGAAATATTGCCAGTGGTGGCAAAGAGCTTTATACAGCAAAGGCAAACAATAGGCTTAGAGGGGTTAGATTACAGTTCTGTAACAGCTAGTTATAGATTACCTAGCAGTACTTAACTGATTCAGTTGAGATGCTAATATGTGATTACAATTGTCTTGAATTAGCCAAAGTACACAATGCAGATGTTTATACTGGCCTTCTTTCAGACCGGCTTTCTGTTGACTACAGGAGCACAGATGTTATCTGATGCATCATAAAACTGGAGTGACGTGGGCAGTACTTGATCTTCATAAAATCTGCTCGTTCAAAGTTACCCTTTCAAAAATACTGGAACAAAATTGAACCCTCAGGACAAGTTCATACTGGATCAACACCTTCTGTCACGTTTTGATCTAATACTAGGTACTCTAGAGTAAGGATTCAGGTAGGTATGGAAACACAGAAGGAGTCCAGCCTAGGAATTGGTTCAAGCTTAAATTTATAGTAGGGGTAAAAAAGAGTTATTATGGGTTATAGTCATACTAGAACAGCTAAGAAAGATAGCATGGAGGCAGCAATGAGAGTCGGGAGGCAAGAATCAATCATGGGAGACAACTTAATCCATGACAGCCGCTGAAAGAGGTCATCTTTTAGGGACCGTGTAGCTGACAAACTCCCTCAGCTCACAGCAGATGAGTTTGGAAGTCAATTTTCTAGCAGAATCCACAGGAATAAATGCAACAAGTCATGTTAACAGTATTTGACTTACACTTATGAAACTACATATGCTGGCGAGCAGTCAGAATCACCCAAACTTTCACAAATAAGTCTCACACTCCTTTAAGACTACTATTCCTTGCATGTATGTATTCAGAGAATGGGCAGCTATTGTCTGAGCCACAGACTACTCTACAGCCAGCTGCAGCTTTTAACAGTAGTTCTTTACAAGTCTAAGCAGTTTTCTAACAGAAAAGAGAGGCTGGGGAGAAGGCTTGCTTGCTCAGTCTGCAACACTGCCTGACTAATCGTAAAGCTTTATGGACCATGAAAACTGAGTCACTTCATTGTCAGCTGTAACTTTATAACTGATGTACTGAATTTTTGTTCAGCTTCCCTTAACCACAGCAGAGTGCAATTTTCTCTTATTTTAGTCACAACTGCTCAGTTTTCCCTACCTCCTTAGTAAAATTAAGGATTGACTTTATGTAAAGTTCTGACTGCCACTGTAGCTCCTCTCTACAAGGCCTTATTTTAAAAGTTCCATAAATCGCTTTGGTGACCTCAAGTACTTCATGATATTGTATGGGAAGGCAGTAAAGGAAAAACAGAAAACTTCCCAAAAACAAGTACTTCATCACTCTGCAGTTTGTGGGTCAAGCTTAGCCCATTTGGTCATTGGTTGGTTGGTTGATTTTGCTTCTTTTGGGGGGCTTTGGATGTTTTATTTGTTTATTTGTTTGACAAAAAGAAAACCCATACGTTAGATATGACAATACAGTAGTGCAGGATGACTTGCTACTGTACAGTAGATCTTAAACCTCCTTTTGCAGTCTTAGTTTCCTAAGACTCCAGTAAATGGCAGCAGAAATAATTGCAACTATTTTGCTCTAGCCCTCCTCCAGACATGATATCAAGAGTAAACCAGATCAGATGGCAAACACAAACAAAACGGAACAGTGCTAAATGCTTAGTTCACTCCTAAAT
Organism: Grus americana; assembly: GCF_028858705.1. Taxonomy (NCBI): domain Eukaryota; kingdom Metazoa; phylum Chordata; class Aves; order Gruiformes; family Gruidae; genus Grus; species Grus americana. Next base: position 27,555,046 of record NC_072857.1, read on the forward strand.
GATTATTTTGACATCTTACAGGAAAACTTCTGTCACATACAATTTTGATAAACCTGAGGTTATGTTCCTCTTCCGGATGTATGAAGTCAATGCCTATTTTTATTATAACTTCCACTGGTAACTATGTAATTTCAGTATTTAGGCATTTGCATTTTTCCTACTCTATATAATTAGCAAGACAAAAGGCTTTTTTTTGCCTATCCAGATATTTTGACTTCATTCTGTTGTGGAGGTGGAGCAGAAACTAGGAGTTACATGTGGGAGGGCAGTATGAACTGTGAGTTTTTGACCAACAGCTCTGAGAAACTGCTAACCATTTTGTGGCAGGCTTCAATGTGTACCAGCTAAATTGGAGAATGAGGTTTTTGAAAGAAACGTTTATAATAATTGGTCGGTCTGCAGGGCAAACAAGGGCCCTTGCACAAGTAGCTGGCAAGAGTTCAAAATAGGAAGAAAGTAATTATTTGTGTGGTGGGTTATATGAACTCTCTTTCTAGGCAGAGATCTCAATTGAACATTTATAAATTCAATAGTCACAGAAAGCATCTTTTAGGAAATCTTAGAAGTGTTTGATGTAGCATAAGTAGAGTCAGAAGACTAAGCTAAACAAAAATAGAGTATAGAAATTTGAGACTTCATTTAATTGCAGTTTAGCAGTCAGCTTCATGAAATCTTATCTTTAATTTCCTTTGCAGTGTTCTTAGATAAAATACTTAATTTTAATTGCAAGCATATGTGAGGAGTATATGCACATGTACATTTAACAGTCTAGAAATGGGTGATTTAGATGTATGTTAAGTTACATTAATGCTAATGCTAATGTTAATGGTATGTTGTTATGTTATTTAGGGACTGTGATACCTCTAAAGACACACTGCTGCTGTTCTTAGTGATATCATAGGCAAATTATGGCTTGTGCACCACTCCTTCAATTTGCAATCATTTCTAGTAGAGCTTTCTATAAGCACAGCGATTCACCTACCCACAGTAAACTGTAGGATTAGCATTTACTCTAATCTATCAAGAGCACTGATATGTGCCAGAAATTGTAGCAAAAAATTAGTATGAACCAGAAAATTAATTCTGTGCCTCCTGTACATGATAATAATGGAAATGCCTTTATAAGAGCAAAATAATATCATTATTCTAATAGGACTGGATAAAAGTGTTCTCTAAATTGCAAATGCTAAGTAGCTGAGTATGGCTAAAATATCTATAGTTATTGAAAATTCTAACATTTAGCGTATCATAAATTTAATTAGATACATATTTTTAGATTACAAAGTTATCATTATAAATGGTTTACCTTGACTACTCAGGCACAGAAACAGACTGGTTTCAAAATCAAAAGAAGCTGTTCACAATTTATAATGGAACAATTCTTACTGTAATTATAGCACTAATGGGATACATATCAATCAACAGGTAAATCATTATATAATTTCTTCAATTTTCTGTTCAGAGTATTTCTGAAATCATATTTGACAAATAACAGCTTTAATTTTACTTAAATTCCCTTTAGAAATAGCTGTCATTTGAATTTTTCAAGATCTTAAGATTTTCCTTTAAAGAAAAATTTTAACATTTAGGAAAAAGTAAAAATAGGCAACATTACAAGTAAAAACTACTTGAACTGTATATCCATTTGTTCCTAATGCAGTTAGCAGTAAGTGACAATTTCTGTCTCTTATCCATCTGTGATTCTAGCTCTTCTCCTCTCTTCGATTGTTCAGTACTCCCAAATTTATAAACCTTTATATCACAAAATGTTAAGTTTTGATAATGATAATCTCTTCAGATAATCTTCACTAAACTTTCATAGTTTAAGCAAATTGAGCATACAAAAAGGACAATAAGCAAACAAATACCAAATACAGTATAAAATAAAATGTGAACAAGGAACTTAGAAAAACAAAGGGAAGACCTCTTTGTCATATACAGTTCTGGAAACTATTCTATAGCTCTTCCACCAGTATCCATGGATCTGGTGAAGGAATGACTGCGTGAGGTTCCCTAACTAAAGTTACCCGTTCTGGACCCTTTTAGACCTAACAGGCTGCTGATCTGGATTCTATTTGATGCCTTTTAAAGCATTCTCTCTTCTGATAATTCAGCAGGTGTGGAAGAAGCCATTTCTCTACTTTCCTTGACATCAAGCCAGGTTTCCTCAAATCAGTGACTAGGGCCCCTTTTTGCCTTTACAAAATGTGTATGCACGCAATGATAGGCATTTGTCACTGCAGCACTGCAGGATCAACAAACTGAGTCTACGAGTCAGTCCCTTTTAGTTTATCAAACAGTTTGGGCTCTCCTTTCTGCAGAAATGCTGCAGAAATTGGGGTCTATTATGTTGGATGTGGAGGAAAAGAAAGGGAAGAAGGTAAGGAAAGAATTATTTTCCCACTAATTATTTAAAAGTTCAGAAATGGAACTCGCTTCTAATACTAGGTTCAGCAGTGGTGGAGATACAAGAAGCTACTTGCAAAGAGGATGCCTACTTGCAAAATAAGACAAGGTTAGAGGGGGTCTGACTGATCTGTGGGTGACAATGAGTGAAGTGGCAGACGGCCAATGGACACCGTAAACAGACAGCACACCATTTCACAGAATAATGAAGAACACAGAGTTAAGTCAAGTCTATCTGCAGATTAAGGAGACTACCAAACACTGTACGGCCAGTGAGTATAGAGAACTCTGCTTTAAATCTGGTTCTGGGTTCTAATCAAAACGCTTTAAAGAAGCTGCTTCTCTTTCAGAGCTCACTGTCATGCTCTACCAGCATCTGGATAAACTCTCCTGGGCAGCAGATCTTATGGTCCTATTGACACCAGAATACACTTAAGCTGGAGATTTAGTTACTGTCTAAAGTAAGATTTCATCTGATAGAGCATGAAAGGCTAAGGGAGTAAAAGTGTAATCAGTGGCATCGAAGGGTCTGAGAAGGAGCCCCCTGGCCAGGCTGTGTCGAGATGCCTTCTGAAGCAGGTGGTGTACAACACTCCCCTTCAGTCGGGCTGCTGTAATTCCAGCAGTGGCTTGAATGGCTTTTGCTTTTATTATTACTATTCCGCATAACAGAGAGTTATAAAAGCCCCACTATTATATGAGTTATTTAGCTGTCACTTGTTATTTGTTTTTGCTTTCTCCCTGAAGTACGAAACATTAGAAGCTCACGGTCTGCATACTGAAAATGTCTTACTTCAAAGACCTGAAGCTCAAGTCGAGACAGAAATGTACATGAGTCACTTTCACAAGTAAGTCTTGTTTCAGTGAGCTTGTGTTTTATACACTCAGGCATCAATACACTCAGCACCAATGCTGATGAAGTTATTAATTTCAAATTAATCTCTTCTCTGCCAGAGAATCTCCTTTTTTGCAGCATTGCTGCAATTGCAATGTAAAGAAAATAGAGTTGGATTTAGCCTTGCCATGCAGAAGACAGAGCTTAGCTGTAGGACCACAGGAAAGTTAGGTATGGTTTTTGTTTTGTTCAAAACACCCAAGCTTTTATCGCAGCACTTAAGGAGAAGGTCTGTGCAAGCCTATAGAGTAGAAAACCCATAGAAATGCCCTTTCATTCAAGCTTCCACAATACCCAGCTTTTCTCATTGGGCATTCAAATAAGGATTTTCATTTATCCTTCAGTGTATTCAACTCAACTATCTTCTAGAACAGCCTGCTTTTACAAAAATAAAAAACCTCTGACCAACAAACCAACAGCAAAAACACCCCAAGACATACGAAGTTAATTGTATATGGAATTCTGCAGCCAAATGCATAATTAAATGCCTATTATGTGAAAAACTGAAATGCTAAAAGAAAATAAAAGCTTATTTTAAGTAAGGACCTATTGTGTAGCTTTTAAGCACTATTCAGATAGTTACCTAAATGAAATTCAATGTTCTTTCAAGAAATAATGACCTGCTTGCAAGAAGATAATCAGTACTTTCAACTGGCAAAATACAGTAAAACTGTGTCAAAATCACATGTATACATTGGTGAGAACTCTGTAGGCCTGTGGACTCTATCAGCAAGAATAGGTTCAGCTTCATAACTCATACCACGTCTTGACTTCAACATAGATATACTACTGCACGCTCCTTTAAAAATTCAATAATTTGCTTCACACATACTAGTTTCATTAACAGTTTCCCTCTCTAAGATGAAACAATTCTCCTGACTGACAATTTATTAAATAATTCTTCCCAAAGCAGATTATCTGTGGCAGTCTCATTTATCTGTTCCTCTCCCCAACCACATACAAACATACTTCTACTTTGATATCTGTGTATCAGTAAAATGAATCCTTTTCCTTAATGACTGATGCTTATACTACAAACTGAGCACAGGGATCTGCTCTGAAAAATTCAACTCTGAAATTTCCCCATACAATATTCAGAATATTGACTAGTCAGTGATTTCCAATTGACTAGTGAATAATTAAAATTAAATAATCAGGAAGTCTGAAAAATAGTCAGCTGAGCACTTATCTAATAATATAACCTGTTTCTTTTAAATAGAAGTATTTTAGCACTATCTTGTCCTGCAGTTACAACAGTCATGAGGCTGGCACCAACCTGCAAAAGATGCACAGTTTTCAAACACTTAAGCTCCATTTGATTTTGATATACCACAAACTCCAACTATTGTTTTAACTACTCCTAAAGAAGCATGAACCCTATTTCCTGGAGCCATTGTACTGAGTGTCGCTAATGTTTAGTTATTTACATTAGTTTGTTTAATGGAACCATTCCAGAGGCAGCTGAAAGGAAATGTTTCAACCCAAGAGCCTAGCAGTAACAGAGAACTTACAGAATGAACAAAAGCAGCAGCTTAGACCCTACACAAATGGAAGTCTGCACAAAGTGATGGAGGTCTCTAGAAGTGGAAACTCAGAGGCAAGATGTGTGCCATCAGGAAATTATCAAAATCTTTGCTCCACTACATACACTTTGGGGTTTCTAGGGGCAAAATGGTCCCCAAAGTGCATAATCTTAAACAGAGTGATGATAGGATTCAGAGCAAATATTCAAATGCATATCACAGACAAGTTCTAATAAATCCCTGGCCACAGCTGAAAAGTGACTTTCCAATGAAGCAAACCAACTTTCTCTTCAAAGAAAGCAGATGGTGGAAACTCCCTTTCCCACAGCCAGCTTGAATCTCTACCCAGTGCACAGAGGAAACAGGCAGTGCCATAGCCAATGCATCTAATCTTCTTAGCACTGTAAGTAACCCGTTTTCCTTCAACAGCTGAGGCACTATATAACATCCGTGGAATACCTTTAGAAACCCAGTATTTCAAATATTTCCAGCAGAAATAATAGTGCTATTTCCTTGCTTCCAAAGCAACAAATGTAATGTATTTATTCGTAACATCCTGACATCAGCTTTCAGAGCAAAAACCAGACAAATACTTAAAAGGAAGCATCGAAGTTTAAGGGGTTTAGAACACATTAGTTTGATGGAGTTTCTCTCTGACAGGTTGCAGATGTTTATTTACTGATCATTTGCACCACAAGTCTACACTGAAAATTGCATTTGAGAGGAGTGAATTAGACACAGCAGGTGCATACTGGCCCCTTCAAATAGTCCTTCAATCAGTTTTTACCATTACTGAACACCAAAAGAATTGCCAAAAAACCAGAGACATAGCATCCTCCTAACAGCTAAGCACCTTTTAACATAGACTTATTTACCTGCACTCTCAAAAGGCAAAGTATTGATATCTCCTATGGAACCGCAATAATATACTTACCTGTATATACTGACAGGAATGATGAAACAGCTCCAGCAATGCTGATTCTGAAGATAACTTTTACAAAATCGTATCAGAGCTATGGAAGTGTTAACCTGAAAGGACTTACCTGCATTTCAATTTGGATAATAACTCTTGCTAGTTATATATCTTTTAAATGAGGTGACTGAACCTTATACAGAGTCCGACATTAATCTAAGTACCATCGTATATGAGAGCGATGTACTGTATTATGAGAGCAAATACTATTCACAGCTTAGAGATAACTCTCCCATTTGCTAATTAGTCATTTTAACAAACAGATGAAAACGATCTTTCCCAGGGAACAGAACAAAAGCCAAGGAGAGAAGCTACTCACATTCCTTTGAGCCGTTGCCACATTTTCTCTGCGTGTCCTCCTATTTGATACTTTATAGAGGTGCTTTCCAGTTCCCGAGTTGTTTCTGTTGCTCGAGCCCCCATCGTTATTGTCCTACAGCGATACAGTTACAGTCAGGCTCAGCAGCAAGCAAAAGCATTCTTTAGTCCACTACAAAAGTCAGAAGATCCAGGCATGTTAGACAGTAGCTGCTGTCATATCAAAACACATCAGAATTACAACAGCTGAGGGACGATCCTGCCTGAATCGCTATTCACTTTGATAGACAAATCCACTCTTCCCCCATCCCCCCCCACAAGCACAGAGCAAGTACACACAGCTCCTCTGACCTCACGAGTCTAATCCATACGGGTGAGCCAGCTACTATACTACTGACTGTTCAAGCTCCTTTCTCATGCACTTTTTCTGCTGTAGGAATATGCACAGAAGCACAAAAGATTCCTTAAAATGGACTATAATTCATTGCAATGCAGGATAAATGTGAATGGCTTTAACAATCCAGAAGGAAAGAAAGGCTGGTTTCTGCTCTGCAGGTTGGAGAAACAGGCTGCAATAGGAAAGCAGATGGTAGAAGCCAGTATCAGCCACATCACCCTACAAAAAGAGTGCATGTTCAAATGCCAGAGCTTTCCTCTCTTTAGTTGATCCTGAATTGATTCTTAGTGAATAAATATCTACCAGCCTCTCAATAAAAATAGGACTGTACAAATGCTAAGTCGGTAGTGAAGACATGTATAAATCCCTGCAGAAGAGAAATCAGAGAGCTCTACAGGTTGTTATTGAAGGAATATGCTGTAATGATGACTATTCACCTTCTCCTAGCAACTCCACACAGTAGGTAACTGTCAATTTAACTGGTGGAAAACGCAGCAGCTGCAAGACAGCCCGTTCAGTGAATCCTTCGGGACAGCAGCATGCTTGTGTCAAAATCTGATGCTGAACTGTGTGTATATGCCAGCAAGAAACAATTAAGTGCATGCAGACAGCAAAAGGGTTGAGGACTAAGCAGTATGCCAGCCATGCAGCAGATTGCCAGCTCTGCCTTTCAAGTGCAAACCTAAGCACCTAGCTGTACAGCCAAAGCTGGGGTTTGGAGAGGGCAAAGGAGAGGATTTCTTTGCTGCTCGCTCAGCCACAGACTTGGGTTTGCAGAACAGCTCCTGTACTCTTGTTTGGTGAGTCAGTAACAATATTCATTTCTGAAGCAGCAGCCAAATAATCAAATATACCACAGACTTAATCTTAGCGATCATGTTTGTTTCAATCAGAGTAAGAACTGTGCAAGAAGCCAGGCAAGAGAGGTGTGACAAGGAGGAGTAAACTTCTCTGAGATTTGCCAGCTACTGGTGTCAGTGCCAGCCGGGAAAGGGGGCTTTGGGTCCACAATGGAACAGTGAGGATGAGTGACCTCAGATGCTGACTGGAAGGAGCCTAAGGGTAGGAGATGTATATTTTAGTATGGCTTTAACTGGACATCTTTATCGGTGTTAAATTTTACAAAGATGTGAGATGATGAGAGGTTCCCATCTGATGCAATCAGCAGAAATGGATAATATCGTTAAGTACTCAGGATCTTACAGAAAAATAAAAAAGAGGTTCAGTGCTTTGAAATAATCCTAACATTTCAGAACTTCCTAGTCAATTTTCTTTCTCTAGGATACCTTTTATGTACATTATAGATGTACAATATACCCAATGAGAGTTATAAACCAGTTTGAGATGAGTCTTTTACACACTGATTTCAGGTGGACAATTAAATAGTACATTTCATTTACTTCTATGGATTTAACACATACACAATTTTAAACTGGTATTAATTCACAGAATTATTCCTGTCTCAGACATATAAGAGTCAGTCCCATAAAATTCATTACCAATATCTGAAAAAACAGTCACTGGGTGAGCAACGTCTCTTACAGTTTTCAAACAGCATCATACAACAGTGAAGAGATACAAGCAGCTGTTTTCTCAAAAACTGCAAAGCATTTATTTGGTTAAAGGCAGCAGTGGTATCTTTGCAACTTCACCGAGGAACCACCTAAAAACGTCCAAACTTTCCACTCCTGTTACGCATGGAGTCCAGCTAAAGTTTGTAAGAAAGAGTACAAATATCCTTCCATGGAATAACTAATGAGAACCTCTCACACTAATCTGGGTTCTTCCCTGCCTTTTAAGTGCCAGACATCTGAAGCAACACAAAGAAATTAAGTATTTATAGAAACCACATAAACCTCCAGGGACAGAGGGGAATTTTAAGGACCTATTTTTTCTCATAAAGTATTCCTGGCTCTTGTTGTCCAATTCTGCAATGAAAAAATAGCGGTGTTTGTCAGTTGTTCTCTCTCCCTCACAAGGAAAAGGGTAGTTGAAGATATATTTCTTTGATTTACTGAAGAAAAGCATTATGAGCAGGTAATATCCTTCAGAAAGGGAGGAAGGAACAAACTGTCCAAATAATATCACTGCAAATGGAGATACACCTGCTAACTTCAACAGAACTCCATGAAGGAAAATTGTAAAAAACTTTGCTCCCTGCAGGACCACACCACTACAACAACAGAAATTCCTACAACAAAAGTACCTGGCATGGCTTAAGCAAAGGACAAACAAAGCAGCTTCTTCCCCAAAGGTTCATCCCAAGGATCAATATAGTGAACCACCAGAGATGACACTGAAGGATGAAATTGTGTCTCTGAAAACGAAAGAAACAGCAGTAAACACATAAAAATGGGTAGATAAGGCATTAGAAAAATCAAGGAATCAGCCAGAGCAAGCGTCCTGTATGTCCCAAGGAGAGAGAAACAAACCATTTCAAACAAACAAACAACTTTTAGGTATGCTGTTATCTTGGTAACATGAGCAAAGAAATCCTCATGGAGACATGGGGACAGGAAGGATCTTTTCTCCCTTTAGCTTCTGTGAATAATGGTCAGAGAATCAAGCAGTCGAGCCTGCGCCCTTCCTCCCGCTCAGAGGAAGGCAGGCACAGGGGCTGAGAAGGACGGAGCCAAAGCAGTGCCAACACCTCTCTGGCTGCAAGAGGCGACATGGGGCAGAAAGGACAGGGGTTTGCAGCTGGAATACAGGACAACCATAAATTATAATCTGTAAGTAACAACGAGGGGATCAGGGAAGGAATTAGGGACTACCTGACTTGCTCAGAAACACACATCTCTGCCCTTGCAGTACAAACTGGTCCAAAGAAGATCCAGAATACTAAACAATGAGCAGCTATTTTAGGAAGCCAAATCAACCAGAGAGATAGCACCTGAAATGATAAGTTATCTTAAATAGTTTTTCTCTTTTCACTTCCTGTTCTTGTTCTGGTTTTCTGTTCTTGCCCTAGCTAACCTGGTGTTTGTGCTATAGTCCCACCAAGATGTTTGTACAGTCCACCTTCCTCCTATAAAAATATAATCTTTTTTGCCCTTTGCCCACAGCTTTTTCTTTTTTTTCTAAATTTCAGCTTAAAATTTCCATGCTAAAGTGAACACTAAAGGAAAGCCTCTATTAGTCAATATGGAGAAATATCAAAATAGGAGAAATTAAGTTTTTTATCCTTAATTATAGCAACATAAAACTGTCCCAGTGCCACTTAATCCTCAGATAGGAAGCCACACTTAATGACGATGTATCCTAAGCTCCTTTTCTTTCATCTAAAAATACTTCACTTCAATAGTAATATTAATGCAAAGAAATAATTTTAAAATACACCCAACAGTAAAGAAATCAGGTTGGCTTTTCAATATTGAGTACTGAGAGACCTTTACAGTTATGCCAAAATCACACAGTTACAATGAAAACAACTTACCTTAAAACTGGGAAAATCCTGCAGCTAGACCAGTTAGAGATTAACTACAGAAAGTGGAAAGGGGCCATGCAGGTTTTCATGAAGAGAATTAGAGCTTTACTTTAAATAAATCCTCTGCTCCTGAAGGGAAATTAAATACACTGCTTTGTTTGAAATTATCTTCAAAACATCTAAGTCATGACAAATGGAGAATAAGGAAGTATCAAGAGGCCTGCAGGGTGACTTATCAGACTAATACTTATCCCTCCAAACCTGACAACACAAACTTCCCTGTGGTGGAACTGCAGGAGAGTCATGAACCAATTAAGAAATTTGAAAACATAAGAAAAAACAAAACCAAATCAACAAACCCTCAAAAAGATAAGATAAATTTATTGTAAGTAGTGACAGCAGGTATTAGATCTGTATGCTGACTGTCCTGGCCCTGATCTAGCAAGCACTAATACACGTTTAATTTTAAGCAAGTAAAGCATTCCATTTATTTGCTGGGTAAGACAGAGTTCAACACCATTGTAAATAATGGAGTTAAATCACTGTCCTGGTTCTGGTTCACCTGTCCTGGCTCCTTGTGAAATTAACTCTATACTCACCAGAACAAGGACAATCACTAAAGAACTGCCTGCCAGTGGACTCGAGTGTTACATGGTACTTTGTGAACAGAAAGTAAGGTAGGATAGAGATCCCATCACTCAAATTCTGCCTTTGCAGAAAAGGATTGGTTTGCTAGACAGTGTTCTCCATGTCTCCTTCTGCCCTCCCCACTGTCTATGACATTTGCATTTGTGAAGTGATGAGCAATCCTCTTCTTCACAAGCAGAGTTTCCAGCTTGCTTGCAATGCCCAAATGTGTGAATTATTAATCAATAAGAAGCGCAGCAGAGGAAAAATGAATATTTGTCTTATTAAAGTTCATGGACTTTATTTAAATAGATAGGTCTCCAGCAATCTGGCAATGGCAAAATATTGATGCTACAGCAATCTCAGATCCTCCATAGAATATATTAATAAAATTAGGAGAGTTACATAATTGAGGAATAGCGACTTTAGAGATGATTTACACATATGGTCTACACAGCGCATTGGCATTGACTCAAATAAGTAGGTAAAAGAGTTAGGATTGATATATTAACAGTTATTAGATGATCAAAATAAGGAGATCTAACAAGGACCATTTTCCCTTTATTTTTTTTTAATTTTAGTATTTTCTGCTACATCTGATTTGCTGTGTCCTGCAAGTACCAAGCTTTAAGTATAACAGGGCGAAAAAAGATCTTCTATTTGTTTGCTATGTGCATGGCATATCATACTAGTAATGAACGTTGAGTCCGATTTATCAAAGCTTTTAGGCAAATAAAAATGAAAACAAATACCCATGAAAGCTCGCAAGGAAATTAGCTGATAAATCTCAGGGCACAAATAGACATATATTTGCAAATCTACTTATGACACATTAAGACCTTGTCACATTTGATTGTTCAATACTGCCCCTTACTAGAGGACACCAGCTCCAAAATTCTGTCATGAGTGTGTGTGAGTGTTCGCAGCCCGGTTCAGTGCCAAGCAAAGTTGGGTTAAATAAAGCAGATGTCTTAAATCTGCACTAATGTTGTCTAGGACCTCACTGCGGTCAATAGAACTTAGATGTCCAAGTGCCCTAGGTAGGTACCTCTATTTTTAAGTTTACTTTGAATACAACCTTTCACTCAATTTACTTCAAGGAATATACTTCATTTACTTCAGTGAACCAAACAATCTGAAAAATTCTGGGAGATGGAGACATGGCAAAAAATGAATAATGGCAGAGATGTGGAATGCAGGAGAGGCACGCTATGGATAATCCGAACAAAAAGAACTGCAGAGGAAAACTTGCTACTGCATCACCAGTAGCAAGACAGAAAAAGATAAAGAGACAACTATTTTTTGAGCAGCTGGTCTTGGAAAGAGGCCTCGGAAGCAGAGTTTGAAAATTGTTGGAAACAAAGATAGACAGCTGTCAATCAAGAAGAAATCAAATATTCAGCAGAAAGTGTGTTGCATGTCAGTGAATGAAATGAAGAAGGAGAGTTGTTCAAGGCAGAGTGATAAAAGGATCATCTTGACCTGCTTTGTAAGATGGATGCTCAGCTGGCAGTTGCATGCTACATTTTTCTCCAGGCATGTAGAAACTGGTCAGCAGAAATTCACTGGTAATTTAAGCTGAAAGATAACTGTTTCATACACAGGAAACAAACTGGATGTTGAGTGAAGAAAAAATGGAGAGTACAGAATAGTTCTGAGACTTTCTTTAGTCTAACTTCCCATTAGAAGTGACTCATTTATAACTTTTCAGTACTTAATTGCAATACTTCAGAAAGAAAGTGAGAGGCTGTGGTTACCTTGTTCAAAATATGACTATAGCAAACCACTGAAAAACGGATTAAAAGTTTCTGAAAACAAGACCTTTAGCAATTGCAAGTAGCTCATAAAATGTCATGGGGCAATCAGTACAACCTAAGAAAATAGAGATTACAGATTTTTAAAATTTGGTGGCTTTTAACTTCTTTATTTAGGATGAATTGGCAAACTGTTGTTGAAAAGCATTGGATGAAGTTGAGGAAGAACATTCATGAAACAAACACTAACTTTTGGAACTCCTTAGGAAGCAGTTTGGCTAAAAAACTAATATGCTGATTTTTGCAAAGAGAGAAAACTATTCTAGAACTGGCAGCAGTGTTCAAATAAGTTGGATTGAAATTGCCACAGAGAATCACAAGGATAACGGTGTACTTAGTAACAAGATGAGGTTGCTACCTATCAATGTAAAAAAGGGCAAGACTGCCCCCATAGTGTAGAATAAACAGTTGTAAAATAAATATAAATGTTCGAGGTTAGTTGTGCTCCTTTCGTCAGAGGCCACTGCCTGTTTTATCACATCTCATATGTTTTCAAACTCTTCCTTAGGAGTTTTTATGAAGCCATTATGATTTTAATAATCATGCACAGAAGAGGTAATGGTAAGATAAAAGCCATTTGAACGCAAAAGCTGTAGTTGACTGAAAAATTCTAACTGCCAAGTTATTGGTATGACCGTATAACTAAAGAAAGAGAGAAAGAATACAGAAAACAAGGCAAAAGGAATTAGGAAATCTGGATCTGGCAAAGCATTTGCCATTTTATCCCACTGAACTACATCAGATGTAAAGAAAATAACTAGTCCATGGTAGCAAGATGTGTGTAGACAAAGACAACATGGAGTAAAGTTGTTTCAGCTAATTATTGTCTAAAATATTGTCTCTTATTTCAAGCATTCATTCTGAGCTACTCAAAGAAAACAAGCAAATCATTCCCTTTTGCTATACATTACTTACACAAAGACCATAGCAACAAGAAAATGTTTCTTGATATTTATAAAAGACTTTAACAGAACAGATGCCAGCAGAGAAAAAAGTGTCTCTTCAACTCAAACTAAAGATGTAAATTAGGGAATCCACCCTTACCATAGCTGGTTTTACTGTAAACCAGCGTTCCACTAGTGGTTGACCTCAAACAGGGGGAATGAATTCGTTACACCTCACATAGCAGTCCCTTCCAAACCTGAACTACAAATCTGAGCTTTCAGGACAGAAGGACAAAGGCACCCCCTTTGAGACACAAGACCTTCTGCATCATATGTTTGATGCCGTTCTGGATGACATACAGTATTGCATGTGATACCTTGAAAGCAGATTACATCAAACAGTGCTTTCAAAGGTATCAAGGTCTTCATTCATGTATGCTTTTGCTTTAAAGAAAGATAAGATAATCATGACCTCCTCCTCAATCCAGGTAATAAAAATAATGAAGGAAAAATCGCCTTAGTAATGGCAACATATTGCATCTATGAAACAGCCACTTGATCAAGAGAGGAAAGCAATAAAAATAACCAAACACATAACCTGATTGTTTTCATTTGATATATGGCCTAAATGCACAGTTACATTCCTGTGGATATTACCTGGACCCACTGTGGCTCCTAGGTAAGGGGGAAGGAAAAGAAAGTAAAAGAAATCTGTTTCTCTGTATTTTATTGAATGTGAGGGCAGTCACAACTACTGTGTTTAAATTTACAGATTATACTCCAACAATCAGAAGAAAGTGCAAAACAAAGGTGAAGGGTTTTGCAAGCCTGTCTTCTCACACTCTGGGTGCCTGTATCAGTCCCATAGCATCAGTCCTGAATTTTATAAATTTGCATTTGAAAAATCAGAAAAATTCAGAAGGTGTGTACAGAAAGCTAAATCATGATTATCTGAACTGTAACTAGAGGATTTGAGGTTTGGGTTATCAGAAAATGGCTTTCCCCTCAAAAAACTAAGCAGTTAATACTGAATACTATACTACCCTCTTTGCTACTTTACATATTCTGGGGAAAGACAAGCATCTGTAAGTAAAAGCATTCTGAGGTGGGCTGTCAGGTTTCACTTGGAACCTTTCCTACCAGTGAGAGATGAAAGCCCCGATCCCACACCAAATCTCTCTCATCCTTAGAGAAAACATGAGGAAAAGGGCATCCAGTAGCGGATGACTGGCAGGTAAAACAGGGAAAGAAGAGGATAAGAATCAACAAAACAAATAAATAGTTAACAGGAAAATTTGTATTTTCACTTCACAACATCCCCGATAAATAAGTTTTAATGAGTAACAGAACAGAACTAAACTTCTCCAGGAAAGTAATTCTGCACTTATTGCATTACTAAATGTGGAACTCAACATCATGGAGCAGTGGTGAAGATAAAAATATAAATTATTTCTGAAAGGACTAGCTAAGATATTAACCACAAGTCCAACAATGGCTGTTAAACAAAACAGTTCACATGAAACCTCCAGCTCAGGTAACATGCGAACAACCTGTGGGATGTTACAAGGTAAAAAAGCATATTAGAGAAGGATCACTCTACGTACCTACTCCTTGTTATATTCTTTTCCTAGGTATTTTCTCCTTCTCATCACTGGGAACAGAATACTAAGTGATAGAAATATGGCAGTTCTTACATCTTTACTCAATGTAGAAGTGTTTCTCATGACACAGGAAAACATTTTGGAATCATTTTAAAATAAAAAACCTGCATCTATAGATGCAGTAGTTTTCCTCTTTAATTTATAAAGCAGTAGTCTCCCATAAAATCTTTGCAAAATGCCTTCTGCTTCAGTAAACACAATGATGGAGTCATTGGTACCACATATGCATGGTAGAAAAGTAAATATATGGAGAGTCCCTAACAAAGAGCCGAGTATAGGTTCCACACATCCTTCAACCTAGTTTGGATAACTTGCTATAGAGTGTAAAACCTACAAAAGACACGTAAGGAACCTGAGAAAAATCAGCAAATGCAAGCTTGATTTTCACAGGTTCTGATTTCAAAAAATCAATCTGTACAAAGTTAATATTTTCCAAAAGTCAGTATGAAAGAGAATTGTATTGAATATTATTAAGTTCACAATGTGACTGTGTTAGAGTATGCACAATATAATCTGATTCAGAAACTCTACACTTGAGGGAATTGCTAAATAACTTGAAATCTAAGTGCAACTGAAAGTAGAAGGGCCTTTTCTTAACATATTCTGCATTTTAACCTTAATTCCAGCAAGATGGATTCTAGCTTTTGGCTTTTAAACATCTTAAAAGATGAGTAGAGCATTAAACTGATGGTAAAAACTGGCAGCACACTTAAAAATTAGTTCAACAGTCTAGCATGCAAAAAGATTAATGACAAGAACAAAACTCTACTGACAGTCAGATGTTCAGTATCACTTCAATGTGTTTAACATCATCGGAACTGCAAGTTCAACCAAAGTGTAAAGGTAAAGTTTAGGTAAGGTTTAAAGCTGTGCTGGCAAAATATCTCTCAAGTTTTTCATATCAACCCACGATTTGGTATAAATGTCTATGCACACATTTTCCAAACAAAAATTAGAAGAGAAAAATGTGTGAATTCAAGTCAAAAAGCAACTAAAATGATGAGTTTTCAGATAAAACATTTGTTTGTTTCTTAAATGATAGACTGCTTAGAATGACAGGTTCCAAAAGCATGATTTCATTATCTACCTTATTAATTTGTACTTTATTGACCATTGAGCAATTGAATGTTAAACATACATTGAAAGATTGATTGTTAGTGGAGGCCAGCAAAACTACTTGCATTTACAGGTTGAAACCTGAGGCCAGAGGAGCAACTGAACTATATCTAATGCCAAATGCACTACTGATGGAGCAGTACATTAGCAATAAGTTTACATCTTTTGTTAGGTATATAACCAAAAGAGCTTTCTCTACCTTAAGAATAGCTGTAACTCCTCCACCACAGACTCTTTTCATTACATTTTTTTTGCACCTGACATTATTCTAAGACCACTGACAGAACTGCTGGGTCGAGTGGGAACTGAAAAACACCATGACTCCATCTCTTCTCATATTCATTCTGTACAGTTACTAACACTGATGACTAAACTTTGATATGGCTGGTAAAGTTGCACTAGCGATAAAGACTTACAAAAAAGGAGTGTAAAGAAGAGTAAGCCCTACACAGTTCATCCAAATCCTTTTTGGGCTTATTTTGCTTCTTTTTGTTTGTCTATTTATCATTATAATGTTTCCTGCCTATATTAATCTTCATCAACATAATCTCTGACCATTTTTAGCTTGTGTAAACAGCTGTAAACCTCCTACCAATAGCAAAAAAGAAGTCTGGAGATTAGTTCAGACAGAACCTATGTCAGGCTCTGGGAGATGGAGGAGTGAACTCACAGTGTTAAAAATGTAAAAATATTTAATAAAACAGTGAGGTGGCTTCCCTTGAAATAGAACACAGACTGAGTATAAACCAAGCATGGATTTATCAGCTTACAGAAGCGAAAAGAGCTGAAGAATTTCTGCTTGATCTGACAAAGCTACCTTACCAGATCAGGGCTCTCCCTGCTCATTATTAAGTCAACAAGGTAACCATGCTGCAAAAAAAAAAAAAAAGGCAAATTTCAGAATATAAGCAAGTAAATGCAAAATACAGGAAGTGTTTAGGACATCTCACATAAACCCTTCTTTCCAGTTTTAGGAACCAAACTTTAATAGTTTGGGCAAATAAGAGTGAGTCCAGAGGTTAACAGCAATAAAAAATAGCATAAGTATAGATAAATATAAATAAAGAAAAAATTTAACACAAAGAAAGGATATAACAGTTGTATTTCCTAGTCTATAAAATAAGAGTTTGGTTAGATATGATGCTTTTTTAATATATATAATGGATGGTAATACTAAAAAAAAATTTTAAAAAAATCAGTGGTTGTCAATATATAGTTAGAGTAGCAGATGTAGTAATCAGTTTAACTTGTAACAAACAAAGTTTAGACTAGAAATTAAGAAATATTCTCTAATTACGATAGTTAAACACTAGAGGTGGATACCCAGGGTGATAATGGAATCTTTTTCACTGAAGCTTAAGAACAGGACAGCCAAAAATCTATAGAAATATAGACAATCCCTTGCATCTCTTCTATTTCAATTTTTTTAATCTTGATTTTGAAAATAAGTGTTTTAATTAGCTTGGGTTGAACTATTCATATATATCCCAGGAAGAAGAAGATAGCAGCAAGTCCCACAGAGAAGCAATGGGATAGCACATTATAAGCACAAGAACACTCAGCTACTCACAGGAGAATTCTCATGACTGGTAAACTCTAATTTTCATTTCCATTAATAAAGTACAGTCATTTTCTAAAAAGAGAGAAAGTGTTCTTAAAAATATCCATGCTATCAACCTAATATTCTAGAAACACTTTAGCAACAAATAGCAGTTTGTACAAAATTAAAATATTTCTGACTCTCCAGAAAGTATCTATGGAAAGCAATGAGTATATGTGCATGTTCTATGATCTCAATGAGTGTTGTTTCGTCCAGTCAGGTGCATTGCTGAACAAAGATTAGCACACTAGTTTGACCAATTCCACATCACTTTCAGGAGCAATGGTATCAGTGAACCATATCTTTACAAAACACTTTTTTTAATTTATTTTACAGATTAGAGTAATAGATGATAGTAAGAAAGAACCAAACTTGTTTCTAAATTATTCCAGTGTTTAATTATTCTTTTTACTAAAAAACGTGTTCCTCATTTCCAACTGTTTTGGCTCCAGCTTCCAATAATGGGATCTTTTTCCATTTTCATCTCTTGCCTTATAAATCTTCTCTGCAGTACATTGCTTCCTCTTGTCCATACCTACGGATCATATTCCAATAACCACATAATCCTGTTGATAAACTAAAAAAATCAGAGTTCTTAAACCTCCAACAAAAAGGTACATTTGTCACTCTTTTACAAGATCAAAGCCGTTTTAATTGTTAAAATAACTTCATTGTGAAATCAGCCTGAGTGTCCCAGCTGAGCTCTCAACAGTTCTATTTTCTGTGCTGCCACAGCTGTTTTCTGTGAAGTAACTTAATTTGTCATCACAAAGATTAAGTTCATGCAATTATTTTTTTTTAATAACTAGCGGTTAGGAAAAGTATCATATGTTTGATAGCTTCCAACATCAATGGGTCATCAATCAGACTATTTATATGACTTTTAATAAAAGATGAGTAAAAGATAGACAATGAGACTTGTCTTATTTAAGATAATAAGGCATTATTTCAGGCTACAAAATGGCCTGGGTGAATGTGTAAGAAAAAAAAACAGTAAAACAGGATAGAGGACTAGTGATTGATTGTTAGTTCAGAACTATTTTAACCACCTTTACACTGTTAACCACTTTTCAGGGCAGCATTTGATGCCTAAATGACGATCATTAGGATAGTTATCTGATTATCATTGCAGAAAAGGAGAAGCTAGAAATGGAATTCAAACCTGATACTTTGGTTTTCCTCTGATAAAAGAATGACAGTATATCCTCTGAAAATTCCAAAATGCTTAGTTCAGGGAATATTTCAAGTCAAAAATATAATTACCAATATAGATAAAAAAAGGTACAGTGTTTCTATTCTAATATAACAGCTAGCTTTATCAAACATCACATCGTGATGTGGCTTTTTTGTTATTTTTTGTTGTTTTGTTTTAAAGACGCCTGTACATTAGGATAGGAAAAGTATTTACTACACTGTAATGGAAAATGACTGGAGGAAAATATGGCATTTAATAAGTCATATTTTAACAACATCAATATTCATTATTGGCTCAAATATACATGAAAAATATTTTCAGTTCACGTGCAACACTTTTAGTCTGGTACAAGATCTTACATAATATAAGATTTTATTTCAGGCTACAAATTTTTTCACTAAAAGCAGCCCGTTTGAGCATTAACGGGATTTCCTCACAACTGTATACCTTCCTCAAAAATTTGAAGGAAAGCCACCATTTGACCAAAAAAAACCCCAAAACAACAAACAAAAAAAACCCACACACACCAAAAAAAACAACCACCAAAACCCAACCTAGTTTAAAACTTTTCTGATACCCAAATGTAATTTAATATACTTTGACTATTTATAAAAGTGGTCCAAGTAATTTGTAACATTTAAATTATCTCAGTGAACTTAATGGCATTAGTTTGTATTTATACATGCAAAAAGCAGTTCATTTACCTTTCACATAGAGCAAAACTTTGGTGAGAATCTGAGAACTAAGGTGCTCTGCTTAAGGATTTTACTTGAGAAAGTGGTAATATAACTCAAACAGTTCCACTGTTTCTGTAAGGCCTGATTCAGCTCTCACTGAGGTCGTCTGGCTTAGGGAACTTCTCTTTGTGAGGCTGTTGTGCATATCAGCATTGACAGAAAAAGTGATTGACACAAAAACTGCAAAAGAGAGGCCACACAATGACACAATCCTTTGCACTGGGTGGTCCTTTACAAATGGGTCTTGAGATAGTAAGTGCCTTAGGGCTGCTGCACTCTGAAGGATCTGGCCTCTATGTCACATAGCAGGAATTTTACACAACAGGAAATATCTCCTGTGATCCTATTTTTAAGTAAAGGTATTAAATTTTGACAGATAAAACAGAAAGAATGTGTTCCAGTCATTAATATTAAACTTTTAATATCAGCATGATTTGAGCTGTAGCTCTAAAATTCTTGCAAACATTTATACTAAACAGTCATAGCCCAAGTTTAAACTGAAGCACCTGCCAGAATATTACTGAGACCACTAAAATGCTGGATATAGCTGGAACAATAACTTTTCTTTTGTTCATGAAAACAGCCCAGTTCCTGGAATATGAGGGCTATAAAGACCTTTGATTTGGTTATTGCACGCCAATATCCTGTCTGCAAAACCAGCCAACATTACATATCTAGAGAACAAATATGAAATTAGGTAAGCATAAAATAAGCCTTCTCCAGCATCTTCCCAAACTGGGGACTTTTTGAGCCAGAGATTACATTTAACAGCATGTCCCATGGCCCCTGCTAGATTTATTCGATATGAATTTGCCTAAAGCTTTCTTGAAATCCCTTATTTATTATCCTGGGACAATTCGTTCTACACTTCAGTAACCCATTACAGAAAATATATTGTCATTTGCATGTTTTAAGTGTAACACATGCTAACTGCCTATGATTTCTCTAAATTCTTGCATTACAGGAACATTAGATAATTATTTCCTGTTCACATTCTCCATACCATTCAGAGTTTCATACTATCAGTGTGTAAATTACATGGATTTACAGAGTGGCATAATATTTCATGTTTCATTCTTAGTTCTCCTCCTAAGAATGACAAATTTTTCATGTGTCTTTTCATAATTGCTGAGCCCTGAGCAGGCATTTTGAGGTAAGTATCAAAATAATATTGAAATCACTTTCTCGAGTAATAAAAACATTAGAGAGGCCATTACTGTGTATGTATAGTTCAAGATTGGGCTTTTTCTCTCCCTGTATTAATGATTGTTCATTTATCCACAAATTATCTAACATTCAAATTGTCTAGTATTTGTCAGAAATCATAACATTGTTTTCTTTGCTCTTTTTTAGCAAGAAACGAAAAAGCTATCAATGACTTCTAGCGTGCTCTTCTAATTCAGCTTTTTCAGCATTTCATCATGTGGATTTTGTTTCATTTTGCATTCCAACAAACCTTCACAGAACATGAATTACATATTGTATACAGTCCTTGAATTAGGAAAACCTCGATCGGTCCCTGTAACATATCTCAAACTGATATCAGTTTATTATTGCAGTATTAGAATTTAGCTCTATTCCTGAATTCTGATCCATTATTGTTTAAAGTCTGAATCATTGATGCATTATTCATAGAAGTTTAGAAATTCTGCTTTTCTATAGTTCTACAACCAAGTTTTTAACAAAAGATTGTACTTCATAGGGAAACATAAATTTACTTTGCAAAAACACTAGATAATATTCAAAAAAGTTTGAATTGTGTTCTCCGAAAATAGAAGTATAACAATGAATGTAACTGAAGCTAAACAATGCAGGTCTATGAAAATATGCTGACTTGGGAGATTTTTACAGGAGGAAGCCTAAACCTCTCAAATTACAAACTTTCCCTTTTCTGTCAACGGTATTGGTATTTTAAAATTACACAGTTCAGGAGTGAGACTTTCACTGGGACGATTGCAAGCAGCTTACCAGTCCTCTTGACATTTCAAAAGATAGGTATCCGAGGTGGCTCTGTTTGGTGATGCAGTACCCTAAGCCACGATACCATCCATCACATCCGAGCTGGGCAAAGTATTATTCCTTCTCCCATTCAACAGTTCTCCACAAACCCTGCTTCCCACTTATTATAGAAGAGCTTACAGTCAGAGGTAAGAAGGTATGCACTGCCACCTCACTGTCAGGAAAAACAGACCACTCCTGGGGTCAAAATTTAAGCTGCAGCAGAGAACGAACTAAAACCGGAAAAGAAGCGTCCCCTGTGCAGATGTCCAACAGCAGAGAATTCCCACTTTAGGTAAGAAATGGTGCTAAAATGTTGCTCAAGTGTTGTGCAAATGGTTCGGTCAGAGTAAAATTTCCTTAGTGTGAACTTAACCGTGCTACGGAATCTTTGCAAATCAGTTAAAACTTGACTAAATTATTTGACTAATGAGTTCTGAAGAGGAAAGAGCTTTTGGGGCTAGAGAGGCTGATTGTTCAAGAGTGTTGCTAAAATTAGCAAAGGTTTATACAATTCTTATGTATCACATGAGTATTTTTTAATATAATTCCCCTGTCATTTGAAAGGCTTAATAAAGACTAGAGAAATTAAGGGGTAGTGGATAGCACAATTTGTAATACAGTTTTAAGATATACTCACTTTGTATAAAAAAGAAGCTATTTTGTACAAAAAAGTAGCTAGAAGTTTGACAAGAACTTTGTACCTGGCTTTGTGAATTTCATAAAGAACTTGTGTCGATGTGGAAATTATATTAAACTAGGAGGAAAAGAGAAGGAAAACAAACAAGATGAAATCTAAATTATCCAAGTGCTATGATGAGTATACAAGACAAAAAGTAGGAGCAGAAGCATAACAACAGAACATGATAGAAAGATTTCATCCTACACTTGTCTTGAGAAGACAGACCAACATTGTTTCTGCTCTTCTAAGAGAGTGAAAAAGTATTCACGTACAGCTTCTGAGATCAAAGATTAATGACATTAGGAAATCTAACAAACATTTTCTAGTATTAGCAACCTAGTGCTTGATATTTTTCACACCAGAAACTAATATTACGTCTAATTTTTTTTTAAATAATAGGTCAGATCACATAAAGATTTTTGTGTAAGACAAAGTCCAGAAAGAGAAGAATACAACAGTAAGATAGAGGCTACCTTAGTACCTCCTTAATTCAGCATTAGGCATCAATGAATCCTCACATGTTAATATCCTACAGAAAAAAAAAACAACAACAGACTGAAGCTACATAGATGCAACCTAGCCAACCTTTTTTTCTGCAGGAATGGCAAAGGTATTCCCCCTGCCTTCTCTGACTGGTCTCAGCCAAGAAATTCTCATGGTATTGACATTGTTACTAACATTGGTGAGAGAGAGGTGCACACATAGGTGAAGGTACGATCCGGAAAAGGGGAAAAGAAGGGATGGTAAAGAAGATTCCCAAATATCTTCTTTAGAAGGCATTAAAAAAGAATAGAAGAAAACATTTTATTTTTCCCTGAAAAGGCTTGTCCTGAGGCTTCCCAAGTCCCTACACTTCCTAGGAGACACTGTGGGAGTGAAGCAGTACTCGCTGTAGAGGGAGAAAGGGAAGGGATCACTTAACCAACTTGGACATAAGCAAATCCATGAGAACAGATAGGAGGCATCCAAAGATGCTGAAGGATCTGGACAAAGTCCTTGTGAGGCTGCTTTCTATCATCTATGAAAGATCAAGGGAAATGGGGAGCCTGGAGAAGAGAAGGCTCAGGGGAGACCTCACTGCTCTTTACAGCTACGTAGTCAAAGGACACAGAGGAGATGGAGCTAGACTCCTCTCAGACGTGCATGTTTATAGGACAAGAAGAAACAGACAAGTAGAAACATGAGAAATTCTGGTATTTGGGGGGAAAATTACTATGAGAAATTCCAATAGTTTGAAAAGAATTTTCCCCATGAGGGCAGTTCAGTACGGGAAGAGGTTGCCCAGAGGGGTTGTAGAATTGCCATCCTAGGGGGCGTTCAAAGCTCAGCTGGACAAGTCCCTGAGCACCTTGATCATGTTTGACTACATGACCTCCTGAGGTCCCTTCCAACTACAACTGGGGCTCTATGATTCTAACATACAGCAAAGTACTGCCACCATGGATAAAGTTGTATTAGCAAAGCTGTGCTTTGCACTGCAGTAAATTGGGACTTTTCATTTCCAATTACTTGGAAGTTCTTTTAAAGAAGTACTTGAAATCTGCACACTTCACATTGTCTCCAGTAGCAGGATATAGACGATATAATTTACTTGCAGAATTCAGTGCTGCAGGATGCAATTGATTCAATTATGTTATTAAGATTTTTAGCAGATTAAGTATAAATAATAATGACAATTGCTATTAATGTAACATAGGATACAAATAAAAAGGCTAGCAATTTTCAGGCTTTAGTCAGATCATAAGCATATCACCAGATGGAACAAAACCAAAATTATCTTGTTACAATAATACAAAATCCTGGGCAGGTATATCTAATACACAATACTATTGGAGACAGAAAATTGAATTATTTAACTATTTTCCCACATGTGATATACTGTTTTCACTATTAAGTATTTGAAGAACTACTTGAAGAACTATTTTGTGTATTTGATTTTTGAGGATAAGTAACAGACAATACTGCACATCAGTAATTATTTCTCTGCCTTTCCCTTTACTCGTTCCTCCAAAATATAAAAGAACAATTATGACAGTATGGAAAAGACAGATAAAATATTGAAATTTTTACTACTTACAAATTACCATTGAAACATATGCATCTATTAAATCCATGTTTTTGTATGCAAATGTACTAGAAAATAGATTTAAAATCTAATATTCAATAACCCAAAGTATGATGTTCATTCAGCCCAAACAAAGGCTAAAAACATTAAAAGGCCAAAGTCTGGAAGAATTATCTGCTTTGTTTTAAAAACACATTTAAAATGAAGAGACCTTAGCAAATTTAATCTGCTATAGCTGACATCATTCCTGGGCATCAATTCAAATTCCAAATTTAATTTCAGTGAAGCTTTAATAAAAGTAATGCCTTCTGCAGATTCAGACCCATCTGACTGACATTATCTGCTGATGACAATATAAAGTAACTTAACCAAATATGGTTTCTGTAAACAGTTCTTACAAGTAAGGATAGACAACATATATGTTAAACTGGCTTCAGACAACATTCTATTCGATGTTGCTTACTATTAGCATGGTTTATGCCATTCCAAGTAAGTATTAGCACAGACTTTAGAGTTCTTTTGAATGCATTTTTTCTTTTAGACAGACACATGCTTTGTGTCACAATTTGATGACGTTGATATATTGATATGATGAAAATACACTTACTACTGAAGAGAGATGTATGGCATGGTAAGCAAAGCACAGAAAAGAGAAAAGGAAAATCCAAGGTAGGGAAAACCTCTGCCATGGGCCTACCTCCATGACATTTAGCAAGACTTTAAATTTGTCGCAATGGTGAAAGGAAGATTAAAGGTAATTTTATTTATTTTACTTTTTATGGTAGATACAAAGTGTACTTAGTTCATCCCCGTTATTGACTTTGCAAAATTGGCAGGAAATTGCATGAGTTGAAGCTTTCTTGGGAAATTTTTAGATTCCAACTTTGCTTAGAAAAATTATCTGAAAGTACACTTGGCAGAACCTTCCATAATCTCACAAAAGAATTTGCTGGGGATTGACAGAGCTCCAAGTACACACATTTGCATATGCAAAAAACATTTCTTGCATGAAAAAAATTGCATTTGTTCATACAGACTGATATTTAGCCAAATCAATTAAATACTAACTTACATAACAGTTCATTAATCCTCATTAGTGTGCATTTGTATAGTTCCTAGGATTTCTATTTGTAAGTGTCTGAGAGTGTAAATACTTTTCAGTTGCAATGAAACATACACATACTCTATTCTACTTATTTTTTTTAAATTACAGCATTTAAAAACAAGCCCATAAAGGTGCCAAGCACATAATATATTAAAACCATTCTCCATTCCCTTTGCAATTCCTCAACTCCTTCACTCACAGGAGCAAGTGTTAAAGAAATAATTTTACCCCAAAGTAAAACTTAGATAAAGATAAAATTCATATCCAGGAGCTTTTTTGGAAATGCTTTCCTACACCTTAGAATACAAAGCTATGGAATAGGTAAAAAACCAACCAACCAACCAAAAAACCCCAACCCAACCCAAACAACTTTGCTAACTCACTCAGAACATCAGGTTATTCAACAAGTCCACTGCCTTCGGGCTGATCACTGAAAAAAGAAAGTGCTCATCAGTGAAAAATCCACTTATGTACATTTCCTGAGGTTTACATTCCTAATCAATAAATATCTTTAAATTAAATTTCTTTTTGTAAGAATTCCACAGTTGACTATACACTACAAAATGGTATTTTAGAAAAAATCTGAAAGATACAATAATAGCTACATTCCCTTTGTGGACTATGAACATGCCCAAAAACTTCTGTGTCAATGA
Organism: Grus americana; assembly: GCF_028858705.1. NCBI lineage: Eukaryota > Metazoa > Chordata > Aves > Gruiformes > Gruidae > Grus > Grus americana. The sequence goes on from NC_072857.1 coordinate 27,581,122, forward strand.
GTTGTTGAACTTAGTTAAAATGACTACTGAGAAGGCAAACACAGTTCTTACTTATTTTAATAGAATAAATGTCATCTCTCAACACTGCCTCACACAATTATTAGCAGATAAAAATAATTATTTCCACATTGCAACCACTTCCTAAACAAGCTGGAGCTTCTATTTTGATTTTTTTTTTTTATTCCCCATTACCTTTCTTCAGTCTCCATCTGCCACTTCCTTATAAAGAAAAGGGGAGAAATTTTCTTCAGCTGTGACCTCTGCCAACAGCAGTAATAATTAGGGTAGGGGGGTTTGTTTGGGTTTTTGGGGGTTTGTTGGGGGTTTTTTTGAGGGGGGCAGGTAAAGAAGAAGGAGGAGAAGAAAAAGAGGATAAAACATACATGGGTTTAGATTTCCTCAGGAAATCATGAAAGTTAGGATGTTCCTGACGATAGCGGAGATTGAGTTTCAAAAGTAAGCCTGACCTGCTTGGTCAGAACTATTTAAATTGGGTTATACTCTTTGCTGAAGGCAAATAAACCCCAGAAAGTCTTCTTCCAAATTATTTTTTCAAACAACAAAGCTCAACCACGTCAGACGTGAAACAACTGATTTCCTTTAGAAGTTGTGTATTGAGAGTTGTAAGGACTTTCAAAGATGAGAGCACCTACCTTTTAAAAGTTTGCCAAATACGGATTTCCTGGCAGCTGGAGGTGTGCGGAGCAGCGTGTTGTTGCATAAGGAAAGGCAGGGGCAGCGCCAAGGGGACACAGCGGAGGGCCATAAATAGAGAAGTTAGCCAAGGCCATTATGGATAACTTCACCCCATCGTAATTTACTGCTTGTTTCTGCATCTGTAAGACACAGTTCAGGGCACAGAGTTAGTATAAGTACATTCTGTTAAACCCTTTTCTAATGCTTTTTTTATATCATTCATTTTAGGTGAAAGTTCATTATTCTCATCTGAATCTTTATGAATGTGAAATACTTGGTATCCCATAGTTTACATAAAGCTCAGGCAAATGTAAGAGATTACAGCATGAGATAAAAGGGCTGTATCTCTGGCACAAAATAATGCAGAAGAAACGATGGCGAGCCTTCACTGTACAGCCCTGTACAGTAAATTAACACCAGGTCAAGACTCCAAGGGCTGCACAAACAAAATTACGCTTGGCACCGGTGTAAGTTTCAAAGAAATACGGCCTTTTTAACTAACAAATATTTTGTACTGTGGAATCATTTTAGTCCAGAATTTCTGATTCTTCCTATTCTCCACATACTTTTAATAGCAAGTATATCTGGTAGATTAAACAGAACGTTTTTGCTAGAAATTTTAAAAATATAGAGTACGTCAAGTTTCTCATAATCACTCCATATTTTCCAAAGCAGCTCCTTCTTTCATTTTGTGTACAAGGTTTCAGCCATTTGGATGCAGACAGCAGCTTAGAAATATCTTTTGTAATGCACCAAAAGCAGTAGTGAAAACACTTTGTAAGGTTTATGTCCAACATTCTTGCTGCAAATTCAGTGTGAGTAAAAATAAACTTAATCCAAAGTCAGTGTAAACCCACGGCATCCTAAAGGATGCCACAAAATATTTACAGGCATGCTGGAAAGCTCAAATTGAAAAGAAATAAAGGAAAAATAAAGTGACAATAGCAAAGAAAACAAACAACAGGAGACAAAACCAAAACACTCATCACACTGATCACACTAACACAGAGATAATTTTTTATCCATAATTTCTTGAGCCAGTTCATAACTGTCTTCAAGATCCCAGAAATAACATGGAGTTTAAGTCTAAAAAGAATTCCCCAATGAAGAATTTATGCTCTCTAAATAAAGAGTTTCTAATCAGACTTGGCATATTTTTAAAAACTAAGAACAGCATCAAGAATAGTAATGAACTTACAAGACTGCCACTTTAAAGAAATTAAATCTTTGCATTTTATCCTCCTATTCCTTTCATTTTTGTCCTTCTCATATATATACATTTAGGACTTAATTATACAGAAAACATAGTTATTTGGTCCCAAGCCAAGAATCCATTTGCTGAACAAAAATTGTAAATAGGAGAATAAATTTGAAAAACAATATTTTGGATTTTTAATTAACCGATAAACAAAACATCTTGGAAATTTGCATAAATTACACACTGAATTTTAGAAGAGCAAATAATAAAAACTGTAACTATGGTCCTACTTCAAAATATTTAAAACAGAGTATAATTTGAAATACATTAATATCCATTTGAAGATGCTTACGCAGACAAGTATCTGCTTATAGTTTGAATTGCAGATCTGCTAACGCAGCAAGGCAGCTTTGCCTACAGCGGACGTTTCTGAGTAGTTATTAAGTGAGCTATGAGCAGGCTGCTGTGGGTACCGACAGCAATAGCTATCACTGCACGGACTGTGCACAGTGACAGCTAAGTGGGCTTGCACACATCACCCTGATGCTACGTGCTGAAGGCAGCCAGTATTTCTGCTGGTTTTTCTGAAGCTATGAAGTATCTTTATGCTCTGTCTCAACCTACAATGCAATCAGAGCCACTTGTCAGGGGGTGCAGCTGCTGGCCTCTACAGAAACAAAAAAAAAGGAAATAAGAAAAAGAACTAATCATCCCAGTAGCATTTCAGTGATTGGTCATTGTAATATGATTGTAACAATATTACTGCTATTATTACTAATTATCTAATTAATATGTTGCAAAATTAGAAAGTAGAAATTCTTTAGAGTTAGCTGATTTGGTTTTGGATTTGTCCTTTAAATCTGAAGGAGCTATATTTTCAGTGGGACAAGGCAGCCCCTTCGTGTGCCACTTTACGAACCTGTTTCTCCTTGATCATTAAGCCCTTAAGGACAGTTGCAAGGATTTCACAGAAATACTAGCATGGGTGCACAATTACATAGCGTACTCACTGGGTTCTCTGTGACAGACATTGAACATGGGAGTGAACCTGAAGCTGACTTAGGAGTCTCTTCAGTTAGTATAGAAAAAAATGTATTTTGGTAAATGGATTACGTAGCATCTACATGCTGCTTTTTTGAACTCCTATTTTCTTAGAAAACATTTCAAAATATTATGTTAATTCAAGCCACAGCAATCTGGGTCCTTACCTAAACCTTTGAGTGTGGGAATTACTGATTAAATCCCACTGATTTCAGTTATCATTGAAGATGCTTTATACTTCTCAAAACCATTAAAATTGGGCCCTATACTTCTGCTTTTTTTCTTCTATATATATAAAAAAATACATCAACCTGTAGTTTTCACACAGAGTTTAAAACTCAGAAGGAACAGACACACGAGAAGAATCCTCAAAACTAAATTAAAGTATGGAATATATTCAATGTACCTTTATCCTAAAGAAGACCTTGAGGAGTCAAAGATATTAAATGAAATGCATTCTAGCATAGCAATGGGACATTAATATCCAAGTTCATTTTAACTGCAGAGTTGTCAGTCTTTCTGTCTTCCTTATCTGCAGTCTCATTTACATGAATGAATACAGTCTCCATGTTTTCCAAGTACTAATATTGCAATACAAAAGTTCCACAAACTTGGCCTTTTCAACAGCAAATGCATCATATTCGGAATGTTCTTAGATGTAAGTTCTGCCTTATTTAGTCTTCAGTGAAGACCACAGATGGAGATAACATTTGCTCACACTTTATTACAGAGCAGACTATTTAATAATCAACATGTTGGAGCACTGTTCATTTTGCCTTAAAATAAGTAGCTTTTAAAAGAAATAAGTTCCAGTGATTAAAACTAAAAGAAGTTTCTTTTTCCTTTAAATGCAGCATGGAAGTTCAATGAATATGCAGACCAAAATCCTAAAAGACTTTACAGCTGTTGCAAGTAAATTTATACATGTAATCATCTGTATGAGCGCCCTGAAGTTGTGGTAACTAGTCAGAACTACAATACAAATACACTGTTGAGGTTTAATGAGAGTAGAAATTTAATACTCGTTTGACAATTGAAAAGTGAACAAACTGATGCATCTTCCAAGACATTAAACAATTCTGTAAGTAATGACAGACAAGGAAGGGACATCAACCATGTGTTATTTTCTTCGTACATAGTACACAGAAACGTGACTTGAACTGGCACTTACCCTGTCCCTGCTATAACAATAAAGCTGCAAACCAAAGCTAAAATGAACCTCTCTTCCAAAAAAAACCTTAGAATTTTTTTTTCTACTAGCAAAAGTACTTTGGCAACATTTTAATACTATGTAAGAAAAGCAATCTGACGAAGGAAAATAAATTCTAAAATCATAAACAGCTGCACATAGCAAAATTCAACTAAGCAAGGTAGCACAAATAATAAAATATGTCCTAGATTAAAAAGTCATTTGTATAATCCACATACTCTTTCTCAGCTAACTGCAGAAAACTCTCTGTATTAAAAATAAAGACCGGAATGGCTAATGTTGCATTTTAAAATACATTCATATAACAGGGCACTAGTGTTTTGAGGTTGGATTATACATTGTTTTCTGTATGATCACTCATGTATTTGAATTGGTGCAAGATGCAGCCTTCTGTAAATACAAACCCAAAGCCACTGTTACAAATAGCTTGCACTCGGTCAGGTCATCCCAACAAAGCCTATCTGTAATCACCAAAAATTTTATTTTCATGTTTTTATTACACTGCACACAAAGACATGTTCTGCTTAAGTCCATTCTTTCTAGGGACATTTTTTATTGTGATATAAAGTGTAGAATGATGACATTCATTAATTTCAGTTGGTTTATTTTATCACACACCCATTCAAGCCACTCATACTTCACAAATTCATTCTGGTACACAGAAACATGGTGTGGTGGGTTGAGCCTGGCTGGAGGCCAGGTGCCCACCAGAGCCGCTCTCTCACTCCCCTCATTCACCAAACAGGGGAGAAAAGGCATAACGAAATGCTTGTAGGTCAAGATAAGGACAGGGAGAGATCACTCGCTAGTTGTTGTCACGAGCAAAACAGACCAAACTTAGAGAGGGAATTCATCTAATTTATTACTAAGCAAAACAGAGTAGAGGAATGAGAAAATAAAATCAGCTCTTAAAACACTTCCCCCCACCCCTCCCATCTTCCCGGGCTCAACTTCACTCCCGGCTTCAACCTTCCCCCCCTCAGCGGCACAGGGGGACGGGGAGTGGGGGTTACGGTCAGTTCATCTCACGGTGTTTCTGCCGCTTCTTCATCCTCAGGGGGAGGACTCCTCTCATCGTTCCCCTGCTCCAGCATGGAGTCCCTCTCACGGGGTGCAGACCTTCAGGAGCAAACTGCTCCAGCGTGGGGTCCCCCACGGGGTCACAAGTCCTGCCAGCAAACCTGCTCTGGCGCAGGCTCCTCTCTCCATGGATCCACCGGTCCGGCCTGGAACTTGCTCCAGCGTGGGCTTCCCACGGGCCGCAGCCTCCTTCAGGTGCCTCCACCTGCTCTGGCGTGGGGTCCTCCACGGGCTGCAGGTGGAATCTCTACACCCCCTCATCCTTCCTCCATGGGCTGCAGGGGGACAGCCTGCTTCACCATGGCCTTCACCACGGGCTGCAGGGGGATCTCTGCTCCGGCGCCTGGAGCTCCTCCTCCCCCTCCATCTGCACTGACCTTGGTGTCTGCAGAGTTTCTTACATCTTCTCACTCCTCTCTCTGGCTGCAAAAGCTCGCTCTCTCTAAGTGTTTTTCTTCTTCTTAAATATGTTATCACAGAGGCGCTGATTGGCTTGGCCTTGGCCAGCGGCAGGTCCGTCTTAGAGCCGGCTGGCATTGGCTCTATCAGACACAGGGGGAGCTTCTAGCAGCTTCTCACAGAAGCCACCCCTGTAGCCCCCCCGCCACCAAAACCTTGCCACACAAACCCAACACACATGGGCATGAGGATACCTGTGAGGATGTTAAGCCTGTGAGGAAAATTAAAAAAAATACACGGGATACTTTCTGTATCCACTCATACTTGAGAGAACATGAAAGAGTATTCCTCTTTATTTTGAATAACTTTTTGTAATATTAAAGTCAAATGATTTTGTAAGTAAACTGTGATTTTGTAACCACACTTTGTGTCTCCACAGACACAATTCAAATAAAATTCCAAGTTTAACAATTCTTTATTCTGATATTTTTGTATTCCTATCTTTCTTCCATTGATAAAAAGATGCTTTTTGAAGGAATTGTAGTGTTTTCCTTTCCAAATCACAGCTCAGACTTATTAACTTAACAGATTTATTAGTGACATTTAAATAAAACATATCACATAATATAGTTTATTCTGGATTATGTGAATACAAAAGGAAATATACTCAAGGTTCATATGAAGGACAGTTTCCTTTCTGCTTGTAGCAACAATATAAATAAATGCTAAAAAGAGCAAACTGCTTTTTTTAAAAAAAAAAAAATTTGCTTTTCTTGAAGTATGGCTTTTGCAGATGAAGATTCAGTATCTTTCACTAGTATCACACTATATGTACATTTATAAACTATTCTAATTCATATATATATATGTACACACAGACACACACTGAGGAGCTTTTGAAATAATTTGTTTAATTGATGTGATATCTTAAGAATATGTCGTGATTTTTTTTTTATAAACTTTCCTTTATACTCACTGATAGAGAGACCTGAACTGGAAACTTTGAATTGCTGTCATTCATGTTTTGAAAGGAATAGGGTAATTTATGCAAATTATACTGCAGTGAATTGGTCATATTTGCTAGATTTAACATAAAGTACTATTTTATTTGAAGTTGTTTTCATTTATATACTGAGGATGTAACTTTTCCTAGAACCTAAGTAAGTAATATTCTGGTCTCTGGCCAAACTTTGTTGCAGAAACATCATTAATTTAGCAGGAGCCTTTTTAAGAGTCTCCTCACATATGTCATAATTTTAATTTTTACACGTTATCAGTGATGCTGTCTTCTCAATGAAATTGATTTAATAATGGGCACACTGGAAAAAAGTATTGCTGTAAGTGCACCAGCCTGAGAATCTGGAGAGGGAGGGTCTATTTTTGTCACAGGTTGCCTGTATGACCTTGCCTAACTTGCTTAGTCTCCCCATGCCTCAGACTCCCCTTTAGTAAGCAAAAGCAAAGCATGTGTCCCCCATCATAGGTTTGCTGCTGTAACATTTATAATTTTCATCCATTCCTTGACATGTTTCTTAAAGAGGGAGAGGGGAAATCAGGATGCCAAAACGAACAAACAAACAAACAAAAAGGCATTTTTGCAGCTATCTGGTATGTATTATATTTGGGTTGGCTTTTTTTGTTGTTCTGTTTTTGGGGGGTTGGGGATTTTATTTAGGCAGTGAGGTTTGCTTGTTGGTTGCTTTTTGGGGGGTTTGTGTTGTCGTTTGTTTTTTTAATTCTCAGTGCTAGAAATCTAAAGACTCTCTGTTAGAACTGTTCACCAAGTTTTTCCAAGTTTCTGTTTCACTTGTTGGAATTCACTCTGTGTCCCTCCAAGAGAATCCCACTACAAAACCAATCCAATGTTGTCTGGAACATCCAGACACATTTGCAGACATTTGACTTTCCAAACTGCACACACGATACAGCTTACACGGATGATCTGGAAACACTCCTGTAAACTCTTATCGTATCTGGAAGCATATGGAAACAAACAAACCAAACCAAACCAATATTTCTCACAGAAAAACCCTGCTGTACCATCCACCAAGGAGCACTTCGCTGCTTATGGCTAGATAAAAAACAGGGTAGTCCTTCACAAACACTTTTGCAGATGATATTATATCACTTTGTACTGCCTCTACGTGACTGTTTTCCAAACTCAGCTGCCCATAAATTCTAGAATAATACTTAACAGCTAAAATATTTTAATCCATATAAACAATTCTTTTGACATGCAGTGAAAAGGTGTAAATTCATTTAGAGCTACTGCAATATACTTCTTGGATTCCCCATTGAGCTCAGTTTCTTCTCAAGCAAATAAATGTTCATAGTCCATCAATGCACTTATAGCAGTTTTAAAATATCTGAAGTTTTATGCCTTACATGGGCTTTTTGAAAGTATTAAAACATTCAAAGGCTCAGACATGTATATTCTGGCAATTAACGTTTCAATTATATTGCATTATATCTTAAATATATCATGAATCTTAAATATATCTTCTTAAATATTTATTGTTGTCTGCCTGTTAATTTATTTTCTGTGTTATATCACATTTTCTTTGTTTTTTCTACCTATGTTTTGTTCCCCACTAACCGATCCACTGCTGTAACAAGCAGGTTTAGGCCAGGTCAAATTAAGGACCCCAAACCTCTAAATAAACATTCAGACTGTGGTTACAAGATGGACCCAAGTAAGAACTCCCGAGGTTGACTCTCACTAGTAGTATTTTACTTCTAGAAGTTTCTTTTCCCTTGAACACAGAGTACAGGCAAGAGTATGAGTTTTAACTGAAAAAGAAACTTTGCAATCAATTTAAATGGGACACAGTCACAGAAGAGCTGCTGCAGCCACTCTCCTGCCGTCAAAAGCTGCTTTCACAAGGAGCACAGTGGCCTCTTCTGCCACACAGCTCTTGCACCTCATTTCAAATTGCATCATACTCAAACACCTTCACTGGCCCCTGAGGATCGGTATTTCACTGGAAAAAAAAGAAATTAGAAAAAACTCTGTTCCCTTCTGCTCCTGCTACAAAGTATTACCAATTGTGCTTTGGGCTCCCTCCCACCACAGCCTAAATAAATTTTTCCTCTTTTAAATATTTCATGTCACCCATGGCCACACAATGTACATTCTGTAAAGTTCCATTCCTTTGCCTTTACCCAAAACCTTTACAAATTATTACTGACACAGGATTTCAGATCTGTGTCCTGTTTAATGCTGACCAAAGAAAGATGCACTAGATGAGCTTTTGTTTATTCTTCCAATTTAAGCCTTTCCTTTAAGCAAATCAACAGGCAAGCCCTTTGGCCTAACTCCACATCAGAAAGAGCTTACAATAAAGGACCTGAATTAGAAAAAATGTTATACTAATATATTACTAACAAAATTGAATATTCTCTTCTGAAACTTTCAACATTCACAATAATTTGTTAAAGAACATGCTTAATAAAACAGTGAAGATAGTGAAATATGAAATCCACTTGCTTCCTCAGCTCCTTTCTTTTTTCTAAGGAAAAATGCCCTGTTCAGAGCTATCCTTCTGGGAAAGCTGGGTTTTTACTCCAGTCTACTCACAGCTCAGTTAATTATCTCGATAATAAACTGCAATAGGAGTAAGGCTATAAAGCTGAGGGCATGATGTCTCCTCTGCATCACAGGGGATGTGATGTGTGTGAGGGGATTTACTCCAGAGAAGCTCTGCCTAGTCCCTTGGATCAATCACCACTTAGTGGCTGGAAAGCACTGTGCGTGTTCCTGGAGCAAATCTTATTTACCTCCATCCAAATGGAATCTAGTTCATGTTTTCCAAGATAAATTTGTAATAGGAATGGAAGTGCGATAACTGAGGAAGATTATGACCCTCCATGTCCATCAACAGTATCCAAGAAGGCAAGTAAACTCAGTCACCTATTTTTATTTGTCATAAAAAGAATGCAGATGTTTCCTGTGTTTCCTGTGACAATGACACATGACAACAGATGCTTTGAGCAGATCAAGCAATAACCTATAGGAGTCAATAAGCTGAGGGAAAAACACATCTTTAAGGCTGGAATTTTTAATGCCAGGAGCCTTCCTAAAACTGTCATTTGTTAGCCAACACTTTTTAGACATAAAAATAAAATGGGAAGGAAAGAGAGCAGAATACATACATGCTTCCTTAACTCTACAGCAAGAAGCTGGGCAGAAGACACAGTTCCACACAGAGGCTCTTCAAGAGAGCAAAGCAGTGGCAAATTTGGTGCAAATACTGTTTATTAGCCTCATGTAGCAATTTTAATTTCTTTTAGAATGAATCTAGGGGCAATTCATTAATAATAAATATGATTTAAATCCTCTATTGGGACATCTCCTTAATTAGGATATGGCAATTCACAAAAGCAGCAGGAGGAAAAAACATATGCAATGATTTGCATAAACATGATTTGCTAAAACAATTTTTGATTGGAATGCTGTTAATGTTGGGGTTCTACATGCCACACATTGCTACATTCCTTTTTACACCAGCAATGCCCTGAGTTTTGCTCTGAAGACATCTGCTATGATTTTTAAGACCACCTAACCATTTTCCTTGAACATTCCTCAGACGTAAAATCTATTTTCCACGCTTTGTTTCCATAGATACAGCAACTTTTTTTATTAATCAGAATGATAGCCTGCAAATTGCTAAGCAAACACATCATCAGCAAGCAGTTAATGTTCCACGCTGTGTCTGTTTAAACAGGGTCCCACTCTGATCACATTTAATTTTGGACAGTGAAGGCAGAGTGGGATGGGACAATGTGATACTTTCTAAATGGAGATTTTGACACTGTGGTTCAAGACAGAAACCTAGGTCAGTCATCACTTCATACCACAGCTGCGGAGCATACTGAGAAAAGCAATCAGTTGCTGCTTAGGGGAGGAAAAATCCCTGTCAGGGAGACCAAATTAAAGCATCATTTCGTCCAAGTATTTGACTAAATTGAACTTTAATCCAGGAAACCTAAACAGACCGACCGAAGAGCAGAGGGGAAAGGGTTCTCTCAATCTATTGAGTTAAACGGAACTCTGGAAACAGGCATCCAAAGTAAAGGCTCCAGCATCTTTTGCAGAGACAGTGATTTGAGTTTACTTTTGTCTGTCTGAATAGGGCAGTGAAGCAAAACAGATGGGTTAATAATTATTACTGGGCTGAAGTTGCTACATTAGCTTTCCAGGGCAGAAAAACCTCAACCCTACAAATTTAGCATATACATTAAAGTAGCTGAAAGACTCAGTAGAAGTGGGAAGACTCACAAGTATTCAGAAATCAGAGGTACTTTAAAATAAAAAAAGATAATTTTAAATCATATGCACAAACATTCTCTCTCTCTCCCTTCTCTTCTCCAAATAACTGAACTGGTTAAAAAGGAGAATTAGATTATCTCAAGAATATTTGCAGCAAGTTTAAGAAATACAATTAAGCATGGTTCCATACCAAAAAGAGGTACTGTGTTGCAGAAACACAGTATTAAAACTGGTTGTCTCTGACTAGTGTTCACATCAGACAAGTATTTGATACTCAAGCTGAGTGTCCAATATTGAAATATTCCACAGTATAAAGCACAAATTTAAGGTGCAAATCCAGTAAACTCTAACCAAGAGGAGACAGTGGTGTCATGGATAAAAGGTAATTCTGTGGACTCATCTGTGCCTGTCTCATATATTTATGTAGTCGTATTTATCAAATAAAGCAGCACAATACTGGACCTCCCAAAACTGACATATCGACATATAACTAGGGATGATCCTAAGTGAAATTAAGCTTCATTTACGTTTGTGACAGAAATAATTTCCACTTTCTCGATGTTGCTGTGGCTAGTGTATCTGTCATGGTGTTAGTCTGACAGTTGTTTTTATTTAAATTTATCAAGCAAGTCCACCACCAGTGGGCAGATATTACTATGGCAACTCAGCACAATTGGAGAAACTGTTCTGAAGTTGTTAGGCAACACAATGCCATCAGCGGCTGATGTTGCTCAAGCTTAGTGCAGTTCATGCTGTCTGGAGTCATCTAATTAAGTAGACCTAAAAAAGAGCACTCAGTCAAGAAAGTGATGTGGAAGCAAGCTGTCTTTGTGATAAAAAGTAAAGAATAACAATACAGAGCAAAAAAAAGAATAAAACAGAAAGGTGGCTCATTTTTTTATTTTGCAAAACTCAGTATAAAGCAGGAAACGCGTTTATTAGGTTTCTAAAATGCAAATATGTAGTTGTTAAGAAAATGTATATAATTATATAAAATTAATTATTTTTTTTAAATTCTGAAAAAAAATTAAAAATTATATTCACTTTAGAACACTGTTTCCGTTCATATCCCTGCAATAGTTTTAATTTGGTCTGCATTGGTCTATATAAAACAAATCTTAGTAGCTTTCCTGAGGAAGAAATTCTTAACATAGTTTGAGGACTACACATCATAAGTAGAGCTACCCTTCACTTTGGCTATCTAAAACATTAAGAACTGATGGCTGCAGAAATAAGCGCTTTATCTCACACAGGAGATGGTTCCTGCAGAGGAGTGAAGCACATTGCCAGAGCAACATGGACAAGTTAATGGTGCTGCTGCTGCCTGCCATGTGCTTGCTATGTGGCAAAAAAAACCCCCAACCAAACAAACAAAAAAAAACCAAAAACAAAAAAAAAACCTTTTCTTTTTGGCATAATGGAGCAATAAATTCAAACACAACTTTTAAAGCGAGGACTAATCAGTGAACTAGGAATTACTATCCAATTACTTACTGTTCCATCTGTCTGCTGTACAGTGAGCTGAGTATATGCTTACAGGTTTGGAAGGAAGACAGAGACAGCAATAATACCTTGGAGAAACATTCCTCTACATGCAAAAGGAAATCCCTGCTGACAACACCCAGTTTATTGCTAATTGCCAGAGGAAGGGGAGAACAGCTAACATCACAAAGATGACTGGAATAAATTACTTGAAATGTGCAAGTGCAAAGGACTCAATGAAACTGAACTAAGAGAGTTTGGGGTTTTGTCGGGGTTTTTTTAATCTACAGTTCCAAACATGCAAACAATTTTAAAATGCTATAAGATACACCACATCGAAGTATCACACAGAAACTTGTTTTGACATTTCTAATTAAATGTGGAGGGACTTCTTTGGGCCTAATACAGCTAAAATAAATACTGTGTGGTTTATACCATGAAGGATCCTAGCACTACCCTTCTGCAGAGGCAAGCACAGAAGTACTAAGTGAAGACAACTGTAGATGCACCTGCTTAACTCTTCAAAGTAAAAATTAGATCAGTTACAACAGTTTTAAGAATTATCTCCTAGACTAGATGTAAATCTCACATATCAGAAGCCTTCTGCCCTCAACACCTTGAGGACTGCAGCTCTCCGATGCTGCTAGTTACTCCTATTACTCTTGCAACGTTACTTGTGATAACTTGTGTGCTCAGATGTCCCTGCCTGAACAGTTGGAGCTCTTGCACACTATTATCTTGCTTAATAAACCTCCAGATTTCTTTGAGGAAAGTGACAATTTCTTAGAGATTTTCTGTTGTACTATTTGAAACACAGTAGCAAGACACAGACTATTGGAAAAAGGAATCATGAATCCAAAAATAAGTGTTATCTAAGGTAAAAATTATTTCAGGTTATAGATCCTAGATAGCATTCATTGAACTCTAGTTCGGCCCCACTTCACCTCTTCATTTCATGTCCACTATCTGTTGGAGAATTATCTACTGACATTTAAGTTTGTATCCATTGCTCCACTCCTCCTTGCTAGGAAACACTGACCTGCCTAGTCATTAGTACTGATAATTTAATTACTTCTTTCCGAGAACCCTAGTTGGGTTCAGCAAAAATATGGACTTACTATCTAGGGGAGGTATGGAAGGAGAAGAACTTCAGCTACCTTTCCCCTTGAGCAGAAAAATAACTTTTAAAAAAGTCTCAGAAAATTCTTTTGAGCTAGAAAATGATCCAGAGTATAAATATCAATTAACTTGTAAGGTCAGACTTCAACAAGCCATAAGGAACCATGTGGGAAGTTTCTTTATACACTGGAGAAGCTGACGGACAGTATAAGAATTATAAAATAGCTAATAAACCAGTAACAGGAGAGAGAGGATGGGTTTTATTTTAATGCAAGTGGGACTATCAGGCTGCAGAGGTGCCCAGGATGTTAATATTTCAGTAACTACTTTCTAGTTCATATTTAGCATGTAAATCTATGCATGTTTCACTGATGACAAAATAATTTGGTTATCAACCTGCTGAAATGCAAAAATGATGAAAGTTTTGGCCCCATTTCTTTATTGCATCATTTCTTCCAGCAAAACAAATGAAAGAAATTAATGTCATAAATCTTTTCAAACTAAACCAATGCTGAGTCTAAACTTCTATTAATTTTTGTTTAGTGTTCAAAAAGAATCCAGGAGGAGCCACTGGCATAGCCTGTTGCTGGACGCCCTCCAAATATTTATTTTACATGTGTATTTTCACTTGGCAGCTTGTACTATTGAAAATATAAGTGATGAATAAAGAATAATATGCAGTGCATGTGATGAAATTAACTCTTTTCTCCTACCTTTTCTTCTAATTTAAGTAAAATGGCAACAACATAGTTCAGAGATCTTTTTCTCAGTTGCTTCTATTTGCAGATCACTTCATAAGAGAAGATAGCTATTCTTGGTTAGTTCTGCATACCAGATTTTCCAAAGGCATCTACAAAACACTAGACACCAATAAGGATATTCTTGGGTCCCTTCCCAATTCCATTAAAGTCAGTAATGAAATGTAGTTCTGTTTAGTACTGTCAAAGTACTTAGTTGGGAAACTACATTTTAGAGAACAGCGTCTTCGAGCTATAAAATCTGCAACCAGTAGCATTATCTCCAGTGATGCAAAAATCATCTCTATAGTTCTTAATGTTATTGAGTGACAGCCACAGAAGCATGTGTGTTGGGTTTGTGTGGCAAGGTTTTGGTAGTGGGGGGGCTACAGGGGTGGCTTCTTGTGAGAAGCTGCTAGAAGCTTCCCCTGTGTCTGATAGAGCCAATGCCAGCCGGCTCTAAGACGGGCCCGCTGCTGGCCAAGGCCAAGCCAGTCAGCGCCTCTGTGATAACATATTTAAGAAGAAGAAAAACACTTAGAGAGAGCGAGCTTTTGCAGCCAGAGAGAGGAGTGAGAAGATGTAAGAAACTCTGCAGACACCAAGGTCAGTGCAGATGGAGAGGGAGGAGGAGCTCCAGGCGCCGGAGCAGAGATCCCCCTGCAGCCCGTGGTGAAGGCCATGGTGAAGCAGGCTGTCCCCCTGCAGCCCATGGAGGAAGGATGAGGGGGTGTAGAGATTCCACCTGCAGCCCGTGGAGGACCCCACGCCAGAGCAGGTGGAGGCACCTGAAGGAGGCTGTGGCCCGTGGGAAGCCCACGCTGGAGCAAGTTCCAGGCCGGACCGGTGGACCCGTGAAGGGGAGCCCACGCCAGGGCAGGTTTGCTGGCAGGACTTGTGACCCCGTGGGGGACCCCACGCTGGAGCAGTTTGCTCCTGAAGGTCTGCACCCCGTGAGAGGGACTCCATGCTGGAGCAGGGGAACGATGAGAGGAGTCCTCCCCCTGAGGATGAAGAAGCGGCAGAAACACCGTGAGATGAACTGACCGTAACCCCCATTCCCCGTCCCCCTGTGCCGCTGAGGGGGGGAAGGGTTGAAGCCGGGAGTGAAGTTGAGCCCGGGAAGATGGGAGGGGTGGGGGGAAGTGTTTTAAGAGCTGATTTTATTTTCTCATTCCTCTACTCTGTTTTGCTTAGTAATAAATTAGATGAATTCCCTCTCTAAGTTTGGTCTGTTTTGCTCGTGACGATAATTAGTGAGTGATCTCTCCCTGTCCTTATCTCGACCTACAAGCATTTCATTGTGCCTTTTCTCCCCTGTTTGGTGAGTGAGGGGAGTGAGAGAGCGGCTCTGGTGGGCACCTGGCCCCCAGCCAGGCTCAACACACCACAGCATGTAATCCACATACATTGTTTAGCATGCAAAATCGACAAGTTATAGATTGCATACCTTTTTTTGCTCTGACAAGCAAGGCTTCAGTGTGCAGAAGTATGTAAAGATTAAACAGTCACTTGTTCAACAGCACTGAAGCCATCTTTGGGTACCCATCTTTGCTGGAATGACCTCAAATACGCTCCTAGGAACATGTTTGCTTTTTTCAAGGTTACGTGTCTTCTTGTGCCTTGTAGTAAACTAACAGTCTTTATCTTCCCCACCACTTCCAACCGATGGGCCTCCAGTTTCTAATAGAAATGTTAACCCACAGAAGCATAACCTTACCTTTCCCATTATTAAATTTCCTGTGGGTATTATTTTGTTTCACAAGGTCACGCAATTGTTTTATGCAATATGTTTATGATCATCCTCACTATTTTCTATCATCTCT
The DNA here is from genome assembly GCF_028858705.1 of Grus americana. Lineage (NCBI taxonomy): Eukaryota > Metazoa > Chordata > Aves > Gruiformes > Gruidae > Grus > Grus americana. The sequence goes on from NC_072857.1 coordinate 27,597,179, forward strand.
TGACTTTGTGGCATGAATAAACTGAAACTACTTTTTGTGCTATACCTATTAGTAAGACCCAAGTCCAAGACCAGGCTTTAGGCTTATATTCATGAATATTAGCTAGTAATCTTACTCCAGCCTGACTGTTTTTCATTCTGTCTTGGCCCATTTTTGTCTCTCTTTTCCATAACTGTTTGTCCCCAAATGTGATTGTTTAATTATTCTGGCCTTCAAAAATGTGTTTAAGAGGAATTTTTTTATTATTATTTTGATAACAAAAAGGTCTGCAGTTTGTCTGCTCACTCCCTTTCTTCAAATTCAGTTATTTTTGAAATAATTCTCCAGTATTCTGGTATCAAATAAATTAAATAAAAAAACCTTTCACATTCCATGGCTATCAGATGTCTGGCGAGGAAATAATTTGATCCCTTTCAGGTGATCACATTAAAATGTTTTCGTTTTCGTTCCAGATGTAGGAATCCTCATTTTCAAGCAGTTATTTCTGTTAAGCATCTTTTTCTTTTTCTTTTTTTTTTTTGCCTCTACATTCTATATTATCAACCATACTAAAAATTGAAGTATTCGTTTAAGTTTGGGGGCAATATCCACATTATCTTTAATCTCCAGTTAGAAAATATCTGCTAACAGAGAATAAAGACAAGCAGAAAATGACATTATTATAAGGCATTTAATTTCAGATATAGATTGTGAAGCAAATGCTATTTCCAGTGGTGAATCCTTAAACAATCAGAGAGCCATCAGGAATGGATGCTGTTGTGATATGATTTTAGTAATTAGTGAGGACATAATATAAGAAATTGCTTTAGGGGCAAAAGAATGACCTGAGGAGAAACAGCTATTTAGTTCTAATTAAATGGAAAGTAAAAGGAAATATAGTCTAAAGATTCAATTTTAAGTGTACAAACTGTTTATTAATGGGATTATTTGGAAATTAAAAAGCTTTGAGATTTAAATATGGAAGAAACTTGAAATTTCTTTCAAATAGTGGTTCTCAAACTCCATTTCCAGTGAACTGTCATACAGCAGTAAAGCACGGACAGGGTCTGTCTTACATAAGGGACACATCTATAGTACTGGCCATATGGTTGGAAAACAGTAAGAGACATGAGCTGCTATTTGCATCTCATGGATGTACTATCTACATTTTCCTCTATGGGAAGTGTATATTTACATACATTTTTAGCTGTGGTATGTCAAGAAAGCACGTATATACATATGAAGATAAGTCCGCCAAAAGTTTTCTGCCAACACTTTGCCTCCTCTTTATCACCTATAGAGTTTACCAGCAACTATTGAAGCTCTCTGCACAAATGCAGACCATTGCTGCATACTAGCAGATCAGTTTGCCCAATTCTTATTATTGCAAATGTGTCAGTCCTAACCATTTTCCAGAGGCCTATCGCTGACCAACAGCCTACCAGTGACTGTCAAGAGCCGGCCAGCAGCCTGGCACCTGCCCTTTCCCACTGTCTCTGGGGTTAGAGTACAGTCATCCATGACAAGGACTTAGACTGAACTTGCACTCCAAACACAGAGCCAACATATGAAGATCTGCCTAGAATTAAGACAGACCTAGTACAAAAGCCCAGCCTAACTCGCTTTATTCATTGTGCACAAGAGAAAGAATAACAAACTTCTGACCTTTACTGTCCCCACTGAATGTCCTCCAGCCGAAGACAAGCCTATACCCATGCTGCTGAGGCACTGGATTAGACAGCTGTGAGCATGATCATCTGTTGGCAATGGTGGATACAGCCACCAGAGAGGGCAGGTCCTGTCCCTGTATCAGCATGTCCTGCAGAAGCACTGTGCACACCACAAGCACCTCCAGGAGGTCCAGTACCTGGGCTTTACATACACTGTCAAATTCACTACAATGCATGAGGCTAACCTCCACTTCACTAAGTGACAGTACTATAGATATACGAGTCATACTTAAATGAGAAATAGCTCACTAGAGCAGTAATTTCACCAATGCTGAGTTTCAGGTAAGAGGATTCTGCTCTGGAAGTTAGACCGCAGCCCACAGTATGGGACAGATGAGAAGATGAGAGCAGTAGAAGTGCAGTGCTCTCCAACAGCAGGAGTCCCTGAAAACATTCTATCTGACTCATTAGGAATTATTCTTAAGCTGAGCAGAGAAAATTGAGTCATAAATGACTCATCCACTTACCAGATGGGAGGAAAGCATATATGAAATTTGGGACTGCCACTTGGGGAACATCATGAGCCACTATTGCTTGAACTGTGAGTCAGCTTCACTGCCTGCCACAAGATGGGGAGCATACAGAGTGATGGATGCAGAAGCAATACACGCCTTCACCTTCTGGCTAGTCCCCTTTTTGAAATGTATCACAAGGGAAAGGTGTTTAGAATTTGACTTCCATCTCTGTTTAGCTATTGAGCAAGCACAGATGTTAACTAGCCTTATCCAAATCAGGTTCATGTCTTAACTTTTACACAGCTCTAACAGGTATCCAATAAAACTTCAGGAGATAAAAAAAATTTTGTCATGTCTGCTCTGTTGCAGGCAGCTTCTTAGTCATTAAATATACATAGGTATTTTGCTACCAAAGCAAAAGTGCTCATTAAAGGTTGGTGAGCAATGCCAGAAATCTGTAACCTTGCACATCATAACTGTTCCAATAAAAGTGGAAAATCAAGGCAGAAAGAAAGCAACAACTACTCATCTTCAGTGGCACTTGCCAAAATTCCAGCACTTTGTCTTTTAGAATCAGAAGTCTCAAATAGCAGAAAGACTAACTTCAGAGCATGGATTTACATCAATCCCTTAATTTGACCTCGCATTTTCTGTACTGGAAGCCTCTCTGAGCTGCCTGTGTACATGCTGGAAAGTCTGTAGCATCCAATCCAGTCCTTGAAGTTTGCTCTGAGACAGGAAAGCTACTATAAATCAGCTTCAAGCTGACATCTAAAAATACAAAGCACATAACCACCCATCCTTTTTCTGGCCTGACATCTGACAGTTCAAAGTTAGTCAAGGGCCCATCAGCCCTGTCCTACTTATTTACTTACTAATGTCATAAGCAGCTTAGTCAGATACAGCTGTTAAGTTTTTTGTCTTTAGTCTTACGGTCCAAACATTCCAGATTTCCACCTAAGTGACCACAGCAGCCTGCCCAGGGGTGCATTACTCTGCAGCTTTAGCAGAACAATATTCACTTGACATATATTTGCCTTGGGAGCTCAAGATGTATCTTCTATGGGGATGAAAGGTATTTGGAAACCAAGGTCTGCTAGGTGCCACTCTAGACCAGAATTTAAACCTCAGCTCACTGTGGTGAGCTCAGCTCACCTATGGTGACATACCATAGATGGGTATGTCCTTGCAGTCATGGTACAGTTACCCTACTGTAAGTATGATACAGATTTTCATCATTCCATAGTGAAAATCTCCACATTATTACTTGTCACAGCTACAGAAATCAGCTTAACAGGTGTTCCAGTATGACCTAATGTACCATAAAGTTCACGAGCTATTTGCAGGAATATCTTGATAAAAGTATCATGATCTAAGTAAGCATTAGCATTTAAATAAGTTCAGCTACAGATGTTGTCACAGTACCTAAGAAAAATTCAGGTTAGAGTTTTTGCTGGTCCATAACACTAAATAGCACTGCATATATGCTGACAAATCCAAACTACTTCCCAAGGGACATCAGCATTGTTACACGCCATTTTTATCCTCTTCTTTTAGAACATATGCAGAAAATTAGTATTTGTGCGTATTAGTTCCTTCGACAATATAATATCATGGCTACAAGGCAGTGGGTTTTCTTATGAGAGAACAATCCCCTCATGGTACCAGGCTGTCGTCATCATCAACATCTAACAGGCAATTTGTGTATGAGAATTTAAAATAAGAGATTAAATATTGTCAACCATAAAATTCTTCTGCTTGGAAAAGACTCTTTATCAGCATTTGAATTACAAGTATTGCTTCTACTTCACATTTAATAAATAATGACTGATGCCTAAAAATTACTTTAGTATTGGTATCAGAGATCCAGACACATTCCTGAGCCTTCTCTTGCCTTTCTTCCATGGGGACAAATCCAAACTAGTGATTTCCATGCTAAATATTTGAAATATTTGAGTACAGTTCAATTCAAGACAACTCTCCGTTTTTGGGGGGTGTTTGATGCATGTATTCATCATGTGTGGCAAAAAAATATAGAGATTTTTCATCTAAAATAGCAATTCTGTTAAGAAAAACATAATCCTGGCTGAATGATTCACTTTCACCCTTAAAGAAGAGCCCTTAGTACTAACCAGAGTTCTCTCCACCCGCTTCTTTGGAAGATGGGATTTCTCTGTAGCTAGAATTGCAGATCTGAAGCTTAAATTGCAATTAAGTAGTCCCTAATTTCCTTGTAGAGGCTAATTTCAAAAATGCAATATGTGAGGTCTGATGGGAAAAAACATCTATAGTTATCGTACTCAAACACAGCAACCTTGATGAGAAAATTCCAGGTAATTTTTCAGTTTACAGCTATTTGGTTTGTTTCAGTATTTCATTCCAAGTCTTTCTGGCCTGGGACCCACAAAGGGACATAGAAATGTGATCTTCATGAGTCACACTTGTCAAAAGTTTATTTAACCACCAAGCTAGGAGGGACACATAGCCCCAAGCACTCATTCAGTGCTTTTCTTTAAGGATGTTGCATTTTTTGCATAAAAGAATGAGAAACAGAATGTACACAAGAACAGCCTAACTATTGCCAAGCAGCTGGCAGTGACCTAGGAGACAGATAACTGCATTATCACCTGCATTTCAATGCTTGCTTCTGGTGTTTTGTAGTAAAACAACACAACAAAACACAACATGCTGAGATATTAAGAAGTGGAAGAGGTTTCAGGCAGACTTTGCTTAGCCTTCAAAGAACACTGGAAGTTCCTGCCGACCACCTGAAATGTGACTTTCCAGCCATTATCATTGTGTCAGCACTATTGTCTCACCTCGTGTTAAACAAGCATTTAACTTTTTTACCTTAAAAGATTTGAGAATTGACCTGCCAGATGTGATCCATTAAAACTATTTATTTAGCCCTGGTTTCAAGCAATAACGTCGCCTGATTTTGAGTTTGCTTAGCAGACAACTGCTAAATTATTCAGAAGTATGGTGTCTGATTAAAGCACAGTCCGGGGGGGTCAAAACTGTAAAGCAATTCAAAACTGTTTCCAAGAATTTCAAAATTCATATGTAACTCTTGAGAATGGAATATGAGGAGAAATAGATAACATTGTATGTTTAAAAATGTTAGAGATTTACAGAAACTGTCATCATAACAATTAATTTCTCTTTGACTGCTAAACATGTCAGCCTAGTTAAAATCTTTAAAGATTCATTGAAAAACATCATTTACATCATAAAAGTGACCCTCTGGCAGAACAGGAGACATGAGAAACTCCCCAAAGAACTGAAGTCTGGCTTCCTGAGTTAGCCTGTTCCTCCCTCTTGTCCCAAAGACCAGCCAGTAATTACTGAATTTTCCTCACTTTTACTTTAAGGTACCAGAAACTGAGTGACGGAAAAATGAACTGGAGTTTCTTTAAAGAGTGGAGTAGGTTTTACTAGAGAACAGGTACTACAAAACCAGCCAGTGGGAGCCAAGTCGCCTCCTATAGCTATCTGGAATGAACATGTGCCGCTCAGATTAAGTGCAGTCCTTGATATGGCCACAGAAGATACGTAAAGCTACAGAGGATCTAAGGTCTCCTACTGTTGATAATGACTCATATCCTGTATTTCTCACATAAGACAGCAAGTTCCAGCTATTTATGGTACAGCCCATTTAAAATCTCTTTTCATGAAGAAAAAATCCTGTCAGTTGCCATTCAGGAGTTGATGTAGGAGGCCAGCTAGCATGTTACAGAAATTATCAGAGAAAAATACTATAATCACAAAAAAGTCAAATGTTTCCTCTTGAGCCCTTTGAGATAGCAGATGCATAGTCATAAGCAGAATCTTTTGTCTCTGAAGATTTTCTTCATACACAGATCACCCTAGAAAAAAAGAAGGGTGGAAAAATATGGTACAAAATATTTCAGTCCACTGAGTTCTATGCCATGTATCTTATGGATGTATCAACTCTTCCCCCTGCTTTGCCCCAAAACACAGGATGTGAACCTGCCTTGTGGAACTGGATGTGGAAGGAGCAGAGTGTGTGCCTGTGCCTGCTGCTGACTCATACTCAATGTCTTGCAGGCAAAAGGAGGAGTACTACTTAAATGCAAAGCTACAATTTATATTAGTTTAATTAAAACCCTAACAGTCTAATCAAAGAATTATTTGTCCAGTTAAAATGTGATACTAACATTCATAGTTCAAATTTTACTGAGTCAAAACTGATATACACAAGCTTTCTACTATCTACTCATTTCTCTGGTGTTACACTCAGCTTTGCTCTGCCCCTTTGGGTCCTAAGGTCAGTCACTTCAGCCTATGGGAACACTATAGTGAGACCTTAATGTCCCAAACCTTCACTGGGAGGAGCATGATGGTGGTGAGGTGATGTTGATGGTGGGAGGAGGAAGGGGAGAGTCCCCTCTTTTGCAGGGAGTGTGATATTACATTGATGGTTTATTCCTCCTCACCCTATGGACCACTTGGGTCTATTTTCATACATTTTCTAACATGTTTTTACACCTTGTTCTTTCACCAGGTGTTTCTACCTGGTAGTTATTTCCTATAAATATTATATACAATGGAAAAAAATCAACTACAGAATTACTACACTATAGGAACTTAAAATAAAACCCATAGTTATTGCTGTTGAACTTCAGTTGTGAACTCAGCAGTCTATTAAAAAGATTAAAAGACATTTCTAGGCAAAACTGCTGACTTTTCCCCATGCAAGTGGAATAAATTGTAATAGATGCCTTGTTTTTTCAGTTATAATTTTTAACTGATTCATAGTATCCAGATGCTAAACACTGTTCATATTTTACTACACATACAACAAGAGTTACCAGTTGCACAATGTAATTAATTTGAAAGTAGTCCCTGATTGCTAAGGGATGTTTTATAAAATCAAAATGGCCAGTTAAAAATATCACCAGGCAGTAAATTTTACAAGTGCTGAGTTTCAGTTGTGTAGGAAATTAGGTGTTAGGAGACTTGAGTATGATATTGACTGATCTCTCCAGAGTCATATTCTGCCATCATTCCCCTTGGAATCAACAGGAATTTTGAATGAAAATCAATAGCAGGATATTATGTTGTGATTAAATGCCTTAGGGATGATGTATATAGTGAAAAAAAAGTTGAGATCACATAAGACAGGATTACTGGCAGTATAAACACAATCCAATACAGGAACTGCAGTTCTCCTGTTGCAAGGAAACTTTCACAGGATCATAGAATGGTCGAGGTTGGAAGGGACCCGTCAAGATCATCCAGTCCAACCCCCTTGCTCAAGAAGGGGCACCTACAGCAGGTAGCCTGAGACCATGTCCAGTTGGGATTCGAATATCTGCATGGATGGCAACTCTATCACCTCTCTGGGCAACCTGTGCCAGTATTGGATCACCACTTTCATGACAGAAGCACTTACTAAACTGCCTATCCCTATTAAGAATTACTAATAAGTAATGCCAAAGTGAGAACAGACAAAAGTATTTTTCAAATAAGATAAACTATACATGCCTGTGCTGTCAGATCTTTTCCCATGTAGTGTCCAAAGGGGAAATTTTGATTTTTCATTGTGAAGTAGTCAAGGTCAGTTCTGACATACTGGTCTTTGGAGACATAAAGGGAGCATCTGCAATCTATATGTACAACCTCTGACCAAAATACTTATATCTAGAAAGGATGAAGATGGAGAGGAGATGTCACTACCTGGTTATGGGTCCCAAGGGATGGTTGCTTTATGAGCAGAAAACATATGCATTGCTTTTATCTAATAAGATACACAAGCCCAAACTGCAAACAACAGGACAATGTAGAAAATGCCAGTGGGTAACACTTTTCTGACCATGATTCTAAACTAAGATTATCCATCTCAAAAACTGCATTGAAAGACCAAAGGAAAAGGCAATTGCACTATTCAGCGGAACAAATATTTCCACCATCAAAAGCAGCAGAAATCAGTTCTAAGGCCCACCTATGCAGCCACTCCAGTTTCTGGTACTCTGCAAGATTCTTGACTGTGGAATAGTCACGAAGGGAATGATTTCCTAAACCTGAATTCCTGCAGTCCCATTCTGAGGAAGAATAGATCAACAATAAAGCCAAAAAAAATTTAAAAAAACAAACAAACAAAAAATACCCAGAAGTTGAGATACATACATTTTCCATTTAGAATCAGAATAATTCAGGTCAAAAGGGCCTTTCAGGAGGAGTCTAGTCCCAATTCCTACTCAAAGCAGGGTCAGCTATGAGGTCAGATTGCTCAGGGTTTTATCCAGTTTAATTTTTTCAAAATTAAATTTGCAGATGACTCCTCTGAGGTACATGTATATGAGCAGGGAAACTGGCAAACTGCCAGAGTATAGCTGATTTACAACCTACTGCTGAACTGGAAAAAATAAGTTGAAACTGCCAGCACCGAGGTCAACAGACAACTCAGGAATCAAGACTCTTCTGAACTACTATGAAACTTCCTGGATTGTTGTTACAGCATATAAACATGAGACAATGAATCCCAATTAATTTGTGCACAACGCTGGACTCTACAGGACATACTTGAAATACCAATTCTGTGCTTTAGAGAACTCCATCCTCTGTCATAATAAGAAACTTTATTGCAGCAATAAAGCAATTTATATGTCTTAGATTTAAGGTTTCTTGCTCCAAACAGATGTGCAGTCTGGCTCACAGGGACTCTTACGCCGATACTCTTCTGCCATGCCAGTATTAATCAGAGTAACGTCTTTACTAAAGTAAACTTTTTCTGAATCGTGTTTGGCCAAACCCCATTCAGCACAAGAGGAACACAAGGCAAAAAGCAAGAATGGGGCAGAGATGTTCTGCCCAGGGCCAGAAGTACTTCTGCTTTTAGCCAGATTATTCTGGAGATGTAAACCAAAATTATTGCATAACATCTGGGAATGCTAACACATACCCATATCCTACAGAAGACTAATCTCAACAGTTTCACATTTGGAAAAAATCAAATGAACAGAAACAGTAACTAGTCAAGAAGTATTCAATAAAAATCCTCCAGAAATTTCCAAAGCTTACAATAGCCCCAGTATGAAAAAAATCAGGTAGCAGCTGAATGTTTGCAAATTTGGTAACACAGGAAAATAAAAGTCACAACTGTTTAAAAAAAAATAACAAATGAAAAACCACAAAACAAAAAACCAAACACAAACAAAAAAAGAAAACCAAACAAACGAATGCAAAAACCCCACAGCCCACACCACTCACAGGTCACTGCAGTCTTTCCAGATGCTGGTTCTTGTAACTAGAGTTACCTGAAGAATTTACAGTTCTAATGTTAAAAATTGGGAAATAGTGATGAGTGGATAATTTGATTATACTTTATTTATTTCATTTGTTCTTCATTCCATGTACTTCATAAAGGCCACTATCAGTAGCTTACGTATTATGATGCAAAACTTCTAAGAAGCCTGTGTTCATGTGTTCGCAAGGAAACATGCAAACGCAAACTTGACTCCTTGGAGGACACATACAGCCAATGGGAACTGTGCAGTGTGAAAAACTGTATGTCCTACACTAAGTGCTTTTGTTAATCCTCTGCCTATTCAATTAATTTCTCAACCACCACAAAGAATAAGACTATATTAGTAGTTCCAACATTTATTTTCATTATATTTATTATAAAAACAAGGATCAAACAAATGGCCAAAGAACGGAGAACAATCCATGAGTGCATTTCAGTTCATTTGACTTCAAAATACTGTCCATCAAAAGATTCCTTGTATTTTTTTTTTATATCATCACACACACTCTAATACTTTAAAAAAAAAAAATCACTAAATAGTTCTTTGGAAATGTGCCTAAGTTCATCTCTTCAAAGGTATGAACAAGCAGGAAGGATATATTTTTAGCAGCACTTTGAAATTCATGTTTCAGAGAATGGTTTGTGAAGTCTGAGAGCATGCCACGCAAATGACCTTTCCTTTCTTCCAAGTAATTAATATATAAAAGACCCTTAAACTGTATCAGTTTTGGCAGTGACTGTCTCTCAAGTACCTGGATTTAATAATCAACAAGATGCCTCTCACATTCTCTTTTGTTGTACTCTTATTTCATTGTTTGCTGTTCCTATTACAGAAATTCTGCAACTCTAACGAGAAAATTCAGAACTTAATCTTTTAAAATGTCTTTTGCCCTTCCCCCTCCCCTTAAAAACATCCAAAGCTCACATTAATCCCAAGACTGGAAAAGCTGATAATATCTAAAGGCTGGAGAGAGTATCAAGGAAGAAAATAGGAGGAAAACATCCTAATGTGAAACATAATCTAAGATTCGCTGCCAAGCAAGTTCAGAATGTTTGCATTTTGTCAATGCATCTTTTCATTTGATTGTGTCTAACCCTTCATATGTTTGAAAAGTAAGAATAATAGGAACATGATCTAGTGTTAGCTGTATTAATGGATAACATGTATTTCATATAGACTGAATTATATAGTTGGTAAAAATGTTATTTCATATATGGGATTAAGGGCTTCTTACTTGAAAGAATTATCAAAAGTTACACGTAGTACTGCATTAAAAATACTACCTGAAAATAGGCATATCTAAGGGTGCTTTGTATTGCTCCTATTGTTAAATTGAGGCCCTATTATTCTAGTCATCAAAACGTAACCATGAGTCTTTCTCACCCTCAAAAAAAGGAATGATTTATATCCCCAAGCAAGCTCATGTTGTAAGAATACATATATAAATCAAACGAATTAGAGATTTGGCAAAGAATCAGGAAATCTCAGAGGATTTGCAAACAACATTAAATTGCTGGTTAAAAAAAAGTCAGTCGCATACTTGTATCACATACATGTTTTGACAGAACGAAGATAGTAAATACTTCCTTTTTTGTAGGACTGTCTTCTTTTCTACCTGTTCTTAACTTGGAATTCAGTTCTCCCCACATTCAGTCACGTAGGGATGAAGATCTCCATAAAACATTCTAACTTTTGCACATTAAAAAAATAAAAAATAATAATTAAAAAAACCCACCACAAACCCAAACAATAATTAAGCTTTAAAAAAAATGTTAACCTGGCAACTTCTTACTTGAATATACACTGAGAACAGAAACAGCCATTGACTTTAATGACTAAAATAAACCTTTCAGCTTCTTTTGCTTCTCCTAGGAAATCAGCAGCCCAAGCAAGGAGTAAGCAACTCTGCTTGGCATTGCACCTGCCACATGTAAGCATCTGCAAGTAGATGCTATCACAGACCAGCATGAACATGGTAATAACTCATTGCTGCAGAAGACAGCTGGCCTTCACTCCCAGATCTGCTCCATTCCATCACACATCTCTCCACAACATAGTCACATTAGATACGGCACTTCCCCATAAAGAGACATTCAGGAGGTTGGAGGGTATTAGTTTGAGTGCTGGGACTGGTTAATGAACAAGTCTGTTTTAAAAAATAAGGAGGCTCCACCTCTAGATCTTGCTTGGACCTACCTGCCACCCTTAAAGGCTACTGCTATGTCAACATAAAATTAAAATCCCACTAAGAAAATCAGGACATTGGAATAAAATGCTTCTGAACAAAGGAGCAGTGGCAGCAAGAATCTCTACTGGCAGATGGACTGAGAACCCTGACTGGAATATGCAGCTTAGACCATGGAAAATAATTAGCATGCCTAAACCACAGATACTAAATTATTTCCTTTAAGAGCTGGATACTTTTAGATGAGAAGCTTACTGAGGATGGCAAGGAGAAGAATTAAACAGACAGGAAAAATGTCTAATACAGGAAATCATCTGGGTAACAGCAACCAGTGATTTAACTGATTTAAACAAAAAATAGTATCTACAACAACACTAAAAACAGTAATATTGTTAATACCAGTGCTTACCTCTCCTAGAAGCCAGCTTGCTTGTTTTCTCTCACCTAAAGCTCCAACGGCATCACTACATTAGTTGCTGCAGACATAGGGCAAAATGCCTGTGCACAAGACCCCTCCTTCCCTCGCACAGCAAGACCAGCACACCTTTACTTTTAGGAAAGGAAGGAGCTTTCAACTGCCATGCTTCACCGCGCATCAACTGTACAGCTCTGTTATAATGGACCCCATGGGGAAAGCAGAGCAATAAAACTAGAAAAGGTGAGAGATGCTTCCAACCCTTTGAAGGACCCTAGACACAAGTAATAAGTCATGTGAGTGCAATCGCTTTAGTTTAATTTTTTTAATGCCAGACAACAAAGAATGTGCTTCAATGGACCACATGAATCTGATCTAATACTACACTGCTATCTAAAGGGGCAAGCTCCTTCCCCTTACCCTAACTAGTATATTACTGCTGCTTCCCTTGTATAGTGCAAGCATTTGTGCAGCCACATGGCGAGTTTATCAGAAAATTGGTTTGGTTGGAACTAAGCCAGCAAAAAACCATAAAAAATTATTCATTTTCAATAAGCATGGTTCCTTGCTCCAGCATACTGTGTGCTCCCTTGGCAACAGCCCAAAGGACAGGGCAAAATACATGGCAGAAGATGAAAGGGAAGGCAGGATCTCTCTTTTCAGTAGAAGACTGGCTTAAAAACATCGACATCAGAGACCTGGTATTAGCTAAACCACCTGAATGGAAATTCTAGCCATGGACTGTACATCTTTTATTCTCAATTAAGATATACTGAAAAAAAGGCCAACATTTCCTTAGTAATTAAAATCAGATATACTTGGTTCAGTAACACATCTTTGATTAGAGAGGAGTACTTATGATTTTCTTTAAGCACATAAGTTTACTGAAGTGAAAAGTAACACTGTTCTTGTCATTCTAGAGGTGAAACTCGGTATAAATGGTGCACACTTCATAAAACTGAGAGCCTGCTTTGAAGACCAAAATAGTAGCTCTGCAGTCAGTGCTCCAAAACATGAAAGCAATGGCTGGGTATGCTATTGAATGAATCATAGGCGGTGAGTGAATTAATCAGTGTAAAAACCTCAATGCATAAAGTAAAGAAACTAAAGGATCTGCAGTTTGAACTGTTAATTTAATTGCCTTTTCAATATATTTCCACGGTACAGCCAATCTTTCATATCTCTCTGAGGCATTACCATTGCTCAGGGTTCTTCAGGGAAACTAACCACATCGGAACTGCTTTAGCTTCACATAATTTGGATATATATGCAACTGAAGCTTTTTGATTTCATTATTGACCAAAAAGCACAATCTAATTTCTTCAATTCTGTTTCTTCTGTAGCCACGTTTTTATGTGTATGCAAGACCAACATGAAAATTTATCATGCAGAAGTGGTTATGCAAAACTGTGCCTATTTCTACCATAAGAGGGTGGGGGGTAAGGGAACTTATGCCTTTCAACAAGAAACTTTAATGCGGAAAAACACAGTTTATTTTAAAATGTCATTCCTATGACATTTTTGCCTTTTTTGGAGATGCAGGGCTTGTTTAAAAGATACAAGCACTTCGGAGCCCACAGTTCCCCAACGAAATGGAAATGTGAGTCCAATTTCTTGTAATTGCATAAAAGCACAAAAACCTCAAGCATTAAATCTTAACTTTTTGTTTGATTATTGCTGAATGACAACTTCAGGATCTTTACTCCTTAAACAACTTCCTTTCCTAAAACATCCTACCAACTAGACTGCCCATGAAATAAAACCCATCTTTTACTACTGGACTTGCAAAAGCCGCAATGAAGAAGTATTCTGAAATCTTGCAGCTGATTTAGATTGCTAATAAAAATCCTTTATCAGATGTCACAAAACCTGTGACTACACCAACTCCATTTGTAGATGCTTGACTGTAACTGAAATGAAATTCAGGAGGTATTCAACTGTGCATAAGGATTTAATTAAATCCTTCCAATACTTGACATTATAGATATTCATAACACTGAATTTCTTAGATTTCAGCTCTCTGTGTCTTGAATGGAAGTTCAGTTACATCTTCGGTATTAGACATGAAAGAAAACAGGAAGAATTACTAGTATAAATGTATGGCTATATAACATCCTGCCTTTGAAAAGGATGCAAAAGACATATACAGACATTACTGAGCTCTACAACATTCGCTTGTGCAGGACTGCTGCAACGCCACTGCTTGTATAATGAAAAGCAACATCTTTAAGGAAATGCATGCATTTGAAACTATTGGATAGCTATATCCCTATTTCCTCCCATTCTCTAACTGCCAATGGCATTTACTTGCAACTCAAAGTTTCTCCTCTAGAAAGTGGCATCTCCAACATCACAGCATCCCCCCAGCACTCAGTCCAAAAGAATTGGCAGCTAAAGGCCCTATACCAATCTACATATTCTCTCCAGATTTTAAAACTCCATTGGCATTTTGTTCTTGAGTGCAAAAAGGGCATGGTTTTCTGCCTTCTCCCGCCAGTCTACACAGGTTTTCTCCCCATCTTTGCCCCACTCAGATTCAAGAACTAATAATTCAAGACTGGCCTTGGCTTTTCCCACAACTTTAATCTGACCAGTCCAGTACAAAAGTGCTTCTAATTGCAGGAACTTCCCATTTTAATAAATGCAAGTTTCCAGTAGCCTCACTAGACAACACACATGAGATATAACATTATAGTCCACAATATAGACTATAGAAGTACAGGAGTAAAAAGGCCTCTAAGAATGCTCTGTAAAAATATATATAGCCTATATATTACCAAAAAAAGGCAATCATTGTGGAATGTTTTTGTGATACCTATTGCCTTTTTGTCTTCTGAGTTACAACACTGTGTATGGTATACAAAATTGAACTTCTCTAAGCAGCAGAAACAGATTGATTTTACCCTATTAAGAATGAAATGGCAAGATGTTAATGCCCATAAATCCAAAGTAGAAAAATAGCTGTATTTCACAGGTAAAAAATATTTTTAAAGTCTAAAATTATAGAGCTGCCTTTATCATTGCAGCACATAACTAACAGAAGCAAATTAAACACATATATATATTATTCTGGTCACCTAAAATATCTAATGCAGCGCCCCTCCCTCTTAACTTAAGCGCTCTTCTACTGTTCTCTGCTGCACCACTCTGTTAACATTAACTTCCATGTGATTTCTGTATCTACAGAAACACGCACTCACGTTACTGTGGTTACTTTTGTTAAACAAACCTGCACACCATAAAGTCACAGATCTGTAAAGGGTGTTGCAATGCCTATTCTCATCAAGCAATATTTATAAAGAAATATCTGTTTAAAATGATATGACAAGTTATACTATAGCTAAGAAATAGGTTCTCCTTTGAAAAAAGTATCAATGATTCCACAAAAAGCAGAGGACACAGAAAATTCTGCTGTCCATCATACATATTCTCATATGTGTGTATACATACACATGTACGTGTGTGTATATAAGTATTGCTAAATATTCCAATTTTTTATATCTAGTTCAACTGCAATTCTCTAACACATTACACAAATGAATAAAAGGATAGAGATTCCTTGCATTCAGCATTTTTAATAGATTAATTCAATTTTTAGAATGACAAATACAAGGCAAAGAGATCAAATCAAGAATAAGTTATCTATAGTTTGAGGCTGGACTTAATACATACAACACATTAATCTATACTTGCTAGACAATGCTGTAATCTCTAAAGAAAGTATTTTCTCCATTTCTGTATGTGCATTAATCTCACTTGCAACATATTTGAAAGATCAGCCTTTATCTTTAATGGTTGCTTTTTGAAAAATAGAACAATGATCTCAATAGCAATTTACCCATGCTGCAAGTGACACATTCTATCTGTCCTTTCTAAACAAATACATAATGCATTTAATCAAGTAACCCTAAGACCACGCACTGGAATCAGCACTGGAATATTTTATCAGTACCCATTTCCAGTTTCATTTGCAAACATAATTAATTAACTTATGGAATTACAATTACATAAAGAAGAAATTATGTCATTATCTGTCAAAAGTAATGCTAGACATAGCTCTTACTCATCTTTGGATATGCAAGATTCTGAAAAAATTTCTAAAATCAGCGTTACATGTAACATAACCTTTTCTAAAGTGAACAATTAACGTTCAAATCAGGCAAAGAGATGTATTTTTTTAAGACTTTAAGATAATCAGTCAGGATTTTTGCAGTGCTCCCCAAGTATGTGCTAGAAAATAAATGGCTACATAAAATGCACATGGCAAACAAAGATTTGGAAAAAAATCTGATCTGTTTTGATTGCGTAAGTAGCAATCTGCCAGTGCTAGTACTGGGGACATAGGATGAAGGATATAAAACATAACACATTACAGAATGCTAAGGTTTAGCATATTTTGGAAGTTTTTGGTCAAATCCTGTAAATAGGAGACTTGTTTTAGTGGAATCAAGATTCCACATGAGGGAATAAAAACTATTTAATAATCACTGTAAACCCCTTAGTCATACTAATCTTCAAACAAAATCAGATTATTTGCTATTATTTAAGCTTACCTGTACTGTTATGCAGTAAGCAGTACCTCATGCTTACAGAAAACTAAAGTTACCTTTAAAAAGGGGTCACTAAAGTATTCCTCACAATGTGAGGCATGAAAAGTCGTTAGAACAATGGAAGCTGTTCACAGTTTAGCAGGATTAGGCCTTTATTTCTTACATAGGAAAGTGAATATTTTAAGTAACCAAAACACGATCTAATTTTCAAGACAATCACAGAAACTGTTAAGTTGAATATGAGGTAGAACAGCAGGAAATTCGGAAGATAAAACTGCCAGATGACTTTTGAAGTGGATAATGCACCACATTACAAGAATTAGACAAACAAAAACAATCAAAATGTCCTCTATCAATCACCAGAAATTCCTGTCCAGATTTAAAATACTGCAAGTCATCCCAACCCTGAAATTGAAGCGTTTTAATATCAGAAGAAGAAACAACAATTTCATATTTTCTGATAAAGTACATTGTTTCAGAGGAAGGGGAGAACCATAGAAGTCAACTCCTTATATTGGGGCTGCAGAACGGGGAGAAGAGAGAGGAAACTCTCTGGATCACCAATAATAAGCTGCAAACAAGAAAAATCAACAGTGGTCAAGACAAGACTCTTGTCAGTCCCCCTTGGGCTCCTAGTTTGTTAGTATCACAGGCAACACCCTTCAAAACTTACTTTTGCAAGTGCCTAACTTCATGGTCACCCCTACACAGATGCATCACCCTCTAGCTTAAGGGAACTTAAGTTCTGATGATGATATTCCTTTTCATTCAGCTTAGACCATAGAGTTCTGTCTTTATACCGTAAGAAATCAATTACTGTTCACTAAAACATAGCAGCCTACAAAAAGCATCTACCTAAAGATAATGAAGCCCACATCTGGTTAAGGATTCAAGAGAAAAGGAAAGTACAATTTCCTTATAAATTCCTTAGGATGGAGAAAATGTGTAATTTACATCTAAATCACAAGTATTTGCTTTCTTCTTTCTCACAAAACAAAAAGTAATCCTCAAATGAGCCACATTTCATTGAAATTTACTTTCCATACCTCTCAAGTATAATATTTACTTTGTCATATATCTCCATGATTATACTGACATCAGTAACAACAACAGTTGAGTCTCACACAACTAATGCCTCAAAAGGAATATTAAACAATCAGTGTAGAGTAAATAATTAGTTAAAATAAGTATATTATTCTGGAATTAATCTTTGGTTACAGACATACAGTGAAAACATCAATCTATATTCACACAGCCTTTGAAATGCAGTCCTGGACATTTTATTGTAGAATCATGTGCCCCCGTCACTTGGATTAAACAAAATCCTTCAGCAAATTTTGTATCTAGGTTGTGAATCAACTAGAATAAGACAGGCACTGGAACAAGGCTCATCATCTGTTTACCCGATATTTCATGCATGCTGGCCAGCATGTTGCTCTTCTTTAAACAGAGCCCATTCTCGAGAAGTTGGTGTTTACTCAAAACAGTAAAGAAACCAAAATCCCTCATCAGAGTCCAGCCAAATAAATTCAAGCCCACATAAGCCTTCTAGGTACTACATGGGACAGTACAGTGCACAGGACATGGTATTTGCACAACACAGATTTCCATTAGTGTATTATTTCTCTTTCCACACCTTCAGGTCAAGATAACTAATTGTAATAATACAAGGTTCTACCAAGAGATCTCTTATTGCAGCTGCAGCTCCACCCTTTCACATACTGCACACAGCAATGACAGGGAATGCAAACAAAATATTGCTCAGAGTAATTGTAAATACATAAGAAACATCATATTGTGAGTTGTCTTCTTTACATAAGAAGAGCCTGGAAAGTACATGGAACAAGTAGGCAGGTACTTGGGACTTCCCCCCCGCCCCCTGTTTTTGGCAAGTGGAAAAACCCTGCTATGGTTTACTTCTGCAAGCTAGCAATCACTTTTATTGTAAAAATGTAAGACAATTTTGTTTGAAGGACACTTCAAGATTTTTATCTTCAAATACAATTTTATACATGACTAAAAGCAGATTCACCAATTAATTTTCAGTAATTTTCTTTCAAGCTTGTCATTCGTATAAACAATTACAGAAAGCTAGAATTATTTTCAAAATGCATCAGTATGATGCAGGACTAGTGTATACTTGTATTTGCTTTGTCTAATGGAAAGAGCTTTTAGGCTGTGTAAAATGCTAGTGATGGAATTGTCAATCATTCAAACAAGTAAATAGCTTTTTCCCTCCAAATTATGCTTTCAGAAGATTTTCACAGCTACTTAACCTCAGTCCCTCACTACTTGTGAATTGTTACTTATGTTAAAGGTTCTTTCTCTCACTCGTGTCCAGAAATCTCCAGCTACTGCGAATGTTCTGAGATCCATGGGTCTGTGTATTTCTCCAGACTCTCTGAACTTGAACTTCAGACACTGAAATCTGGCAAGTACAGCCTTCCACCAACACCTGAATACTGTTTTATATATCAAGCCCAGTCAGGTCAACTGTCATCTGAAGAACACTTAGAAGCCTACAGCCTGCTGGCTGGAATTCAGGAAGCTCCTTTCTCCATGTAACACAAGAACCTGTGCTTAAAAGCACACATAAAGTTACTTGTTACTCCAGTATTAATGTGAGTATCATATTGCCAGTTTTAAAATGGGAATTGAAATATCTCTCTGCTTCAGAGGAATGTTGTGAAAATCAGCTAGTTGATACTTACAAACCTTTTGTACATTCATGCTAAGCACCACAAAGGCCAATAAAATTAACAGTTCTGTGTTCATTCTGTGCTAAGGACAGAGAGCAGAAAAAGCACTGATTACTCTTCAAACCATGAAAAAAATATAAATAATAGCTTTGCACTAAATGTATACAATCTTTTAATTAATGTATTTTATATATTAAAACACATACATAGAACGCAACCATAACAGCTGCTAATTTTTAAAAATTGCACAAGCAGCTGTGATTTCTTAATATTAGGAGTAATTTCCTATTAATCTTAGCAAAGCTACTTCAGTCAAATTCTTTGTGATTAGAAGGCACCTTCAACTAAACCACAACAGTCCGGACTAAACAATCTGGACCACACCACAAGTATAGTGCATGGTGACAAATGGTGTATACACTAAGGAAAGATGTTTGGGTTAGTATTTTCAGAATATTCGAAGTTTATGGAGCATTCTAAGAGCACAGTGTAACAGATGGATGGAGAGAGTGTGTCCTGATAAATTACACACATCTCTCTTCCTATTTGAATTGTAAATACCATGTTGATACAAGTTACTCTGTGAATAAGTTGCAGTACACACTTACATAATCTTCTGCTAATGTGAAGTGTTGAAAAAAATGCTTGCTGTTAGCTAGAAGCATAACAGAGTGATTTGAATGCAAGTAAAAAGCAGTTAATACTGGATATTGTCTTTGTAAACAGATTTTGATGGATTTATCTCTATCATTTATAAACCAAGAGACTAAACATAAAGTGCAATTAGGATATTGAATGTCTTCAGTACCAAATCCCTTATGAATTGCTACATGAAATACGGAAGCTGTCACTCAGCATTAATAAACATTGCATTTTAGTATTTTATAAAAACAACAGGTTTTTCCCTACTATTCTCTATTAATACAAATGTGGGAAACATTCCTTTTCCCAGTTCCTTGAAATGAAGGTATGCAGCACAGTGAATATAAGGCTGGGAAGTTGAAATTAGTCTGCTTTTAACTCTGATCCAGACTTTCACTCTTACTTTGGGTAAGTGCAGCTGCATCCAGACTGAAGCTGGGAATGCTTCCCATCTTATGGATTTGCATGCGCGTCTTGACTGCGTAACGGGAGGAGACTGGGTGAGCACTATCACCTGAAAGTATCACAGGCAGGAAACCCAGTCACACAGGATGGAAGTGATCGTCATGCAGTGCAGGTGCAGCCTTAAACAATCTGTCTTGCACAAAAACCTTGCTAAATTCTAAAGCCTCTTTATTTAGTGAGGAATAAAGGCAATTAATGGGTTAAGGACTAAAATTAAATAATCGCTATAGCCATGAACCATAAGCTACTGTAACATTATGCAAGGTCTGTGTCAACTGACAACACAGCTAGCTAGTTAGAAATCATAGCTAAAAAAGTTATTACTGCGTGACCCATATATTATGTGCTCACTGACATGTGGCAGGAAGTTATATGCAATATACAGGCTTTCACAAACAAATGTAAAATCCTGTATTCTGACCTTCTCAAAAATTTCATGTTTCCACACTGCCTGCACAAGTAGAATGCCTCAAAACGCACATACTCAAACCTTTCCTCTGTGTCACTGCGCTCTCAGGGTCTTGAGAGCTCTTTAGAAAAGAAATGTCATAAATTGCCTTTTACTATGTAAGCACAAGATTGAAAAATCCTCTATTGTACACCTTCCATAGTATTCAAAAAATACAGATAATGGTAAGGTAGAATTGACTTTATGAATTGAGAAATTTCTAAAGATGTTTGCAAATAAGTGTCCTACAGTACTGTGATATTTGCTTTTCTATCTCAGAGCCAGAAGATATTTTACTTTAAATTACTCATTAATAGAAATAGTTTTATTATCTTTGTAAAGCCATTTCTCTCAATGCAGAAAACTGTGAGATGGGCTCCCTCTAGAGTCTTATCTCTGATACAAACTTTGAGTTATAAAAAGATTGCATAGGTCATTTACATGTGCCAACATCCTACTTAGTGCAAAAAACCTTCACATTCCCAGTTAAATAAGTTTATGTATTTGTATAGATCAATTAAATTCTTAAGGCAGTGCAGCAAATTTTGCTCTTCCATATATCTATCACATGATCCAAATAAATTTTGAGATATTTCAAAAACCTGAAGCTAAGCTTAGAAGTGGAATCCTCTATCTGTATATCCAAAAAATTATCTCTTTATTTAAATGCATTATGTATATCTAAAAATATACCTTTTTCTTTGAACACCTTTTAAAGTTGTTTCAGTAATTCAAGCAGAACTCAGAGCAACCTGGAGTTTGATCTTGTTTGATTCAAGTCAGTGGCTGCTTTCCCATGAGAACATGCAAGCAGATCACTGCCTCCACAGTAACTAGAGAAGGGCATAAAAAGGGTGGATGGACAACTTTTGCCATCAGTTAGTGAAAATTGTATTATAACCCATACTCATGGAAGACAGTGAGTGTGGAGGGGAGATGGTGAGCAACAGAGTGAGACTGGGCTGTGTCTTCTTTCCCCCACCAAACACGCCAGGGGAGCAGAGCTTAAGCAGCATAGATGGGGTAGTAGGCTGAACCAGGAAAAAGACTGGCATCATTAGTTTTTCTTCCCTAAGCAAAGGGAAATCATCTCAGGATACAGTCCCTGACACAATTCCATGAGCAGCTCCGTGCAAATATATAGTACCTTTTTCTCCACCTAATACAAGCAGCAGTGATGAATCCTAGGAATAGAACAATTTTACAACAATGAACTGTTTCATCTTATTTTCTGTAAACTGGTAAAACAAAAGAAACAAACAACTGAAAAAAAAATGGTTTTGAATGTATAAAATCCCAGTAAATCTAGCACCTTCCCAGCCTTGTGTTTCTGTGTTCTTTTGTTTCCCACTCATTGGGAAAGAAAACACAAGACCTTGCCTTCAGAAAAATATATTATATTGTATATGTGACAGCCTCGTCTAGAACAAAGAGATTATTACTTCCTCATAAATCTGACAATTACAATTATGTAATTAACACAGCTGCACATATATAAATTACAATCAAAATAAACACGTGGATTGCAATCTGACATTGACAGAGATAACAGCAAAACGTAAATGCTTCCCTCACTTCCTAATGCCAGTATTCACACTCTTGTTTTGCTCTACAGTTCTAAATCTAAACCTCAAACTGGTTTAAAAAAAAAAAAACCAAACAAAAACCCAAAAACAACTAGCACATCACTAGATTAAGGTGGCTATTAAGTATTCTTCAGAACAGTTAAGAATAGTTTTCAGGCTTTTTCTTTCCCCCACTACAGATTATCTATTAATTTACATTTTCCCTTTGCTATGTACTAGGTGGATTGCTAGGGTTGACATTATAGTCATCCTCTGCAGAGTCTGGCAAGGTGTAACAAGTAAAGAGTCTGATGCCTTGACTATCTCAGCCTTCCTTAAATGCTTTAGGCTGAGAACAGAAAATTGTCTATACAATCTCTTAAAAAACAGTGGCACTGCTTAAAAGAAGAATATGTGGAATGGCATCATGCAGTCCCTTAGGCTTTTGATACATATATGCCAGAGTTCAGTTAGTTAATAGGACTACAAGCTTACAGAGCAACAATATTCTAAAAAAGTTTCTAATTTTTTTAAATCACCTTATATTAGTGAGTAAGCACCAAGACAAATAGAAATAAATGCATTATGTCATATTTTCCTTTCTTTATGCTTCAGTGCAAAATTACATGTGTAATTACATCAAATTTTCATTACTAATGCAGTTAAGACTTCCTTCTAGTTTCACCTATTAATAAAACAAGCTAGCATCTGTTATTATGGGTTGAAAAGGATTATCAAATATTACATACAACATCACATAAGTTTTTTAACACAAAATTAATTCATGGCCTTCTATAAAGCTCACTCTGCCTTGAATTCATATTAGCTTCCTTTCTTTGTCCAGGCCCTGCAGCTCCCCACAAGCTGTGTAAAAAATGGGCTTGGGGGTTTTTTTTAGCATGCTTAGAGGGTAAGTTTTTGAAAAATAATCACAGGGATGTATCACTACCAACATCAATTTCTTCAGGGAGAACCCCTTTTGGTAGCTCCATATTTTATTAAAAGGGTTTCAGTCAACGTTCATCCCAAAACCTGAATATACTGCATCCCACAATACACCATCAGAATTCATAGTAACATTTAGTCTGTGATTATAATAATTTTATGACAACATCCTACAAAAAATATGTTCAAACGAATAAATTAAGTAGTTACTCTAAACCACTTGTCTATAGATTTCCTTAGGAAATCAGCAGCCAAGCCACTACCCTACCTCCAGCTGGGTAACTTTGCAGCTCCAAGCTCTTACTGCAGCTAGTCCAGCATGCTGTTTGGCCTGGGGCTGAGCCGAGGCTAGGCATTTAATATTCCTAACCCAAAACCAATGCAGCACACTTCTGGGAGCTCTAATTTGTAAGGTAGACAGGATGCAGTCAAAGCAGAGGGTTCTGAGCATTAAATTGCTGCATCCTAGCTAAGCAGCATGTTTTCTCCCTTCCTAGGAGGCAACAGTTAAAAACACACCTTTCAGCTGAGCCTGGTACCTTCTGGTCCAACACTCATCGTAAGGTTACTACTGCCACTGAGATCAGCGCAATTGCATGAGCACAGCTCCTCCATGCTGCAGTCCATTTCAGATGAGCACCTGCAGTCAAACATCCTTGACTTTACCAGTGGCAGCCCAGACCGTAGCAGGGAAGCAGGTCCAGGTGGGACCTGGGCCTAGGTGGGACCCATCCCCCCCAGGTCCCACTGCAAGGCCACGCACACTGGCAATGCCCTTCCCAAACAAAACTGAGATCTGCCCGCATCTCAGTTCTGTCATTGTTCCAGGGCAGGACCGAGCTGCTGGAGTGCAGGCCCACAGCTGCCCACGCCTGCTGTCCCCCAGCACAGCCACATGGCTCAGCTTCAGCTACAGCAGTGGTTGAATACAGATATTGACGTTGTTTACTCTAAAAGCAACTACAAAGCTCTTTTAGTAAATATCGCATTTTTGAACAACTGCCAAGCAGTTAAAAACTGCTTACATATTTACAATAAATATCAAAGACAGTCAGGATTGAAGCATGTTGATTTGCAATCTATGTATGAATGCTAGTTTACATAACAAAAATGAATCACAGTAACTTTGGCTTCCACCATATTCTCATAAATTCTTGGATCACGTTAATACATTATGGCATTTCTACAGCTGTTAAATCTATTACCTCAATTCTACAGACCTAAGTTCTGCAAACATTCATACACACAAACATCCTTTTTTTTAAAAAAAAAAAAAGTATAAAGCACTTCAGTGCATTCATGGGTCTTTTTTTTTAAACAAACACACATGAATGCAAAGTGCCTACAGAACTGAGACCATGTGTGCTAAACAGTTTCCTCTTACTTTGAAAAGTATTTCTTTCATAATAGCCCTACTAATATCCTTATAATTTGCTTATAAGAAATCATATATTATTACAACATTTCACCTTAAGCATAAATTGAGGACAGAGTTAAAATCAAACATAAGCATTATTTTTTTTCTTAATTCAAATACCACTAGTAAAGAAATTGAAGTAAGCTGAGATTTCCAGAGTTGTGAAGAGGACACTGTGACAATTCCCAGTGAGTTCAATAAAACTACTCCAGCTCACACCACAGGGAAAGCAGTTCTCTGTTCAGGATCCAGCCCAGCAACCAGACTGGGCATTTAAAACACTACATTTTGACTTTAGCACATACGTTTATTGTAAGAGTCTCAAGTGCAAACTTACTGAATTGATAGATGCTAAAAGCCAGTGTTTGTTAAACATCTTCACTTTATTACAATTCCAGCATAGAAGTTAAAACTATATGATGATTCAGAGCATGAATTAAGAATCTATTTATGGATCATAAATTTTAACAGAAGCACAGGGAGCAATTTTAAAGGAATATAGATAAAAATAATGCCATTAGCATCAGTTTTAAATTAATGAGCCAAGTTTAGTTGGCTATCATTCCTCAGGCTCATTAAGGATATCTGAATGTGAATCACAAGAAATTTAAAATAATATATTTGGTTTATCCATCAGGCTTTTTAAACATTTTCTTTTCATCAGAAATTACAAAGTAAATAAATGGACTATGCAAATAAATCACTTTTAAATTCTCTGTACTATCTCAAAGGCTTAAACTGCAGCACCCTGTACCATCAGATGTATAAACAGTGATATATATCTTATCAGTGGAAATGAATGCTTTTTCTCACAATGCCGCCTTCAGAAATCAAACTAAGCATGATGCCTAATACAAAAATCCCATTGTATGTTAAGACAGCTACAATATAGGTAGAAGAGGTCATGTTAATACAGCACATAACTGTATGGAATTTGATGTTCCAGTTATTCTAGAACACGTCTATAATGAATAAACCTTTACCTGCTTGCAAAGGGGAAGGGGCAGCATCATCACTGCAAACAGTAGTCAAACACCTGTTTCATCCTTCAGTGGTAAAATACTAAATAAAACCAAAGGAATGACCTATGTGCCCCAAGGGAGGATGATTTTAAATCTCAGTGACAACAGAACAGTTGTGTTTCTAGTCTGCAAACAAGCTGCCACACAGTTCGCTCCTACTATGTATGACAATATGTAGAGATTTGTTGAAGACGTACGGTTTCCACCACATGGTGTATGTTACGGTTCACTTTAGAAGAAATGCAACAGCCATGAGGAAATAATGAGGCACAAAGACAAGCAGAATGCAAATGTGACAGACTTCAGCCCCATCACAAACCCCTTGCTCTGAAGAGCATTTACAAGAATAACGCTCATGACGTCAAAGGAATTATTTTTGTGAATAAATGCTCATCGGTGAGAGTAAAAGATCACAACCTAAGCCATTAATACGAAAAATACTAATCTTTAAATAACTAACCCAACATGACCCTAGCAGTCAGTTTCACTGCTTTTGACAAGCATGATTTGATACCTCTACCCTAAAAATGTCCAACTCTACCTCCTCCAACCCAATTTGCCTAATCACTGACTCTTCTTTCTCCTTTTTATCTTTTGTCTCTACTTCCTGTGAGTAGAGCCTTTCCTAGTCCAAGTAGTTAAATTTGGACGAAAGGGTCTACAGGGAATAACTGCACTCTCTAAAAAGCACAATACTGGGACATAATGCTGAGGAATGAGAAAGCTGCATGGTGAAGGGAGGAAGTAGGACAAATACAGACTTGTCTTATTTCATCCTAATTCATATCATCGGCTTAAAGTCGAACAATTTGACTTGCTGTTCACGGGCCAAAGCCATAGTACATAGTTTGTGAAGATGGAAAATCTTAGTATTGCACTAAGAATGCTTTGTTTTGTTTCCAAACAGCTCAGAATTGCTGAAAAGTGGCTAGTGCAGCATCCAAAGTGGCAAAAGGCAGAATTAGAGTAGGATGAGAAAAATCTGAAACCCCCAAAGGGAAGTTTAAATGATAAATGAGAAGAAGCAAGCCCATCTTGTATATTGACTAAATACTGTGAACATTAAGAATGGCTTCCATTTGTTTGCCTTTTTTTTTGGTACATTGACGGATGACTGCCACTGCTATTCTCTCCAAAATGACACATCCATCATCATTTTTGAAGGTTTCTGCTTTGGTTTTAGACGTTTTTGAAGAGCTGCAGTGTTGTTGTTATTCTGCTGTCTTTAATAAAAACTCCTTCAAGGATACTAGGAACTGAATCATCACTATTTAAAACATCAAATGTTGAAATATTCAGACGACTCCACCATCTGCTACATGGTGGTTTGCATGCCTCCTGTATAGGAAGTCTCACTTCAGGAGATGCAGAGCTCTTTAAGACCCAGCCAAGTTTATGGATGCATTGTATACAAATTAGTCTCCCTTGTCCTTTTATTATTACTGAATTAGGAGAAACTGTTAAGCCATGACAGAGTAGGGGAAGACAGGAGTTTTGGAATCAAATCTGTCAAAATTTTTAACCTTTTAGTGTACTATAGTGAAGTCATCTCTGAACGTCTCTTCAGCTAAGGAGTCTGAAAATCCTATCAAATATTGTAACTTGAAGCTTATTTTTCAAAACAATTTATCCCATTTAGACTTACAAAAGCATTGGTTTTAACACTTCATGTTCATATAACAATGTCTGTATATATTAAACTGTGCATTAAAACAGGTATAAAGATTTCTGGGAGGCCACTAGGAAACCAAATGAGGTGCAAATCCCTGGAACATACAAGAGAAAAAAAATTTATAACACCATTATCAGGAATTCAAAAGATCAACCACTGGCAGACCAAGTCAGGCAGAAACTACATTTTTGCGTTCAAGATCTGTAAAGAAACCCTTAAACTGTGAAGTATACATTACAGGAAACTTCTGCCCCCACAGTCATGCTTCATTTTATCTCATCTTTTCTAAACTGTAACAGAAACTGTCCTTCTGACAAGCACCTTGCAAACAGTTTTTCAACTGCATCAGAGAAACTCCACATACACTTGAAAGTTATGGTCAAATAAAGCTCTGCTTGTTTATAAGACCAAACTCCATTTACAGAAGATTTTGAAAGTTTGCTAACGAGGCTATGGAATTCCTGGTGGGCTCCTTTGAATTTTTAGGATTTCGTTCGGATTTGGTGGGTGACTTTCATTCGTGCAAGGGTTGCCCAGGAATTCTGCCACCGGGTATGACTGAAGAGACATATCCTTTCTGCTCACACCCCTTCTCCTGCCATCTCCACGTAACATGAGTTCATGTTGACTCTTTAGCAGCCTGCAACAGGAATTAGTTTGCAGACACCATGGCCTGAAAGAGCTGTATCGTATGACACTTTCAGCTACCAAGCATTGATGAAATAGTTTGCAGGGAAAGGCCTGGCAGATGAATAGAAAAAAATAAAACTCAGTTCCTCCTAAATTATCTACCATGCATCATACAGAAACCTTCAAACTGCCACAGTCTACTTTAGCTTTTGATCTTCTTTAAACTGCCAGTAAGAACAAAAAACTTAAACTACAAAAATCAATAAGTTAAAGTTCAAAATGTGCTAAAAATGAACAGAAATTCTGCTCAAAATTCTCTTCATTAACAATTATTGCATATTTCACTGCAGAAAAAGAAAAGTAAGTCCTTAGGAAAGCTGAATGCTAATTTTAAAGCAATCAAAATGCATGGATGTTTCAAATTGCAAGAAATGGCTCTGTAACATCTTGACTATTTAAACAGAAGCAGATGGTTTACATGCCTTTACTGCTTAATTAAACATTTTATATATTCCATAAAACATTTTATATTTCATATATTCTATAAACATTTTATATATTCTATAAAATCATACCCGATGTCATTCTTTCCAATGGGCTTTCTAAATTTGAATTACAAAGTAATTGTATGTATGCACCATATTAACCAGAAAATTAATTAAAATATTCATATCCAATACTAACTTACCAACCTAGTTTCTATTTTCTAATACATGTGAAAAATCTAATTGTCCACCTCTTTCCTATTTCCTCTTCATGATAACAGTAACATTTTTTCATAATTCTACTGGGTTCCTTTATTTTAAATAGTCCTAATTTAAAAGCCAGTATTTTAGATTTTCCCTTCCTATCCTCTTTACAAAAAAACAAAAATAGCGAAACAGGAGCAATAGGATGGAATTTATTTGATGACAACCTCAAAACCAACTCCAAACAAGATATAGGTATGGATGCCACTATGATAGTAAGATACAACTACTGATAAGTGTGCAAGATCCGAGAGAGATGATAATGAAGAAGGTTTAAAGAAACTGCTTAGAATTCATGTCATGAAAGACAGACAACTGGTAAAAGGTATGCTGTCCCCAGGTTCCCCAGGGGAAAATAAAATCAGGTTACGTAGTTCCACAAAGCCACAATCGCACAGTTGGAAGAAAGAGAGGGACGCAAAGAAAAGACTGGGCATAGTGGGTAAAGTTTTCATAAAATCTTTACCGAGTATAAATTTGATGCAGTAATTCCAACAAAAGGAAGGGTTTCACAATTATTATTTGTAGTTACTGGCATGACTGTTTAAAGCTGATTCAAAACAAACATAGTAAAAGGTAGAAATAGACAAAACAACAATATAATCACTGAGCCAGGGGCTTGTTTAACTGTGTGACTACTAAAGACAAGCTTAGATTAGAATGAACTTCATTCTGTTCTGTGTCTTATAGTTCAAACTGGCAACAAAAGGTAACACCATTCACTGTGTGCATAAATGGCCCTGCTCATTTACACTTCAGCACGATACTTACGTAAGCAGACGACAAATGCCTATCACAAAGTGAAGCATGAAGTTGCTTTTAAGTGACTTGTGAGTCATGTCATTACACTCTCCATGTAAATCAAAAGCTCTAGCATTAGGGCATGTTGCACACTTTAAGCTACAGCAGCTTTTCCTGGTTCTTTCTGGGCACTTTGTTCAGCACTCTGCAGCTCAGAGTTCCACAAAATTTTGGGGGCCTCGCCTGCTCCTCTTGACCCAACACGAGCCTCCACCAATGAGCAGGGGAGCAAACCAAAATATGAATAGACATTCCTTAATTGATGAAATGCAGCAATGTCACAGCACAGTTCTTTATATATGACCAGTACAGTGTAGAAAGATAAATAACCTATTTTTCCATCTAGACATGCAGACATGTATTTTGATAAAAATAGCAGTTGCAAAAAAACCCAAAAACCTGAAGTATTTTATTGAGTAAATCAGAATATCAACTTGAAAAACAACTGCAGTAATATGATAAAACTAGGATAGTTAGCTGTTAAAGTGATCGGAATCCTTATACTATGTAAGAGTGTCTGCTCCCCATCTCCTTTAACACTCAAATCAGGCATTCAAAACCACAGACAAAAAGAACAGCAGAATAACTCATGGAACTCACTACCATTAGGAACTAAAGCAAATACTTTTGCAAATATTTTTAGACTTGCATTGTTTTCAGAAAAAGAACATTAATTTAAATTAAGTTAAATTAAAGTTTTAATCATGACTGAAGATCAAGAAATGCCTATTCCTGTATTCATCTAGCTAAAGAAGAGAGCTTTTACACTTTTCCACAATACATCATGCATTGCCTTCTAGCTGCATATGTTCAGAGAGAGGACTGATTTCGCTTACCTAGCAGTTGCGTATATTCCTCTAAGTGAAGCTTGGGCTGAAAAAAAGGAAGAAACACATAACAGTTAGTTACAGTAAACTAACTTAGGACTGACACATTTCATATGTCTTAGCATGCATTATTTCCTTAATACCCCTGAGAGACTTTATGTATCATTATCTGTTAAATTAACTTTTAATGATTGCAAGACAATATCCCCACCTCATCTAGAAGATCTCAAGTCACTGAATGCGCACATAAAGAGATAAATGTTGCAACAAAAAGTCAGTCCTTTTATAAGAAGTCTCATTTAAATTCTGAAAATTACAAAGGAACCATCCACTAACCTACTTTGTGACATAAGCATTAGGAAGGAAATATAAATGTTCAGCAGGTATGTTTTTCACCATTAGTTTGACAGATGTTTTGATTTCTGTAAATTTCTAACATGAGAAAAATAATTTCTCAGGTACACTCTACTAGACATAAATATTTTGTCTTTGTCGACTAAACAGTTTTTTCCCAAATATTTCACAATGGAAACATTTGTTCAGATAGCTAAGACTGAGAAGCAAACACAAAAAGCATGAATCAATTCATTTTCAATGAGCCTTAGTGCTTCTATGTCAGTTTGACATAGGCTGAAGTATCTAACTCACGTTTGGTTTTGTCTACGTAAATGAGACTAAGTTCAGAGAGTGAACTGTAAGGCTCTTTGGCGTAATTTCAAACACAGCAAGTGCGTGGAGGGACAAACTGCAAGAAATTCTGGATGATAGGCATTGCAATATAATCCAGAATTATCTTTAAAAAAGATAATTCTTGCAAAGATGTCTTGCAATGTGTATGTGAGAACCTGTTTCCAGGCCCTGTTCATAAAACCAAATGTTTTGCCTCCACAAATAACAACTGGCAGCAAGCACAGTAGCTCTTAGCCACACTTGAACTTTGAAAAACAGCCCACCCCACGCCCCGCAGCCCCCTTCCACTGCCCAGCCCCTTCAGAACCCTGGGCCCGAGGTCCCGTACTCGGCTGTCAGCCGGACCTTGGTGGGGAGGAGCCCCCCCTTGCGCCCTCCAGGAGGGATCCAGCAACCCGATTACATTTGTGTGATATTTTCTCTGCTGTCTGCCCGGCGGGAAGCCTCTGGCAACGTCTTAGGCTTGTTTTCAGACATTCATGCTACTGTGGACGCGTGCAGTGAGAGGCAAGTGATCGACTGTGGGGAGACCACCGCGGTCCGTCTGCCCGCCCTTGGGACCCTCTCCCCAGCACCAGCCTCACCGAGGGCAGCTCCTCGAGCTGCAGAGAAAGGCCCCTGAGGAAACGGAATGTTTTTTATCTGCAGAGACCTGTGAGGCATCTTCGGACACGGTTCTGGGCTCAGGTGAGGGCACAGACTGGAGCCTGCGGCGGGCTCTCCTCAGAGAGCCGCTCTCCCCCTTCACCCTACCACCTGCACCTCTTTATCCCCAGACCCCTCGGCCCGCCGAGAGCTCCCTGGGCACGCGGCTGGGCTCTCCTGCGTAACGGCTGCCTTCGGCCACCGCCGTGGTGCTGACCACCCCGCAACACCCCCGGCCGGGAGCGCCGGCAGCGCAGGCTGCCGAGAACAGGGGGCGGCAGCCGAAGCTGGGCAGAGGGCGGGCCCGGCTGTGGAAGGGGCGGACCGGGGCTGGGGCGCTCCGGCAGGGAGCGGCCGGGAGGAGCTGAGACCCCGCCCGAGGCGGGCGCGGCGGCCACGTCAGCCCCGGAGCCGCCCCACCCGCCTCCGGCCCAGAGCCGGATCCCGGCGCGGGCCGCCCTTCCGCCCGGCGCCGGGGTGAAGGCGCCGCCGTCCCATGCTGCTTCGCGCCCGGCCCGCTCTCCGCGCCGGCTGCCGCCGCTGCCCTCCCTGCAGCTCGGTAAGCGCCGCGCCGCTTCCCTGGGGCTCGCCCGGCACCGAGGCCGCGCCAGTGGTGAGGGAGGGGACCGCGCGGCAACCCCGCCCCGGCGGCCGTCCCTCGCCGCACACCCCTTCTCCCGCCGCAGCCCGGCCGCCCCCCGGCCTCGCGTGGCCGTTACCTCTGGCCTTCGCCACGGCGGGTCCCATCGGGGGTCCTCGGGCCGAGCCGCCCCCGGGCTCTGCCCGGCTTTATCTGCGAGAGGCGTCCGCCGTCTCCTTGACGAGCAGTCCTCCGCCCCGGAGCGGCTGCTGGCTCACAGCTACCCGGTCCTGTCGGAAAAATGCCCCCCCCTGCGGTACTAAAACTAAGTTTGAAGGAAAAGTGAGCCGTACTAAACCCGCTTTTTTATTGTGATATAAGTGGCTGGTATTAGGTGTCATTCAGTAAAGCTTTGCATGGTTACCTCTTTCACGATATCCATAATCAAGAGATGGTCTGTCACTTGCGTGGTCTTCAGAAAGCAGATAATTAGCCATCAGGAAATTTAATGTTCACATGCAGTCTGCACAAGCTGGCAATGGGATTCTTTACTAACATATATTTACTGAATAAGTAGGAAAATGTGCTTAATTGCTTTTTCCTCCCTCTTCTTATAGGTTGTAACTTTTGCAAGTCTTGTGACATGAAGTAGGACAGCCAGCATTTTGAAGAGCTCCGTCATAAATACAGCTGTATCTCTGAAAGTTAGTGGATTTACTGGAGTCTCTTCCCAAAGCCTGCTCAAATCAGAACCTGTAAACTTTCCAAAAGCTTCATAATGGAGCTCTTGGTATCCAAAGGAGATTATCTTAGATATTTGAAAAGATCTTTATTGCTAGTTTTAATATGTGTAATAGTTCTTGTGCACACTGATCAGGACTACTATAGTTTACTTGGAGTATCCAAAGAAGCAAGTAGTAGAGAAATACGACAAGCATTCAAAAAACTGGCATTAAAGTTGCACCCTGACAAAAATCAGGTAAGTTAAATCTTTAACAAGTCAAAGTTGGTAAGTTAATGGATCTTAATGTTTAAACAAAATATGGTTTTAATTTATCTAAAATGTTTCTCTGTTCTTGTGAAGTAACATAACCACCTGATAACATGGTTCAGCTCAGATTTTCTGCAGAGAAAATTTACAAAAAGGGATAGATTTGTCATACATGGCTGTGTTGAATTTGGGCCATGTTAAATTGCTATAGTAAAGAAAAAAAAAGGCAAGATCATTTAATTCTCAATTACATTTTTGTAAATGGAGGAAAACTTATGTCTGTACCATATTATCCTGTTGGTAAACTGATGAGTTTGTCTCTTTCCGTTTAGCTTAGGGCAACTTACTGTTTCCCTAACATGAAGCCTCATCTAAACAGCAAACACCATCAGCCTGTACTGAGACATCAGTCTCCAAGTATCAAACAGGACAAAACAGAAATTCTGGCACTGCCAAGGCATAACAAGGGAGGGTAGCAGGGAACTCTGAACAAACTAACTAGAGAGAGAAGACGGGGAACAGCTCAGTCTGTGTTACCATATTTTCCGAAGTACAAAGAAATAATTTTTAAATTTAAACGTCCTTAGTTTTTCCTCAAGATTTCCTGAAATAATCAGAAATTCACAGGAAATACAAGGGTTTGGATCTTTATATGTACAACTGCACCTGCACAGAGCCCCAGAAGACAGTGATGTTCCGTATGAGCTCAGGGCCAGCCTGCACAGAGTACGTTGAAGCCTCTTAGGCGCTCATGTTTTACAATGGATTTGAACGTGACAGAGCTCAAAGAGAAAGCCAAATCTCAACGAAGTTAGAAATGCCAACTTGTAGCTATTAACTGCAAGGTTTATTTTTCCTGTGTTGATACCTTTCAAAATAATAACATTTTGGGTCAGATTCTGTAGTTTCCAAGTATGCAAATACTACTAAAGATTTTTCAACATTAAAGATGATTTATAGAAGATGAAGCCGTTACACAAATTCCATAATGGTAATTTATTTCATGTGTATCTAGGTAAATAAGTCAAGAATCTTTCAGGAAAAAGTGTCTTTTGAATGAAATGTGTAAACAGAAGTTAAAAGGGTGGGAGAATGCTACAGATTTTTGCTCACCACTGTTATACTGCCACAGCTCAGAACCCAAACTGGGGTTCAAAATATGTCTGTGGATTTTTCACTGTTCTAATTCCAAAGCTACCTAGAACCAGAATGCTATTTAAGGGGGCCTCTGTCTACACCATAAGATCAGAAAGGATGAATCTGTCTTTATAGCAGAGATTTTCAAACTGGATGAGTGAGGATTCTAGGGGAGTAGAAAAGATAATAGAGGAAATGGTAAGTCTTCATTCTTGAGTACTTTTTTTTTTTTCTTCCATTGAAGAAAGAGAGTTGAAAAGAGGGATCACAGGAGAATGTTACAGCCTCCTACCAGTTCACTTTGTATTTCAGTTGGTACTTTAGTGAGGATGAAGAAATGAGCAGAAGACACACCTGGCTTCAGAAAAGGAAAACTACTGTAGTTTGTTTGGAGATCACTGCTTAATGTCTGCTTCCATCGCAACTGACATTGTTAGTAGGGATATAAAAATACTTCCAAAGTTTGTTTTCTCAGCATTGTATGTGCAATATGGTTTATTAATTACTTACTAATTATACTTTTCCTTAAATAGAATGATCCAAATGCACATGAAAATTTTTTGAAAATAAATAGAGCTTATGAAGTACTTAAAGATGAAGATCTACGGAAGAAGTATGATAAATACGGAGAGAAAGGTCTTGAAGATCAGCAGCAAGGAGGTCGTTATGAAAGCTGGCACTTTTATCGCTATGATTTTGGTAAGTTATGATGTATGTTTGTGATTTGCTTAAAACGGTCACAAGTCAAGGCAACATTCAGATCTCTATCAGATCTTTTCACGCACTTCTGATGTCTCCTCTCCAGATTTCTGCCTTTTTTCCTGTAGCTGTTATTTTCTCTGTGTTGATGCAATCTTTTACTTACCCTGTTAATGGCTACCCAAAAATGCCAAAAATGTAATAATCTATTTCCCTAGGCTTTTGTTCCTGCTGCTTACCTTTTTGCTGGTCATCTAACTTCTTGGTTTGTTTTTTTTTTTAAAGTGCAAAGCTTTTTTTTTTCCCCACTTAAGTTTCAGTGTTAGTATTTCATCAGTATTCTTTTTAACTCTTTAATGCAGGAATACCTTTTTGTTTAGATAAAGTATTCTCAAGTGAATTTTGAGAGGAGGTTTTTGCACTGTCAAGCCTATTTTATATACAGTTATACAATTAGAGATCAGTAAAGTGGTAGTAGAAAATGAAAAAATAACAACAGAGTCATACCTAAAATGATCTTGAGACAAGTTATTTAATGTTTGTCTCAACAAATTTTATGTATTTGTAGGGAAAGGCTGGGATGAACCGTTCTCAGAGCTGCTGTAACAGGTGTAAGCTAAAATAGGGAGCTGAGGAACATGGTTTGATTGATACGAAAGAAAAAGCTGAAATGAACCTCCACCTTGGCAAAATTTTTTCCTGGTGTAATTCGATTTAGTATGTCCCAGTCTCTAAAAAAATAACGTCTGTGCAAATTGAAATTGAATAAACCAGAAGTGCAACTATCACATGAAAATATGGAAATTACCCTAGAACTTCAGATAAACAGATTTAAGAAATTTTATCTGTCTGAAGTTGCACTGCTTGATTGAGAAATAATATACTTGAATGTCTATTTACTAGTCATTTGGAGAGTATCTATATCTATATATTTTATATATAAATATATATTTTTATGTGTGTATATATACGTAGATATTATATATATGTATTGATGAGTGTATGTTTTCTATTACATGAGATATAAATGGATAGTAGTATAAAAACTACCTTGTCATCTGTAGAAATTAATTTTTCTCATTATTTATTTGCATTTAATCCTTGAATACTCAGGTGAAATGGCATCTCACCAGAGATCCGTAGCCATAGTAGCATAATATAATGCTGCCTAATAGTATTTTTGGTATCTGCACTGCCTTTCTTGCATACTTGAAGCAGTAGATTGTTTTGTTGTGACGTTCTGGGTGGTACTGGTTAGCTTTTTGGAAAAGCTGTCTCCCTCACCTTTGTTGTGACCACTTGATTCCACTGCATTCTGACATTCTGTTAGTGGAAAAGCTTGTGGCTGAAACACCTTTGTGATCTAAATAGATAATACCCGGAGGCTGAGAGAAGTGAAAGCTTCTAGACATTACATATAGCGCGCTCACTAAGAGCTGAACCTTCTTGAGTTTTAATCTGACAACTGGTTGATGTTGTTTCTAATACTCTTGCTGTAACAATGGTAGTTCAAGTTCTCTGCTAAAACACCAGAAGAACTTTCCTGAAGTGGCTTTTGTAGCATGAGGGTGTGGGAGTTCATAAGAGATTAAGGTTACACATTACTAAACAAATATAGCTTTGTTGTAAAAACTCTTTACCAGCTTACTATTTCAGTTTAAGTGTACTGTTTTCTGTCTTGTGAGTAAGATGATAGTTCGTTTCTTCATTTTAAAGATGTCAAAAATAAAAAGCAATTGTTGGGTTTTTTTAATAGGTATTTATGATGATGATCCTGAAATTATAACATTGGATAGAGGAGAATTTGGTAAGTTTTAAATAAACAGCTATCTGTTTGACAGTATGGTAACCCAAAGTAACAGTTTTTACATTCTGAGCTGTGTATCTATAGACTTCTATTACATATCTAGACAAAAAACTGCCAGAGAATCATCTTCAGATGAAAAAACAAACAAACCCTTAGCACTTCCTGTAAGTGCTAGTTAGCAAATGGATCAATATCAGTAAACAGGTTAGATTAAGTTTGAAAGATATTTTGCGAGATCTGTAAGAGGAAATTATTTGAATTAAAACTTTGTTTCTCTTAATTTATCATCACTATTTTTTTGTCTCTTGTCTAAAAATGCACTTGATAGAACTTTTCTATTATATTTCTATTAGTTTTTTTTCCTGTGAAATCCAGTCAGTTGTGCCTTGCACAAGAAGTTCAATACCAGAAGGTGATACCAGATACTAAAAACACACCTAAGTAAAACAAGGTCTGGAAAGATAACGCTTTCAGTCAGGACATAATTTGTGGGTTTTTCCCTTTTAAAATTATAGCTAAGATTTTTATAATTAAAAGAGACTAGAGGGAGAAAATACTGGATTTTGTGTGATTTTTTTTTCATCTGCATTTTGAGTACAGTTTCCTTTATATGGACTGAATCTACCTAAAAAGATTGCCTGGTGGAACCCAGAAAGTACATGAAGTGATAGAAGGAAATGGAAAGTTATAGTGGGTAAAAAATCTTTTAGAACTTGTATTTTTGTTTTAAGGTAACCAGACTTACACTAGCACATATTTCAGCTAGGTTAATCTGTAGAGAGTAAACTTATTCTTAATTGAAAAAACAGATGTCATGGTGCCGATATCCTCTGAAATAGGATTTTTGCGCACTTGCCTACAACAGCGAGTATGTGCAAGTGAGGTTCGGTCTTTATCCTATCAGAGTGACTGTTACTGACTGTGTCTGACATATAAATACTTAATTCAGCTCTTGGGGAAAACAATATAGTAAAAATGTACATTCTAGATATAACTGTATTGTAGATGTGTATTACTTACAGTTTTCTTCTCTCCATCTAGATGCTGCTGTTAACTCAGGAGAATTATGGTTTGTCAATTTTTATTCTCCTCGATGCTCCCACTGCCACGAGTTAGCACCTACGGTATGTGTAACAAGCAAGTTAACTCTGAAAATTCATTGGTTTTAACAGCATAAAACTTAATGAAATTAATTTTTACTCGGAAGCTGAAGCCAAAGACAACCATTCAATATGCCAGGAATAAAACATGTGCTGATTTTTCATTATATCTTTATAGGAAAATATCCCTTTTTTTTTTTTTCCCTCTTTTTTTCTAGTGGAGGGAGTTTGCTAAGGAGATGGATGGAGTTATACGCATTGGAGCTGTCAATTGTGGAGATAATAGAATGCTTTGTCGAATTAAAGGGATTAACAGTTATCCCAGTCTGTATGTTTTCAAAACTGGAATGGTGAGTGATTAAAACTTCAAACATTTTTAGAAAGACTGAAATCTGGAAGAACATTTCTTTTAATACTTCTTCAATCATAGATCTTTATATAATGATCTTCCTTTTAACATATTACTTCCTTTTAGTAAATTATGTTTTCTTTTCCTTCATCTTGGTTAAATTAATTTAGAAAGTTAACTTCGAAAATAGATACCTGGTTTATACAGTGGATTTTTTTAATCATTTTACTGTGCAACATATCACTTCTGATTTGGGAAGATGTTGTCGGCAGTGGTGCTCTAGCGATGCAACGAGTCTACTTACACAGTTTTTCTTATAGTATTGTAATTGACTTTTCAAATACAAAGAGTAGTCTGTGGTTTTGAGTCTAAAGAAAATGACCGTGTGCCTAAAGAAACTTGGAAATTCCTTCCACAAGATTTCCTCCATGCAAGCTGCATTATGTACATCACACTTTATAGCTGCTTGTTAAGTAGTGGTGCTGGGGTGGTGTACAAATTGCACTTGAATAGTTTGGCACGTTTTGACAACGGTGAGATTTGAGAGGCTGAAGGCAGAGATTGTGCATATGCTAAAGGGACTGATGGAAGCAATTTTTATTTAAATAGAAATGTAATCATTGGGAGTAGGTGTTTCTAAGACTAAATTATCCTTGTATTGCTGGACTTGGGAAGAAATCACATTACAAAATTTAAATAAAAGTTAAATTCCAAACATTCCAATAAGGGAGGGAGAGAACAGTGAGAGCTAAGGCTTGGGAGGGGTGTGGGTGGGGTGTCCCACGGTTGCATAGGTACTGTTATAAACAAACAGTAGGTTTTGGTTGGTTTGGGGTTTGGTTTTTTGGTTTTGTTGTTGTTGTTGTTTGGGGTTTTTTTAAACTTTGTAAACTTTACTCTTTGTCTTCTATAGCAACCAGTGAAATATTATGGAGATAGGTCAAAAGAGAGCTTAAAGAACTTTGCCATGCAATATGTTACAAGTACAGTCACCGAGTTATGGGCAGGTAATGTTCACATATTTTGCTTGGGGTATTGTTCTTGAAATTGCTTTTACAATATAAAATATGGGAGAAACTATGTATACAGCTGAATCTGTCAACTGTCGCTACGTGTTATTTTTGAGATCAAAAGTAGTTTATTGTAATTTGCTGGTACAAATCTAAAACCTTCTTGTTTCATAGTCACGTGTAACTAGTCACATACTGATGCAAATTGTTTCGCTCATAGGAAACTTTGTTAATGCCATTGAAACTTCATTTGCTTCTGGTGTTGGTTGGCTGATCACCTTCTGTGCTGAGCGTGGGGGTAGGTGTATTAAATACTTTTCAAATAAGGTAAACAGGAAAAGAAAGTACTTTGGCTGATAGTGTCATAATCCCTTTTGCTTCTAACAAAAAGTTGTAAAACATCTTAGATGATCACAGTATTTGGATTGTGGGTCATTTAAGCTCCATTTGAGATGCAGTTTGACAAAAGGGACATTAATAGAGAGATTATGCTATTGTGCTTCTGTAATGTGACATGAGTCATTACAGCAGCACTCAAGTGTAACCCCTCAGGAAGGCAACTGGCAGAAAAGGCCTCTGACTTCAGTTTGCAGCTCAAGCTCAAATGACAGGTACTGCATAGGTACATGCCAGCTTGTCATGGTAGCTGAGCAGAAGAAAGGATGTATCTCCCATTAAACCACCAATACTCAAAAATTAGCTGAATAGTTTCTCTTAAGTTAGGTTTGGACAGTAATTGGCTCTTACCACTGATGTCATGACAGAGTTTAGATTTGCATTATTTTTTGTAGCTGTTTGACTTTCTTGGCATTAGTACTGGATACAGCATATGAGAAAGTTCCTTGGTTAGCTGGTAGAGCTAAGTAAATGCACTACACCTTTGACAAATAAAAGATTTCGTGGTCTTATGAAGAGACCTTTGCTCTGTGAACTGAATAACCAGAGCTGCAGTCTTGGATTTACATTTGTTAATAGCTTGATCTCAAATTGCAGTCCTTGTGTTACTTAGTTTTCAACATTGGTCCAATTAAAGTGAGGTTGTTGCATCTTCTGATTTCAGAAAAAAATCTGCATCAGAAGGTAACTGTTCAAAGTCTGGGTGGGTAATCAGAGCATATGAATTATTTATTATAGTGAGTTATTACTTGAATCACAGAAAGTTGATATATCTGTTGAAATCTCATTCCAAGACAGTATGTAGATACCTCTTGGGTTGTTTTTTTTATTGTTTGGGGGTTTTTTAAACACTGGTTAAGAAGAAATTTTAAAGGTAAGTCTTAGTATAGCAAATAAAATATTCAGATTTTTAAAATAAGATATCTGTGTTGATGAAGCAAGAGAATGTTATTAGTGTTATTTTTAACTTAGAGTAGACAACCATGAAGTGCTGATTACTAGATGTTACAACTTTGAGTCACTGAAATACTGGACAAATAGCCAGGAAGCATGCCTTTTGAAATGGTTACTTTTGTAGGGAGGAAAGGGGTCATTCCAAACAAGAGTAGGTTTAGTGCATTAATAATTTGAAGTTTTATGTTTGTAAATAAATCATTTTTATTTTGCAGATTGCTTGAGTTACCAAACACGCCTTAAGCTAGCTGGCATGTTGGTAAGCAGTGTTTCACTTTGAAAGCATTACCTATTATAGTTAAAACAAAATTACAGAAGTGAAAGCATGAAGTTGTAGCCAAAACTCTCTCCGAGTTCAGTGAAACCAAGATTTCACCCAATAGCTTTCAGAAGAGTGAAATATTTTTACTTAATAGCTATTGGAATAACATTGTAATTCACTAGTTAATATTCATTCATATTTTATAAAATTCTTTAAAAATGCAATGCAGTCTCCTTCCATTTTCTAAATGTTGTATATAATTGCTTGTGTTGGGATTTTCAAAAGCATTTTTGAACCTGAAATTAAAAAATATTTTTTTTGTGTTTGTTTTGTTGGTTTGTGGTTTGTTTGTTTTTTATTACAGGAAGGTCTTGTTAATGTAGGCTGGATGGACTGTGGCACCCAGGGTGAGCTTTGTGATAATTTAGATATCTCATCTAGTACTACAGCATACTTTCCGCCTGGAGCCACCATAAATAACAAAGAGAAAGGAGGTGTTTTGGTACGAGTTGTTTCTCAACTGTTCTGTATTTAGATAAAATAAGGTGATGACAATGATAAAGGACTGTGTAAATAATTTCCAGATTGATTATATACAACTGAAAATATGCTTTTTTTCTTTTTTCTGCTAAGCTTGTATGCTCTGGTATGAGTTTGTATGCCTCCTGGCTTCTAAGGCAGCAATCCCTGGAGGTGGTCCCCAGTTTGCTGGTGTGCTGGGAGGGTGAAGAGGAGCAGGCTGCAGCAGCAGCAGCCTGTAGCTCTGCCTAGCCGCCTCCTCAGGAGCCTCCCCGAGCAGCCGTGGGAATCCAGGGGTGGGATATGCTCTGTGACAGGCCCCAGAGCTGGTTCTGAAGCTGCTACCCACCTATCCTGGGCAAGCTTGGAAGATTTGCCGTGTCC
Source organism: Grus americana (assembly GCF_028858705.1). Classification (NCBI taxonomy): domain Eukaryota; kingdom Metazoa; phylum Chordata; class Aves; order Gruiformes; family Gruidae; genus Grus; species Grus americana. The sequence goes on from NC_072857.1 coordinate 27,639,169, forward strand.
TCCCAGTTTTTATTCCAGAACGAATATGCCCCAAGTATCCCAAGTTTGAGAAATGCTGCTCTGAACAGAGTACTGACGTGTGTGATAAAAGCAGTCCTGCGTTGTCTGTCAGCATGGATTATGTTCACCCATATTCTAATACTGCAACCTCGTATACATTCGTATGCTACTTGTAACCTCCTTAATCAATGGGAGGCATTTCTCAGTTTGAAGAGCGGCTTGTTCCTTTATTGTCACTACTGTTATCTATATCTTTAAAAGGAGGAAATTAAATTTGTAACCTAGCTACTTTCAACCTTGTAACTTACCAACTCAGAGTTACCGATTCATATTACATCCTAAACTGTAAAAATTGCTGAAATTAAATATCTGTACAGGGCAGTTAAGGAAGGCTGTAAAACTAGATTGGAAATTATGTAAACTTGATTGGAAAATTTGGTTTGAAATTTGAATTTGGGACTTTTAGCACCCATTTTGACAAAATATGATATTTTGAGATTAATATGGTAGGAAAATGAGCTAAAAAGCAGTATTCTGAGAGTAATATTTGTGAAACTACATATATGAAAAAGAAATTGATCAAATAACATATTATTAACTGTACTCTTCAGTTGATGGAAAGGAACAAATCAGAATAATTTCCTTGACAGTTTGAGTACTAGTCAACAACAATCAGGTTGATGTTTGTAATTCCTTGTAATAAACACAATTAACTTTCCTTCCTAGTTTCTTAAGTCCTTGGATGCCAGAGAAATATATCAGGAAGTAATGCAGCATCTGCCAGACTTTGAAATTATCTCTGCAGCATCATTAGAGGTAATTTTTTAAAAATATGTTAAGATTTCTTTAAATAATATATTTTTATATTTTTTATCATTACTTTTCGCATTTTTTCAAATCCTGTTGATACAACAACCTAGTATTTATTTAACCGAAAGTGACTTCCCCCCCCCCCCCCCGCCGTGGCCAAAATTATTTAACATCGTTTGTCTACATTTACTTTTGTTGTTTAGGAAAACAACAAAAGTAAGAAGGGGGCCTGTATTTAACAGGAAAACAGAAAACCACAGCAATTGCCATTGCAACTCAGTCTGCACTTGTAACTTTCTAGATTTTTTTTAAAATCAACTGCATTGTAGAGAATATTATTTTAAATATATTTTGTCAGTAATGTAAGAAAGAAAAAAAATTGTTAATCCATGATAAATTATGTATGAACTGAAATTAGAAGTCATAAAAGTTACTCATGTCTTGGAGAAAAAAAAGAGGAAACCTCTTTTTGCACTTGTAGTAGTACTTAGCATCTTGATCTACAGTAGGAAATGCACATGGAAACAAAGAGTACAGAGGGTAGCATGTAGCCAGCTTACTTTCAGATTTTTTCCTCTTTCCTGCTTATGATGCAGTAAAGTGAAGGTTAGTGGAAGGACTACATGAAAGACCTTGTTGAGTGGAGGAGGTCACTCAGAGATCAGATGAATAATTGGCCATTTGCCTTTATAAAACATAAAAGGAATTTACAAGTTGGTATAAGTTGGGAATAATATTTTTTTCTCTGTGTTTTTGTTGTGGGGCGGGTTTTTTTCCTTTGTTTAAAGGACCGTCTGGCTCATCACCGATGGCTGCTGTTCTTCCAGTTTGGGGAGAGTGATAAATCGAATGTACAGGAATTTAAAAAACTTAAATTTTTGCTTAAAGATGAACATATTCAGGTAAGACTGCTCGCTTGTCTAGTGTTAAATACCATTTACATTCAGAGAACCAATCAGTATGTTTTTCATTATTAGCTGTAACTACCACCTGCCACCTTTTGGTACTGAAAGAAATATACTCTTGTATGGTAGATCTGTAGTAAAGTTTTTAATTTAAAGCAAGCAATGAAGTTTCCCGTATGGTTTGAATAATTTAAAAGTAGTTAGGAAAGATTATCTTTTAAAACTGCTCTCTCATGGGAGGTGTTGCTGCAGATCCTATTCAGTTAACAATTAAAAGTCAACACTTCAACATCAATTTGATGGTTGTGAAACTCTATTTTAATTACTCAGAAAACCCTATATTATCTTCAAAATTTTCTTAAAAAGAAACCAAGTTTAAACTTTGTACTAAAGACATATGGAGTGTTATTCTATAAGGTATGTATTTTTAGAAAATCATTGCATTGACTAGAAGAATTTTAATGTCACATCTGTTTTAGGTGTCTTTTTGCCTCCTTGCTGTTTTGTTTGGAGGGGGGGAAAAAAGGGGATTCTTCAAGGTTTTATTCCCCGTTTTAGCCTTTAAAAATCAGCAAACAACCTCATATAGCTGTGCCAGTAGGTTTCCTCAAACATCATAGTTACAAGATTGTCTTAAGACCACTCTTGTTTATAAAAGGGCTACTACTTTTCCATATTTTTACCTTTTTTTAATGAATCATAATTCTTACTGCTTTTCAAAATATGTTCATCTATATAACTTAGGATGCCTTAATTAAAATGGCACTGTCTGTTAAATAGGTTGGCAAGTTTGACTGTCTTTCCTCACCAACCATCTGCAACAAACTATATGTCTATCAGCCTTGTTTAGCAGTCTTCAAAGGAAAAGGAACTGGAGATTATGAAATTCATCATGGTAAGGGAAACTTTGGCAAGTTTAAATCATTACATAATCACTTTGATATTACACTGTCTTTGGCAAACTGCATTTGTTTTCCCAAAGAACAGTTTTGTACTTCCAATATTTGCTATTTTTCTTCTGACCTTACTGTAGCCTTGTACAAACTCATCTCCTTTGTTTTTTTTTGGTTTGTTTTTTTTTTTTCCCAGGTAAGTAGTCATCAGATGCCAAGCGATGTGTTTTGTCTTTACAATTCTGTCTATTTCAATATCATACAAAAGTACATAGAAATGGAATCTCTGAAGCTGATCAGGACAGGTTCTGCTTTGGGTAGGATAACCAAAGAATGCTGTAAGGCACACCCTTCATAGAGGCTTAACATGCTAGTTATACAGTGCTGCCAACTTGAGAAGCTTTGATTTGATTTCATGTGTCACTGGACTAAAACTTAATTCCATGTTTTGTGGACTTTCATCCAAGAAAATCTATATTGTGACTTTTACTTTCATTTCCAAAGTTGCAGTTTCCTTCCAGGAAAGGTTGGAACTATGTTGCTGTGTACTACTGAAAGTATTCAGAAATGCTGGTTGAAAAAGAACGGAGCCTTAAGCAAAACTGTATATTGCAGTAATACATGTAGCTTCATCCAGAATGCGGCACAAGACAATTATGCAAGATGAGGTTCTCAGTTTCAGCCTCTGAAGTATTAGAAACAGCTTGCTAGAATGAAGTCAGAACCTCAGTACTGTAATAAGGAAGAAAGGAGAAAAGTTTTTGACCATTTAGAAAAGATTAGTTGTATCTAAGCGGAAAAGACGATCCCATACATCTAATGATTGCTGCTGGGAAAAGCCTTATATAGTCTCCGAAATTTCCACTCCTGTAGAAAACCAAGAAAGGGTCATATACATACAGCATTTTTAGATCTTTTTATAATGGCATAGATTACAAATAGTGTAAGAGAAATACATTGGACTACAGTACATACGTTCTTTTCTGAGTGGTTTGGTTTACTGTTTACAAAATAGAGAATGTTTGCCATAGTCATCTCACTCCAGTATTTATAATAATATAATACTTGAAAGAATCAGTGGTTTTTATATACTATGTTGATGGGCTTCAACAGTTTAAAATCTAAGAACAGTAATAAACCTTAGTAAGTCATTGTGCAGTGACTTCAGATTTAATTACCCTGAGGTTCTTATTCTCAGTTCAAGACACAAACTCGTTTCTGCTGACAAATCTGTATGTGAAGGGTATGAAGAGACTTGATCTTTGCCCACTTGAGCTGTTTCAGCAGGAACTTCAGTCACACCTAAAAAGCTGTGATTTATCAATATCTCTTATTTTGCTTGAAGTCTTTACTGTGTTAATACCTTTGCCAAGGCAAGTGTATCTAGAATAGTAACTGTTTAATTCCAACAAACACTAGTAAAACAGCTAGTAGTCCAGTCACAAAAAAAATTAATTTTGTTTGATAAAAACATGTTTTGTCTTGGATAAAACATTTATTTGGTTAATATTAGGTAAATACCCAGTTTAATATTTAGCCAAATATCAACTATCACCTAGAGTATGTCTTACTACCTGAAAGGAGGTTGTGGTGAGGTGGGTGTTGGTCTCTTCTCTCAAGCAACAAGTGATAGGACAAGAGGAAACGGCCTCAAATTGCTCCAGGGGAGGTTTAGGTTGGATATTAGGAAAAATTTCTTCACTGAAAGGGTGGTCAGACATTGGAACAGGCTCCCCAGAGAGGTGGTGGAGTCACCATCCCTGGAGGTGTTCAAAAACCACGTAGACATGGCACTTCAGGACATGGTCTAGTAGACATGGTGGTGTTGGGTTGATGGTTGGACTTGATGATCCTAGAGGTGTTTTCCAGCCTTAAAGACTCTATGATTCTACCTATGTAGGTTTGGACAGTTTAGCATTGTCTTCCTGAGAAAAAGCAAGCCAGTACCTGTTCAATTTATTTAAGCAGGCCATGTTTAAAGATCAGGCAAGGGAACTAACTGAAGAACTCCTGTTGCTATCAGTGAGTTTTTTAATGAGATCTGTCATAGGAAAAAATAAAGTTTTCTTTCTATATTGTTCTTTGAAGGAAAGAAGATCTTATATGACATTGTTGCATTTGCCAAAGAAAGTGTCAACTCTCATGTTATCACACTGGGGCCTCAGAATTTTCCTGACAAAGAAAAGGAACCATGGCTTGTGGATTTCTTTGCACCGGTAAATATTTAATATTTGTATTCCTCTTCTAAAATCTGTTATGTAACTATGTAACAACACACCAGCAGTATCTTGAAAATGTCCTTCAGCATCATGAGATGGTATTGTAATTTCTCATTCCTTGGCAGCACTAGCTCCTAGACTGTGTGGGTTTTGTATTTAGTGGAGTCTGTTGTCAAAGCAGCATATTACTAATCTCAAACAGCTTACATTCTCCTGAGAGCCAACTGCAGGGAAAGCAATTGCGCTTACTTGCTTTTTTGTTTTCTAGTGGTGTCCTCCTTGTCGAGCTTTGTTACCAGAGCTGAGGAAAGCATCAAAACATCTTTATGGTCAGCTTAAATTTGGAACACTAGACTGTACTGTCCATGAAGGGCTCTGCAACATGGTAAGCTGCAGGAACTTAAAAAAAAAAAAAAATCCTTTCAAATAATATTATTTTCTTCTAGTTGGGGGTAGAGGGATGGGGGCAGACAATGCTTGTTCTTTAATAATACTCTCTTAAAGGGTAGTAAACCAAACAGGAAACTTGTATCATCCTTTTTTTCAAAGGAGCAAACTATGTAACCACTACAGATAATATATTAATGCAAAATTCAGGTCACATTTTGCTCTGATTTCATAGTGTTATTGGAAGACTCTGGAAGTGTCAGAATTTAATAATTCCTGGGGATTTTTTAAGACAAAAAAAAGAATTGAAGCAGAACCAGAAAGTTTTTTCTAGTGTGTATATAAGTACGTACGTGCATTCTTTTTGTTCTTCACAAAGGATGATAAAACCCAGTAAAACATTTAAAAATACAAGTTTTATATTGATATAACACTTTTTGAAAATGTCTGCAAAATCACTTCTAATTCAGTTCACCCTAACTGACTTTGCTTTTTGTTTTGTAGTGCTTAAGTGCAGGATCAATTTCAAAGTAAAAGAAAGTTTATTACTTAGCAGAATACTCTTCTTTAAAGATACAGTAATGGAATGAAAAAATGAATTTTTTTAAAATTTTTTTTTAAGCTTGCCCAATTTTCCATGTTTAAATTTGCTTAACTTTTGCTTCAATTAATTTATCATGGTAGATTTTACTGACATTACTTTTCCTGAATTCCAGAAAATACTACATTTTGACAGCTTTCCTGCAACTGTACATTTTATTATTTACTAGAGCTTTTTACGTTAGAAAGTTTGTATTTATCTTTAAAATGTGATTGTCTTAAAACACGCAAAAAATAAGCAAAAAAGAACAAGCTTTTTAAAGTTTTATTTAGATGTGTTTACACACTGAAGAATTCAAATCATGGAAGCATCTCTGTTCAATAGTAAACAATACAGTTATTCACACAGTACACACATTTTCACCTGAAGACTGGGAATAGCTTTAAAGTTAAGGCTTAGAAGGCCCATGGGTTAAGTCCAGTATTTGTGGAGCATGGCAAAAGAACTACTGGCTGGTTTTTAAATTCAGAACAAACTATGCCATCTCTGAATACCATTGACATCTTTTCTGTAGTGATTTGTAATGGTTTCAGACTCCCATCTGCATGTGATCTGGGCAGTTGTACTGTACAAACTGGATAGATAGCAGCTGCGAGCCACCAATGCCAATGGCAGTTAAAGGAAAGTATAAGAAACTTAATAATTCCTTGCAATGTCTTATTGTCTGTTTTGTTAGCATAACATTCGAGCCTATCCAACAACAGTTGTGTTCAATCAGTCTGACATTCATGAGTATGAAGGGCATCACTCTGCTGAGCAGATCTTGGAGTTTATAGAGGTAGGTAAATCATAATCCTTGTTGCAGTCGTTCTCTGTATGTACCTTATCCATAAACATGTTATTTAGTTGGAAGATCCTAAGATTATTTTTTTACATTAATTAGAACAGTAAGATAAAGAGTGAAAATAAACCTTGGGCAAGGAAAGTGATTCAGCAACTGTCAGTCAGGGACTTGACACCTAATGGATTAATTTTCCTACTCTGTCAAGTAATTTCTTTGAGATCATTAGCAAATAACTTAAGATCCCTTCCAATCTGCAAAGTAATAGTACTGATTTCTATCTCATATAGATGATAAAGGAATTAAAAGTATGAAGTGCTGTAACAATGAAAATGCCTCACATACACACCTTGACATAGGAGGAGGTTCACATTTTTTGTCAATTAGCTTGCTGCCCTCCACACTTCTCAGCTGTTACTTGACCTTTCTTAACTCACAGAACTGCAAATAATTGGTACTCATCATTGTTGCTGCCAGAGTTCTAGCACCTGTCTTTCCTCCAGCATTCAGGTTCTCTCACTGCTAGGTCCACAGGCTATTTTCTACTCTTTGAAGAGGCTGTTCGTTCTCTCCAGGCAGCCCAGAAAAGGCAGGTTTAAAAGCACACATGCATGAACAGGTGGAGATCAGTTTTTTTCAGTCGAGATTCAGAGGCTCCTAGTGCATCATATGTATTCTTCTGTAACCCAGCCTAAAGAGCATGGCTGAGTCTCCTACTGCCTGTTCTTGCCAGGTAAGCTGAATTTCTTGCCTTTTGCCTCCCTTTATTGAGAAGAGACAGAAAACGTCACTTTTGCAGCCTGGCTGTATTTTTTTGATAGCTCTTCTCAGTGAATCAGGCGTGTGATTGTTAGGTTGAAGGGCTAACTTGATGCTTCCGTGCCTTTCTGTGATGTGGCATCTTCCCTACCACAGTAGCAAGCAGATTTCACTGAAAGAGGGACATTCTCAGAATTTGGTACAGTGTGTATGTGATGGTGCTATATACAGGATAACTCATTGTTGTGAAGTATATGTCTATAAACTGTCTTTACTTTAGGATCTTAGGAATCCATCGGTGGTCTCCCTAACACCAGAGACATTTGTTGAATTAGTTCAGAGAAGAAAACAAGAGGAAATCTGGATGGTTGACTTCTACGCTCCGTGGTGTGGACCTTGTCAGGCTTTAATGCCAGAATGGAAAAAAATGGCCAGGGTAAATGACATGTTTTTTCTGCTTTTGTGTCCTGTTCTGTGGAATTATTGAGACGATACAACTGCTGTCACAGAGATCTGTCAGCTGAGAAAGTCTAGTGATTAATATTGCAGGCAAAACAGGGAATTCTTACCTGACAGTTTTATATTGTTTCAAATACAAAGTTTTTACTTGGTTTTTTTTTTTAAAGGTTCAGTACACTGATACTGTAATACAGTTTTCCCTCTTGATACAAGTGTGTTTTCCAAGATCTAAGAAACTTTAGTAATGAACTTTTCCTTGCTGCTTAGTGCTTTATATAGACAACAGCTCTTGCCATGCAAACCCAATACAATAGGAGAAAAAGATTTATCCATAAATTAGATAAAAATTGGTTGAAATAATTTGCCACTTTATTCTCACTATTCTTTATGATCATTAGTCATCTTTAAGATAGCACTTAGACCTTGGAGAAATCTCTGACTCGAATTTAAGATTAAAGGAGTACAATCTTATCCATCTTAATTATTTCCTACATTAAGGAGATTGTTTTTCTGAGATCTTGTTTTCTTCACTGAAAGAAAATAAATGTTAAATACCATACACTGATACTGCAACTGATAGAACATCTGCACTGTACCTGGATCTGTCATAATTCATGAGCCTATGGTATGAAATGTGGTAATATGGTAATCCTTACGCTAAATAACCACACTCATATGTACCTTTGAAGCAGGGTGCCTCATGAGCCACATGCATAATGGGAATGTACCTGGGTGGCTGGGTCCCATTAGATTAGACCCATTTACAGGAAAGGAGAAAGCCTTGTGATAATCTCGGTTTGTTTTGTTGGGTTTTTTTTCCCCAACTAAGTGATTGAGACTTAAATTCTGAAGTATTACTGAAAACGTAGGATTATTGATTAGCATATTTGATTGTAGGTTCTTATCTTTTTTTCAGATGTTAAATGGATTAATCAGTGTAGGCAGTGTGGATTGTCAAAAATATTATTCTTTCTGTCATCAAGAAAATGTTCGAGGATATCCTGAAATAAGACTCTTTCCTCAAAAATCAAACACAGCTCATCAATATCAGTAAGTAGTTTACTTCAATTTGGGGAATGTTAGATGATGGGAACAAGATGAATATACATCTTCTGTTGTGTAGAAAAGGTTCATCACAGCTATTACAATAAGCTGTTATGTTACTGTCCTAGATATTGACTTTGTTACTTTAGTGCCATTTCATTTCAGTAATTTGAAGTGAGACTGCCTCAGGAATCTTAATTTTTATTTCTTGTTCTTATCAATTGCCAGTTTTCTAACTTTAAGTGCCTGTTAAAGTAGATTATTTAAATCATATAATATAAAAATACTACTAGGCCTAACTGATTATAGCTTTAACAGAGTGATGTAGCCATCTGATCATCCTCCCTGCCAACAGTCTGTTAGCACTATTGCAAAAAATTTGTTACATATCTAGTCATCCCCTTCATTGTGTCATTAGTGTGGAAACATTAATCATTAACAAAAAAATTCTATGGGAGATGAAATCTGGCCAAAACCAAACAGCCTGTCCCCTCCATTTCATAGTACTGTTTGAAGATCCAGGCATTTCAGGAAGCAGATGCATCTTTTAAGGTAGTTAACTGTCTGGAATAGCAGATGTGTTGCTTTGTTATTTTACAAATTGGAAAGTTCTATTAAATGTTGCCAGATAATAAACTGTAATGCCTCTTCATTGTAGTGTGCAATGGCAGACTTCAGTAGCTTTCATCATTGGACTGCTTGCTTTTATTCGGTTCTTCTCAATATTAAGTTTCTCTTAAAAGCAGAATTATTTTTTTCTTGTTGAAAACCACTAAGTTGGTGAATATGACTGTTAAGTGCCAAATTCCTAATCATGAGTCAGCAATTTCCTGCAAAAATATGGAAATTTGTCTCTTAAAATAAAGATCACCAAAAGCTATCAAGTCAGATTTTGACTAGGTAACTCTATTGAAAAGTACTGTGTTATAAAGTTGCGAACTAGTGGATATGAATCCTGAATTAACCTTTTTTCAAACCTGTCACTGGCATTTTAAAACTAAGCAATGTCCTGAAAGTCTTCATTTTTTACTCCTTAATTCTATATCTTTCAATTTTATTAATGAGACTTATTTATTCAGATTTGAAAGCAAGGTAGAAATATATCATAGAACATATGCATTTAAGTTCATTATTTCATAATCTCCACTCTACAGAGTGGTGTGGTAGGGAGTTTTTTTTTCCTCAAATGTTATTTAAACTACTGTGCAACTGGATATTTTTTTTCTCTTAATCTTTTTGTAGTAGCTACAATGGATGGCACAGAGATTCATATTCACTGAGAGGCTGGGCATTAGGGTAAGAAACTACATCAAACTTTGTTCACAAGCTGCTTATATAGTTTGCTTGCTAGGAGAAATGAATATTTAAATGCTCTGTAAATCAAGAATTAGAAACAGGTATATGTATTGCTTAATTTAAGATGGTAAAAGATGTGGAAGCTTTAACTCAAGCTTTTAAAATGTGGAGAAATAGCATACTTCATACTGTCCACCCATTTTCTGAAGGCCATATAATTATATTGTCTACCAGTTTTAAAAAGTGATTCTCTTGCACTTTGTACTATAAAGGAGGGATTTCCAGACTACTAATATTCTTAATTTCAGAAATTTTTCTTGTGCTTTAATGGAATTTTGATACATTTAAAGTTTTGAGTGGATTATGATTGTTATTCTTCCTTTCTACAGATACTTACCACAAGTGTCTGTAGACCTGACTCCTCAGAGTTTCACAGAAAAAGTTCTGAATGGAAAAGATCACTGGGTCATTGATTTTTATGCTCCTTGGTGTGGACCTTGTCAAAATTTTGCTCCTGAATTTGAGATCCTTGCAAGGGTAGGTTTTTAACCATATTAGTGGATTGTTATACTTGTAATGGTTAAAATCTAATTCATCAGCACTCTATTTCTTAGCAATCATCCAAAAATCACATACCCCAGTGATCCTTCTCACTGCAAGTCCATACTTTTAGGTCCCACTTGTCAGTGGATATTGTCTTGCACAGACCCTCTTACAAGACAGATTTCAGCTTATGATGGGGCGACCTTCAGAATTGTGATATGCTTTGCCCTGAAGTCAAGTAGAAGTGCTCTGCAGAACATGTAGTGACTTCTGATACAAGGTTAACAGTCTGAGAAGCAAGCAACTACTCAGAGATATTTAAAGGATTCAAGCAATGCTTCTCATTTACTTTAGCTGCACTGCTGGCTTATTCAAGTTATTTGCTTACACTCATGGAAACTTAAAGTTTGTTTCTAATAAACATTTCTTTTTAGACTGTTAAAGGAAAAGTAAAAGCTGGAAAAGTAGACTGTCAGATGTATGCTCAGACCTGTCAAACCGCTGATATCAGAGCCTATCCTACTGTTAAGTTTTACCCCTACCAAGGAACAAAGGTAAAGTATCCTTTTTGTGTACGCTGGTGAGCAAGTACTGTTAGTAGATGTGGTTCATTGCACATGAAGACTTAAGAGACTATTTCTGTAATGTATTAAAGTACATAATTTAGATATTCTGGGTATATAATAATAATAAATTTCAATAATATTTTAAATAGTAGGACAATGATACAGTAATAATGTGTTATTGAAAAATGATAAATTGTAAATTAATAGAAGAATAATTGAAATGTGGGCTTAACCAGAACCAGGGTTTAATGTGACAAAACGTTTTTCAACCTTTACCAATTCTACCACCAGCTACCAAAAGCAGGCAAAGTTTCTCTCTAAATGAAATGTGGAACAACTTAATTTTGGCTAAGGAGAAATACTCTTTCAATGTAATCATAGCATTTCATTATAATTTTGATTTAAATAATGTATTTTAAGATAGAAAATTGATTAAAAATATTTAGTTGTATTATGTCTCAAAAGCAAACCTTATCAAACCATTTCAATAATCATTGTGACTCTGAGATCAGTATTTCCTACTAACAGATTAGTAGTAATAAATTAAAATACGGAAAAGTATCCAGGTAGTTGTAGGAAATTGCCTTTATTCTTGTAAAACTATTAAATTCCAAGTCTTTTTAGATGTATTAATGCTAAAGAGAAAGTATTTAATGCATTCTGATAGTTAAACTAATTCTTTTAATTATCCTTTCCATTTAAGTGAATCTCTTACAGGACGTTCTAGAAATCCTTCCTTACACAATCCTATCAAATTCAGTGAGACTTTTCTGTGGTAAAGAGTAATGGCTTTTCAGGCCTCAAAAGTAGCAACCCACACTGACAGATTTCATGAGCATAGATTATGAAGTGGCAGACTTTGTAATGGCTGTCTACATTAAATACCTAATTGAATGAATGTGAGAAAGTTATAAATATTTCAGGCTTCTTTAAGTATCAAGACAAAATTTGTGTAGTTTTGAAAACTAGCAGCAAACCCAACACAGTGGTTCTTGCTATAAAGACAATTGGCATTGTTTAAATGGAGACAAAAATATATCTGAATCATAAATCAACCTACCAAAGCCCTTGTCTTCCTCCCTGTATTCATCCTGAATTTTATCTGAAAGTAAGCAGATTTTCTATGCAGTGTAGAGCATGGGTAACATGTTGCACTTTTTTTTTTTTTTTTTTTTAGAAAAATGTTCTTGGCGAATATATAGACAGCAGAGATGCAAAAGGTATTGCTGACCTTTTGAATGAAAAATTAGAAGTAATTCAAAATAAAGGAAAAAGAAAAAAATCTAGAAATAAGGTAAGAATACTTACCGGGGACCCTTTTGCAAAACACTTATAGTAAAGAATACTATATCTTAGTATTTGCTCTTTGTCCATGAAATATTAAATTACCATATCTTCAAATAGTACCAGGTACATTTAATTTCCAGTCTTGTTTTGGTTACTATTACTTGGTTATTATTATTCAGTTACTGTTATTTATTCAACCTCAGTTCTCCATGTCCACAGATGTAGCAGAGAATACCGCAGTTGCAACATTAGTTATGGTAAGACTTAGCAGAATTTATAGATATCCATGGGACAGCTTTGTTAAACGGTTGAGAAGCACTGTATCCTTACATGTAATCCTTAGAATAGGCTTAGTAAGCAGGCACCAAATTACAGAGGCTGATTAGTGCAAGATTGGGATTAACGTTTTAACTCAGAAGATATTAATACACAGCTGTTAAGAAGTACCTTGAATTCTATTTAAGAAACATTTGTCCAGTCAGAAAATTAGTACCACAGAGAAATTTAAAATCACAGGAAAAAAAACCCCATTAATCTTGATTATTTTTATTATTTGTACTTTAGAATAACTTAATTGTTTATTTTCTTGTCACTAGGATGAACTGTAATTGGTACTGGAGGTAGATACGATACAAAATATTCTGAAGCTGTGAATACAGAAGATACCACGAGGGAAATACAAGGCTGATTACCTTCATGACAGGACAAAAAAGATGAAAACCAGTTTGAATTCACAGGCATATATGACTGTATGAATTCTCTTTAAACTGTGGGGAGATGAAAGCGTTTTGGTTTTGGTGGAGGCATTCAGTGTTTCTGCAAGTGAATTATGCATGTCCCTCTTCTGATACACCAACTATGTTCTTCCTAGTCAAACATTGGCATTGACCAGAAATGTGGACTGTATCACTTTGCCTACCCAGTTACTAGTTCCTTATGTTTTTCTGTCTCTTTTCAAACACTTTTTGAATGTGGCACTCAGCCTGTGGCTGAATATGCACTCAAACCAACCACTCTGCAATGCAGAAACACAATGAGGGATTGTCTGTTTGAAAGACAGAGTTTTATCTGATGATTATTCTGCTTCGGGGTTGCATTATTGTCTAGTCAATTAGTAAGAAATAAAATCAAGAACCGATAGCAGGATAGGTTTATTGAATTACATTGCTCCTGCCCTCGAGTGGATTACAATATTGTGGCACCGGTGGCAGTGCCTGGATGAACAGAACTTTGAAGAGCTTTTGTTGGGTTTTTTATTTTCTTTTTCAAATAATAAAAAAAAAATCAAGGACTTCAAATTCAGTGTTTCAATGACTTTCAAATTTAAGTTATGTCATAGAAGCATCTGCTTAAGTTACTAGGTCATAGCTTTATTATTGTCTTTTTAAATATGAATGTATTCTGTGAACATATTTAACCTCTTTTGGTATTACCACTTTCCCTTTCTCTGCAGACATGTTTTGGGGGTTTTTGTTTGTTTTTATATAATCTTTAGGCAAGCAGGATAGCAAGTGCCTTTTTTAATTTAATAATGAACACTGTAAATTGCAATGTCTTCTCATACATCTTAATAGAATTCCCACTCTTTAGAGTAATATTTTTCATAGCTTCTCAATAGACAAAAAAATTACAGAAGACAACAAAATGTCTGCTGTGTTTGAGTTCAACATTGAAATGTTTGATGTTTTCAATAAAATGCTGCTGAGAACTTGTCAGATGGACTTTTCTCCCTGCTTTCCATGTATTTAGATTTGGTATGACTAGTCTCTGTAGTGTGAGTATTATAAATCTGTAAATACGTTGTTATCTACAAGTAATTTATTTTACAAAGAAGGCAGCAAGAAATAAAACGAAGAGAATTCTAGTAACTTTAAGACATTCAAACGCTTCTTCCCCTACATTCAGGGGGTGCCTCTCTTGCTTTGTGGTTTTGCAGTGTATTAATCTGAGAAAGAAGAGAATGTATTGCATCTATTTTTTAATAAAGTAGATCTTCCCACATCCAAATCAAACTTCAAACTCAAAGTAAAAAATGAAAATGTTGGTATTTTGTGACTTAATACAAACTCCGTTTTGCTCAGTTATTACATGTATGTTTAACTATAACTTCATTTCCTACCTCCTACCTTCTTCCTGGAGAATGAGGTCATGGTTACATTCTGTAGGATCCTGCTGTTAAAAATCTAATCAAAATATGACCTAGTATAATTTCTTCTTTATTCCTGTTAATGTACAGTATTTCTGCTAACAAGAACAGACTAGTAGGGAAAAAAAGCATGCTTCACAGGAGTCTCCTCCATAAGCTGATGGTAACGTAAGAGCTTTCTGGCTCTATTCATACTTGAGCTTTTTGTAAAAAGTTACTTCATTGCTTCCTTCTGGTTTCATTGTTTGAAGCATATAGATAACTACTAAGAAAAGACAACACTATTATCCTCGTCAAAATATCCTCTACACTGACTTAATTTGTCCAGGCTACTGGTTTTGAAACTCATCTAGGCTGTGGGGAAGAGAGTTTAGTTTAAGTAGGGAAGAGGATTTAGTTTAAATATCAATAAAATTCACTTTTAAAATTTAATTCTGTATTGTGATACTGGTTTTGCATCCAGTTTTTTAAATTTTTAAGCTAGAGACTAAATGGATCTGTATGGGGGAAAAAAATGATCTTCAGAACACAGAGAGCATGTGCTGCAGATGGTGTAGGTTTCTAAGAAGATTTTCCAAGTTTTCATGGGTTTTGTTTGCCAGCTGCCCTTTCTGACAGTTTTCGATAAGCAGCTTGGGGGAAACACAGTGCATAATAAAATCTTGCCTTTATTCCTAGCCATACAAACAAATAAATAAAACCTTTTATACATAGTTGTATCTCCAACCTTCTCTAAGGACAAACTCACATAATTATGTGATCCAACTTTTACTAATCAAGGGTTTAAACTTCAAGACACTTACTTTAAAATAGTGCTGCTCCAGAATTGTCTTGAAGTAGCCAAGTCCCTCACTTTTCTCGTGCAGAATCATGGAGGTTATCAGCATCACCTCATAGTTCAGATATCAAATTATAAACAAGAAGCCACCCCACCACCAAACCACAAAATCCACCAAGAATAATAAAAAAATCTCAAAATGTAATGAAGAATTGTATTGGTCAACAAATATTTTGGAATATACTCCCCTACACCCAATGCCAAACATAGTTCAAAATAAGTTAGTCAGATTTTAGTAACTGTTTTGATATTTAACATTAATTTCATTTTTTAAAAGAAAAACTTTCAAATTCACATATCCAAGCAATAAACCAAGTGGAAGATGAATTCAAAACAGTACATGAATGAATGCTCCAATTTTAAATAATGTGCCACCAGTCCCCTTCCCCCCAAAGTAAATTTCAATTTTACTCTCATTGTATAACCGAGATTATGCCACTTCTCCCTGTAGCTACCCATAGACAGTGTTTATTATCCCTTGTTCTTCACTCCTTTCCTAGCACCACTCTCCAGCATGACTGTTCAACTGGGTGGACAAGTGTGATGACCTGTGGGTTTTGACGGAATGCTACAGACATCTCAATCAAGTCAAAGCAGGGCACAAGCACTCTCCCAGCCTCTGTTGCTTAGGACTTGCCAGGGTATTAAGTTAGTGTTGACAGCCTTGCCAGATTTCTCAAATTACAAGCAGCAGACCATGAGGCTGGCCGCCTACCTTTTCCTTCTCGTGTAACTACACATGCACAAAGAAAGGGCAACATATAATAAAACACAAAATATGTGTACACTGTACAATAGGTAGCATAGTATATATGGAGGCCTAACCATCCCTGGCATCCTATTTTGCTTTAATTAAAAGGAGGACTTCTCTGGCTGTTTAGTGTCACTGAACTGATTAGCTCTCATGCCTTACACTAAAACAACAAAGATCCAAAGACACATTTGGCTCCTTTCGCTTCTACTGATGCTAAAAGGCATAAAAAAAGGAGGGAATATAGCAAAAGTTTCAAGCAACGTATTGGTTTTATATGGTCTGCAGTTGGAAACATGTTTTGATCAAACTTGGCAAGTTTGATTTTTTTCCATTCATGGGTATGCTTCAGGTTTTATTAGTTGTGGAAGTTCCATATATTTTTACCAGTTTATAAAAAAAGACTTAAAATGTTTTAATATTTCAACAGGAATGCACAAAGAGAACTTATTTAATTTACTGAAACTTTGCATATGAAAACAGTGACGTTCCAACTCCAAATACTTTCAACCTTGGTCTTCTCTCTATGCTAGAATTCATTACTAATTTTTTCTTCCATCTATATGTAAGCCACCACACTTTGGATAATAAACAGCTAAAGATAAATCATCAACATGATATTAAGTGCTTACCCCCAACATTAAACAGACTCCTCCTTGTACTGCTGATTTTCTAAGCTCTAACAGACTTCTCTACATGTTACTAGCTGCCAACAAAAATTAATTACAGTTAGTTGGGCATAAAGAATGTTCCTAAATGAACGTGTACAATCAGTGTCCACAGACTATTTCTTGACTAAGACTACAGGAGTCATGTCTGTCAACATTTGGCATTTATTCTTCACAAGCCAACACATCTTGTAAGAAAACATCTGCTTTACTTAAACATCAGTGTTTCAAAAAACATTCCAGACCTGAATTAAGTAGGGGTTGGGGCTTTTTTAAGAATATGATGCACAGTAAAAGTGAGTTCTGGTGAATTTTTACTATATAACTGAGCTGGAATGGGAAATACTGCCTTACCAGTGTTCTCTGCTTTCTGGGGCTTAAGGGACAGAAAGCAGAATATTGTTTTTCCATAAGGCAGCTCAAACTTACATGAAGAAGTAGATATAATTTCTGCATGTTATAGGCTACCATGGAGTCAACTAAAGAATGACTTTTCTATCCTCATTAAGTACCAGACATGTTAACAAGAACACACTTTAGCCAGAATTGATTACAGATCCTTTCAGGCATTAGCAATTCAAGCAGCTGAGCTGGAGTTTTCAGAAAATCATTTTCTCCCTGTAGTATATGTTTCAGATAGTCTTTATAATCCTGGTAGAAAAACTAAACATTTTCTTCTTCTTGTTATGTGCATCTATGTACATTAAACAATCCCAGTTGTGCCATCCTAGATATACAACTTTTTCATCAGGTAGCTAATTTACTTTTGTTATGTCTAACAATCTCAGTTAGTTCAGTAACAGTACCCTGGATGTGGGCTTCTATGTGTTTCATTTTTGCTCAGGCTGCATTAGAAAAACATCCTTTGTAAACAATGGAGAAAAGTTACTATATTCCCATCCTGTCTCTGCAACTGCAATTCGAAGCTTTCTTTTCAGTAATTAGGTTCACTTACTTTATTGTCCTACCTTTGGTCACTGGATCATTGTGTCTTGAATGACTTCATTATTCCAATTACATACTAGAGTGAGTGAACTGTGTTTACAGTGCACAATTTCTCTGTTCAGGTTTGAGGTTGGAACAGCATGCCAGAAGTACCTGTATGCCTGGCCAGCCCCTAGAGCCAAGAAGGGCCACTTGAAGTTCTGGCAGTACCTCCTATTCTGCTTTGTTTAACCTGAAAAGCTTCAGAAGCCACTAAGTACTCTAACAAATGATACTGGTGTAAGTCTTATTTGCCATTTTAAGACCCGTTATAGAATTCAATGTGGACATCAGTATTTTAATCATTAATTGTCTTTGCATCTGTAACTCAGGTTGGCATTACTACATTGGTTCACTGCTCGCTCTCAGGTTTAAACAGTACCGTGTAAGCATTCCCTCTCAGGGATCGATATTGGAGCAGCGTACCAGGTCAGTGATCCCAGCCTTCTGTTTCTGCAAAGGTTGGCAGGGACTCTAGAAGTATGTGCTGGCTCCTCAGCTGCATCAATTACCCACTCAGTGCTTACAGTTCAACAGAGAAGCAGGGCTGAGTGAAGAGCAGGAAACAGTTAAACTGCCTAATTTTTTTCTGGAGGTACCTTTAGTAAAAGCAGCTTTAGTCATTGAATTGCCTTTGATTCAATCCTTAACATATGCTGTCATTTGCTGTCTATTCTGTACACATAACTAAGGGTCCCTACAGAAACCAGATATGAAAATATTTATCATTAATTTGGTTCTTAGGGCTACTAAGCTTGGTATGCTATTCAAGAACGGGCAGGGGTGCCACTGCCAATGAAAGGAAGAGAGCTCTGAGATAGCACAGAGCTGCCTGCTGTTTCGATAGACAACCTCAAGCAGGCAAGACAGCTCTAGCCAAATACCAATCAGAGATACTGGAAGAAAGCACAAGTTTCGCCCCAAAACTAAACAGGTAAATAGAAGTTATACTAGTTATGAATTCTGACATTCCTATAGCAAGAACAATCGCTATTCAAATACTATACAATATTCAACCACTATTTACTATAGAATACACCTATAAAAAACACATTACTATAGAAATATATCCAACTAGCAGATAATGTGGAATTAAAAATTTATTTTCACTGACAAAAGTTAAAAAAACATTAAGAGTACTGTGTTCACATCAAAAAGACTGTAAACTGGTTTTGTGCAGACATACTGAGATCACCACTCTGTTTTAGGTGGAAACTGGGAAGCAAATTCCACAGGCCCAGGATCCTTAGTACACACAGCCTTTCTTCGGCAAGGAGCGGGATACAGCCGTGATGTTTTTACCGACCC
The DNA here is from genome assembly GCF_028858705.1 of Grus americana. Taxonomy (NCBI): domain Eukaryota; kingdom Metazoa; phylum Chordata; class Aves; order Gruiformes; family Gruidae; genus Grus; species Grus americana. Next base: position 27,658,414 of record NC_072857.1, read on the forward strand.
CAGATACTAACAGAAGAGATACCTGTCCTCACTGAAGTACACATGCATTCAGCTGTTATGGGACTCAGCCCTCCACCTCTTCAGAGGCAGATTCCCAGCATATTTAGACACCCAGAAAACAATACAGAACTGCCACTAAGATGATATTTTCTCTTACAATTTTTATATCCTGTGAGGTAATTCAAGCAAACATAGCCAGCCTTCGCGCTAGAGGATGAATTGAAAATTTGGAGTGCCAGGAGGTGGCAGTGATGACTCAGGAGCGGGTCTCCTCCAGCCCACCAACAGCTCACGTTTTACAAGTAAAACAAAACGACCCGTAACCTGCTGCTTTAACTGTACAGTAATCAGTGGGTTTTTTCCTCACACCTACTTTTTCAGCAAAAAGAGCTTCCTAACTGCAGTAAACAAATTCTTTTGTCCCTATGCCAAACACAAATAACAACATACGGGACCTTGTAATACCTGAAGTTCCATCTTGAAGACAAAGTCCAGGAAACTTCACTCAAAGCTGCAATTTCAAGATCATGCACAGGTAACCAAAGGCTAAACACTTCCAGGGCATGGTAGGGAGTATTTCTCAGTAATTTACTACTTCAGCGACACATACACTCTTACCCGTTTTGGGGGGCTTCTTGTTTTTAACTTCAGCAGTGTTGTTTTATGCCTCTTTCTCCCACCTTCTCTTCATCAGCTTCATGGATGAAGCACCACAAAATCCTCAGAGCTAAAGGCAGGATTCTTCTGTTTCTGGCAGCCAGAACACACCCTTCTGTAAGAATAACTTTCCAATATGATAATTGGGATAAATCAGCTTTTACACTCTTCTCACATTCTTCTTCTACTGACGTGCTTTTTACATACTTGCTATTTTCCCCACACAAGTCATCTTCAGCACTTCAAAGGTGAGCCTGTAATTACTAAACCTAGACATCATCTCTCCTTCAGAATAGCAATCAGATTTTACAACTCATCTTGCATATTTACATGTACAGCCAGTTCTGTCATCCTAAGAGTATTGACTGGAAGGGACCTTTCACTACCAAAGCTCTATTTTTTTCTCCTCAGGAGTCCTCACACCACAGCTCCTGCGTACCTAGCACTTTTCTGCTGTTGCCAGAACTTGTTTACTTAAAATAGCTGTAAACACCTGGAGTCAGAAGACAGCTTGCAAGGACTAAGGACTAGTTAGGTAGCCTTCAGATTAGGACCAGACACCTTATGTCAGCTAATTCTGGTAACACAAGTTTACCTACAGAGATCTACGAGCCAGGCCTCCAAGAGAGAAGCTACCTGTAATCACAGAAAAGGAGGTGCTCCACGAATGACACAGACCAGCAGGAATGGATCTCACCTAAGGAATAAACATGGGGGGAAATAAGAGGTTGGCTGGCTGCTAACAATTCTGCTTTCATGTATTATTGCAAGCTACTACAGGAGTTAGACTGAGAAACAGCCTCTGTAACTGGCACAAGCTGCGTGAATGAGCATGGTTTCGTAGGATGACGACCTCGTGCCTTTGGAAACACTCAAGAACAGTGGCTTTATAGTGTGTAAGAAACTAGCTTGCTCAGAGCTCTACAAAGCTTAGACAGTCTGTAGGATGGTAATAATTCATAACCAGGGATATTTCAGCATTGGTTTTCATCATTTAAACTAAGCATTGCTTTTTGCCCTCACACACGTCACTTGGCATGGGAATTTCATGCCATGAGAGGCAGCAGGGGCTGGAGAACAAGGCATTGTAACAGTATGCACATGTTAGGGCTCATTCTGACTCTGCTGCTGTGCTGGATTACCAAACAGGCCCCCAACCCCCTCTTACCTGTTTCTGTCATCCTTCATCTTTTGAGAAGCAGGCTCTGCCTCCAGGCACACATTTAAAGATACAAACTTCATCTCAACAAAAAACGAAGTGGTTTATTTTTTTGGTTCTTTTTGTTCCTCACAGAGATATCGCAACAAACCATGGCCCCACAGCTGGAGCTTGGAGACCCTAGATTCCTGTTTTGTTATTACTTTAGTACCTTAGTGGCAATACTAGGCTAGTATTAGCGTCTAGCACAGCTAGATCTTAAATCTCTGGTGTGCCAGATTTCCAGTTCTGTGTCCTGAAAACAGGGAGAAGAGAGGGATGGCCTAGCTTTTCCCAAATATTGTGCAAAGTTACTACTCTGTATCTGCACTGACTTAAAACCTCCACACTGAAACTGAAGTACTCTTTGTTGCTTATGTATTTTCACATTAGGACACCATAGGACTCAAACTGAAACATTACAGCATAGACTGAGATGGTGAATCCCAACTTTTTTTTTTTTTTTAAATACTAGTATTGTCTAAATCAAGGTGGTAGTGGAGAAGTTAACCAATGACTCATACCATCAGTTACATCAATGGAAAACACATGCAATTACCATTTCATTTTCTAACGCTGATGACTTGAGTACCAACAAAAAGAAGTTTCACTTAAAACACAAAATCTTGTCCTTTACTAGTTGTTGGCAGTCCCACTTCTAAGTATTAGAGGAATACTGCTCTGATAACCCTGCATTTGCGCTTTTCAACTTCATGCCAGAAGCTCCTCAAGTCCCATCACTCAGCCTTACACCAGCATAAGGCAGCACTGCCCCTGAATTGAGTATCCCACCTTTTGCCTTGCTCACACCCCTGTGGTAGGACAGCTGCTGATGCAGTTTCATACTGCAGTAGATAAAAGAACTCAAACTCACCTGGCAAAAATGGCGATGGCACATAATACAGGTAAAATCCTTAAGTTTTAGATTTTAGTTTTATATTCTAGGAACCATTAAGTCCCCTTCCCAGAACTAATCACACACCATTTTCAGCTTTAAGAGAGAAGGTTACTATATACCAGGCTAATATGAAGCAATCAAGATACGCAATTAATTTTCAGACCTCCTTGGATTTTTTCTTTATCTAGTCTACTTAAGTGAAGACTACAGAAATACCTGGAGATTTTTCCTGAGGAACGTGTTCTACCTCTTGGAAGAATTGGGCCATGGCACCACCACCATCTGCTGGAGAAAACTGGCTCCCTGGCTCACAGAGCACTCTGTGTTGAAAAGCAGCTGGGGAGAAGGTGGGAGAAGTACGTGAAAGGTTATTTGCATGTTCTACTGCCACTGACCTGGAGAGCTGCCCAGAGATCCTGCTCCATTAGAAGAGACGAGCTGCAGGGTATAGAGACACAACAGACATGCTTACACCGCACGCAAAGCTGGCAATCTCCAACACAGCAATTGCTGCAGAGCAAGCAGAGGGCTTAGCCTCTGATCAAGAAAACGGGATGCTATGAGACCTAACTGCTCCACCACATGGAAAAGACTCAAGCATATTTTAGTCACTTTATTTGTATCTATATACATTACATTTTGATTCTCCAAGTAGTCAAGGCAGTTATTCCCCAATAGTTTAGTATATCAATTTTATAAAATACAGCTGAACCAAGGTAGATTACAAATACATACATTATAGTACATTAAGTGCTTTGAATAATCATTAGTCTGGCCACCTGCTAGTGAGCAATTCATTTGGTTTTGGTCATTCTCACAGAGGAGAGTCCACTCCACAGGTAACTCCCCTGAGCCCAGCAGAGCTACTTAACCAGCAAGAGTCCATCATGTGTTTTTGGGGGACAGAATGCATCGCTGGGCCACTACAAGGCATTCTGCTGTCTACACAATGACTCAAAGCAAGTCATCACTTCTGACTGGGACAAGATTTAGTCACTTGTCACAAGGCCTCAGATCAAAACAACCGAAGAAAAGGAGCCAGTGCAGCTCTGAAAAAATGCAGTCTTCATGTTTGCAGCTGAGATCTGGTTACACACATACATGCTAAACCTGCGTTATAAAGAGATAAAAAAACTCTAATCAGAGGGCTCGTAATACATAGGCTGTTTCCCTAGGACATCCTTAGGCATGCTGCAGGGACACAGATTTAACACAGCCCCACAAGGAGCTCTCTCAAAGATCTCTTCTGCATGAAGTATTGCTCTCCTTTTGAGAAAGTCAGCTTTGTAGCAAGTGAAACGCCAGGACAATTCTTATTCTGAAAGGGGAACGTTTGAGGAGACCTGTTCAACTGCTGGGATTTGAATTAGAAATGCTTACAGCTTTTATGTCACACGGCACCCAAAGATGTCCCAGTTCCAGTTGATACTGCAGCTACTGTGTTACCCATGACAGTTAGTAGTTTGCTATTTCCTCCAGTCTGGTCAGGACTAGCCTATCAGCCACATCCTGACCCATAGTTAGCTGTTGATGCCAGCTCAAGATCACTCCTGCACATCTCTCCAACTGCTGTAACTTCAGCCCAAGAAGGTCACAATTCACACATCTGGGCTCTGTGTTCACAGGCTGCAAAACAGCTGGCCAGTGGAAGGTTCTCTCACTTTTACAGTGCCAAAGGCCTCATGCTGTCATGCACAGGTGAACACTAGCTACAGTCAGATGATCATGTTGCTTTAGAGCCAGCTGCTTGGGACTCTAGAAGACAAGCAGTATAGAGCAGCCACACATCACTGGAGTAAGGGTTACTGGTGACAGGACAGGGCTAGCACATCGCAGCTCTACATTAGCCTAGTGCAGATTCCATGACACTGCCTGTATTCATGCTCCATCAACCAATCCACATACTGACAAAGGTGGAAGCTAATATAATCAGCTGCTGTTGGGCCACCTTAGCTGGTCAGGCAAGTCAAGTTTTTTCCCTGTAAACTTTAGGAGGGGAAGGAGGAAGAACACATGCAGACTTTAACTGAGACTGGAACAGATTCAGACTGCATGGCATACTCTTTCACATGAATGGACCAAGACAGAAGGTATAGAAGCCACAGAAGTGAGAGTAGCATTGAGCTGATGGACTGGCTGGTTCCTTATTAAACAAGGCCCCACACACAGCTTGCCATCCTGGGAGTACATTTCAACACAGGAGGCAAGATGTGTCCCAGAGGAGGTCAGCTGTACCTGATGCACTGTGTTGGACCAAAGGGATGCTGGGCCAGAGGAAGCAAGAAGTACTATATCATCTTTCCACAGCACACATCACCGCAGCCTTCAACACTGCACCCCCAGAAACAATGATTACATTGTACAGAGGAAGTGAGAATACTTTCATTTCTCCTTGCTCAAGGTCAGCATCTTTGCGCATCCTCCAGTAGGGCTTTGCAACAGGGCAGGGAAGACTTCTTCCAACACAAATGACTGTTGCCTCCTGGCAGCTCAGACCTGAGCTGCACTGGTTGCTTTTGGAGCTAACAGTTCAATTCTCACTGTCGGCATTTTCTTTTCTCAGTGCTACCCAGCTGTCACTCCTGAACGGAGCCACCACCATCTGCTGCAGAACAAAATACTGAACATAACAGTGAACAAAATGCACATTTCAATCCATAGTTACAGTGAAGATGGCATTATCAGGCAACTGGTCAGAACGAGCAAGTGGTCACGAAGAGCTATATTGTCCCAGACTCCATGTTCATTTGAAGTCCTTCCATCAGAGACTGGAAGTCAAAGGACAGTATTCTTGCCTCTCAAACTCATAAAAAACTCTCTTAGTTACTGGCCTATATCATAATGAAGCTAAAAAGTAAACTCATCACCTACAAAACAGGTAAAAATTAATAAAAACGGAAAGAAGTGCTTATTGTCATAACATAGAGATTCACAGATCTCTGCACATCTTATCCATCATAGAAGATACCTGTTAGTTCAGGTTTTTCTTTTTACAGAAAGATGACTACATTCATCTCAGTGGTGCAAAAAAAAAAATCTCTAATACTGCTGAAGAGACAGTTTTTTCATTGGGACTGCACAGTGTGATGAGATCTGGATGCTCATTCTCATCAGCATGTCATGAATGCAAGAAAAACATTCTCCTGGCAAAGTTTCACCATGAGGTAAATGCACTGTTTGAAAGTCCTGGGGAACTGAAATGGATTTGAAGTGATCTGGCCAGGAATGATGGTTTCATTAAGGAGAAAGTAGTCACTCTAAGGCAGTGTGCTTCATTTTGTCTAGCAGCCTAGTGTATTCTCCTAAGGAAGAGGTTAAATCAGCTTCATAACCATAATTCATCAAGTCTTGTTAAAGGGTATATTTTTTTAGTTACTTGTTTCCAGCAATTTCGGCGACATTCAGATCAAAGTACTGTTTAGGATTGAAGGGATATCTTTTGTACTTTGTAGTCTGCTGATGACTGACAGCCCATTTTTATGGGATTCAGCTAAAATGAAATGATGACAGATTAAGACAGAGTTGTACTGCAGTAATATAACTTAAAAGATGTAGTGATATGGCATTAGAGCTGTGGAGCTGCCTTTTAAAAAAAATAAAAATACTGTTTACAGAACCCAGGAAAAATTGAAGCTACAGACCATAAGCAGGACAAATTATTTGTGGATCCTAAATAGGTCAACTACAGACCACTGCAACAATAGCAGAACTCAGGAATTAAATTCTTTCTTCTCTCATCCACTCTCAGATACAGAGGGGGGGTTATTTCACATTTGAAGTACCACTCATCCACTACAGAAACATGAGCTGCTCATATTCAACACCACTTAGGCAGTGCAAGCCTTACAGAGATCATGTACTTCTACACCATCATGAACAGGATAGCATCCGTTTCAGTGCTCTTACACGGAGATAGCATCACCTTCCCTACTGGCAGAGGGAATGTCTCTTATCAATGCTGTTCAGTGGTACCTCACAGCTTAAGATTCTTAGTGAGGCTGGTTCACTCAGCCTCCAAGAGAGGATTAAAGTGCAACAAACAGATTTCACACTTCACAACACGACGCACATGGTCAGTGTAGACATGGAACTGCAATCCTCTTGCTTGCTGCTGGACCAACCACAGGAAGAGAGTGGCCTATAATGTCATTGTCCTCTTGTGCTTTCCCAATATGGGCTTTAGCTTAGCAATTCAGGCCCAGTCCTGTCCAATGGTCTGGCACCATCAGGAAATACTTGTCCATAGCTTCACAAAACCTGGTCCGGTACAGTTCTGGAGAGACCACAGTTGGCATCTTACCTAATGTGTAAGAGTCAAGAGCAGTTAGAAACGGGCTAAAGAGTAATCTGCAGTACAGACAGACATCACATGAGATTACAACATCAGACAGTATAATGAAGGCACACTGTACATGGAAGGGTCTTTTTTTTTTTTTTTTTTTTAAACATTTAGGAGAAAAGACAATCAAGGTCTGGACCCCTAACACTGAATTGAGATACCTGGAGTTGGAGGTATTACATCAGCTTTTTACATCAGCCCTGATCAGATTATTTCTTTTTCTCTTCTCCTCTTTACAGGTCTTTGAGGTTTTCCAGTAGAGATGCAAATTTCTCCCATGAAGAATTTCACTTTATGGACATGCTCTTATCTTCTCCAGACACCTGAACAGTGCTACATCAAGCGTTCCCCTCCCCTTCTCTTTCTAGCCCTCCTACTAACATGTGGCCAACACTAGGCTACACTGCACAAAAGGTACTCTACTTGCTTCCACAAAGAGAACTCCTCAGCTCATCAAAGCATGGGCAGTAGTCAATCATTTGATAAGGATTCCCCCACACTAGCAGCTCAGAGTATATCTGGTTTTCTGGACTCAGAAAACATCTTCTGAAATCAGGCAGCAAGGCTTTTTGCTAGTATCTCTGTATGGATGACTAAATTTGTAAGTAGTTGGTAACTAAGAAACAGAAAAGAGTAATCTCATAAGTAGATGACCTTTACCCCATTCCCAGGAATTACAGTAAAGGGTCACTCATGGAGGCAGATCAATGTATTACTTTTTCTGAAACTTGTTACTCCTTCCCCTGTTCTGGACAACTTAATCCAGTGCTGAAAATCTGCATGGTGGGGAAGTTGTGGCTTTATTATCACAGTTATTAGAAGTTTCTAGGTAATGAGGAAACATGATCAAAAGTTTTGCTTTCATTCCAGACTTACCTTGTCCTCCCAAGATGCCAGTTGACTTAACCACCATTTCAAGCTTCTTGTCCCAGGTAAAAGTGCGAATATAGTCTGTTGCAATAAAATAAAATAAATCCATGAACAAACATGTCATATCTGCTATAACCCAAGTAACACTATTCTAAAACGTATCTATTTCCCCTCCAGAGGGGCAAGAAAGCAGTAGGTTTCCATAGCCAGAAGAACTTCAGTGTTCCCCCTACCAGTTGCCTCACATTCTGGAGTATTGATTATATTTGGGTAGGGTGAATATGTTATCTCAAAAGCCCAGCAAGACCACAATCAACTCTTCCTGCCTCTACAAAAACAGACCACCCAGGTACATCCATCTTTATCCATGTTAAGAGTTTCAAGGGCTCATTTACAAGAGTTTCTTAGCTGATCCTCATCCCAGAAATGTATCAAGAAGCCCCACTTTGCCTTAGCAGCTCCCACTACTTTACTGCAACAGCTAACAGCATTAGGACTTGGACACCTATCCATTTAAGCCAGTAGTATTCCTCATCATTGCGGCCACCTACAGGATTGATAACAGAAAGCAAAACACTTTTCACTTCATGATATGGAGGACTGGAAACACTATCAGTGACCCTGATTGGAAGAGGGGGCTGCAAGGAGAAGACTTCAAAGTTGTTTCCAAACCCCGTTCAGAGAAAGTGTGCTCAGTCATTACAAGCACATGAACATTTTGGTCTGCAAAGCTGAAGCTGCAGTAAGTTAAGTTTTTCATTACTGAATATCATTATCTCCTAACATTTGACGACAACTGTAATGATACAATTTTGAATTTACTGTTTCTGGATTTACAAAAGGCCACCATAAGTATCCACGTGTTTCACCTCAGCTGTGCTTTACACAAAACTCATCCAGATCTGCCAATCTTAAGACCTATTCATTTATCTGAATAGTCTTTAAAAATGCTCCCTTAGAGTGCTTTGGGACTGATATTATCAGTGTGCGCAATAAGAACTGTCACTTCACGCCCCAAGGCCCAGAGTCCCACACAACAGAGCCTACAGTCTTCACAGCTCCTCACAGACTTAACTTACTTGTTTCCCACATCACATTACAATCTAAAATAGTTAGAGATTCTGACCTCAGATTCTAACTCAGTCCAACGTAATGGTTTTTAGTTGCGTCCCTGTCACAAGTTTTGAGTACTTTGTAAGTTCTCAGGGTACCATTTAGAGAACATTGTGACAGCCTGATACAGCAGGCATGTTTCTCTCTTCTTGACTATATTTGTGTTAAACAAGCTCCTTCAGATCACGAACAGCTGTTCTCACCACAGTGAAAGAACTGTTAGCTTTAATCATCATATAAAATACACTCTTTAATCAGGTAAGACTTTGTATAGGACAGCAAAAAGCCACACGTACAGAAGGAGCAGATTTACCCAAATATTCAAGAGTCTACAAAACTAGCAAGTAATAACAACTTGAAGTTCTTTGTAGCTGGGGCTTCACTTCTCAACTAGATGTGTTATTAGAATGGCTTCCAAGCTTTATTGGAAAAGAGTAATCCAGACCTCCTGGCCTGAGATCTCATCTGGAAGCATTTGTGAGCTAGGTTTCAAGAGCATCTCATTTCCAAGAGTGACTTCCACATTCTGCAAAATGGCTTCATCTCCAAGTCTTTTGCACAATACAAGTTTGCCTGTCTAAAATTGAGGCTCTACTTTCCAGTCACAAGTCAGAGAACGTGACAAGGTAATTACTGCATTGCCACCCCTATTATCCAGGTCAGACTACACGATCCCAAGTAATCCCATGATGTTTAACTTCCCGCTTCCACCCCAACCAATATTGTTTCTCCTGAGGTCCCCTCCACACGTTAAAATTTAAATGGCTATATAAACATTACTGAACTTAACTTTAAAGGTTAAACACGTAAAAGCCTACAAACAACCTTCCCTACTTCAACTGGAGTCAAAGTGTAGGTTAAACACCAACTTGACTGCTTTTTCACTACCTGTGAGGCCTCCTGCGTATATTCTTATTAATGCAAATGCTAAGACAAGCCCATACAAGAGCTGGAGACAAGATTTCCTGACTCCACTTTGAATATCCATGGGAGATGAGGGTGGTATTCCATCAAGGAGAAGACAAGCTTTCCTGACACACGTCTCTGGTGGTGGTACAGTTCTAAAAGTATTATAAACACCTAAACCAGAAGAAAGCAGTTTCACCAGCTGAAAGAAAGAAAGAAAGAAAGAAAGAAAATACAAGAGACAACCTACCAATGATCCCAACAACCAACTCATTGTTGGTATCATCACGACCCACCAGCAGGGAATAGTCAATGATGAGGTGGCTAGAGAGAAACTGGGAATCACTGTGTATGGAAGCTCTCAGCACAGCCTTGCAATGGGAACGGATGTACAAAGGATTATCTCGGACCATCTTCAGAAGGTTCTCATCCAGAAGAACTACATCACAGCTTTCCTTGCCTGTGTCTGTTTTAACATTTCTATTCCGTAGGGAGCCCTTCAAGTCAAAAACCTGCAAATGGAGAACAGCACTACTTTGTTCCATGGTTCTGCAAGGTTAAAGACTTCAACATACATAACACTGCTTGAGAAGGCAGCACAGCAGGGAAACTCCTTCCTTCTCCATAAGAGGAAGACAGTCAAAAAGCATTTTCATACTACAAAAATTAAAGTTTCCTGAGTGAAGAGTAGCATCAAAGCGTACGATTCAAAAATTTTAGGCAAGTTCTTTCATTAATATTTAGCCTAATTTAAGGGAAAAAGGGTGCCCCTTTTTTATATTGTATAGGTAAACTCAGTTTTCCAGCCAGCTTCTACAGACTCAAACGCTGACAAAAGTAAAGCCACTGAAGAGAGAGGTGGGTCTTGCATGAAGCTTTGTTTAATATCTGTTGGCAAGGCAAGAGACAGACCATCGTTAGGATGGAAAGGATCTCTGGAGGTCTCCAGTCCAATGCCCTGCTCAAAGCAGATCCTGTTAGAGAGGGTTGTTCAAGTCCTGTCCAGTCAAGATTTGACTAACTTCAGGGATAGAGTCCCACAGTCTCTTTGGGTCTCTGTTCTGGTGCCTGACCACCCTCATGATTTAAAAAACAGACAAACAAAAAGAAAACCCACAACATCCTTTACATCTATCTAGAATTCCCTCAGTTCACTTCCTCCCACAAACATCCCCTGTTTGAGGCCAGGTACTAAGAGGGAAGGTGGAGAGAAGTGATACTATCTAGTTTTAGAAGTGACATTTGTTTGAACTTCCTTTTCAGCATCGACTCTGTATTTGAAACCGTCATTTTAAGGTCTTCATTCTACTGCCTCATAAAGGTTGCTTTTCCTTTACTAAGAGCAAGACTGAACTCAAAATCTTGTCCCACACATGAAGTGGTTCAGAGAGAGAACAGCGGGTTCAAAATATTGTTAGTTTCCCTCCCGCTACACGGTGGCTCATCACCTCTGTTGATGAAGCTCTCCTTCCAAACAAATTATTCTGTAATCCCGGTTAGTTCTTCTAAAAGCTTTGCAGAAAGGTTTCAGATTTTCCTAATTAAGTTGGCAATGCTTTATATCAGACAAAGGAGATGCAGGGACAAATAAAACTTCTAAAAGCTGAAGCCTGCAGTAGAGCTAGCTGAACTAGCCAATATTGGCATCAAGTTGCCAAGGAGCACATAACAAGGCAACAGGCATGAACTGTCAATCTTTGAGCAGTGAGAGATACAGACAGCACATGCAAAGTTGAAAGTTACTGAGACAGCTCCTAGTAACCCTGCTCTTGCTCCCAGTCAGAACTGCACTGCAAGAGAACAGACCACTTGTTCTTACCTGAGCCATTTTCCTGCCATAGAAAAGGTTTTCCATGACAAGCAGATCCAGCTTCTTTTCAGTGTTGTTTTGAGAGTTCTTGTATCCAATTCGATATACCCCAAGAATTTTGGCCAGTGCCGTGGGCTTCTGATGAAGAGAAAACATGGGGTAAGATAGATCTCTGTGTACAGGCTATCAGCAATCAAATACTAGAGGCGCCACTGTTCTGTCTGACTGTGTATTACAGCTTAGAAGCTCTAGCAAAATTCCCACTTTTAATCTTAAAACCACATTATTAGTACAACTCATACCCTCTGACATTTTCTTTTACTTAAATGAAAGCTGTTAATGGAAACTGTTACTAGTCTGTAAAACATAGAACACTGCCTAAATTAAAAGGCACTTTTTTTTTTCCTTTTTTTTTTTTAAAATTACCTTTTGCTGAACTGCATTAATGATGTAAGTGAAGTAGTGTGGAGCAAAGTCGAGGAATGACTGGACTTCCAGACGAGGCATCTGCTTCAAGATGAATCTGTCATCTGTTTTAACATCAGACAGAGGCAACAGGGTTACATACAGTAAGTGATGTATTCTTTGCAAGTTCTTTAGGACTGTCGCACAGCTGAAGTGGTTTGAAAAAATAAAGGTCTGCAATGCTCTTAAATCTTTAGCTATAGAAGCTCATTTCTAGAAACTTTTTTACTACTTATATTCTGAATTTCAGCCTTATAACAAATGAGGGAAAAAAAGACTGCCTAAGTTAGATTTACTTCCACTATATGGGCTTCTTATACAGACAACAGAAACAGCCTACAGATCCTTCCATTCAAGACTTGTTTCAAGTAGGTGCCTAGAATCAGCCACAGTTAAAAAAAAATAAATCCTAGAAATCAACTATAGCATGTGGTATTATAAGAAAAACTGTGTCTTTCATAACCAGTTTTCCTTGAACTATACTCAAGTTTTTGTTTTCTGAATCCTGCCTAAGAGTACAACTCTTCTGCTAAACTGGCCTCCCTAGCTGCTACTACTGAAAAACAGAACTACATTTTGTACTCCTGCATGTACAGAAACAAATAATCTGATATTGAAGACCCCAGAACAATCCACTTAACTTTTCATTCTGAGTGGACACTTGACAGTCAGCAACCCTCTGGCTAGAGGTAATGGGGGATTGACCGATGCACTAACCGCTACCGTCCCCAAATAATACCCTCTAATTATGAAGGGGGAAGAAGTTGCATTTACCCTCAGTCACATAGAACGCAGCCCCAGATTTGCCACCTCGTGCCTGCCAGGGCATAGAGTGAGAGAGGGATCGGATGAAGTCCTCTTCACTGCTCCCCAGTATCACTTCACGCATCTTGTGAAACTCGCCAGCATAATAAATCCGGCAGTAGAACTTGGCATTCGCATCTGAAAACTCTGAAAAAAAAGGTTGTACTCGTTAAAAGCATGTAATACCCACTGACTACCTGAGATGACATTTAGAGATTTTACTGATGTCTAGAAGACTATTATTGTGCTAAATATCTCTCCCTCACGCCTACTGTACTTGGGAGTTTAAACCTATAGGATTTAAATGGAAAACTTACAGGAAAAGTCAACTCCCTTTAGGTTAGCTCACTTTATATGCCATGGGAAAGTGCCATGGGAAAGTCCAGACAAAAGATCAAGTAAAAAAAAAAGTTTTATGGGGTATTTTTGCAACAGAGAGTTTGATTACAGTAAGTAAAAATTGCATTGCTCTGTTCTTGATGTGTCTTTCCTTCCTGCCCAATACAAAGAAAAAACTATTAACTTCAAGATTTCCATTACATGAAGAAAGGAGTTTGTCAGCTAAAACTTCAAGTTATTATTTACAACTACTCACGGAGTTCCACATGGGGATTCACCAGCTGTTTCTTCTGCCCATCTCCTCCATCTATGTCATCTGAAGGCATAAAGGGACCAGTCAGGGTTGTTCATTATTATTACTGAGAAAGCCATGTAAGATACTACTTGTAAACTCCCATCACAAGAGAAATATTTTCTTATTTTCAAGAACACAGAGGGAACTATATACAGGGAATCAGAGATACAGCTATAATTGTATGATATATGTATGCTAGAAGGGCACTGCTGTTCATGGGAAACAAGTACAAGTTTTCCCTGTTTTCTCTTCATTCATTTTCCATGAGTTGAAACAAAAGTTAGTTAAACAGGAAGCAAGGAAGAGAGACTGGGCTGCTTAACTAGAGTCAACTCAATCCAAAGGCATTCAAGCCCAGACCCTCAATGTCTCTGTAGTTACTGGGGTTTGAAAGACCCTATTTCCCTTCCCGTAAAGCAATGTCTTTAGGAGAAACCTACATTTGATGCTCAAATCATTCATTTGCAGTGCAAGTTGAGTAATCTTGGACTGTTGAAAAAGCATGAGCAGGAGCACATTCTGGGCCTTACAAGTACGAATGAGGTTTGGGAGAAGTAACAGTTCAAGACAGAAGATGGACTCAACAGTCCAAGTCTTGTACCTTGAGGCTCTGCTCCTTGGTTTTCTGCTCCCTCTTTGCCCATCTGTCCAACCTGGTAGTAGGCACTGTCAGCACCGCGTAAGGTCTCTTTCTTCTGGGAAGAGAGGTCTGGGCTCTTCCCTCCCGTGCCACGGAAAAAAGACAAAACGCTAGACGGTTTCTTTGCTACAGTGAAAAGGAATAAAGAAGTTGGTCTTGGCATTTCCACAGGCAGTTTAATAAAAACATTACTCATAAGAGCATTCTCCATTCATTGTTCTAACTGGAGGAATGATGTCATTCAACTGTAACTCATTTGCAATTCTTCAGGCAACCAAGGTCCATCAGGTTAGCAGACCTAGCATTCTGAGTACCATTCTGGAATTCTGAGTCATTTAAAAACACAGACAAAGCATGAGCACCTTCAACATACGAAGAACTTAACTTCTCCATTTAAAATATTTTAATTGCCACCTTTTTAAAGAAGGCAGTACCAAAAGAAGTCAGAACATATTATAGGCATCATACCCCACTGAACAGCCTAGATTCAAAAACAACCCAAGGTCCACCACATCATAACATATTAAATCAGGGAATGATAGTCTGATCTCATAAGAATCAGAGAAAGCCATTATGGGCACAGACTTCAAAAAAACCAAAACACACACATGTTCTACATCAAGTCAACTCTAAGACTAGTCACAATTTCAACTCAGAATGCATTTTCTTTGTTCTAACTTAACTTTCACAAAAGCTAGAACCCAGGTTAAGTGGAATCAAGTCTGAGCTGAGATTAGCATCATGGATATGATTTTGGCAAAATGGTCTTACGCTGTTCTGGCTCTGCATTGCGATTTGAAGGACCCATGTTGGCTTCAGGCAGGCGGACAGGGCTACTGCTCTTAGGTTTGCTGTCTGACATGCTGAAAGATGAAAAAAAGTCAAAACAAAAGAAAGTCAAAACAAAAGTCAAACAAAAAGTCACGAGCCCAACAAATACTGCCACTCGAGACACTATTGCTTTACTCCCGTACGTTTATCTCTCCTCCATGCCTAACACTAAGTACTGCTAAGGGAAGATGATACAGTTTAAGGTTGCAACGGTGTGGGACTCTCCCAAGTTGTCCTCCTCTACCTCCCTGAGGAAAACCTCACAGGGCTCCATAGCAACAGTTCCATTCATCACCACAGGAAAGGTAAGCTGGACCAGTAATCTCTACTATGCACAAAGTCAAGGGATCAGGTGATGGAGCCAGCAGAGTCCTCAACATGAAATGCAAACTCATACTGCAAGAATGTGTTGGTTACATGGAATGTGTCAGATTCCATCAGAAAGCCAAGATCTTAACAGAGGCATATTTTGAGGGTCCTTTCCCATCCTAGTTTTGGCTTATTCACTACAAGCACTGTGCCTTCGCTCTATGCGCTATAGTTCCTGCATGTAACCTGTTCAGCTGTAGCCCTTCTTCGGAACTGTTCTTCAGCGATACTTTGGACAACTCATCCAGGGCATTTCTGTACTCCTTGCAACTGAAGGGAAGAGGAAAATAAAAAAACAAGAATATGAAAAGAGTCAGCTGTTCTCTGGGAGATTCTGTAACACCAACCCAAAGAGTCAGTTCAGAGACAATCACAAGAAACAAAAACCCACAGCAGAAAAATCTCTCCATTTTTTCTTACAATTAGAACATAGTTCCCTTAAGAACAGAAGCTGCTCTAGATCATACTGCAGGAGAAATCCTCTCTTGTTTCTCCTTCTCCCACAATTTAAGAATGCGCTTCTTAAAGTCTGCTACCTTATGACATGCAAACACCAAGTTTTACTGAAGCAGCTGGTTTGGAGAGCTGAGTAGTAGGCAAGAGCTGCTACGACCAAAGGTAGGCAAGGGATAGACTGCAGTATGAATACTCAGTTGCACTTCCTCCAGGCTGGAAAGCTGAGCGAAATTTAGTTGCACTTCTTTCTGCAACAGTATTTCATTACAGGAAGCACTAATTCAACTAGTACACAACTAATTCATTTTTGTGTACTAGAGCTCAGCAAGAAAAGCACAAAATCCCGTTGCAAGTTGGAAAACCTACTTTCCACATCTCAGCAGTAAACAGAGAGAACTTCAGCTCTGGCAAAAACATTCAACACAGCTGAGTGAAGAAATTCTGTCATGTTTGTTCCCTACCATTATAATTTAAATATTCCTTGCACAGGAAAGTACGTGTGTCAGATGAACAGCAAAACCACACCAGTACCTGAGAGCAAAAGCTATGATGGAGCTTGGTTCTTTCTCGCAGACTGCAATAGGTACACGTTCATGCTCATACATCAGGTAGTGCTTATCCGGGTCACTAAATGAAAGGGAAATAGAGACAATGTTAGCAGATCATAACAATTTGCAGAAAGAAAAGGTTAAGTTTTGGTCAAAACCCAGATCTCATCACTGCACTCCCAAGCACAAGCTGCAAGTCTTAGCATGGAACCAAAGCTCCCCAGATTAGCTTCTCCCAGTAGACACATTCATAGCTATGTGGCTAAACCTAAATGGTAACGTGTTAGGGCAATCAGCACTTCAAGCAAGCTGCTTATATCAGAAAACCAGCTCCAAGTTAGAGTAAGAGTCTATTTCTGTTTAGCAGCCATTGTTTCTAATGGCACCAAAACCCGCCTGAGTTTGTTTTGACTGTCCTGCAGCATAGCCTGCAGAATGAAGTTAGGGAACAAACTTGGACTCTTTTCTGAACAAGCAGTTTAGCACAGAAAGTTCCCAAGAGCGTCCTGGGTTTCTGTAAGATTTTCTTTTACTTGTCTGTAGGGTCCAGTTATTTAACTTTTTCCTCATTCGCCCATGGCCTCCACTACTACCCTGGGGGTAGGATTCATATGTTGAACTCAGGCTGCCAAACGTTAGGCTCATGTCAAATGAGAAACACTACAAAGCACGCAGACCAAGTAGCTGAAAGAGTTTCCAGCCTGCCCATTTTCACATGAGAAGAGGACTTGAGGGTACATGCAGTAGCCATTGAACCTGACCTACACCCAGACAATGCCAGTTTGAGTCCAACCCTTGGAAGAGGTCTGGAAGCAAAAACAAGAGGCAGGCATGTAGCTTCGGTAAGTCTTTGCTAAGGAAGGACATTTCTGCTCCCTC
The DNA here is from genome assembly GCF_028858705.1 of Grus americana. NCBI lineage: Eukaryota > Metazoa > Chordata > Aves > Gruiformes > Gruidae > Grus > Grus americana. The sequence goes on from NC_072857.1 coordinate 27,675,831, forward strand.
CCTGTAGCAATGAGGTTAGAAGGCACCTTTCTCCCCTTTCCCCCCACCCCTTCCCCTCCCACAAGAGTTCTGAGGAGGCATGCCTGCTAGGAGGAGGAGAAACTGATAATGCATATGCACAAGGGTGGATCATTAATAAGAAAAGTGGGTAACCTACAAACACCTAGAAGGGAAGCAGAAAACTTCTGGCCTTGAGGAATTTCTATAGCTTATTGAGAGGCAAACCCAAATGATAACTTAAATTATCTACTGAGCAAAGGAAGCATGCAGTTTGATCAGACTGGTAATTTTGTACATCATATATATTATGCAGTACTTACAAGGGAAATGGAATGGGGTTATAGTTGTTTCCAGGCAAAAAGTTAGCCAAAATAGCTTTCATAGTAGACTTCTCCTTCACTTGGCTGTCTGTAGATCCCAGTGAGTGTCCATCAAACACATCTGGAACAGAGGTAAGTTAAGTTTACATCACAATATCAAACTTCAAGCTGTAAATTCAGAAGGAAGGTTGCAAACCACAGAGTTACCAGATTTGCCTAAATTGATCTTGTACACTTGCCACAGAGAAGCAAGAGAAAGAATACGAGACCACAACTGAACTATACCTTCTGAGCTGCTTGTTGTATCCTGTTCAGACAGTGTGTTAGCACCAGTCATATGCTCCGATACAACCTCTGGAGGGGTGGGCAGCTGAAGATGGGTGGAGCCTGTGGAGCTCTGACTTGATAAAGTAGTCAGGAAACGATCCTCTGAGAGTACAAGGACAGTTAAAGACAGAAGAAAGCATTTTACGTGGCTGTCAGAAGTGATATTGCTTGCTTTTAGGCCCAGCTATCACCAGTGTCTACTTTCAAGAAGTTTTTACTCAGAAAGCAGGTAAGGCCACCCAGAGCAAAGGAATGAGCAAGCTGATCAATGTAGCACATAACCTCCAGAAGATGCACACTCTTATACCCACTACCTTCAGTTCCCACACGCTCTCAGTATGCCTCACAGGTAAGAGGTCTCGGCACCCATAACCACTTCACAGAACAGTTGAGAGGCGTTTCCCAAATTCCATGTAGTTATTCAGTTATTTAGAAAGGCTCTGAAAGTTTTTAAACTCAAGTTCAAAGGAAAACCCTTGCTGGCCAATTTAGCTTCATATTAGAAGCGGACTGTGCTTTTTATAATAGTAAGCTACAAAATGGCTTATTCCCATCTGATACATTGAGGATTCACTGTTTCTCTAAATTATCAAATTTGACAAAGGCTCCCATGTTACGTCAGGGAAAGGGCTACAGCAAGCTTCTTTTGGCAGCTTAAGAAAAATAAATAAATAAGCAAGCAACAGACCTTTCTCTCCATTTTGCAGTGCTGGAGAAGCATTGCGTGGGGAAGCATCCATGCTACTGATCTAGGCAGAATAACAAGATACCAGTGGTGATGCCAAGCTCTTATAGCTGTATCCCTTCCTCTGTGGAACACTTGCAAAAGCAGATGTACCACAACAGAGTACTCCCACCCACTGCACTGTCACTGTATCTACCACCACATGAAAAAGACAAAGCAACAGCAACCCAGCTTCACAACATGCTTACTACTGCTACCGTCGCTGTATGCCGCTTTAAAGACTACACTCTTCCTCTATATAAACCTACTTGCTGGTAAATCAAGGTTAAGCATGTTTTAGCATCTAACAAATACATGTAAGTGGGATGTATGAATGCAGTAGAGCAAATCCAGGGTCTCATGAGCTTTCTTAGTGCACCTTGCTAACATTAGAACTACTGGGAGTTCAGCCTCTCTGTATGATCCTTATACTGCACTGCCTTGCAGTCTGGACAGTTTCTCAGAGTACCAGCTCCCCAAAGGGTGGCTGTTCAGCATGCTGGCAACTGTACCCTTAGACAGAGCTCTTGAGGCAGCAGGCAAAAATCATTTATACATCCCCTCAGCCAGTTCCCACAGGACACATCACAGAACAGAGATGAACCTGCAAATTCACTATCCGTCCTTCCTGTGTTCTTTGCTCTGCCTCTCCTGACAATTTTTGCCTTTTCTTTTTCACAAGGGATAAACCTGGTGGACAACAACCTAGGGTCTAATGAGGTGAGCTCCTTCCTATCTATGCAGACACCTGACAATGAGTGCGGCTCTGCGCTGTCAGCATTCAGATTAACACTACACGAACACCACCAAAAAAATCATCAAGTCCTATTCATACTTAGTCTTCTTCTGTGTAATAGGCTCTTCGTTCACAGCTTTAGGATAAGATACATATACTAACATGCAATTCAAGCATTTACAGCTGAAAACCAGATGATGCAGTAAAACAAGTTCACCAAGTGAAACGAAGCCAGTCTTAAGACTACTGTATGTTGCCCCAGAAAAAAAAGAAATGTTTAAGGAGCTTCTGGCCTGCTACTCGTACCTTGCTTTCTTCACCTTGCCTCAGTCTCCCAGGGCTGGGTGGTACTGAAGGACGTTTTCTCCCTTTCTCTTGTTGGAAGAGATCCTGCAATCTTAAAAAACAAAACAACAAAACCCAAAGAAGAATTAATTAAAAGTTAGGTTACAGGTATTAGCTGTGAAAGGCACAAGTTATGAAGTTTCTTCATGCTAGAATACAGCCAAGCATGCCTTCACAAGCCTTTACTGCAAACTCAGATGGTTGCTAACATATGCCAAAGCTATGTTTGTTTTGAATGGCCAAAATCAGAACGTTTTCTTCACCTCTGAGATAATTTTACCCAATTAATTGCTTTCCCATGCTCCCCTCTTTCCCTCTCTTCCGACTTTATTCAAATAAAACTTTCTTCTCTCAGACGCAAGTTGTGCTCCACAACACAACACTTTTATTATCTGGCCTCAGATGATTTTCTGTTCCAACCAACGAGCTCTGTGGTCTTAACCAGTAGAGGACATTCAGCACAAGCTGTCATAACACACTCTACACAGCAACTGCGCTACAGGGAAAGTACAAAAGAACCTCCTGCCTTCTACAACCAACACAGTACCAGTATTGCTCATGATTCCAACATGTGTCCTCTTACCTATTATTCCAGGCTTGTAGCATCTCACAAAGTCCTTGCTTTTTGGCTATCAGAGACTCAAAAACAGATTGCAGCTGTTGAGGTGTGTCTAATGATGATGAAAGCAGCCTTGCTTGGATTTTCTCAGTCCAGTTTCGAAACTCCCCCTCTTCCATCTGCCAAAAGAAAAACTGTCAGTGTTCTCTGACCAAAGATGACACTAGATCCCAGTGGCTTCTCCACACACTTTGTAGCCTATGGTCTGCCAATGGAGAAACAGTCCATTACCTCCTTTTGGGCAAAGAGGTCTTCCATCTTTTCTTCTCTCGTTTTGCTGAAGGTGTCCGTTTTCAGAGAGGCAAGGCGATCATCAACAGCAAGATACACTTGTGACACCCTGTCGACAGGGATACAAAGAGTTACGCTGTGACTACTTGGACATCTTCAACATTCTTTAATAAAAGTCTGAATGTGTTTAAGATTAGCGTTTAAGAATACAAAAGACAATATATGGCAGTCTTCTGCACAATAGGCCATCCCACTGAATTTACAGGGAAAGTTGGAAAAAAATTCATCAGCGTAGCAGAAACCTAGGAGTTACATACACTGACATTCCTCTTCACAACTTATTCTTAGCAGTGGAAGTTGTCAGAGAGCAATACAAAGACATTACTAGCAGAGGGGAATTGTTGTGTCATCTGTGTTTAGGAAGAATCTGGGACTGCAAGCTACACCTCCACCAGAAGGGCTCAGAGACAGTCAGAGTGAGTAACTCTACTTCAGCTCTAAACAAAGCTCCACAGGTTCTGAAGTCAGGCAGTCACAAGACATCAGCCATACAGGAATGCTGCCACCAGGCAGAACAGCAGTCAGGCTGGATTTAATACAGTTTCCATCATGCCTGTCTCCCACCTTTTTGTTCTTACGATTAGAAGGTATCTAGGCTTATGGTAATTTACCTGAGACTATAAGAAGGTACCAGACTGTCTGCTGTTGTTATATTCAACAGCTAACAAAGGCAATGTCTTTTACGCACCAGAGAATTTAGTTGCCATGTGACCAATATAACAAAGACAATTCTGTCTAGACAACAGATCTGAGCAATTCCTTTGCAGTTTTTCTGGGCTGAAGGCAGGATTTAAATTTGGTCAGTTCTTCCAAAAAGGAATGTTAGGGTAAGGATACAAAGCGTTACCTGCAGTTTTCAGATTAAGCCTTCTAGGACCACCTCCTCTGTTACATTTTTAGTATTACAGGGAGGAATTAGAAATATTTTAGCTGTGCTTAACAAGGTAGTTTGTAAGAAGAGGTGACATTTCAGATACCGCCTAACGGTCAACTTTCAGTGTCAGAAACATGTTATATCACTCAAATATCAGTGCAACATTCAGGGATGGAGAAGAGAAGAATCTTAGTTTCTACTGGCTATGTTTAAGCTGAGCTGACACCAGATGAAAAGGGGAGAGATTAGTACAGACAGAGCAGGTAAAGTAAAGAAGATTCCAATACTACCCTCCCTTAGAAGTATATGCACATATAAATGTGTTTAAAACCATTACTTTTCTATTAAATAATGAATATTTAGCAAGTCTTATCTATGCTAGCAAAAAAGGTTTTGTGCTCTGCTAATAAAAGTCCAAAATACAAATAAGCTGAGGAAGGTATTAAAAACAAAGCTTACTTTTGAGAGAAATCCTTGAGATCCTGCAAAATAGTAACTTTTGATGGAGCCTGCCGTTTGATGTAGATCTTGGGGAGGGGGACACACACTTCCAGCAGCCGGATTGGAGAGTAGCTGAGAAGGCAATATGACAGCTATTAACAAGACTCTCCCCACATAGTGCTAATTCTACACCATATTGTGGTTTGTGGCCCTTATGTGTAAAGGGGCACTGTCAACATGTCCAGGGCTTTAGTTACTTTACTAGCAATAACACCCTGTTTATTTATCTCCTAGGCAAAAAAGTAAAGCCACAGGTCATGTTGCAAAAATAAAATTCTGAACATTTTCAAGATTAGACAGGGAAAGTGTTTCCCTTCTGTATCAAGGACTGGAGCCATCGATTCTTAGGAACACTGCCCACCCCATGCAGGACAGTGATGGCACCCGCAATGCCCTCTGCAAGCCAGCACACAATTGTGCACTTGTGGTTATAGTGCAGTTACATTATCCCATGCTTTAATCAAAGTGAAGGACAGACCTGATGAATCCTTACTAGAGCTATATGCTTCATATAGCATTAGAGAGAGAAGAAAGCTTTTTAGCAGTGGACCTCACCTGAAAGATGCCACCATCTGATTATAGGAAAAATACTGGTGATAGTCATGGTGAATGGAATGACCACAAGGCTCTGCATTGGCCCTTCGAGTGTACTGGTGCCCATAGAATCTCAGCTCAAGGTATTTTGCAAAAGACATAGACCAAGAATCATTGGAAAGGGGAACAACTGGTGTCACCTGAAAAATTGAAAGCCAAGCATCTTAACTTCATCCTTCAACCAAGATTAAGGACAGGCTAACCTAGACAGCAACCTAGTATTTCTAGTACCAGAAGCATCCATGACCCTGAAACATACTGAACAGCAGCAAAGATAACATTTATGCAAAGCTCAGGCCATAGTTACAATAAATTGGATAAACAACAACTGCTAGTTGATGATGACAGGTGCTAAACTGGGGGAGTACAAACATATCCTTCATGGAAGCTTCTGTTTGGGAATGCTATTTCTCTGCATAGAGACAATTTCCAGCAACCCAGTCAGCAACAGTGGTTTCATCATATACTTTTTCCCTGGTGATTCTTCAGCTACAAGTACATTGGTATTGCTCTGCAGTGTATTTCAATTTCAGCAGTGCTTGAAAGCTCAGAGCAGTCACTGCTTTATACATACTTAATAGCCACAAACATATTAGTGTTTACATGAGCACACAGAAATAAAAGGTTATAGAACAGGTGTATACACAGCAGCGTAGGGCTTGCCTTCAGCAAGACATTAACTTCCTCCAGGTATCTTTAAATCCAACACCCATCTTTAAGCCAGTGTAAACAGGTGAATTGAGTCATCCACATGAGTAATTGAGATGTTTTTCATTTCAGGTACTCCATGAATCTTTTCTAATTAAGTTTTACTCTCATCTCTTTGAAGGCTCTTAAGTTTTACAATGTTTAGCTAGAGATGAGTATCCAGTTGGTAATGTTTTCTTAGCTAAATTACAGAACAAGTTTCAAATAATACACAATCTTACTATCTTGTCTTTTTTAAAGCAATTTATCATTCCCCTAATTAATATTTTACTTACTTTCTAATGACTACTAAAGGAAGTCTAGACATCACATTGATGCAATGCAGACTGTCCAGTCCATAGCAGATCAAAGAATACCAAGTGGTTTTAGCCAGTTACGAAGCCAATAGGTCTCAGTGTCTGCCCTTCCCCACACGTAAACTCACTTGATGCTCATACTGATTCACTGCAGGGAAGGGACCATACTCTTCACCTCCAAGAGGGCAACTCCAATTTTTCCATATGTTAGAAATTAGTTTCCAGCAATATATCGACTCCACTTAAACCTATCCTCTCAGAGCTGGGTTTAACACTTCCCAACAGGACTATCCCACACAAGATGTTTCGCCCTCAACAGCCCAAATTCTACAAGAGGGATTCGTAGGTAGGTGAGACTATCTGTATCAGTAACAGGTTTTGTGTTAGTTTAGCCATAGCTCCAGGGATGAGCACTTTCTCAAAAACGCTGCCCTTCTGTAGAAGGTCAGTCACAACAGGAATACTAGATTGGAATAGCAATGATTCTTAAGCCCACATCCTTACCTGTTTGCACAGTCTGCACCAGGAGTAAGTAAGAATGGTGTGCTGGTACCCAGGGACAGGGGAGTCCAGCTCCTTTAACACAATTTGCACACAGCCTTGCCCATGAACAAAGCGACGAATGTGGTGCACCATTGGTGTTTCACAGAACATGCTGGGGCATTGGTAGGAAGGCCTTATAGAGAGAAATGGAAATATTTATGAATGATCATAGGCTAGACACTGCTGAAGAACTGATTCAACATATCCAATATGCCTTTTCATATCACTGTACTATTTATCTTTACTGTAAAATTTTCCTAAGCCTTTAGTGAAGGCTGTTTCTGCAGAGTGAGTTGTACTCATTTAGAAATAACATGGAGGGAAGTTCCCTTGCCAGCAATGACTGTATAGGTCCTAAAAGCAGACTGGATACTGGTTGCTATCACAATCTTTTTTGAATTAATCACTTTCTACCAACATATTCCACATAGTCCACAAAACATGGATCAAGCACTTGGAAGTGCCTGGCACCAAATTAGAAGACCACTTTGGCAGTGTACCAGAGCAAAGGCTACTGAGGACCAAAGATGTGTCAAAGAGCCTTCAAAATGGTAGTGTTTCAGGTCCTGAAGGAAGAGATGAGTTTCTCTTTGAACAGAAAAACTCATGACCTTTCTTTGGATGGGTTTCTTTTAAGTCAGAGAAGAGAGACTGACATCAGAAAAATAAAAACTGAATTGTTTAGCTACCAAAGTGAAAAATAGGGAATTCTTCAAAAACAGAAAGAGCCTAAAAAAGCCCAGATCCTCCTTGCTTATATGAAAAAAAATAAATTACTGAAGCTATGGAGATTGAGAAGCATTCACTTTAGCACACACTAACTTAAAAGTGAGCAGCTAAGCTCCTCCTCCTCATTGATCAGCACAAGGAGAAATACTTTTTCCTCCAGAGAAGGCAGAATATTAAGAGCATTTTGCTACTGCAAGTAGCCAATGGAGAGAACAGAGTAATCTTGGCTTTTGAGGAGTCATAGGCTACCTATCCAGCTTCACAGCCTGCTGAGACTCTGTATGAGGATCTAGTAGTACTGGTTATTACTGAAACGTAACAACTTGCACCTCTGTCAGATTAAATAAATTACACAGTACTTTGCCAGGGCTAAAAGTGTTCTAGACGATTTACATCAGCCACCTTGCAAATATGACAAAGCCTTACTCTGACACCCTCAGATAACACTAAAGAAGTAGGGGGGGGTGTTTCTAGAACTCGTATAAAAGTTCAAATAGGAACCTCAGAAAACTGTGAATAGTACAGTTGCTTGTCTTGAAAAACAGCTGTTTGGAATCCATGCTCAGACTCTTAACTAGGCCCATAGAGCCCTAATTGCTACAAGAAGGTACTAAGTGAACACATTTGTCTTTATGAACTTGTAAGTCTTGTTTCATAATCTGTTTGACTTTCTCATTAAAGGAAATAAGAGGGACAGGGCCAAAGTGGGAAAGCAGTGGATATATTTGCTTGTAAGAAGTGAGCATGAGTAAGTGAATTCTTAAATCCAGTTCCTCTTTCACTAAAGCACGATAATAAAGCAAAGGGAGTGGCAGATTTAAGTGGTAAGCTTTACTAGGACACAACTGGCTCTGTAGACTCGCATGCTGTTCTCCTAAGGGCACAGGAAGTAGAGTCTATGAAGAGGGCAGCAGGTCAACTTCGCAGAGCTATCAAAAGCTTTTCTTTTGTTTAGAATGATATTTAGAATAAGTTCCTCCTCACCTGAAACAGTAGCGCTCCAGAAAAATCCCTAGAGTCAGGTCATTTTTCCCATAGAACTCCATGGTCACAATCCTAAAGCAGAGAAAGAAAAGCTTTAGAGGGTGGATGCTGCCACTGTTAGCTGTTTTCCTCTTGACTGCCCTTCCTAGATTGTTGCTGTCAAGTTTGCTAATAATGAGATCAGAGTCCTACTAGAACAACTTTAAACTTGGCGTTTAAACGTTAAATACAATTCAACTGCACTTTTGAAGATCACATTCAAGAATATTTAGGCACAGTCTAGACAGCTTGAAGCTTCAAACACTGACATTTAAACAGTTACAAAAAGGGTATATCCAGAAGATGAAAAAAGCTTTAAGAAAACCTTATTCTTCTAGAAGATTTACTAGCATCTTTCATTTTCTCAGAACCTGAGGTGACCAAGCCACTTAAAGTGTGTATCAGTTTAAGAGTCACAATTCAGACATCTCTAATATCAGTATATCACATCCTCTTATTGTCACTGTTTAGCAAGCTTTTCACCATCACCTTTGGTTAATTCCTAAGCTTTTACAGCAACTCTAGACCCTTCCCTCTAAGAGAGCCATCTCTATATTTTCACCTGAGATAGACGATGAAACACAAAGACCTGTCCTGTTTAGTAGAGCTAGAAGCATGTCACAAGTTGCACACAACAAATTACAGCCCCCTAAACTGGAAATACAGTTAAAACTCTTAACACCACTGACTATAATATGAGAAAGATAACAATATATTCAAATGCCACTCTCAGATAATGCAATCTAGATGTATTCCAAGATTCTCTCAAGGCTTATTTTTGGGCTTGACCATTCTTCTGTGTTTATATAAACTAACTCTTCCCCACAAGACTGTATGCAGTGCCCCACCCCCCACCCACACATTACTCTGCAGTGAAAGGACCAACTAAAGCATTCTGGTTGAGGCTGGGCTTTCTCATTCATACCTTGGGGATTAGAGGCTATGGGATACTGCTCTAGATCCACCTGACCAGGCAACACAAAACTATTTTGGCAACAGTACCTGTTACAGGATGGGCACAACCTACTACGGAGTCCTCAAAGAAATACCACTATGAGGCAAGCACTGACCTTGACTTAGGAAAAAAGATAGCAATTATACAAGCTGTAGAGGAGTAGTTTTCATACCAGGGGCTAACACAGGCACTTGGAGCATTGCTGGACTGAGCAGAAGAGCTACTGAAGAGAACACAGAGCCTCTGATGGTTTACTGGGCTCAGGCAATCCACCTGGTAGAGAGAGAACAACTCATTTACTTGTTACAGACACCTCCATCTACACACAACTCCCGATGACAAAAATCTATTCTAGTAGTTTTATTTACAGACAAATCTCTGCTTGCTCCTTTTGTACAGATTAATCTTGCATTATCTCTGAGCTTCAGGTAGACTTGTACCATGTATAATTGGCAACTGCCATCTCGAGAAAAGCATAACTAGTATGCAAAATGAAACCAGTGCACACACATGTGTTTGCTTCTGTGGAAAGGAAGCTAAGGGAAACAGAAAACAACAAGAGCCCCAAGACAAACATCCAGAGTCTCCAAACTGTACAGTTTAGGACACCTTGGAATCAAAACTCTGCCAATATATTATACCTCAATTACTCATTCAGGCTATAGAAAGACTTCCAACTTTCTGTCCTCTGTGAAGAGATTTACCATGCTGCTGATGGAACGGAGTTGTTTCCCCTTCCACGCCCTACAGAACTATGAAGTTACCAAATACTTTTCTTTGGTCACTGAATAAATTTAAAACAGCATCAACCAGCCTGATCCAGAGCAAGGGCTAGTCTTACAGTTTGTAAGATTATAGCCTGTGAAGCTATACAGATTTAGATTTAAGCACCAACTAAAAAGTGACTTCTGCTCATGAACCTGAGGGCTGATTGGCCCAGGGACCAAAATATTTGACTATTTCAAGAGATCAGTTCTGTGACTCTTGTTCATAGACTTTTCTCCTGAACAGCTTCTAGTTCAAGAAATTCCCAAGATCCTTCTTCTCAGATACAAGTTAGTTACTTTCACAGCAGTTTCCCAAAACTTTAAATATTTTGATTATAAGCACATACTGCTGCCTTTGAAATTTCAAAGATTCCCCCTCTCCATTATGAGATTCTCACATTTCTTCAGATCACCCAAAACTTTTATGAACAGCCAAATACTTTAATGTAATTACAGCCTACTGCTGTTTCCAGGACATTAAGCCCTCTGAAGATGAAAATATTATGCTTTTAGAAATCACCAGCACAAGCAGCAAGAAAGCTCAGTTTCAGAAACTTCTTTAAGTTTGCTGCCCTTCCATGTATTCATTTTCACAAATCAGTCACGTACAACTGAGCTGAACAGGCAATGTAATACACTGATTCTTGGCCGATTCTGCATTTTTCAGAAAGCAGAGTCTCACCACCTCTTCCTTTTCTAGGGAAATTTTGCAGTCAGTCACTTGTTCTGCTTTCTTATGTCCACATAGTCCCTGGTTATAGACTTTAGTGCCCAGAGCACTGCAATCTAAAATACTGTTTTGAACCAGTCAAGAAAAACAAACAAACCAACCCACAAAAAAATCCACCAACTCTGGTTTAACTTTTAATATGAGACGCTACACCTTCTGTATTACCAGGAGAAACTGGTGTAGCCTAGGTTTTGAGTAACATAGCTTTGAATCTTACCTTATGAGACCATGAGGATTCACTCTGAGCCAGTCCCTTCTCATCCTCGTCAATTCTGCTCCCAGTTTTTCCAGTAGGGACACTAGACACATCCTTACTTTGGGCAAAAGGATCTGTGCTTTTCTGTAGTATCCTCCCTCCTCTGGCCCGATAGTCAGCCAGCATTCTGGCTAAGCTCTGGCTATCACCTAGATGTTCTGCTATTCTAGTATTAACCAACTCATGAGAAGGCAAGATTTGGATAGCCTTGGCCTGGATACTCCCATTCATCCCTTGTAGTCCGGAGAGATCCCGCAATAATTGTCTCTTCCTTCTGCTCTCCAACTCCTTGTATTCCTTATTGAGGAGAGGAGACCAATAAACTTGCTCAGGGAAGTATTCCCGGGCAGGGCACCTCATGCCTTTTTCAGTCAAAAGAAATGGTTCACGGAACATCATTACAGGAGAAATACAGAGAATGACATCTTTCAACTCCTGCTTAAATGCTGCAGAGTAAGTCTTGAGACGATCCTCAGAAGAAGTTACCTCTTCCGTGACATATAAACCAGTATCATCCTGGAGAGGGTCTCTGAAGACTCTCATCTGACTCTTGGATTCTTGCAGATCATCTACCTGTTGAAGAGGCTCTGGTGTCTGGCTATGCAGAGCAACCAAGTGCTGGTCCATGCCATGGAGGGGCAGCAGGGATGTTTCAGGTATTGCAGGAGGTACAGAGTTGAACACTGGAAATGGTGACTCTGCTTTGTGGTGCTCTTGCTGTTTTGAGGATGCTGTTTCCAGTTGACTGTTCTCTTGGTCACCTTTCTCAAATAAAACCCTTTGTTCAAGCAACCTGACCTCATCAGAGGACACTGACTCAGAGATTACAGGCAGCTTTTCAGAGGATAGTTCAATGTCTCTGACTGCTGTGCTGAAATCCTCACCATTGAAGAGATTCTGTTGTTCGTTTTCATCTCCTGGCTCCTCAATAAGGGAGTGAAAGGAGGTGTTTTTGGTCAGAGTAGGGGGCATGGCAAACTCATCCATAAGGAAAGATATTTCCAACTGGGAATGATAAGCCACACAGACCATGAAGATCAGGATCTCCTTCACACGGGCCAGCTCATACTCTGTAGCACCACACAACTTGATAGTGCAACCCAGGTGCTGGGGACACCCTTCAAAGAACATCAAGGTTTTTGTCTGATCTAGAAGAAAAATGAACAAACAAAAACATAGGAGTTAGAATGACAACTACAGTTAACCTGATCTTAGGTATCTCACATATTGAGGAGACTGTAACAGAAACTAAGAGCATCGGTAGCACAATCCAGCTGCAGAAGTTCACACCACTATACTCAAAGAACTTATTTTTGCAAGCAAAACAAGCATTTGCTACAAAACTTCATAAAGTCCAAGCGAAGGCCACATGGAACACGTTGGCCTAAACGGCACGTTCTAAGATCACTGCATACTCTGCAGCAGTGAAGCAAAAACCTCCACTATCCTCTCAGGCACATTTGTTCATCCTTACAAGTCAAAAGCCTACAAGATTTTGAGTGCAATTTAAAGGCTGGAAGGGGCCATGGGGAAGGGGAAGAGACACAAAGACTGCATCTCCATGAAGATTTACATCAACAGCATTTATGTGTGCCAGCACCATCGATAACCTGTCAAGCAGCATTTCTTCCTTTGCAGGCTTCCATTGCCTAAAGGGGGTTACAGAGAAAAAGGAACCTCATTTCTCAAAGGTGTACAATAACTGGACATGTGGGAGCGTGCATTAACTGCAACAAGGCAAACTTTGATTGGATATGTTAAGGTTGGACCAGATGATCCTTCAAGGTCCCTTCCAACCTGGGCTGTTCTATGATTCTGTTTCTATGTAGAAAAACTCTTTATGCTGAGGATAGTTAGACAACTGAACAGGTGCCCAGACAGGCTATGAAATTTCCATTCTGTAATATTTTCAACAGTTTGCTAACAAAGCCCCGAGGAATCTGATCCTGCATTGAAATTAATCCTTCCTGTTTTGAACAGGAAGTTAGACTAGACAAAGTCCAGGGTGGTGGGAAGAGAAAAAACAGTTTGGAAAGAAGCAGCCAACCTAATTAAAATCTAGTGTGCCTCATCTTAGTAAGATCATGCTTTTGTGTCTACAACATTGTAGTTCCAAGATGTAACAGAAGCAAAGAAAAATGAGTAGGAAGGATAATACTTGATTAGACAAGGCACCCAACAGTTCAGATCTAGTTAAGAGGAACAAAGCATTTATCCTTTCACACACACAAGTTAAAACACATCAAGCTTTACTCACCATTGGGCAACTGAAAAACTTGCATATAAAATTTATGACAGGTTCCCAAACGTGGTTTGGTCAACAGCTGATCCATTGACATCACTAAGTCTCCTTGGGTCATTCGACTCACCCGGTCTAATACTTGCTGTAAAAATGGAAAGAAGAGTAAGAATTTACAGTGCAAAGAGGATACTAGCATCCTTAGCTTGCTCTTAAAAAAAAAAAAAAAAAAAACAAAAACAAAAAACCACGCCACTGTGATCCAGGAAACCTCTCACTGAGATGTAAACTCTGGGTTAAACCCAGTCACAGAAACACATATCCACAATACACAAGAACCTCAGAAAAGCAGTTGGGTGAGTATTTCTGGTGAGAAGTAAGATTGTGCTCTTCCTTGGTGACATCTGGATCTGTTCAAGTGAAAAAAGTTCCAGGAGGTACAGTGGAGTCAGCACAGTGCTGGCTATCAGGAGCTCAGCCAACTCCCACAGCAGCTCTCTGTTTGGCTGTCTGTACCCTGCCTCACAGGGACAGAGAGGCTCTCCGAGGATCACTGAGAACCCATGCAGGATTTGCTAGAAATAGGAGTCATAGTTAACTAGAACCAAGCCAGGGTACAAGGACCTACCAAGCAAGGGCACAGCAGAGTTGCTGTGAAGAGCTGAGGAAGAAGTTACTCTCTAGGTTTGCCTGTCTTGTCTTCTTGGAAGAGAAGTACCATTAGAAAAAGGTTTGGTTAGAGGAGAAAATAAGACAATTCTGCTTTCTCCAGGCAGCTTTCTACAAGGAAAAGTTACAGAGATCCACCACAAGACCCAGTCTGACTCTGACAGGAAATGCTCACCGGCTTGACATTGATGACCAGAGTGATACCATGCTCTAAGAGCATGTCCTGGGCAATTCGGGACACAGTCTTCTCAACAAGGACCAAATTAGGTCTGACATCAACTATTCGCTGTACATAGTTCTTCAAGAACTCCCTTTCCTGCAGAAAGGAACAAAGTATGGCAGTTAACTACTGCAAACCCATCTGAGAAAAAAAAAAACAACCTTAAATGCTTATTGCAACTTTCTCTCTCATTTATATACTGACCTTTCTTATAAAACAGGGAAACCAGCTATCCAGAAAGCACCATTAGCTGCCCATTGTGCACATTTCCCAACCCCCACAACACCCAGTTTATCAGTAATTCATTACATGCACTAATTGCACATGAGGATATTGTCCAATGACAGTCCAAAGTAAGAGACTTGCAGCAGAATCCAAACAGATGTATATATATTTGCACCTTACATCCTTACATGGAAAAAGGCTTTAACATTCAAAAAGTGCTAGAATTAGAGCATCCTAAACCAAAGTTGTTTGCCATGTTATGTTCTCCATCTTCAGACACTTGCTAGTGTTGAGTGCTGGCACTCAGAGACGCTTTCATTCATGCAGAGTATGCCAGTGCTCTATGCCTCTACAAGTCTGTACACAGAGCCTCAGTCCCTAAATCTGTACTTAGGGACAGTGCTTCTGGAGTGGGATCCCAAATGCTGTGCGCTGCAAAATTGCTCTTCTAATGATGCCAACCTTCTGGCTTCATCTCACTATCCCACGCATACTTTTACTACCATGCACAGAAAGAGAAAGCAAGGCTGCAACTCTATCAGAGCTAAAGGCCTACACTGCTAGAGGGAGGATACAGCTGCCCAAGCCAGGGATTCTCAGTTGCGTTATTGCAGCTCACATCAGTCAGGCCCTAAGAGTTCTGCGCTAGAGAAAGATAGCACAAAAGCAGTTTGCCAGCTCCTGAGAACAAGCATTCATGTTAGTGTAACAAAGATAAAGCTTTTGCTAGAAGCTAACCTTTTCAATTGAACTAGTATTTCTCTAGTATTTTCTGTCCTACAGGACTTTAATGCTGATACACAAATAGTTACAGATCATGTTCTGAAGCAGACACTGAAATAATCACAGATACCAATGTTTAGGAAGTATAGTAGATACTTCTACCCCACCCAGTCAAACGACAGTCTCAGTTTAAGCTTTTACTAGAAAACCAACTCACTAGGCAGAGACAAGCTTTATTGCTAAAGCTTTCATACCTGTAATTCTGTCTATTAATCACCAAACAGGAGTGGTCTTAAATGCATGCTAAGGAGAGTCAAATACAGAAACATTATGGGCCAAGCTCAGTAGGGCACCAAATACTCTTGTTAGGAGTATCCTGGTAAACACCTTAGGACCGATTCTCAGACAGGAATGCAGTGTGTTAAAGAAAAGGTCTATCCATTTCAGTGTTTTCATACTTAAGGCACCTCCCTTCTCACAGGGGCAGGGCACCTGTTCCAAATTGACATTTTGTAGTGTTTCTCTTCATTATGTTGCTGGTTGTCCCATTTTTTTTCAAGCCTGACAAGAAATAACACAAGTGCAACCTAATGCTCACCTACACTAACTTTTCCACTATTTCTTTCCGCACCTAAAGCACACCCAGCTCTGACATTCTGAACCGTATATTCCTTACGCAGTGTATCATTAAAAATAAAACATGTTTTCTCAAATGCTGTATTTAATTGAGGATTGCTCTCTATACATATAACTTGATGACAAAAGCCCTCAGCACAAGACTACAAGTTTGTACTGTGTTTACTGCAGCAGTTGCCTTGGCTAGCTGCTAGAAGAGGAAATTTTTCTCTTTCCCATGCAATCCCACTCACTCAACTCCACCTTACACCCTGGAAAAAAAAATCAAATGTGCTCTGATCATCATTTTGTTTGAATCACTAGACATCAGGTAATTTTAACCAAGAATAAAAGCATGCTCTCACCTGAAGTACTATAGGGTCTATGCAGGTAAACTTTGTTTCTTCTCGATAGAGGTACTCAATTGAGCACTTCAGCAGAAGAATTTTAGGATTTTTTAAGCAAGAGTTCATCTAAGAAAGATACAAAAATAGTTAAAAATACAAACAGCTGGAAAGGAAAAAAGTATACAAGAAAGAGAGACAGACTTCCTATGATTGATTGTTTTTTCCTCCCAAAACAAGTGTCTCAGCTATCCCTCCCCACAACAGAGCCAACTACACATTCTTCCTTCTTACGAAGATGTTACACCCAGTTGTTGGAATTTCACAGCTACTGTCCAGTAAAAGTGCAATGCTACAGGTTCCTTCAGTCACCCCCAAGAACCTCAAAGTCTTGATACATTTTGGAGCCTCCATCCAGATAACTTCTGTCTTGAACTTCTGCCTTATATAAAGGTTCACTTTATTATATTGTCATAAATCAGAACCACAAATGCCTTTTTCTGGCTAAAACTTTGGGGAATTATTAGATGCCTTCCGAGGTGGTAGGGATGGAAAGTTTTCTATACATGCATGAGGAAAGCTTCCCCGCCTAGAATCTCTGGGCTAAAAGAAAACAGCTGGGAAAAGGAATGTATTAAAAGCCATTCTTGTTTAGGATCTCAAACTAGAGAAAGCTTGCAAACCTCCTGAGTGGTGAGAGAAGCTTCAGGACACAAAAAGGAAGTCACAGCACACTTGTTTCCTCAGCATGCACTACAGCCAGCACTGGATTAATCAAGCCTGCATTACCTTTTTGTGTGCAACATTCTTAGTGCAAACAAATCCATTCACCACCATGGAGTCAAATTTCTTTCCACCAGGGATCTAATAAAGCAAAGAACACTTTAGAACCATCATAACACTCCCATAACTTCTAATGCAGTAAACCTGATACATAGAATACCTATTGTAGCTGATGCACAAGCTTTAGCTACACCCTCAATTATCAGATGAAAGATCAGATACAGTCATGCTGGACACACAACTCTCTTCCTTTAAAGTCTGGCAAACAAAGGACAACATGAAAGCAAGTACTATGTTCCAGGATCTCTATGCCCCTCCCAACAGATGCATATTTATTAAACTGGGTACACTCTGGAAGATAACAAGGGAACCTAACTTCTACAGGCCATGGGGAGCATTATATATACACCTTTGCACATGCTACATCCACTAACAACAAACAAGTTGTAAGGAAAGGAAAATAGAAGAAAAAAAGCAAAGGTAAAACCAAACCTGTACCTACTACTTGAACACATCAAACACTTGACTGGTGTGTCTACAGTCACAAGCAACCACAGGAGTAACAAACAACATGAAACAGGTTTCTGAAAAATATTTTCCAGAGGATATTTCTGTTATCAGTATGTGAAAACAGCAGACAGCTACAAAGAGCTTTCACCTCTGAACACCTGCTCTTTGACCTGGAGTTTCAGGAGAGGCAGCAACACCTGATGCTGCCTAAAGAGATGCCACAGAGCTATCACTAAAACCATACGGCTCTCCTCATATCTTACATGCTTCCAAATAAGAGGCCTCCAAGATGAATTTTGCCAAAGAAAAATAAGCTCGAGCCTTTGATTCTCGGTCACACTAGCTCCTTGGATGTTAGTTTCACATCAGCCTCTCAGTAGAAATTCTGCATGCCACAACTCCAGCCTTACAGTTTGACAATGTCAACACATCTGGCAGAACTGGAAGCACCATCCCATAACAATTAAGTTTTCCTCTTGAAGAAAGTCTCTGTACTTGGCATGGGAGGAGTTCAAACCTCCATAATGGATAGTTACAGGGCAATAGATTGCTACACAGAGTCCTGCAAGCTACTTATCCAGCATTTAGTACATCTCCAATCCAAGCACAAAACAAGCAGAAACCAAAAAAGGAAGCAAGTCATTACAGAGGTGTTGCTCTCTGCTACCTTCTGCCGCCTACAGCCTGAAAGAAGAGGTCAGCTCCAGGGCATTAAAGCACCTTTCACAGGATGCAAAGTTCCTTCTGCGCAACTTCTTCTAGAACCCCACCTTATCCAAAGGCCATGTTGGCCAATTACACCACTGAACATGCTGGAAGCAGTGGGAAGGGGACTCTTCAAACGAGTACCGCCAGCAGCTGCATCCTTTTGTTTCCTTGCTGTTTGAAACTTACTTTTTTGATGTGGACAAACTGGCGGATATCCATGTCATCATCTCTGTTCTTGACATCAGGTCGTACAGTTTGAACTACCTGGCAGACCACAGGTACAATGATATCCCTCCAGGACAGTGACAGGGACTCATTGTACAAAAGCTGCTGAAGCAGTGCCATCATGTGGTTGTGATTAGCAGACCTGTGAAAAAGACAAAACAAATCGATTTCTCCTGAGAAAAATACAGAGTAGTGATTAGTTGAAGTCACATTTCAGAAGTAAATTTCTTAACATTTACAGTACAGGTAGTCCTCTGAAGGAACAGCTGCCTAGAACGTTCTACAGTCAACTCTGGTCCTGTACTTCAATATATAAAAATCACAGGGAAAAAAAGCAATCAAAATATACTGTAAAAATCCTGTTTTCTTAATGCAAATTAGTTCCTTGCATTGTCCACTGTAGATCAAGTCCCACTGAAAGTTGGTGGAATAGAGGGGCTTCAGGAATTGTTACTCAAGATATGCAAATTCCTTTTTCTACATGTTTCTTACAGCAGCCTTTCCATGGCTTGTTTCTCCCCATTTTCTTCTCTCAGCAGATCCAGATTGCTGTGGTGCCAGCCTAGAGGCGTGAAAAAGAGTTCTTTGGACTTCTCCTCCACCCTCCTGTTGAATAAGGACTCTGTAAGAGACAAACAAACCTTGTTAATATAAGGTCACAGTTGAATGCCTGTGTCTTTCTGAAAGGCTACTTAGTAAATCCTTTCGTTTCAAAGACATAAGTCTAAGTCTCTTGAAATACTGAGTTTGAGCTAGACATCATGGTAACATGATGTAGCAAACAGTGTAACAGTGGTGAGTGTACAAATGAGAAAGTGAGCTACTAAAATTCTTGTACTGCCAGTATAGAGCAGACTTTTGTCTTCTGGAATTGAATTGTTACCAAGTTTGTTAACACAAGAAAAAATCTAACATGCCAGTTTTGCCTATAAATAAGCAGCAAATTCAAAATATCATGTATATTCATAATAAATAATCATAATGGCTTTGAGACTTAGAACACTGGTCAAAGGCACTAATTTGACCCACAAAAAGCTGCTGCTTTGAAGACATCTACGTATAAGTGGCATTAAAAGATCTAGTTATTTCATTCAGGCTGCAGCACAACTATCAAAAGTATCTTGATAAAGCTCTTGTTTAGCACATCTCCTAAATGTATTTAAAAAAACCCCACTATACTACCAATTCACACGTCAGACTTTTGAACCTTTATGTGATTTGCAGCCCTGATCCCACACACCACCTCTTTGCTGCTCAGGTGCAGAGGGAGCTGTCAGCAGGCTGGTTCATCTAGCCTACGTCACAGCATTTAATACTACAGAATTCTCTAAGGATCTTCTGTCAAGAAAGCAGTACAAGCTTTTCAAAAGATCTCAGCACATCTTCTCACCTCCATCCACCTAACCATCATATGCACAGGTATCTCTCTGCTACGACACAAAGGATAACAATGAAGGCTGTTTTCATTTAATACAATTTTTTAAAATCCTAAATGTCAGCATGATCTGTGGCCCTTTCTGGTTTTGTAAACAGAAAGCATGTTTCAACAGTGTAACACAGTCCTCACTTGGAGGGGGCCTGCCGCTTTCAATCACTGTATTGCATAGTTACTCCTTAGAACTGTTCTCTGTTTTGCAGTACCAAGAATAGAGGTTATTTCAGCACAGTTTTCTGTGCTTTGAAAGAGTTACTAGCTTATTTCCCACACAGGTATTATGATATTATAGATGGAAGTTATAAACTTCCCCATTCTTATAATGGCTGACTATATTATAAGTCATTTATGCTAGGAGCATATAAATTTTCATCAGCAAGTACATAAGCATTCAGAGTTCAAGCTTAAAAATCCTCAGAGTGCACGATACAACTGCAAAATCCTTATACAAGAGTAATCTGAGCAGGACTACTGAAAAAAACCACTCTTTAAAAACAACTAACTGCTACTAGATGCTCCATACCCAACATCAGCTGTGTAGAAGATTAACAAAAGTTACATTGGTTTTTCCCCTTTCCTTTCTTCTCCTGCAAAAACTCAGTTAAAAACTAAGCATCAGTTTAAATCAAAGACTGTTCTTCTGGCTGCACTGACATTGGGGTTTCCACCTTACTTCCTCCTCCTACGAGCTCACCAAAATCAGTAAATAGCATTAACTGGGAGAGAAAAAACCCACAGGTGCACCTGGCCACAATATTGGAAGGCACATGGGTTTTAAAACTCGCAACTGCATCTAACAGCCATTCATTTCAGAAGTAGTAGTGGTGGAGGTGGTAATGACAGGAAACCCAGAAAGATTTAAGAGATGAAGCTTTAAGCTACTCTGTAGAAGCAGTGCAGTTAATATCACATCTTCATTTGCTTGCACAGAAAGTTAAAATCGGTTTCTGTTACATAAGTCTGTGGGTGGGGAAGTTGTGAACAGACTTGCCATTTACACTTATTTTTAAAAAAAGAAAAGTAAAAGCTTTTCTTTGAGTGCTTTTGCATGAAGAAATCTGAGAAGTGAAAGAAATTTAAGCTTGATAGCGCATTCAAAAAGGTTAAGAGTATAGTTTATATATCAGTTTTACCACAAGTAAGTTCAGTTTTACTGTCAAGTAAATATTTTTAAAGGGTCAATGCCCTATTAAAGGGATATTGAGGAGTTTTCATCGTTATATTAAATCCACACAACAGCAACATTTGAAGTTTCTCCTTACCTTTAATAAAAGCATCACTTATAGAGAACATCTGCTGCCCTCCGTTTTCAGGATTCAAGTACTCTGAAAGAAGAGAGAAGAGGGAGATAGGCGGAGGCAAAAAAAATGACAGGTTACACTGGTGCACCCATATAATTACAATGTACACGCCCACACCAGAAGCAGCAGCATTACTCATCTAAGTGTTTAGTCACCAATTTAGCAACAGCTTGATGAGTGGTCAAGGCAAGAATATCCTCTCATTCTTGTTCTATCAAAAAGTTCTAAGACAACAAGAAAATAGTACTTATTACTGTGAAGAAACAAAACAAAGTAGACACGAGCAAAGACTGAACTAGGAGTTAAGAGTTTGCTTTTCCGATTGACCCACACCACACTTTTCTAGATCTGAATACAAATGTGTTAAGCTGCCAGCAGACCATGGGAATGTCCAGACAGGGAACAGCCTCCTCACTCTGTTCTAAAAATGCCACTTCAGAAGCCATTTTGCTCTCACACTCCAATACAGTATCTTAGACTGAGGGAGAGACCAGCCTTAAGATTTATCTTACACACTGAAGGAAACAAAAAAAAAAAAAAAAAAAAAACAAACCAGCCTGCCTTTCAAGAGCTAGAAGTCTAAAGTCTAAAACAGTTTAAAGCGTTTTGAGGAATCCATGCTGACAGAGGCGGATGCCCAGCAGCAGAGGAAAGCAAGAGTTACGTATCACTTTACATATGGGAAATAGGATGAAGCTCCATCTACTACACTTGTTTAGCTTGCTAGATCTTGATCTTTCATGCAGGCTGGCTGGCTACAAAAAGCTTGTTTTCTACAGAGGCCATTAGCTTGTTGTGCCTTTAGTTTGTTCCTTAATTCTACAAAAAGGGATTGCACAGTGGGAAAACAAGAACAATAGCCCAACTGCTTATACAGCGTGATGATCTGAAGCCTGAAGCTAACCCTTTATCAGCTTTCCTGAGAATGGTCCAGACCTGCTGCCACAAACAGAATGCAAAGCCAGGCAGCTTTCAGACACCAACAGAAAGCAACAGAAAGTTGACAGGACACAAGCAATCACGACTCTCTGAACAGCAGCACTTAAGAGACCCCTTATACGCCACCAGTTAAAAAATCTGAGCTTGTCTACAGTTGACCAGTTTGCAAACAGATACTCAATAGATGATCAATGTAGCAAAGAGAAGTTGCAAGCCTCCCTTGCAGCTTGATGGTTATTTGCAGACTCCTTTCATCTCTTGCTTAGATGAAGAGTTTAGCATTACAAGCAACCTACTGCTTGATAAAAGTTGGCTTACCCTCAGTATTCATTCACCCACAGCCCCACAGACTACCTGGAGAAAGTAATGTCATGGAGTACCTACACATGTATACTAGCACCTCCATCCCTCTCCATCTTGCAACAGCCTCAGGACAACAGCTCTTACTGTGAACACACTCAAATTACGTCTGACACATATCCCTGACTGGCACAGCCAAGGCAGGAGTTAACCCCAGCTGAAACCTAAACTTAGTTATGCTCTGGACATACACAGGTGGCACCTCCAAACCAGGAACACTTCCCTTCAATACAGCTTCACTTCCTATAACTTTGCTTCCAACTGTGCCCCAGGGGAAGTTCCTGACAAAGATACCATACCCCTTCCTCAACTGGACAAATAACACACTCATAGGCGCAAGTTTGAGATGGTGAGAGTGGCTAACACACACGTTTCTTACCTCATACCATCCCTACATACATCATGCTCCACAGAATGTTAGGAGGGAGAAATTTCATGTAGTATATTTTGCAGCCTTGTCTGCAAGCAGTTAGCTATCAAGAGACTATCTTACAGGCTCCCCTGAAAAACTTCACCCAAGCAAAACAACAACAGAACAAAAAACCACCACTCCAGAACATACAAATTCCTAGGTCTGATTCGAGGGCATCATTGGAAGCAAATACCACAACACACACAGAAATCCACAGGTCTCCAATGGAAACCAACAGGTACGGATTTTATACACCTTACAGATTGCTCTGGTTAAACACCAAAAACAGACTGGGCAGCAACCACAGCTTTTCCTCTAGATACACAAACAAGGATGCATGCATCCACAGATATCCACTGAAAACTGATGTGCACCTTTTCAAAAGAAGGTGCACCAAAAGGACTCCTGGCAATGACGATAAGGAACTGTGTTGTGGTTACTCAGACACTCTTCTCTTCCCCCCCTCCTAACTAGATGCAGGTATCAAAAACTATCTACCCAAAATACCTCCTACCAGGATCAAGGACATCTGACTGCAAGGACATTTAGAAAATAAAGTTTCCCATATTGATAACTGTATCTCTCCAAAACCAGCAAATAAACCCACATTTAAAATAAGTCACTTAATATCTTCCTTCAATTTAAATGCAGAAAGCAATTTTACTTTGTTTCCCATTTTGATACACACTATACAGTACCAATGTCTTTAGGCAGATGATACTACAAATGAGTCACTATACTACTCACTTGTAAGATACTACAAGCCAGCTAACTTGGAGTCACTAGAATTTCATGGAAACACATCAGACATTAGTCAGCCCGTAACATCATAAGAAGTCCTGCCATTAGACTCAGACTGTATACAAACCACTCTGTTCTAAAACACAGCTGGTACATCACAGGCCATTGCTTCAAAGCAGCTGACCTCTGTGACTAGTGGAAATTGCATATCCTTTAATCATTTGAAAAAACCCACTAACCCCTTAAAGCTGACCTGCACTTCTAGCACTGATGTTTTGTCCTGTCAGTTCTCCCTCAATGACTGTAATTTACACAGTTGTGAGGAAATTGAGTTACTAGCCTCAAATCTTCAGTTTCAGGTGTGATCTTCAGTTTTACTTCATTATTTCAAAGAAAATTAAGTCACTATCATCCAGTCTAAGGACAAAAGACAACTCCAATGAAATCAAGCCAAAACATGCGTCCATAATGGTCATAGGGAAGTTGCTGACCCCTGATAGCAGCAAACACACTATGTCACTGATTGACTACAGTACTCTGTTCTTAAAATAACCATGTCCCACTTTACATACAAGTTTAACTATCTAGTCTTGGCTGTCTAATCATTGTGATACTCTGTAACATCCTGGATGGCATCTTTTGTTGAATGTAGCCAGGAAAAATCATGAACACAAGGTGAAAGTCTTTGCACTCTGACTTTAATATTTCCAGAACAAAGTTTTAGAATTCATCTGTTTTACTACTCTAGGCACTGTAGAGTTCTGTCCCACCTAATTTTTGAAGGTCTTGAATAAAAAACATTTAAGTACCTACAAAATTTCAGTCTCCCTATAGCCAAGAAGTGTTTCTTGCTATTCAAGATGTTGTCATTCATTTTAACTTGTTGCTCCCTGGTTAGGCCTTTCCTCTAGGAAATTTCATGCCAGGAATCCAAAAAAAAAAAAAGATGTACAGTAAGTCCTCTGTATTTGCAGAGGATATAGATTTTTCAAAAACTGAAGGATACCTACCTCTCCACAGTGCATTTTAATGACTCATATCTCCACCCTATCCCAGTTCTGGGCACATTACTGATGCTTTTCCCTCAAGGGAAATCCATTCTCTTAAAGGGAATTGTTCCCAGTTTTCTACTACAAATTAACACTCCTACAGAATAATCTGGTTAAGAGACCACACATTTCAGGAACAGATAACAAAGACTAGTCAGCAGAGATGCACCACAGACAGCAGAGTGCTGCCAACAAATATAATTCAAAAGGAGAAATCTCTCTCATTTCAGTTTCCTCACCACTTGCCTTTGCTGCTGATCTTCTCCGACCTCTCCATCATCAAAATCTTTCTCACAAGAGCTTCAGTTCTAGCTACGAGAAGCTTTGATTTGGTCAACAGTTTCCGAGAGAGGTAGGTTCTCTTATGTTTCCCCTTCATCATGTACTCCTTTTTGAATAAGGAGATAAAGACTGAGATATATCCAAACCAAGACTATCACTCTACAAGTCCTTTAACACTGGTCAGAGCCAAACTGACTACTGCCTGCTTTACTGCCAACACACACTGATAAAGATAAACCTGCTACAGCTGTAAATTCATAGGATACTACAGCACACCTGGGCCTTTTTCAAGCTCACTTAATCTAGAATCCCTCCTTCCTAATAGGAATTCGCTGATATACTCTCCCTCTCCACACCTTTCCTTCCCTGCAGATGCATTAGCTCTTCATTTGATTAGGGCATGAACTGGAAACATGCTGAAAGGAATCAATAACAAGCTGGTGCCAGTAGTGCTGATAACCCATCCCTACTGTTGACATCAAGTCAAATTTTGAACCTGCTCTGCTCCTCTCTTTGGGGGCAAAAAATAAGCAGCTATGATTTCCCTTCTTCTAGACATATTTTTAGCAAATAACAAAATGTAACGACAATAGGCCCCCTCTAATTTGTCTCACTCTCTCTCCCACGTCTAACATACTTTGAAATACAACTGTGACCAGTTCTTCTCCGTCATTCTCTTCAGTGACCACTGCAGTTTCAGAAAATGCAATCTGTATGCAAGCAAAAGGTAAGTCTTGCATTCTGATCCACGACAGAAGAGATCCATTAGACTTTATAGAAGGATTAATTCATTAGAAGGAGTCCAAATTATTTAATACTGAATCATCTTTTAAAGTTGGAAATACTGAAGGGGTGGGGTGAAACAATAATTAAGAATAAGAAACTTCTTAGAAGCAGCCAGAGATAGAAGTCTACAGAGCTGATGTAGCCTTAGGTAAGGAAGCAGAGAAAGACATCAATTGCTACCCAGCATGTAAAGCAACTAGAATATACCAGACCCAAGCCTGTGGCAAGCCCTCCTTTCAGTCAGCCCTTGTCCAATTTAGAGAATGCAGTTGTCAACAAGCAGGGACATTATTTTTTTCCATAAAGATTTTGCTTATAGTTACAGTCTTCCAATTTAGTTAGGAGAAAAAAAATTCAAAAGAAGTCTTCAATACTGAGTATTTGATTTCTTCCTACTTTGCTTAAGTGGGTGTTCTCTTTTGAAGAAATGTTACATATGTGGATTTAGTTAGGCCCTACTGCTCATCAGCAAGATTCTTCTGTCAAATGTAAGCTTCTTAAGATACAATTAGAAGTCAGCACAGAGCTCTTCCAAGTTAATTTTGGTTGGTTGGTTTTTGGGGTTTTTTTCTTGCTTGCTTTTCCAGTTTATCTCAAACTGTAGAGATACATATCAAACTGGTTTATGCACGGACTATTTTTCCACCCCAGTTAGCCAGAAACTGTATATGTGGATCTGCCCTTTTATGTATGGACAGGAGACTTTGCTTCAACTGCAAAGAGAAAGTCACAGGGGAAGTTACACACTCTGCAGAGAAGGTGTTTCAACAGGTCTACTGAGCCTTCTCAGAGGTAAGCACATCAAAACTGCAAGCAAGTGCCAGCTACATGTCATATTTCCCCCTCTGTAAGACAGCTACAGAAGTAGTGTCCAAATAGGTCAGTATTATTAGGGCCCAGCTCTCCATCATGTGCAACTCCAGCTGGTGACTACCTCATACCTTTTTGGTCGGCAGGGTGAGGGGGCACATGTGGGTACTTGGAGTGCTTCTTGATATGGAAGTTCACGTTGTCCAGCTCCACGTTCAGGCTGATGGAGGCGGCTGAATCACTGTCCATTGTGGACTGGAAGCTGCTGACTGAAGTGCGCTTGCTAGGGCTGGCGGAATCTTTTAGTGTTGGGTAAGGGGGAAGATACAGGGAGGAGAAGGGTTCAAATGGGTATCATGAGGGTACCGGAGAGGAGAAAAATTGTCTTTAATACATAAAGACCAGTGTGCAATACTACAGGAATACAGTTTTTTCATAGTTCTAATCTTATCTTCATGTGTGCATGCTGACATATTGGGCATTCTTTAGTGCATTACTATAGGGCCCAAATCAAGCAGAAGCCTGCCTGAGAAACAGAAGGCAGCAATTTACATGCTTCTCCTCCGTTAGAAGTATGAAGCTTTACCAGTTCCACTAAATACAAAATACTATATCCATCATAAGAAACAGGAGGACTAGCTAGGTTATAGTTCGCTTAGATCCTTACAGTCCCATGCGCACACAGACAAACGCACACATAAAGCAAGACATGGTTAAACTACTATGTCCCGAAGGACTGGGGATAACAGGGGAGAAGGCAGTGAGAACAAGACTCAGGTGACACTCACTGGCTAAGTTATCTTCTCCTTCATCAGCAATCTGCTCTGTGTCACTGTCATCAAACTTGATGTCTTTGAACCAGGATGGCTCAGAGTGCCCCTCTACAGAGTTCACAGAGTCACTGTCTGGAGATGGGGTTTCAGAGAACTCCGTGCTCTAGAAGAAAAGGAAGAAAAAAAGGACTTAAAGTGCAGCTCTGCTGAAATATCAAGCAGCCTTAGGAAGCAGCCTGCTACAAATACAGATCAGACATTTTAAAAATCAGAGGATACTTTCAGTGGGCTGAACAAGGTTAGTCAGAGCCATGCCCCTTTGCGTGAAATGGGAACTCTTTGGGACAGGAAGCAAGTATTTCTTTACAATTCCCACATGCTTAGTCTCTGCCTCCTCCCCACCTCCACAGAAGTTGTGACTAAGTGGCACTAAAGGACAAATTTACTGCACATTTTCTGTCACCACATCCAGCTAAGCAGTTTTGAAAGCTTCCTATCCCCAGCCGAGGTGGGTGATGATCATATCCTTTGCCCAGAAACCAGCACATGCAGCTTTTGGTGGAGGCCAATTCTAAGTTACCAGAGCAACTCTGTGACTGACCGAAGTAGCTCCATGAGTTTCACTCACAAGTCAGGCTCTAGCTGGGGCTACTGTGTCAAAACAAAGCCTGGCTAGAGTGTCAGAGAACCTGGAGAGCATCTAAGCAATTTCCATCAGCCATCCTGATGCCTCCAGTCACCTCAAGAGGAAGTTCTCACTATCATCCCTTTGGCTACAGTAATTGCAGCAAGCAACTGAGTCAACAACACACTTTCTCCTGACTCTTGTCCAGGAGAAACAAGATCAGGCACTGCTTTCAGCTGATGAGAACATGAACAGGCTTTAAAGCTTGAATAACATAAGCCTCTTACAAATAGTTACAAACAGGGATCCACAAGCACTTGCTAGTTAAGGGCAAACTTTTACTAGCAAGCTGAGACAGTGCAGTTAACTAGCTGAGATGCCAGATGAAGCCCAGAGCGATCTCAGTGGAAGACTATGTGACTGTGGCCAAGAGCTGAAATGCACGAGAAAGACAAGATGCTAACAGCTGTAAGCTTTCTGACTGAGGTCCACGTGACAGCTGAGCCATTGTTTATTGTGAGAACCTGCAGAACATGAAAGACTCAACTGAATGCTTTCAGGTAACATAGAAGCTACAGAGATACTCTGTTCAAGTTAAAAACCAATCCAATCACACAGGCTAGTGACTGCTCTTACACCTCAGCAAGTTTGATTGCTATGAAATACAGTGGCATAACATCTCTGGTCACCGGTTCCCTGCCTCCCCCTCAGCTAGCCAGTCCTACTTGGGAGACATGACAAAGACTCCGCCCTTTCAGAAGAAGATTACCAATACAATATATAAGAAGATCTGATACTGTATATATAAAATATCCATTCTTTGGAAGTTTTTAAAGAAGAAATTTTGAAACACAAGACCACCATTGTGTCTCAGACACCAGTAATAGCACACAGATTCTAGATTCTGCACATGACAGCACAGCTGACGTGAGCACAGACTGTGCCATTCCAAGGCCTCCATGGAAGATGCGCACCATGAGAGGAGCTGGCCTTGACTAGAGACCCTTTCCTTCACTTTAGGCAGCACTACATGTAACAACTCAAACTCCGCAGAGAACAGCCCCAAAGCTTTCTGGGCAAATGCAGCTTCCTCAGGCTTTAAACCACTAAGGAAAAAGGCCTGGATCCCAGTTCTCTGTACAGGAGAGCTGATTTAGAAAACATACAACAGCTGCTGAGAACAGGATTAGAAAAGATTTTAGTCAGCAGCCAAGCCCAGCAAGACCCATAGCTTTCTCACTCCTTTTACCTGCAATGGTCTGTAGAGAGCATACTCATCTCTGAAGAGCTGGTCATGATGACTGACACATTCTAGCCAGCGTCCATCAACCAACGCTTGTCCTATTGCAATGGCTTGGACCCTGGAGGTATAAGAATAGAGATGGTTTTCTAGGTCTAGTTCTACACACAAATGGTTTATGGTACAAGCATGCTACAAAAGGAAAAAGTCATTTGCTATGCATTATTTGACTCACCAGTATCCCATTGCCATGTTTAACCAGGCACTATTTAAAATACTGTGGAGAGGCAGCAGAGTGACTGGTTCAAGTATGGAGCCAGACAAAAAGACTGCCAGTACCCTAAACTCAGCTGAGGTGTCCAACATGATTAAGACATATTGTTTGTGCTCCTCCAATAGTGTTAGCTTGAGTTACACATACCGAGCATCTCTGCTGAGTAAGGACCGTTGCTCTAAACTTAAGAAGCATCTCTTATCTCCCTCTCACATAGTTAAATACACCAGATTCTTTATACTCACTTAGAAGGTTAAAAGCCTGCCAGCCCCACAAAAAGTTTAGCTATCAAACACTATTAGTGATCTCTGATCCCAGGGGCAGACTTGCCCTTTGGAATATCAGTGAACATTTTCTGGACAGTCTTTGAAATACACTCACTGTTCTCCATCTGTCTGAGTGATACTTGTCCCATAAGCTGCTTCCCACACCAGCTCCCAAACCAGACAGCCCCCGGTGCCCTGTTGTTTTGGGCCAGAGTCAGAACCCTGCCTGCTTTGGTAGGCAGTAAAGAAGAGATCTGAGCTTTCTTTCTTTCTCTCTCATCTCCCTGCAAAGGGGTCTATCTCTGCAGTCTAAGACACTATCAGCTAAACTCACAACCTCCTGTCACAGAGACAGGAGACACCTGTTGTACTAAAGCATCAGGGTTACCTTGTGGTTATGTGTCCATTTCTGATGAGCCAGTTGACCAGCTCTTTTCCCACAATGCAGTTGGGATGTGTCCGTAGCCAGTAGCGATGGTCTTGAAACTCCATCCCACTGTTGTGATGGCAGATTTTCTTCCACAGATCTTTCAGCTGGACTGAGTCCTGGACAAGGAGACATGCAAGTTACTTACTAGTCTGACCTTAGCACTGGTTTCAAGGGCATCAACCTGGGTCCTCAGATCAGCTTTTAGATCAAGAGCCCTCCAGAAACAGGCATAAAATCTAAGCCATTCTGCACAACCTATGCAAAGGTGCAAACAGAAATGGCAAACAGACATGAGATCAGCTCCTTATATCCTTCCTTATATATAAAGTTGAGAGAACAAGGAAGAAACAAAGCAGGTACCCTCAGAGTAAAGGGGGTCTTGTTTTTAATGTGGCAAGATTTTGTACTGCCTACAAGATACTTACGTCCTCACTACTGCCTTCTTGCACCCTAATCTCAAACTCAGGTGGTGTGTGTAAATCATAGAATCATAGAAAACTAATCCTTTGGAAGAGGGTTTTTCCTATATAATCTGTGCGCAACCTAGGCTTTGTGAAGCATACCAGTCCATTATCAAGCCCAGATATAAAGCAAGTACTTGACACAGCAATGCACACTGCTATTTCCAAGTGCTGGGATACCATTTCTTATGGGGGATTCCCTTTTTATTGTCCACTACCAAGCCTTTTTTAGACACTGCTAGTTTTAACCACTAAGCAAAAAAGGTCTGTACTCCCCCAACTCAATTAACCATTTTTTACTCTGTGGATCTCTTCCCTTTACCACTTGGAACACTTAAGCCTGTACCTCGAACTTATTTTGGGGCCTGTTGAGCATGTGTGCCAACTCTTGCGTAGGCTATGCTCCATCCAAACTGAGCTGTCTCTCTGCACCTGGCCCCTTTTGCTTTCCTATATGTACCCTGGTTTAGCACAGCACAACCTATTGCTGCAGAGTGGAAACTGGGACCTGAAATTATTTTGGAGAGAGCAACAGAGCACCTCAAGGGGTGGAGAAGAGACACTGCAACTCAATTTCTCAAATGCCTCACTGATTCTATTTTCGTCTAACAGAGAAAAAAAATATCTTTAATTAAATTTTAACTGGTTTCAGCTTTCCAGTTAACTGCCAGAACTATATTATTGAACTTTCCCAAAGGTGCCCTGAGATCCAAGAATTTTGCTCCACTTCTGTTACTGGACTAGCTTGTTGCTTTTATTTCCAGCAGTGGCTGTCCTGGATATTATCCTAAAACTAATGTCAGCAGCTCCCCTTTCGTACCAGGTATAGAGTCAAGTGGATCAGTAACGGAACATGTCATAGGATCAAAAGATTTCATGCAACTGGCGATTCCACAGTTCAGCTACCTTGTAGTTTACCTGTAACTCACATGGTGAATTCAGTAAACTAGACAAACTGGCAGAACACAGCAAATACTTTCAACTCAAGGATTTTGACCTCTAGTTCACAGAAGTAGGTGCTTACCCCAGCGTACATACATATTCCCCTACCTTTTATTTCATGAGTAAAGTTCATTAGTCTTCTGAATGGAATATGTTAAGCTTTAAATTAACTCCTAATAGAGAGTCAGGTCCACATGCTAAGGGCATTAAACAAACAGTGGGTATTCACAGAAAATCCTACATTAATTGACACTGCATTTTCTGCTCTTACATCAACAGAAGCAATACTATTAATCATCTTCTCCCACAAGGAAGGAAACAGACAAAAAATTAAAAAACAATGTGAAGCTGAAGTGCACTAGGACATGATCATCTTGGTCCAAGTTGCATTCATAGCATTGTAAATTTCACTTTCCCTGCATTAAAATACATGCATGGGGTAGGGTGGTATAAAGACATGTCTTGAAAATGTTTTTCCCCTCACATGGGTATCCATTTACAGAGCACCCTGGGAAGGAGTTGTGCAACTGAACAGGAACTAGAGCGTTTCTGCACCCTCAGGAATACTTGTATGCATTTTGCTGACAGCAGGCAGATACCTGACAACACAGAAATTAGCCTTCCTGATTTTAAATTGGCAATGGGGAACAATCTTGAATCTTTTAATGTGTGAAAAACTCTCCCTTCCCTTCTCTGCATCTTTTTTGCCCTATTTGTTGGAAACACTTCCCCTCCCTCAAAGAAAAGAAACACTGTTTTCTACTGAACATTGTACAGTAACTGCCACCTACAACACTGCCTCTGTGGGGAGGGGATAATAGGATTACACAGAACACTGTTGCACATTGAATTTTCTTCGAACAAGTACGTCACTACAACCTTCTACAAAATGTTATATTTACTCTGCAAACAAGGGGAGGGGCTGTAACTCATTCATCATGGTGTAACGATTTTAAAGCAATCATTAAATGTTTCCAATTACGCAGCCTATGAAAGGCAAAATCTGAACTTGGAGAAATACAGAATGAGGTCATAGCGTTACAGCTGCAACCATGACAGGTTTAATCCACAAGGAGCCACCATACACCAACTCCACACTGCGTAACACACTTTCCAAGACTAAAACTGTAAACACTTTTATGCAAACACCACATGAACCTGTGATTTGTTTCAGGTAGACAGAAGTGTCCAAAGCAGCATCTATATTCTCCATCCCTGCACCACCCGGAGGAGGGGTCCAGGTAAGAGTGCTCAGACAAGAGCCTTTAAATGCAGCAAGGTACTCCTGCTGCATGACACAAGAAAGGCAAACTTCATTGCCTTCACACAGCAAGACAAACAGAAGTCTGTAAGGTACCAGAAGGATTTTGCGCTCATCCTCACTGGTCTCTGCCTTCATATGTGTGCGACTGGCCTGGGGGCTGACGGATGTCTCATAGGCAGGCACCATTGGTGAACCTGACCGATCCAGCGACAGGTTAGTGATGCTGGCTGATCTGTAGTGGAAGAGAGAAGAATTGAAGTGTAAGTGTTCATTGTGCAGTGCTTCACCAGAGCAGACATTGATCTTCTAGCATGCTAAAAAGGAACTTAAGCCTGTGACATTGTTCACTCTCCTCAGTACAGACTTACTGCTTAAAGCTTCCTCCCCAGTCAAAGCAGAAGAAAGGATCCCTAGGAAAAAAGTGTATTGCTTTGGAACATCTAAGTTAAACAAACTTTTGTAAAGCTCTTTGTAGGAAGCAGTTAGAACTAAGTTTAGGCACAGCAATTCATACATGTCTGCATTTGAATAGACTGGAGAAGGCATGGGATGCTGGGCAATTAGAAGCTCCAGTGGTTTGGAGGCAAGACAGATGCTAGCAAGGGCAGCCAACACCAGGATGCCTGTAACAGGGCACCGAGATTCCTCCTCTCCTTGACCCACTTAAAATTCCTTCTCCTCAGCTCTCTGAAATACATGGCTTACAGCTTGCAGAGTCTGGAAGTTTGAGCACCTGTTCCCTAAGGGTGGCTAAACTGTCAGCTGAAGCTGGAGGCCACACCAGCTGGCAATTTTCCTTGTACTGTGATATGGAGCATCCACCTGATCTCAGCCCAGCTGTTAAGAAATCTTGGCTATTCACTCCAGTACAAACACACCATTTTGCAACAATCATTGCAAAGCTACAAATGCAAATACAAGTTCCAGATACCCTCTGCTCCAAGATCCCACCACTAAACTAAGCCTCTGAATAATCAGAGTGCAACTTCTCATCGTGCAACTGCAAAAAGCATGCAGTGTAAGCTATTCGTGCTAACAGTGCTCTAAGGACTGAGGATGGAAAACACTTCTGCATACAGCAACAGGGATGAGAACTGTTGCGAGCCTCTAGTCTTTGGAATGAAACTCGGATAACTTCACAGGCCTTGCTAACGGGCTAACAGACACTCTAATTATTCCCAATAATTCTCAATGGATGACATGACTAAGACCAGGCATGAATAGCAATGCCACCCTATTTCAGCTTTTGTACTGCAAGAAAGTAGGCACTGAAGGTACAATAGTCTCAAAATCACTGCTTTTTTCCTCCTCTGTCTCTTGAGAAGAATACTGGACTGGTAAAGGGTTTTAGTTAGGTCCTTTTCAGTCATTTATGCAGAATCAAAGGAAACTAATGTCGGCACTACATCCATATACATCTAGGGGTGATAAGCAAAAACTTGTCACAGTCAGGCATTCACGGCAGGCTAAAACTCTGGCAGTCTTCCACTGTTCAGATGTTCTCAAGTTAAACAAAGTTAGAACTGGCAGAGTTATGCAGCTTAACAGAAAGCATTCTTATGTAGAATATGAGATTGACATGAAAGTCCATCGTTAAGCACTCCTCCCAGTTGTTTCGCAACAGCTATTTGAACTGTGCCACCTACCTGTAAGCAGCAGGGATTTTTAATTTGTGTAAAAGGGCATTAAGCAAGAGTTAGAACAGTCATATTTCATATCTGTGTCTTTATCGTCACCAATTACATCTGGGACTTTATTGTATTTACCTTTTTTAAAAACAGAGCGGGAGATTTTGCAATGAAAATCCCTATCCTTCAGAAGGACCTGCAAAGGAGAAGTTCAAATCCCTCCGCTTGCAACATTTGACTGTTGCGCTGTTTTTTCCCCCATCAATAATCAGTCTGAAAAAAACAACACATATTCCCCACGCACAGGGAAAACAAATAATACTAAGTAACTTCTGCTACCTGCATCTAAAGGCACTCAACCTGCATCTTTTTTGCTTCATCTCATCTAGCAAGAGGCATGGTCAAGCCTGCCTCAAAGAAACATCTACAGCTGCTTTGAGAAGATCTAAAGGCTGGCATTGCTTATCCCACAGCTAATAGCTTTGTTTTCACGGGTTCAGAATTTTGACAGAGATAGGCTATACCTCATTGTTACTTCTCAAACATGAGTCCAGACAGGTAAGTACTATGGTGAGGCCACGAATAGTCAGAGAGTTAAATTTTAACTTGAATGAGCAGTTTGGGCCTGCCAAGTCCAGCTTAGAACCCTCTTACTACTGCATGTGTGAGCAAACTGCAAAGGCCTTTTAAAATAGACATCAGTTCAAACAGGAAGCAGGAGAGCATACTCAAGGTTTCAGACATTTCTTGTCCTCATTGCAGTTATTTAGCATTGAAATTTTAATTCTGGACTCCTTGCCATGTTTGCCCAGAATTGATTTTGGGCACTAATTTATTCACCAGTAATTTACTCTCCTTAGGTGAGATCTTTGGTTCTCAGCTGTACAGTCAGGGTGCATCTCCTCCTAACGATCTCCAACCCACAGAAGATAAAGGCTCCAAGTAGTCCGCTCCCTGAAAGGCATGCCCAGCATCCTTCTCAGCTGAGTTCCCTAGTCTTTGCTGGTCCCAATAGATCCCTCCAAATTGCTGAATCTTCTGCATTCCTGTAACACCAATGCAAAGAAGTCTCTGAATGTCCCCTGACTCCAACACTGAAATTTGGATTATCTTTGCTCTGTTCCTCATATCCTTGCCTCACCTTTATTTCTCCACTTTACCCATAATGGAAGTATGTAACCAGAACCATAGCCAAAGAACTGTGAAGTGGAAATTACTTGTTTTTCTAATACCAGCCTATTTAGTGGGATTAAACTCAAGCATTCACAATTTATACTAAAGCTCTCAGGAACATTTCCAAGTTCATTCCAGCGCTCTTGCATAAAGACCTATGATGACATTTTAGCCTAAGGAAGCCTGGTAACTTAAACAAGATTATACTTAATGGAAGAGCAGAGAGAGCAGATAGAGGAGGGAGGGTAGGGGAAAACCCACAAAACAAACAAAAACTACACCTCTGCTCCTCCGTGATCTCAGTCTTTGCCTCCCATTACCAAGTCTATGTTACTTCCTTCACTTCCTTTACTCTTCCTCAGAACTCTACCTTTCTTAGCCGCTTCTTTCCCTTTCTGTCCTCTTCACCACCACCTCTATTCGACTGACTTCAGCAGCAAACTACAGGCTCCTCAAAAGTAGTACATTTATT
Source organism: Grus americana (assembly GCF_028858705.1). NCBI lineage: Eukaryota > Metazoa > Chordata > Aves > Gruiformes > Gruidae > Grus > Grus americana. Next base: position 27,712,093 of record NC_072857.1, read on the forward strand.
AATATGAATATGTACATAGATGGTCTTCCCTTACCATTACATATGGGTAATGAGGTGTCCCATTTTAGCCATGAAACAGCATGCTCAGTGAAAACAAGCCCCAAAATACAGGCTTTACAGTGAAGTGTATGCTAGGAGTGCATCCAGAACAGAAAATAGTCAGATATGATTAGTTTACCTGTTCCTTGCTGGCGACTTCCCTGCATCCTCCTGGACAGACCCAAGGCGTGCAGACAATGTGGTAGTTGAAGAGTCTGGGTGAATCAAACTGCAAGGAAAAAGAGCACGTTACAGATATTTGAGAGATCTGCCACATGCAGCAGCATCAGAACAGCTGGAATTAAAATACCATTAACTATAATATTACCTCTCATTCACACCCATGATTGTTAAATCAACAAGGGAATAGGGAAATCTTTCCCCATCTCTTGGCCAATGATATCTGGAAGACAGTGCTCTCGTATTCTCCCTTCAGACTTAAGTCTTGGACAATACAGTCTCTTCCCACTTGTATTATCCTGCCTTCCTGCCCTCTTCCCCTATATCCCTTTTTTACACATCATCCTTCCTTACAGGCTGCTATTCCATGCTTTGGAGGTAGAGGCATTGCCCCATCTCCCCAACGCGTCATCTTTGCAACCCAAGCAATGCTGTCTATAGCTCTTGCTAGACAGCTTTTACCAAGATAGCCTGACAACCTTCTGTAATTGTTTAACCTGATCACTATCACCCTTGCCCTCCTGTTCCTTCCACCCCAGGAGGAAGGAGAGCAGATGTTCATACACCATGAATATACATTCCTACTGGCAAAACTGTATCAGATATAAGCCACTGCACTCCAACTGATACAGCCCTACTGCCTGTGCTCTGTGATGCAGACATGTTACTAGCACAAGAAATACTCTTCATGAGAAAACGTACATAATACAACTTTGCCTGAGTAGCTGTACTTGCCCAGAGTACACCACTCCTTCACTTTAAAAGGACACAGCCTTTCAAGTTAGTTAAAGCAGGAGCCTATGCCTCTGCATTCCAACTGCTCCAAAAGCAGAGCAAGATCAGACAAGTAAATACCTAAACGCTTTTCTCACTGCTTTGCAGCATATGATAGCAGGAGAGGCAAGAGCCTTATCTCAGATACATTATTTTGGGAAGAGATTCAAGTCCAAAGTTTTCTTCTGAAGCAAACTACTTCTCACATAGAAGCCACATATTAGAAAAATAACTTTGCTTCCATTATGAAGCTGTAAGTTGCCGCTTTCCACTGTGGTGCCATTTAAGTTCAATGTCTTGAGTTTAAACTTCTGAAGGCCAGTCAGGAACTTACCAAATACAGTATTAAAAAAGCACTGTAGCCCACTGCAAAGTTTTACATTTTAAGAGCAGCAAGTGCTGAAGAAAATTTTAATCCTCCTAAAGCGACAACAAAATACCTGATCTCAATCTCACACACAGAAGCAGCCCATGTTTACTCAGTGTCTCCCAACAAGACTAAGTGTTCTAATATAGAAAGAGTTATCAGCCTTTCAAGAATAGGCAGTATTATACTTGAGTGCTACAAGCTGCCCAAAATAAAATAGTCTCTTTACATGTTCATGTCTACAAGCTGTTGAATTGCCATAATAAAGATACTAAGAACCCATCCGAAGACAGAATTAATGATACCTTCTACTTTTTGTACACCTGCAGAGAAGCATTCCGAGCGCACATACTTATTCCCTAATTCAAAATTTGGTAGTACTTAACCTAAGCATTACAATATTACTGCTTTAGATGACCATGACATTAAATTAAACATATAAAAATAAAGTACTTTATTTAGGCCTAAAACTGATTATTTAATTGTTTCCATATAGGAGCACCATACTCCAAAAAGCAATATGCAAGAGTCAGGGCATTTTCTGAAGACAGTTGTTTTTGAGGTTTTTCTTTTAATACTATCAGAATCACTAGAAGTGATCTGATGAGAGGGGCACATGTCACTAACACTACCCCTCAGTTAAAGAAAGGCTCTGACTCAAGACCTCCTCAGTAGTTTCACACCTGCCTGTACTTCTATTTTTAGGGAAATGAGCACAAACACCACATCTGATTATTTCTTCCTCCCCCTACATTTAATTAAATCAAGGTCCTCGGAAATTAACTTGCATTACCACTTGAGAAGTAGTATAGTTTCTTTTATTCACCTTCCAAAATAAAGATCCCATCATTCAAGAGCATTAAGAAGAAATATGCTTTGAAAGGAGATCAGAGAACCTTTATAGGTGTCCTTTCAATCCCACTTCAGTTGAAACAGGCAGTTACTTACACCATTTCTCTCTTATTTACACAGACGGCATCTCTTATATTCTCTTGCCCAATCCAAAACCTGATAGGTAAAGCAGCAGTGTTACATTGACTTGCCTTTCGATACATTGGTGGTTAGAGGGGATGTTTTTTGGTTTTGTCTTTTTAAACTCCAAAGCTAAAAGCCTGCTGACACTGGTACAGAATCACTGTTTCAATAGGTTAAAGGAAGAACTGCAAATAATTTAAAACTCCACTAGAAAAGTTTCTGCATTTCAGCCTGAAGAGAAGAATATTAGAAGCAAGCACAGGATTAGATTATTTTTACAGGAGATATACTTCTAAGTTTCCTAGATGGAAACCACCAGCTTTTGTCTAGGCAGGTGTCAGGCTGAAAACGCAGTTAAGAATCCGGAGCTCAGCATGAAGCCATTCACTTTACCTTTGCCAGGTTAGATCCTCCTCCAAAAAGATGTTGCGGCTAGCTTTACGGCTCCCAACTGGTGTGCGCGGCTCGCCAGGATCCAGCACCGATACAGAACACGCAGAATCTGATAGAGCATTTAAGTCTTCTCCAATGGAGTTACTGTCTGTGGAGTGTGCATAGCTTAAGGCTATTTTGCGGCAGTAGGTGCAGGCTCGGAGATCCCCTATGGAAAGGGGAACCAGAGAGCGTAAGTGAAGAGGAACAAATAGTACTCTGTTCCTACAGGATCAGAGGTGTGTAGTAGTGGGAAAAGAAGGATTTCCTGTTTCAAAACCTCTTTGCATGTTTAAGTCTACTTCTCATATTGCCTTAAAGAGCAAAACCCCAGACAATTATACACTCAGGAAATTTCTCCAAGTCAAATGATGTGTAACACATGATTGGTGAGACACACAGGTTGCAGGGGCAGGGAGAGAGAGCACATGTGCACACTGAAATCATGGTACAACATGCCAGTCAGATATGACATACCAGCTGATGTCTGGAAATTATTACCTCCATCAGGAGTTTGGTAATCGGTATTTGACAGTTTCCCTCACCCTCAATTAGAACATGTGGCTCATTACATTTTAAAATACCATTAGTTAGCTTTTACTTGAGCACACTTTTTTGTAGTGAACATCCTTGTTAAATAGTGGCCATATTTATTTTGTCATCTTGGACGTAGTGTTGGTAAAAATAAGCAGGCGTGGCACAATCCACCATTGTGGATGAAGAAATTGGTAGAATTAGGTCCTGTGATTCTTTTTGCTTATTTCTAAGCCCACTAGAGACTTGTACAGCATTCTCTAGCAGATGCCAAAATCTAAAATGCAGTAGTCCAAACGGAGCTGAGCACACAGAGAACGCTCTGCTTCTCAACAGATAAACCCTACCTGTGTAGCCCATGAATTTTCCAGGAATTTCCTGATTGCAGCATCGACTACAGAAGATCTGCCCACAAAGTCGACAGTGGTGCCTTCGCCGGAAGGTGGTGAATTTCTCACTGCAGTCATAGCATTCTTTGCACTGGCTGTCAGGCATCCAGTACTGCTTCAAGTCACTGTCCTACAAGGGAAGGCAGCAGACAAAAAGCATTTTTTTTTTTTTTTGTAAATAAAAAAGCATGTTTAGATTCATGACTGCTTTGTAGACTGCGCACATGAAAAGGACAATTTCATATATGTGTGTGTATATGCACACTGTTGTGTATAAGCACACACATGCACAGAAAGTATTTTTTGGGTGGTTTATAGGGAGCTAGAAGGCTGAGGGAATTCTTAACTGTGAGAATAATTCTAGTAAGCCTTTGTCTTCTTGAACCAAGACTGAAGGAAAGCAGATAAAAATTATCATGAGCTGCAGATAAAGGTCAAGAAGAAACAAACACATGAAGTACTGATTGCTCTTTCCTCTCATTTGCCCCTAGCACATGACAGACCCTCAACTAGCACAGTTAAAAAAGAAAAACAAACAAAAACAAACCCCCCCACACAAACCCCATGCATTAGTTGAAGCTGTTATCAGGGGTAAGTCAAGTATCAGGAATTATTAGTGCAGGAAGATCATTTCAACAGCTAATACTGGGAAGTACTTTGAAAGGATTATAGATACATGTAAAAAGTTTTGTTATACAATCAAATTATTCAAAACCTCAGTAAACAGTTGTAAAACCCTGTGTCTGAGATTGATGCTGTTTCAAAACTCCAGATTAACTGCTAGGTGAAGACAACTGTGGAATACACATTCAGCAGATAGTGACATATACTGATTTACAGCATGGGTGCAGCCAGAGGAATTTTTGCCTTGTTTTTAAGACTTGAAAACAAAGAGTTAAAACTTCCATTTGGTGGTGTAGCTATAAACAAAGCAAGACAAATCTCTCAATTATGATTCTGAGCACATCAGTTACAATTACCATGGATGGATACAACTGCTAATGGTCACATGACAGCTCTGCCTGTGAAACACTCTTCGCTAGAGTTCTGTTCTGGCAATAAGCCTTTTCAGAGGGACTGAATACTCTGGGTTTTTCTTAGGAAGAGAAAGTGCTGCAAGAATTTTCTCAAAAAAAACTTAAGAAGAGAGTAACCACAGAAAAGAAAGGTGATCCACACTCTGATTTTCACAAAACCAAAAGGAAAAGCATACCCTGAATTGGGGGTTATTTTTGGATGTTCACAAAGTGAAGTTTGACATAGCTGCTAGACCAATTTTGAGACCAAAACAGCTATGATCAACACGACAACAATTTCATGCTGTCCTCACACAAGAAAACGTATACAGAAAGAGGTCCAAGACTGCTCAAGGCAAACTAGTGTTCAAGAGAGTCTAGAAATTAAGATGAATGCTAAGCTTCAAGCAGGGAAAGATGCAGTGAAGAGCTTTCCCAAGGAACTGCTGCAAAACTGCAGAGGATGCCAATTAACAGGTTTTGCTGTGGCTCCACATGATAAGCCAAGTCCCTGGTTCTGCCACACAGGGAGCAGCTGTTCCAAGCAGCAGTGCCTCTGCCCAACGCCTCTCCCATATTGCCTTGCCCCACTTGCACATGGCTGGGTGTTTAGAAACCCAGCCATTGCTGGTGACACCTTCCAGCTCTCTGCCCTGCTCAAGTCAGAGCCAACACTGATGACAAGAACAGCCTACAAGGAAGGGTTCAAAACAGCAGCCTGGCCCCCGTTAGAAGCAGAGGCTGATTAGAGCAGCACCTTCCAGGATCTGACACATGCTTTCTACAACAGTAAAGTGCTCTCCTGTAGACAGACCAAATCTACAGTAGGAATAAATTGTTGCCTGGAGTGACTCAAGACATGACTGCAGTCAGGGGCAGTGATGCATTACCATTTGTACAGAAGTCAGCATGTTGACTGCTAACATACTGCTTTCAGAGAAAGATCTAGTCATATTCATTTACTGCTGCATCCTGTCTGTTTGAACAGTTCTCCAATAGCTTCAAAGATGTCTGAAAATCTCCAGGGCCTTCAGAAGCTGCCACAAACTGAAATATTAGTAGGGACCACACTCAATGCCCCGCTTACTTCAATGAAAGGCTTTTGTTTCACCCTCAAAAATATTGCCCTTTCTACCAAAGCAATGTTACTCTTACAAGCAGAGTAACACTGGGAAGCTAAATGAGTTTACTCAGTCTACTGTAAAAGCTACCAAGCCAAAACCCTTTTTCCTCTTCATTCAGTTTAATTAAATGTACTTTTGCTTGTTCGTGTCTTGCTCCCAGACACAGCTATTTATATCATCACTTATAAATAGTTGTGGCTTCTTTTCTCAGCTAGATCCTCCTCTTAAAATGCATGGTCCAACACAGCAGAGGGAGGTGAAATTGGCAAGTCAGTAGCAACCACCAGACCTTTATCCAGCTGAATCAAAACTGATTAACAGGATAAGCTTTTCAAGCAAATACTGTGGTAATGATTCACCAGCAATAAGTAGCAGATTTAATTCATCCTCAGAATTCTCATTACTATTTGTGACAATCAGTGTGTTTCACCAGCCCACAGCCTTCAAGAGAGAAAACCATCAAGTAATACTAGATTGGGTAATACAGAAGTGTGAAGGAGTCTAAAATGAAAGCATCTGGTCCAGGTTCAAGAAGCTGAGCAGTTGTAATGTTTCACTACCACAATATGACAGATGTTTGATATGTCAAAAGTCAGCATCAACTTAAATCATTTCCCCTGCACTTACACAATGACTTTTTAGTTTATTCACTCATCCTTTAAAGGTCTGAAAAAGCCCCTGTGATGCTTCTAAAAACAAAGCTCAGAGAAGCTTAGTAAACAGCTCAGTTTCTGGATAGTTTCACGTACAAATCCCTCAGAAGAAGTACCTGGCTCTTCCCCTCCATAATTTCTTTGAGGCGCTTTAAAACGGTGCTGAGGCTTCTTAACTGAACTGCAGTTCGAGGATCATGACCTCCAGGAGGCGGTTCAACTTTCCTTCGATTGTCTGGAAGGGAAGGGACAGTAATATTCATTTCTTCCATGATACATCAACATTCACATCACAACACAAACCCCCATTAGAGGGAGATATGTTCACATATGTATGCAGTTTACAAAGTTAAAGTGCGTATCGCTTCTTGGCCTTGCACTCTTCTCCCCCAAAAGGAGTTTCTGATGCCAGATAGCTTGACTTGACTGGCATTTTAAATACCTCCTCTGTGTTTACAAGAACCGATTTAAGTTCTCTGAGAATGAAAACATCTTTTAAAGAAATGTTATTTTCAACCTACTACATGAATCTTGTAATAGTCTTTTAGAAATTACTGAAGTCTCATTTTAGAATGCCCTCTCGGATATTAATACTTACAAAATAATTGCAACGATATTCACATTCATTCTAGGACTGGTATAAGTCAATGCCTTAGCTTGACCTTATTTATAAATTACTACAGCAAGTCTCAGGACTCAATTGCTCAGTTTTTATTAAAAACAATAACTCAGAATAAAATGCATCTAGAAATTCCCATTTTTGAGGGGGTTTTGTTATTTTCTAAGAAAAAAGTTGTTGAGAACTTGTACAGTCATTCTTGATTAACTATAGCAAAGAGACTCCTGAATAAAAAGGTAATACAGTTAATTTCTTTCCTGTAAAACACCAGATTACTTTGAAGCATTGCTGTGCAAGTTGCAAATAGGATCCTTGTCTCCAGAAAGATCTGAAAACACAGTGCTGTATTTACCTAAACATTTAAACATTTTTAGCGTTGCTTTGCTACATAAACAACTTTTCTGAATAGTTTAAAGTTTCTTACCAGCTTCGCTGCTCTCCATCTGACTAGCATTTTATTTTGATTCCCCGTAGTACAGGAAGAACAGACATGGCTGCTTTCTGTTTACTGCTTTAGATATCACTGATGTCAGCGGGAATGCTGACAGCACTAGCAGAAGTGTATTAACTGTTGCCGTGCAGTAACAACTGGGCTATTCCTTTGTGTGCAGGAGATCAAAACCCTTAGAGCAATGTGATTAAAACTGTGGGATTCCATGCCTCCTCTTCAGATTCTTAGTAGATATTTTTAGTTAATCAGCCCACATATAGCTGCTTAATGATCCACAACAACAAAAGAAGCCACTAGAGGAGATGATTTTAAAGAGATTCTAGAGTGCTTAAACCCAGTTCTGCGGCTAGCCATTTGGAATTTATTTTTAAAAATTCAAAGAAATACACTTTTGGACAGACCAAGTTGAGTATTTTAGGGTGATTAAAGGGACTTTAATATTTCAAGAAAACATTGATAATATGATAGAAACCTTTGGCTTCTCCTTACTTCTAACACAAGACCTATGCTGCATTTACTTCCTGGACCTTCCTGCTCTAACTTTTGAGTTCAAGAGTATCTTCTTTCCAGGAATGTTGCTTCCAATTCAAAAAATTACTATTGGGCTTCCTGCTTAATTAGCTACAAATCTTGACAGGCAAGTGATTCCCAAAGTATGAACATACACAGCACTGAGGAAATGCCACAGGTAACTCCACACTGGTTCTCTGGTTAGTTAAATGCCCTTTGCTGTGTTACATAAAACAACGTCAAAAGGATGTCATCTACATTAGAAAAAGCATGCCATCAGGAGTAGGAGCACATGGCTAACCTGTTTATACTACAGAAGCTGACTGATTCTCAGATTAAAATTCAGCTGGCTCTTTTCCTTTTCAGTCATGTGATTTCTCCCTTTCTGGGGAAAACACACTGAATAGCAAGAATGTAAGAAGTTATCACTCCTGCAGTACAGGACACACTGTATCTAAAACACCATCTTTATAAGAGAATTCACATGTATCAATCTTAGGTCAACTCTTACTCCTGATCCGAATACCATTACTATAAATGCCACAGCCCTTTTCTCAGTTAATGCACACATGATTTACAGATGTATATGTTTTCAGCATTGTAACTGTATTTCCTTATTTCACCATTTCACCACCAAACTCACATTCTCTTCCACAAACACAGAAACTGTAAGAACATTTTTCTTGCTTTGCTCACATCATCATCCCAACTGCCATCAGTTGCACTTCTGAAGAGATTTCATATCTTCTTTTTATTTGAGCCCAAGAGGGTTGACCACACTTACACATCTAAGTAGTGATAAGCTTTTTTTAGTGCTCCTGAAGCAGCAAACTCAGTACAAGCTACCAAAACAACCCAACGACTCACACAAAACTGTACCAAAAAGAAACCTCACACACACCAAAAAAATAACCCACACACCTCACCAGCACAATTAAAATTACACACAAGAAATTAGGTTTTAAAAAATAAACTTTATTTAAGTGTTATTTCATCTGTTATGACAACCAGATCAGCTCCACAAACTTTTCCTTGTCACCGTCCAACCAGCACAAAAACTGCAGGAAATGAAGACAGCTTCCTCATGGTTTTGATATATAGAGTCCTTATACTTTCTCAGTCCACAACTCTACCATATCTTCACCCATTTACTCTTCTTCCCTAGCCAAACACTCACACAAGACAGTAATTTTTCACTTGATATAATTTTGCATTTAACAAGCAAAAGCCAGCTGCATCTCAGCCCTTCAATGTAACACACCAACATGAGTGTGGAACACATCTTTTCAGGACTACCAGTTTATGCAGCAATTGTGTGTTTTTCCTATCCATTCCCTTCCCATCTACATGTCCACTGAACAAAACCTCAATATACCAGAAGAACCCCATCTAGATTTCCAATTTGACTTATTTCTAACCTATTTATCCTTCTTAAGCTAAAAATTAACAGCTTAAAAAAAAAAAAAAAAGTCCTCATATTTCAACAGTAACCCTCACCCTAACTATATGTATTCATGGCTGCTGATCCTTAGCAATACCTATACATCCTCTGAAATACTATATGTTTTTCTCCTCTTTTTCCTACTCTCCACATCTGAACTGTGATCACTAGGAAGGAACTTGCAATATCATTCCAGCTATGATTATCTACTCAGTACACTCTTCTGAGTTCAGGCCACAGAAAGATTTGCTCAGTAAGTCAAGCAATTGTTCTGCATCCTCAATTACTGAGCCACCAAAATATCTTTTTCCAGAGTTCCTCTCATGACCCTATGTATTTTAGCATTCATTTTACAGTGAATGACAAGTCAAAAACACTAGGAGAACTACTTTGTTACAACTTAACTGCTAGCTTCAGTTCACAGGAAGAGAGCTGACCATACACTAACACAAGAGGTACAACAGAGAGCCTCACACGGTTTCAACAATAAACAAATACCCCCACCAGGGATACCACAGTTTTGCTAATACAAATCAACATGAATTGCTTTCTAGTTACTCACTGCCAAAGCATATAATTTCATATTCAAGTTGACTATCACAGTTCAAACATCACATCTTCCTCAAGTCACTGCCATACAAAGTACTGACATGAAAAGTATGAAAGCTGTCCTTAACTTCATTTTACAACATGCATTTTCATGTTCCAAAGCCTTTTTCAATAAAAAAGATGTTCTGGTAATAAGTCATGTTCTTTATGATTCGCAGTAACCACCACACGCTTTCCTCAGACCTTCTTCCCCCTCATATGATTGTTGGCCTTTCCTTACTCCTAGTAAGCTCCTTTGCCGTTCCCTATTACTGTCAGTCTGCTACAACTGTCTAACATTAATAATATTATCCTGCATGACAGAGTAACAAGCTAGAAGAGCTTTTACTACCAATACTTCCTCTCCAACCGGTCAGCATTTCCAGTTCTCCTTAAACTGGATTTGCAAGCTGTGACGTTATCTCAGCACGAGACTATCTTGGTTCAATCCAGCACCTTGAAAACACCCAGCACACACAGACACGTGCAGGCCAAGACACCCAGCTGGGCCCACTGTCTCCGCAGAAGTGACACCAGCTCCCCAGCACCCTACTCCAGCACATGAGAATGCAACAGATCTCCCCAGAGGGAGGCCACAGAAGTTGGCACTGGTTCTTCACCTGTACAACCCACAAAGCATCTCTGACGCAAGGCAGGCATCCAGCAGCCAAAAGCCAGTAAGGTGCTACTACAATGTTTTCATGTAAGCAGTCCTGAAGGGAAGCACACAACCGAAATCCTACATGTTTGATGCTAGACAGTTTCCTACAAAAGCTACCACCCCTCCATGTTGTTCTGCATTTGCAGTTGTCAGCCAGCATGGTCCCTGAGCAATGAGTGTATCTCCTGTGCAGACAGTGCAATTTAATGGACAGATGATGGGTGGGAGTCACATCTTCCAGAGCAATTTCATTCCATCACTGTTTAGAGGCATCAGCAGTCTTTTATTTATTTGTTCCTTTCAGTTTGCTTAAGCTTGGCATGTTATTTAAACTCAAGTAGGCTAGACAGACTTTTGTGAAGGACTTACGCATTTTCCTGCCTACGCTTGCCAATGTTATGAAGTATATGAGAAATGGCCAAGCCTAGAAAGACATTTACAGGCCTGCAGATACAAGGTTGCAAGACTACTCAACGAGATTAGACACCTCACTGTCACTGAATTGAGTGGGTGAACTTACCTACCAATCTAGGCGTGTCGTGGTTTAACCCCAGCTAGTAACTGATCACCATGCCACTGCTCGCTCACCCCTCCCCACAAGGGGATGGGGAGGGGAATGGGAAAAAAAAATCATGGGTTGAGATAAAGGCAGTTTAATAGGATAACAAAGAAAGAGAATAATAATGGTAATAACAATAATCAAAGAGCAAAATTATTTCTGCCTTCTGAGTACCAAACAACCTACCTCATCTAAAGGTTTCTAACCTGTAATCCCCAAACCTGTAATTTCCAAGTGATTTACAAGAGGTAACTAAGAATGAAGTAAAACAAATTGGCAAATCAGCCAAGAGCACACTGCTGTCCTTGGGCATTTGAGAAAAAGCTTTAACAAAAAAACAAAACCAAAAAGCAACACCACCTTAATTGGTTTGTTGTGACAAGTACAACTGAATAGCCAAACAGTACTAGAGGGCAAGGAGGAAGATGATGAATGTGTTCAACTAAGACAGCATGCAAATGACTTAGATGAAAATGTTAGTTAACTGTACTGGACTTCTGCCTGGTTACCAAGACTAGACATCTTTCTAAAAATCCCATTCACATTAACAACGTGTAAGATCTGATTTGTTTGCACTAGGTACCATACTCTTCAAAATACTGTCTTGCACAGGATTTTTACACAGCTTAGCAGTTTGCTCAAGGCTATCACAACTGGCTGTCAGTAACCAGACAGATCTCAAGAGGGACCCCTGCAATCTACTTCCTAGCTCTTCCAAATCTTCATAAAGCCATTACACAGTTGCACCTGCATCTTTGAAATCACATTCAATTTCCACTCCAGCTAAAAGAGATTCAGTATGGCATCTGGCAGTAGATCCAAGGTTAGGAATAAAAAAGGTTTAGACACAAGCTCCTATTCAATTGTCCTCAAAACAGCTACAAGCAAAAACCTGCATCTAAAACTCCCCTGAAGACACAAACATCAACCCCATTCAGACTGAGCTCTAAAGTAATAGTTTGTACGTGGCTGTTAAGAAACTGAAGTCCCTCAAGACAAAGCAAAAATTTTCAGGATCAAGGCTCAAGTGACTTTAAGATGTTGGATGTGTTTTGGCAGCCTCTTTTGTTCCAGACTTTTGTAATTGAAACAGCAGAGCCCCAACAACTGTGCCTTGCTGGAACATTAAGAAGGGTGGAGGGAACATGCTTCCGAGGTTAAAGTGCAACCTCACTAACAGAAGCAGTGTAGCCTGATAGCAAATTCTGCTATCAATCTAGACAGTCAACAAATCTTTGTTCACCTCCTTCCACCTCACTCTGAAGCATCCCAGCATGGCTAGTACAACACTCCCTTGGAGCACAAAGAGCTGAAATTACCTAGAGTTGTAGAAGATCTTCTTTGCAGCTCACCAGTCAGTTGTTTTTTGTAAGGAACTGGTGACCTCAGAGACTGAGCCCTGGTGGGATGCTGAGGACTGGACCAGCCACCACTCAACGCTTGTGGATCACTCTGTCCCACCTCTGCTCTCTCTGCTGCAGATGAAAGCCTGCCATCATCTGTTGACAAAAAGCAAGAAACCAACTGTTCAGACATGATAAAGAAAACCAGTAGTGCATGCAAAACTAAGGGTAAAAAACTCTCATAAATAGCTCATTTGGATCATTATTATACTTAACAAAAGACATAAATTTTTAGTCTGAAAATTACCATACAAAACATGGGAACAGGCCAGTATGTAGACCTTGCCTGTCAACGCTCAGGCCTAACATGAAAAGTGTCTAAAAAAAACCAAACCAGCATGCATGAATTATTCTTCCTATATGGAATAACTACAGTTCATTATCAGCTTCTGCCCTGAAGAGTTTTTCAGTTATGTTAGAAGCCAGCACTGAGGTCACATTGAAGTTACTGCAGCCTTTAATAAACCATCCTTTTCCATCAGAGGATCAAGTATAGACAGGTTCTCATTGATTCCAGTAACATGCCCATTTCATGTTTTCCCATTCTTTCAACACAATACTTTCCTGACTTCAGCTACATTTGTCAGAGACAAACAAGTGAAGGCAATATTGACAACATCTTATGTTATTTTCAATAAATTAATAATGACAGGTGATATTCTACTATGTAAACTAATAACAGTCATACCAAGTAATTATTTTTCATCCTGCATAAGAAGAGTCTGAACAGAGCTGTTTGCTTACGCAAAAAGCTACCTTGGCCCTTTTTCCCTAGCCCAAACACTGAAGAAGTATGCTCAGCAGAGCTGGATAATGAACAGACTAAACAAAAGCAGCTGACCAGTTTGCTATCTCCAGCAAAGAGATACACAGTTTTTGTACAAAACCAAGGTACATTCATTCACCACTCTTTGCAGTATATTTCTTTGAAACAAAAAAGAAAAACTCACATAGTTCTTTAAGAGCTTGCCTACTTAGAATATAAGTGTTTCATGATATATGTAGTACAGAGGCCAAAATCAAGTAGTACTTTTTAATATACAAAACTTTCACAACACTTCAAACCTCTTGATGGGGAACACTTAAGCCATGCGAATTAAGGGTGGACTTCCTGTAAATACACTGATTTATTGCGACTCAGCTGCCACTCTACTGAAGTTACAAGATGCACAGGAAGGTGAAGAGTGGAAGAAGTATGGAGTAAGAACTTGCATTGGGAGGACAGGCACATATTTTACTCTTATAAGCTTGCAGAGGGTTACTCCTGCTCTTAGCCCCAAAAACTTCATACAGGTAAAGGAAATCCAGATGCTCAGCTAAGCAGCTATATAATACTATCTGCTAACTGGCTGGTTTCAGACCTTCATGGGCAGCCACAGACTTCTAGCTGCAAGATGCTATCTATCTTCACCCACAGCAAAACTCTACTATGTCACCCAAAAGCAAGATGCAACATCCCTCACAAAGAGCTAACTGACCATCCATTTGGCCAACTGTCTGACATCACGCTGTTATATTCAGAGGTGTTTTTACAAGTTTATACGGCAGTAGAGGGCATCAATAAAACAGCATGCACAATCCACATGCACATTCCCCCAAGCACTTACCTTTGCTGAAACGGAAGAGATTTACAAAAGAGCTGTAGGCTGATTTAAAAGGAGGCTCATCCTGGTCAGGAGTCAGGGGTTTGAAGTGAGTGAGATGAGATGGACTACTAGGAGAATGAGGTAGATCACTGGTAGAGTCCAGTGTCGGAGACCGTTTCTCATCTGCGGCCATTTCACGTGCCCTGGAAAGAGTTCAGCAACATGCATTATATACAGGGTGGTGAAATAGAACATCTTCAGTCAACTGAGGAAGAGGTCTCTTGTTAGATGCTAGACGGGGAACACTCACACCACCTACCACAGACATCTGCTATTAGCACAAATCAAGAGTGCCAGAGTTAGGAACTCATGTACCCTGCCTAGTCATTGGCAAGAGATCAACATTTCTGCAGACAGCAATTCAGAGCTCCTAGTTAAACATCCAGAGCAATCAAAGTAAGTAAACAGCCACTACACTGTCTGATGACACACTCCAGTTGCTGTTTTATGGGAACTTTCAAAGGGAGACTCTGCATACGTATCACAAAGAAGTTTTAACTTCAGCCTAAGAGAAGAGCTGTCAATGCTGTGACTTCTGCAGCCCTTGCAACAAGAAAACTGAAGACAGGCACGCCTGAACAAGCACAAGACATACTCATTGTTTGGCCAGGTTAACTTCAAAATGAGAAATAGAATGAACTGTAAATAAAAGCAGGACTGAAAGATTAAGTTTGGTGGCACACTGCTTCCTTCCCCTTTGCACTACAATACAGGGCCTTGTGCAAGTTACCAGGGAAACAACCCGAACTGTGGTTTATTTGTTGTCAAATGTAACACCTCCAAACTTCCTTATTTTCAAGGGTAGCTACATTAAGGAAAAACAAACAAACTAAAAACAAATCACATTCTGTATTAGGGGAAGCCATACTTGTTAAGCCTACTTGCTGTGTACCAAAGCATTCATTCAGCCAAGAGTCATACTTTCCCACAGCCCATATTCTTTAACCTCAATACACACCTGATTTCTTCTACTACGCCTCACTAAGCCTGCACTTCTAGCCTGCTAAGCTAAGGTGCTTAGCACTTTTATCTTTGTTTAAGTAAGACTTAGTGAAATGTTTGACAGAGCAGGAACATGGGGAGCTGAGGGAACCTACAAGTGACAGCTGACTTTTACCTGTGCCAAGGATCAAAACTCTGTATGAGTCTACTTCCTGCTTAGCAGCCGATACATGCGCCTGCATGAAAGACCAGCTTCCAGTTTCCACAACTGCTCCCTAGAATCTACAGGTGTATTTTGCTGACTAGAACATTTTCTTCCAAGTTCTAAGAAGCCATACTAAAAATCTGTGCAGTCCAGAGAAAATCCACATGGTTGACAAGTGACACTGGAAGTGCTAACAAGCTGAGTGCAGCTCATATGACAAGGTTTGACCACTCCTACAATGAATGCACAAGCAATGGTATCTGCAAGTCAATCATATGACTTCTCAGTGGACTTTTGCTTGTTGCTCTGTATAGGAAGCGCCTTTAGCTCAGAGTTTCTCCTGATATTCATATATTCTTAAGAAAGAAATCAGAAAGACATCATTCACAGAGTTTCAAGGGAAACTTTGGTCAGGTTCTTTATGTAAGGTTGAGTCTTAGTCTGGAATGCTTCCGCATCTCTCTCCCCTGTAAGCCACGGTATTTTTTGGTGTTCTTTCAGCAATATTATTCAAACAACAGATGATTTGAACATGCTTAAACATTAGAGTTCACAGAAAATGCCTTCAAGAACATATCTTCAGGCAAATTTGGAATTGTTTCTTCAAAACTTAAAGCAACTGATAACTTGCTTTTTAAATGTTGAATGTACGACAAGGCTGTGTTCCCACACACACTGACACTTTAAAAATGCCATTACTGAGTCAATCAGAAGTTTTATAGGAAATTATGTTCACCTCTCAGCAACTGACTATAGCCTGGCAAGACAAAAAAAAACCCACAAGGAAGTCTCTGAACTTGCATATATCATATATGTGATTCTGGCAAAATAAACTTTAGCTTCAAGGGAAAAAAAACACACAGTAATTGCTTCTGTGACAGCAGTACTAGCCTAATTAAAACAGATTGAAGAGCACTGCACTGGGCATTAGCTCCAGAAACACCTGGATTTTCTGTGTTGCACAACACATCAGGTATGGAGTCTACCACCCTTTCTCAAAGTGCTTTAGTTCTCCCACTAAAAGGGACACACACACCAAGAAACATGGAAATAGTCACTTATCTGTATACTATGGGAAAACAGAAAGCAAGGCACACATATCAGTCAACAGGCACAAAACCAGACTGCATCTTCCTCAGGATCCCTACCAAACAGCCACAGGGAATATATCTAAAGCCACTTTAGGCTGCAACGTCTTCAGCAATCACCAACTCATCACTGATAAAACACAGAGTGCAAGTAGGGGTGCGAACCTCCACACACGTTCAGCAGTTACATCCAGAACGGCTCCGTGACAGCCTGCACCCCGCAAAACTGACCACAACCGCTCAGTACCAGAAGGGTCCAGGCACTCCTTGTCACTTGGATGGTACTCCTAAGCACTTGGGTAACACACCCCGGGTATAAAAGCCGAACAGTCCTAATTTAAACATAACTGCATGCCACACACTCTTTACTTCCAACGTCTGCGCCAGAGCTGCGGTGACTGCTTCTTTCCTCTCTGTAGAGGAGACACCTCTCCCTCCCTCCCCCCGCCAGACACGCACCCACCCGCCTGGGATGGCGGACCCGGAAGACCACCTGCGACGGGAAGGAGAGAAGGAGGCAGCGGAAGGCTGCGGAAGGCTGCTCGCAGGCAGCGGCCACACAGCGACCCCCGGGCCGGCCTAGGAGCACCGCCATCAGCCGCTACCAGGAGCCAGGCCCCACTGAGAGGCCTCACGCACCCCAGGGAGACACTACCGCGAGCCCACGCGAAGCCCGAGCAGGATCGCCCAGTCCCGGACGGGCTGTCCTCACCTGCTCCCCGCGGGTGCCGGTACCGCCTTGGGCCTGCACCCTACGCCGGCACCGCCTCTCTTCTCCCGCCCCGGCTCCGCGCCGGCCCGCTCCCCCGCCCCGCCCCTAGCAACCCGCCGCGCTGCCGCCAGCCCTGCCCAATCGCCCGCCGATGGCGGCGCTCCTCACCGAGGCATCGCCAATCGAGGCTCCGCGCCAATCTACCCGCCAGCAGCGGCCGTTGGGGCGGGGCCACTGGGGCGGTGTCCTCCGTACCGCCTGCTCTGCGGGCACCTCCGCCCCCGGCGCTTCTGCGGCTCCGCGCTGTGAGGAGGCTCGTCCCGGGCGTGGCAGTTCCAGGCTGCCACAGCGGGAGCCGCCGCCAGCCTGGAAGCGGAGGGAGCCCGGCGAGGAGGGTGTATCCCCACGGGGCTCCTCCCCCGTTCCCACTCCCCGCCTCGCCCCGGCCCCAAAGGGGCGCCCTCTCCCGCCCCTCAGCAGTCTGTAGCGCCAACATAGACGCTTCCGCGCCAGTCAGGGTGTCCGTGCCCGCCCGTGTGTACGTGAATCCCCCGGACAGGGCTGCGGCGCGGTTCCGCCGGGACCCCGCGGCTGGGGGCGGGCCAGGACGGCGCTAAGGGCAGGCTGGCCGCCCGCGCTCTCCCCGGGGCCCGCTCCAGCAGCCCTGACACACTCGAGCCCCCTCAGCGTCCAGGCCTTCGTGTCCGCCGACGCCATCGGCTTCCCTGTGGCGACGCAGGCCACTTACTGCGGCTGTCTCGGGAGAGCGGGGAAAAGGCCCGGCTTGGCGGGCAGGCCACAGCGCTGCGGGCTGCCTCGCCGGGCGGAACGGCCGCGGCGCGTTACGTGCTGCCGCGGCCTCCTCACAAGGAGACATCGGCGCGCAAAAGCCGGGCAGACCCGGCGGGGCGGGCACCGCCACGGGCTGGCTGGACAGCCACGGTGCGAGCTGGCCCGCAGGTCACAGCCGAGCAGCCACGCCCCCCGCCCCGCCGCCGGGAGGAGGGGCCGGGCGGGGCCGGCAGGGGGCGACGCGGCGGCGGGGCCGGGCGGCGGCGGGGGCGCGGCCCCATAAAAGGCCCCGCGCACGGCCGGGTCCCGCATCGCCGTGAGAGCCGGACCAGCATTGTCCGCAGGTAACGGGACTCGGTGTCCCACGGTCCCGCGGGTGGAGTGGGGTACGATAGGATATGACCGCACCGCGGGTAACCGCGCCCTTTGTCCTTCCCTTCCCGGGCGCGGCGTCCTCCGCCCTGCAGAGGGGCCCTGAGAGGGTGGCTTTGTGTTTTAATGGGGCTTTTTTTCTGGCGGCTCGAAGCGGGAGCTCTGCGGCAGGCTGCCGCCTCGCCCCCTCTCCCGCTGCACGTATGGCTGAAGGCGCGCCAGGTGCTAAGGGGGTGCTTGCACTCCGGACTCGGCCTCCCCGGCTTGGGCCTGGGCTTTCTCTCGTCGGAATCCAGATGTCTCTTAATAGTCGGTAATGTCACCCACTGCCCGGTTACGCTTAGGGCGCCTCGCGTATCCCGGGGCAGCTCTCCTGGGCTGGGGGGAGTCCCCAGTCACAGCCGTGCTGGCCAGGCCTGGCAGGGCCTTGCTCAAGCGGTGCCAGTACCTGGATTTCAGCCTCGGTTGTGGCACCGGCTGCAGCCTGCGGCCTGGTTGGCAAACCCTACCTGTGCCAGAAGAGCTCACCTGCATCGTGTTGTCAGGGGTGGGCTGTGTGTGTGTAGCCGAAAAGTAAGTGCAGGCAAGATCTTGGTTAGTGACAACAATCTGCACTGCTCTCCCTGGGAGCATGCCTGATCTGAAGAGATCTTCTGTAAACCTGAATTAAGGAGTTGTTGCAATAGTTAATTATTTACTGTAGGCCCCGAGTCCTTCCTGTGGACCAAGGAGTATTTGGAAATTCAGAGTTTCTTCCAAGCTGCCTTGGCTAAATGCCTACGTTAAGTGTATTTAAAGAAGGGTTGCTGTACAACAAAGACTTTGCTGACTTTTGGCAGTTCTGGAGAGTATAAAATCAAAGGGCAAGAGTGACAGAAAGGGTTGAACTCTGGGGAATGTGTGCTCTCTAGAGGAACCTCTTGGCCTGTTGACTCTGGTGTGCAGAAGAGGGATGCCCCTGTATGTAGAAAAACTAGGGACATCAGTGTTTGAGGAGGGCAAAAGTATTGGGGCCATGATCAGATAAACATGTAGGATGCTATCAGAGTTATTTAAGAAGCTATCCACCTATCAGTGGAGATGTATCTCAGTGGAGATGCGTCTCATGTACCTTTGTGTTCCCCTTTTGACAGCAGCACTGTTATAGGTTTGAAGCCAGCTTTGTAAAACCTATTGCTATGACTGACATAGTCTGATTTGTCTTATTTAAGTAGGGATCAAACCACAAAAAAAGCTATGGTGGGTGTAATGTACACTTTGGTTTAAATGAATCGGATTGTTTCTCAGACTGTGCAAGTGCCAAAAGCAAAACTGAAGTCTCCTGAGTAGTAATCCTGTGCCTAGGCCACGGGAGTGTGAGAGAGTCCTTATTTAGATAGCTACAATTGAAAATTGGGCCCAAAATACTTGCATAAATAAACTGAGCGCAGACAGAATGTGGTCATGTGAAGTTAGTTTTCCATGAGGACTAGAGAGGCCTAATATAAGCCAAGATGCTGTCTTTCTTTTTGATAGGAGTGCTTTGGACTAGTTAATTTTTCAAGTTTATGTTCTCGTAATAAATAGACTTTCAGTAACTTACAACCTTATTTGACTTTTTTTTTAATTTTTAGTCTATAAAGTGTGGAAAAGCTTGATGCAGTAGCTAGAACATAAATTAGAAAGTTTAGTCTCTTCCCAGACTAAGTGTTTAATGGATTGGATTTTGGAAATACAGCACAAGTTAGTTTAATTAAAAAAAAAAAAAAAAAATAGAACCGGGGAGCAGTCTCTCCACGTGCTTGTAACCTGGGGCCCTTACATCGCCAACCTCACACCTCTGAATAACTTCATCTAGATGAATAGACTTTGTGTACAGTAGGACCCTTCATTCTGGATAAAGTAATTCATGGACCTTGGTATCTGTGAGACTGTAACCTCAGGCACGAGGTCACTGTAGTATCCTAACAGCTGCATACAAGAACGGGGCTGTCTTGGGAGGAGGAACTTGCCAAGTCATAGCTCTTGCATAATCAGAGCTGAGAACTGAGAAACTGTGGCTGTTAGAAAGCAGGGCCCTGTGTTAGAGCAATTTAGTGGCTTGTAGGGTTGGGTTTTGTCAAGAAACAAAGTGCAAATAGAAGGGCGGAGTTCGGGTTTATTTTTTTGAGGCATTGTGAACAAATATCTTGGGAAACCTCTGTTCCATACAGAAAACAAATTTGTCCAGTATTTATTTTAACAGCAGAAATAAAGCTTGCTATGAGAAAGTACTCTTGATGTTGTCCTTGGATTTCTGTACCTGTTTCCTTTCTTCCTGGGGAAGGAAGCTAATAAAGCAACTGACAATGTATCAATCTTAATAGTGCCAGCCATATGAGCTGTCATTAAAATAATGTCCATTAACCCCTGGGGTTTTCTCAGAAAAGGGAGGAGAAACAGGCAACTGGACTAGAACTCATGAAATCTAAAAATAAACAGGACTCATCTATTTCCATGGAATTTGGGGGACGAGTTTGGTCGTGCTTTTGAATTCTTTTGTACAACCTTAATAAATAAAGCTCTTAAACTTAGAACACATGCCCTTAAATCTCAGATATTAACCTTTATTTTTATCCTTGGATAGATCTCCCTAGGAGCTGGAGCTTTAAGGAAAAATACCAGTTAGCATGAAACTAGGCATAAACTGTGGTTATTTTCAAAAATTTTAGGAGAGATCCAGTATGCTATGTTTGTACCTCTTTTCTAGTTGTGTTGTAAAAATGCAGGATATGTGTATTGGTGATGTGTGTTGGCAGTTTTTAACTTAGGTTGGGTTTTTTATGTCTGTTGCAGCTCACAATGTCTAAAAAAATCCATGGAGGCTCTGTTGTGGAGATGCAAGGAGATGAAATGACACGGGTCATCTGGGAACTGATTAAAGAAAAGCTGATTTTTCCTTATGTAGATCTGGATTTGCACAGGTAATGGCTCTTTATGACACGCAGCCACTTTGTACTGCAATTTGCATGTGTTATTAGGCATTGATCATGTTTCACTTAGCACTGAGAGCCTTATAGCTCCTCCTGTACTAGTGCAGAGAGGCTAACTAGCCCTTCTTATACTGGTAAAGTTCCCAGCAGACTCCCCTGGTTAACTTACCTATGGTTAACTTACCTAAGGGCCAACCTCACTAAGTTCTCTGGAAAGCACAGGCTCAAGGTGAAGATATTTTGTCAAAGTCTGGCAGCCCCTCTGGGGTTCTTCACAGTAGTAAGCAGTGAATGCTTAATTGTAAGTTAGCTTCTGTACTGTGCCTCTAAGAAGGTTTTCCACAGATGTGGTCTGTATTTTTATCTCCTGTGTCTTGGTTTTCCAGCACCTGGGCAGTCTGCATGGCTTCTTGCAGCCTAAACAATTAGAAACATGGGGTGTTTCAGCCACTCCCTGACTTGAAGCCTAGCATCTGTGGACTCTGAGTAGGTTTATGGCTTCTTGCAATCTCTGAAGATCTGCCCAGAGGGCAAAAGGGTGGTTGTAGGGCACAGACTCTGCCCTGATGTCTGTAAGCTTGAGCTCTGCTACTGACAGTGTGAGCTAACTGTTGCAATTATTTCCCAAGCCTAGGCTGTGCTCCTACACTCTCTTCTAGAGAAAACAAATACTAGCAGCTGGTATGGCAAAAGAGACTTGCTATCTACAGTGTCTGGTCAAGCAGAACAAATAATCTCTCCCCTTTCTAGCCACTGAGCTATAATTATTAGAGAAGTATCCAGCTGCATTGCTCCTAGCCATGTGGACAGAGGCCTTCAATGGTATCTGCCATTGTTAAACCCACAAGTCTGACCTCTTCCCCTGCTCCTGGAGTCATTTGTATGCCACCTACATCAGGCTTTCTACTTGCTGGTGTTAAGAATCAAGCAAACAGGAACCCAGCAGCATAATACACACACACAGTCTGGAGCACATCCCTTTTCAATGAGGGGTGGGAGGAGGGAAAGCAGACCCCTGGCTGAGGAGGCACAATGGCTAAATTCATGTACAGCTGGCTATGCTTCAGGGCTGTCCCATGCTGGGCACCATTGTTCTCCAAAAGCTATTAAAACAGTGAGTGTGGGAAATGTGCTTCCTCTAACTGTTTGAGGAGAATATTGGCAGTTTTGCTGCTGGAGCAGGACTGTGGGGTCCATTCTCAAAGCATTTTTTTAAGCCTAGTGTAGCTTCATATGCTCGGTACATGAAGGAAGCTAGAACCCTCAGCATAAGAGGTTTGAAATGAAGGCCCATATTCATCTGGTTGTTGTGCTGTGCCATACCGTTAGAATCCCAGGCTGAAAGCTTCCATTGCAGGAAGGTCAGAAGGAAAGGCAGAGGAGATACTGGCTCTGTCTCATGCTGGCAGACAGGCTCAGCCATAAGCTGAAGCTGTCCTTTCTCTAACCCCCTAGGAGCAGCAGAAGTATCAGTATATGAGCCTATGATTTCTTCCAGTCTAGCAGCATTTGCATTGGAAGAGGGATAGCTTCAGTTATGGCAGAGTGCTGGAACCAGACTCATAGGCACATATGGTGTCTGGTTTCTTTCTGTTGGACACAAAAATGTCCTGGGCAGTTCTGACAATCTTTGTGGGTTTGTTACAGCTATGACTTGGGCATTGAGCGTCGTGATGCTACAAATGATAAAGTAACTGTGGAAGCTGCTGAAGCCATAAAGAAATACAACGTTGGCATAAAGTGTGCAACCATCACTCCTGATGAGAAAAGAGTGGAGGAGTTCAAGTTGAAGCAGATGTGGAAGTCTCCCAATGGGACAATTAGAAACATCCTAGGTGGCACTGTCTTCAGGGAGGCTATTATCTGCAACAACATTCCCCGGCTGGTGTCTGGATGGGTGAAACCCATTGTCATTGGCCGTCATGCTTATGGGGATCAAGTGAGTCACTTCAGTGCTTACCCCTCTTTTATCTGAACAGGCTTAGTCCTAACTCATATAGAGCTACTAAGACTTAGACATCCCTGTGCTGCTGCTTTATCCCTCGCACTCCAGCTGGGAGTGGGTGCTTGCTAGCACTTTGTTTGTACAGCACCTAGTGAAGTGTGGGAGAGCCTGGTTCATGCCCTGCTTCCTTGGACAGTGTAGCTGTATAAACAGCATTCAGGGGCCTGTGCTTGGATTAGATAGGTCTGTACCTAAACACGTGGTATAACTCCTCTAAGTTATTTTTCTTCACGTCTGCAGACACCTCCTCCCTCAATAGCAATATCTTTAGAAAAATATCCTTTACACTGCCCATCTTACTTCTCAGAAGGACTTTTTGGTGGCAAATGTTGCTCACAGCAAAAACGGATCAGAGCGAGTGATTTCTAGAAGTGGGCAAAGTTGCCTTCTGTGCATGGGTGTGGTTTTGTTTTTTCTTTTTTGTTTAAACTGATCTGCTTCCTAAACCTACTTGCACAGCACTCCTGCAGAGTTGGTATTTGTACTGGACATATCAGGCTGTGGTATCAAGGTAGGGAAACATCCTTTATCAGACCTCTCCTGGCAGAGGTAGTACAAAGCCATGGAAAGCCCTAGCATGGCACTCTGGCCTTTGGGCAGCCCAGAGGACAAGAATCAACCATGCTGGTCTCCATGAGTAATGATATGCTGTAAAGCAGCCAAACATGACAAAAGAAAAGTCTTCTAGAAGAGCCAAGTGCTTGAATAGATGGGTAAACCCACAAACTGAGGGCAAGTCATAAGACTAGCTGGGGTGGGAAGGTAAAAGAATAAATTTCCAAAAGGAAAATAATTGTAGAGCCCTGACACTAGAAGAGAATGGGGTTCAACATCCTTAACAGTACTAAATAATTGAGAAGGTCAAAATAATAATAGGAAACAATGGATTAAGGGGGAAGGATTGAAACCCTGCCAAAGTATGAGATTAAAGTGAAAGAAATAATGTAAGAACATGTGAAGGACACAGGAGCAAGATACTTCTGTAACTTCTAGAACAACTCAGCAAACTGATTCCCTCAATAGGAGGGAAACTACTTAAAAAAAGATGATGAATTTCAAGGAAATGTAACCTTAAATAGTACTGTTCAGGGCAGTTGGGAAGATGAGACACCATTTAAAAACTTGAAGTACATGTTGACTCTGCTTTTGAGTCTGTGTAGCTCAGAGGAGCAAAATGTGTATCTATTTACAGAATTCAAAGAACTCTTACAACAGATTGGCCTTTCAAATGTCATGATGGATAGAAATAATGGCTTTTATTAAGGTGCTGTATGATTCCCCCGTATTCATGAGATCTGTAGCTGTGATATGAATGGCTTTTTTTGCGGCAGGGAGAGGAGCATTTCTACTCACAGGCCACACAACACTGAATACTTTGCACTTTAAAACTTAAGTGCATCTGCAAAAATACTCTGCCAGTTGCTGGGGCCCAAGAATCTGTAAGCGTTTTCCCTTAAAGAGAAAGATCTCTTCTGAAACAGGCAGACTCTTGACTACTTGTCTTTCTAATCTCTAGTAAAATAATCTGATGACCACATGGCTGAGTCAACAGAGCCTGTTCAATGGGGTTTTTAGTACAACTGATCATGCTTTTCTGCACCCTGCCCTCACAAATGAGGGTTGTCTTTTATGGATCTGTCCTCTTGATAGATAAAATCATCATACCATTATTTTTTTAACAGTACAGAGCAACTGATTTTGTGGTACCTGGGCCTGGAAAAGTAGAGATGACCTATACTCCAGCAGATGGAGGCAAACCAGTCACGTATCTGGTCCATAACTTTGAAAGTAGGTATTATCTTTAAGTTGTGATTAAATCTGATATTTCTGGTTTAATGCAGCCTTTAAGTATCACTCAGATCTGTTTGGTAAAATATGCCTTCGAGGTAGAGTCAGGAAGAAGGTCTGGGCCTTCTTCATCTATCTGAGAAGTACTGAAGGATACTTGAAACCTTCCTGGGATCCAAGAGGCATATCAAACACACAATCATACTAGACTGGCCACCTATCATGCTCCTTGTATGATGACACTAGTAGTGGCATGTATAGGGTTTTTCCCCTGATCAGAGGGAAACTTGGCTTGACCTAAGGGGAGATATAGTTAAGAACAATTCAGGTATAATTCTTTCTGGTTTTAGTTTGTCTTATTGGGCTCTACATACTTCTGCAATTAGTACCCTTCTTTAAGCAATCTTTTTTTTCAATAGAAGTGAGAACTGATGCTTACTCTGCAAGGTGGAAAGGAGATTTGACAAGGATGCGTCTGACTGTGTGGGCTCTAACTGTTTTAACAGATGCAGCCCCAGATGTATTGATGTACCTCCTAGCAATATTGCTGTGCTGGTTGTGGACATTGCTAGCCTCAGGAGGAAGAGCCCTGACATTGCTGGGCTTTGTTGTGTGAAAACAGTAACACACGCATTGCTAGAACCCAGGGTGTTTCTCTAGGGGCAGGATTCAGGAACACATCACAAGTCATCTCTCTGGCTTATCAGTGATCAAAGGGTTCAGGATTTGAAGCTTTATGGTGACCTATGTATGTGAGTGTGCAATGTTTTGTTTCTAGCTACGGAAATCTAATATATCCATGTAAACCACAGAATCCTAGTTTGTATGCAGTTGGCTCGGCAAACAGGTACCAAGACTGCCATATGACCCTCTTCCGTAATACTTGATTTCTCTGGCATTCATGCTCATGGGAGCCTAAATCTCTAGTCTCTCTTGTTGCATGGCCTTTCATCTGGAGTTGCCAGTCCTAATCTGTTTTCATTTGATAAGCGACTGGTGAGCTTGTATTGGATACATCTGGCAGTTCCAGCTGCCAGTCTGATTCACTGCTCGGGGTTGCATCGGCAAGCAGAAAGCAAGGAAGTGCAAAGATGGCAGATTACTGCTGTTGCTCTGGGGGAGCTCCCCTCCCCACAGATAACTTGTGCCAGCATATCTCCACCAATGCATAAGGGAAGCTTGTCCTGTTGCTATACTAACATGTTGAACCTTGACACTGAAGCAAGAGATTTTAGTAGGCAGTAGGATTGTATGATTGCAACAACCTATATGCAAATAAGTATTTGAATAAAACTTAATAGCTGACATCTAGCAACTATGAAATCATGGCTCCAGAGGACACAGTCTCTTTAACTGATGAGACTCTGTTCTGCCCTTGACTCACTAAGGGAGGCAGGGGGACAACATGTATATTTGCTGGTAACAACAGGAATTTCATTCCCTGCCAATATCAACTTTAAATGACCTTGCTATCTTGGCAAGCAGATAAACCTCCTCTGGCTTCCCCTCTTCATTCTGCGTGCATATCCATATAGTCCTTACCTCCAGATGGATGTTACAAATGAAATTAGGAAAAGATATTTTCAGAAATAATAAAAAAATTTGGGGTGTTTCCAGAGCAAAGATCTCTGATAAAGAGACTGTGCAATGAACTAGAGAGGTGGTGATAGTGAGATGCTTAAAATTAAGTACATTGTTTCTAGTGAAAGGTAGATACTAACAGCTGTGCTGCATGTAAAGCTGTGTGCCTTTCCTGTCGCAGTCTCCCTTATCCTGCAGGATGCAGTACTCAGGATGGTAAAACTTTTTAATGAAGCCCTAGACCCTGCTTTCACCCACAATCAGCCTCTCATGATCTGAATGCTGCTTTCCCCCAGGCAAGCTGGGGGAAGTTTAAGGCACTTCCATTCAGGCTGCTAACACTTCTGCATTACACAACCTAAGTTGTGTGAGTGTTAATAGTTCCTCAGAGCCTTCTCAGGACTTTCCCTGTGCACCCAGATAACTGGCATGTTCTTCCCACAACTTGCTGGAAGTGAGCCTGAGCAGGTGAAACAAAGCTGCAGGGTAGGCCAGAGTCATGTGCTGAAAAGATGCAGGAGTACATGTGGGAACTTGTTTACCTGACCTAGGCAAGGCAGCCTCTGACTGTTGGAGTTAGTTCTGCAGGGCAGTCAAAGCCTGAAAGTACAAGGCACTTAAGATGGGAGCAAACCCATTTCTGGTTTTGACTGAGACCCCTGCTCCAAACTGCTGCCTGCTGCTTTGATAGAAAAATACTCTGTATTATATGGCTAATAGGAGTTCCAGCACACTCACTCCTGTCAGTTTTGCTGCTTAGGCTGGATTAGGAAGAAACTTCTTAGGGATATTAGATCCACAATATTAGGATGTACCTAGCTGTTAAACAAAACCACCTTCCTATCCATGTGTCACAGGACTGCTGGAGCTTTCAGCTGATAGTGCAAAGTGAATCTTCTCCTGAAAAAACTGGCCTTAAATTGAGAACAATCTCAAGACACCTGGGGATAATGCCTGCCTGCTAGAGCATGCTATGGGGAAACTCAAATCCTTAACCGAAACTAAATCTAGTTGATTCCTATCTGTTCTTCCTGCACTAACAGGCTGTGGTGGCGTAGCCATGGGAATGTACAATCTTGACCAGTCTATCAAGGATTTTGCCCACAGCTCCTTCCAGATGGCACTGTCTAAAGGCTGGCCCCTCTACATGAGCACCAAGAACACCATCCTGAAGAGATACGATGGTCGCTTTAAAGACATCTTCCAAGAGATCTATGACAGGTAACTAGGGTAGTTGTGTACTTCCTACCACAGTGCATAAGTCTGCAGTGGGAACATCCTCTCTGGCCTTGTGAGCTGCTACAGTTAATTGACCATTTTCGGACACTCAGCAGCACTTTGAGGGGGCTGTGTGCCTTCCCTTTTGCAGCCTCCCTTGTCCTGCAGGACACTACTCAATGTTTGAAGCTCTGCTAAATGTGGCTGTGGTGTTCACCTCTCCTAACAGAGTCACAGATTGTCTATGGGCTCACCTGTGATTCTGAAGCAGGCTTGTGGTGGCCTAGCAAAGCATGCAGGGAAGAAAAAAAGAGTAAAGATGATGTAAATTTCTTTCAAGTTTTTGTTGTGGGTTTGGTTTTTTTAGTCTTATCTCTGTGCACCTCACTGTGCACAATTACTTGCACAAGTTGTGCAATCCTTGTTTTTATCTATGTGACAAGGTGTTCTGTTTTTGTCTTTTTTTGTTTCTCAGAGAATACAAGTCCCAGTTTGAAGCCAAAAAGATCTGGTATGAGCATAGGCTCATTGATGACATGGTTGCTCAGGCCCTGAAATCTGAAGGAGGCTTCGTCTGGGCCTGCAAGAACTATGATGGGGATGTGCAGTCTGACTCTGTTGCACAAGGTATGAGATGTTCCCTGTACTACACTGAAGTAGGCTCAGTAGCAGTCTGGTGACCTTGTGTCATATCTTATGTAATGGCCTAGGAGGTGGTGTTGAGTCTCAGAACTTACATTTCAAACCTGTGGCCAGCCATGGAGATAACAGGCAGGCCAAGAATTTCTGATGTCACTTTTACAAGAAAATCCATTGAATGTAGACTGTGTAGTTGCACTTCTTTAGTAGATGGCAGTTCCTACCACCATTGTAACTGATAAGCTTTCCATTCTAATGGCAGGTACCCAGGCAGCTGGGATTCTGTCACTGACAGTTTGAGTTAAGCTGACTGGTGGTGAGCATACTGGCAGATGCTCTACAGAAAAATAAGAAAACCTTTAGGTCCTGAAGTTACCTGTCAGGTGTAAAGAGAGAGATTGCTACGTTTAAACTTACAGATTTGTAGTGATTGATCAAAATCCTATATAACCAAGCTGCCTGGTGCCAAAAAAAAATGTGGATACAGAAACCCACAGGGCAAGATGTGTGGCTTTATGTAATATGCTTTTTCTAAAGTAATGCCAGTAAACTGCCTCCCACAGAACAAAGATGTGTGTTGGGCTACTGAACAAAGAAGCTTTCAAAGACAGATCTCTGAAAGCTACAGGGTTAGAAGTTAAGTGAATGTCCAGTTTTGCCAGCTCATGGTTCCTTTCATTAGAGCAGATGCTCTTGATAGGAAGTAGGTTTGTTTCTTATCACCTTGTGGGAAAGACAGCAATTGGCAGCCCAGCACTGCTTATTTAGGATTCTTTGTTCTCATACTGCACCTTTTCAGTAAAAATCTGTGCAGCAAGTTAGGTGAGAATACTAATTTTCTTGAAATAGTGCAGACTTCCTGCATATCTGTATCTCATGGTTCAGCAGCTCTTTATGTTCAGACAAGCTGTAACTTTGACGTGTCAGGACTAGCCAGTTAGTTGCAGCAGCACTGCTCTTCAGGAATACTCACATCAAGGCTGGGAGGATGTGGGGGGATTAAGGGGCCTGTCCAAAGGAGACACTGAACTTTTAAAACTGTGTATTCTGTAGGCTATGGCTCTCTGGGGATGATGACCAGTGTGCTGATCTGCCCTGACGGCAAGACTGTTGAAGCAGAAGCTGCTCACGGCACAGTTACTCGTCACTACCGCATGCACCAGAAAGGCCAAGAAACATCCACTAATCCCATTGGTAAGCTGCTTTTCACTGCCCTTCAGTGGTCTCTACACATGAAAGAACAGGTTTGGAGTAAGAACATCTGCATCCTTTCTGCAGAGAATCGCACCACTGAGCGGTGAAACTGGTAGTTCATAAGGTGTTTTTCTTCCATGGAGATAGCTGCAGCCTGGAGCAAAAACAGGGTGGAATGGAGTGAGTGTGAGCAATAAGCTAGACCTAAGCTAGCCTTTGAGACATGCTCTCACTCTTCAGGAAACAATGGGTTTATAGCAGAATGGCCTTAAAGTTTAGGTTGGTTATTTTTTAGTTTAATCTCCTTCCTGATGCTCCAAAAGACCCGGCCACCACCCAAACCATGTACACACTTAAAGTGTAAGTGCACCTAGAATGGGACATGTGGGAAAGAGTCCTCTAGAATTGCATAGGGACCAGAGTGTAATGTAATACCAGGAAGAAGACTGCACCCTTCTATCATAAGGACAACTTTCTGTGTAACCACAGGGTTCTACCACTGGTCATTCTTTCTGACTTGGGCAGGAACAAAATAAGATAAAGTGGCATGCACAAAGAGATTGCTGGAGGCAGGGAGTAGTTTCTGGGGTTTGCTTTTCTTTAGAGCTGCACAAAAGGCAAAAGATGCCTAGATGAAGATAAGCATTCTCTTTTCCATACCAAATTTTCTATCACTTCTGTCTGGTTTCAGTTTTATTAATATTAAATAATCTAGTGTTCTCTCTCAGCCTCCATCTTTGCATGGACAAGAGGACTAGCTCACAGAGCTAAGTTGGACAACAACACTAGCCTCAAGAACTTTGCAGTTGCCTTGGAAGAAGTCTGCATTGAGACCATCGAGTCTGGCTTCATGACAAAGGACCTCGCTGCCTGTATCAAAGGCCTGCCTAAGTAAGTATATGAAGTAGTCAGCTGTGCTTGGAAGAGGCTGTTTTACTTAGTGTTTCTGAGCAGTGTTTGCTGGGAAGTTTAGTATGGTGAAGAATTGCTGGAGTCTGGTCGCAGAACAGGGCCCATCTGTACCCGGTGCTGTACAAACAGAACATGAGTCACTCCCTGCTCGAAGCAGCTAAGTCTAGGTTGCTCTGTCCCTGCTATTGTACCAAATGCATGGGGAAATAAAGAAGGACCTGCAAAGATTTCTCTTATGTCAGATCCTGCCCTGTCCATTTATTAGAATGGAGACCTACTTCACTGCGAAATATCAGCTGGCTACCTCTTCTCTGGAGCCTTTGGGCAAAAACCATCATCCTGATAAGTAGGAGAACTCTTTTGATTTTAGAGGCAAGACTTAAGAGTTCTTTGAACAGTCTTCCCCTGCTTTGAGTGTTTGAGTGGCTTTACAACTAAAATGTGTCTTGTTTTGTTTCCCCCTCCTCAGTGTCACACGCTCTGACTACCTGAACACCTTTGAGTTCATGGACAAGCTTGCTGACAACTTGAAGGGGAAGTTGGCCTCTCTGCCCAAACTTTAAGGCATGGGTTCTACTCAAGCTCCACTAACAAAACATCTCCCACTTACACCAGAGTGTAAGTGGCACTGTATCACACTGTTGTGTAACATTCAAATACTAGACAAAAATGAACATGTACACCTTTTTAAATGTTTAAAAGACCATGTTTTCTTAAACCCCTTGAGCTGCTGGGCTAGGCCTTACTTTTGCTAAGCATCTGAATGTGATAGTATTCAAACTCAATGTAGGTCTGGATTCCTAATGTCATTCACAGCAGGAATGTGTGTGAGGTTTTTCTGACTGATCTGTGTTTCTTTTCTCTTTCTCTCAAACTGAAAGCCAGTCTGTGTCACAGCTCTGGTCAAACCAGTGGTGACTTACTGTCCAACAGACCTTAGAAATCAGAACTGTTCTCATGTCTTCAGTACTGTCTACTGAGTAGAAGTGAGCTCACAGGGCTATGCCAGCTCTACTGTAGCCCCTCTCCTACTAAATTTATCTTTTAGTGCCAACCAGAGCATAGTATCCTGATACTAAGGGATTTGGTCCCATTGCTACAGTCAGGACTGTAGCATTTGAGAAGAAGCACTTAGTAAATGCTGGAAACAAGCCCTATAGGTTAAGAGCCTAATAAAGTCATGCTGCAGTGTCTAAATGCAGGCCATGCATTTAGTTATACTCCTCCTGACTGGATGTGAAGCATAGGAACTGTTACCTCTTCCCCCATCCCACAATTCATAAAGGTGCAAAACTTTTCTCCAGTTGTCTGGGCTATTACTTACCTTCCTGTTCTGATACAGCAAGTCAGATTATGACTGTGAAAAACTATTCCATCCATGGTTTTGTGTTTGGGGTTTGTGGTTTGTTTTTTTTTTTTTTTTAATATTTTAAACTAAAATAAAAGCCAACTAACATTCTTTGTGTCTCTCCTTCCTTTGTGTGATTAGCAGATATGGAGAAATTCTGCCTCAGACTCTCCAGTACCTTTCAGCACAGTCCAGTACATGCTGGAACAGACTATTGGAATGTGATATAAACACAAAATAATCTCTCCCTTAGAGTAGGGTTTTAACTTGTTCTGGCCCATGGCAAAATGTGATCTGTAATGTGGTGGTAAGCATCGAGTAGTGCACAAGAACTTAAAGGTACCACTTCCACTGAAATTTTGGGTTGGAGCTAATAGAAATAGAAAAAAAACTGTATCACCACTCAACAAAGATCAGAAACTGGTTATACATAAGACAAACTCTCACCCTGCAGCTGACTAGCTCTAAGTGGTGATTAGGATAGAAATGCAATCAGGTACTATTAACCTTTGGTTTGGGATGAGCATGTGTTTGAAATGCATATGAACGAACACAGTAGTCTGCTATTCTGTTACTAACACAAGCATGTAAGAAGTGCTGCTGGAAAAAGTCCCATTCCTAATCCATAGAAGTAACAGAAACAATTATCAGGAACATCTGGAGACCTATGGTCCAGCCTGGCTTCTGACATCAGTAGTTCAAATTACTGTGCCACAGGCAGGTCATACTACAGCAGCACCTCTAACAAATTCCCTGTTATTTACTAGCTCCTTCCTGGCTTCCGGAGTTACAGAGTACCAGGGAAAGCTTAGGACCTTTCAGGAAACTGAACAAATAAATAAAGGGTCAGTTTTAAATCTTATACTTTGTTTTAATGATTTAACAGTATAGCTTAAGTGTAAGCAATGTAGTAGCATTTACCTGACAGCAGATGACGCTATTTTCTCTCTGTACTAACAAAGTTTCCGTCTTCTGGAGAACTCTGCAGAGTACAGCAAGACCCAATCTATCCTCATGAACTGATGGATGCTGCTGAAGTGCTGAGGAGAGGAAGGAACGCTTGTCTCTGCGTTGGCAGAAGCAGCAGTAAGTGCAGTCATAAGAACAGAGTGTGTCTCTCTCTCTCTGTTCTGCCATGGAGAGAAAGGAAACATTTTTCCTGCTTCCAAGGAGGCACATTCCCTTCCCCTTTACTAATACAATCACTTCCTTTCCCCACAACACCCTCAAACATTTAATATCAATAACCTTTGGAGTTAGACACCAGTAGACCCTAAAAAAGAAAGTGCAATGGAAGAGTACAGGATTTCTTGAAACATGACTGTCTGCTTCACAGTATACCAGATGTTTCAGAGCTCTTGGGCAGATTCCTTGTAGCCCCCACCACCAGTAGTAGCCCTTTGCACCAACATTCCCATTAGCAGATCCCAGCAAAAGTTGTCTTCAATCAAGGTATAGCCTAGCTTACCCTTGGTGCTGACACCGATGTAGTTAGATGTGTGTGTCTGTGTCCTGTTTAGGGCATGCTCAGGACTGGTGGAAGGCTCAGTTTTCAACTCCATAGATATGCAAATCCCTACTGACAGCAAATACAGCACTAGGGGATATATCAGTTGTCTGACACGGCTCCCTTCCAGAACAGCAGAGAGCTCTGACTTCTAGGGCTGTCCAAGGCTTTAGTCACCCTAAACGTGACTTCCCAGAGGACTGCTCTACCTGTACAGAAGCCACCTTTTCCAGGAGGTAACGCGAGACAGTACATCAGCATGCCTCTTCTGCTTGCTGTCGCAGCCTGGGCTGCTGCAACCCTTTCATACCCTTTCAGCAGCCCTTGCGGGTCTCTGCAGTGCCAGATCAGCCCTCCAGGATGTACTCTCCCCAGGCTTGTGTAGGGCCAGGAGAAAACTGACAGAGCCAGCCAGCTGTTTGTGGGGCCACGAGCACTTGTACACAGAGACTTTGCAGACAAACACCCCAGCATTTAAAGGTGGAGGGGGGGGAGGGCAGGAATAAGTGTCACAAAGTTTCTATACTGTCCACATAGAAGACTTTATTAATACTTTAAACTGAAGATAAAAAATAAACTATGCAAAACTTCAGAGATATTCTAGCAAAGACACACAAGCCTCTAGGAGCTTGGGGGTTGCCTGTTCAACCACTATTTTACTTCTGGCTCCATGTCTTTTCCCATTGTCACTAGCTTGCTTGCCTTGGCAGTGGGACATCCTTCAGGAAGCCATTCTTCTTCCTTTTTGATCTTCTTGGTCATTTCCTTGGCTTTGGCAGTTTTCTTTTTGGTTTTGTAGAGGGAGGACTGGAGGAAGCCCATGTCTGTAAATGGGTCACCTTGCCTCAGTTTCCTGCAGAACCAAAAGGGTTAGATTGAACCATCAAGGTACTTGTTGAAATCATACACATATTCAGTCTCTAAAGTTTCTGATTTTAGTGAAATGCTTCTGCTATAGGATGACTGAGTGGTACAGTTTGTTCCTTGTCCAGTACAGGAATAGCTATATCAGTAGAGAGTACCTTCTGACCCAGTGTAACCTACTCCTCACAAAGTTCAAACTCTGAGACTTTTCAGGGAAAAGAACATAGTATTACCCAGTAGCACAACAACAAAGTCATCATTTTAGGAATTAAATGGTTCTGTACAGTAGCCATTGGATGTACTGAATCTACAGTTTCTTATGGAAAAGATGCAGCTACTTGTTTAAGTACTTGTATCTGCCAGAAAAAGCGAATACAGATAGAGCCTGCTCACAGGGGAGAACCCTCCTCAAAATCTTGCACTTCCTTCATTGAAACCCAATTAAAATGGAAGTATTAGTCATTGTATAAAACTTCAGATGTCACAGAATGGCAGAAAGTGAAATTAGGGCTTTCGCTTAGCTGTCTTTATTTAGCCTGTATTTTATCCTCACGCTAATCCCTCACTAGCACTGGAGTACCACAGATGCAGTCTGCTAAGAGATGTGCTCATTTCAGGGAGGGAAATAACACCTTTGGTAGCTTGTTACCAGAAGCCTACACATGCATCTGTGCCGATGCAGAACTGTTTTAACCGCAGTGTGGTAGAAGAGGACAGGAACAAAATGACAGAGGGTCCAGCCCTGGAGAGTGAGCACATGAGAGCAGAGCAAGGGTTGCACCATGGGAGGGAATAGTTTAAAGCCCAACCTGTTGAGTTTGGGCTCTGCATAGCAGGCTGGGTTCCGTCTCCGCCTGGATGAGCACCCTGACACTTCTTCCAAGCTGGAGGAAGACAGAGTCCTGGCATTGGTCAAGTCCTGTAGTGGCCTGATCTCTGCAAAGGGAGACATTCAAACTTGAGTTAATCGAAGTGTTTCCAAATCATTTCCAGATATCCTAAGAAACACAGCTGCCAAATAGAGAAGGGCTGCATTACCAGGTTTCTCTGAACGCTGCACAATTCTGTGTCAAATCATATTCCCTCTAAACTCAGGAGACCATTTTTGTTCAAAATCACAGACCTGCTCCTCAGAAGCCAGCTCATGAATCAAATTAGGTTCCTCACTGAAAAAATACAGGTCGCTAATACTGCTAGTATCATCGGGCCCTGATATAGTAGAAAAATGATACAAAAATGATAGTTGTAATGCCCAGGACCTTACAGCCTGGAGGAGAAGGGAAGCTTATGGCACCCAAACAACCTACCAGACTTCCAGCAAGACACAGGACCCTGTCAGTGTTTACCACAGCTTTCAAAATGAAGTCAGCCAAGAGGGGGAAGGCAGAACAAGCTTCCTCCCTCTCTAGAGCCCACTCTAGCTGTAACAGGCCTGTTTGTCAACAGCTGCAGGAAGGAAAAACCCCACACAACAACTCTCTTTACAGAGTATCCAATAACGCCAAGCTCCCAAAAAGGCTCAGCTTAACTATTGTATTACCAGCCAAGGGAAATACCCTCCTAATCCTTTAAAAAACAAACAACCCTCAACCAAGAGAATTTAGGTAGCTCCTGATGAATTTCCTTTGAAGATATCACCTAGAGGTATAAAGTCTGAATCCTTGCAACTCTAACCATTCCACACCAAAAACCTGCCATCTTCATCATATTTTGTGCCCCAATAATGCTGACTGTAGTAGGCAGGGTCAGCATCAAATTATACTTTTCAACTGCTTAAGTAGTTAATTTTTCTAAATTGACAGGCATGCCTTGTAGATAGCAAGAGCAGTAAAACAGGACTGGCAGCACGTGCTTCTAGTCTTTTCCCAATATCCACACGTAAACAAATGACCAGAAATTCTTACAGGAATGCTGATAAACTAAAAGCAAATGCAGCCACAGAAATGACTGGCCAGCACAAGTGGAAGCATAAATGGTATAATGCACACTGATCTTTAACTCCGAAAAATGAGAGGAGGGGAAGAAAAATATAAGCACTTGCTGCGTGGACTTTTGACACTTATGTCCAAACATAGGTCTCCTCCCCAGCCTACCACCTACCGGGTTCCTGTGAAGGTGGGCTCTGAGAACTTGACTCAACCTGGTTTCTTTCCCCAGATATTTCCTCTGCAGTCTTTTCTTTAAATATCAGGGACCTTTCTGGCCAAACAGAGGATTTCTCTGGCATTTTGTTGCCCTTGGTACTTAAGCTCTTGGAAACTGGTATATCCGTAAGCCTGGAGCAGCCAGGCGAAGCTGCAGAACAGGTCACAGAGGAGGATTCAAGACTGTGTGAAACATCCATAAGATAGTTTGTAAGCGATATTTCAGCTATCTGCTCCTCCAGGAAGGCGTCTGGCTCAGACAGCAGATCTGTAATGCAGGAAAACTTCCCCATCAGGACAGTTTGCTTGGATGCAAGTTCCACTGAACTTCCAATGAGTGCCTTGGCACTGTCACTTTGGCTGGCCAGGGAATCAGTCTCTGGAGGACTAGAGGTGTTCCTCTTCCTCTGAGGCTTCGGTTTGGGACAAGCCTCTTTTTTCAAAGTATTCATGTTGTTGTCAACTTTAGCTTGTCCCTTTTCTTGAAGGCCCCCTGTCTGTTTTTTATTGCTCTGAGCAGCTACCATCCTCTGAACTCTGGGGATTTTGCTAGCTTTGCTCCCAGGAATACACCTGGGAGGTACAATTTCACCCCCTTCAAAATCTGCCTGGACACAACCCAAGTTTCCTAAAAGATCCAAAGGACAGACAACGTAAGTTTTCCTGCTACCTTTCAGATTACCTCGCAAATCCTTTGTGCTCTCCTTAGCTACTCCTTGAATATCTATACATGGCCCAAAACCATCAACTTCATTTCTCTGATCACTACAACTGTTTTTCCTGACAGTCTTCTTCCTGCTTGTCTGGCTTCTTTTAGGCTGTTCTTCAGCTTTGGCCTCTGGTATTTTCATGCTGTTTGGCAGATTCTCCTCACCAGAGTAATCTCTTTCCCTAATTACTCTAGGTTTTCTGTTGGTTTTCTGTCTGATGCTCTTTGTGCTCACACTTGAGTCCTCTTGCAAAGCACAGGCACTTGAGGTCTCTTTCCTCAAGAAAAGTGAATTTTGTAGACTGGAATCATCCAAGGGAACTTCATGACTTGAGAAAGTACGAACGTGGCTTTTTGACAAGCTATCCATACTTTGGATCTCAAAGACAGCTTCCTTCTTAACCTGTTGCAGTGAGTCACCACTTCCAAGACTGTGCAGCTGTGCTGGATTCACCACATACGTCCTTCTGAGATCTTGGACTCCATCAAGAGAGCAGGAACATTGCTCCATGCCACAGCCTCTGTTCTTTCTGCTGAAAGCCCCCATGCAAGCATTCTGCCTCATCTCAGAGGCTTCAGACTCACTAGAACATGTTGCAACTTTTGGCTGAAGCTTCTTCACATTTTGAGCACTCTCTTCACCTTGAGGTAGATCAGGACTACCTTCTGCATTGTTTATAATTGCATTTGTTTTCTTTTTTCCTGTGTTTGCTTTTTTAACAGTTGTTTTCTCACGAGTTTTACAATTACCTTTGCTTTTAACCTTTACAGGAACAAACTCAGGGACTTGGCTATTGTTAGGGTCCACTTCAACACCACACCCAGTTTCTTTAGCCTGTGGCTGATCACAGAAAATCTCTTTACCCAATGATTTTCTATCAGGAATAACAGTGGTTTGAGTAAGTGAAACCAGGGAGCTGGGAGATTTCAGCTGCTGCTGTGTGTTGCTGTTGCTGGAGCTGCTGCTGTCCTTTGTGATACTCCACCGAGCTGCCTGAGTGGAACTGACACATGGGAAGATATCCACACCAGAAGATGGAGTGCTGGTTGCAAACAGGGTGGAACGCTTTCTCCTCTGAGTAACATGTCCTTGTGAGAGACGATCAAAGAATTGTTTTACCATCTCATCACCCTCAGATGAAAGAGGATGACTTTCCCAGGCAAGCGGTGGCAAATTGTTGGGATTTTGTTCAGCGGCACACAAGCCCTCTGCTGGAAAGACAAAATTCATTCCTAAGACTGAGAAATGCAGCAGGCAAATGCCAGCTTTCCCTATACCACTAAAACCCATGCCCCACACACTGCCACAAATCCAGAGCATAGAAAAAAAGTATGATTTTCTCTCTACAGGGACTCCCCAGACTCACTGTGTAACATAATTGCTGAGCTGGCTCCCCTCAGAACAGAAGGGCAGCCCAAAGCAAGATCCTTTAACCAGTCCTAATATTTAGGAATGCTTACGATCTGTATGAGTGTTATTACTGATGTGGCAAATCCACAAGGAACAGAAGA
Organism: Grus americana; assembly: GCF_028858705.1. NCBI lineage: Eukaryota > Metazoa > Chordata > Aves > Gruiformes > Gruidae > Grus > Grus americana. The sequence goes on from NC_072857.1 coordinate 27,750,937, forward strand.
TGTGCATCTAGTCAGATTCTGCACCTTCAGACATTTCTGAAAATCTTATGTAAGTTCAGTGCCTATTACTCAGAAAGCCTGGTGAGTGATCTTGACCTATTGCAAACATGCCAAACATCCCCACCAAGACATCCCGTTCTGGGATATATGTAATTCTAGCGACATCAGCATCACTGAAGCATACAGTTCCTAACAGTAATTAGGAGCTGTTGGAGTGATGGTTAGGAGCTAAATGGAGCTATGGCACTGCACTCATTCATTTCTGAACACAGGCATGCAAGTCATACCAGAACTGCAAAAGATGCAAATTTACCTCCAAAGATGTGAGAGTCAAGAAAAGCCTCTTGTGCTTCCATTGCTTTAGTTGGCTTCTTCCCGTTCTCTTCCTGGTGGGACTGAGGCTCCTCAGCAGGCCGTGGTGACAAAGTGTCTTTGGAGGCAACAGGCACAATTTCCAGGAGCTCCTTAGAAGCAGGTCTCTGAAGATCTAGTAAGGATGTCTGTACTGCTATGGAGCTGCCACCTTGCTGTCCTGCACTGCGCAGCCTGGAAATGGGCACCCTCATCGGCATCCCTGCAGCCCTGGTGAGAAGGAAGAACAGCAACGGAGGAGGAACATTCCATACCTGTGACAGGCCCTTGAATCCAGCAGAATAGCTACAGCTTTCGCCTCCATCATGAGTTGTTGAAATACATTTCCGAAGGCTTCAAGTGCTGAAAAACACACTGCCCAGCCAGGACAGATTTCCCATTTTTGTCCAAGCACAACTCATAAGGAAAGCACACTGCTGCAGACACAGAAGCAGGAGAAAAAAAAAAAAAAAACCACTGAGGCAAGAAGGAAGTAAGGCCTTTCAGCGCACAGGTTGCGACTGCAGGTTCACTTCGCTGCGGAACACCAACACAGCACCTTGAAGCTATGTGTGTGGGCAGCTCCAAGGGCTCCCCTGTGTTCAAAGGGAAGACTAGACAGAGGAGAGACAGAACTTTAACACAAAGTTTACATCATACAAGCAGATGACTATTAAGCATTTATATGTAACAAACATCAAAGCAGCCAGCTATAGCACTCACTCACTCAAGGGAATCTTGCCATGCTCACCAGCTACAAAGGAAAAACTACCTGAAAGCTATGTGCTTTCAAACAAAGGAGAGAGGAAGACCAATTTATGCATAGACTTGGCATCAGAACAAATAAGAAAAGGAGTAGCAGCAGCAAGACACAGAGTAAAGGACAACATCAAGCAGTGGTGGTTTAGAGAAGACATCTCATGTAAAACAGACAACTGGGCTCACCCATAAAACACAAGAGGAAGTTTAGCATATCAAAATTCAGAACGAGCTTGGTGATATCTGACATTTCAAGGCCCACCTGACAAGCTGACCATCTGCAATATCATCGGCCCAGCTATCTTCAGTCATGCTGCTCTTCTGGCCATTGGACAAGGATGCAGAACTTGTATGGAACTGGAAAGCAGAGAAATAGAAGGGTGGTTTAAAGCTCTTGCAATCCTCTGTGCAGGAGCCTGCACAGAAACAGCAGAAGCTCAGTTTCACCCTGGAAAGTATGTCAAATACTGCTGGTGACCCTCTCCCATTTAAAATTGTACAAATTATGGAATAAATTGCAGCAGAGTCAGATTCTGTCTCCACAGGCTTAATGATTAAGTTAAACTAGTTCAGATAATCTGAGACTAGGAATCAGGAATATTTTCCCATCGACCCATGAGACAACACATAGAGAAAGCGTCCTATTCCTGATCCCAAGTTGTCACGGTAACATTTGAAAAAAGAAATTGAAAAGAAGTCACAACCTGTCATAGCAGAGGAGCCTACTGGCCAATACAGCTAATGACCCAGAGGGCGGCATTTTAAAATTTTAGCCTTTCCTACAGAAGAAGTTGCGCTGGAAATCATTAACGCCAAGATCACACAAGGACACAGCCAGCAAGAAGACAATTCAAGCAAGAAGAAAAACAGTTGAAGCATCAAACACTGAAGTGAGCAGGCAACACAAAGCAAAATACAGAGACGAACACATCCCCCTTCCCAGAGCAGTATGCTCATGGTTCCCATGGTTTACCTCAGACAGCCGGGCCATCTTAACTGCAGCCATAAGGTTTTCAAATTCTTTCAAGGTGTTATTCTATGTTGAGGTAATAAAGAGAGAAAAACCATAAAGTCATTAAATCAAAACATCTATTCCAACAAGGATGCTGGTAGCCAGAGCAAGGCACGTTCTGGGGAGAAGACAGCTTGAAAGAAAGAGTAAGCAAATGAATGGTGACATTTTTCATATGCAGAGCATACAGACAGTCAGTGACAGCTCACTCCTCCTAAGACTGAGATGCTAGTGCTGCATACCTTGCCCACCACCCCCCCGCCATGCCAGCCACACCGTTAGCGCTGTACCAGGAAGGAGAGCTTGTGCCGCAGCACAGCGTTCTGGAAGTGGCACTGCTCGACCTCCTTCTGTAAGATGGTCTTCTCCTGGGTGAGCCGCTGTGCATTGGCTTTCTCTGCATTGAGGGCCAGGGCCAGTGCTTTATTGTTGTGCTTTAGGGAGATTTTAATAGTGGAGGAGTTGTCTGTAAGCAACAGAGAAGTATTGCACAGAGTCAGAATCCAAGGTCTCATCCATACCTCTTCCCTCATCATACTTCTTCCTTTTCCCAGAATAGCCTCCCTCAGGCTCAGATCTCTACAATTCAATAGCCCCCGCACAAAGTCAGCAGTATAATTCCTTCCAGCAACAGAAGTCTCCAGAGAACAGCAGGGAAAACTTTCCATAATAACCTGCACACTTCAGATGGACACCCTCTCCATCCTCAGTGGGTCACAGTCAGCCAGCTACCACTTCAATTCTTAATGAAAAATTGGTTTATTCTTAATGAAGAGGCAGTTCAGGTGCTGAGTTTAGAAAGATATGCTTCTGACTTTGAACAAGTCGCCTATAACTCGGAGTCCTCATCTCCAACCAAAAAGAGGGAGAAAACCTACTTTCCTCTGTAGTAGCCCTTGAGCAGATTTAGATCCATGTTTCCCAATTTCAAAACAAATAAATAAAAGTAACAGAAATATCCAGCTTTCTCAAGGTAGTCCAAATTATCTCATACACTATCATTGCATTGTTTCCCCCATAAAACAAATCACAGTTGGGCTAGCTTCTGCACAGGATTGCATATATACTAAAATACTTTCCACACCTCTTATTTTTGCTGTTTGAACCCTGAGAACTTGCTTACCCAGACACAGCTGTCTAATGCCATCTGAGATGCTGCCAAGCAGCCTGTGATGCCCCCGGCTGCTGCTCCAAAAGTTCTGCTTTAACCTGCCAGTCACAGATACCTCAAACACCTTTGGGCACCTCAAGTGGCACTTGCAGGGTACTGAATTCTCTAGAAACCCAGAGGCAGAGAAGCAGCTGTTAAATATAAGCTCTGGGTAAGAGACAGCCATCCACCACCACAACCAAAGGCACAGTTATAAGCTGATGTAGCTGTCAGGCTCTGTATATGCTGCAAGACAAAATACACTCACTAATTATTTTCGTTTTGATTTTTGATGCAAGCGAGGCATTCAACTTTGCAGTCCTCAAGGCACCGTTTTTCTTCTCCCGCATCCGCTCTCTTACACCACTCAGGCTGAAGAAGGATGTTTCAGAAGCCTCGCGAGATGCCATAGCTGGAGAGAGTGACACCAAGCAGAGTTAGCACCCGTACTCTTCCCTTCAGCGAGTACTTACCAGCCAAAACTTACACTCTCCCCGAGAACCGTACCTGCGGCCTCACCCCCTACCCCGCTGCTGCGCCAACCCCCGCAGGGAGGAACGAGGCCCAGGGCGGCCGCAGACACCCGGCCACACCTCGCCCCGAGCTGCTCCCGGGCACGGCGGCCGCCCTGGGCTGCTACAGCCCCTCCACCACCTCCCGCACACCAGCGGCCCCTCAGCGCGAGCGGGGCGGGCAGACACCCCCCCGCCTCACCTGCTTGCGCTGCGAGCCCCCCGGAACGGTGGGCGGCTGCCCGTCGCCGCGGCTGGAGAAGTAGGGAAGGGGCGGAAGGAAGCCTTGCCCGCCGGGAAACTTTTGAATACAACCGGGAGGAGGGGTAGCCCTTTCTTCGCCCCGCCCCGCGGGATGGCTGCGGGTCCAGCGGCCTTTTCCCTTTCCCTGTTGCTCCGCCGGGAAGAGCAGGGACAAGACCAGGAGCGCACAAACTCTCCATCACCGCTGCCGGTTGTGTCGGAGCGGGGACGTTACTTCCCCCGTCCCTCGGGACGCGGGCGGACCTGCGTGTGTGGAGAGCCCGCGGCACCCGCGCTCTCCGGTCAGGCCGCGCCGCCATTTTGTGCCGCCATGTCGGTCGGGGCCGCCGCCGAGGGGGAGCTCTCCGCACGGGGAAAGAGAACCCCTAAACGCTGCCTTCCCAGCCGCCACGGCCCCGCCGCCCTTCTGGCTGGAAGGCTGTACCTTTGAGGCCGCGCTTGTGAGGCGCCCCTGCCGCCGCGGGCATGCAGAGCTAAAACGCTCCTGAAACGCCTCAGAAAAGCCCGAGGGGTGTTCTGAAGGACAAATCTCACCCAAAAGTTAGGGTTAGAATTCAGCACCTGGCTTGCAGCTTTCACCTGTCAAAAGGTGACATTTTACAGTCTATTAAAAGTATTTTTTTTAAAGTAATTTACATTTCAGTCCAAGATAATGCATTGCTTTCCAGACACCTTTGAATTTGTCAAGAAGTTGACATTACACGTACAGATCATCGAATCATAGAATGGTTTGGGTTGGAAGGGACCTTAAAGATCATCTAGTTCCAACTACCCTGCTGCGGGCAGGGACACCCTCCACTAGACCAAGTTGCCCAAAGCCTCAATATTAACAATGTAACAATGTTAAATATTTTAAGGAAATTACATTTAAGGAAAAAGCAGCCAAATAGTTTGCAGAACAGCACCTTAGAGTTGAGGTACAGAGGGAATTTGCAATACAGATATGAATGTTAGCCCTTTGCAAGAGTCCTAAATCTTGTACCCATAAACAGTTACTCCTGTTCCTATTTTATATGGTATTTGTTAACACATTAGCTGATGAGCATTAAATCATGGGAATTACTAAATAAGTTTATTCCTTCTGACTTAATTAAGTAGCAGATTGACAAACATCCTCTATACCAGCCCTGAAAATCAGATCTGCAGTGGATAACAGTGCTGCAGACTTGCCTGTTGCTTTATTTCTTGCTCTGGGGAACCTGTGACTGGCATTAAAAGTGCTCTTGTGTGGGGAAAAGACTTAAGTATCCTTCTCTAATACAAGTTCTGTGCTCCATACATGACATTCCATAGTTCGAAGAGCCTAAACTTGCTCTTACTAAGTTACTTTACTATATTTATTAAACACACTGGTTAGCAAATTAAATTAACAGTGGACAGCTTAAAACCAGAGACCCTTTCTCACACAGCCCTATTTAAACAGCGAAAATCTTTGCCAGGTTATATTGCATAAGTCAATTACTTAAGTTTCAAAAAGTGATTGGACAAGTTTGTGGAAGTAAAAAACAAGCAAGAGTTATTAACTGCCAAGACAATACTTTTTGCTCAAGAAGGTCCTGAGCTGCAAATCAGTGGAGAATGGGGAAATACACTGAGAAGGTTTGATGCTCACTGGCACAGCTCTTCCATCTCTTCCCCAGGCATCCACTAGTGGCTGCTATTTTTTTTCCCCAGGAAGAGCACAAACACAGTATCACCCCCTCCCTGCCTTGCAATGATATAGAGGTGTTTCTTGGTTTGGGGAAAATAGCGGGGGCCACTTCACCTCAGGGCTAGGGACCAGCCTCATTTCAGGGAAGTCACTTTCTTCAGCAGGGTATCACCCTTGCCAGATAATGGAAGAAGAGTTGGGTTAGCAGGACTTTGGGGCAGTCCTGGCATGGCTGCGTTCACTTTGTGAAGGGTACTTTTCACACTGACCTGGCCATGCCAGCGCATAAGCCCTGGGTAGGTGTAACTGAAGGAAAGGCAGGCAGTAGTTCTGCATTTCTCAAAGCAGAGCAAACAAGCAGCAGCTCTACTAGAGGCACAGGGTTGCCATGATGCCTGCCAGATGGATGCTCTCAGAAATCAAATCCAACTTGATTATAAGCCCTGCAGCTAGAATGAAAGGTGGGGAAATGCTAAGCCTGGTGCTCCTTTTGCCATAGAATTAATGAGAAGAGCCATAGGCATCTAATGCTGCTAGGAGGGGCCATTCCCAAACTCCAGCTCTCCCTCAGTGGCTGCCCACCTGACTTTGCACTGCTATGGCAAAGACACAGTAGGTGGCAGAACCATGTCTACCACCTTTACCTCTTGCACCTGCCTAGGCACACACCTAAAGCTTGGACTTTGGAAAGAGAGCAGTGAAATGAAGTAAGGAAGAGAAAGCACAGCACAAATTCTGTTAATACCAAGTAGGCTTTTTCCTGGAAAACATCTGTGTCATGATAATACATTTGATTTTGTTTTCTTAGGCCATCGCAAAGGCAACATTATGATCATGTCTCATAAACCCATTCCTATTGTTTACTAGGTAATCAGCTAATAACATGAGAAGTACATTCCCAAAGAGGGGGATGGCTCGTTCCATTCAGAACTACAGCCTGCAAACCTTCCTAATCTACAAAACCCAATAGCTTCTCACTGACAACTAGGTCATCATGATGCATTGGCTACCATCAGCAATCCTGTGCCAGATGTGCCCTGCATCCATTGGAAGGACAACAGCAGGATTTACTAAGTTGCATTGGGATTTCTTAGCTGTTGGAATATCTCCTAGTACTGTAAGCAAAAGCATAACATTGATGAAAGAACAAGTAGCAGGATCCTTGCTATATGCCATAAAAACTGCAAACAAAACCACAGATGGGCTCTCAGGGGTATCAGGTCTATTTTTTCACCATCCCTTATGGTGGAATGGTAGAACAGTGGAAGGCAATAGCTTCTTTTACAAGCTATTAGATCCATCAGAAAACTCAGTGAATAGCCTCTACCTCCCTTGTTAGCAAGTCCTCTATGTTTCCAGCCAGCCACTCAGCAATGAAACTCAATGCCTAGAAGTGTAAAAGGATCATTTAGCTTGAAACCGATAACCCAACCTGAAGGTGCAGGTTTAAGCTCTTCTGTGTTGTTTGTTTTTCTTTTAATTTCTGTCAGCTGAGCAGCATTGTTTCTAAGCAACAGAAGAAAGCTGTAGTCCTGCGTGAAGCCATAGCCTAATTTCCCTGGCGCACAAACTGAGTGACAGAGGCAAGAGAAGAACAGCAACATCAAGAGGGAATTCCTCCTCATAGATACCTGAAGTCAAAGAGGCTCCAAACCCAGATCCTGAGGCCTATTCTAAGAGTTGACACAGGTAGTGCATGATTTCTTGTGTACATGTATGAGAGAGGATAGGGGGACAATATCCAGTAACACAGAGAGCTTACTAGGTAATGACATTACTTTGTGTATTATGGTGCAGAGGAGTGAAGCATGCGCTTTGATTTTACAATTAATTGGTGGGCCAGGTGCTGGCTGCTGTCTTTGCTGTGTCCTGTCAGGCCAGCTGTTACCTCATCTCTTCCCAGTTCATCCCCTCTTTGTACCACAGAGATCTGATTAATATATATACAGTGGGGAGAGCAAGCCATGTGCTAAGACACTCAGAAGTGGCAGCAGATCAGTAGATTGCATTATATGAGAGAATATACATCACTGTCATGGGGACGCAAGCAACCTGCAAGCTGACACTCAAGAGTGATGCTCATCCTAAATGGGCTCATTCTGCCCATTTCCCATTACCAAACTCCTTACCCTTCACTTTCAGTACTGTGTGTGTTGTCTTCTCTTTCTTGACTAGATTTTTCTCAGCTTCTATTGCAATCCCACCTGTGAAATGGTTTTGGTCAGATTTTTGTAGGGCATCTCAAAGTGTCCCATACTCTTTATCTGTGATTCAGATTTGCTCAGTGACAGAGGTACTTGGTAGATGCACTCTTCTCTCTCCTAGATCCCATTGATCTTATGTTACAGTGACAGCTACAGTATGGAAAGAAAACACCTGAAGAAAGAGATTGAAAAACTCCTGTAAGTAGTAACTACCCACAACTGCCTTCACTGCATTTGAGATGGACTTGTTTTCATTGCAAAGGGTTGTACGACCTAGCTGGATGACAACTGTAAAACTTTAGTCTGTTCTTGCTGGAAAGTATGAACAGACTTTGAGATGCTCTTCATTCTTACATGCAGTCTGAGGCCTGACTGCATATGTGACAGTAAAGATGTCACAGCCCAGAACTTGCTCTATGTCAGTGGGAGTGACCAGGGAGGTACAGAGTTCCTCCCTTGCAATGTAGCCAGTACAGCTCTGTCAGTAAGGGGTCTCCTAGTTCATGCAGCAGCATCTCATGCAGGAGTGCCCAGCTGACAGCTTCTAGGGGTTGTAAGCAGTGTCTGCTCTATTCCATAGAAGTCCTGTGCCCATCTTCCCTAGGACTGCTTGTATGGATCAGTAGTACTTAGTCTGACAAAGAATTGCAGAACCAGGCCTCCCCTGAACAATAACAAGCACCAGTGAAGCATTTTGTTCAGTCTCTTGGCTGTAGAGTGAAATCCTTCTGCGAGTCCCTAGACTTTAAATACTTTATTCATATTTGTATTTCTTCCTGTATTTTGGAGCCTTTGGGGAAGACAGCAGTCTGGTTTGAAGGAAGCTGAGATTAGCAGTGATGCAGAAAACTAACAGCTTTCCTACTGAGGTGTCTGTGAGAAACCCTGCATCAGATTCCTAGCCCTGAATCATGGCAAATAAAGCTAGTGCAAGACTGGGGCTAGGGAGTCATCTATTACATTTCTTATGCACTGGATTGCTTAGAACCAGTTGTAATTTGGAGTTACTTTCTTGCTTTAAGGGGAGATTATGTTGGCATCAGGCTACGAGAAAATGAATTTGATCCAAGAGGACAAAGGCAGCCCACCTTTCTAGATGACACGGTAATCAAACTTCTTACTTCCTATCCTCTTTAACTGCAGGGCTACTGAGAACTCTGAAGGATGGCTGTTTGGTACAGCTAAATAACCTGTTTCTACAATGATCAATAAAAGCCCGTTACTGAAATGAGTGTCTAAAGAGATTGACTGTGACTAACATCCAGGTGTAATATATCCAAGATAATTTAAGATTTTGCTGATTTTTCAGCAAGACAAAGGTCATCCACAGAGGACATTTGATAAAGTTCAAGTCAACTAACCAAAGCAAATTATTCACACACTAAAACTGTGTATAACAAAACATCTTTCATCTAAGCTGAGGAAGTCTTCCTGGGTGTATTTAAAACCCCTCAAACTTCAGCAAATGTCTTACAACTGGTAGGGTACCCAGTGTAGTTGAGACAATACTGGGCTCCAGCTCACATTTCCCTGCATTTCTCTGGTCTTTGTCATTCCCGAGTCAATCAATTACAGTAAAATAAAACACAAGTTTTTTCTGTCTTTCCAGGTCCACTACAACTTAGCCTTCAGTGTTGCTTTGCTGTGGCTAAGTGACTTGGGTGCTCAGACTACACTGACAAGAGAGAAAATGTAAGTATTGTAAAGCTAAAGCCCTGCTGTTGCAGTGGGTTACACCAGTGTGAAAATGGAGCAAAAGCAGCAGTGAGTTGAGCCTAGGACTATGTTTTGCATTTATAACACCAGGCTAATAATCTTCTTGTTCAAAACACCATACAGGAATTTTGCAGCTCGCAACAGATACATGTATCCCAATCGAATTGAGAGAGAAGCTATGATATTATCTTCATATGCCGGAATATTAATGGTAAGAGGGCAAGAAAGAGCAATATCTTTTTCTATATGGTACCTGTCTAGAAACACTCCCTGTACCCTGGATGTTTTTGTTCATTGAAAGCACAGTATACAGACAGTGCAAATATTACAAATCTGTCTCATTTTTATCAGGTAGCCATTAAGTTTTGCTCAGCCTTAGAAAACAAAATAGGCAGTTTCAGTAGGTGGCCCTATCTATGTATATAAGTTAATTATTTTGTATCACCCAATGTAAAATGGTGAGCAAGTTTCAGGACCAGATCTCAATAGATTTGTACTAGCAGCATGAAACAATACTAGAAGTTCACATGAAAACAGTTTCAGAGATCAAAGGAAGGGGATATGAGCTGGATTTCATACATTCACTTTAAAGAATACCACTTCTGAGAGCTGAACCTCTCTTTACCTGTCTTCACAGAACAGCATTCCTATTGAAGAGATCTTTGAGATTTACAGCATGAGGCCCCCAGCAACACACTGGCAGAGCTCTGCAAATGTGAGTGATTTGTTGGTTATTCAGCATCTCTGATGGAGGTCTGAGTGAAGATCTCTCTTACCTGTAGTGCCCTGGTCCAGCATGTAGTGCATTAGGGTGGCATTCTGGGAATGCAATCCACAGATATGGCTCTTCTCACACAGACTAAACACTGTTGAACTATTCCCTTCTCACATCTGCCATGAATGGCTTAGAGCCTTGTGGGTGGCCTTTCAGCATCATAATGAGGTGTAAAGCCTCCATGTGCAGTTGCAGTTATCCATGGGGTACTTCATCCCTGCTGCTAGTCTTGAGGGTATTTGTCTGTCAAAGCTGCAGAGTACAGCATATTTCTTAATTGCTTGCAGATCATATTGTGGGAGGGATCTAGTATTATAGCTACTGTTTATTCCAGCTCTCCCATACTAAAGAGACTTCATTGTATGGAAAGCAATCACTACTGTTAGACCAGCAGTTAGCAGTTGGGGATATGTGGATGATAGCTGGCAACATCCTATGATAAACTCTCCTGTATCTCCTTGTTACAGCAGAATATAAGCACTCAGGTAGTATTCAAGACCACAAGAAAAGTGCTTACTATATTTAACCTCTAGAGTTTGACCTCTTGATGCTTCCCTCATTACACCACCCACTGGAGTCAAAAACATCTAGCAGCGTAAGGGCTACTTATAAAATCCCTGCTCCATCTTTTTAGTCTAAAAAGTCACCCATTGCATGCTAGAATATTTGAATGATGTGCTCCTGGGTTTAGAGGTTTATGAAGGCTTTTTATTGGCATGCCTCTTTGGCTTAAATGCCTGGTTGACCACAGACTTAATAGTTCCTTTCTGGCCTGCACACTGGTGTGGGACTTTGCCAACCCAAGCAAACAAAATGCTAGTGCAGAGAAAGCAGACACATAAAAGCTCTTTGTCTTCAGTAGCTGACTTTCAGGGATATGATTTTGTTCTTCAAAGGGCAGAAGCATCTTGTTTGGCTCTGTTGTGCTGTCCCTCTGTTGGGCCTCTGCTGAAAATTATCCCCAGGCTACCAAAAAAAGAAAATGTCTATTTGGTCCATGCAAAACTGGATACAACAGACAAATGTAACTGAGCAACCAGATGGATACAAAAAACAAGCCTTTAGTAGACAAAAAGGAGTCATTCCAGCTTTACTGATCAGATCTCATCTTGGCCCTACAGAGATTCTACCATTTAAAACTCTTCAATCCTATCCTGCCCTGACACTAATACCTACACTTACCCCCAGTCTTAAAAGTTGTATCCCATTCCCAAACATACTTAAAAGGCTTTCAGCATCACATACCTTATAGAATCTACCCCAAACCTTTTGACATCATCTGCCCTTTAGATCTGAGAGAGTCCACCAACAGAGGTACCAGTGACTTCTAGCTTTGGCCATAACAATGGTAAGCTATTGGCCCCCTTCTACTGCCTAGACTAGTGTGCTACGAGCAATAAAGTGGAAGGAATCTCCTGCTGCATAAAGGCATCATGCATTTGGATCCTATAATATCTGTGCCTTTTAAAAAATGTTACATTTTAAACTCAAGTCATTTGCCCCTTTTGCTTTTGTCCCATTAGTAATAGCAAACTAGCTCCAGCCTTCTCTTTGAAGATAGCAAAAAGCTGAACTATTCACCTCCTCCTCTACCTTACAGTGCACCAGGGAGAGACAAGAAAAGATCAGTCCAACTACTCACAGCCACACTAAGATGTAACCCAGTTCCTGGGCCTTGGGCATAGTGCTTTACAGAGGGGCATTCCCACCAGTGTGCTGTAATTACCACTAATGTGGAGTGGGAAAGGAAGCTATGCAGGTCTGAGGAGATATAGGCTGCTTGCCTGTGTTCAGAGCAAGTGTCTCTAGCAGTATATCTTCAGCCACAAAAGTGTAATTGCCCTTTATGAAGAAAATAGGGGAGGTATTAATTCATGACTCAAGTCACAGGAAAGCATTCTGTATGGCCCAGCTATTTAACAAAAGAACATTTGTGCTGGGATATGTAGATTTTATTTTCGGTAACATAGACTTTATTGATGTTTCACAAGCAACCATTAAAAGTTGCTGTGGAATTGTAATCAAACTATAATGATGATTCACATGTAATTCACAGTGTTTCTGGCACACTTTACCTCAGTCATGCTTAGCCATAACATTAATCACAGCCTGCCAACGGGTGTCCAGAAAGGTCTAGAGCTACACTCCAGCTCAGTTACATGCATCAGAACAGCTTTGACTGTAACCTCTTAGTTGATTTTTCCCATGTCAAGAACTAGAAATGCCACTAGATGCCTGTAGGGGCATTTCACAACAGGTTAGTTGTCCCTCTGTACCTGGGATAAATGGGTGGATCAGCTCGCTCTCCTTTTGCTGTGAACATTACACTGTATGTTTTTACTGTCATGCTCCTTATGGGCAGGAATCCTTTTCCAAAAATACCCTGTGTTGGAAATTCCTAGAGAAATCTCCATTTTGAGTGCACACCATACACTGCAGAGGAGTGATGTTTTCATGGAAGTTTTCCAGTTATGCATGCTGTTTCCCATGGTGTGTTTTTTTGTGAGGTTTTCTGGGGGGACAGGGGTATAGTGGGTTTTTTAAGCTTTGGTTTATATTCCAGTGTTATGCAAGCAAAGACAAAGAAAGAACAGAAACAGTCTTTCTGTTCATCTTGTTTTATGGTGCACTTGCCTAGATCCTGTCCCTAGTGGACTCAGGGATACTTCCTGGTCATGAGGTAGCAAAGCTGTAAGATTTTCTGAAGAGGAAGATAAGCAGTGTTATCGGTATCTCCAGTTTCTATTTCAGCCAACAACATTGCTTAATTTTAATCATGGGCTTAAGATCATTCCCACTGTATGAGAAAGGAACAGAAATGCTTTGCTGAATTTGGAAACTAAGGGTACTTTCTTTTGTAAAGCCCTAATTAGTTTAAGAGGTTAAATCTACTGGTTTTGTTAACAGTAACTCTTGGAGCACAGCTTACGCCTCCTTAAGGAGTCCTAGACTCAAAGACCTGGAATCCAGCCCACCTCAAAATTCAGTTTCTGTGGATCTGCCCTCCCACCGCAACCCATTTCCCAGCACAGTAAAATGGTGGAGATTCCTTTTATCCTGCATCACTTTTGAAGCCTTGACTTAGATCTCCTTGAAAATCAAGCACTAGCTTTACCAAGATCTATAGACACTTAGGGAGCGCTCACATCCTAGTGGGATTTAGGATCCAGAAGAGTTCTAATTCATGAGAAGGGACATCCTAGCCTGAGATGGACATAATGGTTGCTATCCCGACTGCCTGCTGCTTCTCAGAGCGTCCTACCCCATTGTCCAGACATTACAGGAGCTGCTGCATGAACAGCTGAGCAGCCACAAGCTGCCTGCCAGGATGTTGTAGATCACAATCCTCAGGCTGCACCAGTACACACAGGCCTATAAAATGCAGCAGTTCAGCTACTGTGTGAACAACTGAAATGTCTGGGCAGCAGGGATGGGCACTGCAAGAAGCTGGGTAGGCCAAACAGCCAGGGCAAAAACTGCCAGCAAAGCTATGCTCATTTATCCATCAGGACCTCTGAAGCAGTTATCTTTCTGCTGACCACAAAAGAGTATGCCCATTTGTCTTAGCACATAGTTTCTGCAGACATACTAATCTATGAATTTTTGTCCTTCCAGGACCACTGGATTCAACCTTTCAAGCTCTCCCTGCATCCATTTGCCATGCTGACTGCCCCTGAAGCTGCAGAGTATGCCTGGAAGCATAGTAAGCACGTTTCACCCCAACTCCCACAAGGCCAAGGCAGGGGGACAAGGGGCAGCTGTACCTGGCACAGCAGAGCCACCAAGTTGCAGCCTGCTGAGCTCCAACAGTTGCACATGGAAAGAATAGAGTAAACCTTGGTGTCTGCCTATTCTCTTGCAGGGTGGGGAACAGGTGTTTTCTCATTGTAGCCTAGAAATAGTGTGTCACTCAGGCTCCTGAAGTTCATGACAATTGCAAAAGGAGTATTTTCCTCAAGTTGAGGTAAACAATAAGGTTACACATTTCTAGTAGAATCAGCCTTCATGTCTGACAGTCACTTGTTTGTTCTTAAATTTGGACTAATACTAGGACTTTTCCAAAGGTTAGTTATGCTACTGGGCAGTGAAAGAGCCACCTCCCTCCCTTCCCTCCTGCTTCTCCAAGTGCCACAAAAATGAGAGCAACTTCAAGAGCATTAGAGAATTTGAAGCTGGGACCTCTTACCTCCAGCCTTGTATTGCAACTGATCCCATGCAGTAGGTCTGTAAACCAGCCTGGTGGCACTCTGTAAGCCCAAGGTGATACAAGGCTCTTTCTCCCTCCCAAGGCACCAAGTACCAGACAGCAACAGCATATCAAAAGACCGACTCTTGTTCAGCAAGGAGCACTAAAAAAGACAGCAAGCAACTGATCAGAGGAAAACAACAGGTTTACAAAGTAGGTCTGAAGAATGTCACAACCCAGTAAAACTGTTTTTGCAACACTAACACTGAATGTCACAGCTAGAACAGCACCTCAGATCACCCAGAGCCCACAAAGCCTTTCTTGTTTGCCTTTCTCGGTACTCTAGCATGAGATGTTTCACAGTAGCACTAATTTATAATATAATGTCAATCCTAAATTGGACTTTCACAACAACTGTATCATACCTTGGCAGGAGGTGTCACTCATGAGCTGGGAAGTCAACTCCAGTAATATTCAACATACACATGGAAGGCACTCTTCTGGCTAATATCCTTGCAAAATACATTCACTACTATCACTTTTAGGTTAAAAAAAACAGTTGAAGACTAAGTTGAAGACCTGACTCCATGAAGAACCCAGTAATGTCAGTTTAGACTCACATGTACATGAATTAGGCTCTGCCATTCTATTTGTTCATGATTTGCTAAACCCTATTGTTTGCTGTAGCTCCACTGAGCTGGAGAGCCAAGAAAACATTCCAGCAGCAGGGCCAGATTTGACCAAGTAGAGGAAAGGGGCTCCCCCACAGCCCTGAGTTCAATGTGCATCACATGTCACACAGCAGGAGGGAAGCTGATCTGCCATGCAGTCCCCATCCCTCCTGATGGATTCAGCCCTCCATGCTGTGCTTGTGCTTATTAACATTTGCATCCTGCAGGGAGCTACAGAAGCAAAACAAGGAATATCTCTGGAGAAGCCTGGAACAGATTCAAAGGCAAGGAATGCAAAGGAAGCAAAGACATAACAGAGACCCAGACTTCATGTGCCTCACTTAGCCATATGTGAGCTAACTGACATCATCTACCTTAGCTTTGGTAATACATTTACAACTTGTGTTTTGGGGGTTTTTTTGTTTGTTTTTAAATCTTAGCAGTCATTCCTTCCTTCCCACCCCTCATATCTTGTATCAAAGACTGACATTCCCTCCTCTACCCTTAGCCACCTCTCTCCTGCTTGCCTGCCAGTGTGTTGGGAGCTTACAGTTTCCCAGGGCATCCCTACTGCTTCTCAACCCACCATGCTATTTTTACAGAGCCAGAGAGAGGATGCAACACTTCAAATGCAGGGAATACGCACTTCATCTTGTCCACAGTGCTGTACAACTCCCACACATGATCCAGAGTGGGGCAGGAATGAGCTTCCCTGCATGTGACATGAGGGTTGTGCCTCTCAGGATGATCTCATTTTCTTCAGCTCTTCCCTTTAACAATCCTGCTTTCTTATTTCCTTAAAGGACTCTGCTAAAGAAAAAGCCTGTCCCTGCAGTGCCAGTGTAGCACTGAAGCCTGTCTTCCATTCCCTATTTGTTGGTCTCTAGTGGTTTGCCTCTTACATCCAGGCAGTGCTGCCGAAGAACACTGCCCATTTCCTAGATGTGCTGTCAACCCTCAACTTTGTACTAAATCTACCTTGGGATAAGAGTTGGGTGCACGTGGTTCTTCCTCTGGCTGGAAGCCTGGGCACAGCATGGGGTGTTTCTATAGGACCTTTTTCTACTTAATTCCATTGAAGTTTCAGGGCTCAGTGGGGTAGTAGAAGTGTTCACTGCTGAGAGGTGTGTTTAACTGCAGGTTATAGAGACTTCATTACCCAGAGCTCTTTACATATGAAAATGATAGAAATGAAGATTCCCAGCTACTTCTAGCCATGGGATAGACATCCATCCAAAGTATGGTCATATGTTGTAGCAGCTCTATTAATCCATGCCTTGGAGATGGTCCTGTACTCTAATGCAAAATGTCTGCTATAGGAAAAAACCAATAAATGTTTGTGAAGCAAAACCATTTTTCTTCTGCCCACTGATTCTCAGCCCCTAGGCCTATTTATGGAGATGCCATAAGGCAGCACTACACAAGAAAGCCTGGGAATGGTTAAACTTAATCAGGGATTCAAAGGGCCTTTTAGAAGTCCTCATGGACTTAAAGCTTGCTTTCAACTCACCAGGTTCACAGGTTTTTTTTAACCTAACTTATCACAAGTTTCCTGTTAAAATCAGTCTAAAAAACAGTTGCAGTAAACACATGTCCTTCCAGTTCTGAGCTGTTCATGGGGAAAGACCTAACCACAGTTTGGTACATTCAGAAATTACAGATTGACTAGTGAGTCTTTTTGTTGATATTGATGGGGCTTCTCAGCTATACCATGCATGCCCCCCACTTGCCTTTCAAGCCATGTGAGCCAAAACTCAAGGCCTAAGGAGTCCGATGAGAAGGCTAGAGGGGACCTAAGATCAACAGCAACATCACCCTCCCTTACACAGAAACTCTTTAGCCATAAATTTCTGCAGCATCAGCTGTTTTGGCCTGGTTAGTTCACTCTGCAGGGAGCAGGATTGCTGGAACACACCATCCAATCCCATTTAGCAGTTCCTACCTCTCCTCCATGGCCTGTGTTCACTGCTGGGACAGGCCTGCCCTGTCACATTCAGCACAAGCTCATTCCTGGAGCTCAAAGCATCCATCAGCTTCTAAACAGAGGCTTCTCCTAAACAAATTCAGTAGAGCAGTAGGCAGCCAGGACATGAGCAAATTTCATTCCAACTCAAACAGCATCAGTCTGACCTCTTGAAAACCAAAGCAGAGAGATATTATACTTTGAAATGGGGTCATTACAAGAGGGGAGAAGGGGATATTGCTGCTGAGCACGTGAGTAGGAGAACAATGGCAAGGAGGCAGTTAAGATTAAGCAGCTAGAGAGAGAGATTAACATCTCATGACCGATTTGTGTTCACTGACCTGCAATAAACCAATAAGACTTCAACAAATAAGTGATTAGCCATGTTATTCCTGTGCTGTCTTTGCTATTAGAGTACTGCCATGGTCTTCACTGTTCATTGGCTAATACTTCCCGGTTTTTATAGATAAGGCTGGTAGAGTTAAGAGCAGTAAGCAACAGAAATCTTGCTATGCTGATAAGCATAAAAAGTGTTTCATTTTCAGAGTGCAAGTACCTCCCCCTTTGCTACTCCCTCCCCTGTTGGCTGGGTGGCATTTGATTGTCTGCACACAAAAAAATCAAGCCCAGCAGATCAGGTGGTTTGCTGTTCACATATCCACATTTTCAGACAGCCAAAATCAGGGAACAGAAAGGTGCTTGTAGATGTGTGACATTAAAGCACTGTGACAACTTTGCACTCCCTTTCTGTATTAAGTATTTCTTACACACTCACACTGCCTGTTGCCAGTTCCACTGAGTCCAGGTCAACAACCCAGCCAGCAGACAAAAATCAAGCCCTGAACGGTGTACTTACAGTAATAGCAACAATACATCAACTCAAGTGCAACAGTCAGGCAAACATCACAAGGAAATCCAACAGGATGGAGGCAGGTGGTCTGAGGTAACCCAGAAAGCTCAGAAAAATAAGGCAGAATATACAATAGAGGACAGGAGGATATCATCTAACCTGTTTGGAATTGGTCAGTGCACATTAGCCCCTGTCACTTAATAAGGATACAATTAAAAACAACATCAGTGAAGTGGTTCGTGATAGAAGGATGTGAAGGTTTCATATTTCCCCTATCCATTTCCCCAGAAGACACTCTTGTCTTTTTCTTTTCTTGCTACAGCACTGAAAGCCCTTTTCTTTGGCTTGAAACCTTGTAAGCAAAGCTGCTCTCCACTAAGTCTCCAAACTTTGCCTTGCTCTCCCTCCTTACAGCCACAAACACTCATTTGTTCCACTGGAGGTGGAGACTGCAGTTGCAAATAGAGATCTTTTAAATAAATTAAATCTACAAAGGTGTTCATCTGCATGCCAAGTTAACTGATGAATCATGTTGACAAGGTCTTTACATGCTTGAATGAGTTTCCCCAAATACATAAGATTATAAATCTGGTTTTGGAGTGCAGTAGTTTCTTTTGATCTGAAGCCTCACCTACTGGTGATATAAGATATTTGTATAACCAGCTTTGCATATTCCATGAAGCAGTTTGTTTTTAAAAGTCTAAGACTTAAGTGCAAGAAAATCACAATCAGAATAGAACAAGTCAAGTTTTGTTCCAGCCCTGCACCAAACAAGAAAAAAAATTACAGTGGAAGAGTTCTGAAACAGAGGAATACAGTTTTTTGTAACCTACTAGCTGTGTTCTAGTGTTAAAGCACTCTGCTGTAGCATTAAACAGCAATCCTTCTTGGTTCCAAATAGAGAGCAACTTGAGTTTAATGCAGCTTGCTCCCTTTGAATTTTTAAAGCAGACTTCCAAAAGGAAAAAATTGAACCAGGTGACCCAAACCGATTTGCAATGTTAGCCAGTAATTCAGACACACTGATAAACATCTAATAAGAACCATTTGATTTTAATCTTTTTAGTCTTCAGGGATGCAGCAGTTAACCACACAAAAGAAAGGGACTGAAACTTTTAATCACTATTTCCTCCTAACACATCTGTGTTAAAATCTGTACACAATAGAAGGGATTAGTAGGCAAAAGCTAC
The DNA here is from genome assembly GCF_028858705.1 of Grus americana. Lineage (NCBI taxonomy): Eukaryota > Metazoa > Chordata > Aves > Gruiformes > Gruidae > Grus > Grus americana. Next base: position 27,770,191 of record NC_072857.1, read on the forward strand.
CACCACCACATGAGATGGAGACTTCTCCTGTTTCCAGGATAAAGCAGGCAACAAAGTATTGAAATTGAAGGAAAGTTCATCTGCTCTCATAAAAGAAAAGATTACCATGGGACAAACGTAGGCAAGAGGTAATCAACACAGAGTAGGGAAGGAGAGGAAGAGACCTACACCAGAAACTGCTCAAGTCTGCTGAGCTTGATAGCTTTCAGGCAAAGAAGGTTTTTTACAGAACCTTTCTTGTACACACATCCCCCATTGGGGCAGGTGCACCACATGAAACAGTGGATACTATCTGAAAGTGTAGTCCATTCCACAGTTACACAATAATTCACTCACACATAGCATCAGCAAATGCAGCCCAAAACCCAGAAAAATAAGTCTCACATGGTAAATGCAATATATGCCATAATTACAATAAAGACAAAACATGACAGCTCCCCACAGCTTAGAATGAGCTCTCTTGTGTTACTTTTTGCAGATGCAGCATTACAACTATGGTATATAAAAGCAACCACAGTGTTTGCTCACAGGTCTCAGCTTTCACCTCAGAAAAATGCCAAAAATGGGAAAGGTAAGCAGAAGCCCCAGTATGCCAGGATCCCGCTCTGACACACACACTGGAATGGACCATGAGTCTTTGCAAATGTTTATATTGCATATCATTTTTTATGAAGAGCTTCTGGGGCCACTACTATCGAAGTAACAGTGACCATCTTGACCTGCAGTCCTATGTGAAACAATGCAATTCCATCTGGGTGGAGAAAGGCAGCTGAATGATTTATGAAAGCTCCAATTACTCAGGACACCAGTAGTTTTTAAAAAGGTGAGACTATCCTGATTCCCAGAACTGGTTCAGTCTGCAACTCCATCAGGTCTTGTCATGTAATCCTACAAGTTTAAGGCCAGGTTGGATGAGACTTTGGGCAACCTGGTCTAGTGGAGGGTGTCCCTGTCCATGGCAGGGAGTTGGAACTAGATGATCTTAACATCCCTTCCAACACAAACCAGTCTATGAAATGAGTTCTGCTTGGCAGTGTATCACAGTAAGAAATTGGGTATAGTTTATCCTTTAAGAATATAGTTATACAGTCTCTTCAAGTAACTCAAGAGACAGGCAAAGCTCAGTAAGGCAATGCAGAGTTTCACTGGAGATGAAGAAAATCATCTTTTTAATATTAATGCTATTTCCAGGGCCTGCTCATAACTTGGAGATGCTAAAAGAAAGCCAAGTGACTATTTCTAGATAGAGAATGTTTTTACATTGCCCAGGGAATGGCTAGCAGGGCCAGCTGATACAGAGTTCTGCTGTGGGCTGATGTACACAACTTGCTCATGACCATACTATGTTATGATTCTATGACACAATGTTCTGGTTTCAGCTGAGAGAATTGTTAAATCAGAGTTGCAATGGGTACAGCTTTCCTAACACAAGAGCTGTGTTGGTTAAAATCGGACAAAGAAGTAATACTTGCTAAAGTACTTCTGTGGTTAGTAAGATATACTGTGTAGCATAAGCCATAGCAGCAGGAACACTCCACATGCCCATGCTTCACATAGTTCAGTTTGCCACACAGCAATTGCCTGCGCACTCATATATAACAGGAGCATATGGAATAACATGGTAAATGTCTCTGAGCATAATTCTGAAAAGGCCACCTTATTCATGCCTGGTCACAAGTAAGCACCACAGATCATCTCAAAGTCACATGAACACATTTTCTCCTGTTGTCACAATATAGAGTCCTTATAAATTCCATTTCTTCAAATCATAAAGCATCCTCCATTTACTTCCTACCACACATGTGATCATACCCATTTACTGACACTCCTGAGCTACTCCATATGGGTAAGAATTAAGCCTCCTCTATTAGCTTCAGAAGAGCAAATCTCTTCACAATTACAGAACAATTTCTCTGCACATAGTAACTGGGAAAGTTGCCTTTTTCTGTATGTCTGTCTTGTTCAGTAATGTCAGAATCAGATTTCTGTCTTTCCTACATTTTTGCTGTTTGCCACTGCAGAATTCTTTTTCCCACAAGAGTCAGTTCTAAGAAGAGGAGCTCCAAGTCCAAACATTGGAGCTCACTGATGATTGTCCATCAGTCCATATCCCTGAGATCCACTCCCTCAATGTTTTAAGATGGCTCTTGGATCTTGTATGGAATGCCCAACTTTGGGAGCTGACAGTATTACTGAAACCAGGGTAATACAGAAGATTCCTTGACTGGGGTGCGGTAAATGCAGTAAAGTTCTCTTTGCAGAGGATGGCTGACTTGCACTGAATTATTGCTCCCATGCTAAATAAACAGTGAATGCATTCCAAAATCCTTGTTCAAATGAACGTTCCTTTAGTACTACAAACAAATTAAAGTTGTGCAGTCCAGAGGGAAATCCAATTTCTCTCACATTTTAGGGGGGAGAATACTTTAAAAATATTCACAATTATCCAGCTGTTCCACAATACATAATTTAAATAACTGTTAAAGGTCCAACTGCATATTGCTAACCCTGGTAAGTATAGAGCTCCTAGGTCATTACTCCATAGCTATTAATGGGAAGGTCTCATTCCTTCATCTGAGTTTTCCCCAGTTTCACAAGTTTTGATCTAGGAATAGATTCTAGCTCTAAACTTACCAGAGTTAACAATATGCAGTTGGACCTTTAACAGTTATTTAAATTATCATGTCCTGTGGAACAGAAAAGTCAGTCCCATTAATAATTATATCCAGTGACGTACTGACTCAGGAGGAAAAGGACAGAAAGATGCAGGGGGACTCAGAACAAGGTGAACACTATTTGGCATCAAATTCTTCATGCAAACAAGCTGCTCCATGCTACCACCAGTCCAGCAAAGCTTTCCAGACTTATCCCAGCTGATCCCTCCAGAAAGAATTTTTCCAGATCCTTAAATCACACTCCCTTTATACAGCATGTTTTAGTGAACCTGTACTTCATGAACTAGATGTTTAGCTGGTGTCAATCACCCTCCTCTACTAACTTGAGAACTGCACTATCTGCTGCAGCAGGAGATTGAGTCAAATCCCTCAATTGCCAGGCTATTCTACATGCAAAAGGAAATCAATAAGCATACTAGTGTGGGTTAGAAATAGGACAACATCTTGTGCTGGAAAAAGTCTGTTGCAGCTTTAATTCTCCTTCAAGTACTTATGCATATGCCTACTAATCATCACTGAATCCTGTGCCAGCAGGCACTCTGTGCAATAATGAATGAGAGCCATAATAAAATATAACAAAACACACTTAAGGGATCTCACGACTTAGCATAGCTCTTCTCATTTAGGTAGCGGAGTCTAGATTTTTTCTTCCAGGCGTAGTTAGGCAAATGTACTACTGCTCTTCAGCAAGGTGCTGGAGACTTTTGGAAAGAGAAACCAGTACAGAGAGCACAGAACTATTAGGACACTCTGCAACATTATCTAGTACATGTTTAATTTTAAATAATTTCACCTGGGGTCTAAATGGTACACTTTGATTTTGTTTTGCCTAGTAATCATTCTAATAATGGAGTCCTTCAATAAAACCAAGCAACTTCTACAGCAGTTAGGTAGGCTACTTAAAACTCAGATCTCTACTTGCTAATGTCAGAGACCTCATTTAGCCATTATTTCACACTCACATGACCCATCAGTAATAGCCTGCTAGTGATCCTCACCAGCCTTTCCCTGACAACACTGAAGAGGAAAATAGAACTGTTCTTTACCCTTCTCATCCTCTCTTTTGTACACAGGACACTATCTCTGCCTTCCTGTCTGTCCTTTACTGCACAAAGTAGGCTGTTCAGCTGCTGCAAATGTCCGCTGTACATAGGGACATCATCCTTCAGCCAGAGAAGTGGAGCATGAACAATTCCGCTCTCAAGTCAGAGGTGTGAAAAAGCATGTTTCCTCTTGTTCACAAATGCCTAATATTGTACATTTATAGGAACTGCACAGTGTAAGTAATACATGTGTTAGCATGCTAACCCAAGTGTGCAAAATAACACAGCAGTTCAAGCACAGTATCTACTTGCCTGCTTAGAACAGGGAACCAAAATGTTTCATTTGCCTTCAGCAAGAATAAAGAAAAGACAGACCAGATCCCCAGACAGCAATTAACATATGCCTACTACTCCAAAGTATCTAGTTCAGTTAGTGCAATTGAGAAACACGGCTACATGGTGATGTTAGGTTATACGCTGGCATTCCTTTGGTCAAAGGCAAGAATGAACAGAAATATACTAGTCAGTGATCAGAGCAATAGTTAGGATGTCTGGATTGTTGACTCTGCTGTGTCCTAGAGTTTGGGGATGGCTAAACCTCTCAAAATGTCTCTACCTGAGACAGGAATGGTGCCAAGTCCTAGTTTTTAAGGAGCACAGAGAGGTTTTACTTGCTTTTGTTTGCAAATGCTCAGAAAAATCTCAAGCAAACATTAAAAACAGGAGTGCTAGAGGGAAAGAAGCACTGGGAATTCAGAGAGCATCCAAGTTTTTGCTAACAAGTCTTCTAGGTTCATGTAGCTTGTTTTATGGTTGGTAGCAGGCACTACAGTTGCTGGCATGCAAGGTATGTTTCTCTACACAAACACTTACTGCTATTTTCAGATTATCCCTATGCTTGAGTTTTTCTGGGGTGCAAAAGCAGTCAATCTCCACAAAAAAAGCTGTCATAACAGCATATTAGTTGAAGGCAGTTGGAACAGATGTAAATAACCAGACTTCTCAGGTCATGGATACTATTCAGCTAACAAGATATTTTGGCTCCAGAGTTTTAAGATCAACCCACAGCCCTTCCTGCAGTGCATATCCCATCTGTGGCATAGGGTCCTGGGAGGGAAAAGTCTACAGGATTCAAGAAGCTGGATGAGTACTTGAAAGACAAATCCACTGAAGGTTATTGACCAGAGAAAAAGCAATCTCCTGCTCAGGAAACCCCTTGAGCTAAAAATACTTGAGGTCTTAGTCTGAATGAAGCATTATGTATTTGTTTCATATCTACCTTGGTGCCTATTCATGGTCACAGTTGCTGCCAAGTTACCTGACTAGCAGAACTGCCAGTCTGACCCACAATAACTACTCTGTATTTGTAGCTACAATAAGAAATACACGCATCACTGCCCCTACTCTGTTTTCTCAAGTTCTAAACTTCATCACCAAGCACAGTGCCCACTGTATTAAGCTATGAAGGACCATATGGGACCCAAAAGACAAGCCAGCTCCACAAAGCAAGCATGACCACAGAAAGAACAAAAAAGCATTAACACTTCCAAGCCTGTCAAAGATCTTTGAGAAATGCAAGCACAGGCCTGTACACAGAAGTTGTTCCTGTAAGTGAATTCAATTGCTTCGCTTTAGCCATCAGGAAGTTATTTTTCATGCAAAGAAAGCATGAAGGTAGGTATTCAGAAACAACTTCTAGACTTAAATTCACATTCTTCCCTCAGTCTGTTTCCAGTGTTAAAGGCTACAATTTCCTGGCTGAGTGTCCTGGTTTCAGCTGAGAGGCTTGATTTTCTTCATAGTAGCTAGTGTGGGGATATGTTTTGGATTTGTACTGGAGACAGCATTGATAATACAGATGTTTTTGTTCCATGGAGCTATTGTTGAGCAGGGTTTACACAGGGCCAAGGCCTTTTCTGCTTCTTGCACTGCCCTGCCAGCGGGATGGCTGGGGGTGCACAAGAAGTTGGGAGGAGACACAGACAGGACAGGTGACCCAAACTGACCAAAGGGATATTCCAGACCATATGACATCATGCTCAGCTTTTAAGGAGCTTGGGGGAAGGGGGGGGGGGGGGGCGGCAGCGGCTGCAGCGTTTAGAGTGATGGCATTTGTCTTCTCAAGTAACCATTACACATAACAGAGCCCTGCTTTCCTGGAGATGGCTGAACACCTGCCTGCCCATGGGAAGTGGTGAATGAATTCCTTGCTTTGCTTGTGAATGCGGCTTTTGCTTTACCTATTAAACTGTCTTTATCTCAACCCACAAGTTTTCTCACTTCATCTTTTCCAATTCTCTCCCCCATCCCGATGGTGGGGGGGAGTGAGCAAGCGGCTGCATGGTGCTCAGCTGCTGGCTGGGGTAAAACCACGACACTGAGGAAGCACCTCCAAGAGAAGCTGACAGTGATACCATTTACAACTCCCATTAGAAGCACAACTGGAGCTGTGTAAAAAACAGGCCAGCTAAAGATTTGCCCCTGAAGTTTTGTAGCTTCATAAAATCACCATACAAGACTCCTAGTGAAAGACACATGCAAGAAAGCACAAACATGTAGCATTTTGGTTGAACAAGTAGTCAGTGAGACAAAAGAGCCACTATTGCTCCATGCAGTATGAGCAGGAAATATGAAAGTGGCACTGCCCATGATAGGATTTTGTGAAGGTTAGTTCAAAGGTGGGTGTAGAAAGAGAGAAAAGGCAGGCAAGCAGGAGAGAAAGGAATGGTCCCTGGAAAAGCCCAAGTTAGAGAAATATTTTAAACTCCAGAAGAGTAACTCAAATCTGTGTTTATCTTTGTCCTTTGAAAAACAGTCTTGGATTATTATATTTATTTCAAATAACATTTCCTTGATATTTTAACATTGGTTTGTACTTTGGCCTTGTAATTACTAGACGGAATGGAAAATACTTTAAAGGCCTGATCTAGCACTGGTAGCACAAAATTTTTACTCAGGTAAAGTCCCATTACTCAAATGGGACAAATCAAGAAAAAATTTCCTGCTATAACCCAAAGATGATGAGCAGCAGAATAACTTTACCTAAATAGCCCCAGAGTACATCAGCTTCAGCCTACCCTTCCAATAAATTCAAAACAGCTCTGACTTTGAGGCTTCCTATTGCCCAGAATTCTAAAGACTATTGCAATGTATTGATTGACTAAGAACTGCACTACATCACATGAAATAAGGGCCCAGAACGAACAGAGTCCTAAGCATCTTTGGGATTAATCAGATCAGACTGAAAACTTACCACAGTGTTCTTCATAAACATTTTTAAGTTCAACTGCAATTAAAATTTCTTCAGTTGATGAAATTACTATGCTGCTTCATTTTGCATCAATGACTCATACCTGACCTCCAAACAATCTGTATATCTCAAGTGAAACATTTCCCCATGCAGATTTAAAAAGGCTCTTCTGTGCCTTAAACAAGTGGTATCCTTCCTTCAACTTCTAGTCTCTTTATCTATGAACTCTGAATTACATTAATATAGAATTTCAGCAGTGAAGCCTGGATAGATGTAAGTGTCTGTTTCCACACATTTCTTATTACATCATTTTCTCTTATATACATACTCTTACTGTTAAAGGAAACAGGCAGCAATACCTAGTCTGAAGGCTTTTGAAAATCAGGACAGTTTTTATTAGCATATTGTGAAAACTGGTTTACAATATCACCACTGGTAATCCATATACATTAAAAACTCTTTGTCTCATAATCAGGGAAGAGACACACATTAAAATAAAGTGACATGAAACAATTCTGCTGCAGCATTTCCAGAACTTTTGCTTGCACATGTTCCATCAGTAAAATAACAGAAAGATTGCTTGACCAACCCTTTACTCTGATCCTCTGCTTACTGACTGTAACAAAAACATTGGTACCCCACAGACTACTGCTATTGCCTTGTGTTCAGAGAATGACAACAGAGAAAGGGAGAGGAAAAAACATTCTCTTTACTGAGCAAAAAATTCTCTTTTATCCTATTCCTGTGGATGCAGCACTGAATTCTATATAAAGGACTGCTGACTCCTCCTGCACGCTGAGGTTTCACAGCTAAACCCTAGCAAAAAATGGCTAACGTAAGAATGGCTGAGTGAATGGAGCACTGACAAACAACCTAGTACATGCATAGCTCCTTGTAGGCAAGTATGTTTGCAAGCATGGTTTGTTGGTCTACCAACAAATCAGGAGAGGGGAAACCCTGAGTGGTTGTTTTATTATCTAGCTCTTTGATAAGTTTCCTAAAGAAAGCCTATAGCATACTTAGAAGCTTTCAAATGCCAAAACATTTACATAAAATTTGTTTTTATTTTTCTCTCTGGCTAGCTTCCCTTTGACAGTTGCTCAAACCTAAAGATTATATATTCTTGGACTTTAAAGATGTACAGGAAAATAAGGTTGAAGGACTCTATTCCAGAAAAATGAGAGGAATGACTTCAGAGACAGGATATTGGAGTCCATGGATAACTGCCCTTCTCTCCAGGATGACTTTCACTACAGGGACATAAAGTCTTGTAACATACTTGACCAAAGCTGGGTTTTCTATGAACAGCCACACTTCCAAGGACAGTGGTACCTCCTGAGGCCTGGTGAGTACAGGCAATTCACCAACTGAGGTGTCATGACTGCCAAAGTTGGATCCTTCCAACCAACAGCAGATAGCTCCTAAACAGCATTTTCCTAAGCCATATGTCAATGAGTAGTGCCATTCGTACTTTATTAGGGCCAAGGAGTTTGAGCCTACATGGCGTAGGCTACCTCTTCTTGCAATGCTTTTAGCCTTTGATTTAAAAGCCCAGCAGAGTCAGAAAGTGCCTCGACTACAGTGGGCTTCAGAGCTTGTGCTTGTTTTAGTAGTAGAAGTAATTCCCCTGAAGTCAGTAGAGATGAGCTGGTAACACCCAAGCTCAGAGAAAATCTGCATCTAAATTGCCAAGCTGAATTTTTATCTGCAGTCTCAAATGAATTTAAAAAGACCATCTAGAAGAAAAATATTATTTCAGACCTTAGAGGAAACAAATTAAATACATTCTTCATTTATGACAATGAAAATCCAAAAAAACACCTGTAACTGAGTCCATGGGACCAAGTCTGTGCTTGAATTTATTACAGAGTATACCTTACATCTTGAATGGCCCCACAAAAGTAATGTCCTCAGTAGTTCTTCTGTGACTAGACTGGCAAGTTCACTACCACAGTTCATCACAGAGGTACTATATACCAAGCCTGCAGCTGTGACACTAGATGACTTAGGGCAGTATTTACCATCTTTATTAATAAGAATTATTTCTGTCAATGACTATTTGTAATGCTACAGATATCAAAATAAATCTCAGTTCCTTTTTTTTGCTTTATGATAAAAAACAGACCTTGTGCCCAATAGTTCCTGCTACCATTTGGCATTAAGTCCAGAGTTCTGCACAGGATTGCCTTGCTCCCACTTCCAGCTCAAGGCCTACACTACACTTTTGTTTAGCCAGGACCTCACACTGTAGGCATGAACTCATGTTGACCCTCCATAGCACAGAGAAGTAGCAACTTTCCCTAGAGTCAGAAACCAGAAGAGAGACCCATTATGTTAAGGAGTCTACAACCCATCAGTGTGTGAGTGGTCCCCCACAAGACTCACACATACTTTAACAACACACCATTTACACAACGCTAAAGGATCTTTAAAACTCTGTTTTCAAGTTTTAGGACACTAGCCATGATTCAGGTCTGTATACCCTTTCTGTGTCAGGAGTTAGGCTAGCAGAGTCCCCAGGGATTCACAAGAGCACAGGGAAGGGCACAGCCCCGGTTTCACCCCCCACTCAGAAGCAAGCACGGTGCTGCAGCCACACCTAACTTCTGTGAGGCCATAGTGCTAACATTTTGCAGGATCCCACCTCTAGCAGCAGTTGGAGCTTTCCTAAGCCCATTTCCCTTTAATCACTTCGCTTTATTTGCGTTCTTCCCCTAACCAAGAGGGGATAGGCCCCAAGTTGCTAAATCAGCCGTTCTTGGGTCAACCTTACCCTGTCAACTGAGAGGGAATTAAGTTCAAACAGATTACTAGAGACTACCAACACCTACACATCCTTAAACCTTGTTTGCTGCCATGGTTGTTTTTTCCCCTGACACACTGATTGCTTTCAGGAGCCATGCTGCAGATTCAGATCTGCTGAGCACTGCAACATAATGAAATCATTCATTAAGCAACTTAACTAGAGCAGAACAATTTAAGTGCAACTATGGTAACTTCACTGATCACTGGTGATAAGATGGTAGACAATATGGGATGGCTTACTTCAAGTGAAAAGTCAGTTTGGGGGAGGAAGGAGAACACTTACAATGCAATCTTGGGCAGTAACAACTGATCTCTACAAGCATCTGCAAAACAAAGATGCTGTAGCATGAGTCTACACATGCTAGCTCTTCCATAGCTAACCTAAGTCACAGCAGAGAGGGGCAGTTCTAAGACTGAATACCCATCCATGAATCTTTACTGGCCATTAAGAGTTTTAAGAACCCAGGCACACCAAAGCATATAAACACATACTATATATTTAGTCTGGAAGAATCTTTAAGATGTACCCTACACAAGAACATTCCTAGCACAAGTGCAAACTTAAGGCCTGTGGTAAGGGAGCCTATGCTACAGAAAAGGACCAGAAGAGATTCAAGTCACTGCCTAGGCCTTTTACAGCAGGGGATTTATTACAATGAAGATCCCATGTAGAAACAACCTGAAAGGACAAAGAAGGACAAAACCACTCACAATGGTCCCAGGCTACCCTGGGGTAAATTCCTTCCTGAATTTAAGCATGGTGAATGGTTTAACCTTGCATATATGAAAGCAGAGCAGCCAGGGTCCAGAGGGACTTAATGCTATTAGCCAGACCATCATCTCCCTGCTTTAGCTGTGGCCAGCCTCCAACACTTTGAAAGAAAGCAACTAAAATCCCCAGATACCAGCTTATGTGTCAAGGGGCAAACAAATTCCTTCCCATTTCCAAACTTTGCAAACTAACAAGCTCTGAACTGCCTAGGGTACAGTATGAATATGGTGACAGAAGGAAGATTAAACACTAATCAAGTTTGCTGGCTTACTTAACAGAACAATTGCATGCTCATTTTGTGCAATCATAGCCAGAGAAACTCAAGGCAAGCTGATCCTGTGCTACCCTCAGCAAAACACCATCTCAGAGGCCTTGGCATCTTGCAAGGGCCAGCTTGCACCTTTCCGATAGGCACACACAAATACAATCTCAAGTTAATTTGGCTCAAGTGTCTAGAAACTAGCATCCAGAAAATCCTTTTCTTTACATGTAGCAAAGGGTATTTTGATAGCAGGAATTTAAGACACAGCTGCCAAGGCCATTTGCTTACTTAGAATGTAAAGATTATTCCTTGCTCCTGTGCAATGGTTTGTGTGTAAAGTAAGAGGGAAGAGTTGAGAGGCAGGTTCATTTCTAAGCATATTTCAGGTCTTCATTGTTAGTAAACAAAGCATTAGCCCTAAGGCATCAAGCAAAACCTCAGATAAAAGCTTTGATGTAGACCCATCTCTCAGCATGATTTTTGCTGGCCTGGGGCATGATCTCAGTACAAGCCTTAGAGCCAAACTACAGGTTTGAGAATATCTGAAAGTCATATACAGATTGTCTTTTTCATTTGCTTGTACAGAAAATAAGCATAACTTAACAAAAGCATTACTCTAAGTGTGTACATTACTCCTGCCACTTCAGAGGTCTCTGGACTCAAAACTGCAATCCAATGCACACCTTTCCTTTGTTGAATTCTTCCTTAACCTCAAATTCATGCCTTTTCCTTATCTACACCCTTCTCTCTACCCATTCTGTTACCTGAACTTGCAGACTGACAAGTTCAGTCCATAGTAAGATGGCTAAATTACCAATATACAGCCACTGAAGAGAAATAAAGTACAAAACCACAAGTAATAAGAAACTATGAGAAACAACCACTGTTGTAAACACTTACCACAAGACAGCAGCTAAGTGACAATGAAATACAAACAAACACTGCCTACCTGGCTCTTTAAGGTTCATGAACCAATTGATACATAATTATGGAAGAAAGGGTGATGAAAAGTCTAATAATTAGCTTTCACAGCTGAACCAATCCATTAATACTCACATTTTAAAGCGCCCATACATAGCTGATAATGCTTCTTTTTACATCTTCTTCCATTCTTTGACTTTGATATCCTTAGCTGAGTCTTTATGAAGGTAGTTACACCAAATATAAATTCACCTAGAATTATACTACACCTGTGGGGACAAAGCTGTAGCCCACCTTTCTCTACAGATATCTTTCATGATTGCTTATATTTGCACATGAGCAAGAACTTATAATGAATACTGAATGCATGCCTGTACCAACAGGAAGAAACTAAACTTCACCTACACCCAGTAATACAGACACCCAAAAGTCACCTTAAGAGTGAGCTAACTGGCTTAGGAAAACCTTTAGAAGGTCAGACCTAGAGACCACTTACCCTGTAGGCCACTGGAACAGACCATCCTGTTGCAAAACACAGGATGCTTTACTTTCCCTCTAGAGCATCTATAGAGGGCAAGACCCACCCAAGGCACAGCAACTGCCCAAGCCCACTGAGATAGCTATATCACTACAACTCTAGCAGAGGGGAAAGCAGCTTTATAGTCTGTGAGCATCCTAATTACGTGGGCGGCAGCACTTAACAAGGGAGGAGTCTCCCATCTCTATCAGAGGATGTGTTTTTTTGTTGTCTTGCTAGAGCCTGTTGTAGGACTTCTGTATGTGGGAACAGCTGCTATCACTTGTAAAAGTTAGTAATGCAAGAAAGCAGAGAAGTATCCCAAGGGAGGACTAGGGTTTGTATATGGCTTTACTTGGGCCTGACCTTTAAAGGGAGTAAGTTGTAAGAAAAGTTTGAAATAGACTTTTGTTTAGCCTAGAAAAGGCTGTAAGAAGATGCAGTAAAAATTTGTAACTCAAAGCATGCTACAAAGAGCTTCCTTTTTCCATATTGCTGTGGAATGGACAAATAATAATGGTTTGCATTTGGTTCAAAGGTAATGCAGGTTAGCTGTTAGGGAGGAGCTCCTAGCAGTAACTCAAGCCCTGAAACAAGTCTCTCAGGGAGTCTTTTCTGTTCCTGGAGGCTGCTCACAGAGAGGGGTCCAGGGAGATTTAAGCACAGTAGATCCTGCCCTAGGGGTAGAGCTGGACCCTGAGCTCTTATTTTTTTCTTGAAGGAAAAAAATTATGTTGCGGCCTTGAGGCTGGAGACTATTGTGGCTAGCAGCATGTACCAGGGCACATGTATCACATGACTAAAAATAATTTTACAGACTCATTTCTGTCAGTGTCCCTCCATCCGTGCTAGGAACTATGTTTAGATATTGCAGTAAAAGATACTTCTCCCACTCCTGCACTGCTGATTCACATGATACATCACTGAGCACAGATTAGCCCTTAAATTTCTCCAGGGAAGCTTCACTGATCTTCTAAAAGCAAGACCAATGGACAAAGGCATGTTGCAGGGACCGATCTCAGACTGTCTCTGGGCTCTTGGTGACACTTACCCATCCCTAGCAATTTTTTATACAGCAGACAATATAATGATGTTGCATAGTGAATTCCTTTGCAATGGATTTCCAAACCTTACATGAAATCATTGCAGTGGTGTGGAAATCCCCTGCAAAGGAACCGACTGTGCAGCCAACGGCAATGAATGCTTCATCACATGAAGCTGTACAACATTTACCCAGGTGAGATGACCCAGTGGCAGAAGGACCAGGGCTGAGGCCAGAGGTTGCAGGACTATGCTTCTCCCAGCAAACTGGGGAGAAGACCCAGGTCTCCTTAAATCTCATTCTCCCTGCTTTGGAGCCTGGGACATTAATTTCCAGCCCCACTTTCCAAGGGAGCAGACGGACACAGAGGGAAGGCCATGCCCCGGGAAGCGCCCTGCGAGCTGTGCCATCGTGTTATGGAACGAGCAGGAGGAAGGTCCTTTGCTGGTGCTCTGTGCTGGTGGGCTTGGGAACAGCCGCACCAGTAAGCTGAGGCATGTCTTTTCATGTCTCCCCTTTAGAAACGTAACTTTAGGAGCGTTTTCTTAGTTCTACCCAAGCTCTGCATACGAGGTATGGGCTACTTTAAAGCCATAGCAGATTGTATATATGTATATACCCACGCTCCTCAAGCTATGCAGGCAGGCCTTTGGAGCATATGTAAAACATACGTATGTGCTTCATAACCTTTATCAGTTGTAAAACAGCACCGGGGGTTTCCTGAGGCGCTCTGCCCCGCAAGCATCGGGAATGCCGATCCTTTAATGGACAGGCTCCCCGCGCGGCAGAGGGACGCTCCACCTCACAGGAACCGACTGCTCCTCAGGTGAGGCGCCGCGGGCTGCGGAACGGCTCTGCCGTCGGGGGTGTCCGCAGCGGCCCTAGACTGCTCCCGCGCTCCAGCCAGCGGCCCCGGAGTGAGGCGCTGCACCACGGCTGGCGGCCAAGCGCCACAGCGCTGCCCCGGGCGCTCCGCCTGCGGAGGAGGTGCTGCTTCTGCCCGTAGCCAAGATGGCGCCCGCAGCCTCCCCGCCCCTCCGCAGCCGCCCGGGGCGTGTGCCGGAATGCGGGCGGGGCGGGCGATGTGGCGAGGCTCGGCCCACTTCGCCGTCCGGCTGCTGCGCGGCGTTGCCTGGCCGCCACCCTCTGTGCCCTGTGTAGGCTGTGGGGAGAGGCCGCGGCGGCGCGGGGAGAATTGGGGGAAGCCGAGGGCGCGGAAGGTGGCGGCGTGGAGTAGTTGCTCTCGCTTGGTGAGTGGGCGGCGGGGCAGTGCAGGGCTTCTCCCGCGCCCCGCGGGGGACGGGAAAGGCCGCGGCCGGCGTCTCTGCCTGGGCAGCTGCTAATCTGCGAGAGACGCCGCTGCCTGGGCCCGCCGGGCTCCTGGGCCGGCTGTAGAGCCCGGGGGTGGGGGGAGTAGGGCGGTGGGGGCGGCTGTCACTGCCGGGCCCCCGGCGTGTGGGGGGGCGGCCGTGTCCCCCCGGCGGGAGGGTAAGCCGCGTTACCACCGCCGCCTCTCCCCGCGCCCTCAGGGCTCCGTGTCCCTTCTCAGCAGCCCTGCTGCTTCGCCCCCGCTGACTCCCCGCAAAAAAAGAGAAAGCGCCACGAAAACCCAGACTTCTTCGTCTCGGGGGTAATAATGCCAGAGACGAAAGCTATGCGACCTGCCGCCGCGTAATTCCCGAGGTTGTCTGTGGGCTTTAAGTACGGATTTGTTTTTTCCTTCCTCCACCAAAGGCCTGAAGGGTGTGTTTTCACTTTCAGTGATTAAAACCGAAGCAGCGCTGGCGAAGAACGGACATGCTTCACACTCGTCTGCAGTTGCTTGTGTTGTGCTACGTCGTTTACCCGAAAAGGAGAGGCTGAGACCTTGTTATTTTCATCCTTGACTTCTCGGGTTATGATATAACTGTAATAATAAAGCAAAAACTGCGGAAAGAGCACCTGGGAACTGAGCATGGTAGGATCTTGAACAAAAATAGCTGGTGTCGACGAAAAGAGGAAGGGAAGGAATGGCATCCCGAGAAAGGCTGTATGAGCTTTGGATGCTTTACTGCAGTAAGGTAAATACTGGGTGTGTGTTTGTGTGTCTTTTCCCCCTTTTGTTTGGAAGTTAGGTATTTAAAATGTATCTGTAACATTTTTAACGCGTTTTTTTTTTTCTTAGAAGTTGCATAGGCTTGTCTAGCTTCTGTAAGGATATAATTGCACCTCTTAGCCTATTTACAACCTCATCTCTTGATTTGCTGTTCAGGTTGGGCTTTTTGTGTGAGGTGTGAATTGCAGTATTCATGGCTCAGCTTAAGCAGTTATTGTAGCTATATCTTTTAACTATGTGAATGCATATGTTCACATAATTCTTTGTTTTGTAGGGCCATAGCATTGAGGTGTATTGTATTAATTTAATTCACTGCTGTCTAGTATTTAGCTTTAAACTTACTGTTTTCTGTGCAGCTTCAGTTTTGTTTAAACTATATTAGCGAAAGCCTTCCCAAAGAGCGTATTTGTTAAATTACTCCCGAGTTAATCTTTGCTGGTTATCACCATAACATCTAAGTATGCCATTAATAATAATGAATTTCCTTCACCTGGTAGGAATGTTATTAAAATACCGTCCAGTCTCTGCATTTTACAGTGTAAAGCAATTAATAAGCTTAAAGCACAGGTCCTAATTGTGCTGAGTATGTACGCAAATTGGATTGCAGATTATCTAAATAGATATCTATAAAATAAGGAACATACGAGAAAATAACTGTAAAGGCAAGGGAAAGGACTGGCCTCCTGTCATATAGGAACTTAGTGGCAGTGGCAAGAATAGCCTTATTCTCTGGTTTTATTTTGCATTTATCTTTGCAGTCTCATGCTTCCTAAGTATCACAGTTTCTTTAACTTTTCAAACCAGTAGGACATTAAGGTTAGAACAAACATTCTCAGTTCATTTCTAGAGAAAGCCCATCTCGAGCATAGAATGTGAGATTTTAAGTACAGACCATCTTAACAAAGCAAATGCACAAAGCAGCGGATGAAGGTTGCGCAAAGTGGTCTTAATTGTAGCTTTTCTTAATTTTTTGTGTGAGTTTGCAACCCTAATGCTCCATATGTAGTTAAAAATAAAACTAGTGCAAACATAGCAGCGTGGTATGACTTCTTACTGTTACTCGCATGGGTGATCTGTTGGATGGAAACATATTTGCATAGACCTTTGCCTTTTAAACTAATGTAGTAATCCAATGGCAGTAGGAAATAGACTAGCACTAGAGGAGATGGATGTTTTCCCAGTGAGTTCATCGATGTGAGAAGAACAAAGACACTTGGAACAGACTCCAAGAATCCAGGCTTTCCTCAGCTTTGGGAGACACAGGGCTGCAGAGATGAGCCAAGCTCTGAATTTCTTTGCCCAGCCAGTCTTTGTCTCTTTCCTCCCTAGTTCTTTATAAACTTCTTTTGTCTGTCTTATACCTGCTCCCCCTTTCGTTAAACCTTTCATTCAGATTGCATGCTTTCCATCTCCATGTTGTCTGCATGCTAGCGGGAAGTTTGCGTAAATAAAGGCGTGCTCCTTAAAATGCGTGCCTTAGATCACTTACAAAATGTTCAGTTTCTTTATGGGAATGATGCGTACACAGTCTACTCAGCTCTCAGTTGGTGGAGGATGGACTATTAAAAAAACTTCTTTTTATATACTTAGCCTCCATGAGCTGTCAGGCCTTTTTTCTTCCAGACCCATATATTAAGGGCATTATTAGGTGGATTCATGTGTTGATAAGGACTTATTCTTAAGTAGGAAAATATATTTTTTAAAAATAAAATAGTTTGTCTTCAAAATTTGAAGGCAACTAGAGTGACTCCAAAAAAGGAGTCTTCATTTTTTTTAGAAAGTGCTAGACACAAAACTGAGTTTTCCTTCTCTCTCTCTCAACTGGTTCAGGTTAAAATGATATCTGCTTGAGGCAGGCATCCAGCATAAATGTTCAATCTTGGATTAAGTTTGGTGAAGTTAAGAGCAGCTGAAGAAGCTGGGTCTTAGCGTGTAAAATGTTGTGAAGCCTTAATGTAAATTAGATTGTTCAGTCATGTATTGAAAACATCTGTGTGCTGTAATTTGTTCTCCTTGGCACATCTAGCAATAAATAATCACCAGTGATGGGATGTAGTGGTTTAGGGAGAAGTTTGTTTATACCTGGGATTGCCCAGAGAAGTATGGTATCATATCCTGTGTGTTGCACTGTCATGACTTTGTTGTGGATGACATCCTGGGAAGGAAAGCTAGGCAGTTTCTCCAAACTACAAAAACTGCTGGAGAGTCAAAGTTGAGCAAGGTGGGAATTTGTTGTGCCACAAATCCCAAATATGTGGCTTTAGCTTTTGCAGCCTTGTTAGCTAAAAACCCAGGGAAATCCAAGCTCCTTTTTTGTGTGATGCTTCAGATTGTTGCTAGTAAGTCACCTTGTTTGTCTTGCCTTTTTTAGATAATCAGGTCCTTTGTGATAGTGTGTTAAATATAGCACCCTGTGCTACAGCAGCAAGACTTTTTACGGCTTTAAAGTGATGGATAATGCTGTGTTACCATCTTACCATCTATCTTGGGTCATGACTATTGTTCTTTGTGATCACTTGACACTTCTGGCAGTGTGAAGTGTCATTTGCAACAATTACTTTTGTGCAAAGTAACAGTAGGAAAGCATTTTTCTATTTTCATTGCCTCCTGTACAGTTTAGCAGTTGGAGATTTGGGCAGACAGCAGCATGTAATTACGATCTCTGCAAAGCAGTCTTTGGATGACACCATGTATGAGGTGGTTTCTTTCTCTTTTTTTTTTCTTTCTTTTAAGATTATGTTTGATTGATTTTTAGTTGGTATTCAGTTGTTTTTCATCTGACAGTTTCTAGTCTAAGGTTGGGGGTTGGTTTTATATTTTGTTTCTGCTTCTGTTCCCCTAAAAGCTGTCCCATAGGGCAATAGCTACAAAGCTGCAGATTACAGTCTGCTGTTTAAGATGCCCAATGAAAGTAGTAGCCACACATGATTTATAATGCTTCTGATGTTGCATGGAAGTAGTTTAAAAATTCATTAAATGTAGTGAAGTTTAAATTTGAGTCACTGGGGTTGTATCACAGCAATGTATTGTTAGTAGTCTGAGCTGTTCCTGCCTTGAGTTTTCTGTTGTTGGGGTTTTTTCCCTTTTTTTTAATGATGATGTCAAACTTTCTGCAAAGAAAGCATTGTCAAGGATGCAACTTGCTGAAATGCTTTTTTGATGATTTTTGGTTTCAAATGGCTTTCTCTCTCTTTTTTTTCTATTCAATTCTCTGTTAATGTACAATATTGTTATTCACTTGAATATTGATGTGGATGTAAGCTGCTGTCCTCTCATCCAAATGTAGTAGTGTGTGCATTTTAATGTGATCAAATTATGTATAGAATAGGTAACACAGATCCTTTCTACAGAAGTCACTAGGAAAAATTTTCTCCAGTAGGCTGGGTAGACAATGGTAATATCAAGCATATTGATTGTCAGTTCAAACCTTCAATAACCTACACAAGAGCATGAAACACTTCTCTTCTGTATATGCACTTATATAAGACCCAAAAATGCTAAGATTTTAACTATGTTATTTCATCTTCTCCAGTTCTGGTAGGTATTTCAGACTCTTAGACATAAAGCATGTTAGGATTTCCGATATTTTTATTTTACTTAGAAAGTGATCAGATACCCTTTTGTATAGAAAGAGATTTTTCTCCTCTATCAGAAAAAAATAAATTCCCAATTGCCTTGAGAAGGAGTTTGAGGCATAAAGGCAGGCACTTAGCTGCCATATGCACTTCAGAAAATCTTAAATTTTCATTGTATTAAAATGATTCTGAGCTTTTTCTTATACTCTTGTCTTCAGTAAAGCCTTGATTTCATTTAAACACTGCCTTATCTTGTAGGTGATATAATAGTTTGAAGGGAAGCTGTGAGACTGTTCTTCAGCCAGCTTCTAGCCTGTGCTTCATATTTCAAAGAGGGCACATTCAATCTTACTGTCACTAATACAGTAAGAACTCTGTGTGTTAGCAGTTGTAAAGCTAATCGTAACGTTCTGATCTTTAGTAAAGCAGATAGTTGAGACAGTCATGTCTCTTGCTGTGTTAAGAGCAGCAGACTTGTGTACAAGCTGTCATCTTAAATGTGCTTTCTTAGTTGTACTGTTTTTTTTACAAAATCTGATTGTATTGAGATAAATATGTTGTGGCTTTCTCTCTAGCATACTGAGGGATATCTATATATTATAAATATCTTCTCATTTAATATCGTAGCATAGAAAAAGATGTACTTTTTTTATAGGAGAGCATTTTCTAGTACTAGATGAAAAGCTGGACAGAAAAAAAAATTAAAGGTGACTCTATGCATTATCCTAAAAATGTCCTGAAGTGTTTAAAATCCTGTTACTTTTGAGTTATTTTTTTCCTCATCTGGGGTCCTTATAGGCTGCCTTACAGGAATCAGAAGAAGATTTGAATGAGAAAATAAGCGGTGTCAGAAGAAATCATGATTTCTCTGTTAGTCATGAGCAGACCACTATGATGAGTGAAGTGCTACAAACAGTGGTGTGCTAGCAGTGCTAGCTGTTCTGTAATTACATGGCTGTCTCTACTATGGGAAGACCATTGCAATGCAAATACTTAGAAGCTGAAGCTATAACATACAAACGTGCATTTAATTGGCTTGAGTTAAACTTAGATTCGCATTACGAGGACTAAACAGGTCATTTAAATTAATGTGTACTCTGTGCTGTAAGTGAGAATGGTCTGTGAAAGAGAATAATTTCCATTCATTCCCCATTCCCGTGTCTTAATCCTAACATACTATATAGAATTGAGATAAATTTGACCTTGAATTGTGAGAATAAATTTATGCGCCTTTGGATCATTTCAAGGATGTGCTCCTTGAGGGGAATTCAGTTAGCATCAGCCACCTTGTGTTGGGCTAAGTCCAACATGAAAAGAGGGTGCTCTTGGTAGTCAAAAAAGTTGGCTTGGAGCAAGAACATACCAGTTTTCTCTGTGTGTGGTGTTATGGTCTTGCTAAGCTGACCTACTAACTGGCTGTAAATTCACAAAAGGGATCCTGCATATTGTCAGTATCCCTTCACTTCTGTTTTACAAAGTACTGCACTCCCTCAGTCACCTGCATCAAAAGATTGGGGTATTTAATGTGATGTTCAGCAAGTGACAGCAAATCTGTACCTTCTGGGAGAGTATTGTGAAATTACAAGGGATGATTCATCAGTTTTTATTAAATAATGTGAATTTTTGCTTGTAAGGGTTGGGGTTTTTTTAACTTTTGTCCCTGTATAAAATTGGAGAATATTTGTAAATAACCTATAAAAGTTTATGATCAAATCAGCTTTTAGACATGACTGTTGTGGGGCTGCATAAAGCAGTATGATTGAACTGAATTGTTCACCTAAATGATGTTTTAGTTGTGTTTCTCAAAGAAAAGTGGTGTTAGCAAAATTATGTTTAGTTGTGGTGAGATGCATGTAATTCAACAATATAATCTGTGACAAACTGTAAGCCCCATGTGAAACACTGACCTTTGCATCCCAAATATGATCTCATCCTGACTTAGCTTGCACTTGTCTTCCTTCTTGTGCAATTGCTCATTTTGCAGTGATTCATATCACAACACTATATGTTGTCTTTGTTATATTAGATAAAGAAGTATTCGGCTTTCAGCTAGATGAATGCTTGAGAAAACTAAATGTTAAGTAAAAGTAGTTTTTCGTAAGTCACTGTCATGTAAATTCATGTCTCTGCTAAAACTAGTGAGTAAAGCTTTATTGAACAACTGCTGTGTAAAATATCTTTTCTGCAGATTATTTTAAATAAATCTCTGCATTCTGAGAGAGTGTCACTTGTAAAAGAGCATGTCACAAGTCACTTGTGGCCATGTGTTGGTGAAAATATCTTTGTTTTGTCTTTATGAGATACTGTACTAAGAATGGATATGTACAAGAACAGTTGGTCTTCAATTCTGAATTTACTGTCTGCTATTTAAAGAGATGTCTCGTAGTCCAAGAACTAGTATAATTCTGATATTTACAAATATAGAACTTTTCATATAAATAACTGATGTATATAGGTAAGACAATCTCTTAACTTAAAGTAGCTGTTACCTTCCTTAATTGTGGACTGGGGCGACCTTGTGCTGATGGTTGTTTGGACACAAAATGGGGACTGTCACAGAGAAGGCAGACTTCAGGTTGGAATGAGACAGACAAATCTAAACAGAGATGTAAGAAAACCATAACATTTTGCAAGCTATGAAGAAATTATTTTTGTTTCTTACAATTCTATAATGTGTTTGCCAATGCATATATGTAGCCACTACTTTTAGATAAAGAAGTGTCTGAGGTTTGCCCATCCTTTTGCTGTAAGATTCAGGGTTTTACTGGTGTCCAGCATGAGGCTGAAATTCCTACATGTCCACAGGTTTATGGATTAGTGCTTTACAGATTTAATGAGAAACATCCAGTTCTGAACATACCAACAAATGTATTTCAGATCAAGCTTTCACTGAAATGAATCAAGTGTCTCTTAAATGGAATGATTTATCACAAAGCTAAAAACACAGGCTTCTGGTTCTGTGTGTTGATGTACTAATATAAGAGTGAATTTAACAAACACTGGATTGTTGTGTGGTATCTGAGTTATGGCACTTTTAACTTGGTCATCTGGTTCATATCCGGGGATAGCGTGTGTCCTGATAAAAGAATATAGCAGAATCAACTCACATATGCAGTATGTTTGTGCCGTAATACGGAAATGGAAGAAAGGCTTGCCAGCTGCCCATTGAACAGCTTTGTAGCTTAATGCCTGAATGCAAATGTTGTCAACAGACAGTGTTAAAATATTTACAGGCTTCAGAAAGGTTAAACAGCTGCCATGGAAGAGAGAAGAGCTTCTTTAATTACTGAGCTATATATGAAGGAAAAAACCTACCAAAACATGCACATGTCTTGACAGTACAGATAAGCATCTTATCTGAACCGACGACTTTTTTTAAAAAAAAAACTTTTCCAGTTTATCTTCTAGTAAATGGGAGGCTGCAATAGAGGGAGATGGGAGATACAATAGGAAACACCAAGAAATGAAAACTGTACTTGATTATTCTCATCATAAATGCTGTTCTAAGTTTGACATCTCACTAAGGCTCTTCCATGCATCTGTGAATCTACACATTAGCTGTTAGACTTATGTGCTGATAAAATATTTGTGTGTGGTGATGCTTTCTCTGATATTTAAAGCATTTATGGTGATCTGCTTGTCTGATTTATGATTGAGGATTCTATGTACCTATATTAAGCAATAGGAATAAGTGGCATTAAATAATTGTTTGACCATTGAGTAACACTGCTAACTATGGCTGTGTAAAATTAGGAATTAAATTTAACTGTAAGAATGGCTAATTATACTAGTATCTAAAAGTAGAGTATATTTTAAAATGGTAAGGATATTTGAGGTTAAATTCCAAAGGCTTTAAAGGCTGTTGAATGCTTTATCTAAAGAACATTTGAGGGAGGCACAAACAAAACCTCAAAATAAATTCATGGTTAAATACTACTTTTACATAGTAGGAAGAGAGCATAAAATCAAAGCAGATGCTAAACCTTTAATTACCTAATAGACAGCAATTTAACATAGAAAATACACTTTTATTTAAATAACCAATCCTAGTAATTCTGGCTTTTAGAGTGAAGTTGGGGGGATGAAGACAAATCTTTGAGGACATATTCCTGAAGTCTCACTGAAAACAGTGAATGAGTTTGGTTTTAATTATTAATGTAGGGAGAATTAGTACTCTTTTTATTGTCAATTATCATTGACCAGAATCTGCCTAAGAACCTCTCGGAGTAGTCCCTAGGACATTTAAAAACTAATAAGGAAGTGAAGGCAGAGGCTGAGAAGGTAGCACTTGCATTGGAAAGAAGATTTCAGCATTAATGCCAGAAAAGCAAAGTGAAAATGAAGTGGTTTGAGTTTGACTCCTTTAATAAGATAGCAAAATTATTCTTTTAATATTAGTAATAATTTTAGGAAAACATTGTACCTTCACATGGTTTACTGCCAGTTTTCACTTGGAATGTGGAAGGAAAATTTAGGAACTGAAAAAATTTTTAGAAGTTATTGAGACTTCTTAACCTAAAAGCATCATGCAAAAAGAGTAAATGCTTGGCTTCTGTGGAAGAGTGATTGGAAATGTTAACTGACAATGTATGTGGGGCATCAGCCCAGAGTTTCTGGTGAAGTAATCCTCATAACTTCTGTAGAAAGTGATCATGGTAGATACAGGCTGCTTGTAAGTCGCCTTACAACTCTGTCAATGTTTGGCTAATGCATTCAGTTGTACAAAACTTGGTATTCATTCACCTGTGCATTTACTGAACTTAGGACAAGCTGGAATGAACGGTTTTCTTGATTAAATGACTGAAGCTTTGTGGAAACTTTAGGATAAATGGTTTAGCATGTTCTGAGAAGCAAGGAGGGAAAAGGTTTTATTTGATATTCTTAAATTAATTTTTTAAATAACAATTTTAGTTAAATCTGTAGTGTTCGCATGCTTTCAAGGGCAAATTTGGAATTTGGGAGAGACAATATCATGATGAAAAGGATGGTCCTTTGTGGTGTATAATAACCTAAAATACAAAAAAAGTCTCAAAATGGCAAGGAGTACAGTGGCTCAGCTATTGACTGCATATAGTTTTTTCTCCACAGGACCCGGCATCATCCACTGTACTGAATGAGTAAAGCTCTTGGGAATAAAGCAGGGTACAGAGAGCAAGGGTGTTATTTGCATAAATCTGACCTCATTGTTTACCTGTGCAAATCACTTTAAAACTGTACCAGCAGAAGCGCAATGGATGCCAAACAGCAGTTGCACAAGTAACGCAAATTCTGCTTTTTCCTAGTTTTTGAGTCTTTGATTATTTTTTTTAAGGATGCTTTTGAAAAGTGGATTTGGGTTTGGGTTTTTTTATGCCTTCAGTGTATAGTTCAGCTGCAGTATAATGTTAGCGTAAGGCCTGATGAGGTTGAGAAGACAAACAGTTAAATCCATAGCTAAAGAAGTAAAAATTTGCTTTAGTTAAATTCAGTATAGAGTATTCACATGACACTTTGAAACAAATACAGACTTCTTTTTGATAAGCTTACACAAGTTCTCAGCCTTTGTCTGCTGAAAGACTTGACAATATTTAGCTGTTGATATGGTGAAATAATAGGCTGTGTTTTTACTGTTGTAACACCATCCTGCTTCCTTTCAGTCTGTGTTAAACTTTTACTGTCTTTGCACCACACTGAAAGTTAGAAACTTGGTGGGGCAAAATTGTGTTTGATGTTGCTAAAACTCAGCCCTTTTCTCATTTAAAACACCAGCATAACTTCAAGTTTCAAAACAATCAAGCCTTAAACTCTAAACCTTTCCTAAGCTATAGTTTAAATTTTCATTAAATTTAGGCTTGACACTGTGGACTTTTGACATCATGTTATTTTAGTTGTCTTTGAATTATTTAGGATGCTTCTTGTTCTCTCGGCTTAAAATACAGCTTCCAGCTTTTACTTCTGTTGGTTCGTTAAGTGAACTTTGATGGGAAAAGTGAATGTTAATAGAATGTAACACATCACAGTGCGGTAAATTCCTGGTAGGTGCACTGTGCAGTGGACTCCAGAGGTCTGAAATACTGTGCGCTGGCTTGTACATGGAAGTTGCCTAGTGGTGCTTTCTATCAAATGTGAAGGCATTAAAATCTGAGTTCAGATTAACTAGATTCATCCCATGGATGGCATCAGTCACATGCCAATTCCAAGCTACAAGGCTGTAATTGTATTATCATTCAAAAACAACAAAAAATGAGGAGGAGAAAGAGAGCCTTCATTTCCATTTTAGTAAGAAAACACTTTCATTTTGTTTTTCAAGTTTTGTTGGTGATCTGAAGTAGAAAGGAAATCAAATAACAGCTCTCAGATGATTGTCTTTTTCTTTAACCTAAGGCGTTAGTGGAAGATTATAATTTTCCTTGTTTTGAAAAGAGAAGAAATACATTAACTTTGACTTCTGGTGTTTGTAGGCTAAATTTTATTGTGATTGACAGCTATAGGTTTATTTTTGTATAAATTTCTACGCTAAACTTGTCCCAAAGTAATTGTTTGTATTATGATTCACTTCAACTCCCATTTATAAAACAAAACACTCCCCTCCTCCTTTTTGCTTTTAATTTCAGAAATAGAACAGAATGCTTGTGTGAATTTTGAAAAAAGGAGGTTTATAATTACTTGCCAGGAGCTTTTCTTCTTTTGGATCAGCAGCTGATTCAAAAATTAGTATTGTGATTAAAATGAAAAGTTGTGCCCAAAGGCGAAGAATAATAATAATTAGAATTGATTGATTGAATTTATAAAGGCAGTTTAGCCAGTTTAGAACAGTTTATCATGAAATCTTTTATTAATTCTAACTGTAGTATTGCTGCTATAATGAAGCTTTTCAGGTTTTATTTTGGCATTTTACAGATTTGAAAGGTTCACAAAAAGCATAACCACTCTGACATGTTTCAGAATAAAGGCTGCTGGGAGATCTCGTGCTGAAAATGTTGCCTTTTATGTCCGAAAACATGAAGAGGAAAAAGCTCCCTTAAAACAAACCTTCTAATCCCGCAATGAATAGTTTATTTCAAACATTGTTGAGAAATGTTCTACAATTTTGCATCATGCAGACTACTTCAATTAGTTTTAAGACCATTAAACTCACCAGTGATCTAAAGGCAGTATTTCATGTTTAATTTCCTAACGTTACTTTTTGTAGGTCTAATTCTGCCTTAACACCAAGGGATTGTTCTTATTTTCAGTACAATGCTTGGGGATGGGGAATTAGTTACCATAGTACCAGTGCCAGCGAGATTTTATGGTAGGGCTTCTAAGCTGAAATCCACTTTGAAGGTTGACTGACTGTTATGCACGGTAGTCAGACCAGGCTGGCTATTTTATGACTGCATGTTAAATTTAACGACTTCAAACAACTGTCTTGTCAAACAAGTCGGGCTTGTCCGACAGTAGGACTCTGAACTGCCCTGCAGGGAATTTTTGCCTTTAGAGCATGGAATGTGACACAGCAAATAGCCTCGGGTGGATCCAGCTTTTGTTTTTAGCAACTAATACTTCCTGAACATAGCTATAAAAATTGTACTGAGCTTTGCCCTTATAGTTGTGTCTCTTAGCTTGAAGCCTTAGCGCAAATGGAAGTTACTGTTAAATCTAAAAGCAACACATGTGTAGATACATTAATAGTGTTGACTTGAAACCCTGGGTAAATGTGCCTGTATTCCACAAGCACAGATCTAAAGACTTCCAGTGGGAGGACTTCAATGCCAGTTCTGTGTAAAATGTTTTCATTTAACTTAGGCTAAGCTGTAAGAGTTCAGTGCTACCTGGCTTGTTATGAATGTAAAAAGTGTTATTACTAGTGCAAAAAATTTTTGTTGACCTTCTTGCATAGGCAAAGTAATTACTGAAAAAAAAGACTGAATTAGAACATTCCTTTGTCACTCATTTTATCAGTCTTCATAAAGAGTAGAGAAAGCTATTGTAATTTCTAGATAATTCAGTATATCAGAGACAAGAGCCTGTCCCAAGTTAGTGTAGATTTTGGTTATAGTTTGTTTTCACTTCCTTGTCTTACAGAATTGTCATATATGTCAGAAGGGCATTAGCCTAGACCTCCTCTTTGCTATTGGCTTTGTTTCGGTGTTGTTAAACACTAACATTGGTGTTAGCATTGAGAGCTTGTCTCCCAGTTCTGCCAAGTCTAAGGATAGCCTTGCTAGAATTTTTTTTTATATATATATATGAACTGTTAAAATGTTACACTTCATGGGAAACTTGCTAATTGCTTGGCAGTGTTTAGCCACAGTATTGCTATGCATACTGTAGACCAGTAGACTGGTTTTATTTAGCAACTTTTTTTCTTTCTGGCATTGTACTAACTGTGTTGGTAAAGAAAAAAAAGCCCACCCTCTTCTGGATGTTCTGTGGTTGGGTTTTTTGGTGTGGTGTGGGTTTTGATATTTTTTTTTAATTTTGGTTTTTTTAGGTACCTATTAGAAACACTGTACTGCTTAGGCCTGGAAGTCTTTCTTTTTAAAATCTAAAGAGCTATGACAACTATTATTGTGCCAAGAGGATCTTATGAAAATGGAGGCCTAAAGGGTGGTGTGGTGTTTTGCTGGGTTTGTTCTTTGTGTTTTTTTTTTTTTTTTTTAAAGCCAGAAGTACTTAAGGAAGGGAAGGAACAAGGAAGTATTTTTACTTTCATGTGCTCTGAGCTACATTTGATTTAATTGGCTTAAAATACTTTTTATTATTGCAAGTGAATGACTGATGGTTGCTGTAGCAGTTTCACAGGCCTTCATTATAGTATGTTGAGCTCAGAAACCTAAGCTTAGGCTCTGCAGACTTGTGGCTATCACTATGAAGATGAGTGGCTAACTTAAGTTGGATTTTAGATTCCTGCAATTTCAAGCCGTGGAGAAATTATCTTCCAGAAGTTTTAAGGCATGCAGTTTCTATATATGAATTATTATTCAGATAAGATACAGAAATTTGTCTTGCACAAAAGCTAGGCAAGTTTCAATAAATGAAAAGCTTAGACTTGTGATTTAGAAAGCTGCAAGGTTTTGAAAATCAACATTTTCTTATCTTCCAGTGATTGGAAAATTACAACTGGTTAAAGGTGTTTTATTACCACATATAGCTTCTTTCTGCTTTTACTGCCGTTGCACAAATCAAAAATTTCCTTCTGCATTTTTTGCTGTTCTTTTAGGGCGTATCTGCAGAATGTGTGTGGCAGGGCTGGGTAAGAATACCAACCAAAACCTGGTTTATCACAGTTTGTTCTTGTGGCGTGTTATCAAAATGTACGTTGCTTTGTAAGCTGTGCTTTAAAAGCATGGTACATCTTCAACCAGCACCATGGAAAACAACTTGGAGCGGTTGTCTGTCATGCAGCCTCCAGCTACCTGTCTGCAGAATGGCAACAAAAGGGTAATTATGAAGGTGGGGAATAAGAGCATATATTCCATAAATTTCACTGCTTTTACTGGTAATCAGGCTTCTGAGTATTTAAGATGCTTTATTATTGTCTGGCAAAGTGTGTTGGGTTTGTGTGGCAAGGTTTTGGTAGCGGGGGGGCTTACAGGGGTGGCTTCTGTGAGAAGCTGCTAGAAGCTTCCCCTGTGTCTGATAGAGCCAATGCCAGCCGGCTCTAAGACGGACCTGCCGCTGGCCAAGGCCAAGCCAGTCAGCGCCTCTGTGATAACATATTTAAGAAGGAAAAAAAAAAACCCAAAACAGAGCTTTTGCAGCCAGAGAGAGGAGTGAGAAGATGTAAGAAACTCTGCAGACACCAAGGTCAGTGAAGGAGGAGGAGGAGGAGGTGCTCCAGGCGCCGGAGCAGAGATCCCCCTGCAGCCTGTGGTGAAGGCCATGGTGAAGCAGGCTGTCCCCCTGCAGCCCATGGAGGAAGGATGAGGGGGTGTAGAGATTCCACCTGCAGCCCGTGGAGGACCCCACGCCAGAGCAGGTGGAGACACCTGAAGGAGGCTGTGGCCCATGGGAAGCCCAAGCTGGAGCAAGTTCCTGGCCGGACCGGTGGACCCGTGCAGAGGGGAGCCCACGCCAGGGCAGGTTTGCTGGCAGGACTTGTGACCCCGTGGGGGATCCCACGCTGGAGCATTTTGCTCCTGAAGGTCTGCACCCCGTGAGAGGGACTCCATGCTGGAGCAGGGGAACGATGAGAGGAGTCCTCCCCCTGAGGATGAAGAAGCAGCAGAAACACCGTGAGATGAACTGACCATAACCCCCATTCCCTGTCCCCCTGTGCCGCTGAGCGGGGGAAGGTTGAAGCCAGGAGTGAAGTCAAGCCTGGGAAGATGGGAGGGGTGGGGGGGGAGGTGTTTTAAGAGTTGATTTTATTTCTCATTCCTCTACTCTGTTTTGCTTAGTAATAAATTAGATGAATTCCCTCTCTAAGTTCAGTCTGTTTTGCTCATGACAACAATTAGTGAGTGATCTCTCCCTGTTCTTATCTCGACCCACAAGTGTTTCGTTACACTTTTTCTCCCCTGTCTAGTGAATGAGGGGAGTGAGAGAGTGGCTCTGGTGGGCACCTGGCCTCCAGCCAGGGTCAACCCACCACACAAAGTTACATAGCTTTGTTAGGAGGACTGCAGATATAATGGAGTAGCTAACAATTTTAAGTCAATCAGTTGGAGCTGGGGTTGCAGTTCATTGATTTGTTGCTCTCAGTAGCAACACAGATGTGAAGTATTGCCATACCATCTTCTGCCACGTGGTAACACAGATATTTGTCAGATTGCAACATGCACTGGCTTGGAAAGTTGATCTGGCATTGAAGAACACAAGTGTAATCATTTTAAAATTAGGTCAATTTGTGTTCTGCTGTTAATGTGGTTTACCACTTCTGTCATGAGAAAATAGAGGATTGAACAGGTGGGTGGGAAGAGAATGCAACAGAAATAAATTCTAAAATCCACTGAATTTAAATTTCAGATTAAATGGCAGCAGCTGACCTCAGAAAAAGTTCAGTTCAAGATAAAGATGCTGGGTAGGATAATTGCAGTGTACATGGTGCACAAGAAGCAGCTGATATCCATTACTACTGTCTGTTTTTATTATGAAATTAGAATTTTAAACCAACATAAAAAGACAGTTTTTCTCCTAAACTGTGGTTTGGGAAAATATAAGATGCATTTGAAACATGTAGGCTGGTCTTCAGAAAGATATGTGTTTAGCTATGTTTCAGGAATGGTCATTTTTGGGTACTTTGCCATGGGTAACATTTACCACTGTAAGTTTCCTTTCTTAAAACTGCTTCAGTAAAATAGAGATTTCTTGCACTTGTGCATGGGGTCTGGGCTGATTCCTGCTAATAAAGAAAAATGAAAACCTGGGCCAGATTCAAAGTTTGAAAGCTGTTTTTAACTTCCGTTTCTAACATCTTTGAAATAACTTACATATCTTAATTTGTAGCAAAACTGTTAAATATTTGCTCACTTTTTCCTGGAATGATGTAATCCTAGTCCATAAGTCTTCAATTTTGTTAATTTCTGGAAAGGTGGCATAATTCTTTTAGGTGGTTTATAATGGAGATTTATTTCTTAGTGTTTCTTATGTTGCTAAGTGACCTTGTTTACTTTTTTTGCCTTGATTTCATTTTTTTTTTTTCTTCCTCAACTGATGTCGAATTAGTACTATTGCCTGGATGGAAATCTCTATATTTGACTCGGAATGGGTCAACTATTGTGTAAACTATTTTCTACTGGTACATACCAGTAGTGTTACCTAGTGTTTTGCTATGAAAGCTGATTATTTTAGTAACTTGGAATAGTAAATAATTAATTGGCAGACAGGGGATTGAGGTAGAAGGGAGTTGGATTAAATAGTGTGCTGCAGGTAATGATCAAACAGTACTGCAGTTCTTGGTTTTTACCACAATTGGGAGTTTTAGTGGCAAAGTGAATTGAGCAGTATGTGTACCACAGGGAAGCGAAAACTTTTGGCCTTTTATAACATCTGTGGCCTGTGTACTCTTGTCATCTACATAATTGCTTTTTCTTGCATATTTTGTCTGCCAGTGTTCTCTGTTACTGCTAGTCTGCCCTGATAGCCTTGCAAAGGCATTCTAGTTTAAGGATAAGGAGATTTAATTTACTCTTAAGCTTGAAGCTGATTTGGGCTATATCATTAAAAAGGAATAAGCAGGCACTGAATCTAATTTTGTCTTTTGTCACCCCCTTCCCTTTCTCTCATCCATAACCTTTTGTTAAAGCAATTTTAAGTCAGATAATGACATTATTTGCACAGCTTCATGGTACATGATCATGAAAAACTGAGTTTTCTTAGAAAAGTTTACTGTCAACAACTAGTTATGAGCCTCAGCTGTGTCAAAAAAGGATTTTAATTTTGGAATATGAATAGAATCAATTTAGTAATTCAGGTTATATTTCAAGGAGAACTTGCTTGTGCCAAGAAAAAACAAAGCAGTTTGTTCAAAAGGAAAAAAAGGTCAAATAGGTTCAATTTTTGCACATGCATGGACATTATCATTAGAGGCATGGGCAGATACATATGGTAAAGTTTCTGTTGGTTACTTTGCCATGGATGCTATTGCTTTGTCTTTTGTAGCCTGAGATATATTGTAATTGCTGAAATTGTATCCTGGTTTTCCTCATCTTTATGATCCTGTGAAATAGTTTGCATGTGGCTAAAATAACTTACTATGAATTACAAGAAAGTTAAAGCTTTAAATATGTGAACATTTTTAAAAGGCCATAGTGTCTGAAGACAGCATCTTCTGCTACTTCCAGCTCATTCTTTTAGGGTATTAGCAAGTCTTCTTGCCCATCTTTTGGCTTGGTTCTCAAGGTGTTTGATCTCTGAACCTGAGAAATGTGTACTTTTTACTCACCTGGTTGAGATAATCTGTCAGTCTCTGTAGCTTAATCCAGTAGTTTGGAAACCTTGAATTTATTCTTAACAGCTTTCTTAATTCTGTATGTTGCGATTTCATCTTGAGGACAATTAATAATGTGTGTTTAAGATAACTGTTTGGTAGTTCAGTGCATATTAAAAATGAGGACAAGGCTACGTCACACAGGACATAATACTTTTTGCACAAAATTTTAACAGAAAAAGGAAGGGAGTGATGACTTAAAACTATTGAAAGGGAAATAAAAGCAAAGATGAGAAGAAGAAAGATCATGGAGGGAGGGATTAGGAATTAAGTGGAAGAAGGGGAAATAAGACAATTAGGAAAAATGAACAAGTAAATGCAGTGGAAGCAAATAATCAGGGAAGATACGTATATAGCTGAGGGTTTTATTTGGCACCTGTTGTCACAGTATCTGAACACATTTCATATATAATTAATAGTGAAGTAAATTGTGTCTGGGTGTTTCTGACACTTCTTGGTTGTCTTAGAGGGGTCTTTGGGGATATGGAGAAGGGTAAGGTCTAGAATGAGAAGGGGATTCCCATGCTTTATAACTCCTGTGCTTGCTGTTGAAAGATGCTTTGAGAAGAGTTTTGCAGCATTTCAGATTCTGGATTTCCATTTTTACTTTATTCTGGTGGTGGTTGTTTTTCCTCTGGGAGGCTCTTTTGTAGGTAGCTATTTTGCAGCAACAGGACTCTGTGTGTCAGTCTTTCTTGGTGACTTTCTTTTACCATTGACATTGCCACAGAATACTGTGTGCATTTGAGTTATTCATAGGTTGCTCCTTGGTCTTAATGCTGCAGGGAAATAATCTGTTACTTGGGAACAGCTATGGTAATATAAAGGCAACAAGCAAAAGGGAGGAGATACAGAAAAGGGAAAAGAGAAGGATGAACAAAAAAGTTTAAAACTTGTGCAAAATGTTATAAATTATGGAGTATATTTAGAAATAATTTAAAAATTATACTTTAGGCAAATATTTTAAAGTTATTTTGAAAATTATTTATAACATAGAATGTGAGACTGCATGGATGTGTATTAATGGATGGGACTGTACAGTCCTCATGGAGGAATATGTTAGCTGTAGTCTGGCAGCTGGCTTTTGAAAATTAAGGAGCTTGACTTCTAAAGGGAGATTATCTCAAATGACACATTTTGGCAGAATTTTGCTGTGGTGGTTTGTGGTGGTCTAGTATCTGTTCTCCCTCCTGGCACAGTACCCAGCCCTGAGGAACTGCTGGTCACGAAGAGAATCTGTGTGGCATAAGAGAAGCCTTGTTATTACAGCAGATAGATTAGTAAAAACTAGAAGAAATAGTTTTTTCCTAGTGTTACCTTAACCCTAAGTTACCAACATCTAATCAGCCAAATGCTTCTCGTGTGCAATTTACCTGTTGCTTTTGCAGGTCTTGTCTGTTTGGCAGCCCTATAGGTTCTGGCATCTGTTCTCCTTGCTGGCACAGTACCCATCCCTGAGGAACTGCTGGTCACAGAGTCTGTGCGCTATACTAAGAACAACTAGGAAGCCTAAATTTAAATTCCTGTCCCTTTATTATAGGTATCTAGTATACAAGGCGCAGGCTCTGCATTGTCTCTTGGAATGCTTCATCTGGCTGTAGTCTGCTGCCAGCTGCCATATTGATCAATGAATGAAGCAAAAAAGCAAATTATTTTGTGCTTAGGATTGTTGTCAGAGTTCTTATTTAATTTTAGAAGCCATGAAGAGTGTTGTGTACTAACATCTATGCTATCAAGACTAGAATGTCCTAGTAACTTTGCAAGGCTGGTATGTATTACTCTGGAGAGTAAGTGAAGATTGTTGGCAGGGGGAGAAGCTAAAATGCTTTGGTTGGCATTAGTACCAGGAAGTGGAAACACATGAACTAATGAATACAGCAAGAATGTCACATCAGCGCAATGTGGCTGAGAATTTCAAAGAACACGTGGTTTTGGTTTGGGTTTTTTTTTTTAGTTCTAAAAATCTGTGTATTCCTTCCATCCTCCCAGTTGAAATGCATTAAAGAAAAGCTTTCCATTCAAGTTAGTACTACAGAGTGGTTGACGGATGACCTTGAGTGCAATATTGCCTAATGTTCTCCTCTTCTGTTTTTTTTACAGAAAGATCCAGATTACCTGAAGCTCTGGTTGGATAGTTTTGTTTCTAGCTATGAACAGTTTCTGGATGTGGACTTTGAGAAGCTGCCAACTAGGTATGTAGAATTACAGACCTGTTCATCTTTGTTTCATATCTGAAACAGACCTGGCTGAGAGCCCAGTCTTGTTCAACAGCAATACTGCCTTTAAACCAAAGAAAGATTTTTAGTTGTTGAGTGGCACTCCCATTCTTTTGAAGGTCAAGTTGGGTTGGGAATGATGAAGCTAGGCAAATACTGGTATTTGCAGTATAACAGGAGATGGCATGAGTATTCACTTGTTCTTGCTCATGGAAATATAATCATTGTTCCTTGTACATTTTTTCAATGTGTTCATTACTTGTTGCATATGAAATAGTATTAGTGCTTGGTATCTATATCAGCAGTGACTGAATAGAAGTAAGATGTAGGTAAAGAGTTTTGTAATTTTATTTCAGGCATTGCTTTAAGATTAAGGATGACATGAAATGGTCAATGAAAGATTTGGATATTTTAGCTGAAAACCTTTTAAAAAATTAAAATATGCACAAATTAGACTTTAAAGTTACTTTTTTGCATTCGTGAAGACTTAAGTTCAGGGCAAGAATATTGCTGACTTCACCCATGTTGCTGACCACAAGTTCTCAGATATAATCATGAGGTGGTATTGAAGTCTAATTTTAGAGTTCCATATTTAGTATTTTGAATTTGCTGGTTTAAGCTGGCAGACAGCTAAAACAACCACACAGCCATTCGCTCACTCCCTGCCTCCCTCCCCACCTCAGTGGGATGTGGGAGAGAATCAAAAAGAAAAAAGGTAAAACTAAGGGGTTGAGATAAAGTTTAATAGGACAGAAAAGGAAGAGAATAATAATGCTAATGATGATAAAAGAATATACAAAACAAGTGATACACAGCACAGTTGGTCACCACCTGGAGCCGATGCTCAGCTAGTTCCTGAGCCGTGCCACTTCCCAGCTGTCCCCATTATATACGGAACATGCTGTCATATGGTATGGAATATCCCTTTAGCCAGTTTGGGTCAGCTGCCCTGGCTGTCCCCCCTCCAGCTTCTTGGGCACGCCCCGCCTTCTTGTGGGCAGGCCGGTATGAGAAGCTGAAAAGTCCTTGATTGCATGGCAGCAACTAAAAATGTCAGTGTGTTATCAACATTATTCTCATTCTAAATCCAAAACACAGCACTATACCAGCTGCTAGTAAGAA
Organism: Grus americana; assembly: GCF_028858705.1. Classification (NCBI taxonomy): domain Eukaryota; kingdom Metazoa; phylum Chordata; class Aves; order Gruiformes; family Gruidae; genus Grus; species Grus americana. The sequence goes on from NC_072857.1 coordinate 27,805,381, forward strand.
AATTAACTATATCCCAGCTGAAACTAGGACAAAGACTAACTTTGCAAATGAGGAATAGAAACTTAGTCACTGAATGTTTTCTCTTGCTTTTGAGATACTTGCATGGCTTACAGATTTTAAGAAAAAACAGATGTTATAGGATTCAGAAATCTTGAGAACTGGTGTCAGTATTATAGCTGATACCACTACTGGTGTTTGAATGCAAAGAGTGGTGCTCTCTGCATGATGGCTGCAGTCCAAGCCCTGTTGAAATCAATGGAAATTCTTTAATGGGCTTTGGATCAGATCCTGTTTGAAGTGTAAGTGATAGCCTCTGCTGTTAAAAGGAAATGAAGAATGCTGCAACTGGATCTCAGTGGATAAAAACTGGTCTTCTCTGCTCTATTAAAATTTTCCTCATAATGTCTATGTGAATGCAAAATATATAGTGCAGTTACCAATAAGTGAGACCTTCACATTAATTCTGTGTTCTTTCAGAAGATCTGTTTTCTTTGCAGTGTTAAAAATGCATCTTACTCTGTTTAGTTAAGGAAAAAAGTTTATCCTTTGACACAGGTTATCTTTAACATACTATTTAATATTGAAATCTGAACAGTGGAGGAGAAGAGTATCTCAGTACTTTGGGGTTTTTTCAGTGTTTGTGTTCAGGGTTTTTGGGTGTGGGTTTTTTTTTACAGCAACCTAACAAAAGAAAAAACTAAACATGAAGCTTAGTTGCGCAGAACAATAGCAGCATCTTCATTGTGCTAAATAATGGCTTTGTGAGCATAAAAATAAGTGTATTTTTTCCGAGGTTAATGACAGGATTAGTGATTTAGTCTGGAAGAATAGGCCTATGTGGATTTAGACTCATTTGTGTAACAGATGTAGAGAAAACATATCAAAACAACATAGGGATGAAGGCAGATCATTCCTGTGCTTTGATGGTTGGATTAAAAATTACACTGTTTGAGAGCAGATATTAGAATTATCAAAGAATTGCAGTTTTGGACCTTATTTGCATTTGTGAGATAATCAGGCATGTGAAAAGTGACATCTTTCTGGGGTTTGTCAATTTATATTACAGGTATTTACAGTGTGGAACTGATACTACTGAGCCTGCAAAAAAGACCAAGTAGGTCAGTGTGGAACCACCAAATGCTGATTTCCAGTCATTCTTCTCTTGGGGCCATAGGACCCTGTGTACTCAACTTTTTTACTTGAGTTGTTTATTTAATAACTATTTCTGTCTTTTGGTCTTAGAAATAATATATGATGCTAGCTAAAATGAGAAACTGAGTGGACTAATACATTTGGTTTTTTTTTTCCCTTATATAAATCTTGATATGCTTTACAGCTATATGCCTGAAAGACCTTGTGTACTGAAGAGCAAATGCCAGGAAATAATGAGAAACTGTGTAGGGAGACTAAAGCTTGTACAGATTGCTGGACAAAACTGACTTTTTGGAGGACAGGCCTGAAGTTTTGTGTCAATGTAAAACATATGTTTTTTTAGCATCCAGGAAAACATCACTTGCTAATAGTTTCAATTATATTTCTTGTGGTTTGTTTTTTTTTTTTTTCCCTCTGAAAGCACTCTTAATTGGCACTGTCATTTGCTGGTTTCACTGATAAGAGTATTTCTTCTATAAATTAAAATATAAAATCTCCTGAAATCTGCTTTGGAAATCTGAAAGATGCTACATAATGCAGAATTAGGAAATATCTAAACACAGAGGATGAGTGTATCCAGTGGTAGGATTTGACTGTATAAGTAGAGCTTATATAGTTACGCAGCTTATAGCCTTATACAGCATCAGTTCTACCTCAATCTTTGTGTATCTACCCTATATTTTTAAGTGGAATAGTTCATTAATAGTGTTTTCAGTGATTTTACTGAAAAGGTGAGATGATTTTACTGAAAAGGTGAAAATAGCTATGCTGACAGCTTTGAGGATTGAGCACAGAAGATTAGTGCACCTGTCTGTTCTTTTCCCTAAAAACATTTATTCATCTCATATGTATTTATTGTGAAAAGGATAAAACCTTTACCAGCTGGTGGGAGGGTTTTTTCCCCTAATTGAAGGAGAGGAATTGTCATTGGGTTTAATGCTTTTAGAAACAACAAAGGCCTCCAGAGTGTTGTCATGTTCTTTTTCTGCTTTTGGTTTGCATGATCTTGAGCAAAGGAGCTTAAAGGAAGCTCATGCAAAGTACCATAGAAACTGTGTTTTGTTAACTTATTGACTTCAAACCCACATAAAAATGATGCAGGAATCATGATAGGAATGTTGATTACATGGTTTCACGGCTGTTGAAAAGTAAAGCCTGGTTTTCTACCGTGCTTTGTTCCAAAGTGCTTACCACTGGTGGAGGAGAGTTTGAGAGTCCCAGTGTGTGAGTTTGAGCTGTGATAGGTGAATACAATTCAGAGACTAATTTAACTTCCTGTCAAACACCTGAGATGGCAATTTATAATGCTGCATGACCATGGTAATGTAATGCAAGGAAATTATATATAAGAAGAGCCCAAATGTGTCAAGGTCTTTCTCCTATTTTTGAGGTAGGATATCAGCAGTCAAATAAGAACATCAGTTAATGTATGATTTTTGAGATTTTGTTTTTTCCCTTCTTCCTTTTGGAATACTTAATTTACACAGCTAGTCTTGTCAGGAAAAAATTGATACTACATGTCCACAAATACAACTTTTTGATTTTTGTGGTGATATAGTAGTAATTTGGGGTGAAAAGAAGTTTGATCGTTTATAAATGTTTAGATACTTTATACTATATTCAGTTTGGAATAATCCCAACTAGTATTTCTTGTGCCAGTCTTGCATAAGGCATTAAATTCTCATGGGTTGTGCAATAGCACAGACAGGCAGCTACTGCAGAGAAAACATTCTTTGGGATGTGAGGCATGAAGGGTATGCTGTTTGCTTTCTTGTAAAGCATTTTATGATCTTACTGAAAAAGACTTGTTGGCCATTTTAGGGAAATTACTTCTGGCTATATGATTTCAGCTGTCAAAAATTATGGTCTTCCTAATACAGAGATGGTGAATTACCAGATTATGAGGAGCCATGCTTGTAGTCCCAGAGGGTACGGATCTACTGGCATCTTGAGGAGTGAAGCTGCTACCATGGAAATTAGAATATTTTTGGGCAGTTGTGTTGGGGAAAAAAGCAGTTGCTCTCAGTTTTGTGGTTAGTGTCTTTATCAGTTTAGAGCCTAGCCCCTATAAAATTTGTGAATCCCTGAAGATTCTGAATTCCAGGCTCTGAAGAGCAAATTGCACAACTCTCTGAAGGGACAAGGGAGTGAACAGTATTTGGTCCTGTGTATAAGTGACACTTGTTTACTAGGACATGGGAGCTTACTATCATTTATACCTGTCCAGTTATTTTACTAAATTGGGTCTCAGTTTTTCCCTTCTATGTAGGCTTCATTTTCAACTTCAGAAGCTAAACAACGTATCGTTCCTTGTCTCCCTCACATAATTGGTATCACAGTATTTAGTGTCAGTCACTGCATTTCTCCACACTTTTTGATACTTATTCTTATACAGATGTATGTATGCAAGTGTCAGTGAGTTTTTGAGATAGCTGAATTTTTTGTTTGTTTATATTTTCCCCCCAGCTTTGGCCATGTTGACAGTTTTTGTAAGCTGTAAGGCTCTTGCTTGTGTCTTCCTTTTCCTGTGTAGAGTTCACAGAGAACGTGTCAGGGTAAACAGCTGAAGCCAAAGGCAAGCTGTCTTTAGCATGGGCAACAGTGGATAAACAGTCTTCATCCCAGAGAATGTTCTAACATATCTATATATTCTATACTGTTGCTGAAATGAGTTTCTATATGGTTGTTCCGGGAGCACTGGCTTAGTTACTGGTTTTATTTGTGATTTTTTTCCCCCTTTTTTCTTTTGTTCTTTTGGTTCTTCCTGGTATATTTCTAAAAATGTTTCCATTTAGCAAAAACAATAAGCAAGAGTACCTAATGTTCTACAGGGCAACGTCTGGTCTTGGTAGAGTTGTTGCATTTAATACCAACATATCAGTCTGGTTTTTGTCTCCTAAAAATAATTAGATGGCAGAAAGAAACCTATTTGCTGGGTTAATGATATCCAGAAACTAATACAGATGGGTCAGTTTTTCATGCAAAAATCAGTGTGCAGAGAGATGGATTTTTGAGAGCTCCCTCTCCTGCACATTCAGACCCTGATTTTCAAGTCTTCTTTTCTTTAATCTTATTGTGAACTGCTTTCTTTTTGCATTTAGTCTTATTTTGTACAGCTTTGTGTAATTCATGTAAGAAAGGCATGAGATTCACTGTGGATGAAGACCAGCTGGGCTTCAATAACTATTTGATAATTGGCATTACATTTATTTGAACACTTTTAATCTTCAATAGAAGATTGAAAATCTTCCCCTTGTGTTTAGTTTTCATGTTTCATTCCATTGTGGCCATCCCTTTACCTTATTTAGGGATTTCCCAGGCCACTTATTTACCTGCTGAATATCACACAATTTCTCTGCAGCAATTAAGGCAGATCATTGCATGGAGGAGCATTTAGGAATCCACTTAATGATTTTTTTTTTTAAACACTTTTTTTTTTTCAGTGCAGTTCATTGGTGGGGAAAAGGAAGCTCAAGCTGGCATATTGCCACCCAGGCATTTCCTTGTTGTTCATTAGAAAGTGTGAGCCGTCAGTTCAGTAACCTTTCTTATAGAGGTGTATTGGAAGACTACATGAGGGTGTTGAAATTGATTGGTAACATGACATTTGCATGATTAAAACAATTTTGTGTGTGGTTTTTCTCTTTAGGGTGGATGACATTCCTCCAGGAATATCACTGCTTCCTGATAACATTCTTCAGGTCCTCAGGCTCCAGCTGCTACAGTGTGTCCAGAAAATGTCAGATGGCCTAGAAGAGCAGCAGCAGGCTCTGTCACTTTTACTTGTGAAATTCTTTATCATCCTTTGCAGGTATTTGTTCCGATTGTTACCTCAGTAAGGCTGTTGTTTTGTTTGAGAAATCTTGATGCAGCTTGATGCAGATTCTAATGATGCATACAATGTGATTGGACACTTTCCAATAGAAACAGAGAAGTGCCACTTCTCAGGATATTCAAAATAAAAGAAGAGGGAATAAAAGAGAGAGGGGGGAGCAATGTAATCATCTTAGCAATAATGTTTGCCATGAGAAATGGAATAGAAGGGGATTAGACACTAAATTCCTTGTAATTACATAAGATATATCTATGGGAATTAAAGATACAGTGTACCTGGTATAAGAAATACTTTTTAAAAAAAAGGCACAATCTAACACGTGTTGGATATGAAACAACTTGAGAGAGAGAGCATTGTACAGGAAGAACTGTTTCACATTCTTAACATACTTATAATTCCATAAACAGCTTAGGAAACTTATTACATGATTAATGGCTTCCTTCTGAAACTTATGCCTTATCTTGTAATTCTGTTGAAGCAGGTGAATAAACTGTTTTTAGGGATCTATTCCTCCCTATTTCTTTAGTCTTCTATTGTAAACTGCATTAAGAGAGGAAGGGGATAAAATATAATAGGGAATCTCCTTTTCTGAGGAGTATTTGAAGCAGCTCTTTTGAGTCCTTTGGCTGTTCTTACCCCTGAAACAATACAAAGGGCTGTAGGGCAGTATTTAAGTATCCTGGAATATTACATATAAGCTGAGTAGATGGTGGTAATGTGTTTCTGAATTAGAAACTGTTGTCAGTCTTATTTAATTGCTGAAAAGTTCTCCTTATGTCATCCCTTCAGTATCTGATCTTTGACTTGTCCTCAAGACTGAGAAATAACATGTGTATGCTATTTCTTTGTTGCTGTTGATTTCTTTACGTTCTAAAATAATTTATTAGATGTTTGTTTTTCCTTGGGAGAATTTAAAGTGAATAAATGCTTCTGGGTAATATGTTTGTTAAAATTTTAGAAAGTGCATGTGCTAGTAATGTAGAAGTGGAGGTTACTGTCTTTTGTTATCAGATGCCATTTCTGAGCTTTCTATGTAGAGTGTCCTGGGAATCTGCTTAACCTCTGAACCCCCAAATTCCAGATAGAATTGGCCTACAGCAGAGTCACTTAGACCTTTCTTTCCCTTCCTGTTAGAAGAAAACTTCTTAGCTCTGTTACTGTGACAGAAATAAACATTTGAGTACGTGCAGTCTTTTGGAGAGTATTTTTGAAATGCTGATACACTTTTGTATGAATATAGGCAGAATGCTAAACAAACATTTTCAACTAGCCTCAAATGGTACACTGTGTACATTTCTGTGGTTTTTATGTTGTCTTCATAGAAATTTGGCTAATGTGGAGGAGATTGGGATGTGTTCATACATTAACCATGTTATCACCATGACAACGTTATACATTCAACAGGTATGTGGTTAACAATTCTCATCTTTTATTTTTGCCATCCGATACTTCCTGCTCCCGCTTATGTGATCCACTTTTTCAATAATAGTGTTGTGTGGGGAACAATTTGTGGGCTCAAAACTGTTCTGGAGGAGATTAAGATTAATTTTCAACTTCTAGAAATCTTCTCACCACAGCTTTCTTTTTTTTTCCTCAGTTAAAAAGCAAAACAAAAGAAAAAGAAGTGGCAGATCAGACCCCCATAGAAGAATTTGTGCGACATGCCTTGGCTTTTTGTGAAAGTCTCTACGATCCATATCGAAACTGGAGGCAGCAAATTGCAGGGTATGTGTGGACTAGGACAGGATTATAAATATTGTGGTTTATGATAAGTTTAGGTAAACAATATGTAAAGTTTCTGATAGAACTCCAGCTACCTGATGTCAAACTAAAATAAAAAGTAGTTACATGTATGATGTTCTGCTGTTGCATTTTACAACTGTTAGAACTGATAGCCTTGAGCAGTTGATTTGATACTGTGTATTAGGGTTTTTTCCCCCCAAAGATACACTTGTTAGAATAGCATTAATTGAAACAGTTCTTCTACAAAAATTAACATCATAAAGCAGGCGTGCTTGAAACTGAAATTCATTGCCAACAAAATTGTCAGAGTACTAATATATCCTGTTCCATTTAGTGGAAAGCTGCGTTGAGGCTTTTTGAAAGGTGGGAAGAGTAGAGAGCCAGGAAATGGGCCTTCTGAGATGCTTAATTTCTGTCATTCTAGGCACAGGCCCTGTTCATTGAAGCTGCTAGTGATTCACTTTATCTGCTATAAACTGGCTCTTCAGAGACCTCTTATAATTTTCCATGAAGTCTTTTTCATGTACAGTTCTCCCTTATTAGCCCCAAATTAATTACAATAATGTTAAATGTACATAATCTTGTATAGTTAATGTGTTTTTCTGCTGTGTGTACAAGGGCTGAAGTTGTTGTTTGCTCCTTGCTGCTATCGTTCAGAGCTGCTTTTCCTCTAGTTCCTCAATTTTATTTCAGTCAGGACCATTTTGACATGCATCAAATGTTGGACCTGTGCATGCAAATAACTAAAGGCATAGAAAGATTGTATCTCATATTACTTAGTCTTGTAAAACCTCAGGTCCTTTCTCACAGTATACATTCTGTAGAGCTAGCAGAGGATTTGTGCGTTTCTGCTAGCTCTGTGACTTGCATTTGTGCAGCAAGTCACTTGTCTGACTCTGTGCAGAGTGGGGATCATGTGAGCTGTGTGCCTTGGCTGCTGGGGTTTCGTTGTAGCTGGAAACCTGCAGTATGCCCTAATGCTGCAGGCTTCAGAAGGCTGTTATGGAAACAAAAGGTAGTATTCTCCATAACAACTTGAATCATTGTGCACAAAGTTTTAAGAAGCATGTGAAGGTCATAACTTCTGGTATTTTTGTGCAGCGTGAGAATTTCCCTTTTCTAGAACAGAGCATGACACCAGTTCTCCCATATGGCCTGCCAGTCTACTGCTAAGTTGTTTTCAGATTTTGTGTAGGTGATGCCAGCACATCTTGTGGTATCTTAGGTAGAGTATAAGTGCTCAAAATCAGTGAATTTACAATCAATGAAGCTGCAGAATTTGGCAATGAATATAATCACACCACAGAAAAGTGTCTTACTTTCTGAAACAGGATATGATTTAAATGCCTTTTTAAATTTATAATATATTTACTGGCAGTTTAGAAGTTAAAACAAGATTAAATTTGAATATATACTTGAGGTGTTAGGTTGTAACTGACCAACATGAAGGTCCTTCCATTGCTTTCTCCTTTCAAAAACTGGCCCATTTTTCTAAACTGGTGAAACAAGGAAGCCAAAAAGAATGGGATAGGCGGACCTGGTTGAATTGAGGCAAAAGAAGTTAATGATAATCACAGTATAGATATGTTGCATCTTTGAAAAGAAGTGTATACGTGTGTCAGTAGAATTATATCCCTTTAATTTGATGGTTCCCCCCAGTAAATCCATACTAATGTTTTGTGCCCATTTCAAATTGCATGATTAAGAAATTTGGCAGTCTAGGTGGTGGCTTAGTTACAATAAACAAGGACTAAATAATAGATTGTGGGCTCTTTTTTTTTTAACTAAATCATATTGTAAACATTTAAGGTATTTCTTGGAGCAGAACAGTAAATAGGGGATTAGCTGTGATTTAATTTTTTCAGGATGAATTACTACTTTGCTATATTTTTTTTTTGATCCTGTAGGCAAAAGATAACTTCTGATTTTTGGCAGTTTTCTATTATGAAGTCATAAACAAAGGTATCATATCTAATTTTTTTGATGTATCTTTTTCAATGTAATTGCAGACGTTTCATTAGTACAGTTGAAAAGAGCAGACAGAAGTATAAACCAGCTTCCCTCACTGTTGAGTTTGTCCCTTTCTTTTACCGTAAGTATTATCAACAGCATGTTTAAAAATAGTCACCTTTGGAGGAGTGAACTTAGTGATTCCAAGTTCCTTTCCCCTAAGAATGCCTGATAAATGTAAAAGCCCCTTATTTGCTTTCTAAGGCTGAATGAAGTCGGTTGCTTTGTTCACTTGTTTTTTTTGCTCTGAGCATTATCATCTTGCCATTCTGACTGATCTTTGAAAGCCTGGGTTTTTTTCAGACTCTCTTTCAGTGCCTAACATGGTTTAATAGGGTTGATTCTGGGAGTTGCCAACTTTTCTGTTTATTAGGGTACATATAGTGATTGCACGTAAGATTCCTGTAGCAACTGTAATGATAACTCACATGGAAAAATAATCTTATGAAAGTATTCATGCATTTTTGTCTCTTAATATGGTTTAACAGCTAGAAAGAAGGAAGCTCTGTGCCATCCAACTAGCAAATGCTCCTTGGACTGCAGTTTGGGAAACTGCTCTGTTTTGTCTCTGGTTAAGTCATTAAATATCATGATGGCTGCTTTGGAATTCATGCGTTCTTACCATTACAGATTGGCTGTGTGGAAAAGGAGGACTTCTGTGGCCATGTTCTGTACTTAAATCTTGGGAAAGTGGGATGTCCAGCTAGTTTGCCACTTTAGCACACCAAAGTGCTTCGCTCTTGCATCTGCTAGTGCCAACAGAATTGAAGAGCAGGAATATGCTGGAGGGGTGGGGGTATGAGTGAAATCAGCCTTTTTTGCAGCTATCTATTAACTCAGCTTTAATTGAAAATAAAAAAGTAGGGCTGTATTCCTAGAGTGGTAACATTTATGAATGTACGTAAAACAAGCTAGTTGCTAAAAAGACCAAAGAACTGATGCCAGTAAAATGCCATTATCTTTGTGCCAGAGCACTGGAAACCCACTGCTACTGAGGAATGTCATCTGCGTCCTCCCCATTCAGTACATTGCACTCTGGATCCTCCTAAATCCCTTAAATACTGTGACTGAGCTACAAGTGCACTAATTAGCTGGCAGATACTCATCTGCTGGTTGGCCAACTGGCAGGAAAGGCAGAACAAGAAATTGCTGAGCAACTGCTTTAGACATTCTGCCATAGCAGCACTAATTTGAGGCTTTTTTGGTCTACCCAGCCTAATGATTTACTCACAATCTGCTAGGTACTGCTCTTTTGAATTTGTCTAAGGTTCCCCAAAAGGTTTAGAAGCTAGAAGTCAAGGGAGTGGTGGGACTAGCAGACTGACAGTGTCATCATCTAAGCTTTGTTTCCTTTGAAGACCAGATTTAAAAAATAGCTGTGCAATTTTATTTTAAAACAGGCCTATATATTCAGTATATAGTCAGAAATCTTACTTACCAGTAATTGGTAATTGTCTTAAAGGATATAATTTTAATGAATATAAAATTCTTGCATTTTCTGTTTCTGTTGTTTGTTTAAAATCTCAGTTTTTACAAAACTAAGTCATTATCAGCTCTATCTCATGAGGTTTTACGATGATTAATTCCAAATAAAATAATCCTTTGTAGTTTGTTGCAGCTACTTTGAGTCTAGTGTTATTGCTATAGCAACAATATCCAGGTTATAGTTATTGCTAAGAAGAGTTCCTGAGGCTGTTTATAACTAATTTATATCAGATATGGCATGAGAAGAGATGCAGGATAATTGTCTTTAAAAAGACTACTGCTAGAAAGGTTACAGACCTGCACAGGCTTCCTTGGGAAGTTTGGCTTAAAGGGACCAAGCTCAGGGACTGTGTTTCTGAGCTACCTGCACTGCATATCGTATTAGACTTGCTGTATAAAAATTGCTCTAACCTTGTCATGCTTGCTAACTGCTTGTGTGTTAGCATGTCCTCCTGTTTCTCAATAGTGTGGACAAAATGTGCTCATTTTACATTATGGATCTGGTCAACAGTTGTTGTATGTCTATAGTTCTGTCAGCCTGCATGAAAAGTTTTATGCAAGCTGAAGGTCTGGCCCTGTGAATTCTTGAGAAATGTGGTCTTGTCATGTTACTTTCATAATGCTGGAATTGATGTGTTTGTGCCTGACTTATCTAAAATACAGTGGAGATTATACAGTTGATTTTTTTTTTTTTAATTTGCATGATGACAGGAAGTAGAGCAGCTTTTTTAATTATTTTGTTTGTTGGTGGGGTTTTTTTTGAAAGGAAAAACTGTATAATTTATGACCAAAGGAATCCCTTCTGCTTTTTATTCACTCCAATCAGAATGCTTTCAAGAAAGTGAACATCTCAAGGAAAGCCTGAAATGTTGCCTGCTGCATCTCTTTGGAGCTATTGTGGCTGGTGGTCAGGTAAAGGATGTTTTAAGCTCTTTTTAGCTGCTGAAGCCTCCAAATGCCTGTTTGTTATTTAAGGCTTATAAATACCCCATAACACATAAATCAGAAGAATTTGTTATTGACTATGGATTGTTTGTCTTATGAGGTTTGGGATCATTCTGTGCAATAGTATCTAAATGCTAAAAGCTGGATCCTGCTTTCAAATAACAGTAGAAATTTGCTGTCTACAATAACCACACATTCATATGAACATACTGTAATATTTTCGTATCATAAAGAAAAAATGTGTGTAACTAGATTAGGAGTTTCCACCTGACAAGATGTAAATTTTGTATCAACACATGAAATTCATCTAGCTTACTTCCCAATGTTGGAAGTAAGCTATTTCTGTAAGAGGCACAGGGCCTTTATAGCTTGGAAGCTGTTTAAAATATTTGAAAGAATGCGAAGAAAAGAGGGTGTTCATCATCAGCAAGGCCAACATCCACTCTCTTCGTTGACTTTTGTAACGTGCTGCCTAGTCTGGTCACAAGCAAATGTTATTTCTGATAATCCAGAAGAGAGAGTGTTTTTAAATGTTGTCAGGAAGTGGCAAAGCCAGGCACTGCTCCACCAGGGAAGGCAAGCTGAGACTGAGCGTGATGACCAGGCAGGCAGAGGCAGTTGACCTCACTGGCAAAAGGCACAGTCTTACTATACCTGAACAAGGTGATCAGAGCAGGTCTGGTGGTAGTAACCAGGATCAACCAGCCTAGATCGCTAGACAAGTCTGTAATGCTGAAGCCTGAAATCAAGCCAGGAAGTCTGGTCAGCACATCAGGGTGGGGATTTGGTCTAGTGATAGTAACTAGGGTCAGTCAAGAGTCCGGTGGTTGCCAGGCCCATCCATAGTGATGAGATGGGTCTAATGTCAAGCCGGGCGGTCAAGTCTGTGGGTCAGGTTCAAGGCAGTACATGGCCAGGTGCGGGCATGGCTGGAGTGTAGCTCGGGCAGATTGAGATCTGTGGCTTGAGTGCAGCTCCCTGGAGAAGGCAGGGAGTCCCTGACAATGCTTCTCAAAGCTAGGCTGGGCCCCTGCCCCAGATTTAAGGTGGCCCTGAGCCTATGCAGTCAGACCCCCAGGAAGAGAGGTGAGGAAAATGCATTCAGGGCCCAGACAAATGTTTGTTAATTATGTTATTTTCAAAAAAAATCATGAATTTCATGATCTAAAATGAAAATGCAAGTGAAGGTTTACCTAGAATTAGCAGTTTTTCAAGGCTTATCTTATAAGAATTTTGTAACATGCATTTAAATATTTCCTTTTCCCTATAGGCATTCTCTTTGAAAAAGAAAGCCTAGTTAAGTGAACAAGATGGGCTGCATTTCATCTGTAGCTATCAGTATAATCCAAGTAGAATGTTTCATATTTATTTAAAAATTACAGGGCATTAACAGACATAGTATTACATGTTGCATTATTCAGATAACTCAGAAACTGCTGGTTTGAAGAGGTTTGGTTTTATTTATTTATTCATTATTATTTTTTCCTTAATCTTTTTTTCTCCATGGGTCTCAGAGGAATGCTCTTCAAGCAGTATCTCCTGCCACCATGGAAGTCTTGATGCGTGTTTTAGCAGACTGTGACAACTGGGATGACAGGAACCCTGAGGAAGTGAGCAGGAAGGCAGAGCTAACTCTGAAATGCCTGACAGAAGTTGTCCATATCCTTCTAACCAGCAGTTCTGACCAGCGGCAAGTGGAGACGAGTACAATATTGGAGAACTATTTCAAGTTGCTTAATTCAGACCATTCAGCTTTACCTAATGCAAGGCGGTGCAGGCAGTGGGAGAGCAGGTTCATAGCACTACAAATCCAAATGCTGAGTGAGTACCCAATTGTGCAGTTCCTTTAAATATCTCTTGATAATAACTCCGAAGCAAGTAATGATTGAACCATGATAGTAATATAACTGAATGTTCTACCAAAAAATGTTCACTTGGCTAAGCAATTGAAAAGTTTCAAACATTTCTTCATTGACATGACTTTAGATGTATTCTTGTTTAATCATTCATTACAAAAATACCCAGAAGAAACCATATCAGATTGCTACCATTTAACCAGAGTGTCAAGGTTCGTGGACTGCCAGTCTCCATTTAAAACAAAAAAAACAAAAACCAAAACAAACAAGCAAACCAAAACAACACTTTTGCTGTGCAACAGCTGACACTCATCAGCACCTTAATTGCAGAATAAGATGGGTCTGTAATAAAATACCCATGTGATGGCTGTTTTGTGATAGTTCGCTTTTCAAATGACGTTATTGTAAACATTGGCCAAAGGTGATGGTCTGAAACAGTTGGGTTTAAGTCATTGGATAAGAACTCAGAATTTGGAGTTTCTTCTACTTTGTTCAGAATGGGAAATATAAATAAAGGTATTTCTTTTCCCAAACTTCCAAGACTATTGAGGAGTAGTACTGAGGCGATGAAGAATGCTTACAGTATAAGGCTGCTGCACAATACAGAGTAATAGCTTGATGAGGAAGCAAGTGTTTGCATGCTTTAAGTAAAAGGCATGCTGCTTATGTACTCACAAAGAGCTTAAACAGAGCCCCAGAGCAATCAAAGATATTTGGTAACTGATTTGTTCTCCTGATATAGTAGGTTATGTGATAATTTTTACAGCATCAAAATGTTTAGCTTTAGGCCTAGTGTTCTATGCTTAAAATGCACATTATTCTTGATAAAAGAATTCACAGCATATAGTTTGTTGTGTAATTTTTTTTCCCCATGTTTATTATGTAATGTGCAGAAAAAATGCTTGATGGATTTGGGAAGTGTTTTGTCTTTGATGCCAGTTCTGTTTTAATTTTATAGATACCATCACAGCCATGTTAGACTGCACAGATAGGCCTGTTCTGCAGGCAATTTTCCTTAACAGTAACTGCTTTGAGCATCTCATTCGACTGTTGCAGAACTGCAAGGTAAATTTTCCCTTATCAGCATATTTTTAACAAAACCTGTCTTTTAATATTACAGGTATATTAATTACCTTTATATCTTCCTTCTGAGTTAGAGGCAATTTTATAGTGTCTGCATACTGGAAGGAAAACTTTGGGTTGGTTAGAGCCACTAATGCCATGAATGATTGGAAATAACCAAGTTGCTTTAAAATCTTTTTTTTTTTATTCTTAATGAAGTAGAGATATTTCTTGTCTGTCTTGTGGTTAAAGCAATGAATGCTTAGTTTGAATCATGAGCAATATACCTTTCCTGCTCAGTCTCTAAAATCTGTTAAGGTTGTTACTGGAATAATTGAAATCAACGCACACCCCCCACCCCCCACCCCATCTCCTTTTTTTCTTTTTTTTTAATATTCTGTCACTGGATTGCTAGGAAGTCACTTGCAACTGCTGCCAAATGGAAGTCCAAATTCTAATTTTGGAGGCATATTTTTCCATTTAAAAAACTTTGGTGTGCCTTTAAGTGTTTCAAAATATTTGAGTCTTGTGTAGCTGACATAAAACATGCTCAAAACAGCTCAAGCTGTTACAAATGTTCTTTGATTGTTCTTCCTCTGTGTAGGATTTAGTGTTTACATAGATGTTGTTTTTTCATCCCAATCCCAGATGGTTGTAATTTGCAAGCTAGTGTCTTCCACTTACTGCTTTGTAGATTTCATTTTTCTCATGCAAAAGAATATAGATATGAATATTTTGTGGAATATTTTATTTATCTTTTTGTGATATGTTGGTGGTGTAGCTATTTTGAGCTCTTCTAATACTGTATAATTTAATGTTAGCTACAGTATGCAATTTGATTCAGATCCATTTAGATTTTGGATTAGAACATATTTCAGTGCAGTGATATATTAAAAATAAATGTGCTTGGATTATGTCTTAACTGTAGTTGTACTCAGTGGCAGAATGCCAACTGACTTGAAGTGTTTTGAATAGCGTTTGTAGGGTATCTCCTCCTGAAAATACATTGTTTGACCTTTCTATTCTTCTCCTCTGTTTGGGAATCTCTGCCTATTTTTGTACTGACCTTGTACTCTGTAAGAAATTTCTTTTTTTAGTTTCTTCTTAAATCATCAAGCAGTGTGATGTTTACCTGTTTATGGAGACTCAAGTTATGTTCCTGCTCTCATATAAACAAGTGGTGGAATTTAAAAAAGCAGGAACAGCTACTCTATTTTTGCAGCTTGCTCCTTTTATTTTTACTCTGCCTGTATGTATGTCGTAAGATATGCTCTTTTGAGGTTTTTTTTTTCCTGTGATAGTCTCACATTTTACTGTGACTAGATATCAATACTGCCAGTTTGCTACATAGTGGGATTTTTTCTAACCTGTCATAGTCGAGATACCCCCAAGGATGAGAAGTAGGGAGAGGGTGGAGGCTGGGAAGATGTTGTCTATTTGTATTTTTTGTAATATACTGTGTATCTGTTCTTTTTCAAAGCCAAATAGCAAAGATTAATTTAGCTGTGGAATTAGGCTTTTTCCTTATTAGTTGGGGCTGGAGACCCTATTTCTAGATATTTTTTTTTTCTTGACCTATGAAAATACTGCTACTGGATTCATGATCAAGCTGTGTAAAGCACAATTCTGCAGCTTTGCAGATAGCGTGAGAGTCCAGACACATATCTGAAACTCAGGAAGCTATTGGATCTTCAGCAAATTTGAAGCATAAGAAATGGAAAGGAGGGGTAAAGAAAATCCATACCACCATTTCTGCTATAGATATTCCAAAGAACTTGCAGTACTAAGGCCATACTTCTAGTCATACTTCCTAGTCATTTGCAGTTCAACAGTCTTCTAAAATTTAAATTTTTTTTTTTTTTTTTCATATTTGCTGGCTTTAAGGCTTACGGGCAAACTGTCTTCCCTTAGCTATGCTCTAGGGCTAGAGATCTGCACAAAGGCTTTTCAAAACTGCTCGGTTAAGTTTTGATATCTGCATGTTGCTTTTTGCCTGTGACATCCGAAAAGAGTGACTGTACTTTCAATGTATCAGGGAGTGCTTATTTTATACTGACAGATGTTTAACAAGCTGCTTTGTCAGTCTTGAATCTTTTCTCATCTATTAAACTCTTAGAGGTCAGACTTTGAGCAAAGCACATTGACCTCTAGCAGTTTGCTGTGTTTAAAAAAACCCCACTAACTTATTTTCTGAACAGCTTTTAAATAGAACAATTAAACCCATACGGACATTGTAATAAAAATCTATTTTTCTATTTTACATGTATTATCAGAATTGAAGTAACCCATATGAAAAATTTAATGTGGGGGGTGTTTTTGCATGTCTTCCTTTGCTTCTGTTTAAAGTTCCTATTTCCACTTGTTAATGTTATAACCCTCTGAGGCATATTATACTTATTCTGCAGTACTGAGTGCTCTTGACCGTGATGTACCTTTCAAAATGACTTGTGTTTCTATGTGCTTTTACACCTGTGTAAGTCAAAGTAATATCTTGAGTGTTGTCCTTCTGTTTGCCCTAGCTTATGGAACTGATTTCTCAGGTTTTTCTTCAGAGAGACTACCTAGCAGATAATGGAACAAAATGTATGAGGAAAAAAAAAAGACAAATGCTTAGTTTTTACCCACTAAAGGAAAGTGTTGTTCCTTTTTTTTTGAAGGAACTTTTAAAACATTTTGATCAGGGATTTTTTTATCATCTCAGTAGAATTTAAAAACACAGGAAGATAAATTTTAGTCCTGATTAGGTTACAGCTAAACTGCACACAAAGTGACTGCAATCGATTATGAAGATATTTGGGTGACCTTTAAATTTGCAAATTCAGGAACTGACAAGGAATCTAGCTACTATACACAGAGCAGTTTCTTAGCTGAAGGTGCAGTATAGGTGTATGTTTGATTTAAAGCTGCTTACAACCTGTCTGATTCTTAGGATGATGGCAGAGATATTTCACCCTTCTTCCTGTCCTAAAGGCTCTGTGCCCCAGAAATTCTGCTGCTGTTGCTGTTTGAAGATTAAAATATTCTGTCTAGGTATCTTCAGTCTTCACCTAGGATGAAATATAAGTGAAAAATGGTGAAACATCTGTGTCCATTTCTTTGGTAATGCCCCACTGTAGTCTTTATTTCTTAAAAGTAAATGTTTGAGAACCTCCTGTCATGTTGCATATTGTAAATTATATCAGAGTTGCTAAGCCAGTGACCAATATAAATTCTGGATAGATCTGTTTCCTTGTCTCAGTGATTATATATTTTCATTTAATTCTGGAGGGGGGAAAAAGTGATTAGTATTTAGCAAAAACACAATGTAATCTTCAGTATTGTAAGAATTAACAGAAGGTCAATATTAATGGAGGATTGTGTCTCACCGGTGTGAGAACTTTCTTCTTTTTTTTTTTTTCCTCTTTTTGTATGTAAAATACAAATTCAAGGCAGCCTCCACAGGTTTGGCTGCAGGTAACTGTTTAATGCAATTATTGCCATTATTCTTGTCTCTGTTTCTAACAGCTGTTTTTAAATGCTAACAATAAAGTGGCAGACAAGAGTGAGAAAGACCTTGCCAACAAATTACTGACAGAAATGAATGAGGACCAGGTACCTACCTAACCTGTATTTTGCTTCAACTGAAGTCAAGACACAATCACAGTAAAACTTGATTCCTGTGCTTCACCTTAACCATCCTCTTTAAGCCTTCTGCAGCAAGAGGAGCTTGTGTTGCTGCACACATCAGTGTTTGCTGTCTCTGGAAAAAGATTTTTCTGAATAACAGATTGAATTCAACCTCAGTTTTATTCATCTTCTTCAAATTGCAGATATATTGCCTCAGTTATCCTTCTTTTAAGGAAAAGGTGAAGTACATGAATCCAAAGAAATTCTATCAACCTGGTGGTGATTTCCCCCCCCTTCCTCTTTTTTGCTTCTTTGTCTCAGCACTGTGGTGTTTTGGATTCTGGGGCCTTATTTGTGACTCTCAATGGTTGTATTTGATGTCCTGATTCTTTGCTTGTCATCAAGAACAGATGTTCACAAAACAATGGACAGGCTGAATCAGGGAGGTGGGAATAGCCTGGTGCTTAAATTTTCCCAAAATAATGTGGAAAGTTTCAAATGCAAATTGTTGTTGTATTAATTTTATAGTAGAATTATTTGTTCTGATTAAAAATGCAAAGAAATGCTAACTACAGGGTATGGTAATCTACAAATTGTGATTCTAACTAATAGCTTTGGCTTTTTTAGAAACTCAGTGCGACACTCTAACTGCATGTAAATGTTTCTTCACGTCTAATACCGTCTTCTGATTCTTGACACTTTTTTTCATTTTCAAAATATGTCTGATATGCATATAATATTTCAGAGATGATGAAACAGAGTATGTTTATTTGCAGTTTTGCTAATTAGGTTTACTGATGGATGCAAAATAGTGCTCCAACACTTTTGTTCACCATAGAAATATCAAACAATAATTATAGGAGAAAACTCAAAAGATTACTTAAATTGGAAAAAGAGATGTTGATTAATGCAACGAGGCTATGGGTGAGGCAGCCACCTTACTGTGCTGGTGTGACCTATCTCTTATAATTTTTGTGTGTGTGTGTGTGTTGCATTGGTGTGTAGGGACTTGGATGGAAAAGAAAACACTTTATATGAACTGCGGGTGCCCGATTCTCCAACAGCACACACATACATACTGCAAGAGGCTTCCTAATTTGTTTTCCTCCCTCCCTCTTGAGGTTGTCCATTAGCCGCATGAGGAAAACCCGTTTGTCCATCAGAATATTTGAAGTGCAATGTGTGTTGTGAATGCTTCTCTCCTCTTGAAGTATGTGGCTAGTTGTCTACTGTTATGTAATTCCATGTAGGCCGTGGGGTTATGAAATCTTGACTGGTGGGGAGATGATTTTTGAAGCATGTTAGCAAACTCTTGGTTTCCCCCTGGCAGGAGGGCACAGTATAGATTTTGGAGCTTTGCGCATTTGTATATAACTTCTGTACCTGCTACTTTCAGGTGTTTCAGGGACATCTAGACCGCTTGGCAGTGTCAACCATTCAAGCCCTCACAGCAGTAATGCACAAGTCTCCAGCTGCTAAGGTAAGAGTATGCGGAGGTCTGTCTGCAGTAGGCTTCTTGATCTTGTTTCCAGTTAGTGTTTCTATCACAATGTCTTGATGAATTTTGCTAATGAAGCTGAGCAGATTGTGGTTGCACATTCCTGACAGATAGGAATAGCTGATTAGCATCCCTTATCCCTTTATATGTGTCCAATGGCTGGACACTGAGCCATCTTTCTATCAAAACTGGAAGATCAGAGTGTTACTGCAGTTGGAACCTTTGCGTAAAGGAAGTACATCATTACTTGTGCCATGAATGTGCAGGGCAGAATTAATGGGTATTTGCAGGAGTTTTCAGGCAGGAGTCTGTGTTGTAGTTTTATCATGGCTTTAAACTAACCCAGGACGATATTGCTGTCCGAATGGTGGTCTTGCCATTCCCCTGCCCTTCCTTTGTAGTTATTCATGTGGTTTGTTAAATGTATATGTTGTGGTTAGTTTGTGAATCTGAGTAGAAGCTAAGCCCACAGAAAAATAGTGTATTTATTCTTAGATTACTGAATTCATTAGAATTCATCCTGTGGTTGAATGATTCTCTAGTCTTGGCACAGGGAAAGGGATGTGGCTGCACAGTGGAGGCTAAAGAGTGGGAGTCATCTGATTTGACAGCCACTTGGAGTACAGTCTGAGTGAGAAACGACAGGGTCAGTTATGCTTCTCCAGAGCATTACTTGGAGTGCTCACTGACTCTGGAAAGCCTGGGAAGAGTTGTATGTTGGAGGTGGGGACTGGCCGTGATTCACAAAGGGTCAGTAAAGTTTTCAATTGTACTTTCACTGCAACATACATACATTTTCTTTCGGTATTTACTTAAGCAGTCATCTCACTTCTGCTTACAGATTCATCCTTTAAAAATAAAAGTCTTAATTTCAGTGCAGAATGCAGCTGGGAGTATCCATTCTATATGATATATTGACTCTTTACTAACTAAACCATAAATGGATGCTACAGTTTGGATTTTGGTGCTTGATTATTTTTTTTCTTCATGTAAAATCAATTACTTTTCAGACAAACTTCCTTGGAACACTTTTCTAATTTTTGAAGTGGTTAGGATGGGTGGTTTTAAATCAAGCTGGTCTAGGAAAATCTTTCACTCAAAAATTAATACCTGAATACTTCTAATTCTCAATGTAATAATTTCATGCTATAGTTTTCATTAAAAAAATAAAGCTGTTAGTATTTTGTGATGGAATTAACATTTTGATTATACCAAAGCAATTATGTTCTTGTATGGGTAATTATTAAAATATAACTTTGATCTTTTTTTTGTTTATGTGCTGCAGTGAGATCTCTCTAGAGAGAGCACAATGGGTGTATTATCAAAAAGAGATCTATAGCATGTAAAACATTATTCTTGCATTCTAATTATTTTGTGTTAAATTAGAAACTGCTGCAGTAGATGGGATTTTTTGTCCATTTTATTTGTTAGTGAGACTGGGATTTTTATCCTCAGGAGGTCTTCAAGGAGAGGATTGGTTATGCGCACATATATGAGGTACTAAAATCGCTGGGTCAACCCTCACGGGAATTGCTGGAAGAACTCATGAATATGGTGAGATGTGCTTGCTTCGAATGCTAAAATGTTTACATCTTTTAAACAGTACTTCTAGCCCTCTTTTATTGTATTTCACGTCTGAGTTCTCTGCTGTTTTTCAGGCTGTTGAAGGTGACCACATGGCTGTTGGGATCCTAGGCATTAGTAATGTCCAGCCCTTATTGCTGCTTATCCAGTGGCTTCCAGAATTAGAGTCACATGACCTGCAGATTTTCATCTCAAATTGGTTGAGGCGAATCTGCTGTATTAACAGACAGAGTCGTGCCACGTGTGTCAATGCGAACATGGTTATCCGTATCATTGAGACGCTAAATTCCCACTCTGCGCTCCATTGTACTTGTGCAGAGAACCTCATTGCCCTTCTGGGCTCTTTGGGGAGCCAGTCAATGGGCTCAGAAGAACTGCTTCAACTAATACGGCTCCTGAGGACTGAGGAACCAAAACGTGCTCACCCTTATGTTGTTCCAGTGATGCGAGCCATTCTAGCAATGGCTCGGAAGCAGGGCATGGCTAGTGCCTTGCAGTATTTCAACTTGTACCACAGCATGGCCGGAATTGCAGTTCCATCAATTCATAAGTGGCCAGGCTCTGCGTTTTCTTTCAACGCTTGGCTCTGCCTTGACCAGGACCGCGTGGACCCTAGCACGACTACCAAAAGTGGCAAGAGGAAGCAACTCTATAGGTATAGTTACTATAACGGCTTCAAAAGCACAAATCTAGGTCATCTGTTCCCTGTGGCATATGGTACCCTATGACATGTGGTACTTCTGCTTATCTTTATAGAACGCTGAGTTTGTGAAAGGGAGCAGTTTCATCTGTCAACAGAGCCAGGCTGTGTTACAGAAATAAGCATGTAATTTCTCAGTTATAATACTTTCTTGTCTACAATTTCAATATCCATAGCTCCAAATTTTGTTAAGGTTCATAGCTTAAACAAACCACCAACCAAAACTCTCCAAAACACCCCGCCCCAAAACAGAACAGCCTTCCCCCTGTTTCCTTTAAAAGTAATGAAATCTGTTTTCTATATGACAGCACAATGAAAAGGACACCTTTGTTAGTAGGTAGACATTGACTGTCTACAAATTTAACTTTATGGGTACTAACATTCAGCAGCAAACAAAATGCAGAATGGAGGAATACTCATTGAAGAATTTCTCACTCCCTTTAGTTCGTTTTACTGCACTACAGTTTCAGGGGAAATGTTGAAGAATGGAATTCCAGTCATAATAGAATTAGTATTTTTCAAACCCCTGTGTCTTAAAGTGTTACTTCTGTTTATTAATAACCGTGGTGGCAGGTAGAGACCTCTTGGATTTCTGTGGCTGCCCCATGTATTTGTATAGCACAGCCCTGATGAAGGATGCCACCTGATGAACTGCCACAACTCTGTTTCCAGAGTTTGTCAGTGTGTTCCACTAAAGAACTTAAGTAGACTGTAGTTCTAGAAAATTGCCGTGGGATTGCACTACAAAGTGAAAAAGCTGCAATTGAATTTCAATGTGGTGATATTAGACCAATAACTGACTGTTTTTCTTCATTTACATACAATTTTGAAGACATTATTCTAGTTTTGGGAAGATAGTGTATTGAAATGAAAATGTTTAAAATTCCAGTTTCTGCTTGAAATGTTAAGCGCACAACTGAATTAAAAATCATTAAAAATTGATCTAACTGCTATGTTTTACAGTGTTTAATTATAAGACAGCTTACATCTGTTGAGGTTGTCTATAACATTCATGCTTTCTGTGTTTGTATTGGTGTTTTACATTGATAGATGCAGATATTTGATAGTACAGTAATTAATGTATGCACTTGGAATAATGGTGCCTAAGGGTGTGTAGCAGGTTTTGATAGCAGTTCACAATTTGTTAAAAAAATGAAAGGTTTGTCAATGCAAACCTGTGCTTGCAGGGCTTATTTATAGATAGCTGCTTACAGCTGATTTTCTTCATCGTATGAGTGAAATAAGATATATAAGAATGTGACTACATTTACATTTTGCACTAAGGTAAGGTTTTGCTGATAGATAATCACAGATTAAAAAAGTCATGGATCACACTTACTGTCTCATCTAACAGTTTTAATGCAGATTTGTCTATAAAATTAAAGATTGAGCTTTCTGCATTTTCTAGAAGAGTTCTTCCATGTGCTGTTTTGGTCTTTAAAATGAAATCTCTGTGCACAACACTACGATGTGAAACAAGGGAAATCGGAAAAAACCTGTCTAACAACTGTAACAGTAATGTCACAAATCTGCATGCAATATTGGCAGCTTTACCAGGGGCTGATGGACGCAATTTAATTGATAGAAAACAGCACAGGTTGCAGACCAGTCTCCTCTTTATAACAATATTGTGGTTTCCAGAGACTGCAGTGGGCAGGACATTGTAGCAGAACCAGCTTAAGCTGTGTGTGTCAAACTGAAGCATTGCTTGTGGGGACTGAGATTATGTTTTCATGTAAAAGATGGATGACTACAAGCTGCTTTGGCAGCTTTGTGGATCACCTTTGGCCTGCATGTCCTGTGCCTTGGAGTCCCTTCCTTGAGGCAGTTCTTTCTCTTGTGGTTTTTTGGGGTTTGTTTTTTTTTTTTTTTTGAACAAGAGTAACAGCCAGCCAGTC
This sequence comes from Grus americana, assembly GCF_028858705.1. Classification (NCBI taxonomy): domain Eukaryota; kingdom Metazoa; phylum Chordata; class Aves; order Gruiformes; family Gruidae; genus Grus; species Grus americana. The sequence goes on from NC_072857.1 coordinate 27,828,755, forward strand.
AGATAGCAAATATTGGGCCAGTGACAAATGGCTTTAGTTGGTTCTCTCCTTAATGAATGTAGTGTTAGGTGATTTCCAATAGTTTTGATGAAGTAAGTCCTTGATTGTGTGTTGTGTTGTCTTTTTCTGTAGCTTTTTTACAGGAAGTGGTATGGGTTTTGAAGCATTTATCACATGCTCTGGAGTATTGGTGGTTGCAGTTTGTACGAAGAGGGAATATGCAACAGTGATGCTGCCTGACCATTGCTTTTTTGACTCCCTCTGGGTAAGATGTGATACTGAAAGAAATTTTCTTTAGTATAGTACTGTTAGCTCAGACATCAAAGTTAATTTTTTGTTTTACAAATGGTGTATTTTATAATATTTAAATAATTCATTGCATAAGAACAGGTCTAATCTCAAAAAATGCAAGCAATTTCCATGTAGATTAGTGATTGATTGAGCTAAATTATGCCTGTGTTATTAGGCATTTGTTATTGACAAGCTGGTTACAGTATTGTGCTTAGAGGTTTTTAACATGCAGAGTTTTTTTTAATATTGAATGACAACAAGCCTAGGTGGCTGTGATGCTATGTGAAGGAGTAAAATGTGCTACTGTGTTTCTACCTTGGCCTTTTCTATTCCCATACTTAAGGACTGATATGCATTAACGTGAAAGAGCTGTATCTTTCTCTTAAAAAAACTGTTGACATGTAAACTACTTAAAAAAATGGATGCAGCTGATAGGTGGTCTTTTCTTCTTGATGCTTTGGATTTATTTTCTTAAGTGCTTTCCTTACCAGATAAGTAGAGGTGAAGTTAAATATTTCCATACAGTCACTTCACTACTTTTTAATAATGACTTAATTATTTTATATTGCTTAATCAGCACAACATAACTATTGTTCACATGCCTGGAAAGAGGCCCTTTGGTCAGAGCCTTGTGTACATCTATGTCAATGGACAGCAGAAAATCTCTGCCCCACTTCGATTCCCTGCCATGAATGAAGTAAGTTCACCTTCTGAGTCATACCTCTGTTCTGATGAGCTCTCATAGAACAATGAGAACATAGTTGGATTTTTTAATTTGGAAATTGTGTAAGAGTTTAAGATAGCTTAGTCTATTGATAATAAGCTTCTGTTCAACTTGGGACAGTGTCCAGAGTATCAATTTGGAGTATAACTAAACAAGCATTAATTAATTGTTGTCTTAGTTTAAAAGCAAAACAAAACCCAGATTACCTTGATTAGATTGTGGGATTTTCCTTGAAATAATTACCTGACCATACTGACATAATTTATGGGTAAATCGTAATAAATCACAGCTCTGCCAGTAAGATTGGTGTGACAGTACTCAATGGGAAATATTCCCTGTTATTTTCAGCAATAACTTTTTTTATTTCTATTTTCTGTATGTTCCCTTAATATGCTAATCTTATACCTGCTTTGTTAGCTAGATAAGCAGTTTACATGCAGTTAATCTAACCACTTTGAATGTGTACACATTTAGTGTAAAACAAAAACCACCACGCTAGCCATCTAAATGTTTAGTTTTCTTTGTAAGCATTGTCCGTTCTTTTTGTGGAACAAATCCATTTTAAACTGGGCTACAACACTGAACATTCTTCCCTCTCTTGTAAGTCTTAATTTGATATTTATTAAATATGTTGAGTAAACACTGGGGCACAATCATAGTAAAAATCAGTATAACACTTAAAAAAGGAAAGTAAATGTAATTTCCATTGCGAGAGAAAACTCTGGGTTTTGGCGCATCTGTAGAATAAGCTCTCAAAGTAGCTAAAAAGTAGGGTGAGTAAGCTTCCCATGCGAATATCTGTTTGAGTGGAATAACTGATACAAGAAATGTATAGTAGCAGATATACTGGGCTAGTATTTTGAAATATAATCCAGAAGAGGAGTGTTTACCCAGGTTATCTGGAGCACCGTCCTTCCTGGCTCTGCTCCTGCCAGAGGTCACACAAGAGCTGAGGTGACCAAATTGCTCTTAATTGGAGAAAGGGCACTCTCTGCTGTCTGGAAAGTATATGCTCTTTTTTGGTCTACTGTGCTGGATTATTTCTTTTCCAGGGCACACCAGAACTTGTTGCTCTTGGTTTGATTTATTTAGTTCAGGTTTGCCAGAGATAGTCTTCAGATTTACTTTGTAAACTGTGAAAAAAGGAGGTTAGGTTTACAGTATGTGTTTTTGTTTTCTTTCTTCCATGCATGACTCTCCAGTCTTTTACTTCCTGCTGTATTGGTTCAGCTGGTCAAAGAACAACAACTCCTCCTCCATCTCAGATACCAGATCCTCCTTTTTCCTCCCCTATTATGCCCCATCGGACATCACTTGGGGGCATACTGACTACAGGAAATTGGGGTGGGATGCTTGGAAAACCAGAGCTCATCACCAAGATGATCTCAGCAGGGACTCAGGACAGTGAATGGGGGTGTCCAACATCTTTGGAAGGCCAGCTTGGATCAGTTATCATCTTTCATGAAGCACTACAACCTCCTCAGGTGAAAGCATTATATTTAGCAGGTAAGTGGTGATTATACTGGTTTTAATGGAATAAAAGGGATAAGTTATGGAGAAGACCCCACTGAGCTTTGCTCTACACAGTCACATAATAAAGAAGATACAATCCAGAAGAACTGCAGAGCTGGCCGAAGTGAGGAGGCCTTAAAACAAATAAGTTAAAAGTGGAATGATAAGTATTTTATGAAGTTTTATTTTAAATGTTATGTTTGCGTAAGCTTATCTATTTATCTTATGTGTAGACCTGCCAAAATCAAAATGATAGGTAGTATTTTAACTTGTAAGTTCTTAATTTTTGCTACTGTTTGCCTACATGTGAGTTTCCAGTTGAGGCTCTTTGAAGTATTGCCCTTGTTTTGATAGGCCACTTAAAGGTGATTTATACTTGAGGATTTTTCCACAAGAATTAATAATTAAGGGGTCATTTTAAAATATTCTGATAAGCCATGTCTTACAGTTCAAGGTGCTAAGCAATTAGGTTCCATAATAACTTGAGATTGCTAGAGATTAGCATAAAACCACTTCCATCATTTAAAGGAAATATTTTTTATTACCAAACAAAACTGAACTATCTTGAAGATTACTCATTTTCTGGGCACATGGGCTTGATGACAGAGATTGGTGACAAATATGAAATAGATATTTGTAAAGACAGAAATGTTAGAGCTGTTTGAATGTATTTAAAAAAAATCCTTCTTTGTGTAGTTTAGCTTTTTATCAAGAATATTTCTTTTTAAGCAGACCCTATGGAATGAATGATTTAAGTCATAGAGACTACTTCAAAGCATGTCTCAAATAGGTATGGCTCAGAGTGTCCTATTTGTTATTGCAACAAAGTATAGTAGTATAAAATTTGTGAAGGTCAGCATTAATATCCAGTGGACTCGTAAATATATATTGTTATAAAAATATAATTTTATATATAATTTTTATATATATTTTTAATAGGTCCAAACTGTTTAACTCCATGGAAGTCTCAAGAGGCTGAAGTAGCAGATCTCCCCAGTAAGGTGCTGCTTCATTATACACCAAAGGTATGAAACAATATGTAATTTCTCTTTGATTACACAGTGTGCAGTAATTTCAGAGTATGTTCTAGATGGTCTTTTTTTTTTTGCTTTGCTATTGCTATTTCACAGAACAGGTGAGCCTGCCATCTTTACGCTGGGGTGGTTATGGGAAGATCAGGAGGAGTGAGAGCTTTCTTAAACTGTAGTCTTGTGCAGAGATAATAGGTTTTGTTCTTGTTCGACAAAAGGACAGGATTATTTTGCACAATTGTGAATGTCAAATCTAAGATAACATATATGATGTTCCATCATTCTTTAAGCCTTTAACATCAACACAATGACACTAACTTCCTGAAATGTATTATGTATCATTCAGAAATCTTATGTGTTCGAGGATCTGTAACTTGTTTCCTAAGTGATATTGTAGCCTCTTCATTTGTTTAATAGGCCTGCAGAAACCCAATTTGTCTTGATCTGTCTGCAAATCTTTTACACGGAAGACTAACTGGAAACAAAGTAGTGAACTGGGACATCAAGGTAAGTGCATATGAAGAAGCAGAACCTGATGTAAATATGACAGTGGTTTATATGTTCATCTAACTTTTTGAATGCCTGAAACTATCATCGTAATGTAAATGATATTTAGCAGATACAGCATGTTTTTGTAATTTGTATTAATGGATTAATCCTGTGTCTGGAGTAGAATTACATTACATTTATTGAGAACTTACAAGGGCTACTGCTCTTAATGGCATAGATAATGCATTAAGATATTCCTGTTGTGTATTGAAAGCATTTTGTCATCTCTAGGGGATTCTGTTATGGTTTTCTTGCAGTCTTAAACTCTGAATTAGATTAGTAGGGTTAAGTTAACACTTGTGACTTTTGCTGTGTTATTCATGTAAAAAAACAAACAAACAAACAAAAAGCCCCTGAATTGCAGACTAACTCCACCAGAGAACAAGGTGTGGAGTTATCTAGAAATTTTTTAAGACATAACTAGATTAATTTATCTTATTTACTTTTGGTTTGGGGTCAGCAGGACTAGATGATCTTGCAGTCCAAAAGCCTCACATCAGAAAAAACACCAATATTCACTAAAGTGTTAGACCTTATTCTGTTTCTGCTATACACTAATTGTCCAATATTTTTTCCTCATTGTTGGACACATTGGGATATCTGATCCTTACAGGCTATGCAAATCATCTTTTATCTTTTGCTAGCAGTTGTAAACACAACACTACTGCTATATTAGTATTGGAGCTTAAAATTTAACATTTTCTGGCTAAACCTGTTTCTAGTCTCCTTCTCAAATATTCTATTCTAGCAAAACTGTCTTATATTTTGGGGTTTGGTTTTTATTTTGTTTTCTTAACCAATACATAGGGTCCTTATGTCCTTCTGGTTAATCAGTTAATTTCTTAGTCTCATGCCACCAACACTTCAGATCTGACTTTAGAATTAAAACTCACGGTTTTGTCAACTCAACACTGCCAATGCTCCGCAAACAGAATACCATTTAGGCAAGTTACATGTCCATTAGGTATCTTCTGTGTAAAATACCAAATGGTCTTCTACTTGCTAGTTGATGGAGAGGAGGAGGAAACCATGAAATTCACACCAGCTTAATAAATACCTTTGTGTACCTGTCTGCTTATTTGTTCTCTGATCACTAACATATTAATATCAAAAATCACAGTCAGGCTTAGCTCTGTGCATGAGGAAATCAAGTTATTTGCAGCGTCAGAGTTTGACTGAGAAACAGTGAAATAAATAAGGATTTATTTCTTTTAAATTTAGATAGGATACATCCAATTCTGTTTTATAGGCAGAATCTTTGATTAAGGACTCTTAGCTTTGAGAAAAAATAAAATCCAAAGTCTGAGTGTAGAAAACTTCTCAGTAGAATACCACATCTTGTTTTGTCTTCAGGTAAAATGTACGAACAAATAAATACAAGCTGCCTTTTTTTTTTTTAAGAACAGTGAACAATCAACTGTACTAGCAAACTAATTAATAAGGCAGTATTCTTGGAGCTACGCTGTGCATATACCGACTTGTGGAGATTAATATTAAGAAAATACAGATGCTAGCTAGTTAATTTTGCTATGATATGAATAGTTTGAAAATACTGCAATTTCTTCACCCAGTAGTGGGAAGAGGAGTGTTTATATCTCTAGCTTTATGGAAAAGCATATTGTGAGTACAAGTTTTAGGAGAATCATTCATTAACAAACATGATGGGATTTAGCACCCTCTTGAGGAGGACTAGAGTGAGGAAAAAACACAAGAGCTGATGAGGAGCTCATGAGGAAATAGGTACGGCCTAGAAGGAGCTACAGTTACTGCTATCTTGTTCAGACAAATTCTGTTGTTTGACTTTAAGTTGAGTTCTGTTTCCAAAAGCTGCAAGTCTGTGGTCCCTCTTGTTTTGCTCAACAAACATAGAAATCTTCATCCATGAGATAAATTTTGCAGATATAAAAAAATTCTTAATTTAACTGTTCAATTTTGTTAAATTCACCTTAATAAACGTGGACTGCAGAGGGGGCATCATAAAGACACATGGAGCAGAATAACAATTGAAGAAGTGGAAAATGATGGAGAAGAAAAGGATGGTTTTCTCCACTTCTACCCAATATTTCTGATTGGGAAGGTGGAGTGGTATCCCCCATTAATAGACTGGCTCACAGGATGTTGGAGTTTTTTGGCTGTTAAAATTTTACTACACAATGGTTTTCATTGGACTAAGCTGGGCAATTGAATAGGTGTCTCTGGTTAGGTTGCTGAGACCCTGATTTTTCTAAGTGACATTGTGAATCACTTCTAGAAATCTTGTGATTTGAATGCGCTATACTTTACCACAAGAAGTGTTGTTTGAAGTCTCATGCTATCCCTGCTTGTGAGGAGGCAGGAAAAAAGGGGGCTTAGGAGACCTGAATCTTAAAAAGAGGCTTAGAATTGAGGTATGTGAAAAGTTACTTTAAAAAAATTAATCACATTTTATTTTTAAATTGCATGAAGTTGAGATCTTACAGGGATATAATTAAAGCACAGATGTGTATAACCTTCTCTCACTGCTTGCTGCAAGTAACTTAGAAATGGGAAAAATATGTTTTTCCTGTTTTTTCAAATATATTTAGCAGAAGATTCTTTCTAAGATTTGTATCCTTCAGTTTCCCAAGTTTATGTGGTGCGCAGGAGGAAGGAAATGTGAAAAATGCACGCTTAAAACAAGAGCTGACAGGAAGGCATGTGTGTAATTGCAGTGTGTAAAACTTGGGCAGCTCTGTTGTTAAACACAGTGTCTTAAACTAGTTTCAAAGTGGCATGTGAATAATTTGTGAGTATGTAAGGTTCCTTGTATTTGGAGTAAATTTCTGTTATGCAGTCTAGAGGATTTTCTTTATGATGATGTTTTTCCTCCCTTTTCTCTTGATTTAGGATATGATCAACTGTATTGGTGGAGTAAATGTGCTGTTTCCGTTGCTGGAGCAGATCAGCTTTCTTGGTGGACAGATGCCTGAGAAGTCTGAAGGGGAAACTCTACCTCCAGAACTGGTTACTCCTGTAGAGGGAGACTGGGTGGTATTGTCATCCACGAAGGCATCAGGTACGAAAGTACAGTTGAACTGCAATAACGGTTATGCTTGATTTTTAAAAGTCTTCCTGTGAATGACAGAAAACTGTTTTATTATGTGCTGGCTTTTCCAGAGTACCTATGTAAAGCTGAAAGGATCACTCTGTTCCTAGATAGGACGTAAATACTGAATACCAGGAGTTCAGCACTATGTAAAATTAACTTACATATTTTAAATATAGCAATATTTAATAGTGTTATTTTTCTTTTCATGATTTACTATTACATTAGTATAAAAGTATGCAGTTTTTAAATTTCTATTCTCAAAAGTTTGTTCTGATTATTCTGAGAAATTATGTTTGATGCAAAGCATACTAATATCAATAGGAGGAGCTTTACTACAACTTGAGTCAGAGCCACACGAAGATGTTGCAGCATCAGAACAATACTGTTTAGCCTTTAGCCAAACTTGTATTTTCTTAGGAAAATGTTCAAACTCCTACCTTGTCCACACAGTCAGATTTTAGTATTAAAATAAATTTAAAAAATGGAAAGGAAGCTTTAAGAAAAGATTTTTTTTAAAACTGTGCTAATATTGAAGATGAACTTTGATTTTAACAGAAACTACTGGGAAATCAGACCTTGAAAGGGAGAACAGCATTTTTTGTTTCAAATATGAAATGATGGAGTAAAATTAAAAATATATCTCTGTCTCTTAATTTTTTTGCATATCATGGCTAGAAAGTGTCTGCAACTACACAGGGAGAACAACTGCAGCATATGTAAAAGACTGTAAGTGAAAGAGAAGTTTGCCTATAACCTGCAGCCAGATGGATGAAGCAACTGAAGTCAGGACTGGGGTCACTTAGCTCTGGAGAGGCGTAGAATGACTATGACTCTGCACTGGAAAAAGTTTAAAGACAGCCTACAGATAGGGAACAAATAGAAAAGGAGTTGAGAAGTTCAGGAAATAGTGAGGAATGTGAACACTTAGTTTTACTTCTTCCTGTCTGTGATTATGCAGTGGTCCAAGAATAAACCATGAGGTTTTTGGTACTGTTGTGTTTTGCAGAAGCACGCTTGGAGAAGAACATTGTTGCAACTTTCATCTTGATGATAAAACACTTTATTCAGAGACACCATGTTAATCAAGAAAATCTCATTCACTCCCATGGAGTTGCCACCCTAGGAGCCTTGTTACAGAAGGTAACAAGATTTTTTAAAAAAATGAAATTTATTAGGATATTCAATATTTTGAGTGCTAAATGCTGTTGTTATTTTGAAAGGTGCCAAGCAACTTAATGGATGTGAATGTACTGATGGCTGTACAGTTGTTGATAGAGCAAGTCTCAGTAGAAAAGAACATGCAGCTTTTGCAACAGATGTATCAACACTTACTTTTTGACTTCAGTATCTGGAACAGTGGGGACTTTCCCTTCAGAATTGGTGAGCTCTTGGACTTGGACAACTGTGCAAAGACACAGTACTCTTCACTTGACACAAATCTTTATCTAGGTTCTAACAGAAAACTTCATGTTGTAGGACATATACAATATCTTTCTACTATCATCAAAGACAGCAGAAGACTATTCAGAAAGAAATATGGTGTGCAGTTTCTTCTAGACACACTCAGGATTTATTATGGGTATGAGTTTTACTTCTTCTAACTCCTCCTCATTTCTCGTATGTGGCTGTTGTGGGGTTTTTTTCCCATCACCCTAGTGAGAAAATTAATAAATAAAACTGCAGGTTGGCTTTTGGTGGTTGATTTAATTTTCAAAATGGCATTTTTTTTCCTGTTTGACTTGCTACTTTTCCTTGACTTTAATTTTTATGATAGGATTATATAAAATTTATGTCAATGATATTAGAAATGCTTGGAAAAGTCATTAAAATTACAAACTTGAGGGACTTGTTATCAACAATGTGAATTAAGTCATAAATCATTACCATTATGAAAACAGAGGATGTTTATCATTTTAAGTTCTTTTATATCCTTGTAGAATTTGAAGTAGGACTTTTTTAGGAATTTAAAATTGACTTTCAGTCTTGATGATTTACATCTGCTTATGAATATTGTTATGCCATTGAGGAAGACTGGCTAGAGACCTTGCCCTGCCCTTTAGAGGGTTGCGGGGGGGGGAACCTGTATCCAGATCAATACAAGTCTACATTTCAGGGCTTTATAGACTTGGTAAGTCTCATTTGCTATTGCTTGTTACTATTCAGTTGCCCCACTTCAGTAAAAATTGATAGCTTGTGCCATGGTATCTCGGTAGATGAAAAATTACAAAACTAGCACAGTCAAATTGTTATTAATGAGTCATGAAGAACTTCCTTAGGTTGCTTTTCCTGTCTGTTGATTTATAGGAATGGCTGTAAGGACAGTGATTTGGCTCCTGATGACCTGAGAACAATACGGACATCCCTCTATGGACTGATCAAATATTTCCTGAGCAAAGGTGGAACACATGAAGAAATACAGAGCATTGTAGGATACATAGCTGCCACCAGTGAAGAGGAGCAGGTATCCAATATGGCATAAACTAATAGTTTAAACTATGCATGTTTTGGTTTTGCTTCTTGGTGTTTAGAAATTTTGTGTGCATAAAGAGAGGGGAATGAAGAAGACCACAAGCAAAGTGTTCCTTGATGCGCGGTTCTGTTTAGATGAACCTGAGGCAGGTTATAGAAGTACACTGGAAACTTGACAAAGTGCTTTGCAGGTGGCCATATTTTTACTGGTTCTGGGGTTTTTTCCCCCCCGCTCTGAAAAGGTCAGAAAGCACATGATGTGTAATACTGCCATTGGAAAAATTCCCTTAGTTTACAAAACCAAATGAATTGGACTGCAACTGATCAGAAGTTGTAATGATGCGGTTTCTGTTTTGTAGACATCAACAGAACTTGAACTTGCTTTGTAGCTCTAATTACAGTTTGATAAGGTGTTCTATATATAGAAAAAGTGTATCCAAAAAAATCTGATTTTAAATGCAGTAATATTGGGCAGACAACATGTCTATTTTGTAACAAGCAAAGGGCAAAATATAAAAGCCAAGAAAATTTTCCCCAAACAGAGCATGAAGTCTGAATGAACTGTGGATTAATTTTGTCTTAACTTTGTAGCTCTGTGGAATTCTGGACGTTCTCTTCAGCCTACTTCATTCCAGCCCGAGCCCAGACCAGCTTTTTTTATTGCTTTTTGAACCAGGGAATGCTGATATCCTTTACGCTCTGTTATTGCATCAAAGATACTCTGACAGGCTTAGAGAACTTGTGTTCAAGGTAATCAATTGAATTATACGTTCTTAAATTAATCAATTGAACATAAATTTGTGTTTTTCAATGGTCTAACTGCAGAAGTGCATGCAATTGTAAAGATACTAATCATCCAACTTTTACTTTTTTCTTCTCTCTTCTGTTATGTTAGCTAGATGTTACTGTTTACTGCCATAGTCACAATGGAATCAGTGTTCTCTTTAAGTATTTGGATCTTTAAAAAGAAAAAAAAAAGTCAATGTTGTTTGAGTTAGCTTACAAGTAAACTTTAAAAACAGTGGACCAGCATGTTATATCATACACAATTTAATTTAAGAGGTCTTTTGTTTATTTTGCATTTGTGTGTACTTTTTCTTGCAGATTGTAGAAGAGATGCTGAAATGTACTAAAGTTTATGAACGTAGCAAGCACCGTATGAGACTCAGGGAAGTGGGATACTCTGGACTGGGGCTCCTTCTGAATGAATCGTCAGTTACTGTTTCTCTTATTAAAAACCTTCTTAACCAAGTTCTGTATGCAGGTAATTGACAAGTGTTGTGCCTACCATTAGTAAACTCCCTCTGCTCAGAGGCGAATGTATTTGTTTATTTTGTTCAGGAAAACCACAGCTGTTACCTTACAACTTTGAACAGTCAAAGTTCACAGTAGTCTCGGCTAGTGTTTTCTTAATTCCCTGAAGTTTGTTCCCTTTACTACCCCTGGATGTAGAGGTGACCTCCAAGGCAATTTTTAATATTTAGCTTTTACATTCTCTTGCATGATACTGTGTTGTTTTTTCTTTCTCCCCTACAGATCCTGCTGTGAATTATAAAGATCTCATAGCTGTAGTACATCTGGCTCATAGATCAGATATAAACGTGAGAGTGGTTATCTGTAGAAAGGTTAGTTGTCATCTTTAAAACTGGAATGCTGTCCTTTAAGCCCATAAACTGTACAGTGTTATATCTTCATTATTTATTTGAGAGACAGTGGCAGTATTTGTTGCTACTGCTTTCTTTAGCAATTATTTATGTTAAACATGAAGCCCATCTGTCACTTCATGTTGAATTTTGTGTGTTCAAGTCCTTCTAAAAACCAAAACAGAAAGCAAAACCTCTATCATGATTCTCAAATAGCTTGTATTTTCTACAAGTACACTCCTTGAAATACTGAGTTTTCTCAAAGGATGCTTAAGACCATGGTCAAAGTTTTGTTTGTATTCTTAATATGTTATTTTGATAGAACATATGCTTCAAAAGAGTTGTTGTGGATGCAGGGAAGAGATAGGGAAGAAGCAGTGACTTTTTCCTAAACTGAGCGCGCTCTAGCTTGTATCACTGGAATTAGTAGTCCTGAATGTTGCTGTGAGGCACTGTATTGTTTATTAAGGTTTCTCAAAGTGAAAAAAGTAAAACAATAATATCAGTAAGCTATTAATATTGCACCTTTCTTTATTTTATCTCTTTAATAGTTCCCAATCAAGCATATCTTCTGTTCTAGATATTTTTTTTGTAGACTAGTGGCCGAATAGGATTATTTGTTATGATAACTGACTTTTGCAGGAATTATTGCAGAAGAGTGGCTGAAATATGAGGACTTACCAGTATACTTTGATTGTTTTGATAGTTTCTTTTCTCCCCTACTCCTGATAATTTTTTCTTTTTTTCCTCAAATCTATGTTTCTAATGAGAAAAATTATTTTGTAGCTTGTTTGCTTATTATTCAACCAATTGTGGCTCTTTTACAAGGTTCTGGGGAAAAAAAAAAACCACCCCGGAAAACCCTCCAAAACTTTGTAAGATTGTAAAATGTCTAATTGAAATGCTAGAATGAATGCAGTTATGAGCTAAAATTAACGTGTAGGTGTGGAATATCTTCTCTTATCTTTAGGTTTTGCACCTTTTGCATTCCCAACTGGATGCAGCACAACAGATTTCTCTGCAGCTGGGCTGGCAGGACACTTTGATTAGACTGTTCCTGAAAGAAAACTCAGAGGTCCGGATTGGCTTTAAAGAGAACAGGGCCGATTCCTCAAGGGAAGAGGAAAAAAAGCCTCCTGCTGAAGAGCTTCAGAAACATCAACCTGATAAGACAGAGGGAGACAAAACTGGCAGCTTTGCATCTGTTAATGGTCTGTTTGATCAGTGGAGTTTAGAAGACAACAAATCCCTGGATGTCCCTGCTCATTTCTCTGTTATGCCACTGGAAGATGCATCCACAGCAGAGATGTCTTTTAGGTCGGAGGACCAAGAAGAATTATGGCACAGCAATCCTTCACATTTGAGTTTAGATCTGTCCAGTGTTGACTCTTATGAACTGGCTGATGTTGTGAATCAGATGACAGATAGCCAGCCCAGCACACCATCACCTACAGAGAACACAAAACCATTCTCTGGGCAGCCTGACAAAGAGCTGGGCATTATAAATGATGTGGGTTTCACCACTGATCTTTCTTTATTTGAAAACCAAGGAGTAAGTAATTCACTCCCATGTGGTTAATTTCTCCAAATGTCTGCAATTGCTCTTTATATTTTTTAATCATCTCCCTGATGGATAATTATTGTTTTTCCCCCCCACATCTTCCAACAGAAAAGCAAACAATGTAGCTCTTTTATAGTGAGTAGGGGTACTTTCTTTTGTAATGTGTCTAGTTGGAATAGCTTTGATGTTAAAAAAAAATCCAAAACACAAACAAAGAAAAAACTACACACACACACACACCCCTCCCCTTCTATATTTCAACATCCCTTATCTTCGAGAGGAGGCCTGGAGCAGACTTGCTGTGAAAAAATCACGGGTAGCTCAAGATCAGGTTGAAATAATGATATAGAAGTCAAGTCAGTATGTATCACAACATACAAGCAAGTCACAGTATCTTATATTTGAGTTTCCAGGTATTTAGCAATTGGACTTTAGACTGCAGAGTTTTCAAAAATGCTGAAACATGCAGGCATAGGGACTCTGGTGAATAAGAAACATTTTGAAGGTTTTCTAGACTAGAATGGCTGTAAATATTTCTCTTCTTTTTTAGGGGGGTGACAATGAACTCATACAGTTACTTACAGACATCCTACTGTGTATAATGTGGAAAGGCATTGAAAAATCTGATGATGATGCTTGGATTGAGAGAGGACAGGTGTTTTCTGCACTGACCAAACTGGGAATATCTAATGAGTTGCTGCGACCTTCTGATGAGATAAAACTCAAGTGAGTGTACAGTTCAAGGACGGGCTCTTTCATCCCTTTTGAGGAAAAACAGAAAAAGTGAGATGCATTAGTGAAGCTGGGAAGGGGCGAGCGTTTCCCAACAAGATGTATTTTTTTTGCTCTCTCTTCACATACTGTCAGAAGTATATTCCACTACCTATTTAGTAGTGTCATGTGGCCTTAAGGTTTTGAAACTGTATTACTGGTTTCATGAGCATCTCAAAATCTCTTTTACTTCATTGGCTTATCAAGAAGACAGCAGTTATGTCACTGCAGGCTGAGATTCAATTAAGTACTTAATTGGATTTTTTAAAAGCCACTTATACTTAGAACATGCAGTAATTGCTTTGGGATTTTGTTTTCCATGCAGCTTGCTGGAGAAGATGTTAGAATGGTCAGTCACTGATAACAGAGATTCAAAAGCTCTCCCTACACATGCTGAAAATGCCTTCAAGCTCTTGCTAATTGTACAAGATTTCCTGCAGGCAGAAGGACTAGTTAATTCAAATTTATGGACAGAAAAGGTACAGTAACTGCATAATGGAAATACTGTATATAGGCTGAAATAGTAATGAAAAAGGTGTCAGCTTGGATACTGTCATCCCTTCTAGGCATATGTTTTTAAACTGTAGATATTACAGAGTAACGGTTCATAGTGGAACGGATTAGATTGCCTGTTAATGAGTAAAAAAGTGTGACTACTTACTACAGGGAATATAGTTAATTTTATAAATTAAATAGGCCTTAGTTAATTTTATAAATTAAATAGGCCTATAAGTGGTACTCTTGAAAATCCAAGTCTCTTCAGACTGGAGAAATATTTAGAAAATGTAAGAGCTAATGAAACAAAGTCAGTTGTAGCCTAAGCAGATTTTGCATCGTTTATCAGCATGTATGACTCCTTGTGTGTGTCCTGAACAAAAGATCAGCCAAAACTCTGCTCTCAGTTGCAAGCTGAGACATGTCACTTCTGGGCTTTGACACATATTGGAATTTCAACATGATTTTGTGTGCATATGTGCAAATTGCTCTGTTTTATGTATCAGAGTCAGAAATATGAGGTCTGAAGAAGAACATTACTAGCAAACACACTAAGTAGTAAGGTAAAGAAGCTTTCTGTCATCTGACTCTTTCTCCTGCCTTCTTGACATGCATGTTGTAGACACCCATAATTTGCCTGAACACTTACGTGTTTTCGGGCAGTGGTCTTGCTTCCTTCACTGAGTTGTCATTGCTTTTCCATTTTTCAGGACTAAAGGGGAGAGGTAATTATATCATGATAAAGCCTTAAAAAATAATTTTTTAAGGCTACTTTTTTTAAAACAAAAGTTTTTAAAAAGTATAATGTTAAGAGTCATCAACACAGTAATTCCCAAGCTGTTCTCCAAAATGCCTGCTTATAAGTAAACATAGCTTAATCTTAATGCTTTTGTTTGTTTTTAAAAAGTCTCCTCTTGGTAAAAGCTTTGCCTTCTCTTGTGATCTAGCTTTGTGAAATCTAATTAGGAATGGACTTTGGAGCGATGAGAGTTGTGGTTATTGCCAACCCTGAATTGGAAATAACAGTACTTTCATAAATTATCTTCCACGGTGCCTGGGGAGAATTTAGGGCATGGTAATATTCTGAGGAGGACAGCTTTCAGTCTGCCACAGAAGCACTCATGTGATTCTGGGGCTTAACAAAAGAATGATTTCACATTTAAATGAATTATTAGGGAGTGCATCAAGGTATGTTAGTTTTAAGCAAACATGTCTGGATAGTGAAATGTGCTGTTTGCCTTGTGAAAACATAACCTTTCACAAGGTTTGTATCATTTCTAGTATCAAAATACAGACAGAAAGGAGTGTCTCCTAATTTTTTTTTTTTAAAGACATTAATAGTTGTTATGAAGTTTCAAGCATTTCACTAAATCAGATATTCATGAAAGAAGCCTTGTTTTCCTTCTCAGGACACTGTGCATATTGCTATTGCTGGTAAATTATACTAGCGTCACACTTAAATCATTAAAAATACAAAGCAAAAGAATGAAATAAAATCTATATATACTGAACCCAGAAGTTGCAAGTTGGTGTGGTATCTGTGCTATTAGTAATAGTATCTTTTCAATTGTAGTAATCCTGCTCGTGGAGTCTCTAACTTTTCTAAGGAAATGGCATTTATAGAAAAAAGATAATCATATCTATTATGTGCTGCTTGTGGCTGTATTCAGGAGAGATCCTTGAATTAACATGCTGGGCTGGGTAGATTTTTGTAGTCAGGAATTGTTTCAAATTACTGGTTTAACTGCAGTGTTCTGGGATTATTTTCTGGATTTGGGTAAGTTTAGAAGTGTGAACACAGTGTCTTGTTCAGCTCTTTGAAATGATTGTGTCTCCAGCTGGAGTAGCTGCTGTTAGTTATATTTCATGCAAGTTTTCTGTTTATCCAATAGCTCTTGGAAGAACTAGTGACTCTCATGGATAGCCTATCAGTCTGGTATTCTGCTGGCCTAGAAGCAACCAAGCTTTCACAGGTGCAAGTCCAATTGCTCCTTGGATTCATTGCACAAGATAACTTACAGGTTTGTTGCAAATTCCTGCAAGTGGTACTGTGTTTCAAGTGCATGTTTGATGTAACTGTTGTGCAGTTTATGGGGGAGCTGCTCATACTAGTGAGCAGACTGGCAATCCTTCATTCTTCTATAGGGAAGATATTTTATTGGTTCTTACCATTTGCAAATGTACTCTACAGTCCTGTCAATCTGCACCTCCTGAGCATGAGAAAGAGGTAGAGGGCAAGCTGTTTGAAGATGGGACTAATGTAGGCACTAGTGGCAGTAAGATAGCGATTCTGATCGTGACTTTTTGTTTCTACCATAACATACATTTATTGGCGGTTTCGGGTTTACATACATTAAGTGCACATGAACCTGGACTGTTCTGCCAATTCAACGTTTGGAACAATGTTAGTAGAGCTGTGCCTGGAATATGAGCCCTTCAGTAAAGCCAGGATTGTTAATTTAGGTATATGACTGTCTTAATGCAGCTCTGTGACTTTGGGGTTGCAACTGACTAGGGTTTGGTCATCACAGGACGAATAAGTGATCAGTGCCCACATTTGATGCATGCGTGCCTTCAGGCTACCTGGGATGCAGCCAGAATATGTACATACTCTTGTGCTAAAAAGATAGGTGCTCAAAATTACTGTTTTGATGATTGCATTAATTTTTTGTTGTTTGTGTAGGTCTGTGCTATGGCAGCAGCCAAACTAAACACCCTCCTTCAGACCAAAGTAATTGAGAGCCAGCCTGAAGCATGCTATCTCTTGGGGAAGCTGGAAGGCATCTTGAGTAGATCAATTGAAGAGAAGACAGAAACTTACTCATTTTTGATTCCCCTTGTTCGGACATTGGTATCCAAGATTTATGAACTTCTCTTCATGAACCTGCATCTCCCTTCATTGCCTTCTACCAATGGCAGCCCGTCTTTCTTTGAGGACTTTCAAGAATACTGCAGCTCCGATGAGTGGCAAGTTTATATTGACAAATATGTAAGTAGTAGATTATTTTTGTATCCTTTCCCCCTCTTTTTAGCCATGAAAGCAGAGGAACTCATTCAGAAATTACATTGTGCTTCTTGTTTTGTTTTGGTGGAACCAGATTATTCCAAATATGAAACAGTATGAAGAGAATTCATTCAGACATGATCATGAGCAGATGGCACTTTATTGGAAAGATTGTTATGAAGCATTTATGGTGAACATGCACAAGCGAGACCGGGACAGAGGAGAAAGTAAGCTTAAATTTCAGGTAAGGTTTTGAGTGAGTGCACGTTTCTCTTAGAACTATCTCAGGAGTTGCCTTCTAAAAGATGGAGAAAGTGAATTCCAGGATGTTCCAACTCAAGTGATTCCAGGCAGGTTGATTATTTTAAGATTTTATCAGCAGTGTGACTACACACACTTGTAGGATATGCTGGGTTTTTTCTATTCTTTTTATTTAAGAGTCTTATCTGTAAGCAGAGTTACTTCAGGACGGTAGGCCTTTCTCATAGTACAGCAACCTAGAATTATGCTCAGCTATAAGCTGCATCTTCTTTTACTGTGATTTATGTTTTGAATTATTTAAACCTCTTCTCCATTATGCAGTGAGTCAATGTAATTTATTTTTTAACTCTACTTCAATACGATAAAAACATTTAAAATGGTGAACAGTTCCTATTTAATGTGTGGAAAAATTGTTTCTGAACTGACCTTTCTGTATAAGGTCCAGACTCAGTTTAAGCGTTAGAATTAACTGGTTATTACAGCAAATATCACAGCTAAGTTACATTTCTCTTGTTTTACCTTCTTAATAAGGATCCTTCTAGTAAATATTTTTTTTATTCAAGTAACTAAAGGAAGAATACGTGTCACATTCTAGAATACCAGAATTTAAAGAAAAATCCTACCTATTATAATAGCATTTCCAATAGTGACCACTTTTCTCATGATGAAATATTGCTTTCATATGGATTCAACATTGATAATGGTTTCTTCACATCTTTAAGTTGACGTTTGGTGCCAATTCTTCCAGTACTAAGCTTTTTAAAATTTCTCTCATAAGCATTAACTTAAATTTTTAATTTTTTTTTTTATTTTTAACTGCTAAACTTCTTTTGTTCCTTTGTAATTTATGAGAATTCTTGCAAGCTACAAAACTGTTTTCAAAGATAAGAGTTATTTCTTTGCTAGACTTATTTTTAATGGTCTTTCAGGAGCATTTTGTGGAACCATTCAGCAGAAAGGCTCGACAGGAAAATCTACGGTACAACAGTATGCTAAAGCAACTTAATAGTCAACACACAGCTACTCTGAGGCAGTGGAGAGCAGCCCAGCTTTACTTGCTCTCTGAACGTGGTCCTTGGTCTGAAATGTAAGCGTGAAGTTCTTAAGTCAAACTGTATATGGTGCTTAAAAGGAATTTGCTCACATGACTAACTTACTGTTTCATGTGGTTAGAACCATGTCAGATTGACTCTGATAGCCGTTCTTTAGATGTGAAGTTAATATTGAATGCATGTTTTATAATTATTTCTTTTTTGGCATCTAATTATCAAAATGCAAAGTTTGAAGTGTAATGCTGAGCTGGTTACCTGGATAGTAGATTTTCTTGCCAAGTGACAAATAAAAATAAGCTATCAATGAAGCGATTGCAAAAATTTCTTGTGTGATCCTACAGATTGGGGGTTCTGTTGGAAAAGAGTGAATAGACTTGTTGATAAAGACTCTGAGTTTTTATGCATGAATCTAATTTCAATTTGAAAGAATACATTTTGCCTATATTAACTTTTGGGGAAGTTCTGGATAAAGATTTTTTTTTTCCTTTTAATTGTCATTAACTGAATTACAAAGTGCTTTGACATGATCAGAGCTGCAGTGTGAAATATAAAAATTTAAAATGCAGTTTATTGCTTTTATGTTTTACAATGTACAAGTGGATGACAAGTATTTCTCTAAGTATGTACTCTTTTATAATTCATTCATATAGGTCTTTACCTTCTTTTAACTGTTTTTATGAATATTCTTGTTTTCCTAGGAAACACCATCCTATTCACTGGAAACTTTCAAATGTGGAAAATTTTTCACGTATGAGGCTAAAACTTGTGCAGAATTACAACTTCAACTCTCATCAGGATGCTAGTGACCTGAGAGATAATTTAGGTAATGTTGTATTGTATTTGCTATTTCACTTGAGATTCTTCAGTCTTTACTGAAGAAAGATACACACTGATTCTTAAATACAAAGAGCAAAGTGTATGGTAGATATTTAAATCTTGATTTTTTTCCCCCCCCCGTTTCCTCTGTAGTAAAATGTGTAACATACAAGTGGTGGTTTGACGTGAAATAACATCTTCCTACTGAGTAGAATTAATTTCCTCTTGTTCATTGAAATGTGTATTTTTGTTGCCAAAAAATGGTTAAAGAACTCCTTTGTTTTAAAATAAGCAGTCACGTAGCTTTCTTGCATAAGATTATTTTTTCAAGAAAAGGAAATGTTGAGATCAGAGTAAGCAGGCATTATTTGTTTAAAAACTTTTAAAGCTTATGATTAAAATGTGTAGATATGAAGTGCTTTGTTTCACAAGTGTGCCAAACAGCTGAGTTAGTGGTGTAAACTGTTCTTTAAGTTAGGTGTATTGGATATCAAAACTCAAACAAACAAACAAACTAACCCCCCTGCTCTTGTAAACCCAAGTAAGTGAAAACCACATGCAGTGTATTTAAGTGTCTGGCAGAGCACTCCAAAATATTTTATTGGAGATATTCATATCAGAATTCAGTTTAAAATTTTCTAATGTGTTTATGTCTTCCCTTTATAGTGCTACGATTTGACATATATTTCAGTGTAGTCCAGGGAGTATTTTTAATGTTGTGCTTGCCCCCAAAAGTATTTAAGAAGTCTGGTTCCTTCTTACTCAGTTAAAACCAATGTTCAACAGTAGAAGATACACTCAGTAGTTTAGCTTTCTAAAAATGTTGTAGCAAAAACTTTCCTGAGTTGAAATGTCTATTTATGACAGGTGTGCACCAGACACAGCCCTCTAGTGAGTCTCTGCTTCTGGAGGTGGTGAAGCAGGTGAAAGTGAGCGACTTGGAAGATGACGTTCTTGAACTGCCAGATGAAGACACAGCAGCTAGTTCCAATTTGTAAGTACAGCAGAATAGAGCAGTTAAAATTTGTTTCTGTGCTAGAGATGAGAAGTGAGAAACAACTTCAGAGTTGACTAGCAATCAGAGCTTCTCTATTTGTCCAGCCTTAACAGTCTAATCCAGGGCTTTGCAGTAGTTTTGAACAACAGAAAAGTTGCTGTTGGGTTTTTCATTGTCAACAATGAGACATAAAGAGCCCCAGGGAAAAGAAGACAGAGCAGATGTTTGTGAGGAACTGTTAGTGATTCACTGCTCACAGTTGATCTGAAGCTGCAGAATTGTTGAGGCTTTTCTACTGTGTACATTCTGCAGATATGGTCTGCCCTGTAACGGAATAGACCAGACAGGAATTGGCTCTTGCCCATAGATGCCAGGGTCATTCCCTGTACCATCAGCTGCATAGCATGGATGTTTGCTTGGTTGGCATTAATCTGCTACAGAGTCCCTTGTGTTCAAGAGCATTGCAGAGAGACCTGCTGTGCCTCCTTCATGTCACTTATGTGACTTTAAAAAAAAAAAAAAAAAAAAGGGGGGGGGGTGGTGGCCAGGACAGGGGAAGATACCAAATGCTTCATTCCAGTAACTGGACATGTGATGCTGTGCATGATCTGTGTGCCTATGCTGTTGAAATCCAGTAGAGATGTGGCACTTGGAGTGATACCAATGTATTTTCTTGTACCTTAAAGGTTATTGAATGCTTGCTTGTGATGTGTCCTATCTATAGACTTCTGAGCAACCATTACTTAAGATAATTCTGAAGATAACTTTAGTCACTTGAACCAGGACTCAGCTCTGCTCTGGGCCAGAAAATTTAAGCACCTAGCAATTAAATAAGGAAGGGAAATGCAGCCTCATGTTTTCATACTTCAAGGGAGGTCAAGTCCATTGTGCCTGAGCCTGAAATATCAAGCCTGAAGAATGATGCTATGAAATGATGTTTTGTCTGAAACATCCAAGACTGCTGATGGAAGTAGCTTCATATAATCATTTATTTTGTACTTTTAATGCTATGCAAATTTGATTCTTTTCTGAACTGCACTCTTACCAAGTACCTAAGCAACTGTATAATCTACCCAGCCCTGTAACAGTTTGTGGTATTTTCGTAGGGATGATAAGGATGAGCAAAGTCAGAAAGAAAAGCTAATACTGTCTGAAGACTGTGAACTCATTACAGTAATTGATGTGATACCTGGCAGGCTGGAGATCACTACCCAGCACATCTATTTCTTTGATGGTAGCATTGAAAAAGAGGAAGGTGAGCATGATCAGTATCTCTTTCTTTTCAGTTCAGTTCAGCATTCTGTTTTCAGTAGGCTGAGTTTGATTTTTTTGAGAATGAATATCAAACTAATTGTGAAGAGTCAAGTTGTGGATCTGTACTTAAAATGAATATTGTACTTGGTGGCCAATGACTGGCTGATCCCTTCAGAATCAAGAATCTGGAACTGTACTTGCTGAGCTGTTAATTGATTCACTATTCTTAGTCTTTCTTAAAAAAATTAACATATTTTTAAAAAATTAAGTTTGCTGATTAAAAAAGTCATTACCTCTAATTTGCTGCTTAAATGACACCTCCCTATTCTCCCTGACAAATAATGTTTCACTCATACATTGACTTAAAAAGTAGTAGTAAGTAATGATTAAGAAGTAGTAGTATGTAAACATTAATCATCTATATTAATTTGGTGAACTATACAGTTAATTATGAAAACAGTGAACTGAAGTATTTGACCAATAATGGTAAAATTGCCAAAAACAGTAGATCAAGAAGTTGGCCTTTTGGGAATTCTAAACATAAAAGCTTCTATTTGAGCCTGTTTAAGAAAGCAAAGGGGTTTGGCTCATATTTTTTGTCAACAGGATACTTTTATAGTATGTCTCTGATCAGAAAGCAAAAACAAATTCTACATTCCATCAGATATTTCCTGCCGCCTCTTTCTTTCAGCAGAACAATAGCTGAAGTTAATATTTTCCTAGCAAAATGGTTAATCAAGCCACGTAAAAATTTGCCTTTTCTAGCGATAACTCTGGGGTGATTGGAAATGATACTGCGTTATGTATAGATGAAAAGTTTTGTATATTATCCAAGTCAGTAATCAAAGTGCTCTTCCTAGGGGTAGGTTTTGATTTCAAATGGCACCTCTCTCAAATTCGAGAGATACATTTGCGTCGGTACAACCTGAGGAGGTCAGCTTTGGAGATCTTCCTTACAGATCAAACCAACTATTTCCTCAACTTCAATAAGGAGGTACGGGTTTCTCAAATTTCCTTGATTCATATAATTAGCACAAGTGTCAAGTTTAAGTTCAATCATTCAGAACAATCATTCAACTAAAATTACATCAGTAGTAATCTAAATATCTTGAAGCTCACACATATTTTTAAATATTCTGAGTAAATTAATTACAAAGCAAAGGAGACTTTCTATTTTATCATTGCTATTTCTGTATTCCATGGGTTAGGATTAGTGAAGTCCTTCTGCTCCTGCCCCCTCCCCCCCCCGCCCCGATAATATCAGTAAACCTTTGTATGTGGGACTAAGATAAATATCAAAACTTAGGGTGAGTTACATATTAGTAGGTCAGTTTATTAATAGCTCCTATAAAACATTGTGGGATTATTTTTTTAAGTAAAATCTTTTGCAATAGTTTTGTAGGGAAAACATTGGTGTAATTGTATTTGAACAGGTGCAATATTTCTTAGAAGACTTGCAGAAAATTATTTTCTGTGTAGCATCTGCACACACAAAAAAAATCACTGTGTAATATATGTTACCTTTATATTCTGTAACTGGAGGATATCATGTCCATTCATGTCCAAATGTTTTATGCAGCGATAGATGTGTTTAGAAGTGTAACTGTGTTCCATTTATTTCACACTTTAATTAGCAGAGAAGTTGTTTACTTGTCAGCTTCAATCTCCAGAATAATTTTTTTATTAATGCTGTTTTCTAACAGGTACGAAACAAAGTATATAGTCGAATATTGTCACTGCGTTCTCCAAATATTTCTGGGACTAGATCTCCACAGGAACTTTTTAAAGCTTCAGGTTTGATGCAGGTACAAGACTTTAGCATAAATGGTCTAGAGCATTCCTTTGTTTCTTGAAGGAATCCTAGAAGGTCCTGGACTACTGATTTTACTTCCTCCTCTCAGTGTTTAGATAGCAACTGTCAACTTCTGTACCTTCAGTCTGGCCCCTGAACTTTCACATGCATGTTTTTAGAATTGCTGTGTTTCGTGGTTACCGTTATAGAGGTAAATGGATAGAGCCAGGCTCTGTTGATGTGATTATGACAAGTGTTCCAACAAGACTGGAAAACATGTAGCAGACTTGCTTCTGGTTTTAGTCTGTGATCTTGAGTACACATTTTGGAACTTCTTTCACTATATGTGCAATTAACTTTCCCTGCTACCTTTTTATGATGGGCCTTTCAATAAAACCCATGTGAAGACTAAGCAGGAAATAAGGTCTTAGGGAAACTAGTAATATTGGTATGAAAGGAAAATGTCAAAATGTCTGTATTACCCTAAACATGGATACTTTTTAAAATGTATTTTTATCTTCCATCTCCTTATGCCACAGTTATTGTTTTCTCTGAGGGAGGAAACAGACTAATTTTAAAATATCCAAAATACTTTGCTTTTTCTTTGTTTCCCTAATGATAAAAGCTATCATTTTGTATATTTATGTAGAGAAAATATTGTCTATAATGAAATGTCTCCATCACACTACAGACAGCTACTGAGCCCTGCTCTGTCTGTCTGTTTTTTGGTTTAAATTGTAATAGTGGAGCAAAGGCACAAGGACAATGTTAATTTACAAATTCCTGTACCATTAACCAGTGGGAGAACAATTTATAAGTAAGTTTTGACCTTAGAACTCTAATGGATTTCAAAGTTCTGTTCCCCTTTTTCTCGGTACCTATTTACCTACCTTCTTTTTGTTTCTTTTTTTTTTCTTCCCCTTTTTTATTCTGAGCCTGACAGTTCTCTGCTGCCCTGTATTTAAAACAGTACTGGCATCAATCAGGGACATGATTTCAATGAATTATAGGTAGCACAGTCACTGAATCAAAGAGAAAATGAACTTTTTTAGGAGAAATTAAATTTGGACTTTCATACCATTCTTACAGTCTTGTGCCTTTCATATGCCAGTATTATCCTCTGGCAGATAAATACTGACAAGACATGTAATTTGCAATAGTGGTATCTTTGATATAGTGACTTCCATTGTATCTGGTTTTGTCCTTCAGAAATGGGTGAACAGAGAAATATCCAACTTTGACTACCTTATTCAGCTGAACACAATGGCAGGACGAACTTACAATGACCTTGCTCAATATCCTGTGGTAATTAAAAAAATTTAATTTTAAAATTTTTGTCAAAAAGAAATGAATTTTTTTCTATTTTGAAAGATGGATTTTTAATCTCAATTTGATCTTTGATGCTTTTTTTTTTCAGTTCCCCTGGATTTTACGAGATTATACTTCAGAAGAACTGGACTTGAATAACCCTGCAGTCTTCAGAGATCTGTCCAAACCCATAGGGGTGGTAAATGAAAAGAATGCTAAGACTGTGAAAGAGAAGTATGTATTTGAACACTCAGTTATACTTCTCTGTCTTTTCTGAGCCTCCAGGCTAATAACAGATTTTAAAAAGTTGTGATAGTGACATTTTTAAAAGCTACTTTTATAACATCACAGATGCATTTGCAAAGGTGGTGGATTTGTTGTTCCTGCTGCATTCAGATTAATTAGCTTATATGGCACTGAAAGGACAAAAGTTACTGCTGTAAATTTTCAATTATTTCTCAGATGTGGACATGAAAAAAC
This sequence comes from Grus americana, assembly GCF_028858705.1. Classification (NCBI taxonomy): domain Eukaryota; kingdom Metazoa; phylum Chordata; class Aves; order Gruiformes; family Gruidae; genus Grus; species Grus americana. The sequence continues at coordinate 27,853,832 of NC_072857.1, forward strand.
CGAAAGGCTGTAGAAAACATTTTAATGGCCCAGCAGCTTGAACAGACATACTGTGTCCCATGTCTGCTTCAGGATAAGGAATGTGAAGTCATACTGATGAGTTGAGCTGTCTGTGCTGAGAGGTAGCATTGATCCCAAATTTGTGCTTCCTGCTTCCCCCCCCCCCCCCAAGTATAGACACTTATCTTTGAAATAAAATATGACTTGGTGACTTCCAGCAACTCCCCTGTAGGTAGGAATGACAAGGACCTACACCCACACATCTGTGTAGTGATCCTTCCTTTTTTGCTAATGTGGGGAGTGAGTGTGCTACTGTACTAGAAGATTGTGCTTGTCAGGCATTCTCCAAAACCAGCTTTCTTCTGAAAACTTGGAACATGGAGAATTTTATTTGAATGATTAGCCTCTATCACTGACTAATGAAATTGGTTCTCTAGCAGTATGTTTGACTTAAATTTCTCTTATTCCTCTGTGTCACAAGGCTAGTATATCAGCCAGATAGTGGCATAGTACTGTAGAGTGAGTTTGCCAGTAGAAAAGGAAATGGGCATGAGTGTTAAATAAATCTCTCTTCTGCATCCTGCACAGTCACACACACGCACTCTTTTTTTAATTTTTTTTAATATTGCAGGAAACTGTCAAAAATCCCTTCAGTAATAAATAGTCAGCTTAGTGATATGGGGGTTTTTTGTCTGTTGAATAAAGCCGTGCTAAATCAGGCCTGTCTTGCCCTTTATCCAGTTTCTGACAGCTGATAGCAAATGCCGAGGGAAGAGTATAAGAACAGGTATGCGAAGGCTTCATCTGGTATACGTTTCTATCTTTCAGCAGTCTTTTGCTTAGGGACTTCCTAAGTCAGAATTGGAACTCTCATGTTTAATAGAACTCAATGTATTTTTTGCTCTTGCAGATTGCTGTGATTTGTTTCTTTTGTATCCTTACCTCCAATAAGTATAATCCACATGTAAATCAGCTGTAGTGCTCAGTTGTATTTATAAAGATTTTAATTTTTTTTAGATATGAGAATTTTGAGGATCCCCTTGGGATAATTGACAAATTTCACTATGGGACACACTACTCAAATGCTGCTGGTGTCATGCATTACCTCATTCGGGTAGAACCTTTCACAACACTTCATATCCAGCTACAAAGTGGCAGGTATGCTGTGAGCAAATAAGCAGCACCTTTATTTTTCCTCCTTATCATTTTACTGAGGGAATGATGAAAGTCTAACCTGAGTGTTCTGATCCACAGATTTGACTGTGCTGACAGGCAGTTCCACTCTATTCCTGCTACCTGGCAGGCGCTTATGGACAACCCCAATGATGTCAAGGAACTTATTCCAGAGTTCTTCTATTTCCCAGAGTTCCTGGAGAATCAAAATGGTAAACTGATGGCTCAGAATATTCACATAGAAAACTGCTCTTGTATTCTTCAGAAAAGAATTGTTACAACCATTTGTGAATGCTGTGGAACACTTCTTATTTAAGCTTTATAGTATGCTTGTAGGAATTACTTTAATCATCATGCTGCCTTCAAACTGTTTAATGAAGACACCAGTTGTATTAAGCAGCAGCCTAAATGTTGTTTATAATTTAGACAAGGGGCTTAAGGATGGCTAAAAATGGTGGTGTTTACCTGAAGTAAAATATCAGAGATGCTCATTTGGATGTTTGAAAAAGTTAGCATTAGATACTAGTGATTAACTCGTTAAATAGTTAGAAAAGTTAATTCAGATTAATTAGTATTCTTTTTACTGGGTTCATTGGGTGATAGAGCTTGGACATCTTCAAAGATGTGAGGACTTCTATTTGTTCTAGTCAACCAGCGTAGTTTCTGCTTGTTACTGTTATCTTCCAATGCAGTGTTAAGTCACCTGATTCTAGACCCATGTAGAGTTTTGGTACCCATCAGAAGAAAGAGGAAAAAAACACAAAATTGTTTCACTCCTATATAATGCTGACTGAAAACACAGCATCCTACATTCTGATATGGGACTCCTAGCCATTTTTAATTCACATTTATTGCATAGGGAATTGTTTCTCTGTCTGTTAGACAATTTTAAAATGGATTTGTATGTTTGTGCTGCTGATTTAGTCTGCTAGCTACAGTCTACTAGACTTCCAAGTTATAAAAATTGGAAACAGCCTAGTCACACTTTCAAAAGTCATTTAAGTGTTTGGAGTTGTTCTAATGAATGCTGGTGGGATTTAAGACTTCTTGAAAGCCTTCCTTCTACAATCATTTAAACCTATAAGTAACTTCATTCTTACGAATAACCTCATTGTAATGTTTTGAAATCTTAATCCTGGTGAAACAGAGCAAATGCAGATATGTTTACAGATGTGTGTAAATAATTAATGCCACTTTTAAGGTTGGGACTTCAGCTTTGAAATCATTTTGGCGCTTTGGGCAATCATTATCCTGTATCATTTAACATTTTGAACATTCAGAGCAGAACTTAGCCTCCTATGTCAGTGGTAGGGTTACTGAAAAATTCTTAATGTAAATCTCCAATATCCTTCCTTTGATTGAGAAAAGAACACTTTTTAATCTTTATTGAAAAATCAAGATATTTGAAATATTTTATAGTAACTCTTAAAATTCTCCAAATCATTCACCAGGTTTTAACTTGGGTCAGCTTCAAATATCCAGAGAGGTGGTAAATGATGTTGTTCTCCCCAAATGGGCCCACTCCCCAGAAGACTTCATTTATAAACACAGGAAGGCTCTGGTAAGATGATGTTTATGTGTGAAGTAATGATAGAGAAAGTACACCTACATGTTGTCACTGTGGTTTAAGTGAAAAATACTGGGACTACGTTTAAACCAGAGCTGTGGTTGCAAATAAAGTACCACTAGAATTTTCAGTTAAAAGCACTGTGCATGTCAATAAAATGCTCAAAAGAAAAAAGGAAAGAGACTAAAGATACTAATCATTTGCAAGTTTGCCCTAGGAAATAAAACACAGAATTAGGTGGGTTTAGGCGATAAGACTTCCCTTGCTTTTTATAGATTATTCTGTATGGTACAAGGGAACTAACAGTTTACCTTCCCTTGCACAGCTGCATTTCAATAGTCTAGATGTGCTGCTTCGCTGTATTAATTTTCCTTCTTACCTGGCAGTTATTGCCCTTAAGACACATGGATATCCTTATGCTTCTGCCCTATACATTGGTATATGTCTAGTTTATGGATACTCTTAGTTTAGGAATTAAATCTCTTTCACATAAAATAGTAAATACTTCATGAAGGGAGTACTTCTCTTATTCTTACAAGAGCATTTTTTCCTTCTAGGAGTCTGAGTACGTTTCTGCTCATCTTCATGAATGGATAGATTTGATTTTTGGCTACAAGCAGAGGGGACCAGCTGCAGTGGAGGCACTCAATGTGTTCTATTATTGTACTTATGAAGGTACAAAGCAGTATGTCCTCTTGTCATTGTCATCAGACTTGTGGGTTTTCAGCATTAGACAGAAAACGCTTCATTTGTGAGCATGCCATAGAGTAGCATATGGTAAGACAACAGAATTATAGATGAAATATGGCAGCATAACTTGTAATTTATCATCAAATAACCAGAATATTTGATCGGAAGTTGTGAACATGAAATGTTAATAACGTTTTTTTGAAGGGGGAGGTTATTCCAGTTGCTTTTATTTTGTTTCTAAAAGTGCTTGGAGGTTTTTGTTAGTTTCTCATTTGCTTGCTTTAAAGCTTTTGTGGGAAGAGGTTTCTTGTGGTTTAGGAGCTGAGGCAAGTTGCTTAAAAACATCAAATACTGAAGATAAAAGTTAGTCTGTTAATTCTAAAGCTGAATTTTGTCTGGCTTTTGTGTGCAATTTATTGCATGCATGAGGTATATTCATTTGGTAAGACAAAAGCCTGCAATTCTTGCACTTACAGATAGACTTAAAATTCCATGTGCAGAGTGGAGTTTTCAGATTATATTTTATATAGAAGCATTGTTTGAGGGGCTTTTCTGGGGTGTAAAAGGTGATAATCATAGAATGGTTTGGGTTGGAAGGGACCTCAAAGATCATCTAGTTCCAACACCCCTGCTGTGGGCAGGGACACCCTCCACTAGACCACATTGCCCAAAGCCTCATCCAACCTGGCCTTGAACACTTCCAGGGATGGGGCATCCACAGCCTCTTTGGGCAACCTGTTCCAGTGCCTCACCACTCTAACAGCAAAGAATTTCTTTCTAACGTCTAATCTAAATCGACCCTCCTTCAGCTTAAACCCATTACCCCTTGTCCTGTCACTACACTCCCTGATAAACAGTCCCTCACCATCTTTCCTGTAGGCCCCTTCAGGTACTGGTAAGCTGCAATTAGATCTCCCCAGAGCCACCTTTTCTCCAGGCTGAACAATCCCAACTCTCTCAGCCTGTCCTCATAGGAGAGGTGCTCCAGCCCTCCGATCAGCTTCGTGGCCCTCCTTAAGTTTTGCAACATTTGTTGACCATATCAGTTCTCAATAAGTTGTTTGAATTATGTTCTTTCTCCTTTTTTCTACCCTTCTGGTTCTGGTTGTGATTCAGGGGCTGTGGATTTGGATGCTTTAACAGATGAGAAAGAAAGGAAAGCTTTAGAAGGAATGATAAACAATTTTGGGCAAACTCCCTGTCAGCTCTTAAAGGTAACACTCTTTGTTCCCTCTCAATCAGACCTTTGTGGTAAATCCAACTGAGTTACAAAGGACTTCTTAAAAAATGAAAAGATAATGGTCTGTAGCATTAGGAATGTTAAGTCTTTGCCACGTTACCATTTGTAAAGGTCACACTGATGGAAATTTAGCATACCATTTTCAAAAGCAATCTATTTACTCTAAGAAGGGAAATTAGGTGCTTAAGAGTCTGTTTTCCCATCGATTGCCAATAAGATTCTGAGTATCTCAAGTGACTTGAACAAATTGATAAATTTGTCTAATTTGATATTCCTTCAAATATTGTCTCCTAGGAGCCCCATCCGCAAAGGCTGTCAGCAGAAGAGGTAGTGCAAAGACTAACTAAAAGTGATACCTCTACTCTGAATCTCTTCCAGCACCTCACTGAACTGAAGTCATTCTTCATAGAGGTAGATGTGTTACTTGAAATTGTTTAAAGTTTAATCTGAAACTTCTGATGTACTTGAAACAAAAGCTCACAACCTAGATGAAAATAAACTTGCGTCTTATTTAAAGAACATATTTTAAAATGCAATGTGTATAAAATCAGCTCTGTCTTTTTAGTTAGCTTCATAGAGGTTTAATTCCATAAATTGTATCTGCTGGCTGCTTGTGTGGAGGGTGTTTTAAGTTAGCCACTACACCGAGAAAGCTAAGAACATCGGTGATGGTATCTGAGGACTCACTGAACTTGGTAGCTAAACTCACTGATTCAGGACAGAGGCAGGGTTTCATTTCTGGTGTTTGCAACAAAGCATGCCTGCGTGAACTGAGTATGTGTGTACCAGTGCCTTAGAGTACTGTACAGGTCTAACATTGATTCCAGAGGCTTTGGGTCTTATTCTTTACAGGTTCGAAATTTGTCCTTTAGCTCTTCGATATAATCAGACCAAAACCATGTCCTTTCTCTTAGGGAATCAGTGATGGTGTGCCCATCATCAAAGCTGTTGTCCCCAGGAATCAGTCACGTTCCTTTATTTCTCAGGGAAGCCCAGAGATCTTGGTGAGTTGCATATGTCAGTACTATTCTTAGACTGCAGACAGTCAAATAGGTGTATTTTTTTCATACAGCTTGTAAACACTTCTTAACTGTTCCTGTTCAAATGTGTTCCTTTAACCTATAATGAATGTCAGTTATAAGTTAAATATTTGTCTTCTGAAGAGAAGCCAGGCTGATTTGTTGAATAGCATTTAAGAGCTGATGAGGCATGAGTGTAAATTGTAGTAAGTTCTATTGTAAGTTGCCCACTTGATCCACTTCCATGGTAGTAATCAATTTCTTAACGCAATGCAGCCCAGTTTTAAACTGACAGGATTGAGTTATTAATGGTATAGTTACGTTTATCATTGCTTTCCAGCTATACCATACGTGGCACATGCATGCTCCAAAGACCTGCAATGTTCCTAAAATTAACTTTTGCACTAACACAGGTGCTGGTACTATGGCAGATGGCCAAATGATGAAAGGAGGAGAGTATTTTTGTATTTACATCTGTATGTATGGTCTGCATACTGGCCCCTGTGTTTTGCAGTAAAGAATATTATTTTCTAATATTCCTATTTTGTAGGTCAAACTTACTGTCCTGGCCTAATGTGGTATGTGCATATGTCATCTGGAATTTGGACACGTCTAAAATACTCACTGTGTTTTTTCTAAATATCTGAAAATAACCTTGGGTATTTAGATTGCTTTCTTACTTTCTCAGAAATAGAACTGTAGTACAATGTTTTTAAAAGTTCCTGTGTTAATATGCTAACTATTAATGGTTACTATTTCAAAGAAGAGAAGCAGCAGCTTAAACTAAATGACTGAATTGCAATGAAATGTTTGAGAGGGGTTGGTTGGCTGGGGTTTTTGGGTTTTGTCTCTTCCCTGCCCCCTCCTTTCAGCTTCTCTGACCTATCTGGAACATACACTGTTCTAACTTTGTAATATGTACCATATGTGGATTAAGTCATCTGAGCTGGATATTTTTTTTAATTTGTGGGGGGAGAGGCCTGTTTGGTAAATTCTCAAGGAGCCTATGCTGGATTTTATGCAAGCTCCAGACAAGCACAAAATATGCCTCTGGGTTTCACCAATTCTTCTATCAAACTTTTTTAGGTAACAGCAAGTCTGAACTGCATTATTGGAACTCATGGTTGGCTACCTTATGATAAAAATATCTCCAACTATTTTACATTCATCAAAGATACCACAGTGACTAACCCCAAGTAAGCAAATGAAGAGGAGAGGTGCAAATGAATGCATCTACAGTAATAAAATACAGTAATTGTTTAACGAGTGGATTTTACAGGTTTCATTGGCTGAGTTTTCACCTAAGAATGCATCTCCTGATGTTCAATAATACTCCCTCTAATCTGTAATACTGTTCTAGTAAAGAGTTACGTAAGTGGCATTTATTGCTGCTTCTATTTTTTTTTCTAATTATCATAAAAAAATCATCTTGGAATCCAAGATTAGCAGTCTTCGTACTTTCTTACACTAGAGTGCAGATATATGTGGTGGTTTCATTTCTTTGGTTTTTAGAATATTCTTCTTTTCTTTAATGTCACAATACTTAATAGGGACATGAGTTATCCATACAAAATCAAATTGTATAAAAGACTGAAAAGATCTAAGGCGAAATCTTGCTTCCACTTGCTGATGGCAGTGAGAGTTTTGTCATGGATATCAGGGGGCCAGAATTTCACCTTTTTTTTTTTTATATAGCCTCTTCTATAGATGTAATTTCTTATTAATTTTTGAGGATATAGGAAATACATTGATTTGAACTAAGGTTACTCTTAACTACTCATCGTTTGCCTACAGAACACAACGCAATATGAGTGGTCCTTTTGCACCGGGGCTGGAGATCACCTCTAAGTTGTTTGCAGTATCCCATGATGCAAAACTGCTCTTTAGTGGAGGACACTGGGACAATAGCATCAGAGTGACATCTCTTACAAAAGGCAAGCTGATTGGACAGCACATCAGGCACATGGGTTAGTAACTTTTTGTACTGTGAAATGAAAGGTTTTATGTATTGTACCTTGATATCTGGCCTATTTGGAAAGAATTGTAGCCAGTGCACTTGGGCAGACAAGCATAGCAGTTATAAAGGAGTGGCAGCGTAAAAACAGAATAATATTTGAACCACAATTATACGTAAATACTTAAGCACGGCTTTTTGTCATTGTAGTGATGGTTTAATGTACTTTCAAAATAAGGCTTGACTGCTGTTTTTAGGTAGCAAAGCTGATTGTCAGGTTGGTACACCTGATTGTACGACTTCATTGTTTAATACAGTCTCATCAGCCCTTATCACAGTGGAACATTTCATGCTGACTGCAAATCAGGATACATTTTGACATATTGCATGCACATTGTCACTCTGTGGGAAATAAGTCTTAACTATATGATAACTTGCTGTTTTCTTTCCTTTTCTAGATATTGTGACCTGCTTGGCAATAGACTACTGTGGAATTCATTTAATTTCAGGCTCCAGAGATACTACCTGTATGATATGGCAAATAGTTCAGCAGGTAGGTTAATTAAGCATACTCTGAGAAGCAGTTTCTGGATGGGGTTTTTTTGTGTTTCTCTGGTTTGCTGTGATGGTTTATTGATTTTCTTTCTTTCAGGTTTGCAGGGAAGATAGTCCACTAAAATTGATTAGCTTAGTAATTTTGTTACTCCCATTGTCTTCAGTGTTTGAAATATTCACTATACACATTAGTTACTATATAGCTGAAGTATTTTAGAGGCACTCTTAAAGATTTCATAGATTATTTTCAGGATAGGCAAATATTATCCCTCATTCTACAGACGGAAGAATGGAAGAAGAGAGACACTGCTTGAGACTACCAGAATTAGTCAGAACAATGTTTATAGTTGAGGATTTTTACATTTCTAGGCTGCTGTTCATTCCAGTAGTTGCGTTTTAGCATTGTGTTTTCTCTGTGGGAAGTACTGATGACTATGGTAGGAGTTAGTGAAGACAACACTAGTCTATTACCTGGATTTATGCTAGCATTTTAGAATTCTTTAATATTGGTCTTGTGCTTTCACAAGATGAAAGTGGTTGTGTGATGCATGTGTGTACTTACACTCAAAATGTGAGGCCATTTCCATTGTTATACATTTTCAATGTTCATTTCTGATTGCTGCATTACAGACACACAAGTAGGATTAACTGCAGGGGGGAGCTGTCATATTATGGCCAGAATATTTGGTCAGGTCACCTTGTTCTTATCACTGAACTAAAGTCAGCACATCAAACCAGTACAGTGGTGCATAACTGCATGTGGTTTTGTGGAAGCTGTCTTTCTGGTGGGAGTATTTATAATTCTTTCAAGAAGTACTTTGTACCAATGGTGCGTGGTCAAACAGGTGAGACCTTAGTGCTCACAACAGTATTTTTTTATCTCAAGTGAGGATAAATGTTGGACATTTTTTAGTTTATTAATCTTTATTAATCTTTTCAGTGAGTTAAATAAGTCATTCTCTGGAGATTAACTTTGTTTAGAATTGCGTTTTCTTAAGATTTTTTAATGTAAATAATTTTTTTTATTTAATAGATATATAAATGATGGATGTATTGTAAATTCTTCTTGTGAGTTTTATCTTGGTCTTCACAAAGTGGCAGCAATGGGCTGCATACTGTTGCTTCCATTCTACTTGTCTGCCCTCCATTGTCACCTTTCCCAGCTCTGTATTTTGACATCACTTCTGCATTCCTGCAAGCTTCAGGCTTTCAGGTGTTGGTTGGCAGTCAAATTTCTATCCCAGAAATGAGATTAAAGAGTCCTTTGCAGAACTATTGACTGTACCTTCTCTCTAAGCACAAGTCTTGCTTTAGAACTGATCTGAGAATAAGTCTGTATATGCTGACAGTACACTCACTGGAAAAAAGTACTAAATTTTGACACCCTACAGTCATGTGGGAAAATGACTGTTTTTTAATGAGCATTATTACAAGATTTCCTTTGCATATCATACTACTGGTAGTCACTGAGAAGGATTATTTCCTTATTTTTCCTTAGAAAATGGAATAGAGTTGCTGTAATTTTAAGCAAAACAGCTTTCAGCATCTTTAAGCTTGACTGTGAAGATAGTGCTTAATTCCAGGGTAAACTGTAAGAACTGAACAAGCTCAGATACACAGCAGGTGAAGAAAAAGTGGGTGGATGGGGGGGTGAACAACTCCTGTTAGGACTGCTCACTGTGGTCCTTGCACACCTGGACATCTGAAGGGATAGAAACAAGTCAGCTAAGTAACTCTCTCACATCCACATAGTAACTCTGTGTTCATTCATTCTTGTGATTTCAGTAAATAGGCCTGCTGACATAAAAGGCAATAAATTGAAATTGGAATGGATGACTTATGCCTTTGGTTTTGGCCTATGTCAAATATAGATCTCGGGCAACTGATTCTGAAGATACCAGAAATTTATTTTTTGTTTGTCCTTCAGCTGCAAGAGAATGTGTCATTGCACTTTTTGTTACTCTCAGGGAGGAGTGCCTGTAGGCCTGGCATCTAAGCCATTACAGATCCTTTATGGGCATACTGATGAAGTTTCGAGTGTTGGCATCAGCACTGAACTGGATATGGCTGTGTCAGGATCCAGGGTAAGCATCCTCATACTTTTCCCTTCTTTGCTTCTTCTCTACTTAAACCATAGAGCATGTTTGAAATTGATTAAGAGTAATACAAAAAATGTGACTATTTCACAATTTGTTTTCTTCAGCCTTGCACATCAAGAAGATATGTGCCATCTCCTTTGCTGCCTGCTTAAATCAGGCTGTCTCAAACGGCTCTGCACAGCATAAGCCTCAGCTACCATGTTGTGTTATTCTGCACAGATGAGCTTTAAAGTGTGTGAACTTATTTGGAGATCTTAAGCTTCTCATAGAAACAATTCTGCGATAATTTCTTTCCTGCTTCCTTAACCTGGAAGGTTCTGTGCAGCTTACTCATGCTTTACCTTTCTGTACTACACTGGCTGGCTGCTGAACTCTGACTCTGTACTGCATATAATGCCTACTCATAAATGTGACCTATGAAATGGCTGATATACTGCCTGTCCTTCCCCTCTTGCCCTGTTTGCATTTTTTTTTTCCTTACGCCTACAGTATGGCTGTGAGGGGAAGGCTTCTTTGCATAGAGTTCCTAATGCTCAGGAGTCTTGATCTCCAGTTAAGGATTTAAGTACTTTCAAAATATTCCCTCTGTATTTAAACACTCTTTCTGTGTGTTCTGGTAACTTACCTGCTGAGTAACAACTTACTAAATTTGGTCACTGCAGGATGGGACTGTTATTGTCCGCACTATTCGGAAAGGTCAGTACGTGAGGACTTTGCGACCACCTTGTGAGAGTTCTCTCCTGCTGACTGTTCCCAATCTGGCTGTGTCGTGGGAAGGCCATATAGTTGTCCACACCAGCATAGAAGGAAAGACTACTCTTAAGGTACTTAGGTTCATGGAATACCTCTGTTTCTTTCTCTGAAGACTTTAATGATAAATGTACCTAACTTTATGCTTATTTCCTAAAGCAATGAGGCTTTTTGAGCATGCTGTGTCTGTTGCCTTATTTCTTTAATTTTACTAGCCAATTTGAGTGAAATTTAATTAAAAGATAAATCACAGGCATAGCGTGCTCCCCTAAGTTTTGTGAAAATCTCCAAACACATTAGCCTAAGCATGCACTAATGAATCTTCCTCGGAGAGCTGCTCTGAAATGGAAAACTAGGGGAAACAAGTTCCCTTATAACAGAGGCTTATGAGGGGAGCAGTACGTTCTGGGTGCAAGATGCCCAGTGACTACACTGATGTTTCTTAGTTATGGATTGGAGAGATAGCTATAAGCTTCACAGTGTAGCTTATTCTGTCTGTTGAGTAGCTGTGTAGTTGCTTTAATAACGGTAGAGCTGTTAAGATTTCTATTAGCATGAGAAATTTCATGGAAGACGTGTGTAAGGCATGATAGCTGCATTGGGAAGATGGGGAGAGAAGAGGCCAAGGTATTGGCAGACTGGAAGAACTTTAGATGGTCATGTTAGCTGTGTCTTTAATCTGTCAAGAATTCATTGCCTTGTCCATAAAATGCTTCTAGATCTAGCTCTGTGGAAATATATCTATTTCCTTCTGCTTTTCAGTTTGGGGAGGGGGTACAGAAGGTGGCAGCAGGACTGAAGATAAGAGCACTCTCTTTCTTCATCCTTAACAAAAACCCTTGTAAAATAGGAACCTGTCCATTAAATCCATGGATGTTTCCAGAAAATTTGGAATTGATTACATGGATAGGTAAGATGTTACCATGTTACATCAAGAGGTAATGAGGAATAACTTCAAAAATTTCAATACAAGACCTGGTATACATATTGCATATAGGCTCATTACTCTTGTATCATTCAACAAGTAAACTGTTGTCAGCAATATTATCTGTGGGTTATTGCCCAAGTTAGCTCCTGACAGTGAGCTAAAGATACAAATAATAGAGTCTTAATCCAGTCAGTCTTCTGTGACAGTTTTATTTTTGATCTATTCAGGATAAGAATGCATTACATCTTTATTCTGTCAATGGAAAATATCTGGGTTCTGAGACTCTGAAGGAGGAAGTGTCAGATATGTGTGTGACTGGCGAGTATATCGTGATGGGCAGCTTACAGGGATTTCTTTCCATACGGGATCTCTACAGGTAATGTGCTGCCATCAGTAGTTTATTACTGAGATGCAAATATAAGGGCTTGTTGAAAAATGGCTGTGTAACGTGGACTTTGCTTGGTACTGTAGGTGGTAGCCATTGCTTTTTAGAGTGTTCCTAAAAAAATTCTTTGGGGGGGGAAACTAAGATAGGGAGAAAAGAAAAATGAGAGGTTGTACCAGACCCCTTTCTTTTGCCATTTATCCCAATTATACACCTAGAACTGACATAATTTAGGAAGAGCTGTGTCTGACATCTGTAAGCTTTCATTGTCCCTATATCTAATTGTCACTGGGAGCTCAGCAACTGCAGGATCAAGCCTTGTGTAGTTCTGCATTGACTTTTAAACTCCACTTACTGCTATGCTCAGAGAGCTCCGTTGCTCCTCAGAATGCAAGTGATCTTTGTCACTTAGGCAGTTGCAGGACTAATGTTACTGTTCTTTCGTGAAAAATTTCTTAATTTACTGCTTTACCCATCCATGCCTTTTCTTGTTATTGGAGCTCTGTTCTGGGGTATGATTAGAATGTTCCTTAGGAGTTTACAATAATTGGAATTGCAAACTGGGTCCTTGAGAAACTGTGTTTAATGGCGCATCCTGCGGACAGCAATTTCAACTGCAGTGTGATTCTTTGCAGTATGTGCAAATAAATACATGATGTGCTTTCTCTGTCATTTTTGTTCATTTCAGCCTCAGTCTGAGCATCTCCCCCTTAGCCATGCGACTGCCAATTCATTGCATTTCTGTCACCAAAGAGTATAGCCACATCCTTGTTGGCTTGGAGGATGGCAAGTTGATTATCGTTGGTGTTGGCAAGCCAGCAGAGGTAAAACCCACCATCAAGAACTTTTTCTACCGAACAGTGGGAAGTTCACTGATTTCTGCTTTCCAGTTGAGCAAGAGGTCTCCTCTATGGCAGGGTAAATTTAAGAGCAAGTTTCAGTTTTCAGTGGGAAAGAAATAACTTTTGAGACTGCTCTACTGAAATTTCTCATTACGAATCAAAGGTATATAGGGATCGCAGATGGGAAGCTCAGCTGGACTAACTTCCAGACTTTAACACTCACATCTGAATGAGCAAAGTCATAGTAGCTAACCTTTTCTGAACAGGATAGTGTTGTCAGCCACTTCTTGATGAAATAATTTTCCAGAAGAAAACTGGATACGAAAGAGAGCAAGCTACTTTATTTTTTACCGTTTCCGTCAGATATATTTTAATATGTATTGACTGACATTGGGGAAGAAATATTACTACTTTCTGTTAAGAGTCTCTAATTGCAGTGCACAAAGAATCACTTGTGTAGGCTCCCAATATGCTCTGTGCTCCATATGGTGAATATAAACTTGTTGGTACTGCATATGCAATATCAAATACAGAGCATCCATCTGTCAGATAGCTATGCCCAATTTTTCTTGTGCAAAACATAAGTTTTGCTTTAAGTACTTCTTGTCATGACTTTCAAAGTACTTGAGTTTGTTTAAACCTGCTTCTCTTTATAACCCAATCTCTGTTGTGCTGCAGTGTATTTATTTGAAAATGTGATTTTCACTTTTGCATGACCTTTAGTACATGCCAGAAAAGTGTGTCTTAATTTAATTTTATATTTTAATTGTTAAAACAGAATGACTTTATTTGCCAGTATTTTAAAATGCTTTAGCTAGGAGATACATAGTTTAATATTTGAAACAGGCTTCACACAATGGTAGTCTGATTTTGCTTGCAGTGGATGGGAAGGTTTCCACTGACTTCTAGTTGGACAGCTTTTTCCTACTGCAGAATTGACAAAGAGCTCTTTATGATGTGGTTAAACATATGTTTGTAACAGCAGTTTTCAAGTCACTGTCATTTCTAAGCTTCCTATTCCATAGAAAAGATCTTTTGTATGTATCTCTGAAGGCTTTTTGTTTTCTTTTTTTCAGTTCTTAATCACATCTATTTTTCTAACTATTGAGAAAGTGTTATGAATATAGGGGCTTTCCCTTTACTTTTTTTTTCAGGATTTTCTGTTTATAATTCAGATGATCTGCAAGCTTAATATCCATGTAAATAGATTTTAAAAAAACAAAACCCTACAACAAACCACAGACATATAAGGAACAACATTATGTCCCAGATTTTCTAGTTTTCTATAATGGCATCAATCAATATATTTGAAAAGCGTGTGTATGTGGGGTATTTATTTGTTGATAGATTTATTTGTAGTTTGGAAGGAATATATTAATTACTAGCATTTTGTCCTTATACAGAAGACAGCATTGTAGTTCTGGGTTTTGGTGGTGAATACTGATCCTTAGGATGAAGGGAGAGACAGACCTTTATTGTGCATAAAGTGAAATGCTGCTTGGTATTAAGATTGGCCTTTAGTGTTTCTGCATTGACAGGGTCCAGTATGAAGTGAAGTATCATAAATGTTTTTGTATTTTTAACAATTACTTGGCTGTTTGGGATGTTGCAGAAGTCTAGGGGATTATCACCTGTTAGTGTTAATCCCTGTCAGCACCATGCCTTTTCTACAGTACTGCTGCTGTGATGATACAGTTCTTAAGCATGCTTAATTCGTAGTACTAACTGCTGGGAACTGTTCTCAAACTTGTGCTGCTAAGGCATGCATCTTGTTTATTAAGCTGCAAGGGATTTCATAACCTAATCAGCTGCCAGACTGATCACTACTGGCCAATCATAAGCCCTGTACTTAAGGAGTAAATGAAAACAGTTTCTTACAAATTGTTGTCAGATTGCAGACCTACCAGATGCTGGATTTAATATGGCCTCTGGTTGCCTGTTACCTGTCTTTACTTATGGAATATTCGGTATGAATTATTTCTGGTTTAAATTTTACTCTGAACACTTCACCCAGGATCTTTGGAAAACTATAAATTTGACAACAGAAGATAAGCTTTCTTTCTTTCCTTCATTCTGCCATCACTGCCCTGCATTTTGGTTATCTTTTCCTTTTCACTTCTAGCAATTTCTGTTTGTGATCTCGAAAATAAAATGTCCTTTCTTCTAATTTGGTTCATTTTTGCTTGACATTCACCTCTTTTTTTCCTTCTTATCAAAATAGCATTCTAAACACTGTTTCTAAACCATTGGAAGTAGGTTAAGTATTAAGTATGCATTACTTGGCAATATCTCTTTAATCAGTCTTCTCTGATTTTCAACAGTTAGTGTTTTGTCTGTTGTTTTTTGTTGGTCCCAAGAATCATCCCTAAGTGTAACTTCTGGTTTGTTTTCAAATAATTTTTGTTGGTGTAATTTTGTTTATGCAGTACATTGTACTGTCTGCATTTCACCAGAATCAGTGTCTGAATTCCTTTTTAATTTATCCACCTTATCCCTTCCCCCTCCTTTTGTTTCTCTGGATTACTTTTAAACAGATGCGCTCAGGTCAGCTTTCCCGAAAGCTGTGGGGATCAAGCAAACGGCTCAGCCAGATTTCATCAGGAGAGACTGAATATAACACTCAAGATTCCAAGTGATTGCTGCTTCTACCTTCTCTCATGGATTCCAGAAACATGTTTAATCTTTTGGTCACTTTAAATGTATATATCAACTTTCAGGGGCTTGATTCTTAAGTCTGTTGAAGATGAACCTATAGTAGAGGTATAGTAATATGCATATGTACTCATGCAAGTTAGCTTGCTTGCATATCTTTCCTTAACTGTGTTGACCTGGTCACAGCAGAATCCCTTTCTAAATAGCTGCTAAAACTGTGTTTCAGGAAAAAAATAAATAAAAAAATAAAAACCCAAACCCAAAAGCCCCCAAACCTCCAAACTCAAGCTTGCTAATTGAATTTAAGATATGTAGCATTCAATTTAAACCTGAATAAGGCCAGATGCTCCTTGATCACAAAGAAGATATTTGGCTTTGCTTTGACAGCATTGTAATTCCCCAGCAGTAAATTAGAATTCTGGCAGTTGCAGTGATCGGATTCAAAATTGGGACAGCTGACAGTTATGACCTTTTCAATATGTTTTTAGCCCAATGAACAATTTATTGCAATTTGTTCCTGTAAATGGCTATTGCTATCTTCTTTTGTGTAGTTCCAGTTTTAGGCTGTTCTGCAAGGAACATCTGTGTTGCACTACTTGATTATCAGAAATGATTTAAAGTACAGGCATGAATAACTTCACAAGAGTTGAAGGTGGTGAAGGAGCTGAAGGAGGTAGGAAATACTTGCTGCTGAAAATTATTTATATTCTTAAGTAGATTAGACACCAAGAAATCCCATAATATATTTAGTATCTTGAAGAAATAGGAAGAATCAGTATCTATGGTCAAAGATCAGTCTGCTTCGTTAGTAAGGCAACTCCTAAAAACAAAAGATAAATTTCCACTGCAAGATCATTTAAACAACATTGCAGCACAATTTAATTAAATAGCACCTGTTTGCTTCTTGGCTTGGTGTTCACCAAACCACTTGTTAGCCATATTATTTTCTGTAAAAACAAGCAGGGAAACAGATAATGTATCCATTTTCAACATGTGTTTAAGACCTGGGAAAAGAAAATACCAGATCCTTACATGTGCTATATCCAACAAAATAGTTTTGGATTGTATGCTCTGTTTTGGAGAAGCCATTACTGAGGGTTTGTTTTTTTTTCATTTAGAGATATGTGATGATGATAGAAGGGTGTGTGTTTTCCTATTGTTCTGACATTTTTATAATGTTAATGATTTAAATGATAAACCCCATACTGTTGGAACAGCCTGGTGCTGAGGGAAAAATATGAATTTTTGGATCCGCTTGTTAAGGTATGTGTGCACGTGTATATATGTGTGTATGTTTGTGTATATATATGTATATACATGTATGTATGTCTATTAAAAGAAGAAAATACCATACGGTAAGGGGAGTATAGATATAAGGCAGAGCTATGAGTGATCATTAGCTAGTATGTTCCCTTTTGGCTACCCTTTTCTTCCCTCTACCATCACTCTTCTTGTTATTTTTATTTATTTATGGAAATTAATGTGTGTTGTATCTCCTATAAATGTTATCAGATATTCCCTGTGGCTGGGGAGCTGTTGAACTACCTGAGGAACTCTGTAATGTATAATCTCATTTCAGTAACTTTTAGCATAATATTTATTAACTTTGTAGAAATAGTAATACCTCCTTACCCTGCAAAAGGATAATCTGTACAAGCTCTGTTAGTCTAATTAAAACTGTTTTCTCCTCCTCAATTTCTTTACGGGGGGGGGGAGGGGCAATCCCTCTTAATGACTGATTAGTGTGCTGCGTAAGAAAGTTGCATTGCTTTTTCTTAACTTTTGTAAACGAAATAATAAATCCAACTAGTGAACAAGTGGGTCTATGCATAGTTGCAATACTCTAATCACTGTGACAGACTGGATCATCTGGAAAGTTAGGAGAAAATAAGAATTATTTCCCTGAGTTGCTTGCCAAGAGAGAATTAAATTTCCAAAAGTGGAGCGGTGTGTTTTTCTCAGACTCCATGTATGTAAAAAAAAAAAAAAAAAACCCAACCCAAACACATCCCATATTTTCAAATAAGCTATAGAGAAGTGAAAGATACTATTTTAAATCCATTATCTATCCAGTAAGAGTACTAAGGATACTCTGCAAGTATTAAGTGTGTATATAAGAATGTGAAGTATATTTGTCCATTTATGATTTCACGAAGAAAGAATTTCAGGGGAGCTCTTTTGACAGTAGTTTAGAAGAATTTCAGTTCAGAATGTGAGATTTTTCTGCGTTATGGGAAGTTGAAAACAGAACTCATTTGGGGCATTGAGTTGGTGGTTTTTATAAGTATGCATATGTGTTCTGTTTAAATGCATATATGAGGTTAAGTGTTTACTGGCAGGGAAGGTGCAGGAAATTACGATGTTTCAGGCTAGCAGAATCAAGTGGAAAAATTGAGCAGATAGGTCTTTTGTAGTGTTTGGCGAGAGCATGGTTTTCTTTTTTGTCACTTGCACAGAGGGGTTCACATAAGGGTTTGAAAACGTCCTACTGTGGGTTAGGTATGTTTTATACAACAGTTGAATTCATGTTTTTAGTACTTTAATGTTAAAGAACACTGAATACACTGTGTCAGTTTAAGTAAAATATAATGTAGTTGCAATAATTGGGGATGAAAGTGTTTATGGTGAAGAGCTTTGACATTTGAATACTATCATTTCAGTGCATCACAAACATTAGGTGATCTTCACAAATGTGTGGGACAGGTTTAAATGTGGATAGCTCTTGGGCTTGCCAACTTGAGGCTAGTTTGTGCTCTGCACAAAGCAGCAGCAGAATGAAGAGGGGGACAGGTGAGCTCTGAGCTGCTTCATGCTCTACAGAGAAGAGCAATATCCGTTGCCTTTTGATCTTTTATCTGGTCCTTGAGGATAGGAGGTATGCACCATAACATGCTTAGCGTTCTTGCCAGAGGCCCTCTGGAAAGACCCCCCGTAGGTTTTGAAAGACCCCCAAAGGCACTTTACCTTTATCTAAAACCAGCTTTAAATAAAAGATGTAAGTTGTAAGTGTGAGCGTTAGCTGGGATGTTGTTTCTTTTGGTTTTAACTTGTATAAGTCTTTTAAAAAGTAGAAAATAACTTTTCTAGTCAGCTGTTTAGGTTGGTTGAATTGCAGTCTGCTATGCAGTGCACTGTGAATTAGGGAACTGACTTTCATAATTCTTTGATTTCCTCAAGTCAGTAAAGCTTAGGATCACATTTTGTTTTTCATGTAGTATTGGTGAAATAAGATTGTCCTTTGGTTTTGAACTATGATTTATTTAAGTGTAAAAAGTAAAGCTGTGAGATGAAAGAATTCTGATTAGGAAGTCAGAATAAACAAGTCTTAAGTGACAGTTGTTTCATAACACTACGTTTGTCAAGATCATCTTGGTGGTATCTTCTTACATTTAATTTTTGGAACAACCCTAATGATATTTATCAAAGTTTAAGATAAGCTTGCCTTTGAAGCTGAGTAAGTAAGTAGGAGTGTAAATATATATATATGTCTAAAAGAAACTGAAAACTGACACTCTTTTCATACCTGTAAATAAATGAGATCAAGTAGTTAGCAGTATTGAGTAACTTCTCCCTAGCACAGTTTTGAACTTGCGTACCAAAGGATGGTATTTAGAAGACATATCTGCTTTATTTCAAGTAAAATATTTGTTAAATTTCTCTTTATCAATTTACTTATTCTTGATAGTATTTTTAGTTGTCTTTTTATCTATAGTGAAGAATCTCATCTAGTCTGTGCAATTTTTGTACTATATGAGCATTCAGAAAGTGAAATGTTTGCTGTTCAAGTTAGCATCTGACTTAGGTGGATTATTCTATATCAATATACTTGTTATCTAATACTCATGGGATATCTAGAAACCACATGTTCTATCATCTATATACTTTACCAACACCAGCACAAAATAATAATCCCAATCTTAACCTAACTGTGCTTCACCTGATGGTTAATATACATTGTGGAAATTGGGTTTTAGGAAGCCTGTTTGATTTTTAAAGCGGGGGGGGGGGGGAGGACCAAACAAAAAAAAACCCAACCCACCCACATATTACAATTGTTTTGTTAATCTGCAATGTTGATGTTTATAAACAAGTTTTTTCCCCTGATATACCTTAGATCATGAATATTATCACAAAACAGATTTATCAAAGTCTTTACAGTCTTTGAATAGTCTAGTCAATTGGCTGCTTTATAAGGATTGTCTTTAAAATTGTATTTGTGTCCTTTAAATGAAGGACAAAGAACTAAGTTTCTGCACTGTAAAAATTCTGTATGGGACTGGTAATAGTCCTACATTTGCTTTAAGATAGTCCTGCAGGAATGATAAATTAATTTTTATTTGTAATGCACAATAATTAGGTAGGTCTTTTAGCTCTTGCCTTAGTCAATGGGAGTTGTATACCTCACTGCCCTAGACCATGTCTCCCTCCTCCCTGTTTCCTCTGCAAGTCTTTCCCAATCTCAATTAACAAAATCATTAGAAAATATATGTACAGCAACCAAATGCTTCACAAAGCTTTTACTGTGTATGTGTATTTAGTTGAAAATGCGTATCTATATACAGATTATGGTATGGTAGGGAGCTTTAGAGCTAGGGAGGGGAGTAGAGGAGGTGTCAGCCTCCTTCTGCTCCTACATTGAGAGTCTGTGTAGACACTTGCTCTGTGTTGTCACCTAAGGGCACTCCTCTCTTCCACTGTTCAAGACATCTTGCTGGCTAGGTTAGATGCTGAGGCTAGATGCTGTGACTTTTTTTTTCCTTTCAAAGAATTTTTAAAAAAGTGCATATAAATGCATATCCTAATGTTGAACCTAAGGCCTGATCTAATAAATAGTTAGGTGAAAGCACTACATAAGGTTATATTTAATTGGGTGGAAATTCAAGCATGTGCTTCAGTGCTTTCTATAATTGGCTTTTCATGCTTTTTGCTTTAAAAGCTACGTTGGTTTTGGCTGTAAACACGACACTTGTTAGCAGTCTCCTTTTGGGGAGGCTAATAGTTTTTGTGCAGTCATATGCATGTGGGTTCATTGTATACCAATGTTTGACTCAACTGAAGTGTTTGGAAGATGTCTTTCCTTCCATCCAAAGGAGCCAATTTTTCCTTATTACTACTCATTGCCCTTGTTAGCACATACTTTTAAAGGAAGCAAGGGTTTTCTGAAAAGCTACTGCAGTTAAAAAAAAAAAAAGGTAAAATACTATTGTCCCATTCTTCACTATTAGAGTCATCAGATGCCTGAATGCAGAAATGCCTCCAAATGGCAGCATAGCATGCTCAGCACAGTTTGAGTCAAATGCTATTCATCTTACTGCAGTCTTGAACACCCCATATGTGAGGAACTCCTTGTAGCATTTAATTAAAGGTACACTTTGTTCAGTTTTAATTCACCTTTTTGCTGTGCATCTGTGGGAGAAACTGGTGTGTCTTTCTTTTAGTTACCCTTTACCCAAATGGCCTAGATAAAATAGGTGTTTCACTTTTCCTCACAAGAGAGTTCCTCCAGTTCTGTGTTCTTTCTATTTTTGGCTACTGGACTTGGGAAATTTGGTAGGTATTTCCAGAGCTTAGGTCTGTGATTATACTCAGCACAGACACAACTTCATAACACATCTTCTAACCCAGAAGCGTGATTGTCAGTATAGATTGTGGTTTAAAGCTGCTAAGTTGTTTTGAGATTGAAATATAAAACATCCAGCCATATATATATCATAGATCTAACTGAACTTAAAGGCCACTTGTTTGTTTAGTTTCCTATCTAGTCAGTATTTTCCTCTTGAGGGAGCCATATTTTTTTGCCTTGAAGTAAATTTTTTAAAATAAACTTAGTCTTGCACCTGATAGTACTGCTTTAGTCATACATAGCTGTAAGCTGTTGCTTAAAGCCATGAGGGGAAAAAAAAATCAAGGATAACTTGCAATATGTGCTCTGATTCAGCCCTTCGCTATGCAGGAGCAGCTTGATGTAAGATTAGAGAAATGCTGCTTGTAAGACTTACGTCCCTTTGGTCAGTGTTTTGATGGAAGCTGTGATGCTACTCAGTTTGCTTGATGAATTTTTACTAAAGCTAATGAGGGAGTGGAATCAAAAGCCTTACAGCAACAGTTAACCATATCGTCTGATAATTCTTACAGATTGTGCAATTATGTGATTACAAATGGATTTTTAAATGCCAAAAAATGCCTTTTTTAAGAGTTAAATGTTAGGTCTGAGGAGTGTTGGAAATACCTACTTTCAAAAATGAGCCTTCAGGCTCTGTAATGAACTTGCTGTCAGTCTTCTGTGCAATATCTTTTTCCCTTCTGGGTGCTTTAAGAGTATACTGTATGTCTTATTTTGTTTTGATCAGTATGTTTTAAGAGTGTGTATATTGGCTAATGATGGATTTTTTTTTTCTGTACAGCATGGTGGAAGATGTTTTAAAATTTTGCACTTTTCTAGGATTTGCAAGTTTGTAACCTGACAATTTTTAACATGCACACTTTTGTACATAATTAGCATTGTATATATTTAACATGAGTCTGAAGCAAATAAAAGTAATTGAATGCATAACTTCTCCCTTTATTAATAGCACAAAAATGAAACTAATAGTGTTGGAGTACACTAAATGAACAATTCTTTCATTTAGCAGGTAAAGCTAGGCAGCAGGAACAGCTGACTGTGTCCTGTCTTCGTTGTGTTAAAGTAAATCAGGGAAGGAATCAAAGTGGATACATGAATGTACAGACCCTTTCAGACTAAGAATAGCTGTAATTACTCAAGTATTGCAATAAAAATTGCCTTTTTGCTGGGAAGGAGAGATGTCTGAGACATGAATTAGGGTGGGGGAAAGAACCCACTAATGCATATTCATCTTTATAAAGATAAGGTTCTCCACCCACCCTGGGACTAGAAGCATCTCTTTCCTTCTTCCTCATTGTCTTCCCATATAGTGACTTTTGCTGCAGAATATGCAAGGCTACAGAGTCAGGGAATTACTGTCAATCAGGAGGAAACTGAAATCTGTTCCAGGCTCATGTTCAGTTGGTTTCTTACCCCTGTAAACAAGACAAACGATGCTGTGAGCTTTAACAGGAGCTAGGACTACTGTGCTTCCATCTGTTACTAGGGACAGAACAAGGCATCCTTATTCATAACAGAGTTTTGACTCCCTTCCTTGCCTGCATCATGGGACATACATATTAGATTTCTTAGTAATGTTCGTATGACTAAAGATATGAGTTCTCTTGTTCTGAAGTTCAGTGCATTAGGGCCAAACTGGAATTCCCCTGGCCTTTGATAACAGAGCTGACTACTAAGGGCTCTTTCTGTGAACGGTAACTATAGTTGGAAACATAAGCATCAATGGATGTAATGCCATAGCACAGGTAAGTTAGACACCCTTTAGAGTGCTGTCATACTGCCTGCTCCTTTGGAGCATAAAATAATGCTCATGTTTTCCCCAAAGAGAAATGGAAGCAAGGGATTAAGTAACTAATCATGTGGGGGACAGGCAGCATGTGCCAGGAGTCTAATAGAAGTCTCTCTTCCTTTCTGTCTGAAGGAGGATATTCATTCAAATGAAGCATTTACCTCAAAAACAGACGTGCTCCTGTCACTCCTTGCAAGGTGGCTTTGTCTCCTTCCACTAGCAGCATCGCACCTTCCCGCAAGCCCTAATGTAGGTGGAAACATTTAACATTATCAAGCTATTTGAAAGGCTAGAATGCTTATCACAAGCAGGCCAGTCTTAGAGCAGCTCGCCATGACTACAAACAAGACTTTCTTGCTCACCTATTTCTAACAAAGATGCCAAGACAAAATTAGGTGAGTTATCTTGTTTTAGAAGTTGGTTTTCTTGTTTATTTTACTTTTCCCTTTTAAAGAAGGAGAAACCATTAAGGAGAAGAGGAAAATGTGTTTTTTCCACAATTACTTCCACTACCACCATTCTTAGATCCAGTTTGGGCCAAGCAACAGCCAGTTGGGTTTGTTAGACTACAAACTTTATATTCCAAGCTCAAGCACAGGGACAAGAAACCCAGAGGTCCCACTTCTCCAGATAGACATACTGTAACTGCAAACATACTACTGAATGAGCAAATTCAGAAACCTACAGAGATTAAACCAAAATGTAAAGTCAACAATACCTGCAAAAAGATTAAGGGGAGGTATCTTACCATCTGTGTGCACACCACCCCCAACACACAACATACAGCTGGTGGCCAGTGACTGGAAAGATCAGAGCTGCCTAAAATACAGTGTTTGGCAACAGGACTCCAAGCATGTAACGGGCAGAATGCATTTCATTTGTTCTAACCCTTTTTCTGCAAGTGAGCAAAATCCAAGATGGAAGCTCTTAGCAAGAACATAACTAACTTTCCATGCCATAGTTCTGTAAGGCTTGTCAGGCAGGGGAAACCCACACTGAAAGCTAGCAAGAATGCATTTAAAATGTTTACCATACTACAGCCATGAGCTTCCTGATTGGGAACTACTCACCAGAACTGGAGGGGTGTCTGGTTCTTCATGATACTGACGAATTCTTTCCTCTCTTGTCTCCTGCAATGAGTGTAGATTTAGCTGCCCAGGCAGTAAGGCAGGACTTGGAGCTATCCAAGTAGTGTGACACTGAGCAATTTCGTAACATTAAACAAAGCAGGTATTTCCTCTCAAGCAGAATGCTTTCATTAGACTGATACTGAAGGAGGTAGTAGGATTGACTTTAATAGATATGTGCTCTTCATTACTAGCAGCAATTGCTGTAGGTTGATCAAACAGAACTCACACAATCCCAACCCTGAAAAGCCTTAAAACTTACTTCCACTCAATTCATCCAGCTCTTTTTTCTCTTTTTTTTTTTTTTTTTTTAATACTATGTCTGCGTGCTCACCCTCAGAACAAGAGCACTGAGGAGGATGGTGGAAGCAAATGCCTGAGATGCCCCCTTCATGAAAGAGGGTAGTGAACCATGGATTTCCGCTGATTAAATATCTGCTTGTTTGTCTTCAAGTGGGTATTACACTGAAGAATTGCCTTCTGTGAACAGCTCTGCCATGTTTCCTGAGGGTTTGCTGCTGAACCGAGCAACAGTAGTTAAAGAAATCAAACCAGAAGGATTTGTTGGTAAGGAAATACGGGAACACAGCAGGGACTTGGTGCAGCACAGAGCTTCCAGCCTCCTCTCAGAGAAATAGCAGAAGTTATTTATAGGGAAGACTGCCTACTTATCTAGTGACAAGCTGATTAAATGAGAACCTTCAACTTCATCTAAATTCTAGAAGCACATCCTGATCCTCCATCTCTTCAGTGTCCCCCAATTCTTAATACTTCCTCTAACCATGAAGAAATTTGGATTTTTAAGGAGGAAAGTATTTGGGCTGTTAAAAGATGCACCACAGAAACTGTTCCCTGAGGAATTAGCTCCTGACAAGCTATTCAAGAATCACCTCCTCCATACAGTGGAGATGTCATTCTTTATGCTTGATGGTTAGTGTTTTCCTTTCAGCTATACCAGTATATGTGCTTGTTCAGTACTGGGCATTACAGGCTCTGCTCTCTGCAGGGACACTAGTGCCAAGGCATTTT
Source organism: Grus americana (assembly GCF_028858705.1). Classification (NCBI taxonomy): domain Eukaryota; kingdom Metazoa; phylum Chordata; class Aves; order Gruiformes; family Gruidae; genus Grus; species Grus americana. The sequence goes on from NC_072857.1 coordinate 27,879,254, forward strand.
CTTACACAACAGGTTTGTATGCAATCTCAGATTCTGATGGTTCTGATGGTTCTTTCAGACCTTTAGATATTTAAGCCTCTTAATATATGCTTAAGTTTGGCCTTCTCAAGCAATAGGCAAGACAGACTATGGCAGGACTTTCCAGAAACACAGTTCATTGCATCTTAACATTTCAAGTTTGTCTCTCCTCACCTGCTCCCCACCCCACATTCCATGCCAGGTATGAAGCAACAGTATTTCAGGCATTGCAAAGCTGCTGTTTGTCAAAAACATTTTGTTCCACCTCAGTAACACTCTTGCCAACTCCTCTTCCCACTCAAAGAAAAGCTTTAGGAGGGAGTAAAATGTTAACTGCCTCACTGGCATTTCCAACTGCTCTAGGGAGCAGCTGTTCTACATGCTATAGCTTTGCAAGGCCTTGCAAATGCACACTGTCGTTATACCTCTGCACCCTGGGTGCTGTGTTAGCTCTGGCACGCTTTACTTACACCCATGTGAGTGCTTTTAACATCTGGGTCCAGGTAGTGGGGGTTAATATTAAAAGGAACTAAACCTAGGGCCTGCAGGGAAGGTGGATAAACAATTGGCATGTCATTGGTAGTGTTGATGCTGACGGTAGCAACATTAGTTCCTGCACTGGATCCCATGTAAGGAATCCCATCCTGAAAGACAAAAGCAATGATTAGTATGTAGTATCACAATGAGGAACTGCATTTTATAGCATCTTCTGTCAATCTCGGAGACTCAGCAATCAGATCAGACTTAGTCCTTCTAGCTCATCTCACTGCTAACTTTACAGGTGAAAGACAACAAGAATTCAGGTTTTGAGGCGGGCAAGTTTGTATATGTCACGGTTGTCAGAGAAGTAGCTGTTGAATGTCCTGTACTCACAAGTCTGTGACCCCATCACAAGAGAGAACTTGTAAGGTTGTCAGTGCATATACTGGACTTTGCTATTAAGAGGAGAGACTTGTCTACATTAGTTACAGGAAATACCTGAACTAGCTTCTGAAAAGAGTAGACCATCTGAAGCAGAGTACAATGTTGCCACAGCATCAACTTACCAGTACTGTAACCAGCCAGTTTAGTGCTAGTTTAGGTATTACTACTACAGACATAGTGCTATGCACTATGCTGTGCATGGAAGGATTCCACATAAACATGCAAGTATATGGATAATGCTGAACAATTTGTAAAAAGAAGCTGTCTTGAGAGAACTGGTGCTAATATAGCCAAATAGCTATCTAGATTTCACTGGGACCCGAACATTTTCTGGCTTTTCTGCCCACAACAGGTATTGAATTTCTGTATATTAACACAGCCTAGCTAACCTTTCTTTTTGGCAGCTGGCCTTTTCAAACATACTGTGCTTGCATAAATCTGCCTGAAGTAGTTTGCAGTTCCACATTGCTAGGGGATCACCTTGCTTCTGTTCTCCTCCATGGATGGTGCATCTTTGCTGTGCCTTATGAGATTTACCAGCCAGAATGGGGCTGCTGACTGGAAGGGCTCAATGGCACCCATACCTCTCAATTCCAGGTCAAGGAGGTACGCAAGGTAATTACAGTATTTGCAATGTCAACAGGGCATTGTCTAAAAGGCATATATAGATCCAACTCTATTATCGGTTTATTAGTAGACAACCTGCAATGAACACATCTATGTCTATTAACTAGATACAAAGTGGACATCTCAAGCTGAAAAACAGGGTTTCTGGACATAGATTAAATCCCACACTGCTCTTCATTGGTGTTTTAAGTCGAGGGCCTTACTTCTAAAGGTACTACACAGCATTGTACATCCCACGGCCTTGCAGCCCTACATCTGGGAGAGTGCCCTAGAAAGACTGCTGACCTTAGTCTTTTCAGGCTTCAGTGACTAATGACAGCCTTATTTGGCCACAGATTTCAGTTCAACAGGTTGCATGAGATGGCTCAATGTTTGAAATATATTAAAAACAAAGATGTGGAATCAACTTGGATTTGTCTGAACAAAAGCTTATACATGGGATTCTGCCTTCAGACTTGGCCCGAGTCCTGTAATTTTTACCTCAAGAACTCTTTTCCTGATCTCCGGTATCAGACTGTTGTCATAGAGAGCTTTCAGGAGACGGAATGTGTTCCCACCTCCTGCGGAAAGAGAGTCCAGCTTATTTAACATGCTTTCACCACCAGTTTTAATTGAAGCCTTTACAAACTCAGCAGGCTCAATGATTTCTATGCTCTATTCAGGACAGCATCCTGCTTTGAGCAGCAGTAAAACCAGAAGCTTCAGAAGAATGGTCACTGGGCAGGCTGTGGGTTCATCCCCCGAGTCCTTCTTGTAACACTGACGCTGGCTGTTTGACAGTGGACACTGTTCTAATACCCAGGAGCATGGTGTTAGGACTATGCTTAGTTTGAGCACAGTAGACCTGAATCTTCTTAGACTTGATAAAGTGATGATACAGCTGTGATGATCATGTTTTTAACACTGAAGTACTGTTCAAATGAATAATTACTGGAGATGAAGTTCCATTAATAAATCTCTCCTACTTCCATCCCTACCACTAAATTTATGGTCTTACTGTTCCCAATTAAAGTACTGTTTTCTGTAGTTTCTAATAATTGCTAGGCCCAACTTTTTCATTGTTGTCTCTACAGCGCCAGCTCTAAGCAGGAGTAATCTAGTGCCCTGTATAAACTCTCACCAGGGAGCAAGAAGTAAAACTTACCAATAAATATTGCCTCAGATTTCCTTACAGCTTCCACTGGATCACAAGATTCATGAATGCTGTCCAGCCCATAACCTTAAATGAAAAAGTATTAAAAGTATTTACCTTTGCCACTTCAGTTTGGAGGAAGAATATGGTATGTTTTCAATCCCCCCCACCCTCCTCCCTGAGACAAACGTCTCACTAGACAACCAGGGAAACTTCAGAGAACTCTACAACATAAACCAGAGTATACTTTTTAAAATAGTGCAGGGCTTCTGCATCCAACTGTACCAAAGCAAATGTTTGCTTTATGGATACACGTGCTCAGGGTCTAAGAGCACAGCATTTCACTCAGCAGGTGCAGGCTGAGGCATAAAGTCCTGCTTTAAGAAAGTGTGTGTGGGGGGAAGCTGTCAGTCTTCAGCTTAGCTGAGTCTGAACAGGATGTGCCATCATTGGTCTAGCATAACTAGTACAAATATCTGATCTGAGTATTTTTTTTGTAATGGTTAAAATGTCTGGCTTTGACAGATTTGCCTTGCTGGGGTTCACTAAGTACAGGAAGTGCCAAGAGAACCAGAAGAACATGGACATTTGATAGCAGCAATCTTTCTGCAAGACAAGGAGCAAAGTGTGCTGCCCAGGGAAGTGAGTACTAATTATTACTACAGTAACAGGTCCAAAGTTATCCTGAACAGTGATAGCGTAGGCTGCTCTAGAAAGATCTTTGCTCGATGCAAAGCTTAGTTGCTGTTCATTATAGAAATATCTGGCTGGTTGAAGTGTATTATAGTAATGGTCTTCACTTAACAGCAGTAGTTGCATGGCTTGAGTACATATAGTGGAGGAAATGTTCCCCATGTGATTAAGGAGGATAAAAAGATGCCACGTAGTATTCAGGAATAAAAACTTCCTCCCTGAAGTGGTTAGAAGTGTTGCAACAAGATTTCTTCCGGAGGCCTCTAACTATCTACTTTTATCTAGAAGTTAGCAAAGAGCTCCCTTCTGCTCTCACTCCCATTGCTGACTGAAACTTGACAGCTGCAGCAGAGCTAGCCAAGCCCCTCTCCACCACTGCCTGCAGCACCACCCCCAGTACATTCGCACCCCAGTAAACCAGGCTCTTGCAGAGTTGCTTGCCCAGAGGCGTTCACAGCCCCATCCCCTCTTACAGCAGCGGTGTGCGAGTGCCCGTCCGGGTGCTGCCCAGCAAGGCCGGCCCCTGCGGCACGGCTGCCCCACGGCAAAGGCGACGTTTCCGCCGCAGCTGCCCCGGGGAGTCGGCGCCCGGGGAGGGCCAGCCTTACCCAAGCTTTCAAACTTCTCCCTCGCGGTCCGGGCGTAGGCATCTCGGTCGTGCAGGGCGTAGGGAACGAACAGCACCCGCTTCACCTTTCTGGGAGAAGAGGGGAGAAAGCGCTTAGAGCCGCGGGGGGCGGCCCGGGGCAGGCTCCCGCAGCCCCTGCGCAGCGCTTACTCCCCGAGGAAGCTCTTGATGTGCTGCTGGCAGTGGCCCAGGTAACCCCCTCCGTGCAGGGTGGAGTTGGAGACCAGCAGCAGACGCCGCGGGCCCCCCATGCTTCCCCGTGCCGTGCCTGCGGGCGGTGCGCGCCGCCCGGCCCGGCCCGGCCCGGCCCGCCCCTTCCTGCCCCGCCGGCGGGCAGCGGGGTGGGGCCGAGCAGCCGCCGCCTCTCCCGCCGCCCCGGCCCGGCTCGGCCATGCTGGACTTCGCCATCTTTGCCGTCACTTTCCTGCTCATCCTGGTGGGCGCCGTGCTCTACCTCTACCCGGTAATGCTGCCAACGGTGGGGGGGGAGCGCCCGTCCCGGCCCCCGGTGCAGGCGGGCAGGGAGCGAGCGAGCGGCCGCGGGGCCGAGCCGCTACCGCGCCCCGGGCGACCCCGGTCCCTTCCCACGTTTCCTGGGCTTGTGCGGGGTTTCGGGCCCGCCTTGGCGGTGCCCCGGGCCCGGGTCCTGCCGGGGACGCGGCTGACGCCTGCAGGAGCGCTTGCTGTGCAGGGCGTTCCCGGCCGGCCGGCCCTCCGAGCCAGCGGGGCAGCCCGGCCGCAGGCTTTGGCATACCTCATGTTTTACGTGCCCCGGTGAATCCCTCTTAGAAAGGCTTTATCTGCTCACCTTGCAGTTTTGCACGTGTGCAGATCTCCAGGGCAAAATCTAGGTGTAAGATCTTTATTGCAAACCTGACCCTTTAAATCTGTACACAGGGATCTTTCATTTAACCAGATGAATAATCCTGGTTTAGCCAGTGGGACCAGGCACATGCTTACAGTTGATCCGCTTCATAAGCCTTAGCGGGTTTGAGGCCTGAAGATGTGGTTTATTCAGCTTTTGTTTAATGATTTTAAGTAGTGCAGCAGTATTGATGTGGAAAATCCAGATCTCCTGTTGGAAAGCTGTAGGGCTTGTATAAATTCATAAGTTCAAGGAGGTTGATGCATTTCCTTTTATTCTTTAGGCATCTAGGCAAGCATCAGGTATCCCTGGGCTGGCTCCAACTGATGAGAAGTAAGTGCTTTCTATCTTCGTTCATGTCAATCAAGTTCAGTATTGGCAGAGGATGCTGTTCATGGTCAGATATCCTCTTTGTGTTCCTCAGGGATGGCAACCTGCCAGATATCATTGCCAGCAGCAGTTTGCATGAGTTCCTGGTGAACATTCATGAGAAATATGGCCCAGTGGTCTCTTTCTGGTTTGGAAGGCGTCTTGTTGTCAGCCTTGGCTCCATTGATCTCCTGAAACAGCATATTAACCCCAACCGGTCGCGTAAGTGTCCTTTGCTTTGTCTTTGAGTCCATTTGTTCCTTCTGGCCTAGCTGGCATCCTATGTCAAAGGAAGCTGGGGCTTCATTCTAAGTAGAAAGAAAATGAGAATTGGTTTGCAGCTGATATGGTGGTTCAGGTGTGTCTTTGGTCCTGCTTATTGGACTTGAATATCAGTGACCAAGAGTTGCTGCTCTCCAATGGTCATCAAGAAATTAGTATGCCTGTGTCTTTACCATTTCCCTACAGACAAATGTTTATGGAAAGCATCGTGTTCATGAGTCACTTGAAACAGCAAGGCAATGATCCTGTAACTGCTTGGTACACATTTTAAAAGCAGCTTGAAATACAATTCAAGAGGGGGAACTTCGCTAAATTAAGTCTGAAAACAGCTGTGCTACTTTGGGATAGCTCCCTTGTGTGCTTCAGTGTGGAGGTTTTTAAAATGTTATTTGAAGAAGTTCTTTAACTTTTGGTTTTCTTTGGTGTGTAGAATTTTGTGCTGAAAAGCTTTCATGATCTTCCAGACTTGGAAGTGGTCAGTGGTGCTGGTACCTGAGTTGACTGTCTTGGTCCTGGGAGGGTATTCTAATTTATGGTGTAAGCCTTTTCGGTGAGTGTTTTTCCTCCTAAGGTGACCACAGACAATAAGTTAACTCGGTTGAGGTTTGGGTTTAACCTCTTGTTTTTCCAGTTTTCATCTTATAAAGTTGAATGACGTGCTGGTTGCAGACCTCTGACCTGACACTGTAGGCTGTCCTTAGGTACAGGCAGATATCTCAGCATTGCTTTATGCTGGGGTCGTAATGGGTAAGCTTCTTGGACAGTTGCGTTACAGACTCAGAAAAAACAGTGTGAATCTGGGGAAGGAGTGGGAGTTGATGAAGATCAGCAGACACAGTGGATAGCAATGACAGTCCAGAAGGTGGAAACCCACCCTGAAAGATCTGAATGCACTCAAGTGTGTTTGAGGGAAATTGAGCAGACGATTGTTTTCTCAAAGCTCAGAGAAGTGGTGACAGGCCCCTGAGCAGGCAAGTTCTCAGAAATGTACTGAATTTGGGAATATCTAAATACTGATGAAAAACAAATACAGTGCATACAAATGCAGGAAATGAACTGACCCAGGCAGCTACAGACTAGTCTGGTGTCCTGCTTTGCTAAGGGCTAAACATATATTTTTAAGGATAGGAATAAGTAGGAAATACATGCCATACTTCTTTGATAATTAGAATTCTAGACAAGAAAAGCAATAGAACTGTGTTTCTGTCAGGGCTTCAGTTCAGAATTTGCTTGGATACTGCTTTGGTCATCACTGAAGCTGGAGGTCATGGGATATGAGAAGCGAAAGAGGGAGCGACACTGTATTGTGTTGGGAAAGTGAACTGCTGGATTGGGGAGGTAAAATGCAGATAGTGCATCTCTTATGAGAGCCTTGAAGTTGGACTAATTGCATTCATAATTATTAACAGGTTCCCAATGCCAGGAGACTGTTCTTCCTTATGCTTAAAGCAGTGTTTGAAGTTGGTACGTTTTCATGGCCTCTTAAAGCTTGGTTGAGATTAGTTTGCAAGAAGAATTCAAAGGAAGTAAAACTTTGCTGCTGGGACTGGCAGTTCCTGCGAGAGGCTCTGGGGAAGCAGTCCAGGACTGTGAAGGGTGTGGACGTGAAGAGGGTGGACTGCTTCAGGACTGCCAGGAGCAGTGGGTTCAGGCACCCACTTGGAAAACTCCCAGGAGTTGATGTCACCTTTTGGATTGGGACAATGAACCTGACACACATTGAATGCTGGAGATGGAGCTATGGGTCTTGGCCTGTTTGAGCAGGACAGCTTTATTGCTGTTCTGTGTGCATTTATAGTGTGCAGCTTCAGAGGTCCTTTCCATCTGTGATACTCAGTTCTGCTTGGCATCTGTCTTGACTCTCCAGAGTTAGATCTTGTCTCCATATTTACTTTCAGTGGTGTCCAGGGCAGGACTCTGAGGTTCCTGGGATGAGGGAGGTTTCCCTGTAAATGGAAGGAACAGTTGAAATATTTTTTTTGGCCTCTCCAAATGCCTCTGCTTGCCAGATTTGCTGTGTGGGCTTTCTGTGCTACCCCAGTACTGTGTCTAGCTCTGTCAGGGCCAGTCAGCAGGGGATTGTGGCATGAATAATTACAGCCACTCCATGGCAAAGTAGCTTGGAGGAGGAATTGTCAGCAGCAGCTAGAGTCACATAACAGCCTGCTCCACGTGGAGAGCCACAGGTACCATCTGCTGTGCCAAAAGACACATGCACATAATTCTTGCCATTCAAAGTGGGAAAGAGGGTGAGATGCAGAGCTTAAAAACATTGGAAAGGAAATGATGTGAAAGAAAATCATTTAGGAAAGTTTACCTTATTTGTGCCTCTGGCCTTATTAGCTGCCTTGTGTGATTAGATAGTAAGTCCTCTGCGGGTGGGAATTGTCTCTTGTATGTTTGTCCAGTAGCATAACAAGGCCATGATCTCTGCTGGGAATCCTAGATACATCCACAGTTGGTAGAGTTACATGTGTCTCCTCAGCCTTGATGTTTTCTGATGCCTCAGAGGTTTCACTTTCCATCTGGGAGAAATAACAGAATGTGGTAAACAGTGAAAATATCCCTCTTGAAAACCCCCGACTGCTCCTTCCAAATAGTTTCTTAAAGATTCTGCCAGTTCTGCAAGACCTACAGAAAAATTTACAGAAAGGGAAGAGCATATGCTATGCTTTATTGCACAGTTTTGTGTTGACACGTAGTGTATTTTAGCAAATTTATTAAGTAGAGGCTCCTGGTGGTGAAATTCAGATTTAAAAATCTAACTGAAGTGAGCTGTGGATATGGAAGATGGAGGATATGTGTTTTTGTTTAGTTTGTACACTGTTGCAAGCGTCTATGCGGAAGGAAGATGGAAAAGTAAGGCAATTAGAAGTAGAAAGCATTCTGTAGCTTAGTGGGGCACTATTTTTTCTAAGAGCTTCTCTGCTGGAGGCAGCCCTGACTGAGAGAGGCAGATGTTAGTTTGGGAAGAGTTCATCAGCAGGGAACTCAGTGCATGCAAGAGAAATCATGCAGGAGCAGCAGGGTGTCAAGTGAGGTTTGCTGGGGCTGTGAAGCAAGGTAAGGAGTGCATAGAGCAACCTCTGGCTAAGTCTCTTATGTGAGCTGATATGTCTGGAGTGCATATCCATGGCCAGGGCAGGAGAGCACACCAGGTTCAAGGGGGAATGTGCTCCAGGGACTGCAGATCAGGCTGGAGGAGAAGGGGAAGGAGCATGCCACACTCACTGTTGTCACCAAGTCAATGGCACAACCAGCTGGGAACAGGCAAGCTGGGAAGAAGCTTCCAAGGTGTTATTACTAAAGAGTTAGTTGGTACAGCCAGCAGGCAACCTCTGCATGGGAAGCTGATCACAGGATGGTACCCCTGCCATGGAGAAGAGACCTTATGAGGTCCCAGCCCACACTGAGCAAGAGAAGCTTGACACCCCAAGGAGACTGTTCCTGGGGGAAGGAGCCATGCCATGCTCATTCCCCAGAAGTAGAAGCGCCCAATTAAAGAGGCTGCTGTTTTCATCATCCCTGTGTGGTGTGACTGCCTGACTTTCAAATGGTGTTTCCTTTATTTGCTTTCAGTGGATCCCTTTGAGACAATGCTGAAGTCCCTCTTGAGGTACCAGTCCAGCCTGAATGGGGGTACTGGAGAGAGCCACATGAGGAGAAAGCTGTATGAAAATGGTGTGACCAAGTCCTTGCAAAGCAATTTTGCTCTCATCCAGAAGGTGCGTAACTGTCTTTGTACAGCAGAGAAGCCCTGTGTGGCTCACAGGGGAAAGTTTAGTGAGAATGATCACTAGGATAAAGGAGCTGCATTCAAATTCGTGCTGGAGCTATAAGCATCTGAGACAGTTAACAGCCTCTGCCCCTTCAAGCATGGTGTGAATATTTGGTTTCTCCTAGCTCCAGTGGGTTAGGGGGAAGGGCTGAGCTTGATGACTTTTTATGCCAAGATACCAGATAGAGTTAAAGATACTGGAGCATCTGGATTCTAGATTTATTTATAGAGGAGCAAGAAACCAGCTATTGGGACCACAAACAGGCGAAGAACTGTTCTGTTGACTCAGTCCAGTAGCCAACTGTTTTCCCAGTCTGGAGCTACTAGTATTAAAGGTTTTAAGGTTTCTTTTGTGACAGAGGGAACAAGAGAGGAGGACAGGGCTGCCTTGTTGGGGGAAAACCTTGGGAAGAGGCAGAAGATTTGAGGCTAAAATGTTAATGTTTGAGTTAACAATGGAAGGAAAGCCTGGAAAGAGTGTGGTTTCATGCCATAGCCATGAAAGCGTAGTCTGCCTTAGGAACTGGGTGGGAATGTCTCCAGGGTATGTTTGGTAAATAGGCTGCTGATATTACTGCCAACTAATGATCCCTTCCCTCTCAAGCTGTCAGAAGAGTTGCTAGCCAAATGGCTCTCCCTACCGGAGGCACAACACGTGCCACTCTGCCAGCACATGCTGGGTTTTGCCATGAAGTCTGTCACGCAGACAGCTATGGGCAGCAGCTTTGAAGATGACCGGGAAGTCATCCGATTCCGCAGGCACCATGATGCAGTAAGTGTCACAAAGACCTGGGAAATCTCCTATTATATTTGCCCATGCCAACAGCACGCAGCTTGTGTCTGTGTAGAGTTTAGTACAAGCTACTGCTAAGACTTTAACATTAAGCTTAAGAGCTTGAAGGCTCTGTCTCAATTGTCCCAAGCTAAAACTATCTGCAAGATCCTACTGCTGATCCTGCTGTCATTAGTCTAAGGTGTTTCTAAAGGATCTGTGGGGATTGGGAACCCAGATCCAGTGGCAGTTGAGAGGTGTTTGGTACCCAAGTCAGTTAAACTCTACTGGGAATGCCAGTGGAACTTCTCCTTTTCAAAGATCTTCTGAAGGCTCTGTGACATTGGGGAGAAAGGAAAATCTGAGAAGGTCCCAAGCTGCGTCCACATCTGGAGATGTTAAATCTGCTGGTGATAGGGTGGAAAGGAAACTTCCATCTCCCATTTAAGGTTCCCATGCCTTTTCCCCTACAGTTGCAATTACAATTTTTCCATTTTAACTCAGTTTCAGCTATCATAGATGTAATATCTGGAATGGGACATGGTGTCCTAAAGAGGAGACCAGTTCTATATTCACAGGAAGTCTTCATTTTATTTGGTGTTTTCATATTCCTGAATAGGGAAGACTAGAAGGGTCCCAGCATTCTCAGCTGGATGGTAGTCTTCTCTCTGTTGTTCTTTCAGATCTGGTCGGAGATTGGGAAAGGTTTCTTGGATGGGTCCCTTGACAAAAATATGACTAGGAAGAAGCTCTATGAAGATGGTAGGTTCCTCCCAAAATCACAGTCTTCCTCCCACTCTGATTAATACTTAAGAGTTAGCTAGTGTATGGAAGCATTTAATTTGCCCAGCTGTCTTGGCTTTTCTGCAGAGTTGATAATTGTGCCATAAGCTACCAGATGTGTCCTCCTTACTTGCACATAAAATCATTGTTTTGGAGTTGAGTGACAAGCCTGCCATCGCACAAGGAGTGTGTAGGACTAGAACTCTAGTTCCAGGTCTAGTTCTAGGATCCGTCCAGTCTGGAGGCTGATAGAGGATCCTGGGAAGTATCTTGTGCTTGCTCCCTTCCTATTCTGTTCCCTAGTGTCCGCTTTTAACCTCTCTTGGAGGCAGGCAACTGTGCTAGTTGCAGACACATGGAGCCACTTGATTTGGCCTGTATAGTCGTTCTTATGATGCACCATTTGGTGAATGTGCTGCCAGACAGTCACTCACAGGCTAGAAGACAGAGGTGCTGCTTTGATGGATACCTTCCACGTGATAGCCTCTGATGTGCTATTACAAGGTAACATGATTTTCAGGTCTGTAATGGCAGTGCTTTTATTTCTCATATATTTCACAGCAAGTTATTTTATTTTTCAATTGTCCTGTCTTTGTCGTTGTTAATAGTTAAAGCTTTTCAGTATTGATTGATAAGATGTTAAACAAAAGTAGCTTGTATCTAGAATTAAGGATTTGCTTGTAAATCCAGCAAACCCAGTGTTGCCGTCTTTACGTTGCTGGTTCTGTGGGTTTCACAACCTGAGGACAACTACTGCCCTGTTAAAATGGACTTCTCCCATGGGCACTTGTTCAGGACTGTTCCTGAGTTGTAGGATGAGGCACTAGTACATAATTTCACAAGCTCCACATAGTAAGGCTTGGTGTTTAAGTGTTGCTGGCTGCCCTATGTGGAGAGGGGAGGGAGGAAGGGTAGTTTCAAGATGAAGGGACTGAATGGGGCCTTGGTAAATCAAGTTTGAGATCCAACTTCTGCTCCATGTTTCCTGGATAGTCTTGAGTAGGTCATTTAAATCAGCCAATGGCATCTAGGTCCCTAACTCCCCCCAGTTCCCACAACAGCAAGCAGGAGTTAGGCACCCAAATATCTTCAGACGCGTGGACACTTTGTGCCAAAACCCTCCCACCTTTTCCCCACCTTCCTCTCTCTCTGTCTATGCAGACTCTTCAGCACAGAGCCATCCTCTTGCACCATGCTTGTAGAACCCCTAGCAAAAGGGAGACCATCAGTGGCTGGAGGTGCTGTAACACTTGAGTAATTATAACTCTACAGGCCATGCAACTAGTGTTATCTGGCTCAATCGTTTTTTATGGGGGTTGACTAAACACATTCTCTAATGGTTCAACACTAACTGATATTTGACTTCTCCTTATGTGATTTCAGCTCATAGAGTACATGTCTCAGTTACACCTCTAAGGGTGGCTTTTATATGCAACCTGTCTTATTTGGTTCCTGCATTTTAAACTAAATTGGAGATACCGCCTTCCACATTGACAGTAACATGTAACAAAGGCTGCTTCTGTAAGTGAGCCCAGCAGGGACAGCTGGTCTGAAAATCTGCTTGGGAAGATGGATTTGCTTCTCTGCAGCACTCAAGATGACCGGGTTTTAAAACAAATATTTCTTTCTGCTTCCAAAGCTCTGATGGAGATGGAATCCACCTTAAGGAAAGTTACAAAGGAACGCCGAGGCAAATCATTCAACAGGCATGTCTTTATAGACACTTTGCTGCAGGGGAGCCTGAGCGACCAGCAGGTCTGTGCAGCTGTTGTGTCATTACATAGTAATGGACTTTTGCTATTACAAGCTCATTACATTGTAACCTTTGATTAATTTAAGTTTTTGCATTTTAGGTCAAATTCCTTACTAAAGCAGGGTTTCTCGTTCTTTTTCCATTCAATGTTTAATTGCATTAGACTTTGGTAGCTTTCCTTGCCACTGCTTCGTTGCTATTTTTATAAGCCAGAAGTATGTTAGTATTAAGCATGTCTCGTGACATTCCAGTGGAAGTTCTGTAGAGAGTTCAGTCTGTGTCTTCTAGATGTATTTCCTGCTCTCTGCACTAAAGAGATTTCATGCACTTGAATGGAGAATGTACTGCTTCTTTTTTATCTTTACAGTCTTGTGAACTTCATTCTCTGAAGTAGATTTTATTTCCTAGATTCTGGAAGATACAATGATTTTCTCCTTGGCAGGATCCATAATCACTGCTAACTGTAAGTACAGATTGCAGGTAACTTTCCATCCTCAGCTGTCTAAAACTGTGTGTGATGACATGAGACTTATTCTAGGCTAATAAAAATCATATTCATCATTCTGTTTCCCCTGAGCTACAGATCAGAAGTAGTATAGAAGTAGCTAATTTTACAGCAGGCTCTGGACACAGCCTCACAGCTAGTGACCTGAAACTAAACTGTGTTTGACAACCTTCCCAGTCTTTCAGTGAACCTTAGAATCTCTTCCTCTTGCTTTTCACTTGCATTCTAACCCCAGCTAACTGATGCTAAATTTGATGAAAAAGCATCAAAAGATGTAAGCCACAAAGATCATGTTGTAAAATATGTTCTGGCACATGGGAAGGAAATTAGAGCAGAGTGCTGGAATCTGACTGGCCACTTTGAATTTCTGGAGAATAGGTGTGTTCCATGTATGGAAGACTTTTAAAGGAGCTACTTTGGGATTTGTGCAAAGATTATGGGGAAAAAAACAAAACAAAAATACAAACTGGGGCTGTGTAAAATCTCTTATGATAGAGGGATGATTATCAGGCCCTGTATCTCAGCCAATGGGGCTCCCAAGTGCAGCCGAGCGTTAAAGAATATGGAAAGTAAATCTGGCAAGTATGATAACACTCTCCCCAGAGCACATCCTCTCCAAGTACTCCAGGAAGACTGTCGTTTTAAGGGGCTTGACTCCTTGGGGATTCCAGATAGTTCTCATGAATAAACAGTTTGGAGTGGTAGCAACATTTCCTTGTAGCTTTAGGGAAACTGCATCCTACACACTCATTTCTTATGCAAGGTTTCTTTTTCACTCTGCTGTTGAAGATAACTCTTGAGTAGCTCACAAAATAGATGTAGGGGGGACAAGTGCTGGCCAATGTGCTGCAGAGAGCTGTACTGTTCTTGCCACTCCCTGTCAGGAGCCCCAGACATTGGCTGTCTGGAGCACTCACCTGAGATGTGCTGGGGAAGCCCCCTAAATAAGGAAATTTTCTGATGCTTTTGACAAGCCCACTTTTCATTTGCATGGTTGGTCTAATAACCTCGTGCCCCAAGGTTTGCTGGGCTGTGTGGTCCCTTCCCCAGAGCTGTGAGGCTGAATGGCTCAGTCTCCTGCACAGCTTCCTAAGTGCCTCATAGCACTGGAAAGAGAATTTTAGCTTGCAGGGTCTCTTGTTACACAGGAGTTCAGCCTCTACTCATGCCACTGAATGCAGAATCAGTACAGCCTGCTGTGAACAGAGGTCACCTTTTTCTGGGTCAAAAAGTAATGTTGCAAATACAGGAAGTAAGAAAACTGAATGCAGTTTGTAAAGGATTGAATTTTCTGAGTCCAATCTTGTCTTGATTTCTTCCCCAGTGTGTACCTGGGCAGTCTATTTCCTGACAACCTCAGAAGATGTTCAGCATAATCTCTACAAGGAGATGGACCGTGTTCTGGGGAAGGGACCAATTACACATGAGAAAATCGAGCAGCTCAGGTGGGTCCCGCTGAAGGAATTGCAGAGGAAGGTTATCTCATGTGGTGGGAACAGAGTACTCATGTGCTGGAGTCTGATGCCCAGCCTGCACTGGACCAGGAGAAGGCATCCAAAAGCTACTCTCTTCTTTTTTCTGGAAGTGATCAAACCACAGGATGACTTGCAGCACAGAGTGAATCTGCTGTAGGCCTCCAGACATGGGGACCAAGCTGCTGTTTCCTATAGAAACCCTCTAGGTTCATCGGCAGAGGAGAGCACAGAATCAGTGCCCTGGCTGCTAGGCTAAAATTGTTTGCTTACTGTTTTGTTTGGTTTCTGTCCTAGTTTTCCAAAAGTAGAGGAAATCAGTCATTTTAATGGTTGGAGTCATGTTAGGCATATTCAGAGGGAAAGCATGAAATAATCTTCTTTTCAAAGGACCACAGAACTAGGATGATGACTGGTCAACAGTGTCCTATGATTTTTCATGCATCTTGTATTTGGACTAGCGTTAGAGTTGCAGCAAGGGAGTATTGAGTATGTGGATTTCTTGCTGCTGCTTGTATGGGTGAGAGGTCCAGGAAAAGAGCTGGTGTGTTTATGCTTTTTAGCAGAGTTAGTTTGGTTTAAAATCTGAAAAAAAGTGTGGTGAAGAGAGATTTTGATAACCTTCCCTAAAAGCTGATAACGAGATTTAATCCTTCTTGCAAAGATGCTGGGACTCCTTGCCAGAAAAAAAATGAAGTGCCTCAGTGTGGCTTGAGAGCGCTCCAGGAGCAGACTGTGACCCTAAATGCAGCAGGTGACTCAGCTCTCCTTGCTGCCGAAGGACGTGGACAAGGCTCTCTCTGAGAGGGTTAAACTGACCAAATCTTACTGGTTGCAGATACTGTCGGCAAGTCCTGTGTGAGACAGTGCGAACAGCAAAGCTTACTTCCATTGCTGCACAGCTGCAGGAGCTGGAGGGCAGAGTCGACCAACATACTATCCCCAAAGAGGTAGGGCAGTACTGGGAGCACTAGGCCACCCTTCTTTCCTGGAGGGGAATTTGCTGTTTCCTCTTCTTCCCATGGAGGGGTGAGGCAGGAAGGCCATTTCTTCTGACACTGTTGAACCTGAGCAGCTGCTCTGTCATCTGACAGTACAATTTAGCTCAAAGTTTGCCCTGTATTTCCTCTGCAGGAGAGGCTCTGGGAATTCATGTTCACTTCCTAATCAGATTTGCTTCTGGTTCTGGGTCCACCAGGGATGAATCATCTTTTGAAGGGGCTTATGGGCTCAGTTGTGCATAAAAGAGTCTGATTTCAGGCCTGATCATATAACCTATATTTCCCACACAGAGTGGTACCTTCCATTGCAGAGAATAAAGTATTCCATATGTACATGCCAGCAAGAGTAGAGGAACGGGACCAGACCCTCTCTACCTACCAACAGTTGCAGCATGGGCCTTAGAAGTTAAAATCCTAACATCTGGGCATGGGTTATGGAAATCTGTAGATGAATATAGCATATTATCTTTATAGTGCACCCCATAAACATGAGTAGTCTACAGAATAGTCATCCAGCAGGGCTGTCCAGATGTGTCTTTAGTTCTGCATTTCTTTCTGCTCTGACATACATCTCCTAATTTTCTTTGCAGACACTTGTGCTTTATGCTCTTGGTGTGATGCTGCAGGATAGTTCATCCTGGCCATCACCATACAAGTATGTAGAATCAAGACTTTTATTGCAACTAATTCCTTTCCTTTTTTTAGTTAATATTCTTTTCTTACAGCATAGCCTGTTTGGCTGCAGGGCCTGCCTTCAGCAGATTTTGGAGACGAAAGGGAGTTTCTAAGAAAGTCAGTTTATGAAGGTCTTGGTTTGTGTGTCTCCATGGGTGGGATTTTGGGGCAATTCAAGTCACGATCCTCCCATGCTCCAGTCTGCGTCTGTGTATGTGTTAGAGTTTAATAACAAATATTTTTGCGCACGCATGCACACAGAGCTTCCCTGGCAAATGTTGGTAAATTCTTTTTAACATTTTCTGTGAGAAAGAAGCAGTGATTTGAATGGCTTTGGAATCACTGTTTGTCATCATGAAACAATGATGCAAGGGAGGAAATGTCAGTCTGAAGTGGTTTTTTTTCAGGGGGAAGGGAAATGCTACCTCATTATTTCTGTCTGTGAAAACAAAACTGGATCCAGGCCAGTATTTCGTACTTTTTAAAGAAAAAAATT
This sequence comes from Grus americana, assembly GCF_028858705.1. Classification (NCBI taxonomy): domain Eukaryota; kingdom Metazoa; phylum Chordata; class Aves; order Gruiformes; family Gruidae; genus Grus; species Grus americana. Next base: position 27,896,027 of record NC_072857.1, read on the forward strand.
GCTGTAGCTTCCTGTGGCCTCCAGGTGGCAAATGTTGACATGCGTCTGACTTACTTCACTTGGGCTGGGAAAAAAACGTGGGTCAGTTATTCTAGACAGAGGGAACAGACAGCTGAGATTTAGGAGAAAGAATAGAGCCTTTAAAACAGCACTTGTCCTCTTCTGCAAGTGTAGAAAAGGATCAGGCATTGATGCACTGATCTATGAACATCTTGGCAGGGATTGCCCACTAGGACAGGACACGCACTGTGTTTAGGAAGGGTTTGCTGAGGCGTTATGGGAGAGACAGCGAGGAGTGCTATGAACACAGTGTGTTTATTCCAAGGAGGAGGAGGTTGAGGTTTAGCCTGAAGTAGATCTGTATTTTTGTGATCCTTTCACGTACCTACTGTGCAAAAATGCTGTGTGTGGCTGTTTGCCCTCCCTAGTGTTTTTGCTAGGCAGCTGCATTATCTTTCCTATTACAGCATCTGTAATTTGCCCCTCCAGTTCAGGGGGAATGTAAGTTTGATACTGCTTTTACTGAGGGTCAGCACCGACATGCCTTTTCACCTTGGTAGAAGCAGAGCTTGGATGTTTAGGCAGGGAACCAAAGGCTTGAAGTATAAGCAGAAATATTTAGCAGAAAGTGAAAGAGAACTGCCTTCCATCAATCAAATTTCCTGTTTGTTGGGGGTTTTTTTTAATATATTTAAATTGAATTTTATTTTATTAGTCTCCCTGTGGTTAGTTGATTATGGGAATCTTGTTTTAACTCATGCCAGCCCAAGATAATAGTTTTCTGACAGCCTCCACCATCCTAGTGCTGGAAACCACTTTTCACACTTGAATGAGTCACCAGCTTCCCTCCTCCAATACATACGTACACCAGCTGCTTGAAGAGAAGGGTGAGGGGCAAGGAGAAAAGGCAAATATTTTTGGAAGTGAGAGAGGAAGGGTCACGGGGAGAGAGAGGGAGACAAATCAGATTGTGTGTGCCCTGGAGAGGAATAGAGGGCAGATAGTAGCATCAATCAGCTCAGCTGTGTACTCAAGTTAAATGCCCACTGCTGAGAGGTAATGCATATTAGTTCCAGCCCTGTGTCACACTAACTCAGTTTATCAGCATTTTGACCAAGCTGGGACACAGCTGACCGGCTGGGAACGTAGATGGAGTGGATGCACAATTGCCTTCATATATCTGTGTGGAATTACCCAGCATGATTTAGAGAGAGCAAATTAGTGAGATTCTGTATTCGTTGCCAGTTTCTTATTCGTGTGTGCGCACACATGTGACCAGGCAAAGGATCCTGTGCCTACACAGAAAGCCTCAATGTATTTTGTCTTTCATAGGTTTGACCCAGAGAGATTCAATGAGGAATCGGCCATGAAAAACCTCTCTCTGTTGGGTTTTTCAGGAAGCCAGGAGTGCCCAGAGTTGAGGTGAGCATAGGGAAGGAGGTCTTTGTGTATCTCTGTGGCAGACAGGAGAGAAGGTGCTTTCAACCTCTTCCTGTTACTGCTGTCCAAGCTGGCAGTTGTGCATTGCCAGATATACATCATAGCAAGATTTTTATTCTTTTCTTCTGCCTCTTTCCTCAGGTTTGCCTATATGGTGGCTACAGTTCTGCTGAGTGTCCTGGTAAGGAAACTGTATCTCCACCCAGTGAAAGGACAAGTCATGGAGACCAAATACGAGCTTGTAACCTCACCAAAGGAGGAAGCCTGGATAACGGTGTCCAAAAGAAGCTAAGAGCAAGCAAAAGAAGGTGCTAAAAGTGCCAGTAATGAAGTTCTGAGCAAGGGTCCTAGGGGGAATCATGCTGGCACTGCACTGACTCAGCCAAGGAATTTTACATCCAGATTTTGTTACCTTCCACGTTCTTAATCACGTGCCTTTCTTGGGTACTTTTTCTAACTCAAGCAGTAGTCATATTAAAGTAGATTTAATCTGTATGCCTTTTTTACATTTGCTTTTGGATCTCTGGCCAAACTATTGCAGAGGAAGCAACAAAACCTTGCAGTGGTGTATGTACACCTAGTCGAAGACCAGATCTCTGGTTAATCCAGCCCCTTTCCAACAGCAGCCAGAGCTGGATAAGAGTGCCTTTCATCCAGTGGAATGCTTCTTCATGGATTCTAGCTAGATAAGACCTTGGAGACACAAGGACAAAGCCTTTCTCTATATATAGGTATTTTTATTCAAAGTGTCTTTCCTTCCCTTGAGCTATAGCTATAACTGTCAAGAACAGCAGATATATCTTGTGAGAAGTATGTGTGAGTGTGTGAGAGAGAGAGAAAGAGAGAAATAAAGTGGGGCAGGAATTGCACCACCGGTTCTCTTGCTGTGTAATCTTGCCATGCTGTGAGGCTGCAAGAGAAAGGATGGCTGAGAAATGCTAGTAAACCATGAGGAATAAAATTGGTTTGGCCCCTGAGAAAACAGAAGCATCAGTAATAATATAATGAAATGAAATAAAACCACAGAACAAAGCCCTGAGAAAGGGATTCTTTATCCTCACAGTTCTGAGGGCAGTGTCTAATCTAATCAGCATCAGAACTTGATGACAGATGCTTCCAATTCATTCAACACTGGGTCAGCATGAGACTGGTCATGCAAATACTGGAAAGGAAGAGTGCTGATTTTACAGGGCTCTGGATTAATGTTGTACTTAATAACTTAAAAGCCTTTGAAAGAATCCTTTTCCTCCTCCAAAATGCGTGCCAGCCAAAGCAGCATCATATGCCACATGTTCACATGCTTTTCCCTGCTTCTTTCTTTGTCTTTCGGCCATCATAGGCCAGCTCCTGAAGGATTTTTCAGAGGCCCACTGAACGGCTTGCGAGGCAGGAACCTCTTACCCCATGATCTCATTGGAGTAATTGCCATCTGACTTCCTTTCAAGTTGTGTTTCTCTTGCCTCTCCACTGCCCCTCCCCCCCCCCTCCCGTTTACAGGGGATCACCCTGTACCTGATCTTTATAAGTCTTTTCCCCATAAAAGAGACTTCTCTGGTAGCTCCAGTTCCTAGCCCCCTTCCCACTCAGAAGCTCTGTGGTGGTAGGTGAGGTGTTGCTCAGCCTGCACTGTGCATGCCTGAGCTGCTCTTGCACACAGCTACTGATGCACCACAGAGCAGGCCAGGAGTGTGTGGCTCCCATTAGAGCCACTTTCTACTGCCTCTGCAGACAGGACACACTTTACATAGGGACACATACCTGGGAGCTGCAATTCTCATTTCTCCAGACATTGTTCATTTCACCGGCACCTTCCAAGTCAGGAAATCTGCTGCTCTTTTAAAAATGTTATGGCTCTTGTACTGCTGCAAAGTGCCAGCCCGAATGCAGTCCTGTCAGCTCTTACAGGGTTAACATCTGATGCCAGCCTCTGTGGGCACCAGACAAAGAAAATTCTGCTCTTGGGTTTAATGTGTCAGCTCTGCTTTTGGTAGAGCTGTAGAGATTCAGATCTTCCCCAGTGCAGTTCGTATTGGGGGAGAGGTGAGACACAGATGCTGTTCTACTGTTTTTTGTCTGCTGGGCAGAAAAAGGAGGGTTGTGCAGTTCAGCTTGCTGTTCTCTTGCATTGATTTTTATAATGAACTGCAAGAAAGCTCTTGCTAATCTGACCTCCATTTAACTGAAGGTTGGTCCCCAGATGGCAATTCTTGTTAGGCTTTGCTTCACTGCTTATGCAAAAGGCCTGTTTTTCTTGAAGGTTGCAGATGTTTCCTAAACCTTCCAGAGAAATCAGTGTGGTAAAGGATTTTACTTTAAAGCATCCCTGGTGTGCAGAGGAGGCAAAATGGAGGCTAAGTTATTGCCTTCTCAGGAAAAAATGGTAGGATAGCACTGTCCCTGCTAGGAACCAGACAAGGAATAGCTGACTGTTATATATAATTGAGTGGTGAAGATCTACTCTCTTGTAGCCGTGTCACAGGAGTGAAGCTTTCGGACACCAGAAAAGCTTTCCAAGTGTAATTGTCCAGACATCTGTTACAGCATTTCTCTGCCTTGCTGGAGCTGTATGGGCCAACTGCCTTGCAACAGCCCTTCCCCAGTTACAAGAATCAAAAATGGGAGTAATTCCATATAATTTGTTACAAATTTTCCATCAGCCTGCACAGGTATCACATCCTGTAAGACTGTAGTGTCAGTCTGGGCCAGTAACCAAGCATGCTACAGGAGTCCCATGGCTGATACGAGAGAATAATGTGGCCCAAAGTGCCGGAGAAAGCCAGTCATTAGTTTGTGTTTGCTCAAAACTGTCAAAAACACACTCTGACTCATTAGTTAAGGAAATGTGTTGAGCATGGAGGGAAGAGAGAGGGGTAAGGCACTCTCAAGCATTTGTTATGCACTGCTCGGAGTGATACTGAGGTCATAGCCACGTTGTTTGCTGAAGTCTGTAAGCTTCCATTCCTCACTCTATGTGCGTCGCTCATTTCAAACAGCCTATCAAGATTTAGCACAATGCTCATCAGCCCAGCTGTGGATCCTTTTCTTGTACAGCAAACTCCCTTGTTAGTATGGGAAAGGTCATGGATCAGAGCTTTCTCGTGAAGTTTTAATCATTTTTGCCTGGAAGCTTGAAATACCAGTTTTGTGCCATTTCTCCCCTCATCCCTTGTCTGGCATGAACTATAAGCTGGTTCTTGTTTGGCTTGGTTTCCTAAGGAAGACTCGTGTTCATAGAGTGTGCCCCCCTCCCCACTTATGTTTGGCCATTTTCCCCTTCTCACAAGAAGTAACTTCTGAGCCCTTGGGCATTTGACAGGGATTGGCGTTTGAAATCTCAACACTGTTATGTTCTTACAAATTTTGTGGGGGGAAAAAAAGACGACTGGGCATAGGGAGTCTATGCTAGACGTGTCACAAGATTGCAGCCAAAGCCGAAGCATTGTTAGATGCCAGCCTGGGGAAAAGCCTGAGTCAGCGCCTGTGCTGTAGCAGATAGCCAATCTCAGGAGTCCAGTCAATAGAGAATAGGGTTTTGTTGGTCCTGCTGCTCAGACCCATGCACTGAGAACACATCTGAGGCCCAGAAATCCCTTCTGGCTGTAACATGGGGATGCAGGCAAGCATTGCAACCTGTGGAAAAAAATTATAGTCTAGGAACAAAGCCAAGAGGGGGAGGCTCCTTCTATAATATAGGGAATTACTGCTTTTTATGCTTCATATTCCTTCACTACACCAGAAAGTTGCATTCCACAGGATGGTTTTGAAAAGCATAATGAAAAGCTATCATATCATTCCTTTGACTCTTACTGTAGAATAAAGCTTCTACAGAGGGCTACAAACTGATGGAAGGTAAGAAACTAAATACATCTCTGTGCCTATGCAACCTGCTGCTCTCAGAAGCAGGCAGCCAGTGCAGGTGCCAGGAGCAGTCAGGCCATCGCTAATTGATTGTCATGGCTGTTTCTGGCTGACAAAGCCTTATACTTTTGCCCCTTGTACTGGTGGCAACTGATGAGACAGTTGTTAACATAACTGAGCAGAGCAGACAGCTTATTGACTTAGCCTCCCACTACCTCCAAAATATCCATGAATGGTGTTACCTCTAGATTTTAATTAACCTGGGCTGCATATAGAGCCATTATTGCAAATTAGTAATATCCTGATCCCAGCCGTTTAAGGAGTTGCTGGTAACGGCTGTGGCATGCAGCACAGAGTTGAGGGCTGTATATTTTATTTTCCATCATTAAATGGAAAGGATGGTTTTGGGAACTTCTGTCCTACTTGCTGCAAATGTAAATGGTGGTTGCTGGGGAGAGCGAATGTCTGCTGATTTAAAATGCCTTGGGCAGCTCTCATGCCAGCTCTCCCATTAGCTCTGCAGTTATATGAACCTGGGGCTGCTGGCAATCCAGACTGGGAAAACAATTTATCTGTCTCACCTGGATAGTTTGTTCGTGAACATTTTGGTACTGCTTAACTCACAGGGAAGTAGCATTGCCTTCTCACTCTTTCTGTCTCGAGTACTGTGCACTCATTCTCACTGACAGCAGGAGATATCTGTAGAGTCTCATCACTTCGTAGGGCCACGTATGACCTTCCCAAGGTTTCTGTTAATGTGCAGAAGGGGCTCCCTGACATTGATCCTCGGATATAGATATACCCTGATCAACAGAGTGAAGTTTACAGTTTATTGACTTCCTTTCTGTGCTCGGATCCTCTTGTAGCTTTGGGGCAAAAGGAATGGGGTAAAGCAGTACCTTCATGAAAGCACTTTGAACATACAGGACTTTACCCACTTCCCTACCCCTTTTATCAACAGTGACAGGGAAGGAGAGAAAAGGCTTCTAATGAGAAGGAAAATCTTCATCACTTGTGGGTTATGCCACCAGGAAGTAGAACTGTTATAATTACCATGGCAGCTCTTGCTGCTTTCCACTTGTCCAAAGCAGGAACTGCTGGAAAATACTCCAGACATCTCTCTCTGGAGCCTGAGAGTATGTACCCATCTTGGCATCTCTCTCTAGTTGAGCTCAGGACTGTTTTTTAGCAATCACTTTTCAACTAAACAAAAGGTCGGTTTGACATCTTTTAGGATTCAATGCCAGATTTTTGGCGGTAGCAGACGGGAAAGAGAAACTACCACATGCAGGGGAAAAAAAAAAAAGATTAAGAAAATGTTCCTCACATATGGAGGGTGGGGAAGGAGAGAAGATGAGAGTTTCCATGACAACATTCCTTGAAGATAAGTATTTTTAAATCTATGTGAATTTTAGCATTCCAAACACAGTTGTGTTTCCCACAAAAGATTTGGGGGAGGGCTGGAGTGGAAAGAATTTTTTCCCTTACTTTTCAGGTCACTCCTGTTTCTTTTACAGAGGAGCCTGAACCCAAGATGAATGAATTACTTGCAATTGCTCTGATGTTAATGCTCTTTCCAGGAGGCAAAAAACGTCAGTCATAGTTCTGTATCTGCACCAACATCTCTGGCGCTAGCACTTGATCATCTCTTTAATGGGAAAAGTAGTTTAAATAGATCAATGGCCAGTAAAAAGTCACAAGGACAAATCTTGCAGGATTACACAATAAAACCAGTGTGGGGCAAAATCTTAATTGTAATCGCCGTACAGATAAGTGATAGTAGTGGTGATAAGGTAGCTGACGCCTTTTGCCTGGGCCAGAGAGGAGAGGATGCAGAATTGTAAGGGCAGAGGAACCAGGTAAAATGTGTCCCTGATGAGTATCTTAGTTATCTCAACGACAGTGAAACATCACTGCAAGTGGGCAAGTGATGCTCCAGTGACACTATTAGGCAGGAAATGTTTGCTCTTTATATGGGGTGTCAGTGCTGGGGCCATCTGAAAGTTCTCTGCTCCAGTCCCTGCAGTGTTGAGCAACTCCTGGGCACTGGCACGCTCTGCTCCCACCTCCCTGCTGGCATGCAGGCAGGTCAGCTCTGTCACAAGCCTGGCAGTGAGACATCCAATGCTGTGCCTGCTTGGCTGCCAACTTTCTAGTCTCACCAAAAAAGGCTTTTTTTTTTTTTTTTTTTTAACAGTTCCTTCCAACTCAGTAATGACTCAGACACTGCAGCAAGGGTAAAGCGATCATCTTCCCCTTCAGAGCTTTACAGAAGGCCCTGGCTCTCCTCTCTAAAAGAGAGCTTGCTGGACCCAGCCATCAGCTGGATTCAGTTCTTTAATTTAACTGATGGAACGAGATGCTGCAGCAGTGCTGTGTATCTGCTGGCTCAGGGGCTGTGTTTCAGCAATAGACTAAATGATTCCTACAAGTACTTTGTGTTCAGAAGCCTTAGGCAGGGGAGGTTGGGAGGGAATTAATAGTCATATATAAAAGAGAAGGTGCTATTCACCTGTTAAGGCTTTTGCCCTCATTCTCTAGGCCATGAATCCGGGAAAGGAACAAAAATCTATTGGAACAGTAACAGAAAAACAGTAAGTCGTATTTGGCCACTTATCTTTTGGGGTGAGGGAGGGGAAGCAAATAAGGTGTCTGAAAAAGCAAAGTTCATATTGTCAAAGTGTGGAAATGGGCACCTGGTAGCATTGTTTCATATTGGCTGAGACCCTGATACAGAAGAAACAAGGCTCAGATCTAGCAAAGGTGACTTTATTACCCTTGTCAACTTCCCTACATCTTCATTGATAAAGCCTACTGCCAGCATGGAAGAAAGCTGCACTTTTCATGTCACTGTTGGATCCTCTATTGGAATTCACTGTTGTCAGATATATTATTTTTAATTCTGGGAACAATAATCTTGCCCTGACATCAGCACTAACATGAAAATGCACACGCTAGCTTTGTAGTTTCTTGGACCGAAACTGACTTGCTCATGCAGGACTTGTTAGCTGTGACTTATGTACATGATTATGTATCTCATGTTTATTCCATCCCTTTCTTTAAGACCGCTTGTATTTTGTGCTGCACACTGATGCTCTAGCTCCATGCATTTGCCTTACAGCTGAACCCTGGAAGGGATGAAGGAACTCTGCGATACCTAAATAACAGAAATGCAGCGACTTCAGTCCTGCTCAGCAGCCTTCAGTATCCAGCGTGTCACAAGCTGACTCTTGCTCCATCCTCAGGTGCTTGTAAGTCAGCCTGGTACAGTGATGGGGTTCGGGGCACCATGGGCGTTAAGCAGCAATAACTGGATTGCTGCTGGGGGGGGGGAGCAAAAGAACTGCTGCCTTGTTGCAACATGTGCGAGCATTCTCACACAGCTCTAAGCTTCCACAAACACAGTTTCCAGGCCCAAAAGCCCTTTCTTCTGGCAGCTTGACTACCACCTGCCACTGTCCTGCTCGGGGAGAAAGGAGGTTGTTTGCCCACTGTGTGGTAGGTAGTTTCTGAACATGCCCTGGCTCTGTGAGGTGGCCGTCCTGCTTTTGCAAGCTCTTCCAGTCTGAACGGGGGAAAGGTGCCTTGGGAGGGGAGGAGTGAGCTGTGTGAGTTAATGGGAGCTGACAGGGATGCAAGAATACACCATCGCATATGATGGAAAACCAACCGGACCAATGGTTGCAGCCACCCCACGTTCATCGGTGAGCAAGATTTATGGGAACAGAGAGGGTGCGTGAAGCACTTAGTCTTTCCGCTGCACAGAATTTGTATTAAATTTGCTGGAACCCGTGCCTTGAGTTGGTGGTATTGTTCTTGTAAAAAGGAAGGAGCAAATTGATTGTTTGCTAACAGACTGCTGGGCCCAGCGTGGGCCTGGGCCTGCAAACCTTTGTATGACTGCGACTATTATCTGTGCTGTGTGATTGCAGTGAATACAGTGGCCTAGCACAGTTGTGCTGCAATCTTAGTTGTGGATTCCAGTCATTGGAAAACAAATTTTTGAAGCTGTTCAGGTGTTTGGATTTTGAATATCGCATTAAGTGCTTACTTGACTATTTAAATGCATAGATGTCTTTGTAAGTCTAGTATTGCCATAATGCAAAGAAAAAGGAAATGATACAGAGGGTTTGCTGGATCAGGCCTCTGGTTTCATATCCCAGCAGTGGTAACTAGGTAGGGCCTGTTGCTATATATACACCATAGTTCATAGTGAACCTGTTTTGTGCTTGAGGAAGCTTCATGGTGACTTTTACATAGTAAAGGTAAAAATACTGCAAACATACATCCTGCATTAGCCTTTATATATTTTATGGCTGTACTGTTCCAGTGTGGTAAACTGAGCTGAGCAATCACATTTTCTTAATTACCCTCAAGAACTGGAAATCCTTATCACCTCTGTGTTTCTTTCTCTGACTACTGCAGCACTGGTCTTGAAATTGTCACCACAGCTAAAAATCCTCATTCTGTAAATTAAACTGTGATTTAAAAAAAAAAAATTACAGTGCAGCCTCCTCATAAAACTCCACCAAGTCTTTTGCTGATGTGACTCACTCAATTACTCATGTGGGCAGACATTCAGATAATAAAAGTAGTTAATGGAAAGCTGTGAGAAATACTGCTGGTTCCTGAGGAGGCAGGGGAGGGGGAAGGCTACTGTGGGTATTTTATCCTTAGAGCTGCTGAATTCACTGAAGCTCCCAGCCATTTTTTTAAGATAAGGATTTCTCCATTCTGCTTTTCCCTTTGTATAAAAACAGCTTGAAAATCAGATTGGCAGTAGAAGAACAAAAGTACACCAGCTGTATGTTTGCTCTTCTGCTCCTCTTCCTACATATTAGAGATGATAGCCAGTCTGTGCCCTGAAATAATCTCTTTATCCTAGCGATGTATATACTTAAACAACGCTCAGTACTCTAATGAACTCTGAATCCTTGAATCAAGAAGTACAGCTAGCAAGTGGCTAAATGAGCCCTTTGGTTGGAGGTGTCGCATGTACTGACAAGCATCAGATTTTTCTGGAACAAATAATAGGCCCTTGAGATTTGGTGTGCCATAGGTCAGGTAATACAACTAGAAGGCAGATTTCAATGACATTTCAGTGAGTGCACATTGGAGGAATATGTCACTTTTTGAAGTTGGTGAGGCAGAAAGTTACTGAAGAGTAGTAGGATACCACTTCGATGTGAGAGCCCCCTTACGCAACGAAATTATACGTGTATGATGGCTTCAAAGAGACTTAGAATTAAGCCAAAAACTGGAACTAGTGGAAGTGGACAAACTGATTACAGCTGAGGACTAGCTGGCGTTTGCAAAACAACCAGAACAGTTAACTCTTGGTTGTGTGGCTCTGAGGCTGCTAGATTTTTGAGGGACATGCTACTGCAAGTGGCTGTGTGAGCCCCTTCCAACAACAGCGATGGGTGTGAAAAGGGAGAGGACACAAGGATGCGCTCATTCCTCATGCAAGATGAGCTGGGAGGGAGACTACGGTTTGAACTGTAAAATAGAGCTTCTGGCACAGAGAAGCAACGCATGGGTGTTGAGGCTGTGGACCTGAGAAAGTAAGCTGTCAGATTATATTTAGTGAATACATGCTGCAGAAAAACACAGAGAGGGAAGGAGGGGAACTAATGCATAGGTGGGCCCCATGGGTAGTAAGCACATAGAGCAGGGAATGAGGCTGTTTAGAGAGGATGAGTTGCCTTGGTGTTCCTGATTCTAATAAATCTCTGTGTGAGGCTAGGGATCCGCACAGACTTGTATGATTACTTTAAACAGCAGAGCTCAGCTTTGTTCATCCTTCAGTAATGGCTCAACCCCAGACTCCATTAGGTGAAGGGGGACCAACCTGTGGCCTTCCAGCCATTCACCTCTGGCCCCACGCTAGGGATGTCTCCCGCAGCAATCCCATTCCCTAGCTGGGGAAGCAGTAGTCTAATAGGGGCTCTTGAAACCAATGTCACGAGCTGCTGTACACCCCAGCTGCACACCCAGCTCAGCCCCAACCCACCAGAAGCTTGTTAGCTAAGGTTGGCACCTGCAAAATAGGTTAAATACTCTGCCCCATTTGAATTCAGGGGTGTGACCACCTCGCTCCATTGTGTTCCCCGGAAAACCCAGTCCTGAAAAGACAAAGATGAAAAAAAAAATCCTTACACCTGTATGAGACAGATCAAACCTTGTGTGCTGACACATGATGGTCATTTGGGTCCTGTCTTATATTCCAAGGTGCAGAGGTTGTGACTTGGACTAGTTTGTAGCAGGATGGGTACATATCAGGCTCTAACTCTTTCCTGCTAAAAGCTCACTCATATAATTCAGAGGTGTCTTTGCCTTTGAAATAAATGAGTCCTTTAAGCTCCCTCTCAGAGGAGACATTGCGGGGAGGCCTGGCTGCCTTCTGCACATAAATATTCTGTCAAACCAGATTCAGGCTGAGGTGGGTGAAGCTGCTGCGACTGATGGGGAGCCATCAGTCTCCATTTCCTGATAGGCAGTACTGCATTGTTGAGATTTGTGCTGCTACCATACTGTCAAAAATAGCCGTGGGTGAGAGAAAGGGCTGAAATGCTCCCACATGTTAGCCAAGCAGGAGGACAGAGCAGTTAGGAGGAGAGAGATGTAAGTTATTATAGTGAACAGAAGCTGTGCAAAGAGGAGCGGCCTTCACAGCCTCATCAAAGGGGATTACTTGAACAGATGTGTGATGGAAGGAGGAAAGATGGCTTCATAGATGTGATTATTATCTTTGCCATGCAAGGGAATTGTGCTAATTCCAGGAACAACACACATTTGTTTGGTGGCTCCTAAGAATATGCAAGGCCATAAAAAACTTTTTAAAGTGGTTTATGTGGTAAAAGCATGATTATAAACAGGATAGGATTAAAAAAGCTCCAGGGGGCAAGTTCCTGGAATTATGCGAGTACCTAAAAATCTGAACTTTAATTACATACAGGAAGAAACACAGACTTCAGAGAATGGTTCTAACCATTGTAGCTGCAGAGCAAACTTGCAAATGTGAAAAAAACATAAGTAGGCCAGTAACATCTGCTCCAGTCTGTAGTGAGCTGGAATCAATAGTTGAGAGTGGGTGGATTTTCCCATGTGCTGTAGTGGAGCGTTAACTCCCGTATCTACCTCTCAGGGTCTGTCTCCTCAGCAGCCATATTAGACCTTACCTGGCAGGTGTCACAAGGATCAGGAAAGGGTGGGAAAGGACTGGCAGTTGGTCTGGGTTGGCATCTTTGAGAAGGAATACTGGCAGGAAAGAAAAACAAATTAAAGCAGTTCTTTCCTCCTGCTGCTCACAGAGCGCTTTGTTGTTTGAACCCTTGGAAGGAAACTGATGAGCAACTATGCTTTGTGCTGGCTTCTCTTTGAGACCATTTGTTGCCTGTTTTCTTTTAAAGTCTGAAATGTTAGAAAGAGATCATTATTTTTCCTATTTAGCTTGACCTCTTCCTCCCTTGGAGAGTTTCTCCCCTTGTACTGGCTCTGTCCTTCTCACACAGTGCTGTATTGAAATAAAGTTCAAGAGAAAACTTGCATTCCTAGGAAAAAAGCGTGCTATTTAGAATGAGCCATGTCCTAGAACAGACAGTCTGAATCTCTGCAACGTCCTGCCCCTCTCTGGAGGTGTTGTGAGGTATCAATCCTGCACTGCCTCTGTCTGAGGTGGTTCTGAAATAGCAATGTGAGAGCAAACGCTTCCATGAGAGGTAAACTACTCTATGGGTCACTTCTCCTACCCTTTGTGCAGCAAGCGCTTCACCCAGATGCCGTTTCTCATAAGCAAAGAGGTTGTCTGTGGTTACAATCTTGATTGCCCAGCAAATTGCTGAATGCCCGAGGAAGCAGGAGGAGAATGTACAGCTTCAGGGTGTGTGGGTTTTTCATTCTGTTTTGCAGTGAGAACTGGAGGTTGAGTGTTTAAGGCGCCTCAGGATCCTGACACCATTTGTTGCAGCATTGGACGTGTATGAGCTGCATTCTGTGCTGGGAGGCCACCCCTGGCATTCTGGAATAGCCATGGGAGTTAAATAAGCTGCTGTTCACTTCAGGTGCTTTGGATTATGAGACTGGCAAAGACCTGCCATCCACCCAGAGGCAGATCCAGACACTATGTGAAGCGAGCAGAATGTCATGACTTTGTTGAGGGAGTGAAAGTGCATACTTCAGTTACACACTATTTTCTTCAATCCTCCAATCTTCCCTACCTCTCCTACCCCTCCAGTAAATGTTACCTGCTGGCTAATGAGCATGGGCCTATGTATATGGTCAGTACACATGATCGTATGTTTGGTGTCAGACTCTTTTGTCCTTTATCCATCTGCAAATATACTCAGCTGCATGTGATGCAGCAAGCACAGGGGTTTTCAGGTTTTGTTTCTACTGTTTACAAAATGTGGGGGGAAAAAAATAAGGGAAAAATGTTCAGAAATGGGAACCTCATAAAACTAGAGCAGAGTTATTTACACAAGTGAACCAAAAACCTGCAGCAGGATCTGTCAGAGATCTGACCTGGTCATCTGTCTCAACAGGATGTTTACTCACATACCCTGATGTGGTGATTGTGCTGTTCAGTTTTCCATATAGCAAACAAAACAGAAGAGGCTTTTGATTGCGATTTCTTACCGTGGTGCCAAAATAGATGGCCTTTGAGTTACCCCATTATTACCTTTATCTAATTAAGAATTGGTAATTCAAACTGTGGTATATGGGACATGCACACACAGTGCCCAGCTGCAAGATTGCACATGACCAAAGGATCTGCTTGTCTCTGCAAGTCTTGGTGAGCAGGGGACTCCCTTGGGTGGTTGGCAGAGGTAAAAACCTAACACATGTGAGAGAACTTGGAAGAATCGTGGTCTCCCTGTGCTTTTGGATCTTGACCTCCAATTTGGAGTGTCCAGCTAGGTGCTTGCCTTTCTATTTTCTGGTGACTGTTTGAACAGCATGTTTAGGTGGAAAATATGTTTGCTTCCCAGTCTTGAAGATACTGATCTAAGGGAAAATCTTGCACAAAAGGATTAAAAAAAAGTTGGAAAAGTTAAAGTGTATAATACTGTAATTAGGACTGAGGGAGTATAAAAACTTAAAATTAGTTTAGCACATCAGTTGACAGATGGGAAGTCATTTATGTAAATTTAGGGAAGTGGTAGTTGCATTCAGTTGGTCTAATTTAAACACTTTCTAATTATTTTTGGTATGTGTACAGAGGATTATAGGATGGCCATTATTCTGACAGGAGGGCTCTTCATATTTAAATTTAAATCTACAAAAATATTAAAATGCAAACATGCTGTGATAACAAGCACCCAATTATGCAGACAGGTTAGTCCAGCTACTCCGGTGAACAGCAATGTGCACATATTTCAGGTATTGCTTTTTCTTACACCCTAAAAGTCACCAGCAGGGCCACTGAGAGGTCAAGAGGTGCCTGACCCACAGGTGGGAGCTCCCTGTAAGAAGGTTTGCTGATGCTGAGTGCAGATACAAGAGCAGACAGGCTCTCGCAGGTGTCCTCTGAAAGCAGGCCCTGATGGCACCCAAAAGCCCAGAGATGACACAAGTAACAGTTCTCCATCCCTACAGTCTGCTGCTGCTAATCTAAGTTAAAACTCCTAACAGCATCTTTGGAGAACCTTCCTCTTTACATCTTGACAGCTTTCTCCTCTTGCCGAGAGAAAGATCGTGCAGGTTTACTGGGCAGCTGCCAAGTGACAGCTTGACTTCACACCTGAAAAGCAAATGAATGAAGAGAGAAGGAAAGCCTCAGCCTGCCTCCAGCCTGGCACAAATCCAAGGAGTCCTGGGAGCGTGGGTGTGAGCAACCCCTGGAGCTGCGGCAGCAGCAGATGTGACATGAGCAAGTCCAAGCTGAAGCTACTGTGGAGGAGGGAGCGTGGGGCCCATTACCAAAGTGTGAAGGTGTTATTTGTCAGCTGCAGGCCCTAGGGTGAGGTGGAAGCCTTGCCATGGCTGATTCTTGGACGGGTGGGACAAGGCTTGGAGCTTCACGCTGTATAGCAGCCCTTTGTGAGTTGATTTGGTTGGCTTTTCTTCCCAGAGCCCTTGCAGCAAAGGCTCCGATCAGCTCTCTCAAAAGGTGCATTAACAATTAGCAGGGGGGCTGACAACCAGGTTTATTTTTTAACTACAGCAAAATCAGTATTTTTGGATGTATAGCTCATGGTTTATACACTTTGGGGGTAGAGGGCACCATGAGGGAGGCTGCACGACACTCACTTCTGCAGTCCTTGTTGTTCTAGGGCAGGGAGCGCCAGTATCAGTTGCAGAAAGCTGCAGGCGGCCTGACACCACACTAACACAGCCCTGTGCTGGAGCGTGGGTGCTGGGTGACAGAGTATGGGTGCTTTTGAGCAGTCCCCCCTCTCCTCCCCACATACATCATGGTGGTGGTCTCTAGCAGGGTGTTTCATGATTCTAAGCCTTTTTGTGAGATTAAGACTACTGTAGCTGTAAATTATGAATTACCTTTGGCACTTTTAACTGCCTGTAGAAAAATTGAAACACACGATCAAGTGAAGTTGTGAATTTTAGCCCACATTTAAAAATAGGAGAAAAATATTTTGCACATGAGGTTTTTAAAGCAGTAGAATGAACACTGAGCCTGACTCATCCTTCACATGGGAGAACTAAGCAGAAATGTCTCCAGGCAGACATCCCTCATGGCAGGGATTTTTATTTCATTTTTCTTTTTGGGAAGAAGCTTAGATGGACTGACCCAAAGACTAGTTTGTGGCCTGACCCCACCAGGTGTCTGTAATCTGTTGGTATTTCTAGAAGTCACCTGGAGGCCAGGCATATCTAGCTGGATGCCTTTGCAGCAGCTTTCAAGGCATGAGAACAACTGTTCCTATAATACCAGGCTGATGTACAAGGACAGCAGCACTGGATCTTCACTAGTTAGTGACTACCACGGAAGTGTCTGTAACACAAAGGCTGGGAAAGTATCAGGCTGTCGTGTCAGAGTATGCAAGAGATGTCACGTAACCCAGGGCTGCACCACAGAGGCAGCAGAAGCTATGTGGAGCCTCATGGGAACAGGAGGTGAGTAACCACAGCTGCAATTCATTTCAGAGACAAATAGGCTCTCCTAGAGAAAGCTGGGACACTTCTGCTGAGAGGGCTGATTTTTTTTTTTTTTTTTTTGGCAGGGGGAAGAGGAGGTGAGAGAGGAGGTGGAGAAAGGCTACTTTTAGGTTCAGGTGAAGGAATTCAGTGGTAAAGCCTTCCACATTCCTCTAAGGGTGCGCATTTTCATCCCAGTTGTAGAGATACTGAAGGACTTGCCTGGGACATAAAGTCAGTGTTAAAGCCAGGAACTGACTGAACAGACCTCCTAACTCATGGCTTCAGCCACGAGGCTGTCCTTCCTTGGCTTCTGCTGACCCTTCATTATACGCTTTTCTCTGTTAAAAGTTGAAAAGCTGACAACTTGGCGGCTGAGAATTTACCCTTCCTCTTGCCCCTGTACAACAGCAGCTTTTCAGACAGAAACTGCACAAAAGAAACATTTTATTCTTCCTGTGCTGGCCAGAAGAGCTGAGCAGCAGCTACGTTAGAAGCATGAGGGTCTGACCCTCGCTCACATTGTATTCGAAGACAAAGCTCCCAGGGATACCAGTCGATGTGGCGTTAGACCTACGCGCTGGGAAGAGCGCTGCTAACAAGCTGCCATGGAGTAAATTAATGCAAAATGATGAGAAAAAAAAAAAAGGCAAGACCTCCTAAAATGAAAACACACGTTATTATTTGGTGTTCGCCCTTCGGACTAACGCCGCGGCGGCTGGTGCCAGCTCTGCTGCCGGGGGGCACCCCCAGGGCAACGGCTCGGTGCGACGCTCGCTGCCGCCTCCGGGGCGAGACTGCGGGGCGTCGGGCCCCCACCTGCAAACGGCCATTAAAAAACCCCCATAAAGTAATGCAGGAATCGCCCGTTCCAGCAGCTTTTCTCAAGAGATGCTCATGGTGAAGGAGGCGGGAGAGCCCCAGGGTCCGGCTCGGAGGTGAACCTCCCCCCGCCCCGCTCCCGGATACCGCCCGCTGCGCTCCGCCGGACCGGAAGTAGGCGCGCGGGGGGTGTGGGGGGTGTGGGGGGTGTGGGGGCGGGCGCATGCGCAGGAGGTGTTGCCCGGCCGCGCCCCGCCCCCGCCGCGGTGGGGGTCTGGCGCGCGCTCCCTGCCCGCGGCGCGAGGCCGGGCCCGGGCGGCGGGTAGCGCCGTGGGGTGGGGGGCGTGCGGCGCGAGCGCGCGCGCGGAGGGGGCAGGGGGCAGGGGGCGGAGGGGGGGTGAGGAGGACGGACGGACGGACGGACGGGGTGAGAGGATGTGAAGATGGCGGAGCTACAGATGCTGCTGGAGGAGGAGATCCCCGGGGGGCGCCGGGCCCTGTTCGACAGCTACACGAACCTGGAGCGGGTGGCTGAGTACTGCGAGACCAACTACATCCAGGTGCGGCGGGCGGGGCGGGGCGCGCGCAGACTAACGGTCGCCGTCGTAGCCTAACGGTCGCTGTCCCCGTCTAACGGTCGCCGGCCCCTCGTCTCGCTGAGGCGGCCCCAGTGGCGCGGATTGGGCATGGGGCAGCCCTGGCTGGGCAGGGTCGTGTCTTCCCCCGCCGTTTGCTGTGGGGCTGCCTCCGCTGCCCGGATCCAGGGTCGGCGGGCGCCTTCGGCTCGCCGTGGGGTGGGCGGGTGAGGGGAGCGGGGTCGTGCCACCCCAGTCCCTTTGGCGATGGGGGGTGACAGGCACCGGCTGCTGCAGCCCGGGGAGGAGGAGAAAAGCTGGTTCACCTCCAGAATGAACTACCCTGGCGTGACGAGGCGTTTAAATATTTAATTGATTTCCAAATTAAATTCTTTCCACTTCATGAGTGTGTTGAATATTTATTTCAGATTTTGTCTCAATTGCTCCTTTTCGTTCTCTTGCCACCTTCTGCTCTCCTTTGCTGACAGTACTGAGATGATGTGATAAACTGAGGAGATATCTGACTCCTGTAAATACAGTATCTGTGCTTGTTAATTTAGAGCACAATGACATGTTTTAATTGGGATATGCCTGTCGATTTATATTTCCCTTCCCAAGCAGGGCTGCGGTACTTGATAGGGTGGGCAGATACCAATTGGTAGATGCAGGATGAAAGCATGATGTAGTAGAGATGATACAGAATTAGGGAGAAAGAGATCAAGTGCAAGTTGCTACTGCAGCATGTGATTTTTGTGCTGACCGCTCTGAAGCCAGGTTAGTGTTAGGACTTTGGTTTTTTCCTTTCTTTCTATGAAGAAGAGAAGGAAAATATAGTCAGTTTACTCTGATAGTGATTATAGGGCTAAATGAAAGAGTTCCCCCCAAAACAAAAAAACAGCCAAAACCCAAAAAACCCCTCACATTAGTTGTGGGTTATTCCTAAGAAGGGTCTGAGTGTGTAGGAAAGAAAGGAGGGGAGCATGGATTTGTGGTGTCAATATTGAGAGAAGTACAAAGGGTCCTGGTTTTATTTTGGTTTTCAGTCCCCTAAATGGAGAGTGCTTGTGTGTTTCCAGAGGACAAGTAGGGATGAGATCTGTGGTAAGAATATTCTGTTAGTGAAAATTGGAGAGAACATTTAACCAGTGACAGAGAATACTTAACATGTCCCTGTAAAAAAGCTCTGTTTCTTTTGAGTTGTTGAGTGACTAGCTGTTCTTTAGAGAGAAGACTTAGCATATTTTGGATCATTTACAAAACATGTCAATTGTAGTGAAATTATATATATGTATCTTACTATGTAATAACTTTTCCTATGTTGAATTAGTGTGATTTACATCCTTAAGAGAAATATATTGAAATATTTTCCTTGTCATAACCTGACATACATGTATTTAAATTTATCCTTTTTTGAAAACTGGGAAACTGGTATTTCTGGAATAGGGGAGAGGAGTCTTGCAAAGGAGAACTGGATAAGAAGTAATGGATGTAGTTTCTTTCTCTGACCTTTTTTGTGTTCTTTGTATGAACCAGAGTTTATAAAATCTGTATTGAACAGCTCCACTTTTACTGTTTTAATAAAAACTACAGAGGAGGATTCTATGCTGTTTGTACAAATACAGAACAAAAAAAGATGGTTATTGCCCCAGACAGCATACAGTCCGTAAAGCCAGTCTAAGATAATAGGAGATGGATACAGACAGATGGCGAGTGAAGGAAAAGAATGAGGCACTCTTGGTCAGCCTGATGGATTCTGGCCACCACACAGCAATACCCCAACTGTTGGCAATTTATCCAAGCACCGTGACAACAGAGAGCTCTAAGGAGGAGGTGAGAATGAAATAATGAAATTGTGTTGTGAGTGTTGGCTGTGAGGTGCAGTGTGGGTCACAGCATGAACATGTTTAAATTTTAAACAAGTGGGGAATGGAGGACATCAGCCAGGTGATAGCCAATTCCAAAGGCTGGAGCCTGAGAGACCATGGAGTGGGATTATTGTAGAGAAGAGGTCTAGCAAGAAGGGATTCTGGATTTAGTGATGTGAGTGTCCTAGTAACAAATCTGTCAGTGAACCCACCCCACCTTCACAATGCCAGAGCTACATAAACTCCTGCACAGGATCAGTATACAAAGCTGATTTTTTTCTTCTCTGCAAGAGTAGGAATAGGTAAATGAATATAACTATTGGTTAGTTGGATATTGGTGATTTTGCTTTTAATAATAATAATCATCGTTGGGGTTGGAACTAGATGATCTTTAAGGTCCCTTCCAACCCAAACCATTCTATGATTCTATGATTGTTGCAAAGCTGTTATGTCGAATTAAGTCCAAATTATATTAGAAAATGGTAGCCTTGGATTTTGTGGCAGAGGTGGGCTTGTGATTGCTCAGAAGCGTGTGGAAGAGTAATTGTCCAGAAAGTCATGTAGTGAAGATAGGATTACAGTAGAATTAGTCTTTAGTGTTTCCTTGTTGACAGAAGGTTTTGTCATGGATATTCTTGAGATCTCCTAGAGGAGGCTCAGAACGTGACTGAGATCTGAACTTGATCTGCAGGATAGTAGGCAGTGCAGTGATGAAGGCATTGAAGGCATTATGTTGGCCTGTATTTGTCAGTAGATGAGCCGCTTCCTTTTCTTTTTGTGCCAGTTGGTGCTTTGAGGTTTTATTGTCAAGTACAAAAATTGTTGCAAAAATCAGTGAAGGCATAGGTCAGTTTAATAGAGAATTTGAAGCTCAGTGCTAAGGTGAATGTGTTTTTTCTCTTTACCCCTGTTAACAACATCATAGCAGCTTCAAAATAATTGAACATGTAATCTCTTACACGTGTAAATTGCTAATTCATAGTAGTAGAGTTGTGATGATTGCAACTCATTTGACTTCTGCTTATGAAATAAAAAATCCATTGTTTAAAATTTCATCAGCGTCTGTCCAAATTATGAGTGATACTTAGTGACCTCCATTACTTTAGCAACAGGGAATGTTACATAAATTATTACCCTTCCCTTGAGTCTGTGGTACAGTAGTATATCAGAGCACATCAGCTTAAAATTTTGTGGAAAATGATAGGAAATACAGCAAATATATAATAAGTGGACCTGTAGCAGTGAAAGACGAAAGACTACTGTTTGGGCAAAAAAAGTTTTTTCATTCATTGTTCTTCACCAATGGTTGTTCTTTATAAATTTTCCCACTGGGTAAGTTGGTCTCCCAGCCCTCCAGCCAGTCAGTTACCTAGTAAGGTGATATATTTTTCAAGAGGCACTACTCTGTTAAGTAGGAAGATAAATTGATAGAAGAAAAACTTAAAGTGTAATTTCAACTTGCATACTACAACAATTAGTTTAATAACTTAATCACTTTCATGTGATCATGATTCTACTACTGCTAGTTCAGTTTTAAGCATAAATGCATAAATTGTTCGCTTTATTTCTGTAGTAATACAAGCAGATTAACTTCTTACCAAAAAGACCTTATTCTTCTAATAACTTGGAGAAATCATACAGTTATTTCTATGTCATATTTCTTAAAGAGAAGGGGAAGATACTAAATTTTATTTAGGAGGATGTTTTTGTTGTATCTGACACAGTGTTAATCACAGGTTAAATTTTATATTGTCTGTTCAATGCTTTATGTATTAGTGTTGTGTCCTCTGTTACCAAGTTCCATCTCAGTCTAAACTGTGCAACAGAATATAAAATTTGATTATCTGATGTACTTGATATTATAAATATATATATATATTTGCAGTCTGCATTGATTTATCTGTGTCTTTTATGAAAAAGCAGAGAATAGTTTTACTGGACAGTGTGTTGTGTTTACAAAACTTTCATATTCCTGCATTGCTTTTGATCAGGAGTATCCTAAAGAAAATTTCTCGTTATGATGGTGTAAGTAACAAATCCAAGCAATTATGCAATTTGCACATCTTGTTACTGGTATACCAACATAAATTCCAACACTATCTTGGCCTGTCTAGTTTCTTTGTGCTTGTCCTGTATAAGTCTATTCTGAAATAATCTTTTATTTGTTTCTCATGATCATTGCTCTTTTAAAAAAATCAGCTTTTCTCTTTGTGCAGTGCACAGAGCTTTCTAGAGTAACAGAATGCTTGTGTCTGTTTCTGACTCTTTATTGAAAGAGTCACAAAGAATTACCAGGTGGAGGCATTTCAGCCAGTAAGTAAGAGATAAGTGAGATTAGGAGAGGAAGATGGCTCACTGATTACCATCATGGGCAAAACATACTCAACTTCGGGAATATTAATTTAATTTATCATGGAATCATAGAATGGTTTGGGTTGGAAGGGACCTCAAAGATCATCTAGTTCCAGCCCCCCTGCTACGGGCAGGGACACCCTCCACTAGACCACATTGCCCAAAGCCTCATCCAACCTGGCCTTAAACACTTCCAGGGATGGGGCATCCACAACCTCTCTGGGCAACCTGTTCCAGTGCCTCACCACTCTAACAGTAAAGAATTTCTTTCTAACATCTCATCTAAATTGACCCTCCTTCAGCTTAAACCCATTACCCCTTGTCCTGTCACTACACTCCCTGATAAACAGTCCCTCACCATCTTTCCTGTAGGCCCCTTCAGGTACTGGTAAGCCACAATTAGATCTCCCCAGAGCCACCTTTTCTCCAGGCTGAACAACCCCAACTCTCTCAGCCTGTCCTCATAGGAGATGTGCTCCAGCCCTCTGATCAGCTTCATGGCCCTCCTCTGGACTCGCTCCAGCAGCTCCATGTCTCTCCTGTACTGGGCCCCCAGAGCTGGACGCAGTACTCCAGGTGGGGTCTCACAAGAGCGGAGTAGAGGGGCAGGATCACCTCCATTGACCTGCTGGTCACACTTCTTTTGATGCAGCCCAGGACACAGCTGGCTTTCTGGGCTGCAAGCGCATGCTGCCGGCTCATGTTGAGCTTCTCATCAATCAATCATTACCCCCAAGTCCTTCTCCTCAGGGCTGCTTTCAATCCATTCCTCACCCAGCCTATAGTCGTGCTTGGGATTGCGCCGACCCACGTGCAGGACCTTGCACCTGGCCTTGTTGAACTTCATGCGGTTTGCACGGGCCCACCTCTCCAGCCTGTCAAGGTCCCTCTGGATGGCATAATTGCCAATTAGAAATAAAGTAGGATAGTGAGAAGCAAAACCAAAACTAAAACCACCTTCTCCCCACTCCTCCCTTCTTCCCAGGCCCAACTTCACTCTTTCATTCCCGACTCTTCTACCTCCTTCTCCTGAGTGGTGCAAGGGGGTCGGCAATGGGGGTTGTGGTCAGTTCGTAACGCTTTGTCTCTGCTGCTCGTTCCTCCTCACACTCTTCCCTTGCTCCAGCATGGGGTCCCTCCCACGGGATACAGTCCTTCGCAAATTGCTCTGACATGGGTCCTTCCCACGGGCTGCAGTTCTTCAAGAACTGCTCCAGTGTGAGTCCTTCCCAACAGGGTACAGTCCTGCAGGATCAGACTGCTCCAGCGTGGGTCTTCCACAGGCCATAGCTCCTGCCAGAAAACCTATTCCTGCATGGACTCCTCTCCATAGGCTGCAGCTCCTGCCAGGAGCCTCCTCTGGCATGGGCTCCTTTCCACAGGCTGTGTCTCCTGCCAGGGGCCTGCTCCGGTGTGGGCTGTAGCTTCTTTCAGAGCATATCCACCTACTGCAATATAGAGTCCTCCATGGGCTGCATTGTGGATTTCTGCTCCACCATGGTCCTCCACCTGCTGCAGGGGGACAGCCTGCCTCATCATGGTCTTCTCCACGGGCTGCAAGGGAATCTCTGCTCCAGCGCCTGGAACACCTCCTCCCCCTCCTCCTTCTCTGACCTTGGTGTCTGCAGGGTTGTTTCTCTCATGGTTTTTTCACTCCTCTCTCTCACAGCTGCTTCACAGTGTTTTTTACCCTTTCTTAAGTATGTTACCACAGTGGCACCACCAGCATTGCTGACTGGCTCAGCTTTGGCCAGTGGTGGGTCTGTTTTGGAGCTGGCTTAGAACTGTCTCTGTCTGACATGGGGGCAGCTCCTGATCTCTTCTCACAGAGGCCACCCCTGCAGCCACCCCACTACCAAAACCTTGCCATGTAAACCCAATACATATACTTGAGGGGATATTACTTCAGTACACTCCGTTTGCATCAACATTTACTCATGTTTGTCATAATCACTAAATGCGAACAATTAAGGGGAAACGAGGGTTAGCAATTAATAAGACTGTATGTGCCCACTGTTCTTTTGATTTCAAAAAATGATGCTTTCTGCAGATTTGAAGTAGCTGGCTAAGTGGAAGTGTTAGTATTTTCTCCAGTGTTTCCCCTCTAGTGCTTTCTGAGTTCAGCCTGCAAGTGGTTTCACAATCCTCTTTTCTCCATGTTCCTTTAAGGCAGAAGGTGGAATTGGATGGTGGACTCTGGTGCTAATATAACACAACCAGTAATAATACTAATGATCTTTTTGGGTTCTTTTTCTTTTCCTCCTTCCATTATACTTACTATATCACCAAATGCCTAAGCTTTAAGGACCTGATAATTTAAAGGAAGGTTGGCAGATACTATTGCTTGAAGGAGAGAGTTAGATAGCCTCCCTTGCATCATCAGGATATACAAAAAGAAAAATATTCTGAAGTGACACCAATGTTTTCAATATTTATGACAAAATTAGGAAAAAAGTACTTAAAGTATGTTGTTTATGTGTCTTTGATTCTAATTTTCTGAAATAAAATTCCATGTTAGTAGTTCAGTCACAATATAAGCCCATCAGAATTGTAACTATATTAAATGGTTGCACAAATTGTTATTGCATGTCTCTCTATACTTAAGGTTTACAGTGTTAGTTTGGTAAGTTTAGTGAGGATAATCTAGGATTAGGACCATCTTGTCTGTTTCCTTTTAAGTGAGTCAATGTAGCTGGCAAAGTTGGTGGAGTATTTATTGCTCAACCAGTCTACTTCTCCCTTGCATTAACTGCAGTGTTTTGCCAGGAAGGATAATTTAATGCGTTTAACAGTGTCAGAAGTTCAACCTGGAGTTCAGGAAGAGTAGGATTGATTGTCTATTGAGTGGATGTGGAAATAGCATGAGCCATTTTATTAGTGGTAATGGGAGTTGCTGGTGGTAATACTGTACATATAGGTATGAAAATAGTATTTGTAAATATGCAAGTTGCTAATATAAAGTAAGTGTTGTAACCCTAAATGTTCGTTACAAGTGGCATTCTAGTTGTTCCCTTCTATAGTTTATTTTCAGATTGTGGTTATTGAATAATACTGATCAAGAATTATAATTCAGACTAGCAAGCTTCTGCATCCTACAGTTAATAAGCTCTCTAAAATTTATTGTCTGTTGCTCATGTTTTAGTTGTGTTTGCAGTCATTGATCTTTGTGGCTTAGTGCTGTAGGTTTTAAGGCAGGAAGTGGTGCACCACGGTGGTGCACCATGTAAGACAAGAGCTTCTCCAGTCAGTGCTTTAAGCAAGTGAAATCTCACTGTTATGTTCAGCAGAACATTTTATTGGAGAAGAAAACATTGATTTAAGTACCATGTTTTGCAGTGAATTTTTGGTAGAGTCTATGTCTAGAATCTGCTCGCCCAGTTTTCTTGGATTTTGTTTTCAAATACTATGCTTTCACACTTAATCATGCACCTGAAATTAACCTCTTGCTTAATAACGTAAATTTTGCAAATTTTGTTGGATACCTTTGCCTGGAACTTTAGTCATTGGGCTACTCATACTTTATGAAGCAAAACTGCATGTCAGTAGATGAAGCATGTAATCACAGCACACTGAATTTAGGTGCATTTCCTCTTTTCAGAGTTCTCACAGGTTAGGTTGGCAATTCTTTCTCAGCGTGAATGAACTAATATGTTCTTGCAGATGAGTTGTGCCTATTTCAGTGAGAAATCTTAATTTTCCAGTTCCCAGGTACAACGAACAAGTTGCTCTGTCAAATTTATAGTGATATGCTCTGAACTATGGACTCTATATATGCTATTTACTTTTCCTGTAGCTTATTTCCCAGTAGATGCCATTGTAATATCTATTCTTAATTGTCTTTCAGTTTGAAATATAAGTGGTTTTTTATTATTATTGGTTTAGCGTTACTGTAATGAAGTTGTTTTATGCTCAGTGAATTACAAGGAGAGGAACAAATGATATTTGGTTTGGGGTTTTGGTTGCCTGTATGTGTTGGTTATACATATAGCCAAAGCTAGTTCTGTGCTGAACTCATAAATGTAGTATTTTTTCTTAAAGTTTAAAAACTCTTCTGGGTAAATGCAAATGTTTTTATTAGAGTATTTGGCTGGTTTTTGTAGATTTGAAAACTTGCATTTAAAATTGCTAAGTGCATAAATTCTTCCTGTTACCCATCTAGAAACCATTGGGATATAAAGTGGCTAGAAATTAAAGCAGTGCCTGTCAAAAGCTGCAAATATTAGGCTTTGTTGCTGTTTAGGGCGAGATTGCTGAGCTGATTTAACATCTTTCTGCTTCTAGTTCTACCTATATTCTTATCCTGAGTCTGGTCCTTATCTGATCATTTGTGAGCCACTTCAGTTAGCTAAACCAAAAGAAAACTAAGATAAGAAAAGCATTATTGCCTTTGCTCAGTGATGGTGGGAGTGTGAAGCAAGGGAGGAGGGGGTAATGAAATAGGGAATGAGTGGGACCATCCCTGCTGAGGGCAGTGAACTGTTAGATTGACTATTCTAAGGTAAGAGAGAAGTTCTTCAAACTATCAGGCATCAAACTTGATTATTTCAAGCTTTTGTGCAGCAGTAGTGCTGCTCTTTGGGCCTGAAGGTTAGTAGTGAAAATGTCAGGTGTTGTTTCTGCTCCTCCCTCCCCAGTGAAAACTGTGACAGGTAGGGGCTGACACTTGTTAAACATGAGAGTCATTACAGATAACCTTTAAGTATGTGACTTTTGAAAGCAGAATTAGTGCTTGTCTTTCTGTATAGTCTGTCTCATAGAACAATGAAAGTCTGTTCTCTGTACTGCTCTTAGCAGACAGGGATATATAAACATAGGTGAAATAGTATTTTTGAGTCTGATACCTTTTCAAAGAGAAAACTTTATTCTGTTTAACAGACAAAATATACAAAGCCATTTATTACTGAGTAGTCTAGTATGAATTCAAAGCATACTAATATGTATTGATTTAGTTTAATAAATAATCATTAAATAGTACATGTTTACTGAATATATGGTGCAATCTCAAAACGATTTCAAAGAATGCCCTTTTAAACTGTAAGTTTGAGAGGTGTTGGATATTGCAAAGTTTGTAATTCATTTTTTAACTAGGTGGTAAGTTTGTAAGTTGGCATGAGAAGTGGAGATTTATAGCTTTATATGTGAGGCTGAATGTTTGCTTTAGAGTGCAAAAGTTTGTTGTCTACCTACTTTTTATTGGGTAAAAACCCCACAGGTCTGCTGCAGCTTGTGAGGAATATAAATATGTTAAATATCCCAAATTAAATGGCTATCTTGAATCAGTTAACATACATTTCTCTGTCTGGAGAGCGTGCGTGGGCAGACAAGCACAAAGTATTTAACCAAAAGGAGAAAAAAATTTCTTATAGAGTGCTAAAGGTATCATGCCATTATGGAAAGTTTGCAGTAATTGTCACTATTTAAAAATATATCTAGAAGGAGAAATAGTAAAAACAAAAGCCAGCTGCTTACCCCCACATGGCTAACAGCAAAATAGGAGGCTGAGGTGGGTGACAGACAACAGAGAGATTGAAAAATGCCCATATGAGCATAATCTTGAAAAGGGGCTGTTATTTTTGACAGAGAAATAATAAATTATAAGAATATGCAAATAAGATTGTGAAGAGTATGAACTATGTATACTGGTTTTCTGCTTTCTTGGGTAAAGTACATGGATACTAAATTTGATTTGCTAAGTAATGCTTTTTAACATAATCTGTGGGATTATTGCTGTGAGTTATGACTAAGGATTTAATGGTATTCTAAAAAAGGCTAAACATTTTAAATAAATAATGACAATATAAGCAGTTTTATCTTTTTCTTTCCTAAGTTTTTGTCTTGCATTTGTTCTGAATTTGTCCATGATGGAGGTTTATGCCTATTATATGAAATGTTTTGTATTGTCCACTGTAATCCATTTCACTGGATTATTGGGGATATTGCTTCTATTTAATATCCTAGTTTCTGTATCCTGAATACTGTATATCCTGTATCCTTTGAAACGTTTACTGCACAAATTGGTGTTGGTTTAGCCTTCAAAGAAAGGGAATTATCTTCAAAGATTTAGGCCTGTTTGTCTTCATGGGTGTCATTTTCCTAAGGGCATAGAGCGACTCTCAGAAGGGACAGAATGATTAAGCGTGTAGAAGCTCTGAGGAGCAGACTCTGGATGAGAAAGTAGTGTGTAGTCAGCCTAAACTAGTGACGATGTTGTTTTTGCAGCCTTTTTTGTCAAGTTCTCAGTGCATTGTCGTAAGAGCAGTCCTTTCCTAAAAGAAAGAAGAAATTCTTTCTGACTATATGTGCATCTGTATAAATCAATCAGTTTGGATAACAGAAGGTAAAAAGTTGTCTCTAGGCTCCGGATCTCTGTTATAGCTGTCTGGTGGTAATAATAATTAATTTAAACCATCTTCAAATTGAGGACACTTCTATAACCACTTGATGAGATGAGTTAATAGAATTACTGTAAATCATTACCATGTTGTGATCTGCTTAAAACTTAAATTTTACATTTTTTTTTAAAATACATATGCAGTCTTTACATTTACTGTAGTCATTAATTTGATATATAATACTAATACAATAAGACAAATCCAGTTTTGATGACTGGGGCAAGATGGGAGGATAAAAGTCTAATTTTTGTTTTTCTCTTCTGTATGCATAAGTCTATAATAATATATAACAAATGCAGAGATCCTTGAAAACAAAAGTTTTCACTGTAGTGAGCCTGTTGTAAACATTTGTAGCATATTAAGACCCCTCATTTAAATAAGGTTTATAAATTGTATCTATTATGCAAGACCAGCTCTTCTGAATTGTCTCACTTGATCAACAGGTGGATAATTAATGCTGTGATGTAAATTATTTAACCACTTATACGTACATATAAAAAAGAATTTTTTCATGAAATTAACAAGTGGGAATACCATGCCAGTAATCAACTTGTCCTCTGGAAAGGCTGTGCTTTAAAGTACTATAAAGAGAAGGGGATTTTGCTTTTGCTTATTTTCTTATAATGAACAAAAGTTAATATTTTCCTTATATTTCACTTTCCATGAAATTTTCTTACCTTTTCTTTAGTTATATCTTGTGTTAAGGATCCAAAGAAGAATGAGAGATTCCTTTGCCCTTGCTGAGGGTTCAAAGTATTGTATATTACTAAATTTAGCTTCTTTTATAAGCAGCATGCTCAACTTTTTAATATTCAGTGTATAATCTCAATAAGATTTTCTGTGTAACATCTTAAAAATGAAAAACATACTTAAGGAAATTCTTTCTTTTTTGTTTTAAATTAATTATACAAAAAAACCCCCAACAAAACAATCCCAAACCAAACTCTAAAACTAAACAGCATTTTCTTCCATTTTCTGTGCCACCCTTGAGGCTGCATAACGATACTGGCAACAGTAGGAGTTTCTGGGGACCTGTGTTTTTCCGTAAGCAGTGTGATGTGTTTTATCATTTGAGGAAGAAAGGTGTTCTGGAGATAAAGCACCAATTTTAGATCTGAAGTTTAGTTTGGGGATCTACTGCAAAGTTACTATATGGGTAAGACTTCAGTTCCCCCCCCCCCCTTTTTTTTTTTTTTTGTTGAAGGAGAGAAATGATAGTCTTCCTGTGGTAGTTTTTGAACTGATTTGATCTTAGTTTTCGAGTGTCTTGTCATTTCCCCATGGTAAATGCTATATTCAATGAAACTCCCAGGGCAGCTTCAAAAGGCCAAAATTCTGAAAATTATATTTGTTGTTTATGTTCTGCTTTTTGGCTAAACAAATAGATGCCATTCTTTTCATTACATGCCTCTGCACAAACCAAATCACAGCTTGAGCAGTCAGCTACTTTACATAATTCTTTTGGTTTTAAGTAACACAGCTCTTATGTGATGCTTTTCATCTCTGAATCTCATACTTTACAAATGAGGGTAAGTACTACTTTTGTTTACAAACAGAGTGGAAAGAGCTTTTTTGAAGGACATTTTGGTTTGGATTTCATATGCACTTAAAGCTGTGTTTGAACACAGTCCTTCAAGAATTGTTTGCGTATATTTCTTCTGCTGAATATAGGGGGGGAAAAGGGTGGTATTTCCTGTGGTTTAGGGACAAGCTATTGAGTAAGATGACTGGAAGATGATGTTACAAAAAAACCAATTGCTTGTGTCTAGGAAGGTGGAGGATTAGAGATTATGCCGTTGGTGGGCCATTCTCCAAAATGGAGAGAATTGCTTGTCTAAAAAGCAGCTTGAAAATTCCTGCTTTCTCTGTGCCTCTCTGTCTCAAAGCCTCTCTATCATTCATATTGTAAAACTTTCCTTTCCTTTCCAAGATAGTTTTATTTATTGCCATAGGTAGAGAGGTGATACTACTTAAACATGTCTTGTCAAATGAAAAAGTTGTTTGTGCAGCACTTTTATTCATTAGGGTGTAGAGAAAAGACCTTTTTTTGATGGTAGTAGAACTTGCTGAATATACAGTTGTAACAATCTGTTAGGACAACTTGAAAAAAAATGAATTCACATCAAAAAAATGAAAGAATGTGAGGCAAGAGAATCTTCTGTGACGTAGAAAAGGCAGTCAGCATTTGAAATGTTCTTATTTTGTTGCGTCTCTCTAATGTTTCTGTTCTTGTGACAATGAAGAGCTCAGAATTGTCATTACAAGAATGTTGTTGAAATTGGGTGAATAAGTGAAGTTTGAGGCTCTCGTTCTGTGTCATAATTATGGTAAATGTAAACACAAAGGTGGAGATTCTTCATATCCTGTAATGCAGCACAGAACTGCTTCGAGAGGAATCTTGTGTTCTTTCACAAATCGGCAGTGTCACTTCCTATTTTTATCCTATAATCTTTCTTTTCTGTAACTTCACTGTAACACTGTTATGCTATCTAAGCATAATGACATGAGTAGTCACTACATTACAATATAGTGCTTATAGGTATGTTTGTAAGTTGTAGGCATGCTGTTGGTGCAGTTTGAGTAGGCTGGCTTCAAGATCGCACATAATGCTTGCATCCTTAGTGATGTATTTTATGGCTGAGAGCTCTTGCCATTGCGAGAGTTACCAGAATGCGTAAAACTATCTGGTATTGCTGCTGTACTTGGATATGATGAAATTAGGCCTATATGGAGAACTGCATAATAATTCTTAACTGCAGGGTTAAAGTTACTCTTTTACTGAAATATTCATGACCTAATTTAGATTGTATAGCAGGAAGGAACTGTTTTCCCTATTTGAGACAACTGTAGTCTGTATATGACTTTTGTTTGAAAAATGTGTGTAAAAATTGACTTTTAAGACTATTGCATCTGAAAGAGCTCATTAGTAGGAGTTTTGTTAGGTGAGGATAATAATGAATTTATTTACTTCATGAAAGTTCTGAATTTAAGTTTTATTGCGCTACTCTGGATGTGGCTGTTGTAGGGGAAAAATAGCAGTACATTTTTAGCTTCTGCCAAGATGTCTGTGACAGATGGCGTCTTGTCTGTCCAATATGAATTCTTCCCACTCTATAAATACTGATTGGAGAAAAAAAAATGGTGTTCCATAGCTTTAAAAAAAAAGTGTCTTGCTTGATATAGGAGTGACTAAGGGATATTTATACTCATTTTGGGCAGAACAGCACCAGTATGTGCAGAAATCAGTATCTGAACAAATCTAAAAGAGTCTGGTAGAAATCTAGCTCTTGTTAGACAGAGAAAAGAAAAAATGTGTGCATGTTTTGTGGAAATAATGTTAAAATAGTCCCTGCAAGTGCTTTTGTGGTAAAACTAGAGTTCTTTAGTGGAAGCTGAGGTCTGGAACATAGAATCATAGAGTGGTTTGGGTTGGAAGGGACCTTAAAGATCATCTAGTTTCAACCCCCCTGCTGCGGGCAGGGACACCCTCCACTAGACCAGGTTGCCCAAAGCCCCATCCAACCTGGCCTTGAACACTTCCAGGGATGGGGCATCCACAGCTTCTCTGGGCAACCTATTCCAATGCCTCACCACCCTCAGAGAGAAGAATTTTTTTCCTAATATCTGATCTAAATCTACCCTCCTTCAGCTTAAACCCATTACCCCTTGTCCTGTCACTCCATAGCCTTGTGAACGGTCCCTCACCAGCTTTCCCGTAGGCCCCTTTAGGTACTGGAAGGCTGCAATAAGGTCTCCCCAGAGCCTTCTCTTCTCCAGGCTGAACAACCCCAACTCTCTCAGCCTGTCTTTGTAGGAGATGTGCTCCAGCCCTCTGATCAGCTTCATGGCCCTCCTCTGGACTTGCTCCAACAGGTCTATGTCTTTCTTGTGCTGGGGACCGCAGAGCTGGACACAGTACTCCAGGTGGGGTTTCACGAGAGTGGAGCAGACGGGGCAAATCACCTCCCTCGACCTTTGCACATGATTAATACATGTGCAAAGATGGCACCTGCTAATTTTTGGGCATTGCAGGTACTCTGTTCTACTTTCAGAGGCCTTGTGTGAGTCATTCATTTGTCCTTTTCTGAAACACCAGCTTTTTCAGGACAGACTTGGAAGAACTTCTTGTGCCTTTGTATGTGCTGCTTATCTTTCATTTTCTAATTGGTGTCAAGTTTAGGGCTCTGTCTTGTGTTGGATCCCAAATAACTTGATTGTCTGATTCTTTGCAAGGTAGAATCATAGAATATCCTGAGTTGGAAGGGACCCAGTAAGGATCATCGAGTCCAACTCCTGGCTGCACACAGGACCAGCCGATTCAGAGCATATGACTGAGAGCATTATCCAGATGCTTCTTGAACTCAGTCAAGCTTGGTGCTCTGACCACTTCCCTGGGGAGCCTGTTCCAGTGCCCGACCACCCTCTCAGTGAAGAACCTTTTCCTGATATCCAGCCTAAACCTCCCCTGTCACAGCTTCATTCCATTCCCTCGGGTTCTATCACTGGGCAGCAAAGGGAGGAGATCAGCGCCTGCTCCTTAGCTCCCGTCTCATGAGGAAGCTGTAGGCCGCGATGAGGTCTCCCCTCAGTCTCCTCTTCTCTAGGCTGAACAAACCAAGCGACTTCAGCCTCTCCTCGTACGTCTTCCCCTCTAGACCCTTCACCATCTTTGTTGCCCTCCTTTGGACACTCTCCAATAGTTTTATGTCCTTTTTGTACTGTGGCGCCCAAAACTGCACCCAGTACTCAAGGTGAGGCCGCACCAGCGCAGTGTAGAGTGGGACAATCACTTCCCTAGACTGGCTAGCAATGCTGTGCTTGACGCACCCCAGGATACGGTTGGCCTTCCTGACAGCCTGGGCACACTGTTGACTCATGTTCAACTTGCTGTTGACCAAGACCCCCAAGTCCCTTTCAGCATGGCTGGTCTCCAGTGTCTCATCGCCCAGTCTGTATGTATAGCCAGGGTCGCCCCTTCCCAGGTGCAGAATCTGGCACTTGCCCTTGTTAAACCTCATGCAGTTGGTGATTGCCCAGTTCTCCAATCTGTCCAGATCTCTCTGCAGGGCCTCTCCACCCTCAACGAAATCAACAGCTGATAGAACTATGTCCTTGGCTGCTGCCTCTGCAAGGTCCTGCACAGAGATTTGCTTCTGGATGTTGAGTGCGGTGTTGCTGAAGTTGTGTTTTTCAAAGAGTCTTAGCATGTAATTTTGCGTGGCATTACCATGAGTTATAGTTAAGTGCTATCTTCAACTGACATTTAAATGTTAGAACAAAGGAACTTAAACGTTTTAGAAATAGAAACTCTTGTTTGGTGTTGCTGTCATTGTCATGGGGTTAGTCATGTTCGTTTATGTTTATTAACCTCCTATGCTCTTGATTCAAAGAAGGTATTTGGTACATAATCGACTTTCTTTGGGTGAATGAGTAAAAACAACCATGTAGAATTCATAGAAACTTCTGCTGAGGTGTCCAGTTCCGTTATTTTGGTAATAATGCTTTGTTTTAAGACAGCAGTTGTAAACATTCACTGTATGAAATCCTTGATACTGTTCTGAAGGAATTTTCAGAAAAATGCAGTCTCTTCAAGCTCATCCCGACTTGATGTTCTGAACCATGATTCTTTGTAGCTAGGCAAGAACCACCTTACTGCTGGTAGATTATGTGTTTTGAGTTCTGGCTTTTCTTTAGCAGACAGAGAACTCCCCATATTGTCAGAGAGACATTCTGAAATGGCTCTGTGACCTGTAATGTAATCATAGTGTTTTCCAGACTGGAGAATGTAAGAATTATTATACGTGGAAAAAAACTTTGCCCAAGTCGGATTTGTTTATCAGGCATATTAGATTTTATACCTCAGAGTGATACTTGTTAATTCTTTTAAGAATTGGCTAATTTGCAGAAAGAAACAGTCTTTAAATTGTGCAGAGATGACTGCATTACCGTTGCAGTGTAGTTAACATGGGAGATTAAATGCATATCCTTTTATACATGTAAAATATCCTTATACAGCTTTAAAAAATTGAGTTGCCACTGGCATAGAATAGTCTCTTTCTGGGCAAGAAGCACTGCAATTAGTGTGAAAGTAGGTCATGCTTAGGAAAATGTGTGTGTAAAATACAGATCTCACTGGAAATAATTACAGAAGACTTGATGCTGTGGTGTTAAGTTATATGCTGCAGGTTGAATATAGCGACTTTGCTGCTTGTTCTTGAGCTACATAGCAATTGACAGAAGATTTACTTCTAATTTTGAAGAAAATAGACCAAAACTGCTGGTTAAACTGGGAAGAGGAAAATAACTACTAATTACAGTGCCTGCAGAAAAGAGGTTTTTTCTGCTTATTTTCTGAGATTCTTAATTGTAGCAGCATAGCAAAGTTTGAATCTAGTTAAAATGAAAAGCCTTCTGCAACTTTCTGGTTTTTGTGTTGACAGCTCTATTATAAATACGAACAAAACTGATAAACTTCTGAAAAGCCCTTATTTCTAGCAGTCTACCCTTGGGAATTAGGCTGGGACTTCTCTCTTGAGGACATGACTTTTATATTTATAAAATGTTTGCTAGTTACTCAAGGAGTGCAGAACAGATCTAGAGTTTCTCTAACAGTCTCTGCATAAGAGGCTAGAATCCCATTCTCACTTTGCCAATATTGTGTTTTGTCCAGCGCTATGGTAACGGGAGCAAAAGGTTGTAAAAACATTCTTTGCCAGAAAAGTGAGCAGATACAGCTCTCAGGGCACATAGGGAACAAATCTATTGCATAAGAAAGCACTGTTTTTTCTTAGCAGTTTTCAGAATGAACTTTTACTAACTTACTTTCACTAGTTTTTGTTGATTGTGATAGTTTGTTTAGTTAGACTTCATCCTTGGTTCCTTGGTTATGGCTGGGTACCATTGACTGTTAATGACCACCTTCAGCAGATGGGTGGTACAACAGAGGTCAGCTTTCAGCAGGCTGAACATGGAGATCAAGAACAAATCAACCTGTCATCTGCTTTGTTCTGCTCTCTTTTTGGCAAGTCCTTCCAAAGCGGGCAAGGAAAAAGGCCTGTGAGCTGCATGGGCTGTTGTGATTTTTCAGAGTCAGACAAGAGTGTCCTGTATTTGTGCCTGGTCATGTAATGGGGTGCGAATGTGCATTTTGGGTGATAAGGCTCTGGCGTTTGTGATGATGTAGTGTTGGAGGAGCTGGAAACTTTGGCCTTTAGGTAGTTCCACAATAGGCAAGGAAAGCTGTCCTGTTGTTTGTCTAAAAGTGAAAAAAAAAAAAAAGTGGGAGAGAGTGGGGAACCTTTCATGGACAAATGCAGGGAAGCTTCTGATTTTTTTTTGTTCTGTGCTTTAGAGCTGATCAGCTGCCACTGCAGCTCTCCCAGGCTCCGCTAATTTGAGCATAAATCTCTAGATTTTGGAGTTCAAGTGTGCTGCCAAAGGTTCTGTTGCCTCCTAGAGGAGTATTCTATGTTGCAACTGTTGTGCGAAGGTTTCTTATTTTGATCTCTACTTTTTTATACAAAATAAAAGAAGGGGTTTTTTTCTGTCAGATTGTGGGCATGTATCTGAAGACAATTTGTTCCTTTCAGTATGTCTGAATTGGCAGCAGCTTTAAAAGTGCCAAGTAAGAATAATTTCAAATTCAGAGTTAACTGATCACTGTGAAGGGATGTGTGTAATCCAAGTGTGGTTATTTCCTAGAAATGGCAGAGTGATTATGCAAATTCCTGCCCCCAGTTAATTTAAGCCCTTTCCTCTGTCTACTATCTTTGAAATAGCATACTCCTGTTACCTGGTATCTATGCCACTTTATTTCTCCTAAAGCTTTTTTTTAGCCATAGTTGTCAAAGGTAGCTAAGTTAAAATAACTGCTAGAATGATAAAGTTTTGGGGCATGCTCATGTGAGGACACAGGGACAGTGAATGGCAATTGAAAGACTTGTGTTAGTTGGCTTGACAATGTTGGAAGAGTTCTGAGGATCACAGGATTGTATTTGTTGTGGACAGACAGCAAAGGCTTTCCAGCAGCTTGTGTTCCTTGGGCTACCTTACTCCTTTTTACCATGCCTGGTGAAATGGGACTCTGCACCACAGCTCAATGGCAGCCTGATGTGGCTGTGGTAACTGATGTGGGTGTCATGCCCACATTTGCCTGCCTCCCTTCTAGGAGCTATTGGCTGAATAGGGTGCATATCTTCCCCTTATATGCTGCAGTTACACTCTGGCAATTACAAACTGTCCTGCCATCTGACTAATTACATTAGTACATTAGGCTATAAACTGTGATGGTGGGTGACATGGCTGCGCGTCCTACTTAGCTGTGAGATTGTAATGTCTGGCAGTGGACACTTGGAAGCAGAACCTGCTTCTACTGCCACAGATAACTCTGTCTGTGATTCTAAATTAAAACCATTAGTTG
Organism: Grus americana; assembly: GCF_028858705.1. Lineage (NCBI taxonomy): Eukaryota > Metazoa > Chordata > Aves > Gruiformes > Gruidae > Grus > Grus americana. Next base: position 27,932,847 of record NC_072857.1, read on the forward strand.
GCCTCAGTCATTGCTATGTAATGAATTGAATTGAGAATTTAGTGGAACGAAGAAACTGGCAAAGTTGGGAAATAACTCAGATGTTACATAAACCCCTGTGACTGGATAATCTTTTGGGAAGCTGAAATAGACATCCTTTCTTAGAAATGGTAGATTTTGTCAGATTTCTTGAGAGATAAATTCTGTGCATCTCATATTGCTAAGGAGAAAACAATCAGTGCAGATAACATTTTTTTGTACAGCAGAATGTAATTACTAGATGATTGTAATTTGTTCTAACTTCTCAAGGCCACTTTGCATCTGAAAAGTAACTTTTGCAAATGCTGCAATGACTGGTTTTATTTTTATCAAGTAGCTGTAAAATCAAATTTGAGTTTAATTGAATTAATCAATGATTTTTACTTGTACACTCAGTGAAAACTCTGCACACTAAAGCATCGTTGGTGAATGAAGAATTGTAGAACAGCAAATACATGAGATGATAGAGTTAAGCCTGCGGATCTTTGCTGTTTCTGAGGTTCTTTGTTCATCACATTGGTATTGGCATAGTCTCTTATGGCATAGTCTTGGCCACAAATATGTTGATTTTTGTACTGGTATTAAAGCCAAAATTGGCCTTGTATTTGGAACTCTATAGTAATTATGTTGTATGAACTAGAAAATCATCCACTTCTCTCAGCTGTGTTACTGCAGAAGAACTAACAGAGTAAGGTGAAGCCTGCATTGATTAACGGAATGAGCAGTGCACATGGGGAATAGGTTTCTCTCACTGCTACTTGCTTCTCAAGCAAGAGCTACATCTGATGCTGTAAATACAACTGTTAATACAACTACATGTTAACTACATTTCAGATGCAAATACATTTGGATGCTATCATGCTGTTCAGTTTCTTATGGTATATCATTTTAAACTATATTATTTATGTGTTGGACAAACTTTATTACACTGTTGTTGAGTAGGTTTATATGAATGCAGCGTGCCCTGTTTGGTGGTGGTGTGTTTTTTTGTTTTGGGGTTTTTTTTGTTTGTTTGGGTTTGTTTTTTTTTTTTTTTTTTTGCATAAACAGGACATTGGCCCTACTTTCAGAAAAGCAGGACATTTGCATATGAAAATTGGTTGTCTGTGCTTGTGAATGTATGGAAATAAATACTAAGTTTGATCCTGGTGATGGTTAAGGGAAACAGATGGCAGATTTGTTGCCATGATGCTGGCAGCATGAAAACAGTGATGCAATTGATTAAAAGTCAGGGAAGCTTGCTTGTCCACAGTTATCATTTGTTATCATTGTCTTTTGGGTGCAATAGACTGATATTCCTGTCATAGATTTCAAACCAGTGAGTTAGTTTTGCCCTCACTGGCAGCCTTGAATGCATTATCTATTTGAAAAAGCTGCTTTTCCGTTTAGGAGGTTAGGTTTTGTGTATATTTTTTTGAAAGGTAGTTTTCTTAGCTGTTAATCAAACCTATATTTTGAGGCTCAGTATACAAAAGAAAATATCAAATGAATCAACTGCAGCAAACCCAAAAGACTTCAACTTAATGCAGGTGACCTGATATTGACTGCAGCGGATTATTGATGCTAAGTTTCAGCTGGCTTAAAAATTAAGAAGGCACACTTATGATCAAGACATTCTAGTGACATTTAGTGCATCATTACAGTTTTGTAGTAATCTGAAAAACAGCACAACCTGATGTAAAAAACTTTACAAAAATATGAATACTAAGAGTATATTCCTCAGCTAGTATGCCTGTTATTAGTATGCAGATAAATTAAGCTAAATTATCATCATAATTTAATTATAAAAATGGAAATAACCATATTTATATGCGTATCAGTGGAATATGATGAATGCAATTAACCTTGCATTTGGAAGTGGCTTTTCTTTTTTAAATATCACATTTATTGCTTGCTTTTTGAATGTTGTTTGAATTATAAAATCTAATGATAGTTCTTATGCATTCTTAATTCTAAAACTGGTATCTTCTGTAATGATTGTTTGGCCTAAATGCCAAAGTTCCTTATACAGCTTTGTCAGTTGCTGTGCTTAGATTACCATGTGATCTCAGCTCAAAAGGTGATGGGTTTGATTAGATTTAGAATATACAGAATTCATAGTACGATGAGAGTACTCCTAATCCCATTTCTTTGACTTGTATTCAGAAGAGTTTACTTCAGTAACTTCACATTTAAAGGTATTTAAATTTTAAAAGCACTTTGTGTAAACAGCAAGTTAAATGCTTTCATTTAGATGACTAATAGAGACATTGAATGCAATTGTGAAAAAATTTGCTATTCATTTTCACAGATGTTTGTAAGGTGGGATGGATTAGGTGCTTGACTTTAACGTCTGTCTGTGCCTGGATGGTCCACCAACAACTCAAGTGTCATTGTAGAGCTGATTCTTGCATTGTGTATTGTCACTTCTGAGAGTAGTTTACTAATAAAAAAGGAGTCATGTCACTAGGAGACTAACATGGTCCATTCTTCACAGATAGGACATAGTTGTCAAGCATGTTACTTTAATTATAGTTAGCTGTCCAAATAAGATCATGTTAAAATTATTGTGAAGTAAAAATATTCTATCTCCAAAGTCTAGAGGTACCATTTCTACTAAGTTGTATGTGGAATTACCAGTGCCATTAATCTTCTTGCTTCCCTTGTTGCGTGGTCTCAGTGCATCTTGCTGCTTCTGTATTATTTTGGATGCAGAATAACAGAAAGTTGTCAGAGAACTTATCAGTGCGTTTGTGGAAGGGTATGTGTGAAGAAGCATTTCCCTTTCATTTCTAAAATGTTCTTTGCTTACGTTTCTTAACATTTGATTAATTCATACTGTTTAGGTATATATAAATGGGCAAGATGACTACCATCTTTTCTTGATTTTAAAATAAATGTTTATACATTTGAGTAGGGTCACAAAGCGATCAAGCTAGCCCTCCCTCTTCCTAAAATAGTAACAGCAATAATTACATGAATAAGCAATTATGTAGATAAAAATGTTTACACATAGAGATGAATAGTTTAGATATTACAGTATTACAATTGACAGGGAACAAAAAAAAAATCTACCCCCGCTCCAAGTACTTTGGAGCCCTGGTTATACTAAAGAACAGGTAGACTGGGTTTCCTCCTGTGTTCAGCATACTAATAGAATACTTGGATCTTCCTGCACATCTGAAAGGGAAATTTTGAGGTTTTCTGGTAGTCCTATGGCATTTATTTTTTCAGGAGCTCTGGGAGATCTCATTTCCTTCTGTTCTAACATGTCAGTGATTGCTTCTGCTTTTTCATGCTTGTTTCACCTGCATGCTGTAGACCAACTACTTGTGAATTGTATGGTATATGTTTTTCATGCTGAGAATGAGTGGTTCTGGTAGTGAAGAAGGAGTAATAGGTATTCTTTAGCAAGTAAGCATTTAATGAGGTAGCTTGTTATAACAGAAAGCTATTATATTTTTCACTGGCAGTTATGTAACTTTTTGGCATGATTTTGGCATAATTATTGGATTAATGATGCTCAGTTTTCTTCTCAATCATTTTTTCTAGCTTATGAAAGGACCTCAGAAAGCACTTGGATGGGCTAAGCAAATACCATCTGTGCAGTTGAATAAATGTGTGTAAAATATTTAATTATGTATGAAGCTTTCAGTAACTTCAAGGAATTCAGCAACAATAAAAATGGAAAGGATAAGAGCTCAATCTTCTATTTTTTCGCAGGAAAACTGAAGCGTGCTTTGTCAGTATCGCAGTTGGGCACATTTTGTACAGAATAATGCAAGCTTGTTGAACTCTGTGGCATGCAGCTTTTGTTCTTGAGGCTTCTTAAGCTGATGCAACCTCAACAGAAACCTGAGGGGTTTTGCTTGTTGGTCTTAGGACAAATGCCTGCTTGGTTTTGTATTAAAAGTAATCAAAAGAAACAACTGTTATATTGATTAAATGAAACTGATCTTCTGTCTCATTCTTAAAATGTCACTGTTACTTTTTTGTCACATATATTAAATACGAGTTTTGTTTCAGTAAACAGTACTGTTTTGAGCGATAGCAAGAGATGCTGTATATGTTCAGGAAATTATTATTAGATTCTGGACACACCTTTCAGTGTAGTTAGTCCCGTGTCAAACTGTTTAACCTCAGCTTCCACTTTGACACCTAAATATTACTGCATAAACGCATTGTATGCCAAAGAGTTGATTTGTGTATGAATTGAGATTTTTTCCATCCAGAACACTTTTTTCTAAGAGTTTTTAGGTTTAGGCTAGTTGTGAGTGATAGCAGGCTCAGGAATGAAAAACTTCCCCCCCCCCCCAATTCAACACTAAGTATTAATCTTGGAAGATTTTTTTCTTTTTGTCATATTTATATGAAAGCCAACAACTTGTGTTAATCTTCAGTAATAAGAAACACAATTTCTTTATCAACTCATAGGTCCAGATTTTTTGGCTCATCTAATAGAATTTGTTGTATAAGTTGTTTAGCCCAACTGAAAACTTTGCACTTCCAAGTTGATGATGACTAGTGGTTAAATAATAATAATTTTTTTTTTTAGAACTAGAGCAGTAAAAACCTAGCTGCAATAACCAACTAAACCGCCAGCAGCGTTTAGCACTTCATGTACCACTTTCAGACCTCTCTTAATTAGCTCTTTCCAATTCATGAGATCTGTATTTTTCTTTTTTAACATGTTGCAGTCTTTGAAGTCTTTCCTTTTTGTCTAATTTGTAGCATTTTGTAGCATTTCTTCTTTTATCTAGTTGGGCTGATATTCTGTAAATTTTACTATAGTGCTCATGTTGTCTCCATCATTTGTTTCCTGTAGAATTTCTTTCTGCATAAATAGCTGTCTTTTTGTACAAAATTGTTCAAGTTCTTAACAGTGGCATAACAGACCATCGCTATGTTCTGGCTGATTTCACTTGGGGTAGGAGAATGCATTAAATTCTTGGTTCCTTTCTAGCCCTGCTTTTTGTGTTCCACGTGCATGTTAAGATTTCCTTTTACCATTCATACAGCCAAATTATTTTGGCACTTTACATACCTTACTGCATGTTTTATTCTCTCATCTGCCCCACACTTTCCATTCAATATAGTTTTTTTTCTTCTTTGTAACTTGTTTTTATATTGTTTGTACAACTACAAAAGTTTATATGTCCCTAGGCAGGAGAAAAAGACATTGAGAGGTTTAATTCCTAAAGTAAAAGGATATCCTATATAGGCAGCACTCCAGGCCATTTCTTATTCATATCTGGTAATGTAATTGTGCTATGCAAATGGTACTTCCAGAGTGACTAGAAAAAACGACGCCTAGGCTCTGCATCCTGACATGAAAAGTAGTCATCTTTGCACTTAGTGCAGGTTGATTTCCACATCCTTTCTAATGTTAGCAATTTGGGTTATACAATCTAATATAAAAATGAGAAATATTTTCAGGTGAACATTTGAATTATCATTCCTGAGCTGTGTTAGACTTAGTGTCCATCTTTGTTTGGACTGGCATGTGGAAGTTGAAACTCTCTGAAAACAAGCACATACTATTGCACTGTGTATGTAATACATGCCTTTTCTGACTGAATTTGAAGTCTGTGCATTCATACCTGACTTGAATGACTTTGATCTTCTCTGTTATCTAAAACCCCCACCTTTATATAGAGTAGTCACTGTAGTCTATGTTATAACTCTCAGACTGGATCCATCCTGGAAATATTTCCATCTAGTCTATAGTTGTATTTTCTTTTCTGAAGGAGGCAAAACAACTGTTTTAGTAGAGGGTGCTTCCTACAAATGGAAAACATTCTCAATGGCTGCTGCTGTGTCTAGGTGCATGAGGTACCACTTCCTGCTGCAGCAGAGGTTGCCTCTCCCATTAGTAGCTGACACCATCCTCACCCCATATTTGGCTGGCAGGAGCATCAGATGAGCTCTCTGTGGTGAATTAAAATGGTGCTCTCACTTACTGCTGAGAGCAGGAGAAAAGGATGCTGCTTTGTGACTTGGCGTGGACCACCTGATGTGTTCATTGTGTGGGGAAAAAAATGATAAACAGAATAGATGCAGGCTGCTGCATGTAAATTGGATAACATGAGCACAGAAGACATCAATGATCAAAACATTTTATCTTTTTAAGGCTGTGAAGGTGATCCAGCTGTGATGCTCAAGTAGTGTCTTAACATTGTTTGAAAAGTCAAAGCTGGAAGTTTAAGAGGTGGAGGCACAGCAGCATTCTTAACACAGTTAACGGAAAAATATTAAGGGAAACAAATGAGGCACTGTGCACAGGTGAGGTGGGTTGAGCCTGGCTGGGGGCCAGGTGCCCACCAGAGCCGCTCTCTCACTCCCCTCATTCACTAAACAGGGGAGAAAAGGCATAACGAAATGCTTACAGGTCGAGATAAGGACAGGGAGAGATCACTCACTAATTGTTGTCACGAGCAAAACAGACCAAACTTAGAGAGGGAATTCATCTAATTTATTACTAGGCAAAACAGAGTAGAGGAATGAGAAAATAAAATCAACTCTTAAAACACTTGCCCCCACCCCTCCCATCTTCCCGGGCTCAACTTCACTCCCGGCTTCAACCTTCCCCCCCTCAGCGGCACAGGGGGACGGGGAGTGGGGGTTACGGTCAGTTCATCTCATGGTGTTTCTGCCGCTTCTTCATCCTCAGGGGGAGGACTCCTCTCATCGTTCCCCTGCTCCAGCATGGAGTCCCTCTCACGGGGTGCAGACCTTCAGGAGCAAACTGCTCCAGCGTGGGGTCCCCCACGGGGTCACAAGTCCTGCCAGCAAACCTGCCCTGGCGTGGGCTCCCCTCTTCACGGGTCCACCGGTCCGGCCAGGAACTTGCTCCAGCGTGGGCTTCCCACGGGCCACAGCCTCCTTCAGGTGTCTCCACCTGCTCCGGCGTGGGGTCCTCCACGGGCTGCAGGTGGAATCTCTACACCCCCTCATCCTTCCTCCATGGGCTGCAGGGGGACAGCCTGCTTCACCATGGCCTTCACCACGGGCTGCAGGGGGATCTCTGCTCCGGCGCCTGGAGCTCCTCCTGCCCCTCCATCTGCACTGACCTGGGTGTCTGCAGAGTTTCTTACATCTTCTCACTCCTCTCTCCGGCTGCAAAAGCTCTCTCTCTCTAAGTGTTTTTCTACTTCTTAAATATGTTATCACAGAGGCGCTGATTGGCTTGGCCTTGGCCAGCGGCGGGCCCGTCTTGGAGCCGGCTGGCATTGGCTCTATCAGACACAGGGGGAGCTTCTAGCAGCTTCTCACAGAAGCCACCCCTGTAGCCCCCCCGCTACCAAAACCTTGCCACGCAAACCCAACACAACAGGTCTTGTGAGAAAACATTGTAAGTAGCAGAGGGCTGGCAAAACTGCAGTGATGTCTACTTTCCAGCACGTGTTCCTTTTCTCTAGCAAGCAGAGCAACTCTGGATAGTTCTTCCCTCTTTATTCTTGATTGTGTGCTTCCTTGTGCTTCTGTGGCTATGCAGTAGTTTGGATACAGGAAAACTCATAATTTGCTTTATGGATCAGATAATTTTCATTTGGGACTCACCTCCTGGTCTAATTCACTACAGCAAAGGGAGTGTGTGATTTGTGTTGGGGACCTCTACTTCCACAGTTACTGCTGATGAAACTAGAACCTGAGTCACCATAATATCACAATTAGTTGCTCAAACCATAATTCAGTAAACATGGTTTGCTCTTTTTGTGACATCTGCTTAGTTTTGCTAGGGCAAGTGTTTGCATGTTTGCATTGCAGGGAAGGTAATGGAATTGATTGGAGTTTAAAATATCCATTTCTTTCTTAGGTTATTTGTAAACTAGATTAGGTACTCAATCCACCATGCAGCCCTACAAATACAGTACTGTCACAACTGAATGGATGTGTTAGGACTAGCAATGAGAGGCCACCTATGTTGGCAGTGTTCTGGAAGACTTACTTGTCAAACAATGGCTTTGATTTCTTAAATGTCATATCCATTAAAAAAAAAAGTACAGATCAGGCTGATCTAACAGTTGGAAGCATTGCTTCCCCAAGAGTGGTGTGTGTATAGCTGTTATGATGTCCATTTTTTTTATAAGTATGCAGAATTTTATGTGCATGAGTGCTAGATTAAAGATATTTAAAAACTTTAAAATGGAGGGATACTCAATGGTCTGTTTCATGGCATTTAATTTAGGTCAGGGCACTGAAAACATACTTGCTACCAGTTCTTGACCATGCTGACTGCAATGTTTCTGAGAACTGAAGAGCTTCAAGGACTCTGGCTAATATCCTTAAATATTTATGGTAACGAGTCTTCATTTTGTTATGATGAACATAGCAGAATATGTTTCTCTTGTTTTGAATATTCTACATAAAAGCAGTATTCCGTAGGTTACTGAAACTACTGTAGAGAGGCTATCAGTTTGATTAGGGCCAAATGAGTATTTCTGTCTTTGACTAGAGCATTTTGGTAGGTGTGGATATTGAAATAACTTTTTTCATGCCTTTACAGTGAGGTATGAAGCATATTGGCTAGTATTTTGGTGTTCTGAAGAGCAGAGTATGAGATCTTAGTCTGATGAGGGTTATGTTTTGAATTTGGTTTATTGATAACTTGAAATCGTTATTTTATTTACAGAAATTCCTTTAGTTACATAGTTACATACTCAGTTATCAGCGTACCATTTAGTTGTCTAAATATTTTGCTAGGTTTGTACATGGCAGCAGCTGTAATCCTTTGGGAGTATACATGGGGAGCTTGTTACCACCTCTGGAAATCTACTTTCCAAATTAAAAATTAGATTTCATACTAAACACAACTTACTATTTCAAGTCCAATTTTAACTGACATTTAGTATTACATGTCCACTGCGGAACTTCAGATTTGCTATAAGTATTCTGGACTGTTTTTCCTAGTCATTGTGTGAGACCCAAGGTTTCATCTCTTGAAAGTTTTTAGACTAAACATGATTGTTTTAAAATGCTGTCATTAATGAATTTTTTTTGTTGTTGTGAAATGTCTTGACAATAAGTAGGTTCAAACAGTCATTTTAATTTGAAAATACAACACATTTGGCATCTTTCAGTATACAGGGAGAAAGTTCAAATTTTATTTTTGCTGTGCCAAGCATGAGTGGAGTTTGCTCCCAGAATTCTGGGCTCTGTATAAAGGCATGCAGAGCCAATCACAGTTATTCAGGTTATCAGCCAAATACATAAACTAGACCTTCATTCAAAAGGGGTTTTGTGCTAATAACATTTCCAATGTGTTTACAGGATTGTTGTTTTATGAAATTTTTATTGTGTTTGAACATTGAGAAGCCAGTTTCTTCTTGGTTTGAACTGGTGTGAATGAGGGTGACTTGAATTTAGCTATTAGGTTACATCAGTGGAAGGACCAGCTCTGAACACATACCCATATTTGTGCTTCTTTAAGCAGTAAAACCATAGCAGAGGCTCATAATTTCTAAAATGATAGATTGTTTTCCTTTTGTTCTCAAACACTGTGGCTCTTAATGAAAAAATATTGTGTTTGCTGGCTTCTACTCAGCTATTCTGGATGTACAGTGTGCTAATGTAAATCAGCAGTTTCTGCTTCTATAAATAGACTTCCTCAGCAGCTGCAGAGCAAAACTGACAAGCTTCTGGTCATTTTTATTATTGCCATTCAGAAATTGTTTGAAAATGTTCAGTGGTAGGTATGCCTGCAGACTGAGCTGAGGTTATGAGTAGGGAGAGGGAAAGAAAGAGTGCATTTATAAGCCAGCAGTGTGAGCGTAGAGGCAAAGAGCTCTGTATTCCTTCATTTGGGAGTCCTTAAGCTAAGTTTGGAGCTCTTTTATATGAAAGGCATGCTATCCAGCTGGCTAAAAGTAATGAATTCTTAAATGGGGTCTGGGGATAGCATTTATCTAACTTCTTTATAGCTGGATATAAGGCAGTCTTTACAAGTGTGCTCTGTTGGGGAACATCATCATATTGTGCCCTGAGAAGCTGTCTCCTAAAATTTTCAGTTCTTTCTGCTGCTGAGTCTGGTTTTGTCAGCTGCATGGGAAAGAAACAGCCAGGCAAGAATGCTTACCTTTTACAGCATTCCTCCCCTCCTGCACCATGGTGGGAGCTCTTGCATGGCTGAACAGCAACTGCTTCTCTCCTCCTTTCTCGAAGCAGACTAGGAAGTAGTACCAATGTGGCCTGCATGAAGAAGGGATGCTAACAGGCCAACGAAGTTTCTGTTGTTGTTTGTGGACACAGGAGAGGTTGCCAGGAAAGAAAAAGTATTGAATATCTTTCGTGAGAGCATTTAATTGAAGTCCTGTGTCTGTGTTTACGTGTGTGGTTGTTTTGTTGTTGTTGTTTTGTGTGTGTTTGTTTGTTTTTCTTGAAAACTAGCAGTGTTCTTTTAAGAGTCTTACTACAAGGTGTTGGGAAATATCTTGGCCTGTAAAAATTATTTTTCTGAAATAGAGATATGCTTACTTTCAGTGTTTCCCAAAGTACATATAATAAAATGGATGGTAGATTCAGCTTGTGCTGAAAAATATGGAATGACTTTATATTCTCCCTCTAATAAAAGCACATTTCTTGAATCTTGATAGCCAGCCTCTGTGAATAATATATAAAGGAAAGGAAATTATGAAATATAGTATTATAATTGCAGGTGGGAGTAGAGAACACTTGTCAACTGTTGCTTTAGAAACAGCACCGTCAGTCTGTGAGGTCACCTAAAAGTGAAATTCAGTGTATGCCAAAGCCTTGGAAACTAGAAAGTCTCTTAGCATCTTAATTGTATGTTTTACCAGTGCTTTAATCTGTATTCTTTGTACTGAATTAGATCTTAGTGATGTTAACTATTATTCAAGGAGAAACACAGAACCCTGACAAGTAGATTCTTGGCTTTTTATTTTTAATATTGTTTGAAATATATGTATGTTTTTAAACTTCTAATGGATTTCTCCTGGCTTGATAGCCTAAATATTTTTAAGTGCTCTGCTACTAGGAAAATGGATCACACATGCTTCATAGAAGAAAATACTGACAATGTGAAGAAGCACAAAATGTGTTTAAAACGAAAACATGGACTTGTTCTTTTTAAAAATTATTTATCTCAATTTTTATTCGGCTACCATTTTAAGGGAGTAATTATAGTTCATTCACTGTGAATGACCATTTGTGGATTTAATTAGGTCTAAATAATTGGGAGAGATGAAGAATATACTATTTGGCACATCCTTGCAGGCTGTTATGAGATCTAATTGAAGTACAAAGTTCAGAACAGCTAAATAGTTCTAAATAGTACAAAGTTTAGAAGAACTAAAGTACCTCAGAGTGCTTTTAAAGTTTATTGCTAAAATACAGAATAAAAAGTTGCACTTTAAGTATTTCAAGAAGAGATGAGCATGTTGTATACTAGCTTAATTCCTTTTATAAAGTATAGTAACGCTTAAAATACAAAGTTAGTATCTTTTGTGGAATGAAGGCAAAGGAGGAAAAATGGTAACTTTGATGTGGAATTAGTTTCACTTATATAATTCTTTGTCCTTTAAAGACAGGCAAAAGGAGTTAATTCCAAGAATCTTTGTGTGAGAGAGTTTACTAAATAAACTTTTTATTTCTGCTTTTAGTCAGCAGATAAGCAGCGAGCCCTGGAAGAAACCAAAGCCTACACAACCCAGTCATTAGCAAGCGTAGCCTATCTGATCAACACTTTGGCCAACAATGTTCTCCAAATGCTGGATATCCAAGCATCCCAACTTCGACGCATGGAATCTTCAATCAACCATATTTCACAAGTGAGACTTTTTTCCTGATTCCCCACCCCCCCACCCCCCGTCTTTGTTTTTGAAATTACACAGCAAGTAAAATTCTCACCTGACATTTTGTGAATGAGAAAAATAGTCACATTTAAAACAGAAGGACGCATTTCTTCTCATATTAATTCTGGGAACAGATCACATTATGTGATCGTATATCTGTGTTATTGTCAGCATTTTACATAGGATAAGAGATTAAATATATTCTTGGCCAATTTGTTTGGAGAGGGGTCCATTCCGCATAAGTGAAAACCACAGAAAAATCACTAATGGAAAAATCAGAATATTATGTTAAGGGAGGGATTAAGCTTTCCATCTCCTATTTGGTGACTTAGTGTATTTGGTATTTATTGGCTGCAGGCACTTAAAGAAATATGAAATGGATGGTGGAAAACAATACTTGTCATCTTTTTACTTTTCCTATTGCTGTAATACTGGCGTTTGATGATAAAACCAGAGATGACAAAAATAGTTTGTTCCTGGCTTTTCTTAATAAAATGTACTTTGCAATGACATGAACAGAAGGCAAAATTAATGTTTCAAGATTGTGTATGGCTGCAGAACTCCTGCCATTGTTTGCAGGTTTTTCTGAGCAGCAATAAATTAAGCTACTATTATCAGGAATCCATGTCCCATCACCACACTGATGACTTTTGACTGTGAGAATGAGGTGAGAATGGGTGATAGATTTATTGGAAGTTTATATGCCAATGATGGATTAAAAGAGAAATTAAGAGCAATGATACAGCACTTTCTGTTTTTCTGTTACTGGAGAGTTGATTGGCATCCTTACTGAATATTTTGTGTCTTATTTGACCAGTACATTTTGGCTGCTAGCATTTCTTGATCTCCATGTGATAACGTCATAAATTAAAATAAAGAATATTGTGGTATTTAGAAAGATGTTTGAAAGTAAGAGCTGTGTAAGGTATGAAATACGCAGATTGAGTCAGTCTGTTAACTTGCTGGTGCTGAAAGGGTTGCTAAGCTAATAGAGGTTTGAACTAGCAAAAGAAGTGAATAATTTTATGCTAGCTTAATGGGCTGAATTGGCTCACTGAGGTGTCAGATGAATTCCAGAGCCGGTGCAAAGGAAGAGGTGGGGAGGATTTTTCCTTCTGATAGTAGTACGCTATTAGATTGCCTCAGTTATCTCATGCAACTGCAACCTAAAAATAGGCTGAGAAGTTTGATTTCTTCTGCTACATGCTTCTCGTTAATCCCTGGACAAGTAAATTCTTTTTTTTTTTTTTTTTCCAGAAAATGTCACAGATTGTGTGTATGTGCTATATGTATGCTGTGTATGTGTGTATATACCTCTGTGTACATATATACGTGTGTATATGCTTGTGTGTGTATGTATATGGTTCTTGACAGACTACTGCCAGCTGACAAGTATTTCAACTATTTGAGAGCCTGAAGCAAAAGACAGTATATGAATAAAAATATTCAGAGTTCATTGGATTTTGCATTTTATAGATGTGGAAAGTTCATTTTGTCACACAGTTTCTGTAAGTTAGCTTTTTGGGGAAAGGGCCATAACATTTTAAGTTTTTTTCCTTCTCCGAAGCTGAGATTTATGCAGATTGAGATGCTGGGTTAGATTGTCTTTGGCATTTATACATAATGGCTAGTTATTTAAAATGGAGCACTAAATTACCAGCACCCAACACCTATTGAAGATGTATCTGCCAAAATTCATAGGCTGCACTTGAACAACCAAAAAGTTTGGTTCGGTTTGGTTTGTTTTTTTTAATATCACTGTAAAATTGAAATTTGAGTTTGGGGTTTTTTTGTTTGTTTTGGTTTGGGGTTTTTTTGAGTATGCATTACCCATGTGTAGGATGCGCCCCAAATCTTCATGGAAGAAGTGATATCAGAGGAGCAGGCAGTATTAGAATTTTGGACATTACATACACCAAGTGTGTTGACCCAAGGAACTTAATAAAGTTGAATTCACTATGTTCAGAAATGGCTTCATCCCATCACACCAATGTTGTAGGTGTTTATATTATCTGTCTTAATTTCAGTGGTTATTTTTCTTTAAAAAATGAATTTATTTTGTCACAGTTTCTGTGTGATAAATAATTTCTTTTTGGGAAATTGGATTATACTTCTCCTGGAACAAGCCTAACCTACAGAAGACTTCCTTCGTCTTTATGTTGGGTGTAATGTTTAGTGGACTGTTTCTAGTATCACTTAAAAAGCCTCATGGTATAATACCTTATTGCCAAGTTATGATTTCAGTTAGTGTGACGTGAAATGATGTCAGCAACGTAGAACAGAAAACAGGTTGGTTGTTACCATCTGCTTGCAGTGCATCATTGCATCAATGCTTTGGTCGGTAGGTATTGATATTTAAGTTTAGAAAACACTAATGCAAATTAAGATAAATGGATGTGTAATCCTGCTTTTGATTCTGATTTGGAATTCCACATATTCTCCAAAGAAGGAAGCAAAATCATTTGGCTCTTAGTAAGAAAACTTTTGAAAAAGTGCTTGTTTTGTTCAAGTGTAGCTCAAACTGGAAGAGACATGATTAACTTTAGAAGATAAAGTATTCTTGTTCTCTGCTCACTGATAGAATGCCAATTTATATCACTTTCTGTGTTTCCTTCTAAATGCCAACTTAATCAAAGAGCTGAAAAGGAAGTTGCTAATCATTTGTGGTTTTTCAGATTATATATAGGTCCTGAATTAGGAAATCATTACTATTGAAACTGTTTTTATGCAAGTGATTAAATATTACTGGTTTAAAATTTAGGATTACTTTGATTTGTTCTGAAAGCTGATGAATCTATTCTTACTTGCCTTCTTGAACCTTGCCCAGAACTAGATGATACGCAGTTTTTCGTATTTGCCTGAAAATTTAAATCCTAAATACAGATCATCTGTATAAATATTTATACTTGTTTAAAAAATTGTGTTAAAGTTTTGAAGTTAGCAGACACTGTGAAATGTTGCTAACGTCCAAATTCTTTAAATTAATCTGGCAGATTTCAGGTTTTAATATTTGTATGATGAGTTGGGGTTTTTTTTCTGGTTTAGTTACAGAATACTCTTAGTTAGCAAGGTCATCTTTAAAACTCTGCTGCTATTTATATAAACAAGCATGTTATCACAAAGATGAGTGATAGTGATGAGTTATCTCCAATGGCAATGCATGATGGAGAAATCTGCTTCATCCTCTTACAGAATCTGACTCCCATGATAGCGACTGTGAGAATAGGTATTGAATAGACTGCAGACTTGAACTTCTCTGTAGTCAGCATGTGTTGCTTAGCTGAAGCGTAGCAACATGTGTGCACTGGTTGGTCTCTGCAGGGAAGTTCACTTGGACCTTCCATTGCTAAGTCAGTAAAGGCTTGTAACCATTTTCAGTTGTCCTATTCTTGCAAGTTACAAGAATAGCCAAACTCTTTCAATAATGGTAATGCAAGTCTAATTTTCCACAGTATATATTACCCATTTATGGAGCAAGTAGCTTTTCAGCATTTTTGTATCATTATGACCTTTTCCTTTGTGTATAAATTACACACAACTTGAGTTGAGGCAATTAATGTCACATTTCTAACATGTCAAAATTAGACAGTTACTAATTTTAAAGTAATAATCTGGATTTCAAGGTAATTTGCAATTAGTTTGTTTAAATTCTATCAAATTAGATTTCAAAAAAATAAAAGCCCAGCAACACGATTAAGCAATGTTTTCTTTTAAGATTTTTTTTTTAAAACTGAATTTTAAAAGCCCAGAGTAACAGACTGACAATACATTGATAAATTTAAATTAGAATGTTTTGAGAAGAGGAAGAAGTCCAGGTTTCTGGAGCCTTTTATTTCTGAAATGTTACTACAGTTTAGACTTTGAGTGCCATCATGGTTTAACCCCAGCTGGCAACAAAGCACCACACAGCCACTCACTCCCTGCCCCAGCAGGCTGTGGGGAGAGAATCAGAAGGGTAAAAGGAAGAAAACTTGTAGGTCAGGATAAAAACAGTGTAAGAATTTTAATATAATAATAATAATGATGATGTAATGAAAAGGGAAATAACAGAGAGAAATAAAACCCAGGAAAGAGAAGTGATACAAATGAAAACAATTGCTCACCACCAACTGACTGATGCCCAACCAGTCCTCGAGCAGAAGACCCCCCTGCCAATCTCCACCCAGCTTTATATTGCTGAGCATGATGTCATATGGTATGGAATATCTCTTTAGTCATTGGGGTCAACTGTCCCGACTGTGTCCCTTCCCAAATTTTTGTGCACCTCCAGCCTACTCACTGGTGGGGTTGTGTGAGAAGCAGAAAAGGCCTTGGCTCTGTGTAAGCACTGCTCAGCAATAACAAAAACATCCCTGTATTATCAACACTGTTTTCAGCACAAATCCAAAACATAGCCCCATACCAGCTACTGTGAAGAAAATTAACTCTATCCCAGCCAAAACCAGCACAAGTGCTAACTTTGAGAAATTTCACTTACAGGTAGAAGAGAATATTTCTCAAAACTCTGAGTTTAGTGACTTTTAAGTGAAGTGTTAAATAGTGTTAACTTTGGAATCCCAGAAATGATTTAATATTTTTTCTATTTTAATCTTTACAGATCTTGAGACTATTTTTATTGAATTCAGTATGGAAACTTGATGTTTCAAAATGGCCAGAAAATTCCTAATAGAAAAAAAGCACAGTGGTTTATACTTTTTTCCCCTTAAGCTTATCCCTTGCCTTATTGCAAGCATCTTGGAAAGCATATGAAAAGGTGTTAATAATAAGCCTAAGCTCTAACAAACTGTCATTTAAAAGCTGTTGCCAAAGGTAATAGAGCTATGGGGATAAAAAAAAAGCATAATAGTGCTGTCAGGAGTCTGAAATTTCTTGTTAGAAAACAGTGGTTTAAGTTATAGAAGGGCACAGAGTATCCCATCTGCCTTTCCCGATAGACTTTCCAAGCCAGGTGTTTTGTTAGTCCAGCTCTAACCCCAAAAACTTCTCAATAGAAGTTTCTAAATTGCTGCATAAATATTCTGCTAGCATTCTCCTGACTGGCTTATGGGATTTATGCTAGCACTGGAGGCAATAATTACCTTTGTGTTCAGGATAAAGGTTTTCATTTTCTTTAGTAGTAGGTTAATCTTTGTTCCTTTCTCTACTAATCAAATACCTCAATGTTCGTTTCTGCTGTTTTATAAGTGTCTTAAGATCTTATGACTCCAGTAGTCAGAAAACAAGAAATTTTTGAAAAACCTGTCAGCAAAATGCTTTTCAGTACAATTTTAGGAGTATGTGCCAGAATTAGGTGCCGTTTTTATACTCTTAGTCATTCCATAGCTATTCAAGGTAAAAGAGATGTTCTGAATCATCATGCAAGAGAATTCCCATTAGATGAACTTAAGGTTTTAATTAGGTTTTATACATTTCATTGTTTGTTACTGTAGTCATGCCTCACCGATCACCATAGTCCTTAAGGAAACCAGTTGTACTCACAACTCTTATGAATTATTAAAAAATCATGCTTTTCATTCACGGAAACAAGTTTCCACAGTGCACAGATAACATTGATACAATAACATGCATTAAATATCAGTACTGACATTGTATTAGTAGACAATTGCATAAGAAAACACTAAAAGCACATCTTTAAAGCTGCAGAGGTTAAGCACTTGAAATGCAGAGAAAAGAAGAAAGCATCTTGCCAATGCTGCCCTAATTTCTTTCTTTCTGTTCTGCAGGTTGAAATTAAGGCTCTGAGAGTGTAGTGTCCAAGGCATAAACTAGTTTTGAATGACCATATTCAGACCCATAAGATTTTGATCTTTCAGTACATCTGAAACATCATATAGCATTTGAGGTGCAGCTGCTGGTGCAGCTGAGGTTAACATGCTAGCAAATGGTATCAGAGGCCTGTGAGAAAAAGCATGTACAAGAGTCAGTGTAATGTTTCTGCAGTTATCTAGTGACATATTCAGATCACAGATGAAGTCTGAGGTAATTGCAGAGATTGAATTCTTCAGTGGTATTATACATGAGACTCTTCTCCAAGTTGCTGCAATCGCATACCATTAGCTTATCAAGAAAGTATGTGCTTTCTACCTCCTCAACAGATGAAGTGAGGGTTCTGTAGATGATTTCTTTGGTATGACTGCTACTTGTTCCAGAACTACTCCTTCCACTATGCTGCAAAAGCAAAGGTCTGGCACAGAGAATGGATACAAACCTGTGACAGAAGATAAAATATTGAATCTTACCCTGATGCAGAATGGTACACTTTTGGTACTCTCCCCTGGAACATGAGCTCTGTTTGCACTGGTGCTTGTACGATCAGTAATGTATCGTGAAGATCTGATCACTGTTGTATCGGGGGATAGTATATAGACCTAGTCATTACAGGGAGCTTCAGGAACGACTTCAGCTAAATTGGTTGGAGAGTGGTTTAGTTGTTAAGTAGTCACAGAAATATTTGTGTTTCTGTTAAGCTTGTATGAACCGTGAATTTCTGCAGTTTATATATTGGCCAAATCAGGGTGTTTTTTTGTGGGGGTGATGGAAGATGTGTCCCAGATAGTTTAACTACCCCTATTAAATTTCAAATCATTGGTCAATGAACTCAAGCTTTCCAAAGAGAGGGTTGCCAGCATATTTTGACCTTGTATAATCTATTTTTCTGTAGCTTTGTTTTAAGAAAGCTGTGCAGCTTTAGTAAGAAACCTCACAGTTCTAGGCAGGTGGTACTAGAGGTGGCAGAAATGTTCATGACAAAGCTGTGTTCAGTGTTTAATTTTAGCAAAGTTGCAGGATTTTGAAAATATGTTGCTGGGAAATACTAGGTAATCTTGATAGATAGTAATTTAAGCTTCCATATAATGCCCAAATATTTGTGGAAATTCTTCTCTGGAAAGAATGTGAAGAAACAACTTCTTGGAAGTGGGGTTTTCTTTGGTTTTTTTCGTTTGTTTGCTTGTTTTTTTTAAACTTCTGTAATTTTAAAGGTTGTGATGATTGCACAAGGTAAAGCAGGGCTCATTTTGCTTGTTTTGCTGTCAGTAGCACAAACACAAGGGTAAAACAGTGTAACCAACCCCACTGCCCCAATCCCTGCCTGCAGAAAAATAAAATTAAAAAATGTGTGTTATGAAAATGAGTTCTCATTTGTACCTGTTCCTTAGTTACTACACAGCCTGCCTCCTAACTGTGAAAAGTCTTTCTGGTACCATTCATAATAACTAAAGTGGTAACAAGAAATCCTATGAATGTTTAGAAATCCTAATGGTGGTGATTCTGGTTGTTTTCTTACTTTTTTTTTGTTTACCCTGTAGCTAAAATGTTTGTTCCCATAACAAAAGCTGTTTTGTGAGCAAGGAATTATTTTTGTTTTAAATGATGCAAACAACTCCGCACACCATGACTGAAGAGATTTTGTTTTCCTGGAAGGGATAGACAGACTTTTTTAGTAACTTTTTCCTAGTGTTGTTAGCAAATAAGGTTCAAGTACATGTTTTTAGGCAAAGAATTTTCATCAGGGCTTTGTCTTACACTAGAGATTGTTCTGTGGTACTCCTTGTAAAATGTGGAGGGAGGCATTCTAAGTGAAGGCACAGGGCTTAACCACTGGCTTCATTGTGGATAAATTAGTACTGAGCACTTTCTAAAATCATTGCTTTGTGAGGAGTGATTTGTAATGACTGAAATACCTTGTTGATTATCTGAGTGAAATTTTATTCTATCATATGATTACCCGTCCTAGTTTTGCAAACTGTTTTACAGTATAAGAAAACCTGCTTATGGTTTATTTTTCAGGTCATAAAAGATAAGGTTTGGGAAGGTATCCTTACGCTTCATCTAGTTGGAGACTATGTCAAAGATTGACTTGGAGAGCAATTGTAAAATTAAAGAGGATAATTGAAAGAATCATATAAAACAATGTCAGTAAGTTAATGGGAACTGCTAAGAATGGAAAGGAGAAGGAATTTTGCTGAACTGTAAAGGATGAGAGTAACAGAAAACCCAAAGAACCTGTGGCTATTAGTGTGGGTTTAGAGGTGACAAGTTCAACAGTAAATTGAACAAAGATGATGTAAGCAAGTATATGTAGTGATATGTTTAGCACAGTATACAGAGATCTTTGAAACGTTGGAACTGATTAAATTTTTTTATACTGACTCTGTATTCAAATGCATACCACTGTTAGTAAATACACTGCGTCTTTTGTAGACGGTGGACATTCACAAAGAGAAAGTTGCTAGAAGAGAAATTGGTATCTTGACTACAAACAAAAACACCTCAAGAACTCACAAAATCATTGCACCAGCTAACTTGGAGCGACCAGTTCGCTACATCAGGAAACCTATTGATTATACAATTCTAGATGATATTGGACATGGAGTGAAGGTAGGTGATATTGTTAAAACAGCCAAACTGCAAATACATTGTCTTTGTATATTTTCAAAATAACCTGATGCTTTTCATGGTAATATACCAGTTTCTCCTTGCCTGGCCAGTGTGTTTATAAACATAAGAGGAGTCATGTCCAATTTGCAGTTGCCCCTTCCTGTTCCCTTGCCCCAGTGTTTCTAAACCTTGCAAACCCACTGAATCTTATTTCCGAGGATATTTGGGACTATGGGTCTCATCTTTTAAAATGCTTCTGAATACCTACTTGTGTGATGATGCTGTTATTGTTGGAATCAGTTGCCAGGGAAATAACCTGTGGACTGAAAGGCTAATCACCATCACTTTTCTGTCTGAATTAGCACCACAAAGTATGATCCAGCTGTAGTTGCCACTGGTTTACTTTGAAGCTCACCTGAAGAAAGGGTTTGCATAAGAAGTAATATGTGCTCCCTTTTCTTCTTTCTGTCAGAGACAGTTATACCCATATCCTGTGATGTGCTTTGTTGAAGTGAGCTCTCTACAACTTTTGTGCCATATGGGGTTTCAGAATGGGAATGTTGCTGCCAGGTTTGAAGCCAGCTGGTTCTCCCTTTTAAGAGTAGGAAAAAAGGAGGAATTTCAGGGCAAAGATCAGACTGAGACACAACTGGTGGCTGTTGTATACAAATGTTAGATCAGTGTACACAACAGCAGTAATATCATGTGTGAGATTAAATGTGCATTTTTTAAAAGCACATCCTGAATGTAAACAGTCTCAGCAGGTGTGAGCTCATTGTTAACTTATGCTGCCAGGAAAACAAATATGGACATGAGAACACTGACAGTGTTAAAGTTCCAGGAGAAGAAAGGTAAATAACACAAAGCAGTGTCTTTTTTACATGACAAACTAACAAATTTGTAAACCTACTAAATAGCAGTAAGGTAAGATGCTTCTTCCAGTCAAAGTACACCAGAATTTCTTTTGCTTGACACCTAAGTGCATTAGGTTATCTGTGTTGTTCAATTTGAACTGTCTATCTGGATAGTTGTTTAAATGGCAATAGGTTGTTTAACCAAACTCTTAAAATTCAAATTTTGAACAGTGCTATTAAAATATCTTTCCCAAGCAATTTTACTTAGCGTTAACAGAAAGTCTTTCTTCCCCCATTTCTTACCAAAAGAGTCAACCTCAGTTTGTAAACCAGATTTAAAAAAGACAAGTGACTCTCTAAGCTTGATTTGGAAAACCAAACCAAAGGAAAAAAACCAAACCAGCATTAATAGCTACAGTTTTGACCAGGAAATTATTATCAGTCTTGCGTTAAAATCTACTGCCAATTATAAATTTTGAATTTATGCAGGTCAGCAGAACTCCTTCTGGATATGGATGGAGCATATTAACCTGTAGGATTACTGTTGCTAATATTTTAATGATTGCTTTCGTTTTAGTGAGATTATTTTAGAACTCATTAAAGAATAGTTTTTAATTGTTCCGCAGCACAATAAGCTTTAGTTTTAGCACGGCTCTAAACCATTATAATTGGTATCCCACTTACCTCAATGTAGCAGAAACATACTCGCTGTGATGCAATGAATTACGTTCTTCTGAAAGAACATAGTTCATCAAATGGATGATGACTCAAATGTGTATTTGCATCCATTTGTTATACTTGTGATATGCTTGAAACATCTTACCAATTATATTTACAATGCACTATATTTATCTAGAAAATGAAAAAGTATTGTGTGCTTGTGAAACAGTAAGCAGAGAACTTGACAGCATGCTGTCCTTAACATTAAGATCCATAGATCTGTTCCGATCAGGTTAATTTTGTGTTCAGCACATAAGAAAGAACCACTCTCTTGCTTATGGGGAGAAAGTGGCCAGTTGTGCTTATGAATCTGTTGGTTTTGTTCTGCTTGAGTAACTACAGATTAGTTTACTAGATTTGTGGCTGGAGAACAAAGAGAAAAAAAGAAAATGGGTAGGAGCTTTAAATTTTCCTATTTATAGCTCCTTATTGCTTGAGCTGTGGCTTTTTTTCCTTCAAATGAGTATTCAGAAGGCGTTATTGGATAAATACCACTAAAGTTCCAGTTAGCATCAGGGTGCCTCAGTCTGCATTCTTTGTCCTTTTTCTGCTAGAGAGTACTTGGACCAGAATTATGCATTGTCAGGACAATCAAAGAGCTAATGCAGCAAGCATTCATTGCAACCCCTGAGGAAGATGGCAAACTGGACAGAGAATAATACAGGAAAAAAAAGGATTTCTTAGCCAAGAAATCCAGTGTGCCATGTTAAGAGTAGTATAGGCACTTAAGCACCTGTTCCTTCCATTCAGAAATTCAAAGCATCAGTGGATACCATCTTCAGGAAAAAGTGCTCTGCAAAATGGTTTCTTAATAGGTGAGAGAGAATTTAAGTGCCACTGTATCTGTCCAACAGTCCTCCCTCATCTTCCCTCCCTGAGGCTACAATGCTGCAGAAGTCTAAAGAACCTTTTGCCTGAAAGAGAATTGCTTTCAATTTTTTCAAATGTTTCCTGACTTACAAAGTCTTCCTATCTGTTCTTCCCTCTGAAGAGTACTTTAGTCAAGGGGGGTGGGGGAGTTTGATCCATTCGAAGTGGTGTGTATTAAGGCACTGTAATTATCAGGCAGTGCTGCTGAGGAAATGGTCTCAGCTCATGGACCCTCCACTGTAACTGGCCACTCTGGCCAGTACAGGGGGACTTGGTTTTCCAGTGTAGCTGTGTGAAGCAGAGACCATTTTGGTTAATAGATCCAGGGAACTTTAAACTCAGACAGGAGATTTTCTAGTAAATCAGATTATGTTTCCTTTTTAATACATTAGGGTCCATTTCTGATTGAAATGGATGAAACAGGGTAGTCACTCTGGATGCTCCACTGCTGAGATTCTGCAAATTTAATCTTTGGTGTTGCTAAAAGTGTGAGAAATGTAATGATACATTTAGATTAGCTGAACTTAAAACAGATCAGATGATACTGAAATGGAAGGACTAGTATTTAAAAAAAAATATTATGGGGAAAGAAGATACATGGTATCATGCCAGTAAGATGTAGGACTTGATATCAAAAAGCTAGTACTTAGGCTTTAAAATAAGATTTTATTCTTGGTTAATGTCTTAATATATAGTTTAGAAAATACTGATATGTGGTGCAGTATTCATATAGAGTGCTGTATCATAGAATGGTTTGGGTTGGAAGGGACCTTAAAGATCATCTAGTTCCAACCCCCCTGCTGTGGGCAGGGACACCCTCCACTAGACCACATTGCCCAAAGCCTCATCCAACCTGGCCTTCAACACTTCCAGGGATGGGGCATCCACAACCTCTTTGGGCAACCTGTTCCAGTGCCTCACCACTCTCACAGTAAAGAATTTCTTTCTAACGTCTAATCTAAATTGACCCTCCTTCAGCTTAAACCCATTACCCCTTGTCCTGTCACTACACTCCCTGATAAACAGTCCCTCACCATCTTTCCTGTAGGCCCCTTCAGGTACTGGTAAGCTGCAATTAGATCTCCCCAGAGCCGTCTTTTCTCCAGGCTGAACAACCCCAACTCTCTCAGCCTGTCCTCATAGGAGAGGTGCTCCAGCCCTCTGATCAGCTTCATGGCCCTCCTCTGGACTCGCTCCAGCAGCTCCATGTCTCTCCTGTACTGGGGCCCCCAGAGCTGGACGCAGTACTCCAGGTGGGGTCTCACAAGAGCGGAGTAGAGGGGCAGGATCACCTCCCTTGACCTGCTGATTTGCTCTTGATCTTTGTTCAAAAGGTATCTCATGGCATCAGGTTAAGAGTTGACTAACAACACTGTCTAGGAAAGAACATATATTCTAGAGGCTTCTGTTTCAGCTAGATGTAAATGTGCTAATGCATGTAACAATTTAAATGATCTCAAGGTATTGATAAGGCTATTCTTTGACAGCTCAAACTAATCTCTGAAGTTAATCCATCTAGACAGCATGATCCATTCTGAAAGAAGTTGACTTTTTGTTAGCACTATAAGAACTTGAATAAACAGTGTACAAGCATTTGAGCATTAATTTTAAGGTGTTAATCTAAAGGCTTTGTGGTCAACGTATATTAAAATTTTCAGCTTGAAAATCTCTTGTTCATGACACATTCTGCTTTAACCACTCTTTCTATGATCTACTGATACATTATTTTGTTAATGCTGAATGCTTAACTTTTTTCTTTCTTTTTCCTTTCTCTTCATATCCTGAAGTTCCAACTAACCTTTCAATGCTTTTTTTCCTTACCTCTTTTATTTGCTCCATTTATGCATTAAGTGGTTGCTTAGATTTAAGGTAAGAAACCCCAGGGCTGGATTTCCATTCTTATTCTTCTGAGACTATTACACACAGGGAGGTGATTAACATGAATATTACTGTTTAAAACAACACCCGCTCTCCCTCCTGTGTATCAGACCTTCTATTGAATGATTTCATTGCAGATAAACATTTTGTGATATAAATTGATGCATTTATGTAAGGAAGCTAACACAGTTCAGTTTAAAAGCTTTGTGGCAAAATATTGAATGCCTCAGCATATTTACCAGATCATTTACAAGGGAGGAATATTGTGCTAACATTGGGTAGAGAAAAAGATACAGTGAATAGATAGCAGCTGAATATGAGCCTCCCCCTGTGTAATATTCTTTTTATCCTATATACGGTGTAAGTTATGATTTGATTGGGATTAACATTTCAGTGTAAGATTGCTCAGATAATGGGCTCCAAAGGTGTGTAATAAATTCAAATCTGTATATTATTTTTTAAAGTTGCAGTATCCCTATTTTTTTTTTTTCAGAAACTGCTAGCACTATTTCACTACTGAGAGGTACTCGTGGAAATTTTCACAAGTTTGATAGTTGTGTAAACTGTTTAATAACCCTTAAACAACAAGCTAAGTGATTATGTAGTTGAATATTAAATGAATAGTGCATTAAAGAACTCAGACTGAAGCATGTCAAATTCTCAAGGATCTTAAAGAGGTTTAAATGTTAGTAGCCTTAGTGGCTGCAGAAGTAGCAATAAAAAGCAGCAAATCATTTAGACAAGTAGTTAAATGAAGTTACAGGAATCTGTGTTGGAGTTCATAGCACATTAATTGATAGGCTATAGTCTTTATTGAATATTGTGATATCCTCCTCCTCCTGAAGGGCAACCAGTTTGGGGAAAGAGGGAATGAAAGTTTTTTAGTAGCAGCCACCAGAGAACATAGAATACTGAGATGTAGTATATTAATTAAATGAAGTTCCAAGTTGATGTGAAATATTTTTCATGACTAAGTATTTTGCATGACTGGAAAAAGCTAAAAGAAAATCCTGCACATTCCTGAAAATAAGGCCTGTAAAACCAGGTATTACTGTAGATATCCCAATGATGTCCTTATGGAATTGGCCAGATGGTACTTTTAGTAAGGTATTTAAGTGTAGGTAGCACATCTGATCACAATGGAAAATGTTTAATAAATGAGAGATTTCTTGCATGTCATCTGAAATTTACTTTTACACACATGTGTGTGTGAGGTACAGTATTTCAAGTCATATAGTGTTTAAATGCTTTTTATTTGAGAATTGCAAAATAGAGCTCCTTCCTGGCTCTTTCTGTCTGTCCACACAAAATGGATATTTCTGTGCTGAATACGCCTTATTCTGGGCACAGTTCAAATTGGAGGATGGTTTTCTCAGTGATCTTAAAACAATTTGCAAACTCAGTTTTCATTCTTGCTCTCTGCAGTTGCAATTATAAACAAGTAATGACCGCCCTAAAAAAAAAAAGAAAATTACAAATTGTTTAATCATAGATTATATATGAACTGCCATATCTCTGCATCATCTGCAGTGGTGATAAGAGACTCTTCAGCTTTTCAGAGAAAATTATTTTTTTCTATTTATAGGTTTGGAATGAAAATAACTTTTCCTTTTGTTTTGTTGTTATAATGCCAGTTAAAATACTGCTTTATTTTTACTAAAGTAAACCTGATCAGAAATTTGATTTGGGAAATCACAATATGTCAATCAACTTCTCATTAGTAGAACATAAGAGTTTAAAAATAAAGAAAAGGCAAAAAGCAGCACAGCACCTCTCAGTGGACATAAGTTATTCTTTAAGTCTCTCTATAGTCACTGTGCATCAGCCTGAAAGGAGAAAGCTAAAAGGTGGCTACTAAGCCTAGATCCATGTGAATAATAATTTTATTTCACTTAGGAGAGACTGGATATGATATGTTTAGCGTGCACTTATTTTTCATGGCTGCAAAGAAACCTTAGTCTTAGCTAGCAGTTATAATATTAAACTGACTGACTGTAGCCGGGCTAACTGTGCTTGTGTCTGGGGAGCTTAAATTTAAATTTTAAGCAGATTTTGAAGAAAATTACAAGTCAAAGGAGTATCTGCAGCATCTCCTGTCAGCAAATCAATTGAAAATGACATTGTTTAAGCCTTTTTATATTTACCAAACTTCATTCTTCTATTACTTTACGTAGGTGTATGTGGTAAAAACAAGTAAACTCACTTGCTGAAGCTTCTACTTGTGGTTGTTTGCCAAGACAGGGTTGAAATTTAGACATTTCACTTCCATATAAACTGGTTAATCAACTAACAACATATGGATTAATTAGACATGCAGAGTAAGTATTCGAGTGGCTGAGCACAGCCTGAAAAGAAATTTACTTTGAGGTAGCAGATGATGGGCCAAAAATCTGTTCATCCTTTTGTAGCATTTACAAGATGAAGCAAGGCGTGGAAAAATAGTTTTCATTCAGCCTTAGGTTGTTTTTGCTGGAGTCAGGTATAAAATTGCTCAAGAAGGTTGGGCAGCTGCTTGAAGTTTCTGAATATAATCCATGGTACATCACTGATGGGACACTTTTTCTTATTAGATTTTGGTCAGAAAAATGATTCTTTTGACATCCTGAAAGTTCTAGAAAATCTGATGTGACTATAAAGCACCACTTAAAAATTTCTGGGCTGAGTCCAACTTTGGCTTTAGAAAGTGGCTCTTCCTGATATTTGATTGTGTGGAATATCTGGTATTCAGGATTTTTTGGGGGAAAAAACCCCCAACAAACCACACTTTGTTTTGGTAATTGAACTGACAATGAAATGTTCTTCAGAAGATAAAAAATGTGGATTGAAATCTTTGTTGCAGGTAAGTGCCTTACAGGCGTGTAAATACACAGTGCATTGGTGCAAATAGTTTTTGCATGTCTGATGACCAGCTCTTACATCTGAGCAACTGTGTGTTTTTGTACTTCTTGTTCTGTGATTTTTTTGCTCATGAAACATTCCCAAGAATTGACTTAAATGAACTGCAGGATTTCTCAGTTTTAACCAGTTTATTTCACTACAGATTTTTTGTACAGTGGAGTGGTAAAGCAGCTCAATCTGTTAAATGTTTATAAAAATTTAACTATGAAGGAAACTCAGTCATATGTAGGACCGTAAGAAGGCGATCTACTCACTGGGATCTATGAAAAACTAGTTGCCAAAAATAGAAATTGGACATATAATTCTTAATTATTCTCTAAGTGCTCTAGTCAGTCCTGTATCATATCTTGAAGTCAGATGTTACCTTTCTAAAACTGACACTGTAGCTCAATATAGAAAATATTGGATGAAATATTATTGTACCCTTTTTAAGCAGAATGGTCCATAGGCGGTCCATTTCTTTACAGTTCATTTTATGACTGTTACCATGGAGCTGGATCTCAGACCATCCTCCAGGATATCTTTGTTACTTACCAAGGATCTGCTTATTTTAAGTTGTTTATGCAGTTTCTTCTTCAGCAAAACTTGAAATTCCAGCTCCAGCGCTGGAAGTTACAGCTTACGTAGAAGACATTTTCTTCTGTAGTGTGGGTGCTTGCTAACTCACATATAAAAAACTTCTGCAAGGTATCTAATGAAAAAACAAACAAAAAAATGTTTATCCAAGATCTCCCTAGAATTATTTGGTGTTCCTCCATGTAATTTCAATTGGTAATATTTTCTACTTTTTTGCTTTTGTGGGAAGAGGCAAAAAAAGAATTGGAAAAATCCCTGCATTCTGCATAGACCCTGTGCACTACTTGTCTGTTCACAGGGTTGTTCTGCTTTTAGAACAGTCAGCTGTTTGGGGTTTTTTTCTGAGCTTTGTGCCCAAATCATTACTGCCTCTCTTAATTTTTTTCTTTTTTTAGCACAGTGGTTAGCTGTTTTGGCAGTTGTGAGCAAAGGCAGGGATACTCCTTTGTGTTTATGATTGCAGGCTCTGTTTTGCCACACAGTGTCCTAAAAGAATTTGCAAGCTCTTAACTACAAACCTACCACAGATCTGCGGGGTCCTACAGTCTGCAGTCAAATAAACTATCGACAGATGCATTCCTCTTCCGCCCTCTAATTAAACCGGTTACATCTGGATAGTTCCAGCTGTGTGGAGCTAGGGGAAGTGTTGTCAGGAAAAGTGCAACTTCTGGCAAATTCCAGCTTACTCCAGAAAATGTTTTTTTAAAACTTGACAGCAAATGCCAACGTGACCTTGAGTTTTAGTGATTGCTTCAGGTTTTAGAAGTTTGTAAGAGAGGTGTGTGCGTATGAGGATTTGTGTATGGAAACTATATTTACAACCATATGTGCAAAATGGAAAAGGCAATAAAGTTTTGCAAGAGAGGGGCATTAATAGCTTTACTCCCCCCCACCCTCCCAAAGTCATCAAAGAAGGGGACAGTTGGAAACATTACAATGTTTGTATCTCAACCAAGTTGCATCTTGTACAGTTGTAAATTTTCCTCCCTTCCTCCCTTCCTTCCTTTGTTTCCTTAAGGAAGTCTGTAACTTTTTTTTAGTGTCTTGCCTGATGTTATTTCCACAGATCTATCCATTTTGATCAGAACTGTTGGAATAATTTTACATTCTTCGTTTCTCTTCTGTGATTATTTGGCCATAAGTCAAAGGGGAAGTTACTCAGATAGGGTTTTTTAACTTACAGTAGCTGATCTTAAAGCCATCAGTCCTGTCAGATTTGAAGATAGCCCTGTAAACTTTAATTACTTGCTCTTCCAACGTTTTGATTTCAATGTTGAAAAGTCATTTCAAAGAGCCTGAAACTGAGCTTACTGTCAGTGCATTTCCCCATCTTTCAGTTTAGCCTTTCTTAAGGATGGCTTCTTTGTGTCTAAAGTTTCATGGCTGAAAAAGGATCACTTCTTCTTTGGCCAGATTTTCCAAAGCTTTCTTCCCATCCTATGTCAAGGATATGTTTATTCGCAGTGTTAATGGAAGTAACTAGTAGTCACTGGAGTTCTGCATTAGTCAGGCAAGTATTACTGACTACCGTGTGATGTCACTGCATCCTCCACCTCTACTGTCCTTTTCATGTAGCTCTAGTGCAGTGGAAGCCTAAAACTTCATTTTTGTTTGTGCAGTGGTTGCACACAAGTAATACAATTGTTTATGGTTAAAGATACGGAATTTTACATTAACTGTAAAGTGATAGCTAGTGGTTACATCATCTGGTCAGAAACAATACTGCAGCCAGTTGGAACACCTAAATGGTTTATTCAGGGGCACACAGATTGGTCTAAGTTTGCTGTCATCTAAAGACATCCAAAACCCCTGCTCCACTAGGTTTAATGGGCTGTTTGAAATATAGCAAGGGACAATGCAGGGAATGCTTAATTAAGGTGAGTTTTCTGTGTGTGTTTGTGGGGTTTTTTGGACAACTCAAATAGGTAGGTGGGTGAAACAGGCATCTTTAATGAAAGAGGAAATACAGGAAGTGCTGCAACTTTAAAAAAAAAATAACAGATTTTGTGCTGTTTCTTAATGTTCCGTGTATAGAATAAAATATACTTCATTTTACACTTTCCCTCTTCCCTTCAAGTAGTTGTAGTTCAGTGCTTACCTCATCCCTCACTTGAATTAACTTTAGATTTCTTGTTGCTTAGAGTTGGCTTAAAGGACTTTATAATGCTATGCAAATGAATTTTGTCTTAAATTGACATTACAAAGTACTCTTGCACAACTAATTTTTGAATGTGACAATAAAACCCCTTCCAATACTTAGTTTTCTTTTCCTCCCAGCAGATTGAAAATGGGATAGCACTGGGATTATTTAAAGCCAGGGTATCAAGTTCCAGTGGATTAGAATACCAAATATATTACTCTTTACACTGTTCTCAATATTTATCAATTCACAAATCTAAGCATTGACAGGGTTTTAAGTGAGTTTAGTCAAATTTTAAAGAGTAATTTGCCTTTAATGATGTTTGCAATTACTCTTAATGCCTTTTTTAGATGGGAGGTAGGGGCAGTAGGCAAGACTTGAGTTTTGGAAATAAGAAACAGTGTGAAACAGCATGACAGGAACAACAGAAGAAGGGACGTAAGCATACTTATTTAGGTTTGATGAATAGCTCTGTGTCTAAGCAATAGTTTGAGCATTCATTCATCAAAGCTGTTTAGCAGAGACTTGTAAGAAGACCATGTACTGATTCCAGTAAGGATGAATGCTTTAAGAGAGTTATGCTTGGCTCACAGTATACAGATAAGCAAAATGCTTACATTGGTAACAATTGTTTATGATTCCTAGATTGATCAATCAGTCAGCAATGCAGATGAGGTTTTTTAAAGAAGAGTCAATTCTTCATATAAAAGTTACCTCATTAGTATTTTAACCTGAAAGAGGGGCAGGGGACAACTACAATTACATCACATCACATCACTGCTAAATATTTTTCTCCCCTTTATTTATGAATTCTTAGAGATCAAATTGCTACAGATTTGGTGTGTGTGGGGAAAAAAGGTCTTTGTATTTTTTCCATATAGCTTTCTGTCTCTGATTTCATATACATAAATAATATTTACAATTAATATTATCTTAAATTGTTTGATATTGTACTGTGAAAACTTTAAAACATTAATGGATCATATTTGGAGATTACTTTGACTTCTCCATATTTGTATGAATTACATAAAATTGTGGCCTATTAGATAAACTGTAGTGTTTTTTAAAGAGCATTCAAAAATATTTTTTTCAAATTTATCATTCAGTAGTGCAGCCTGAAATACCTGCCTTTATCTCAAAAGATGACTGGGAGTTTTAGCCAAGTTAGATGCAGTGTCTGTATTGTCAGTGATATAATGTTTATGTGATAGCCTAAAGGCAAATTTACTTTTTGCATATACAATTTTAAAAAACCCTATGTAATAAAGAGTCCTTTGAGCACAACTCTTGACTTCTAGCAGAGTGGAAATTGCATATAAAATGCATGGCCTCTCAATTTTTTTGTTTGTTTTAACCTTCCCCTACTTAGAGTTAATCGCTAAAGGCATCTCAGTGACTCTCCCCATAGAAGCCGAGCTTAGTGAAGGCCGTTTTTCTCCCCATTCTTTCATGCAGGTCAGCACACAGAATATGAAGATGGGTGGGCTGCCTCGTACTACACCACCCACCCAGAAGCCTCCAAGTCCACCAATGTCAGGAAAAGGAACTATTGGGTAAGTGCAGTTACCGAACATGTAAACGGCTTTGGTGAACAGAAGGGAATATTCTTTCTTTTTCTGTTGTGTGTGGGGTTTTGGTTTTGTTTTGTGTTTGTTTTAACCATTCACGAAGGTCAAGAGGTGTTATATCGGTATTCTTTTATATGGATCGTGTCTTAGCACGTTTCTGTCAGAAGACAGTGGGCATCATCAGCCTTTCCCAACAGGAACCTTTTTATCATTGCAGAACACTTACAACTACATGTTTTAGAGTAAAAAGTCATTAGCTGTGTGGCTTTGACAGGCGATGCTAAACAACTAGAAAATTAGTATGTGGCACTGTTCATTAATTATGTGTGATAAAGGTACTTTCCTGTTAAGTCTGTGAACTCGACTTTGACCTTAGGAAAATGTGTTGTAGCTGGGATGAATGCTCTTTGTTGGTATGTGATTATGTATATACATACAGACTGTGGTCCTTTATTTTAAAACAAGATATGGATTGCTTTTAAAACAAGAATGAGATGTGCAACACAGAGTTTATTAATAGGAAGATTGAAGTACATAAAGAACATCATGAATTGTTTTTTCTCATCCTATGAAGTAGATACTGCAAACTGATAGAAAAACATTTTTTTAGCTCTCATTACTGATTAGTATGTAGCTATCTTTTAAAGAATGAAAAATCTTTGGTTTTATCTGTATTACCTTCATTTGCTTCTGAAATACACTTGTACTTGTGTAGGCGTCACTCTCCCTATCGTACGTTGGAGCCAGTACGTCCTCCGGTGGTACCAAATGACTACGTGCCTAGCCCAACCCGCAATATGGCTCCCTCACAACAGAGCCCTGTTAGAACAGCTTCTGTGAATCAGAGGAATCGCACATACAGGTATTCAGTGTAGTCCTGTACAAAATGTGGTTAGTATTGTATAAGCATATGGACAAAAAATGCTACGATAAATATCAAATCCATCTGCACCTCTACAGTGGAGCTTGCTAATTCATGATATGGACTGGGAACGTCATTTGACACGACAAGAATGCACTCTAATAAAACCAGAATAGTGAATCGTTAAGATTGTTCATTTAATACCTTAGTCACCTTAATTTTAGTGCTATCAGTTACAGTACTTAATGAATTACTAAAATTGTGAAGTCTTTCCAGTGGGTAGATCGTGCTATTATTTTATGAAATACTTACAAAACCGGGAAAAGACTTTGTAGACAACTTGCTTTATACATGTTGAAGGACTGCATAGTATGCTTATAGTTCACATTTTTGTTTGAACTGTCTTTGATGTT
Source organism: Grus americana (assembly GCF_028858705.1). Taxonomy (NCBI): domain Eukaryota; kingdom Metazoa; phylum Chordata; class Aves; order Gruiformes; family Gruidae; genus Grus; species Grus americana. The sequence goes on from NC_072857.1 coordinate 27,965,812, forward strand.
TATAGGTTGAGTAGCTGAAAAAGAGCATTGTACTTTGAGGATGCTGGTAACTTCAAACACAGAGTAAAGCTGAACTGTATCACCAAAGGTTCTGCAGAAGGCTAGCTTTTTCTCTAGGATAGTAATAGTTTCATGATGTGACAGATGTAAATACTTCCCTTGCCATCTTTACTTTTTAAACATTGTAAGTACTTGAGCATGGCTAAACAGATGGACTTAAAATATAAGAAAATCTGACTTTACTATATTACAGTCTCCAGATTTCAGTAGTCTCATGAAAGCATAGAAATCAGAGTCTAAACAATATACATGTTTTATAAGTTATATGAAAAAGGTTTGTATTTGCTCAGTAGGTGTGTAACAATATTGAAATGACATGCTTTGGAACAAGGTTCTGAAAATGTTTCTTTTTTGGGCAAGTTCACTAACTGAAAAACCTGTTCTGTTGCAGTCAAAGTGAAGAGTTTTAGGAAGACAAAGCTTCATGTAGATTTATATCATCCTTGTTTCTCTTTTCTTGTTCCCTGTTACTTCCCTGAATTAGTAGGGTGCTCTGTGAGGGATGTTATGTTTCAGCATGCACAGCAGCATATTCATACCCTGGGTTATTCTGGTTTCTTACAGCAGCAGTGGGAGTAGTGGAGGAAGCCATCCAAGTAGTCGGAGCAGCAGTCGAGAGAACAGTGGAAGTGGAAGTGTGGGTGTTCCTATTGCTGTTCCCACACCATCTCCTCCCAGTGTCTATCCAGGTAAATGGAAACGTGCTGTTCCTCTTTCTGACTCGGCATTAACCTTTAGCATTTGCAAGTCTTCTAAGCCCCAGCAGAAGTCTTGAAGTTCATTACCTAGAAACGTACAAGCCTTGAAAATTGCTTGCTATTGATAGTATGAGTTTGAATGAAGTAGTATCTTTTCTGGTAGTGTCTGATGTGCTCTAATGCTTGTTTTATATATCAATTTGTTTATCAGAATATTTTGCCTGGCTGCCTGCATGTGACTAGGTAGGACACAACACCTTTTTCAGTGGGCTGGGGGAAACTTCTCCCTTGTCCTTTTAAGCAAATTAGTGTTTTTTCATTGGCTGTTCATGCAGATACATTGAAGTGTGGTTTTAGAAAATTAGAGGACATGAGAGGCAGGCACAGAGTAATATTTACTGCATTAATGCAAGCCTAACTGAGTTGTCACAGGCAGACACTTGTTCAGTGTAATTGCCCCAGTCTTTCCAGAAATAGGAAGTGATATTAGTAGCCCTTTTTCCTTTGCTTAACCTTTTCAGTAAAGAAGAGTCCACAGTGTTAGCTTGCAGTGTGATCTGAAATACATGATGCTTCTGAACCAAAGAACTGGAAATTTTTGGCTTCCCTCTTCTCTCTATTTTTTAATTCGTACAAAAGCTAAAGGCAGCCATGTTACAGATTGAAATAACAAAGTGTAAAGACATCTTTCAAAAGTAATGGCTTTCAGTGAAAAGTTCTGGGTTGTTCCCTTCGGACCTGGAAAGAAGTGGATTTGCTTGACCCTCATTTATTATCTACATAGGAATGAACCTTTCTTTAACAGCTCCATTTTTCTCTCATCTCCTCGTGCATTCTAAAATACTATGCATCTAATAAATAGCTAACTCTGAATAGTCAAAGGCTTTCTCTAATCCTTGCTAACATATCTCCTTATTAACTCCACCTCTTCCTCCTCTCTTCACTTAGCCCCTGCTGGCTCAGCTGGCACTTCTCCCCTTCCTGCTACCTCTGCTCCTGCCCCCACTCCTCCTGCTCCTGCCCCTTCCTCTGCTGCCCCAGATGCTGCTGCTGCTGCTGCAGGAGCTCAGCCCCTTGCTGATGGCTTCACCTCTCCAACTCCCCCTGCTGTTTCTTCCACACCCTCTACAGGTGAGTGTCTGCTCCAGCTGGTGGGCAGATGAACCCAGATGTGATCATGATGCAAGGCTTTTCAAAGCTACCAGAGGCAGTGATTTTTATTTTTTTTTAAATATAACTAGAAAATATTTACTAATACCCAACTGTAAGGTAATGGTTATAATAGACAATTCAAGGTGTGCTAGTTTTATAAACAGCAATCATGTAATTTTATAATTTTATTATTTTTACATTATTATTTATTACGTTATCATTTTATTGCCATTTTGGGTACTGAGAATCTCATAGAATAATTATGTTTGGGGGTACCAGCAATGTTAGTTCTGGGTCTGATTATTCTCTTTCAGTAATGGAATAAAAAAAAAGTGCATCTAGCGAAGTATAATTTATATGACTTGTCTCTTCAATGCTTTCAAATGACAAGTCTCCTTTTAATGAACTGATAAAAAGGGCAATATTTTCAGTTCAATGTCAGGTAAAATACAAGGGTTTTTTAATGCAGAATAGTGCTAAAGCATTTTGTTTTAATAGATGGTACTTATGGTGTATATTGCAACTTGCTTTTTTTAATGCTTATGAAATTACCCTACATTTTTCATTTTCTCATATGCTGAAGTTGCAGCATATAGTACTTACTAACCATAACACTGTTCTGTATCAGCTTTTGATGAAGAGTTACACCTGTATTGTAAAGATCTCCTTTAGACAACCAAATTCATATATAGTTACGTACATGCTTTGTTACTTCACATTATAGGCTGATCACAATGGTATGAATGGTTTGTGTGTTCATAGTGTTCATTTGTGTGTCTCTCTCAGTACGAATTTCACCAGGTGCTGGAAGCATTCTTGAAATTGTATTTAATTTAAGGTGCAGTGGCTCATATAAAACTAGAAAATACTTACGGTAGTATCCATGACTATGACTAGAAGCTTCCGAACTGTGAAGAATTTCGGTATCAGAAGATGATCCTGATGTCTAAACATCTTGCATGTTTAGAAGATGAGCTGTGTAATATGGGTCCTCAATCAGTTTGCCATTTTTGATGTGCTGTCAGTATCTCAGTTATTAAGCCATATTGTTTCTGTATTTTTGACAAGTCAAAATCAAGCAGCGATTAATATTTTAATGGCTATAAATTCACATTCACAATTCCATAAGAGAAATTTCAGGTTACTTACTGGTTTTAAGATCTTCTGTTTCCCTGTGCTATTAGTGAGGTTGCTTGCATGGCTTCTCTGAAATAAAGTATTTGAAGAGACTGGATACTTTACCATTTATGAGGTTGCAGGTTTTGGTCCTTAAGGATCTCTTACCCCTGTTTCTTCTCTCCCCCCTTCTCTTCAATCACTGCCAATTTCTACCAGTGCATTAAGTAACAGGGAGACAGGCACACTGGAAAGACGTGTTAGGAAAAATGTGAAGAAGCCTCTATGGATGGATGCTTCTTAACTGTTGTTCTTCCTCACCTGTAAAAAGTGCATATTTTGAGATGTACATACCTGTACAAAGCAGGAGGAATGTGAATCTCTACTTCATGCATTTGCTCTTAGAAGCAACTAACAGAGCAAGCAACCTGCATTTTATTTACTGACCTAGTGTGAAGTTTCACAAAGCAATCAAAACACAGTGGATAACAATGCAGGCTTTTAAAAAATTGCATGTTCATTTGTTCTGTTTTGCTTTTTGCTTCCCTACACGCATGTCTCCTCAACCGCTGTGACCATCCCTTCTTCCCTTGTTTTCTTGCAAACTCTGAAATTTACTTCTAGCACAAATGATGGAGGCAGAATAGTTAGGGAGGGTAATAACCCATATGGGTATAATAAATCCAGTTTACTGTTACATACAGTATATAAGCCAGAGAATTTTCTGTGAACACAGAAGATAGCTTAATGGTCTTGCTTCGTTTATTGCTTGCTTAGATTCAGGATCGATTACTTTGATACAGGAAGTGATTAAAATGGAGAGCAAGTTTTTACGGAGTCATTTCAGTTGACAGCTGCCTGAAAGAGGGTCTTTGAGTATGATTTCATTTATTCCATCCTTCAAGCAGTTTCTAAGATTCTCTTCTCCCCAGATGATTCTCTGCATATTTCTTGAACAGCACTAAGATAGTATTGTGTTTTTCAGTTGTAGAAGGTAACAGCTTTGAATCTTGGAAATGGCATACAGTTAGTTTGTACATGTATGTTGCTTAATGGCTGGACTCTGAGGTGCTACTTTTTTGCAGCTTTACAGATAGCTAAATTTGCAAGAAGTTATAATAATACCTGATATAAAAAGGATAACTGGGAATTATTTTCTTTCATTTTGAAACTTTGTAGCTTAGACACCTTTGTATTTTCATACTGGCTTTTGTGAGCAGTGCTGAGTACAGGCAGTTGCGAGAGTTGGTTTTGGTTTTGCTCTTGAGACATCCAGTGTCCTGCCAGCCTGGCAGCTGAACTGGCTGACTGCTTCTAGGCTGCACACTTTGGTTTTTAAAAAAAAAACAAAATCTTTTCCAAGCCTTTGAATCTTTGAATGCAGATATAAAAAAGGCAGGCATTGTTCTTCTCTTTGCTAAGACATTTCTCTCTCTCACCTAGGTCACCCAGTTCAGTTCTACAGCATGAACAGGCCTGCATCTCGACACACACCCCCAACAATAGGGGGATCTTTGCCATATCGGCGTCCTCCTTCGATCACGTCACAGACAAGCCTTCAGAACCAGATGAACGGAGGACCCTTTTATAACCAGAACCCAGGTAAGAAAGTTTTTCTGCTCTGTTGAATTCAGCACAGTGGTGAATGGAGTGGCCTTCAGATCTCTCAAATCTTATGTTCTGTCTCCGTTGCAGATCTTGCAGTTAGTCTCGGTATGTTGCTGGTAGCCATGTCAAAGTTGTAGTCCAAGTACAGAGCATTCAGCTTCCATTATGGCAAGCAGCTTAAAACAATGCTGGCTTTGTTGCCAGATAAATTACTTTTGATCTCCAATCCTTGTTAGACATGCTTTAGTCCTTTGCTACACCATGTGCATGTATCTGCTTTGGTGTAGGATGGGTATTTGATTTTGCACCAGAACACTGATTTTTCATTAATCAGTCTTTATCTTGTATTCTTCTTCCCTCTGATTAACGGACAGTTCAAGAAATTGGACTTGTTATAGAAGGGGTAAGCATTAGACACCTTGGAGACATCAGTGGTGTTTGGTATGGGATGCAAGGGAGCTGTGTCATCTGCCAAGTCCACAGGTGATGTTATTTTAATGGGCGACCTGTCTTAAAAGGCAGGATGGGATATTAACAAGGAGTGGCGTGTCCTGTGTGTCAGGCAGAACGCAGTAGTTTTTTATCTAAGGAGTCCTTTTCCCTGTGCTTCTGATGCAATGTGAGGGTTTTGATACCAGAGAAGGGGAGACTTTCTTTTTTGACAAGGCTACAGAAAGATGCGGGGGGACATACTAAAGGTTCCTTGTTAGGAAGTGCCCTATTAGCAGCAAGATGGAATGTTGACTTGCAAGCACTACAGTGCGTTTGTGTTTTGTGGCGGTGGTGGGTTTTGGTGCTTCTTTTTAAATTGAGCTCTGAACTTGGAATTAGGTCAAATGCTGCAATCTACATTTAAGGTATATAATCAGGTTCAAATATAACTGCTTGTGAGCTATTCTGCAAAGAGATGTGTCTGCTTAACTTGAGAAGGAAATGGATGGCCCTTCTCAAGGGAGATAGAAGAGGTTATCTGACTAAATTGCAGCCCAGTTGCCTGAAATATGTGGTATTTGTTAGGCACATTGTGTGCATATTGAAGGCTGAAAGACAATAGGCAAGAAGGAAAGGGTAATGGCAACGAAAGAAACCTGTCAGGATTACCTTTCCAGTAAAGAAGATTTTCAGTATATCCAGAGAGTTTCTGACAACTGCTCTGCATTTCTGCTTTAGCAAAGGAATAGTGCTCTGCAAGCTACCATTGCGTTGTTGATAGGTAATCATAGAAGATGCCAAATAGACTTTAAATAAGTTACATAACCAGTCTGCATACCCAGAAATAAGATAATGATTATGGTGATTAGTCACTTGAGCTGTAAATCACAAAATACTTCAATTATACTGGCATACTTGATACAACATAAATAAGCAGTTGTAGTAAGAGACTTTTTTATATACCTAGCAGAATACACAATTTCTTAGCTTTGCAGTTATACTGAACCAAGTTTTTTTGGCCTGCACCTTGAAAGGAGAGGATGCTCAAGCATGCATAATTGATGAAGACTTTAAGAACAGAGGGACTGCTGTGTCTGTAAGGGGCAGGGTTAGTAAGTGACAGGACGGGGGCCACAATTGCTTCTCAGCATTCCTGAATAGAGGGAGAAAATGCAAACTTAAGAGATGAAAAAGAGACCTTACAACAGGCAGAGGAGTGTGCCAGCTATGGCTTATTCTTCTTTGCAGGCTGTTTGGCAATAAAGCAGTACTGTTTTTTCCACTTCTATTTTTTTATTACGTTGGCATAGTCATTTTTGTTTATTCACTTCACAGGAGGATGAAAGATACTCACTTGCCTTGCCCTGTTCTTTTGAATGCCACTTCTAAGATAATATAATTTCTCTACTTCATGGTGAGACCTTTTTAACAACTGGAAAGAAAATATTAAGAATTGTAGACCCTGAATGATCTCAGCATGTGTCTGTCCCAAAGCCGCTCTTGCCAGCCATGCCACCTAACACGCATTTTAACTTTGCAACCTCAGATACCAGTATCTAAGCAATATAGAGCTCAGCACAGGCTAAAAGCCCTGTGGGAGAAACTGAGCAAGTATTGAGATGGTGATCTGCACTGCACACTATTTGTATAGCTGAATTCTTACCAGCTAAAGCAGTCTGGTGGAAGGTGCTTTTGAGCGTTTCTGAATTAATTTACAGCGACTGTGTAGACAAACTCTTAATCTACTGATGGTCTATGTGGAGGCAACATTTAAGATGGTATTTATTTATCTTTTGAGACAGCAGAGGTACAGTAAAATTCTTCTGATGCACTTTATAAACAAAGTCATTATTAATAAAATATTTATTGTATTGGCTCCTAAAGGTCAAAACTAGCTTAGAGTTGTTATGTATCTTATAGAGACAATATAATATGTAAGTCCCTGCACTGTGCATAGACTGAAGCACAAACCAAATGGTTGAGATAAGCAAGGAATGATGTCAGCTAGTGTTAGCATCACTGTTTTGATAAACTACACAACCCAAACTAAACTAAGGGATTTTCTTGTATTTGCTTGGAGTGCTTGTCTGGAGTGATTTATTCTTCTATGTGGAAAGCCTCATTATTTCTTTCAAAGGAATATATACAGCACACAAAGTACACTGAAGGGGCCTAGGAAACTGAAGCTAGTCTCATATAATAGATTTGAATTGTATGAATCCATATGACGCTGAATAGAGGAAACATTTTGAAACCGAACATTTTTGTAGCATATATAATTAAAAAGGCAGGGACTTCATAGTTGCACAAGAATACTGAATTCATGAATGTTACTGCGTTTCAGTAGACTTCAAATTCAAGTTCCCTTTTCCTGCTTTGAAAAAATGCAGGACCAAATCTTTTTCCAGCTACTGTGGTTACTCTTGAAGGAATAAATACTCTCAGAGGTCATGTCATTCAAATCAAAGAAGCTGTAATTAGAAATGTATTTTCTTTTTTCTCAAGAAATATCAATTAAATGGTGAGATAATTGAGCTTGCTTTATATGGAGGTACAAGGATATTTTGCAACAAACAGGATGGTTGCTTTGTTGTTGGGTTTTTTTTTTGTTTAGGGTGTGTGGTTGTGAAAGGAATGTGAATGTGATTGACAGAAGAAATTCTGAAATAAGCAAACTGAAGAAATTTTGAGACAGGAATTTTAAATGCCGTGGAGTTCTTTTCATTTGCTATGATGATGTAAATTAATTCTGAAAAATGCTACATTATACCTGGCAGTTTTCTTAACAGCTCTGGAATTAGTCTAAAATTTATTTAGTTCTGTTCTGCAAGCTAAATAAATGTACAGGTACAATGAAGTGTAGACCTTTTCCTCTCATTCTTTTGGACATGACTAAATGTTTTTGTATGTCACTACTAACAAGAAAATTATTTAGTTGTGCTTTTCCTGAGATGTGCATTCTGAAAAATAATCTTGTAACTTGCTTAAACTGTATTACTGCATTACTCTTGCAAAGTGATGCTAAAACTAGTTACCTATTTTTTTTTTTAGCTTAACTAGGTAATGGAAACTTTCATTCCTGGTTTAAACCACAGTTCAGTGTTACAACTTTTGCAGCTGGCTGACAGTGTCTTCTTTAAATGTGAATTCACATGTGTTGTACAAAGACAGCTGTTCTGGTACCAGTAAAAGGGCTGTTCAGAGTTCAGCGCAGTGTGCTGCAAAATCAGGTGGGAAGGAAATGAGGCAGCACATCTGGAATAGGCCCTGTTGTTCAGCAGCAGTACTGTGCGCTTTGTTCTACCAATAAGGTCAGAAGTCCCATGTCTTCCAAGTGCACTGAGTTCTCAAAGGTGTTATGTCTTGCCTAAAATAACTGCCTTATTTGCTGGGGTTTTTTGGCCTACATTTTGGAGAAAACTAGTTATATCCATTTTCATAACTAAGTATTCATGTATGCTGTTACAGAAGTCACCTCTATAAATAGCAATTTGATCTGAATGGTGGATATTTATAGGGAGAGAATCCTCTTGATGTATTTGTTACTTAGGTCTGTTCATAAAGTGCTATATTGCTGCAGTAATAAACTTCAACTTAAGGGAGTCTCATAGTCAGATCAGGAAAATACTTCAGCATGGATTCTCCATCTTATGAAAAAGAGTTAGGCTGGAAATTTTAGAAATAGAGAAATCTCCTTGAAGTAAGGATTAGGAATATGCTTAAACCACCTAAGCCACTTTTCTTTGAATGTCAGCCTTTTTATCTCAGCTTCTTGGCAGACTGCTACACTGTCCGAGTGGTGATGATGTCTACTTTCCTGTTTGCTGCTTTGTTGTGTCTCTAACTGAATGCCTCTCTCTTTTTTTAATTTCTGTGGCAGCATCCCTTGCTCCTCCTCCCCCCTCCATCCTACAGGTAACTCCACAGTTACCGCTAATGGGATTTGTGGCCAGAGTTCAAGAAAACAGTAAGTTTGCTGCTTCCTTGTGCTATGATTTATTACTGGATGTGGCTTTTGTTTTGAGTGGATGAAAGATTTGTCTGTCTATAGCCAGATTTCTGCCTTCTCTACTGTCTCTGCAAGTTTGTCTGAAATTGAGAAGGGATGGAAAAGGAAATAATTTTACTGGAGGAACCTGATCGTTCCTTCTTTGAAGTTTATTGTCTCTAGTCTATTTCTACAAGTTCTAACTATTGGTCCCAGTGCAACTAATTGGGATAGGGGGTAGCACTTCAACCTGCTACCATGGTTCTAGAGATATTTTCATGGTTATACTATTGCTTATTTTCAGTTTCAGATACTCCTCCCCCACCACCGCCTGTGGATGAGCCAGTGTTTGATGAATCTCCACCTCCACCCCCACCTCCAGAGGATTATGAGGAGGAGGAAGCAGCAGTGGTGGAGTACAGCGATCCATATGCTGAGGAGGACCCTCCTTGGGCACCAAGGACCTACTTAGAAAAGGGTAGGTTTAGAGCTAGTAGAGGTAGCAGGGTCATGCCTGTTAACAACCTTTTGGATAAGCTCCTGCCATCCTGCTTTGGACACAGTCTGCCTAGACAACTTTATAGTCAGTATGTGGTCTTGTGGTAGACATGCTCCTCCAATGGCAACTTAAAGAACAAAAGTTAAGCTACTCTTCTGAGTCTGACTGTTTCACCCCTTTCTCCACAAAGGGAAGATAATGACTAGCTGGCTAATTACATTTTTTTTTAAATCCTTTGTAATCTACTTAAGACTCACCTTTCAGTAGTGTGCTTAATCCTAATAATCAGACTCATATGAGGTCAAAAACGAATGGATCAGTGCTGCAGTTGCACTTGAACTTTGAACATACGGGTGCATCTGAGAAGTGCTGCAATGTGTGTTTGGGGCTCTGGAAGTTGCAATGTTGCAATGGGACCGTACTAAGCTAAAAAGTGCTGGGTCTGTGTAGGACTGACTAACTGAGGCATTGCTGCATGGCTGCATCTAGATGTCTTCCAGCCCTGAAGCAGGTGTGTAGAAACATGCTGCAGTAAAACTACAGGTAAAGTAAATTGAGTAGGTAAATGGCACTTGCATATTAAAAAAATCTACTGTCTGGTGTTCTCCTGTGAAACAGTCATGTACCTCTTAGTAAAGGGTGATATAAAATCTAGTGTTGCAAAGCAACCAGGCATCTCAGCTGAGTGACTGTTAGACACAAACCCAGTGCAGGACTTGAGGGGAGGAAAAAAACAAAGATGGAAGAGGCACTTTCTGCCAACTCCTGCCCAAAGAAAATATTACTATTCCTGAGGGAGATGGAGGAATATGTGGGAGTTGTTTTGTTATTCCCCCACCCTCTGTCTAGCTGGTGTAAGTGTTTAGTTCAGAGTACCCAGGCTTCGCTGACAAGCTGAGACCATTTGTCAAAGTGGCTGTCTTGCAGGGTGTTTACATGACTCGCTTTATCTATTGACCTCTCCACACCCCTGGCTGACAGCAAGTGTCACTGTTACTCTGTTGATGCACGCAGGCTCTTTGAGTAAAAGTTGCCTCAGCTTATTCTTGTCAGGGAAGCTTATTTCCGTGAGGGAGAATAGGGGAAAAAAGGGGTCTCATATACAAAGCACTACTCTTGCTGTGCAGTTTGGAGGGTGTTCCTGAGTATTGATATTAGCTACCTGGCCTCACAAAATCAGGTTTTGGAGTGGGGTGGGGTTCCTGAAGTTGCATTTCTTTCTTTGCGGGGAGGATGGCAAGTTTCTTCAAGTTGGGACCAGTACAGGTCTTTTCAGCAAATACTGGATGTGCTACATTACTTAATGAACACCTCCTTATCAGGCAGTTCTGAGAGTGCGCAGGATCTGCTCAGTTTCATTGTTGTTGATGTATTTTGTGCTGGATTGCAGGCATGTTACTTTTTGATAGGAGAGTGCATCTTCAGATTTTTCTCTGTATTTTTCCAGGCATAAGACACTCTTTAGCCTAATTCTACATTTGTATCGTTATCTTTGTTATGTTTCAGTTATTCCTGCCACCTGGCCCTCAGTGTGCATGTGTAATGCAAGGGGTGTGTGGGTGTGGATGTGTGTTTGGGGGTGTGTGTGTGTACACGTGTATACATACGTACCTGGCCAGGGAAAAGAATTTTCTCTTTGAAGAAATAATAATATTTGAATTATAGCATATTGTTCTGATCTCCTTTTCTGAGGCACTTGTAGTTTTATATTTACAGGGAAAATCACATGGGATAGCAAAACTGTACTGCAAGTCTTTAAAGATAAGCTGGAGAAAGTCAGGTTTTTTGTCAGAACGTTTTTCGTGCAGAAAAGCAAAAGTATAGGAAACCAAGCATTCTCTCATATTGATGTAGAATACCATGCAAAAACACAATTTTGATCTGTGTTTTGAAAACTAGATGACTAAAACATCTAAAAGGTTGGTCTGTTCTTAGAAACACTTATAAAAGTAATAAAAAAATTAAGTGCTTACAATGTATTAAGAACTGTTAAATAGTAGTTTTAGGATACCAGAAAAAATGAGATATTGACATAGGTGTGGCTTCTGTTGTAGTAATATGAATAGCTTATATTCAGCCCACGTCTTGCAATTTGACTGCGTTGCTGGAGTTGGGAGAGAGGTGCTTGGCTGTGATTTTTTTTTTTTTTTTTTTTTTTTTTTGGTAGCAAACAAGCTTTAAAGTTAATGAAAAGCCCCATGCAAAAAGAGGACTTTTGTACTCAAAGAATGTGTATGCTTATCCTGCTGCAAACTAATAATGCTTTGTCTTCTGCAAAATAATTATTCCTATGGCAACTCCTTAAGTTCCTATAAGTAGTATTCTGTGCCACATGATTCAAAGCAGACAGAACTGGTGGAAGGAAATGACTGTTCAAACACTATTACCCTCAATAAGTAGAGTAGCAGCTCCTAGGATTTGTGCTTGTTCTTTTGGTATGACTGTTCACTTAGGTTCATATGAAAGAATTTCTAATAGGATTAGTGTAGATAACCTTTGCAAAAGTGAGAATGTAAAAGCTGGGACACCAAGGAGGTGTCAAATACAGAGGGTTGCTATATATTGAGGTGGGATTCAGTATGATCCTATTCTGTAAAGGGGTGATGCAGTATGGGGCATATATTTAACATCAAGCCATGCTGTAACCTGCAGCTGAGGAAAGAGGTGAATAGCAGATCCATTTTGAACAGATGGAGAAACTCTTAGATAGGAAACAGTTACTAGGGATGTTGAACTTGAGGATGCTACCAGATGGCTGTAATAGCAACAGCCAGCCAGCAGCGTCCAGGAAAGCATACTGCAGTTTTCCATTGAGCTGTGTGTCAGGGTGCATGACATGAAGAGGTAAGAAAATGTCCTAACTTTGCAGATCAGATGAACAGAAATGGGTATCCAGAAGGAAAAATTGTCCTCATACCACACAGAGAAAGTGTGTGGTCACAGCTATCAGATCTCAGTTGGATAATCAGTCTGGCCTGCATTTGTGGTGTTTGATGTAACAGAGTTCAGCCAAACTCTGTGAAATTGTTGCAGAACCAAAGATCACTGATTGGAAGAATATCAACCTAAATGAGTAATTCTGTTTTTCATATCTGCATTGAAACGTGTTCAGACAGAAACTAAAAGAGGTCCTGGCTCAGTTTCGCAGGGAACGATGCCACCTCCTGAGTCAGTATTGCCGCTTCCTGGATCATCTGGAGCCTTTTTTGCAATACTGGCCTGGGCTCCTGCTAACTCGTGGTATGTGACAAGCTCACAGCTTGAATGGGTGGGACTACAGACAGCAGGATTAAACTGTCTTTTAGAGAGAGCAATGCTGCCAGTACAAAAGTAACACGCAGGAGGAAGCAATGGTGAAGTAAAAACAAAACCAGGCTTCAGGTAACTTTATAAGAGGCTTAACAAGAAACGAATTTTCATCATAAACTTATGGAAGAGTTTCCTACTTGTGATCGTGAAATAATGAATCCATTCAGTATCAGAAGGGACTGGAATACACTCAAAAATGAGAAAGGAATTGGAAGTTACTGTCATCCTTGGATTATTATTATCAAGAGAATGAAGAACAGCAGCACTGTTGTGACTCTAGGAAGAAATGCTTTATAATAAACAGGTATAGAAGGCAGTTAAAAAGGAATTTTGAAGGACTTTAATTGAACGTATCACGTGTTCATATAGTGACTTCTGTTTTTCAAGCTAAAAATTTACTCATTTCTCCATTTGTGTTTTGTTTCCTCAGAATGATATGTCTAAAACTAGTTAGAATGAGTTACTTAACAACTGCGCTAGCATAAGTGTAGAGCAAGCGACATGTGTTTTTTAAACCTGCTCTGGTCAAATGATACAGATCTCCTGTTTGGGAGATTTATTTAAAAAAATAAATCTCTGTACATACTGCGATTCTCCACCAGGGTTGATTTGTATATTTTACTTTATAATCTCTTCAGGATCCAGGTTTCCCTAGTAAATATTTGTATTGATTCTTTTGCGCTCTCAGAAGGAAATGACCTCTCTTCTTTTGAAAAGGATGATGAGTTTAGTGGGACTTTTGGACGCTGTGCTCATGAACACATGCTGTTAATTTTTTCTCCTTGCTTTGGTTTAGAGTATCTTCCCTTCTATCCCTGGTGCAAGATTTTAGGATTCTTGTCCAAGATCCATTTTGTTTCAATGGCAGCACTGCATGTTTCATTGCCAAGTGCTCAAGGCAGTGACTGATGCTATTTCTTAAAGTATTCAGAGTCCAACAGCTAATTTTCTGCATGGAACACAAAATGATAGAACTGAGAATAGAAAAATATATCAAGTTGATGTCTATTTTCTGCCATTTGAGGAGAATGCTCTCTTTAATATTTGCCAGTGCTTTGTCCAATTTCTTCGACTTTCCTAACAGCTTTTGTGCCTTCAGTAAAATATTCTGCAGCTGTAAGAAAAATGTTGTGATATAGTCGGTGTACATTTTGTTTCAAAGAACCACCTTACTTCTTCCTAGCTCCTATCTGGGATTGCCTCACCTTGGCACTGTATACCCTGGGAGCAACTTCTAGCTACTGGGATTGCACATATGTGTTTTACAGATTTAAATGTGGAGGTAGCTAAAGTAGATGGAAGTCTGGGACATTAGCCTTGGCTCATTCTTACTGTGATCTCAAGAGACTCTTACTACTCTCCCTCTTCCATGTTTTCCTGCTGACTGTTAGTTGTGCAGAGATCTGGTTTAACACATGTATCTAATACATGAATCTTGGAGTAGGTCTGAGTGGTCATAGCCATGGGAAGTTACATCCACCTCCTTGCATCATTCCACACCAAAAGTTTATCATATATTTGTAAACTTTTCCTCTGATGGGTCTGGAAATAGTAAGAATAGAAGAGTTAAAGTAGTCCTGGCTCATGTGCTTCAAAGCATGAGCTCTTATAAAAGAGATTGGAAGAAACCGCCCCTCTCAGCAGGTCATTCTGCACGTACAGAGGTGAGGCAGTGCCGTTCTCTGAGATTGCCTTGAATGTGGAGATCTTTGTACAAGGTAGGTTGATTTTTTCCACCTCCTCCCTGTACCTCTCCTAACAGTCATGCTCTGTTCTTTCCTAGTGGTGGCGATCTATGACTACACAAAGGACAAAGACGATGAGCTCTCGTTTCAGGAAGGTGCCATCATTTATGTCATCAAGAAAAATGATGACGGCTGGTATGAGGGAGTCATGAATGGAGTGACGGGGCTCTTCCCAGGGAACTATGTGGAGTCGATCATGCATTACTCAGAGTGAAGACTAGAGGACAGAACATTGCATCTCCTGCTCCAGGGACTGTCAGGGCTTCCCAGATCTCCACCAGCCTCTGGGGCCCCATCCAGTATAACTGAATGAAGGATAATTGTAACAACCACTCTTTCATTTTTTTTTCTTTTTTTCCCCCCTTCATTATGAAACAGTAGTGATTTGAGTTGTTTGAACAAATGGCTCTTCCAGCTGCCAGCAGAGGCTATCCTGAGCCATCTGACATTGAATTAAGCTGACCTATTCAGATGTAACAAACTCGTTGAGTAGCTGATGCTTCAGTTGAATTCTGACTTCTAACAGGCTTTGGGATCTGTCTCAGGAATCCTGTGTGCCCTCATGGTACTCCCCTTGGCAGCAGTGCCTGGCGCTTGGGATGTCCTGGATGCTTGCGGTGAAGGGTTACTGGCCAGTGGACATCCCTCCTGTTTCTACACTACACTCCTGTGCAGCTGGAAGAACAGCCGTATGCTAGCAAACACTGGGATTTCTGCACAGAGCCATTCCTGTAACTGACTTCCAGATAGTTGGAGACATCTTTAGCATAAACACTTCTGCAGCTGCTCTGCACATGTAGGCTGACACAGGGGCACACAGAGCTGGCTTTCATTCGCTCACCTTTCAGTTTAGACAATTAAGATGGCTGCAGCCCAGAGGACCCTCACTCCCATTTCCTCATCTTTTGAATGCCACAGATTTGTTTTGTGCTCTGCACTGATGTAAATGTGCTCCTCTCCGCAGCAAGCTACTCACCATGGGTGCTGCCAGTTTAAACAGAACTCACAGATGCTGTTACGGTGAAGGCGAAACTAAAGTTTACAGGTCCTCCTGGGGTCTGAGGATAAACTCAAGGGGCTGTGATCTAAAGTTCAAATCTACTCACGCCTGCTTGCACTAGAGAAACTTACTCCCAATTTTAGTCTTATGCACAATATAATCTTACAAGTCCAATCAGGTATTGTAAATTGGCTATTTTATACTTGATGACTAGATTTGCATATGTACTGTGAGAGCCCTGTGCAGAGGCAGGACAAACGGCAATTGTCGTCTTCATGTCTGTTGCCAAAATCTCTTCAGTGGAAGTAAAAAGGGCTGTTGTGTGTACTGGTTTCCCATGGAAATCCAAGCAGTAACTAGTAGTAGTCCTAGCTCTTCCCCCAGCCCTCTCCATTGTTTATTATAAAGAAATTGATATTTTGAGCTGTACTGGTGGATCTGGGGTGGAGTAATACCAAGTGAAGGCTCTGTAGCCCCTTGTGTTGATAGTTTGCTTTTTAATCTAGTCTCAGTTAAAAATGCTGCTCAGTGATTCTGTCTAGCAGATCAGCATAAAGTGATGGCTATACTAGTCTGCCCTTAGGATGGACTAAATGTTATCTTTGGGTAAATGTCATGCATTAACAGAATGAACTGATTAAACCTCCTGTTGTGGTCCTGTTAGCCTGCAAATTGAGCTGACCACTGTTGTGAGAGTCTCCTGGGCCAGGGCATCTTCCCAGACAACTTTTGACTGTCGCCTGGCCAGGTTCCAGCTGGTACCAACAGTAGCTTCTCAAAGGCGAGACAATGCTGCAGCTGTCTTCTGAGGCCTGTGTGTAAAACAGAGCGATGCACAGGAGAGCGCTGCTAGGGCTGGATTTGTGATGATATTGGCAACGATACAGGTAATTGACCCAATCCCCTTGCTTAGCAATTAGTGCCGTATCAGGATGGAGGTACAGGGAGGTGCCATAGCTGCTCAAGGGGGGAGAAAGAGAAAACAAACAGGTGAGGTATGTTTGTGGGATATGGATGAATGTGATCACCTGTTGTGAGCTTGTGGAGGAGTGTGTGCGTTAACTCCTGTGACAGTGTGTAAGGAACTAGTTTGTTTGAAGCCTGCAGGAGGTACAACTTTGAAGAAACTAGTGCAAAGAAGTTACTTTCTCCCCTGCTCAGTCCACAGCCGTGTAGCCAAGACACTGTTGTCTTCTTTCTAGAAGTTGACAGTATTATTGTTTGGGATGAGTGTTAGCCAGAACAGATACCCTTCTGCCTTCCTCTGTGAAAACTTGTGTCTCACAGCAAGACTAACCAAAACATCCATGTTCAGTTCCCTCAGCCCATCGTTTCTCTGGGAGGAAGCCTAGAAACGCTGGTTGTGCAATCACTAGTATGATAGTGCAGGTCTACACTTTTTGCACAGGGAGGTGGTGCTTGCAGCCCAGCTAGCAGCCTGGGTGATTGAACAGCAGTATTGGACAAGCCTGTGGTGCTCACAGCATGGCTATGTTTTCTTAGGACTGAATTTTCCTGTTTTCTCTTGCCCTGGGTACATCTGTGGTAAAGGCTGAGCAGATGGTGCTCAAATGCATCGTTATGGCAGCATAGTGAGTTACTAAATGAGAGCTGAACCTCTCTCCCTGTGCACCCATGCTCCGGCTGGGAGGTCACGTGTTGGTGAAATGCATCTTTGACTCGGTCTGCGCAAGAGCATGCGCTTGAATGCTACTGATGGGTGGGTGGGAATAGTGTGTACTTCCACTACATGTGATAGAGACCCGTGTCCTTAATCTTCATTCAGTGGGTTGTTCATCGTGCAAGTTTTCTGTGTTGTGAGAGCAGAGTGGTGTGAACTCTGGCCAGATCTCAGCACAGAAGATGAGGCTGCAAAACCTTGAAAGTGAAATGCGTACAGCTCCTTAAAGAACTGGCTTTGGTCTGATGGGCCAGGGGGTAGTTCGGTCCCTGCTGACAGCAAGAGCTGCTGTGGATGGAATTTTTGGGTCACCTCCTGCTGGTTTTATGCTTTATTATGCAGTACTAATGTAAAGAAATTTGTTGAGTTTTATGCATTTTTATTTTGTACAGATTTTAATTCTGTGGTTTGTTTGGGGATGATGCGCTGTAATGGTCATAGACCAGGCCAAGGTAAACAGGCTTTGTATATTAATGTTACATAGACTGCATGCTAGTAAAGTCAGGGTTGTGTTTCCCATTTTGTCCCTTGTACTTCTCCAAAATCTTCCCCCTCCTCCCCATTAATACATGTTTACTTTAAAAGGGGCTGGAGAATGGGGGGGGGGGGCAGGGAGAGGAACACCTTAATCATTCAAATAGGTGCACAACATCTCTGCACTGAATTCTGCTGCCACAGCTGAAGGTGTTCAGCATCACAGGCTGTTGAATCAGCAGTTACATATGCATGAGCGAGGTGGGGGAAGGAGACACTCCAGAATAGCCCAGAGAGTGCTGTATGGCCAAAATGAGTATGTTTTTCCCTTTGTGAGAGCTGCCTTAGCCCAGCCAGCTGTTTTCATTGTGCACAGAAATTGGTCAGCATCCTCTAGCGGTGTATTTTGCTTTGGTTTGTACTATCAGAGATTTATTCCTTGCTTTTGGCCCCAGAGACAAAGCTATTAACTACAGCTGCCTCTCTGCCATGTCCCTGCATGAGAGGAAGTCTGACCAAGTCTGTCCCCATCTAGTGCTGAAGCAGGTTACTTTGGTGCTTTCATTCCAGCTTGAGAGATAGCTGAGGTTGCAGGTGTCTCACCTTTTTTTTTTTTTTTTTTTTTTCTAAAATGATGGATTCATGTTCTTTGTTTCTCTCAGTGGCCGTTGCAGCAGACCGCTGAGAGGGGCAAGAGAGGCAGGCAGCAAATTTCGTGCTCGAGCATCTTGTGGGTGTGCCCACATCCAGTAGCTGGAGTAGGCACTAGGGAGCTGAAGCAATGCCTGAAGGCTTGCTGGCCTGACTGGCGAGACACAGGGAGACACCGATGCTCTGAAGAGCCCTTGCTCTTACTGGAGGACAAGAGGTATGGCATGGCCCCGGGGGCGGAGTGGGGTGGTGGTGTTACCAAGAGGCTGACTACATTCCTGGGACTCAGCTTGTCCTTGCAGTTAGTCGAGTTGGGTGTTCCTGAAAGTGGCTGGAAATTGCTGCTGATTTGAACCACAGCTCCCCACAGTCACAGTGGTCTGAGGTTGGGTGGCTTACCAGTGGGTGCTGGGAAGGCTTAAAACCAGCTAGTTCTTGCTAGGGCACTTTGTTGTCCTTTCACAGATCTCCTGGCCATTTTCTTTCTTTGCTGCTGAGGATTCTTTGTGCCAGCCAACATTGACATTGGCAGTGATGCAGCTTCTGAAAAGTGGCACTTTTATCTAGGCTGTTTTCAGTTGATCATGAAAAGAAAGCAAGACAGCAGGAGGACTGACTTCTGGCAGAGGGTAGGCTGCCTGCCTGGTGTGTATGTACGTATGTATCTGACTGGAGGTGGAGGAGGGTTGTGTACTGATACAAACTGTTGTGCTTCTGTGGTGTCTCCCACCTGTGCTGGAAGGTGACAATGCTGTGCTCATCCCAGCAACTTACACCACTTGTAGCAAGCACTGTAGATGTGCCTCTGCTGGACGTGACCTCTCTTTTTTATTAGTTATGACTGTGGGCTTCAGGCATAAATCAAAAGCAGCACTTTCTCATGTTTTTTCTTTCTGGGTTGGGACTTTATGCAGGTTAGTAAACTGAGAGCATTTACAGGGTTTCTCCTTCCAGAGGTGGGACAGGACATCTTGTGAAACAGGTGGCATCTGTATTCTCTGCAGGGCAACTTGTTGGACACTGCTGGAGGATGCTGTTGGAAAGACCACAGTGCTGTGGCTCCTTCTGGGAGTGGTACTTGCATTGAGAGTATAGGAGTCACTGAGGGAGCACTGCAGCATTTCAGGAAGCATTACAAACCCCCTGCAGGGACTTCAGTTCCTATGTTGACAACACTGGCAGTGAGAAATGTGCTGTTGCATTCACTAAGGCAAGTATTTACAACCCTATTGTCTAGAGAAGATAGTGTTGTAAACTGAGCACTAGCAGGCAGCTGGGCTATAGCTTATGGGGCATCACTTCCAAGAATTTACTGTGCTTACAGATACGTTCACCTTCCCCACCTTCTGGCATCTCTCAGTATTAGGCACTCCCACATTTTGTGGATACACAGGGGTCAGAGTACTCAAGAAAGGGACAGTGTGTGGTGGTTGGTTTTTGGGGTTTTTTTTTGTTTTGTTTCCCCCCCCCCCCCAGTAGCTTAAGTCAGTGTGTAGTAACAGTTTTATTGATCTACTTTTTATTTTGAAACTGCAAGAATAGTGGGACCCCCACCTCATGTCCATGGGAGAGTTGCTGAAGGCTTGATCAAGGTTTGCCAACTGCTGTTAAAAAGAATGATTCACAGACCCTGGTGTTCTGCTGCTTTCATTTAAAATAAAAGAACCACCCACCACCCATATGTTTTTGTGCAATCTCCTGGCCTTGCAGGAAGTGTTTTTCTTTGGTACTCTAACCATTTTAATTTTATTAGCACCTCGCTTATTACAGAACATATTACAAAACAGTAAAGTCAGCAGCAGCCTGTTGTCCAGAGGTAAGCCTACACCCAGTGTCCTGCTGAACACAGTCGTGGTGACACTGCTCAAATGTGTGCAGTACATTTGTTCCTGTTTCTGTTAAAACCTCAGAAGAATCCTACCACTATTGACTAATGAGGAAGAACTGTGTACAAATTCATTTCCATTACAGCGCCTTGTTAAAGTGCTGACATATCTGAGATTTTTTTTTTTTTAAAGAACAAGTGCTTCTTTTCACATTTGAAAAAGTGTCTTTTGCAACTTGCATGGACAAGTACTTTCTATGAATTCTCTGGAAATGTCAGTGTCTAACATGGATTTTGTCCATGCACTTTTTTCCTGAAAGCAGATATACCCCCCCCCCCTTTGGTTTGCAGTCAGAGGAGCAGCACACTGTGCTTTTGCTTTTGGCACTGCTGATGCAGCAGATGAGTGCAGAGCCCGCTGTAGTAAATGACCAAGCCCGCAGGACTCTGGGGAGCTGTGTACCACCAGTAATGTTTTATTGTGTGTGCCATTTAAACCACCTTCCAGTGAGTGCAAAACCCAATTTTTAAATTTTTTTAATTGTACTTGGAATTAACTGTTGCTGTGTACTAAACCCTCTTGTTACGAGCCCTAAATAAAAAGAACAAAGCACACGCCATGTGTTGTGTGAGTGTGCCCCTGCTGCGTCATGTTCCTTGTCTTTGGCTACAGACAGCAAGGACAAGGATAGTTGCTTGTGTATGCAGGAGCCCTGTCACAGAGGTGCTCTGAGCGCAGCACCTCCCACCGCAAAGGTATGGTCACTGATTTTGAGCCTGCTGCCTTCAGCAGCTCCTCTCTCCACTTCTGTCTTCCTCTACTCATTTCCTGCAATCACCACTAATCTCTGCTGTAAAAGCTGATGACTGATGCAGGGCCAGCCTGCGAGTGTACCCCAGGAGGAGGTGAACAGAGCTGAATTCCCTACTGTGGACCCCAGAGAGGGGCTGCAGCAACACTTACCAGCCATCAGCTGTTCTTGCCTGAGCAGAGCTGTACAGGACTCTGCACACCTGAGGGAGGACGCAGATGGAAAAGGTGAGCCTTCACACTGGGTCCTCTTTAAACCTGTAATTGGTATGCACCATGTTACTGGTACAGCCAGCTCTGACCCACTGCAAAGAACTGTGCAAAGGAACAATAAAAAGCAATTTTATTGAGGGTGATCATATAAACGGTAACCTGTGGGCCATCAGATACCTGATCCCTACAGAGGGGAACCACTGATGCCCTGAGAACACAGTGTGGGTTCTGAACTCATAAAAAATGAAAAGGGCAAGACAGAGGATTAAAACAGAGTATTAAATTTAACTACATCTTTATTGAATTGTGCATATTCCATTGTATAATGATCTATATTGGGTACTCTATAATGTAGTATTTTTTTGTCCTCTCCCATGCTTAAAAAAGTATATTTATACATATATATATTTATAATATGGCAAAGCTCCCCCCAACCTGAAGCTATCAGTCTAAAAGAGCTTTGATTTTTGTTTTTTGGAAAGGGAAGAAGAGGGGAGGCAATCCCATTAAAAGATAAAATGTGCAATTTTCTTTTTAAAGCAGTAAACATGAATGTATTTACAGCACTCAGCACAAGTTTGCTGCACAGACAAATCATCATTGCAATGACACTTTTTTCTTACATTTGCATCCCCAGTATTATACAGAATATTACCAGTGGCTGCTAATAATTAGTGTAAGCCATAAACCAAATTGCTGCTCCAGTTAATTTCTGGTCCACTGCAGTCCACTAGAAGAAGACCTAAGATTTGCACTTAAAACTTGTGACAAAGCGTTTAGTTTTCCTTTTAGTAGTACAAGCTTTATAGTGCTGCTCCAAATCAGCAGCAGGGAGCCTTGAGCACAGGTTCATTTGCTAAACTGTCCTTTGCCCCTGCCCGTTGCAAGATCTGTACCCAGTTACCAGCGTTGGTTAAAGGCAAGAGATGCACAATGTCTAACAGTGGCAGCCCTGTTCCTTGCCGAACAGCTGCTGCAGATCGGCAGCACTGCAGCTCCTAGCAACCTGGCCTCAGGAGAGGCTGATGCAAGCACCTCTGCGTACCTGGAATTTAGCTCTGAATGCATCTTTGGCATCTTGGGAAAGGGGGGGGGGAACTATTGAACAGTTAGTTGGTTGAATTCCTAAGTCTCCTAAAAGACAAGTCACCTTTAACCATTAAATAAGGGGGAGGTCCAAAAAAATCTCTTACTCTAGTTCCTGTTGCTCCTGTTCTTCCAACTTCTCTAGCTCTCCTCACCAAAGATACACACTGCTGATGAACAGAGAGCTCACTGAGTCCTTGCCCTCAGAGCACCACGTAGCCATCAACCCAAATCAATATTTTTCCCATGTTAGTTGCAATTACTTTAATTTACGTTGTGAGGGATGAGCATGCGTTGTCACCTCATTTGCAGTTTAGTGTCTTAAATTTTTCAAAACTAGACAAGGCCTGTGACTCACTGGATCACAGTATTAGCAAGTGCTGACTCCTGCAACGTAATGCTGGTATTGTCAGTCTTCATAAGCATTTTTTTTAATTGAAGGAGAAAAAGAGTTCAGAAAACGAAATTACTTAACTTTAGAAAAAACTTGTAATGCCAAAAATAAAAGCTTAAAACCAGCCAGCACATTACAAAAATGTGTAAGAGAAACTATCCCCTGTAGTGTTAAATCCTCTCTGCTTTGGAGTCTGCCTTGATTGTGTGAAGGAATTCAAAGCTAAACACCAGAAGCCACAAATGGGTTTGGGAAAACATCTCCTCCCCAAAGTAGTAAGACTCCCCTCACCTCCAGATGAGGAAGCACTGTTTGAACAAGTATGTAATCTATACCTTAACAATGAAAAAAGAAAAAAAAAAAAAAAAACCAAACAAAACACTCACAGGTTCTGGCTGCATTCTCACTACCTTCTGTCAGGAGTTTATATTGCTTTCCTGGAGTGCCACTGATTTTAACATGCCTCTGTATTTGAATTAATACTAGTAAGACCCACTTACAATGTTATTTTGAATAAGAAATAATTTTACCTGCAATGTACCACTGAAGTAAAACAATTTAGTTCTATGCAGTTTTCTGTAATCAGAAAATTTCTCTTTTGCCCTTCTGCTGTTGAAACGGCACTTTTGGTTCCTTTAACTGTGGAAAAAATAATTTTGACTCAGGAAAACTGGCCACACTTTATCTCTGAGCTGATTTATCTGGTTGCCTAAGGGCACAGAAAGAAGAAATTAGAAAACTTTCAAATGTGCAAGTCCAGAACAGTAAATCTTAAAATGCACTTGTTGGAAAAAAAAAAAACAACTGCTCCCTCTCCCATCAGACCTGAAACCAAAGTGATCCAGGTACCTTCACTTTGTTTCCCTGATCTGTCAGTCAGTCACTGTTGCCCTGCAGGAAACTACAGGGTAAGTTCAGGAGAGGAGCTCTTTGGTTTTGAGGTCATGCACCAAGTCAGAGCAAGTACTGGTGGTTTGCCGCAGGAGGAAACTGCACAGGGCAAAGCAGGAGCTTTCCTCTTCCACAGAAAATAACAGGATTATTTTAGCGTAAGACTTGTGCCTAATCTGCCCACCAACCACAGCTTTTGAAGGACTAAACAGAACCCTGCCCATATCCACCTCAAACATACTACCTATGGTTTGTTTAGAACCTGTGGGTTTTTTTGTTTTTAAAATAATTTCTCCTCTAAGATTAGTGCTGATATAAGAACCTAGTTTTCCTTTCCAAAGCAGCTCCCCAAGACCGGAATTACAGTGAGTGTCCGAGAAGAGTAGCTCCCTGCTTTCTATACCTGTGCTGCAGGCACAAAGAAACCTGGCTGAAAAGGAAGGACCCTGCTGCTCACAGAGGTGGATGCTACTCCTGCATGGCAGAAAGGAAATGAAGACCAAATCGGGAACAGGTTATGGAATACAGCTGTATGCTCTCAGCTCCCCCTGCAGCAGTGGGGCTTTCCCCAACACTCACCTTAACCAGTGTCAAAGGCCATATGCTTCATCATGTAACACAACTACAGCTGTACTCTCTTAGTATTTTAGGATAAAATCATCTGCTATCTTTGTGTCCAGTGTATGAAAGCTCAGATCTCACATGCTCATTTTAATAGTGCCAAAGGGATTACAGACCATGTTTGTAGCAGGAAGCTTCTTGCTGTGTGTCTAAGATCTGGCCTCTTTGTTTTCTGATTTAAAGAAGTACAATGGTGCAATTATGAGACCAGTGCACATGTGGAAAATTAACATACTTGCAAATAAGGCATAAATATTTACTGTCATAAAAACAGTAAATACACTGGAAAAGCAAGTTACAATGAGGGGTCTCATAAGCTGAAAAGGCAACCAGGTTGTCTGAAGCAAGCTGCAGCCACTCACTGTATTTCTGTATCACTACTGGCTTAGGAAGTAAGTTGTAACAAGAAGGAATACAGGGTGCCACCTTTGCTGACGTTCATTGTTTTTTGCTGCAAACTTAAAAGTTAAACTTCTGTCTCCCAGCAAGCTGTGTAGCAGCCTGCAATAGTAAGCATGGATTCATTGTCTAGGGAGAGATACTGGGTAAATGAACTTGGGCACAGGAAAATGAGAACAAAGCTCAAATGCCTCTGCAGAAACTGCACTCAAAACATTGCTCTGCTGAGTCCAAAGCCCAGAGGTACCTGTACTGAATGAAGAAAAGAAGAGGAGCTGGGACTGACACACACCAGTGAAGCTGTCTTGGGGGAAAAGAAACAGATGGGGCAAGCAGAATTTTCCCTGACTGCTCTCATATGGAAGTACATGCTGCGTCAGCCTAGATGCATCTTGCCAGGGAACGTGTCCACTTACCTATCATCAGTAACAGCTGGGGAGTTACAACTCTATCTGTGAACCTTTTGCTCCACTGGTGGGTATGAGCCCCATGAGCTGCATACAGTACAAAGCAGCAGGAGGACCAATGTTGAAAATTACAGCACCCATGAGTTGCATTATAGCCTCACAACCTTCCTGTGAAGTTACTTGCCAGCTACACTGAGCATGCTTAAAATCAACAATGCAAATGCTTTTAAGGACACTTTATAAGCACAAAAATAGTAGAAACCAAACTTTGTGAACAATTTGAAAGATACAAAAAAGTGCCTTTCCATAGCAGTGCTTTAAAAATGCACACAATGGTATATACTCTTATTGCTCAAAAAAATTAGTCTGAAATATTAAAACAATTTCCAGAGGTGCTGAAACAGATTTTTAAAAAAATCATATGAAACAGGTCAGCAGAGACAGCACCATTATTTTTTTCTCTTTTCATGATGTACTTATTTAAAACTATATAGTTATAGATGTGTCATTTTCCCCCTCTAATTAGCAAAGCTTTTTTTCCTAGTCATAAATTATTCACAAAGACATTTATTTTATTATTTGGATTTTTTATAAAACACTTTATAAAAAAAGGAATGGGGGACACTGTCACAATATTTCTTAAATCTATCAGCCTGAATTACTCTAATGAGAGATTACTTTACATCTTTTTTACATGCTTGAGGATACTGTCAGGTCAAGCTTCTTCCTTTGTTTCATTCTTTGGGGGAAGGAAAGCATTTAAAATTTGCTTTTGGAGAAAAGGTAAACAGTAAAAATCATCTGCCATCTGAGCCTTGACAGTATCCCTGTGGTGACGAGGGAAGTCGTAACAACCAAAGATGGGGTAGGTACAGTCCAAGTATTTTAGTTACTTTACAAAGTTTGCGTACCACTACCCTGTAATGAACATGCATGATACGTAAGACCACTTACGCTAACTACACTACCTTATCACAACGACCAAATACGCGGGTAAGACTGTACAATCAGGCTACTGAAGTACACAAAAAAGGACTCTAGTACTTGATCTGGTGATTGACTGTGGATCAGTGGCAAACAAAAAAACCAAAGCAAATACGATAGTCTATTTCCTACTCATATGGGCCCTTAAATTAAGTTATTAACAAATGTTACTGCCTCTCAAGGTTGGGGTTTTTTTCCAGTCTTCTCCCATGACTGCTAGAAGTGCAACTTCGTAATTAACAGGTTTATGCTATGGTTCACCATCTCTGGAGGGTCAAAGAAAAGAGAATTCCCACTCTGCTTGGCCTGAAATTACCACTCCCTTCTCTCTTTCAAAAGGGAAAGTTTCCTGACAGTTTCTAATGAATTACAAACAATACCTTCTTTAAATGTTTCCAGACACTTGTTTTTGTAAAGATAATACGTCTTATCAGGCACAGACAAGGTGAGACTGTATGCTGTGTATGCTTGTGCGAGAACATAACACTCTCTACAGAAACCTACCTGTTCCTTCAGGGAAAGAATTACACGTACAAGTGACGTATCGGTGTGGGTCAGCCTTGTGGATTGGCAGCCATTGCAGGAGTCCTGGCAGCTTTTAGAAGGGGTTAACACAAATATATTCATCTTGAGCTATAGAAACAAATGATTGAGCCTGCTATAAAGTTAGAATGCATAATGGATTGGAATAATATATATTTATCCTACTTACTGCATGGACAAAAAATTTGGAAATGATTTGTAGCAGTGTATATTTTTAAACTATTTGGAAGGGAGGGGGAGGCTCTTTTTAGTATAAATATATTTCACTCCAGCCCACTATATATAAAATCTATTTTCTTCCTCAGAACATACTAATTTTCAGTAGTATTATGACCAGAATGTTTTGGTATGTTGCATCTGTACTTTTCAAGCAATGGACAATGCACAGTTACTAACAGAACACCTCAGCTCTGTGCCATTTACCCACCACAAACTGCCAAGAGGTTTGTGTGTGGTTTTTTTCTTGTTGTGGTTTTGTTTGTTTGTTTTGGCTTTTTCTTCCTTTCTTTAAAGTGCCCCCTACATCTTCATCTTTGTGGTAAGATTTGACTAGTTAGTTATAGAGTCCAATTCCAGATAATATAGTGACTGAAACAATAAATACAGTTCTACAAAAACATTCTGGTTATCTTCTATAATTGCGACGAAATATATCACAATATATTATATACCTACACTTATAATACATGCACAAACATGTCTCACATGGACAGACACTACAAAAAATTATCTCCCTCCCTCCCCTAAATGCAGAAAAAGTAAGAAAATGGGTTTTTGGTCCAATCCATATGACGGGTGAAAGAAATTGAAATGATAAGTCAATGCCTCTCTACTCACCTTTCCCAATAAAATATCAACACCCCCAAGCCCCCAACTTTTTTGGCTTAGCCATGAAAGGGGAATGTCTTTACATTTAGCCTTAGCTACAGTTTGAGATCACCTCTTTTGATGGGGCTATCATCCACGTCCCCACATTCTCTCCAAGTGCGCAAGATCACAGGTTGGCTGATCACGGAGTGGCCCACAAGTTACAGAGAGCACCGGCCCCTGGGGACTGACTACCAGTCCCGTGACAGCTTGGTGTTCTGATCCCTTTTGGGAGGTGTGGGGGGTGGCCCCCTCCGTAACGTTGCATAGCCGGATATATGACTGCCCCCAAAGCTGCTCATCTTCTGCTGGTCAGCCAGCAGCTCCGGTGGAGGTGGAGGCAGGGCCATGTCATCCATGGTGGCTGTGGGCTCTGTTCTGGACATCCGTGCAGAGGAGAGGGAGCCATGCCGGGTGATGGATTTCCGCTGCAGCGTCCGGTTGAGGTCTGCCAGGAATCCCGGCTGAACACTAAGGCTGGACTTGGGTGAAGTGGGCACTTGAGGGCCAGCTGACCCTGGTGGCTCTGCGACCTCTGCCTGTGTCAGTCGAGTGCTGTCGTTCCGCTTGGGACGTGTGGGTGGTGGGGCTTTTTTCACAGATGGTTTTGACCACGCCTGAGGCTGGGGATTGACAACAGCGACTTTTGGGGAGGTGCTGCCTGAAAACACGGATGGGATCTCAACTGGCGGGAGAGGAAGATCTATTTCAGGTGGTGGTGGTGGAAAGTCTGAATCTGATGGCGGTGAAGGGAATTCAACCACAGGTTCCTTCCCAGACATACCCGGAGCAGAAGCCTTGGCTGGGATCCCTCCTTGCGGAAGGACAATGGGCAGGCTCACCCCAGAAAGGTTGAGCTTTCCTGGCTTTGGAGGGGCTGCAGGAGGTGATGACTCCTTGGAAGGAGACCCTGACGGCTCTGGTGGATGTGCAAATTTGCTGACAAGGCGGTCCACTGAAGGTCTCTTGGACTCATGGTACTCAGTGGAGCTTGTGGACTTGATGCTGGAGTTTCGCTGAGGTGTTGGAGGTGGTTTCTTCCCTCCGGGGCTTGATGTCTTGCTGGTCTTTTTGACTGGAGACCCTGATTTGTCAGGGGGGGGAGAACCTGCAGAGGAAGCGGGGGAAGGAGGTGGAGGAGGAAACACTAAGCTGCTCTCTGGTGGAGGAGGGGGGAAATCTGGTGAGGGAGCGGAAGCGGGCTGCCATTTGGGCTTTGCCTTCACTGCTGGAGGTGACTGTGGAGCCACGCTCAGTGGAAGGGGTTTCAGAGGCTGGGGCTCAGTGGCAGGTGGGGTGGGAGGAGGCGGGAACTGGCTAACTATCTGTTTCACCACCGATGGCACTGGGGACTGAGGGGATGGAGGAGGCTTCGCAGAGAAACTCTGCTGCTTTGGGAACGTTGGGGGGGGAGCGGGGCCAGGAGGGGCTGGGGGCAGTGGAGGCACCTGGGGAGAGGTGACACTTGGTTGTTTCTTTATTGCAAGGGGCAATGGAGCTGGCACGGGGGGGGTGACATATGTGACCCCTGGTGATGCTGCCTTCCCACTAGGCTGTGGCGGGAGAGCTGCCATGACAGGCTTTGGGGGTGCCTGGGGTGGTGGTGGGGCAGGCACTGGAGGAGGAGGTGGTGGTAACGAGGAGGTGGGAGGGGCCTGGCTTGTATTTGGTTGAACCTGATGGATTTTGGGGGGCGGCGGCGGCGGCGGCGTGAACTGTGGCACAGAGGGGGCACAAGGTGCTGGCTTCAGTTGCGCCATGGCCGAACCCGGTGTGGGAGGAGGTGGTGGAGGGGGGGGAGGTGGCATGACCCCATTGGGGGGCACCAGTATCTGAGGCTTTCCTAAGGGTGGGGGGGGTGGAGGGGCCTGCTGTGCAGCAGGGGCTTTGGAAAAAGGCCCACCATGCTGGGCAGCGTTCTGCAACCTGGTGATGGTGCTGTACTTGACAAACATGGTGGCAGGTGAGACCACAGATGGGGCGGCCTGGCTGGGGAGTGGGGGTGGGGGCGGAGGAGGGGGGGGCGGGGGAGGGGGGGGGTGGAGGAGGTGGAGGGGGCAGTGGGGGGGACGGCTGTGATGCTGTGTAGGGTGTCGCCACTTTTGTCTGTGGGGACACAGGAGGTGCGACAGACACAAAGGGTCGACCTGCAGGCTCCATTCGGGCCTATTGGGAAGGGATTTTTAGTGAAAGTGGAAAGGGAGAAAAAGAAAAAGAGAGAGAGAGGGGGAGGGAGACAAAGAGATTATAAAGTCAAGGTCTAAATGTGCCTGTCATTAAAAATTAAGTGGCAGATTACAGCATGCAGGAAGCATTAGCAAAACAATGCAGCAAGAAACAATTCCATACAGGGACAAGCCTGGACCAGGCAGGCAGGGAGGGGAGCTGGCAAGAATCAGTGAAGCCAGGTCTACTCCAAGCTAGGCTGAATATCAGGGAGAGAATACGCCAGCCTCGTCACTTCTGTGGGGCCGGCAGTTGTACACCTAGGGAGAATCGCTGGACCTCCTCTGGGCAAGTATAATGACCCAAACAGAGTACTCCCCAGAGCGCCACAGGCCATGACAGGGACATCATGCAGAACAAGAGACCCTGCAGACACCTCCTCAGCTCAGTAAGACCAGAGTATACTAGTACACTAGGACCATACATGGCCTCCCAGGGCATCTGTCAAGCCTTTACGTTGGTTAGCTCAGGCCTTATCCTGAAGTGCTCTAAAACATGTGAAGAGCAAGCTCTATTCCGGAATACTTCTGAGATCCTTCCACTCCACATGCTCTGATATCCAAGACAGGCAGGGGAAAAAATGAGGAAAAAGAGGGAGAACTGAGGTTTCCTAAGAAAATTTCCCCAGAAGGAAATGTTTAGAGATCTGCAAAAGAAAGTTAGCTTGGGAAAGAAAAGCTATACGTGCATCTATTATGTTAAGCAGAAAAAGAAAGGAAAGTCAGGGAAAAACTGACTAACGGAAGGAGCAATGGGAAAGCAGCAGGCAATGTTTCAGAATACTGGTTGGGTTTTGCTCAAGTTAAATTGTTTCTTTGAAATTGTAAGCCTACATTCCTGTTAAAAATGAAAAAAATAATTGCATTACTCAAATTTATAAACATCCTCCTAATACAAAGTGGTTTGGCTACAAGCCAAATTGTGAACTTCACAGTGCACAGCAGAGAAACATGCATTAGAAATGCAACACCAACACAGCAACTGACCACACTGGGTGCCTATACTTCATTAGTAGATACTTCGCCACAAGTTAACCCAGTTACGCTCATTTGCACTGCATGAACAGGTTTGCCTATTGCTTTGTTCTAAACACAGATGCACAGAGTTTCTATATGCGCAGAACACCAAAAGGATTAGAGTCAGAAACAACAACCAGTGATTTACACCACCCATGGGGTGTGCCTTTACCTGTCACATTAGGTCTAGAAGGCAAGAGTATAACAAAGTTCTGAAGCTAAATCAAGGCGTTCACATAACAAAATGAGAGAAATCTTGATCTCTTGCAAGTGTTAGTCTGTAAATTACCATTCTCCCAATC
The DNA here is from genome assembly GCF_028858705.1 of Grus americana. Taxonomy (NCBI): domain Eukaryota; kingdom Metazoa; phylum Chordata; class Aves; order Gruiformes; family Gruidae; genus Grus; species Grus americana. The sequence continues at coordinate 27,996,810 of NC_072857.1, forward strand.
ACCCAGGTTAATGAATTTTCAACTAGCACCACCTGACCTTAATTGTGCCCTGTATAAGGCACCACGGGTGTGCTGACCTTAGCTGTGCTGAGCTTCGCTTTTGACACCTGAGACAGCAAAAGGCAACAGGAAAAATAAAAGCAGCATAAAACAGACAGCCAGGGAGACCAAGGCATAACAGAAGAGCTACCCCTGAATGGCAAGACCATGGAGAATCTTGCATTTGTCACTTAAAGCACACACAGCAAGCACGCATTTTGATGCCTGTTTTAGCATCTCAATTGAAATAACGTGTTCAAAATCTAACAAGCAAAATGAGACATGATGAGATCATGTTCGCTGCCCAGTTATATAGAATATGAACAGACAAATAAAGTATTCTTTGGGCAAACAGCAATTTTCAAAATATGAAGTGGACAGATGACCTACATTTTGGGAAAGGTGTTTTTTTAAAATCTTAGGTACACATGAAAGAGAGAGGAATTTTCCTCATATCCATTGAAGACAATCATTTTCAGTGAGCAAATTAAACACTCAGGACAGGGAAAAGAATATTGTGCATCTCAAGAGGGGGAGCCCCTCTCATCTCACAGAATCAAATTAAATTTCCACAACCAGAAACATATTCAGTCATACTTTGTTTACAGAAGAACTTTGAAATAGATCATTGTCCTTGTTCATCCTTGTAACTACATGATGTTCTTCTATGTGTCTTAAATTACTTACTGCATGCTATCAATTCATATGTGTAACATGCATCTTAACGACTATCTGGAACTCTCAGAAATGCTATAAGAAGAATAGTATCTATTTTTTGAAACAACAACTGCACTTTTTTTTAAGCTGTTTTTCCTAAGAAAACTTTTGCAACTGAACTCTTTTCTTACGCTGGTTGCTTTTGGATTGGTTAGCAAATTTCAGTCAAATATGACAGATCACTGGAAATTTCAATATATTTTCAACTTCAAGAAATTGTTGTGAAGTTACTGGCACCTGGTAAATGAGGGAAAAGGACGCAGAACTCACCCATTTTTAACCTGCCGAGCAGTTAGCCACTGGCCAACCAGTACAATGTCCTGGTTGGCTGGTCAGCCTCAACGTCATCTCCCTGCTTGCTGAGAGGGATGGGACAAGGGTGACAAGGGGGGAGAAAGCTGTTGCAGAAGGGGAAGGGACATGCTGGACAAGGCCGTTAATTCTGTCACTTGCAGCAACCTGCCTGTATGAACTTCTTAAGCCAGCTTTGTCACCAAAGTGCTGTGGAATAACTACCTCTGAAATAATCATTTGGAGACTAATCTGCCTAAACCAGCCTGTCTCAGTATCACTGCAAGTGCAGCTACCTTCTAATGTAAATTACAATTTTTTCAACACTGTTGTTTCCTTTCTTGCCCCACAGTTTAACATTTTCCACTGCCAGTCTGATTTATTAGTTATTTAAGTTCCTTGGGCCCGACCTGTACAGGATAAAAAAACCCCATGTACTGTAGTTTCACTGAAGGTAAATTTGTCACCAATTTACTCAGAATTTTTTATCATTCTTTCAGATTATAATTTGACACGGTTCATTTCATTTGGATTCTTTGAAGTTTTAGGGCAATCCATTCACCTGTGTTACACACAAAGAAGAGAAATATACCTTTTCTTGGATTTGTGTATAGAAAGGAATTCAAATTGATGAAATCTTGAAACATGGATGGCCCTCAACAGGGAGCAGTCTGAATATTTTAGTTTTAAAATGGCTTTAATCAGATTACATAAGAATTCTTGGGGGTTATTTAAATGAGCAATTGCCAGCAACACTCCAGACTTGATAAGAACAACGGTGATCTCACTGTGCTAAACTTCAAACTTTTCTCTAACAGCTCACAGAGAGTGTAGCAGCAAAATTTTCACATTAAAACCAAAACTTTAGCAAACAATAACATTACAGTTCTCATAGCAGCACTCTTTCACCTCTGTCAGATACATGCTTAGACAGACTCAAGTGCCCTGTCTTTTGCATCTACTCAGCTCCTGCAGACACGATGCACCCTGTACACATAGACAAGCCATCTGCTAATGAACATGCACCAGGTGTTGCACTCATGCAGTAGAAAAATTTGGATCACAATTTAGCAAGCTACATTCTTGGGGGGGCTGAGTACTACATTACTATTAGAATCAGACAACTTCCAAGCCAGCAGGCACTGCAGAAAAGTTATGAATCCCAAAGAATGCAGCCATGTCAGCTTTCACATTGTGCCACATGTGCTTTCTTATTTGAAAATGTGATGTCGTGTCTTATTTTTATTTATTTATCTGATGCATCAAAGCCAGATGTAGTGACTTGTGGGTTTAGTTTTGAAAAGCTTGCTTCTCTAGCTTGAACCTGGGGTCTGGGAAAGATTAAAAACTGACAGGAGCGAAGATAGCTTCTCATAGCATCCTGCCAATGTACTTCCACATGTAACTGCCGCAGTTAATCCTGATGCCATAGCTGTTCAGGAACCTGGAAATTCCTTTGCATCTGACAAAAAAACAGCTTAAGTAGCAATTCTGCTGTGTTTGTAAGTATTCCGCAGGAACTACACCAGTCAACTACCACAGAAAGGACAGAAAACTAATCAAACCACAACAGACGTGAGCCCCAGGCTTCAATGGGTTAAAATCTTTTGTAACTCTCTACCGGCAACAAGAGATACCAAATCTGCCTCAGTCCACAATTGCTGTCAGTTTTAGTACTTTTGCTTTGACCATATCTATGGTTACTCTTTCCATTTCCACCAAATATAATAGAAAACATTGGAGTAAAAACTACTGGAGTACTTAAATAGATATACCTGCCTTCAGGTCTCAGTTATTCACATCTTTACAATGGAAAGATGTGGCTAGTTAACTGGAGAAAGATCTTAGTGAAAGAATTTCATTCAACTTGTTAACAGCTGATCTTTTTATTTTGTCTTTATTCAACATTAGTTAATAGGATTCTATGGGAAGGCTGTATCATGCCTTCAAAGAACAGAGGACTTCTGTGCACACAGATAAAAGCAAGAACAGAAGGTTCCAGGGCTGAAATCCCTGAAAAACCAATTCCTGAAAAAACAATTATATGGCAGCATATGTCAATAACATAGAGTAAAAAAAAAGAAGAAATCCCACTCAAGACAGAGATGGAAAAGGTATCGCTCTATCTCGTACATTTTGTTGGGCGTTGGTTCTCAAAACTAAAGTCTTCTTGTTACCTTGCTGGATTCCTCCAGTTGGGTGCCTCGTTTCCAGGCCTCGGAGAACATGGAGCTGACAATACTTTGGGAACGGACGTGTCCAGCTGGCTGGGTGTCAGAAACTCCACTGTCAGACTGATTGGAATGATTTGATTGAGATTCTGTTTAGAAGAAAGTTAAGAAACAGTTAGCATGTGTTTCTGAATGCAAGAGTAAAGTTGATGTATTTATAATGCAACTCTGTATGACATTTATTGGTGACACTTGTTAAACATGTTATCCCATCAAAGGACATTGTTCCCATTAACTACTGCATAAGCTTTAGCTCACATCCAGGCCATTTCTGTCTAGAAAACAAAACAGTACAACAGATCCCAGATATTAACCAAATCTGAAGTTCCAGAAAGATGACAGTGTGTCAGATATGCTGCCAAGTAAAACCACACTGCAGTTGTATAGGTTCTGAAACACTCAACAGCTCTTGCACTGTGGGAAAAGTCCCATTTCATGCAACACACGCAGCGTGCTCTCTCCAGCACAACCGTAGAAACAGACACTGGACATAGGCTGAGGACAGGCAAACTACGCTAGCCAAGGCAACAGTCTGCTTCTGACTGCTCCATTCCTCAAGGGAAGAGAAGGAATGATGCACATCTTGCAACTAGCAAACACAGATGATGCTCTGGGTCCACAGGGTAACTTGAAAAGACAGCAACAGCCACTGCCAGACCGATTTATCCAGCCTGGCACCTACTTTCAGTGTAGTCCCAAGCTATCCTGGGGAAAAAGAGCATCTAGGCAGAGGCTGGACTGTGGCTCTGGCAGAACCTTCATGGCCTGTGGGCTGTGGCTCAGCTCCCCACCGCCAGAGAAACTTTATCAAAAAACACCCAGCTTGGATGGAAAAAATTGTTAGTAACTGAGAATTTACTGCTACACCCAGCAAGCTGTTCCACACAGTTGAAAAAACATGGTGCCTTCCCAGTTAGGCTGAATTTGCTTAGCTCATTTTCACAGGCTAGTTTCTGAACCTTTCCAATTCAGTAGCATTACTTCCTGACCTGTATTTGTGATGGACAAAACACTTTCACACAATAACCTGTTTTCAATAATGAAACTTGCTGCTGAGGGTTCAGAATAACCTGGCAGAGCATCAGTGATATCTCAACAGTGAAATTAGACTATATAAATCATTCATCAATTTTTAAACAGTTATGTGCTACAAAAAAAACCAGTCCTGGTCCTGCTGAGAGGTAAACAGGAGCATATTACTGCAGGAATGCACAGTTTGACACAGGAACAGAAACAGTATTTTCAAAGTTTTTTTCTCTAAAGAATTTGTTTGGATATTTGTCTTTGGGCAGAGGCTATTTCTCATCTTCCTAAACATAGCATAAAAGACTTTGGAAAAACAGTCCATTTCCTGCAATAGTCTCTCCTGAGGTCTCCAGATAGCGGATGATAAAAAAGGTAATTAAATCTTCCTATTATGAGACAGATCACATTATTACCTGGCAAACTAGATGAGCTGGAGCCTGACTTGATACTGGAACTAGACAAAGAAGTCCAGTCATACGCTGATTCTGTTCTCTTCAATGCTTCCTGATAGTTCATGTATAGTTGCTTCCCATACTAAGCAAAACAACAAACAAATTTAACAACTGTATAGGCTGTGTACCCTTTTCAGACTGTTGGGCTCTCTCTCTGGCTTCTCTATTCCACCTTTTTTTCCCCACAGAGAGAAACAACAGGCTCCTTGTTAAGGAGCTCAGGCAACATTAATTCAGCGCAAATTTCATTTTGTTTTATTTAACAAAGTGGCAACTCCCTTCCCCCAACCTTTTGCCTTTTTATTAGTGAATTGCTGAAAGAAAGAAAAACAGTTTACTTATGCTAGAAGAGATAGTGTCAAGCAAGAAATGGGCCAATGAATAAACTAAACCAACCTGGGGAATCTTAGGAAACAATTCTGTTTTCTCACTTCCCTTCTTTTCCCATAAGCCTTCTTTATAAAAGCTGTAAGGGAGCTGGCTAAAATCTAGCCATGATGGCAGTTAGAACTTTTGTCATGTGACAAAGACGTGCAGCAGAAACACGAAGAAAGGGCCCAATTACTGAATTATCGTAACAATGAAGCCTAACAATTTTGCTAGAGAATGAAATATGTAAGGAGATTGTACAGTTCATGTTCAGAACAGTTAAACAGGGAAGTTAGATTTAGCATGTACATTGCTAAGCGACTGTAAATGGTTCCAAACAGAGCATGACAACAACTCATGACAACAGTGCAAGACTGCCTAGAGGAGGTTACCTTAGCAATGCGGATGCCATTGATCCACTGGTGTAGAGTTCTTACATCATCACAGCAAAGATACTTGATATACTGGGATTTCTTTTGGATCTGAGGATGCTGCAGAAAAATTGTTAATCCTCATCAATATTTCAATAGCTAGGAATGCAAGGAAAGCCATTTATCTGTTGACGTCTATACAGACAAACTTAATGCTGGAAGCTCTTCAACAGCAGTTTGTGTTTTGAGCCCACTTAAAATGTTTAAGAGTATTTCAGGAGGTGGCAGTGGGGATTGCTTCACACACAGAAGGGCAGTGTGCACTGATTTCAGCTTTGAAACATTAAGAAAGGGTGAATCTTTCAGTATTTTAGTATTTAGTATTTCTACCTACCAACAGTCTTCTGTACCTGTAAGGCTCTTTAGAAATCTTTATACTCCCAAGCCAAGTGGTTAGAACAGTCTCAGCTTGTAAAAACCTTTTCTAACCCTACTGATACAGAGCTATCATCTAAAATACTTGCTGCTCCCACACGCATGTATAAAAAAGAAAAGGCACTGTATTTATCAATTCAGAACTCAAGATTTTTTTCAAAAATCAGACATTGGAAATCATTCTGGATGGATTATTCAGTTGTTTCCTGTCCATGCCGTAGAAGTTACATGTCTCACAGCTGTCAGGGCAAATCTGAATACTCAAGTTCTTATAATTTCCTCTGTTAGTTTACAGTTCAGTGACACAGAGTTCTACGAGATGATCATAGGTATGTAAGTTTTACTGAAGACTGACTGAAACATGTATCAAAGAATTTTTAATCTCTTTTCAGAATATTTTCTCCTGTTGTCTTCCAAACAAAATTCAAATGAACATGAACATGTTTATCTCCATAAACAGAATATGTATAACTAACTTCATAATGTTAGATAATTGTTTTCATTTTTCACCACCAGTCTCCTTCATATATATGTTGTATAACAAAGAAGAGCCTATACAAGCACAAAAATTTACTTCACCAACAAGCCATCTTTTTCCTGGACTTGTTAAAAAATTTGTCTCTACAGAAATAAAAGAACCTCTCAGAAGTCTAACATTTAGGACCAAGGAGCTAATATTATATACTAGTATACAAATGTTAAATATAACAATAGCACAGCACCTGTTCAAAATAAACAAAGGAAGCAAACATGTAAAGACAAATCCATTCTGGACTTCAGTGAGAATTGGCCTTTGAGTTTGTATTTGCCATTCACCTCTCCAAAAACACATCCATGTTTTGGAGATACTTCCCAGTGTAGTAAGTCTGTGTGGCACAAAACTGAGTTTCTATTAAAAAAAAACAACTGTATGGCTTCTGTATGTTAATATTAATATAAAACACTGATGTAACATTTGAAGAATTGAGGAAGGCAGGGCTCAATCTGCCTTAATATGGTGATTCATCAGTTCCACAAGAAAACTTTGTCTAAGTTACCCGACTAACTCTACACCCCATTGATTTACTTAAATAAGTCAATAAGGGACAATTTAGACACATTAAAATTTGACTTTAACATTTTCATGTCTTCATTTATGCTCAGAATGGCAATACTTTTTAAAAAAACCTACTTAGATAAGACTCAGTCTGGTTTACTCTGTGTGGTCAACAAGTCTGAAAAAATAATTCACTGCTAACCTGTCAAAATGATGTGGATAGACAGTGAAACGTAAGCAGAAAAAACCAATTTACTTCAAGGAATTTATAAATACCTACAAACACTGACATTTTTGCTTTTAATTGCATTCAATTAACTGTGCCAATGACCTATAAGAACATGGAAAATATTTCCAGTTTCAGCCGTATGCTTTCTCCCTTAATATCAAGTCCCATATTTGATATTCAGCGTCTACCCCTCAGTGGGTTCAAATGCATGTTGTCCTGTCTATTGGAAGATTAAATCCTTTTTTCACACAGGGGACAGGCAGCCACATACTCCAGGCACATACAACATTCTAATATACTGACAGATGCAACACCACATGAGCTACAAATCAGGGAAGGTAAGAGGTCAAAAGAAAACTATAAGTTCAACTATAACTATTTCTTGTTACTTTCATCATTTTCAAACCCATGAAGACACTTTACTTGCTGTGAACATACTGTGAAAACTTGTATTAAAATAGCTTTGTAGCTAGCTATCCTGCAGGAACTGACACCATTTTGAACACTGTGTGGGAGTCAAGAGAGATGAGAGATGAGTTGATGCAATTTAAAATAACTTGAAGAACTCAAGTTATTAATCTCACAGTTTAAGATCAGGTCACTGCTGATTCTTTCTTGTTCTTTCTACCTGTCCTTTATACTCAGAAAGTACAAAGGATACTTCTTCCTTTACAGCATCCCCTTTCCCTCAGGTTGGGCAATATGGGTAGACTTTACTAATACCAATTTCTGCACAACTCTGGACCTACACTCTGAGAAGATGGCAACTCCCTAAAGTTAGCATTTTAAGAGGTATTATCTCACTGAACCTGAGTTGTTGTATGGTTTAAAGTTGACAAAAACTGTTTAGTATTATGTTTTAGAGTGTGGTGAACGTACTCTGGGACTCATCAGTCTAGAAGCAAGACAATTAAGGGCAATAGGAAAACATTTACAAAGTCATGAGGAGCATGGAGAACAGGCAACAATTGTTCACCAACTGTTCACTTCCTATACGAGAACTAGGGGAAAATGAAATGGAAAGCAACTGATGGCTCAGAACAAGTAAAGAGCGTACAAGGTGTACCCAACTGCTGCAGCATTCTAAAAGTTTCTTGGAATCGCAAAAGAGAAAGGGCATACTACTGCTACTAAACAGCCAAGATCTATTCCCTGGCTCCCTAAATTTCTAAAGGCTGAAAAAGTATTCTGTGGAAGCATATCTGCAACACTGTTTTGTACTTCTAATCTTTTCCTCAGCAGCTTATAAAGAAAGGCCACTATCAGAGAAACCTACTGTGCTAGATGAATCCAGTAAAGCCATTCTTCTGCTGCTCTCTCTGATCTTGTTTCCCCCCCTGCCCCACGCAATCCACGTGGGATCTTCTGGCAGGAGGAGGAAATTGTCAGCTTGGTGTGGAAGAAAGTGATTCATAGCCATTTCTTCCCTCTGCACTAGTCCCCGCATGGCATTTTCTCATTTTTTTTACTGTATTTCTGTCAAGGAGTGTCATTACAACAATTCCACAGAAAATGTAGTTAAATATAGCTTTCTCATTATCACTGTACCTTACGGCAATTTAGATTTCTCATGTGCAGAATAAAAACAATTTAGAGATTCACTCTGAAAACTGACAGGTATAGTTTTCCAGTTGTTATATTACTAGAGGAAGTGTATTCTCAATTATAATCTCTCCCAACATTAATATTGTGAATCAGCTCTTGCTCACAATTAGGAAGTGTAGTTATTATAAGAGACTAAGATTAGTGTGGAAATGTTTCAAGCTCTTTAATTACTCTTTTCAGTATGAGAATTTTTAAAACTATTAACAAGTTACCTTTAGCACTAAACAATAGTCTGTTGGTGCTTTGTATTTGTTCCGATAGTCCTGTCCATAGTAAACATTGACATGATCTAGCTGTAGAAAGCACACGAGATCCCGTGAGACCTATTAAATAAAATAAAAATCACAAAATGTCTTTATAAGAAAATGACATGCATTGACAAATCAGTCTAGTGTTAAGATCCAATACTAATATAAGGTCTAGTTAAGGTCTAATATTAGTTTAAATCTGATTTGAAAACTACCAATACAAGAAGGAGATACAGTCATGCATAAACTCTTGCATCAGATGTTCATTTTTAACCAGTATATCCCTTTCCAAATTCAGTCTGTTTTTTTTGTGTTTTGTCTGCATTTTGCCCTTTGACAACATCTTACACCAGACTACTACTGTTTATTTATAGTTGGTATCAGGAGAAAGTAAATAGGATTGCTTGTCCAGGAACTGTTCAAGAGCTGCTGGTTACATTTCATCTTGGTAATAATCAAGGTGTCCAAATTCCAGTGTGACTGTGAGTAAAATTCTAATGATGTTTGGCAGGGACCACAGGGTACAGAATTTCAACAGGTTATCTTGCATATAGTGTTTTAATGAAGCAAAAGGCTGTGGGAAGAACATCTGAGATGCATTCAGCTCTAAAGGGAGCTGATGTGCTGACAGAGATTTCCTCTTCATTGCCAGCTGTGTAGGAAGTGGACTTCCTTGTACTGGGGATCAGTTGATGATGTCAAGACTGATGGATTCGTGGACAACTTGAACTCACAGTAGTTCAGCCTTGAAGCTATAATGCATTTGTAGCAGCTGTCTATTTACTTTTCATTATTGATACTCACAGAACAGCAGTGACACTGAAGTAATGGCTTTATATTTACCAGTTTCAAAAGACATAGCACAAATTGGTCTGAAAAGAATCCCAGTTATATGAACTAACTAAAACCAATAAAATTATGCACACTGATTGTGGAGTTGGTCTGATATTTTATGATTTACATTTGCAGTGCAATTTGGCCCTTCACCTGAATTCTCCTTGAGAAAAGACAGCCTCTTAACTCCACCAATCATTTTTCCTCAAATGTTTCTGCACACCTAACCCCAAGCTCACTCAAAAAGCCGACGCTTGTCTTCCTGTATTTTTAAATTTGAGGTTACACCCTTCACATCAAGTGCTACCACAGTAATCTACACAAGAATTCCATGATAAAGCTGCACTTTTAATTAAGGGATGTAGCACTAGTCAAGGCACAGCTAAGCCAAAATTTAAGGCTGAATCTTGTGTGCATGACTTACCAGCAATAAACAATTCAGCAAAATTGCTTTAAAATAGCATACCTTTGCTTTCCCTTTAGGGACATAGTAGATTCCAGAAGCTCTAAGAAGAAAGTAACGTTTCTTCCAAGACTTCTTACCATCCTCTTTCAGCCACAAAACTCCCTCAATCTCTGGCACGGTTACAGAACTTCCACAGAAACATTCCTGCCAATAAACACCATGGTTTGGGGAGAAAGAGACAGAACAAACAGCATGCAGTGGTTTGTTCTTAATGACTGAAATTCTGTAATTCTTTGTCTAAGGAATGCACACATAACAGGGACAGCTCTTTTTTTCATGCAGTAACATGAATTAGAGATTAATTGTAGAAGCTATAAGGTAATTCAGACAAACACAATAGGCGATCTTAGCATTTTCTCAGTGTAAGAATGACAACAAAAATATTAGCAGATCCTGTAAAGATTTTCTAACCACTGCTTATCAGTAATAGATCCCCCAATGACTTTACTGCCTTTATAGTCACGAGGTCACCTTACAGATATAGCCTCATAAGTCTAAGTATACACAAAATCTAATTACATATCCATCAGATACAGCTGTAATTCAGTCCATGAATACTGTGTTGCTACTAACTGCCAACACTATGAATAGAACCTTAACAGAAGTTATAAAGAGCTAACAGAGGAAAACAAATGCTTTAAATACACTCCAGATTAATATGCAGCACAGAGATTTATAAGTAATCCTAGAAGATAGAATTAGAATTACATCCCTCTGCACATCATGGCTTCAAGGATGGTTTTGATCCACAGTGTTCACATGACCACTTATTAAAACCCATATTAATAATATACTAACAGCATGCATATGCTACTTATAAGTTAAATTGTATTAAGTATAATTCAAAATTAAATACCCAAAATATTTACTTTTGTGTAACTATTGAAATCATTATTCAGAAAATCAAGTGGAAGCTATGACACTTCAGCATTGGTATGTCTCTACAAAAATTGTCACAAAACCATGCAGTTTTCAGCTTATGGAGGCTATGTTTACTGTTTGCTTTATTTGCTCCACACTTTTTTGTTGTCCTTAGTTCTGTAAACTATTTAATGTGTTCGATATTAATTGGCTTCCTTTTCTGTCACTCATTTTTTAAATTTAATATTTGGTCATTTATTTTAAAATGTAATTGAAACAACTTTTTAACTACTCACTAACAAAATTTAAAATATTAACATAGATCATTCACTGAATCAATGCTATAGAATTTTGTAGAGTACTAGTAAAGTACTTCTACCACCACAGGTCAAAAAAACAATTGACAGTTCTGCAAGTTTCAACTGGTTTTAGCCACAGTTAGAGGTAACCTCATTTTGATTATCACTGTGTATGGTATTTTAGTTATTAAACAAAATAAAGACATATTTTTATTAACTGATCATATCTGAAACAGGGTAACATCAAAAGAGCCATTTATCTCAAATGTAACACACTCCACTCACAGTTGTTCCAGAATTACATTCAGATCCATCCATCAGTTTCAATCACCACAACCTTTTGTTGACTGAAATGACTACTACGCACTTTTTGTTTTCACAGTCTTACCTCTAGCAGCACCTCTTTATTTCTGTCTGCCATCTCAGAGGTTTCTTTCTTCCCCAGAAGATAGTTCTGTAACAAGAAAAAGCTTAATATTTCTACAGGCATTCTGAAATCAAGTCAAATAACATTTCTCATTTACCTTACTGTAGCGGTAAGAAAAAACCAGCTATTATCTAAGAACAGTACATTAATTGAACAAAACTTTGTAGTTGAATTGAAACTGTCAGGCCGCTAAATAATACACAGAACTAAGTTATAATCCCCTTTTCCAGAAATATCAGTCCATACTCTTAAGTTACAGCCTCAAAACAACATTGTCCTGGCTTTCCACAAAACAAAGAGCTGCCTGGTACAATGTACCCAGAAATAATAATGCTATGAACGCGAAAATCCCACAATAAAAATATTTTAAAAAAACAGAGATCTTTAAATTTGTTACATACTGCCGTTATTTATGTGTTCAAAGAAGCACACGCAGAAGCAATGGACTTCTTTCCACCTTGCCCTGACAGTTTTGCTGAATAAATTATTTTTTTCATGAAGTATTACTAAATACTCAATTGTCTTCTTAAAATGAACTAAATATGCATAGGTACCTTATCTTATTTAATAAGAAGTTTTGTAGTCTTCTTCAGCTTGGAAAGGACTGGGACAATGAAAATCTTCTGCTTCCTAACCCCTAGCTCTTATATGGGGAAAAAACCCCAATATTCACAAACTTTGGTCAGTTCAATATTTTACACCAAGGAGAAATATTGGTTTTATGCTGGTACTTCATTCTTTTGGACAATGCCTACCATATGTACTGATAGTAAACATATCAACTACATGCTTTTAAAAAGCATTTAGAGTTTTGCTGCTTCAACGCAAAGCACTTGAATAAGACCTGGTTTTCAATTCTTGCTTAAAAAAAAAAAAAAAAAATCAAGTACACTAATGGTGTCCCAAAGAATGAGCATGCAAAACTGATACTCAGTTTAAATCCAAGAAATTACCACACAGAAGCCATAAAGACATAAAAACAATCTATGACCCCAAAAGGGAATACATTAGGTAAGAGTTAAGAGAGAGATTAAGTGATTGTATATCCAGTTTTTTTCAAGTTAAATTCTTCAGAAAGACACCTTCTGCTTTTCTGTTTCTTTTTCTTCACTCCCTTACAGTACTGAACTGCTGCTGGATATCAAATATGCAGCTATCATTTGGAGAAGAGAGGCCTTTGAGGCCATTTGAGAGAGAAGAGGGGCCTTTGGTTTCCTAGTCAGGGATCAGGAAACACAGGTGAATAGAGGCAGGTCCCAACTTCCACAGGGAGGGACACATGCTCTCTTCTCTTCACCCGCCATTTGACCATGGAGTAGCTATTCTCTTCGATTTTCTCTTCCCCTTTTTGCCAGCAACGTAAGAACGCGCAGTGGAGAGGCACTGCTATTAGCACTATCTGTCAACACCTTTCTTGCATATTTTACATATTTGAACAGCGCTAAGTATTGGTGCAAATGCCATGAAACTGCTTGCCTTCATCTCCATTAAAACTACCTACAAACACGTTAGCAAACAGATTGCTTCAGCTCATGGTTTTCTGCTAGGGACTTGATTTTATGCCAACCACAATGTGGATGTACACGGTGCTGAAATGTAAAGTTGCCTGGCATTTTAATACATACACAAGTATCAAAATAAAAGTATGGAAACAAATGTTACCAGGAAATGTAAGAAACTGCAATCAGGCATGCACGCGTGCACGCGCACACACATTCAACATCCATCTCAGGCTTACCTGGGGATTCTTGAATAGTGCGTATTTCTCTATACGTTCCACAAACATTAGTTTGTTTTGACTATCTCTTGTCCAGTTCAGAAGATTTTCAACTAAATTTTCATGATCTTCAAAGATCCTTTCTGCAGCAATAATAAGAGAGCAAATACATTTGAATCTGTCACATTTTGTGATAGAAACTACTCTGTGGTCACATCTGGGAGACAAGGCATACATGGAGAGAAAACAGAGTTCAAGGTCTACTAAAATGGGGAATAAGTTTACACGAAGAAACTAAAAGATCTTAGTCAACCTTCAGATGTGCCTGGTTTAATTTTACGCATACACTTACTCAACACTCTCACTTCTGTCTCTTCAGGCTTATATGAAGTGTTTTTCTTTTTTTTTTTTAACCTGACAGAGCCTACCATTCCACATGAGCACAGCAGACTCAAATGTAACATTTCAAATGTTGTAAGTACAAATAAGATTATCACATTTATGTGTACTCTGGTCCACAGAATCCCTGGAGGGATTTATTAGGCAGCTTTTTCAGCACAAAATTTGTTTCCACATCCCAAATCACTACCTCATTCATAAAGTATCAAAAAAAAGTAATAGACAAGATCAGAGGGAAACAAAATGCTTCCAAAATGCAGAACACCCATGGTTAGTGGGGTACGGTAGAAGCCTGAAAACTGACACTGTCTATTTCTTACAATCTATCTTGCTGAATAAACGATGTACTTGCAATGTTCCTGTTATTAAACATACTCTCTAAAATTAAAACATCGCAACTTAGATACTTCATAGACATACTCTGCTCTAACTAGAAATATAAAAACAACCTTTATCTCAACCAAAAGAAACCTTCCAGAGTTGTTTCCATTACAAACTTGCAGGGTAAAACTGGGCAAAGCATTTCATTCTGCATTCTGGAAATACTATCACTGAGTTCTTCTGAAAGTACATATAAAGCTCCTGGTTGAACCATTAGATAATAACAGGTGGTCTTCTACTTCAAGTATATCTACTTAAATCAGACTCCTCAAAAACTAGTTAAACGTGCACATTTGAAGCAGACCACATAAAACGCAAAGGCAAACAGGAACTCCACAGGCCTTTCTCCACAGTATGTCAGCTTAAAGCTTTCACTGCATTTTATTGAACTGTGCAATTAAAAATCAACTGACAAGACAACATGGTAAAATACACTGTGAAGGTACATAGGTCTTCTGTGTCTCGCTAAAGAAAAATATAATAAACTTACTTCCTCTTACATAGGCATTGCCAGAAAAAGTGTTTCAAAAGATGAGCCACCGGCAAAATAACACAATACAATACCCAATAGTACATAGGGTGAGGGCTGTGTTGTAATCATTTTTTCATCTGTTTTTCAAGTTCCAGTATAAAATATATTAATCAAACTGGCTGCATCTTTGGTTGTCTCTAAAGAAAACCCCACGTATGTGAAATCTATGAAAAACTGCCTAACAGTTGTCCAATCAAGGAAAGCCAAACTGAAAAATACGAGAGGAAACTGAATTTTAACCTCTTGCATCTCTTAGGTTTATCATGTTGTAATCTGAATTTAAAATTCTGTAATTATAATAGATGTTGTTCTCTAGCTTGAAACTCTTTCAATAGAGCAGTTAAATTCTGTCATTCCCTGTATGTCACTGAGCCCATCCAGTAGGACATGCATGTACTTGCAAAACACCCAACGAGAGAGATTTATTAACCCAGTTTTAATTTCAAAATAATCTTAATTCAGCCACATTGTTAATTTGCATAAATATCAGTTTATCTTTCTGTCTGCAGCCTAGCTCTTTGTTTCTAACACAAGTTGAAAATATTTTTTCCAATCTTTTTTTCCTTTATTCTTTACAGGCTGCACAGTGAATGGAAGTGTCTTATGAAAGCAAATCTAGAATGGTAAAGACCCCTGGTTGAGTCCAGGAACCTGCTACCTACACATTCAAAGATCTTTCAGTGACCGAAATATAAAACTATTGTAGAACTAATAAGGTTATTTATTCATACTATCCTCACTGGTAAAAATGTTACAGAGTTACACCTTTGATTTTTATATACCTAATTTGGACTTACATAGAATTTGTGCAAATTCTTTCTGGTTTTAAAAGTGAACAACTTCAAGATTTCATTGATTAAAATTTTAAGGTTTTGAGCCCAGTAAGATGTTGTTTTTCATATGAAAGGTAGAAGATTCAAAGGATACCTTGTCACCCTGCAATGGCCTTTTTTGTCTAACAATAAGCAAAGTTAACATGCTACATTGCCTGAAATAGAAAAGGTTTCACCAAAAGAGTGGACAAATAATAATTTACATTTTAATGTGAAGTCAAGATATTTGGGTTCAGTTCTGGGCTTTTCTTTAGTCAACGTGTAAGTTGCTTAACAGCTCTTTGATGTAATTCTTTTCTGATAATAGGGATTAATAATAATGGTTTTCTATCATTTTTCCCCTTCTTTTCCATTCAGATACTATATCCTTTGGCTAAATGAACAACTTACATTGTGGTACATGCAATGCAGTGCAAAGAAGCTTTAACTGCTTTTAAAGCCATATTGCCAATTGTATTAAAATATTTAATAGGAAAAAACCCAACAGCTTTTTGTAATAAGAACTATTAGGATCAGTACAAAAATACTGTTTACAAAGAGGAAGATGCACAGTAAATTTTTTATCCCTTACCTCCTTCTTCTGCAAGGAACACATCAAAGCCAAGAGGCTCAGTGACTAGACATTAGTAAAATTCCTATATTACACCTTAGAATTTAGACATGCTTTTAATACAAATGAAATAAAAACATTCCCAGATCATTCTGAAACAATGTCATTCATGAGCTTTATTACCTGAATGAACATTTACTACATGAATGAACAGGATGATGAACATTATGAAGACAAGAATTTAAATAATTCTGAGGACATATAGACAAGCATTATATCAAAAGATAAGAATTATAAATGTTTATAATTATTGCTTACCCATTTGCAATTCAGAGATGGTTTCCACCAATGACCAGTCTAAACTGTAACCGCAATGTGATTTGTCCATCAGATTGTCTAATACTTGTCTCACTGTCTGCCTCTCATCTACCATCATTGTTTTTGAGCTGTCATCAGACATGTGGACTCTGATCACCAACTATTAAGCAGAAAATTAGGAAAACAAGGATTCATTTCCCAGATTTCAAATAAAAACATGGTTTTTAAGATTTATTTCTTTATCTAAGATTGTGTTAAATAGCGTAAAATATTAAGTTCAATCAAAACAATTCTTCAAAACCTAAAAAGCCATAAATGATGGTTAGATATTTGTATCACGGACACTTAACAAGATACTGTTCTCCTTCAGTATAAAAGAGTTAATATAAAGGTCTTCCCAACACAATGACAACATGCTTTAGTTGTGTTAAGGAGGAAAAAAATCCCTTCTACCAAAGTGTCCTGTTCTGATTAATAAAGTGTCTTTGTGATCATTTTTCTCACATATCTAGGTGGAACAAACATAGATACAGAGTTCTGCACAAACCTATACAGAATCAGAATCTTTCAGATTTGCATTTCAAACTTTCTGCCCACTTCCTCCATATTTTCTAGAAATGCTGATTATATAAACAATATACCTGTACTTAATCTTTTTCTGGGGAGTATGAAGCATTAGTGTGAAAGAAATCTGCTTTTAAAACACGATGGCTTTTCATAGGCACTTTAAAGAGGTCACTGCCAGAAAGAACAATGCAGCCATTTTTTTTAACCAATCAAAAAACCTTAAGACAATAGATCCTTCTTGCCAATCATTATGCTTCCTTTTTTACACCTTGCTCAGCTGGAAAAGTTAAAATGTACTAGTTGTAAGACACAGGTTGGCTTGTTAATTCTCATCTTCCAGCCAGGATGGTTTTTCAGCTTTTGATATATAAACACTAAACGTAAAAGGCATTTTAAGCTACTGAAAAACTCCAAACATAATAAGAAAGCCAAATTTAAAGGGAACATTTTATATTCTTTGATAGTGCATCAAGTAATGTCAGTAGACTTTCTCTGCTTGGTAATCCCTGTCTGTAGTCTGGAATGCTTGTACTCTATTTCTCACTGGAAAATCCTGCTATGCATAATGGGAAGTACTCTGTAAAGAAAACAGGCTCGAATTTTAAATATGTGACAGCTTAATATACAAAGACAACCTCAGGAGGCTGGACCTTCATTTCAGCTCTGTGTGGAAGTTGGCAAAGCCTTCTCACTGTGTACTAGCTGCAAAATAAGCTATTCCTTAAGAAAACATAATGCTATTCCATATGCTAGGATTTTCTTCATAAGGTCCAGTCTAGATGAGAAAGTACATTACCACTCAAGATCAGAACACTACAGTGTTCCTACTTTCTTTTAGGCAGTTTAAAAGTAACAGATACAAATGAGAAGAATTTTGCCTGCATTTTCCAGGTGAGTAAGTATAAAATAAAGACCCTATAAACCAGTATAAATAATTTACCTTTTTCACTTGTGCCTCTTTAATCTTCTCTAACGCAACCCTAATCTTCTCAGCTTTGAGTTTAGCAGCCTGTTCCTCCTAGGGGGACACAACACATGGAATTCCAGTTAACACAAACATCAGTCTGGTTTCAGTGGATTTAATTTTGAGGCTACCAAGCTTTAAAACATGAACTGACATGCTGATTTACCCACCTATAAACCCTCAACTGTTTCTTAGCGATGAATATGACCATTATTTTTTAAGACAAAAAGTGTTACTATCTATAAATATATCTAAAATTTAGAAATACAACTACCATTATCTCCAAAAGAACAAACTAGAGGTATGTATTTTGTATATACACATTTGGCATTTGTCTGTTCTTCATATTGTCAGTAGCCTTGTACGTTACTACCAAATATTTTTAGCATATCATGTATTTACAGTCATAGATTTGGACAATACACAAGAGTGTACAATTGAGTACACCCAATAGATTTTTGGCTGATCAACATAAAACATAAATAGCACACTGAGAAATATCAGAATTTAACAGCACACAGAAAGTATGGAAAACAAATCCTATAAATAGGATTCCACACTATGTGCATTGGTTTGGAAGACTTTTAACTATTAAATCCGTTTGCAGTAAATAGCTTGAATGCTCCCTTTATCTTTACTAAATCCAGGCTGTATTTCTCCTCACTTTAAATATTTTAAGATGCATAAAGCAAACAAGCATTCTTTTCTTTGATGCTCTTCTAAGTAATCTATTTTTGTTACAACTGGAAATGTATTAAAAGTTCAGATAATTTAAATCTATTTATCTGCTGAGACTAAAGAAGCCTATATATTGTAAGACTAGCAATACTGCTTTTTAATTTCTGGAGATTATTGATATTTCTGTTGAAAGTGGATTTGAAATACACAGCTAAACAAGCAACCACTCCTTCTAGGATGCCATATGCAGGTTTCACATTTTAGAAATCTGAAGTTGTGGATGTTCATTGTGACTAATATCTAAAAGCGTCATAATAATTTTAAAATTTCTAGAACATTAAACAAACATCTTAAATAAACAAATCCCCTCCAAAATATTAAATCTCCTTAGAAAAGAAAAATTAAGATTTTTCTTAGATGAAAAGTAGCCCAGCCTATCACACCACCACCCAGCATGCCATGGACATTTAGTTCTGCATTGCTTTGAATGTAATTTGTGGTTTCTTTACTGTGTGTTTAGATGGTTGCTTTTCTTGTAAAAGTCAAGATTCAGCTATCCTGAAATCCATAGGGTTTAAGTTTTCCATTTCTCAGTGAATTACTAATATTCCTATCAACTGCTAAAGGGTATTCCCTATACTACTGCTTATTGTACTCTTACTTAACAGCTTTTGCTCCCTCACACCTGTGACCATACTACGCACCAGAAAAAACATCAGCTAGACAGGACAATAGGCTGCCTTGTGAGAAACGTAATCCTTTTTAATAAAATGAACCAGTAAGTTGACATGAGCAGAAATAATGTGAGCTTGAAACATTATCTGGGAACTCAATTACCTAGGAACATCATTTTTTCATTATTCTACAAGGAACTATGGCTTTTTTTTCACCATAATGATGGTATCATATCACTTAGAAAGGTTAAATCAGATTAGCATTCTATTAAAAAACCCCCCAAACCCCCAAAAAACCAAAGTACCATGATACCTAGATTCGTTTAAATGTAAATCACACCTAAAATATTAAAATATTCTTCTTCTTCCTTAATATTAACCATTTCCATCTGTAGAAATAAATTATTACTAAAACCCAAGGTTTTAAATACCTGTAAATTTCTAAAAGTGATGCTATGCACCTGTGCATTATGAAATCAGGAAAAGCAAAAGACTTTTTATTTTATCACACATTTGGAGAAACTGTAATTTATGGCTTAAAAAAAGCTGCTCATTAAGCCAACCATAAACCTTTATTGCTGTACAAAGGTTGACAGCACATTTAGTTCTGCTCTTCACCGAAGTCAAGTAGCACAATTTTCCACCCCATTTCAGTGTACACCTGTGCAATGCAACTATCTATAGCAAACCCCAGCAGGAGCACTTTACAGCCACAGCATGCAGGCACACGCAGCAACAAGAGAGCAAGCAACAAGGAATCAGCTGGGGCTCTCTCATATAGCTGCACCAACACAGCTAAAATATCTTTGTTGATCTCAAAGTTTATAATCCATCATTCCCTAAAATGCTTTAAAAAATAAATATGTAGACCAAAAAAATATTTTGAGTATTTACTATTTTAACACCTACCAATTACTTTTCGTTTCCCACTCACTTTTAGTGTGGGTCCAGAGATCAGGATTTCTTATACTTCATTAGTTTAACAAAGTCAGTTTAATTTTAAACAAAATCCCAGAATTACGATTATAAAAATAAGAACCTGTTTTGACCAGCAACAATTTATAAAAAGAGGTCTGAATCTACTTACTGGAAATGCACAGAGGAAATGAAAGCAAGAATTAGAAATTTCTGAAAGCGCATAGTAGTCAAGGATTTTAAGTTATTCAAGTTTTGCTTTATAGTTAGTGCTCAGGCCACTGCTGCATCATTGCTGATGTGATAAACATTTCACTGGAGCTGGAGGAGTAACTATATCTTTTGATTACTTAATACAATAATTGAATAGCTACAGAATTCTTCAAAACTTACAATTTATTCTATTTATCTCCTAATGGTGCAAGAAAACAGCCATCCACAACTGTTGCCCATCAAAGCCACCCCAAAACTGCACTCAGACACAAACACAGGCTCCCTCCTCCCCCATACATGGAACCAAGGCAACTCCTCAATGGGAGGAAGCACGTGCAATCCATCAGTTTGTTCTAAGCTAACAACATTTTTCATTGCACATGGAGAAAGGTGACAGGTGGCAAAAACACCTGACTGCAACTGTAAACTACTCAACACCACAAACTAACAAGGCCAGGACGTACAGTTCAATCACATTTCACTTAGGTATTTATTTCCCCTTTGGTAGTAAATCCTTCTGGTAATAGTGATACAAGTTAAATTGCCAAAGGGTCATAAACATGCATATAAATGGCAGGACTGCTGCGCAGGTCATGGTTTCACAAGTGGCATATACCAATGATATGGCTGATACACCTGCCTCCCTTGCACAGTGTTACTTCTCAGTTACAGCAGCCACAGTGCTGCTGTGGCCACACAGACAATTGAGTCAGGGAGCTGATCTGGTTGCAAATTAACACAGCAGAAAGATTCAGCAGAATCCACTCCTCGATAAGACTGTCTTCATGGTCACATACATGCTATGGAAAAGCATAAAGGAGATACATACATATACTTACATAAATTAATGACTTTTCTTTGTATTTTTATACCAGAACTCAGTTTTCAATAATTTTAGCCAATACTGGAATATTGGAAAGAATAACCCCAAAAAATCTAAAGTTAAGATTTCCTTAATATAACAATAATCACAGTCTCCTGCCTCAGTTTCCAATTAAATGTGCAGTTAAAGATATTCCAGCTGTGTTTTAACATTAAACATGCAAGATGTGTGCTATGACAGAGCTGACCTTGTTCAAATGACTTTATGCCTTGCATTTCTAGGCTGGGGTTTTATTTTTTGTTTCGTTGTACATTTTTTGCAGAGATCACAGGCAGAATGGAAAAAAAAGGGGAAAAGAAGATCACTTAAAGGTTACAGTACTTAGGAAAGCTAATAATTAAATGATAAGAGGTAAGTAACAAAGTCCACATTTCACTTGTTAGCAGGGTAGATACACAGATCACAAGATGCATAAAAGAAGAAATTTCTTTTATGTTTAATATTTGAAATTTTTCTCTGAAGTCCTTCTTTGAATGCAGGTAAGAAGATAACTAAATACACAACTAGCATTGACTTCTGAAGAAGTAGAACCAGGTATCCACTCTTTATTTTCCCAGCTACAGTCTAGCCTCAGATAGAAAGGTAATTGCCTGTTTTGCAAGGACTCTCTTTCCAGCCGAGTTTTTATTGAAACAGAGGTTCCTGATGCCTGAGAACACCATCTTAACATCTCAATTGTACCTAATTCCCCAAAACTTCAGGACAACTTTATTAGCCCCATGTTTAATGTCTATGAATTAGAACATTAATCAAGTGTTTTCTGTTGGTTCTTTTAATTTTTTTTTTTTTTTTAAGAAAAGGAACACTAGAACAAGTGCGTATTTGATCAGCACTGGAAGGGAAAAGCTGAATGAGTGAATATTAACAGCAGTTCTACTGTATTTCTTGATAAACTCAATAGGACAGGCAGAACACTTCTAAAAAAACAACGTGCAGCAATGGTAGTACAGCCCATTTATTAACAGTGAATTTGTGCTTACAGGAGTAGTTCACAACCTTTCTCAAAACGTATGTTTTATTGTATTTCCTCTCAATTTAACCCAGAATAACCTTTATCTGGGTAAAGCAGAAAGGAAAACAAAACATTACTCTCTTTCAAAACTCACTAAATGTGAGTGTTGAGCAGCCATTTTCCTGATGAGGGGTCCATCCTCCCTAATGTAGACTCATCCTACATTCCCTCCTTCTTCCTTCCCAACTCTATATAGAGTTCTCTATACCTGTGGCACATTCCTGAGTTATTGTTGCCAGATTATATTAATAAATATGGAAATGTATGTAAAGCAGTAGTATTGTTTTGGGTGTTGTATCTGAGAATTATTCACCTGAAAAGTTTTTAAATATTACAATGACAGTACACTGAGGTAGTGCCATATTTTTCCTTTGTTCCACTTCTGTGCACCATCCACAAACTTTGTGCTATGAGAAGCCTTACTCCAATGCAGAAGATGACTTCTGAATGGAAACTGGAAAGCAGCAGTTACATTTTAAATGCATCTCAAAGTCACACTGGCCCTTGTCGCAAGTTCCTACAGAAGGGATCTTTTCCCCCACAGTCTATTAAGTGCAAAGAAGGAAGGCCAAAACAAAGATGGCAGTGGCTTATGAACTTAAATGCATAATGGTATCTATGAATCTCTCCAGAACATTCCTTGTGCTTGATCAAAATTACCCAGTGCTTAAGCTTTTCACACTCTTCCCCATGATCTTGGGCCATACTACAACAACATACACTATTTGGCAAAGTGTTAATGCTACAAGTGTGATGCAAAGAAATTTTCACACACAAACCTGGCAGTGCTACTTTTTATTAAAAAGAACCACTGTGCAACTTTAACAAGATCAGAATTTTATTTGCTTGTAATATTAAACCAACTGGTTAGAAAGAGAACTGTGATGCTAGTGTCTATCTCAAACTGAAGCTGAGGAAGAGAGGATGCAAAACTACTACCTCAGCTACCTCAAAGGATGAGGAAAAGCAAAAGCGAAGTTTGTCCATATCAAAAAAATGTGGATGTGTCTATCCCTGGGAAACCTGTTCTTCCAAATTTTCACAGAATGGTTGAGGTCATCTTATTTAAGTCCCCTGCTCAAGCAGGGCCACCTAGAGCCAGGTACCCAGGACCACGTTCAGATGGCTTCAGGGTATCTCCAAGGATGGAGACTCCAAAACCTTTCTGGGCAATCTGTGGCAGTGCTCCATCACCCTCACTGTAAAAAAAAGTGTTTCCTGATGTTCAGAGCAAGCCTCCTGTGTTTCAGTTTGTGCCCATCGCCTCTCGTCCTGCCACTGGGTACCACTGAAAAAAGCCTGGCTCCATCCTGTCTTTTTTCACACCCTCCCATCAGATATTTTTACACATGGATGAAATCCCCCTGAGCCTTCTCTTTGCCAGGCTGAACAGTCCCCAGCTGTCTCAGCCTCTCCTCACAAGACAGATGCTCCAGTCCCTTCATCATCTTCATGGCCCTTTGCTGAACTCTTTTCAGCAGCTCCATGTCTCTCTCATACTGGGGAGCCCAGAACTGGACACACTACTCCAAGTATGGCCTCACCAGTGCTGAGTAGAGGGGAAGGATCACCTCCACCCAACTGCTGGCAACACTCCTCCCAACGCAACCTGAGACACCATTAGCCTTCTTTGCCACAAGGGCACATTGCTGGCTCATGATCAACTTGGTGCCCACCAGGACCCCTAGGTCCTTCTCTGCTGAACTCCTTTCCAGCTGGGTGGTCCCCAGTATGGACAGGTGCATGGGGTTGTTCCTCCCCAGGTGCAGAACTTCATACTTCCCTTTGTGAAACTTTGTGAGGTTGAACTTTGCGAGGTTCCAGTCAGGCCATTTCTCCAGCCTGTCAAGGTCCCTCAGATGGCAGCACAACCCTCTGGCACCACAGCCACTCCTCCCAGATTGGAGTCATCAGGAAACTTGCTGAGGGTATGCTCTGCCCCATCATCCAGATCAGTAACAAAGATGTTAAAGACAACAGGACCCAGTATTGAACCCTGGGGTACAGCGCTAGTTACTTCCCTCCAACTAGACTTGGTGCCACTGATCACCACCCTCTGGGCCCAGCCATTCAGCCAGTTTTCAGTCCATCTCAATGTCTGCTTATCCAGCCCATACATCAACAGCTTATCTGTGAGGGTTAGCTTGTCTATAGGGTTAGGGCAGAGTGAAAGAGTGCATAGAGGGTCCATGGGAGTGGTGCTGGAACTGGGCAGCCAAGGGCAAGCTGGAGTAAAGAAATCAGTGCTGAGGAGCAGGTTTTGGTATGGGCCAAAAGTGGGGGACTTAGTCCAAGCCTGAGCCAGAAATTAGGGTTAGCGGTTGCCCCACCATCCGGATCATTAATAAAGATGTTTAAAAGTATTGGACCCAGTACTGACCTCTGAAGTGCTTAATGGTCTCCAACTAGACTTTGTGCCATTTTGAAGGTATGCTTCAAGGTATGGCACAATATAATCTTCTTCAGCAGGGACATACATTCTGCTGTCCCCCTGAAAGAATACTCAAAGTAGATTTGACAAAGCTAGTAGCAATGAAGAAAAAAACCGAAACACATTTGCAAGAAATTTCACTGGCACTTTACTCCTTTAAACATCCATCTGCACTCCATTATCTTCCTGTTTGCTTCTGAATGCGACCTTTCTTGTAACAGCTCTAGGCCAGGTTTCTCCTGGGGCTACCTAAGGCAAATAATTATAGGATAAAAGGTACTAGAACTGGGACCAGGAAAAAGCAAGACACGGGAGACAAAAAACCCCAAAAAACCAACCAGGAAGAAGAATAGCCCTTAGAAACCATGGTAAGGAAGTCTGAGAGTGGAAAGACGACTACAACATCACAGATAGGCACTAGGACTGACTGGTAAGGAATTATAGCTGGACAAAAAGCTTGACTGACATGCAGAACAGGGCAGAAAAAGATTTGAGAACACAGACTGTTTGTCTAGCAATGTATCCACAATAACTTATTATAATTCATTCAAAGACAAAAGGTGACATTAAAACTACAGAGGAGTACCACAATAATCACAGTGGATTAGTACAAAGCAGCTTGTTGAATAAAAATTTTATATCATAATTTTCAGTGTTGCAAAAAACCCTGCTACTAACCACCTACATCCTTTTTATGGTTTCCGGGTGTGGCCATCATAACTTCCTCAAAAACTGGCTGTAGGAGGCTGGAGTTTTCAGATCGTACTTACAACCTTTGCAGATTAAAAATCAATTGCTGTATTTTTAAACTGCATTAAAAAAATGCCAAACAGATGCTTCATTCAAGAATGAGGACATCTGAATCAGATTGACCTAAAAGGCATGAAGTTAGCTTCACAACTGATTTATTCAAAGGTCTGAAGGGATTACAGTGTGCAAGTAACCAAAATCTACAAACCAGGGGAATCAACATTCATGAGAAGAATATTTTCCTTTCAGGTCAACAAGAAAAGAAGAATGAAGTACTAGATATTTGGGAAGAGAATGCACAACATGATTCCTTTTCTCCAGATGCTGACATACATATCTGAAGCATTACATCATTAAACCACCATTATCTGGCTTCCTGAATGTAGTTTCAGCTTCACATGCATCAGAATGGTAGAAGAAATGGTAACTTCAAAATCCAACATGTTACATTTCTATTTCCTACTTTAACGTCTTAAACTGGGATATATTTGAGCCCTGAATACTCTCTCACATTTGCATGTGCTCTATATTTCATAGCCATAAGCTTAGTTTTCAGTATTCATTTGATGGCTTAATTCCAACTCTATAGGGAAACAAGCTTGCAAATTTGACATTAAAGATACATTGCTTTAATTTCAATATTCAATAACTTTACTGATATGCTTTCACTTCTTTTTGTTTTCAGAAAAAAGGGTTTGAATGCTGTGTGAACAGCAACACATAGAATTACATTTAAAAATTAAGAGACCACCACAATTAATAGACCATTTTCTGTGCTGAGATCTGCCCTATGCTGCAACAGGAAATGTGTTTGTGCATGGTTGTAACACAAAAGCAATCTAGTCCATGACTGCAATTTTTACAATTAGTGATATTACCAGAGGGCAACAATGGCATTATCATTCCCCCAAAATGTCTCTAGTCTCAATATAAGAGGTAGACAGATCAAAGAAGGGTAAGAATAGAAGAAACAGTAAGACAGTAAGAAAAAGTTAACACACCAAAGACACCAGCATAGCACTGCATCATGATCTTACAGTTAACTGATCTAACACCTTGCTACAATTGCAGGGAAAATCCCCATTTCTTGGGACTGCTTCTCTCATACTGAGGCTTATCTAATGTTACAGCAAGCTGAACAGATCTAAGCAGCAAAGTGGACTTTCATTTCATTATTTTACTGAAGATGTTTCTCTCTGCAGGAGGACAGAAGAGAACCAGTAAGTATCCATACCAGGACTGTGTGCTCACTAGTCAGAAGTAGAGGGTACAGCTGTACTGACACAGGCCTAAGTACTATCCTCAGAACACTAGCAAGCTCACCATAAGCACCTGACTCAAAGGACTACAAAGTCTAATAAGACAAGACAAAGATTTATAAATCCAAACATTTAACTATTAGAATCACTGATATGAGGTAGTTCATGATCCTATGACACAATGGACTTAGCTTTTTTTTTTTTTAAACACTGAAGTTCCATATGCTAACCAACACTCATCCAGTATATAAATAACCAGAAGAGAGGATATGAACACACATGGAGATGAAAGAACAAAAATTATGGTTTCTGTTTGTGCCACAGCCATTGTTAATCTATTTGCAGTCAAGCAAGGTTTGGTGGCTGTTTGCTTTGTTGGGGGTGCAGGGTCAAGGAGCTGATGGGGAAGAAAGAAAGAGGTATGGACTTACATTTTAAGCAAAACAATCAGAAGAGCAGAAAAAAAACTTGGTTTTGGCTGTTTATACTCCTCTAGAAGAGAGTCTGAACATTAGTTGTCATGATGCACGCTGAGTATTTTGAGGGGAATGTTAAGGTATTTAAGGAAAAGCAGTAAACTAGTTCTCAACTTTTACTGGAAAATAGACTACTTATGCCCAAACGCTATCCTTATTGTTTTCAAGTCGCCAAGGTACATTTTGTTACTTCAGGCTTGCCTGAGGTTTCTCCTCTAGAGTGTCTATTTTAGAAGAATAACACAAGGAGTGGTTTGCAGTAGGCAGCAGCAGCAGACATACCTGACACCTCAGCTACTGAGCATTCAGAGTTTTCTCAACAACATGAGGCTGTATGTTCCTCATCCCAGCTTGCTTTTTCAGCAAGGAGATTTATAGCTTGCACCAATCCTTCCTACTCTAGTTTCAAAAGGAAATATGTATAGAAAATGTAAATCTTAAACTGAATGGTAATTTGTGCTCTCTTAGTACATTACTGATCTCTTTCCTGTAAAGAAAATTTATTTATAATCAAGATTTGTATATATTTGGCTCATTAGACCACTGTCTTACTAAGATATTCTCTCCACATCATATCAAGACAGCATTCAAAATGTTAAATGTTTAAGAAAAAAATTCCATTACTTACTACTACTTATCTTCAATACAACAAGAGAACTTATTTTAAGGATACTACTGCATTTAACAGTACTGAATACTCCCACATATTTTCCAGAGTTGTGATTTTTTTTTTTTTTAAACTAGTGAATGGGAATAGGAACAAAAGAACTTATAGCTCAGTACATTTTCTTTTCAGCTAAGGTATTTTACCTGCTGACACGGCTATTAAGTATTTGCCAAGAACTTGAACACTGATATATCTGCAGAAATGAACAATAAAATTCAACCTTTAAAAGCATCTTGGACAATCAGGAAAATCATGTAAGTCACAAGGGGCAGGGGTGGGAGGAGCATTGCACACACCAAAAGCATTCTTTCTACATAGAAATAGTCACATACAGGTGGAAAGAAGAAGCATCACCTTGGTCAGCAAATGAGAAGGCTTTCCTGCAATGTTTCTCAGAAGGAGGGAGGTTTCCCTGTCCAAATAGGAGTGCTTGTGCAGAAAGAAAGAGAAAGAACATAAGTCAAAAGAAGTCAGTATAGTAATTTTATAGTGTCTTGATTACAGAAGACAAAGTAGAGTTTAAGGAAAAAAACCTACATCATCACTTTATCTCCCTCCCATAAACACATGAGTATTCCCAAATACTATGAGCCTAACACACTAGTATAAAAGCAGTCATGCTAATAGGGGACACTATTTTAATCTTCCCCTGTACAAAATGTCACGCAATAGAATTAAAAGTTTTGCTTACCTGCTACTGGTTTCTTTTCTGCAAGAGACATCTTATTTTTAAAGACATTTAGAACTATAGAAGTAAGAAAACATGCACTTACAATGCTTTCCAAAATCCTGTCCAGTCTTCTAAAACTGAACATTCTACTTCTGTTACACAAACATAAAGCCACTAAAAACTGGTAATCCTGGCGACAAGGAACTGGTTTCATGCTTTCTACATTGTCTGCTGCTTCCATAGTTAAAGAAAAAAAGATGTTACCACAATAATAATCCAAACCTGACTTAAAATGATTATTTTTTTTTTAAACAAAAGGACTTAAGTGTCTCTTCTCTTGTACAGGCCAAATTATATAACCCAAGAAGTTAGAAAGAAATACCTGTATTTCTCTCAAAGAGAAATTAGCAGAAAATATTTTTTAATCTGTTTAAAAAGCAGCAGCAACCAGTAGAGAAGGACTTCTCGAAAGGCAAAAAAATCAGTTAATGACAGTTAACAGAGTGATTCTCTTCTCCAGCATCTGCTACAGAGAACAACAAAACCATCAGCCCACAGAAATTTGCAGAACCACGTAGTCAGAAGTCTGCTAAGGAAATTAGGTTAATACTGTGGGACTTAACAGGAGCATTAAGTATATCTCCTGTGTACCACCACTGTACTGCAAATTTTGTCCCATGTGGCTGCATCTGTCTCAGCCTTATTTGTGTTGACTGGTCCAACGCTACATAGAACAAGGCATGACAACTGAGCAGCCTGCTAGAGTCTTGTTTAATAACTAGCAGCACAGAATCCCCATCTCTTCTTCTGACAATAAGGTATAGTATGCTGAAAAAAATGAAGATACCTTGTCTACAACTTCACACAAGGCAATATCAAATAGTTTGGTGAATGCAGTTCCTGCAGGGTATGTCTACTTGATGTGACTGCCACATATGCTGGGATGAGTAATTAAGCATCTCTAACAGGCTTTAAAAGTTACAGCTCAGAAAAGATTTTAGAGAGCATCTGAAGTAAAACCTAGGCACCAGCATAAGCTCCACCTGGTACTTGGCCACTAATATAGACACGTATGCTACAGACCGAATGAAGATTTTTTCAGCCTGCAGATTAATTACCATTTGTGTCTACATCGTATGTTTTAGAAGCACAGCATTACTGCCTAGTGACAAGTTTTTCACACCTCAAGCACACACTGATGACAGCGTTGTGATGCAAGACGTGGTATAATTAAAAGGTCTCGTGCATTGTTTACATACAGAATTCTCAGATCAGACTTCCACACACACATAATCATATCATTTGGGACTGATGAATGAATACATTCTGCTTTTTCTACATACAGAGGATTTCCAGCAACTTCAATGATACTTATGAAAGGCTATCATTTAAAGAACAGTTCATTTACTCGACCTGAGCAGGCTGAGGTGATGCTAACATCGCTGACGAATAATACAGCTTTGCTTAACTTGAAGGCAGACTAATCCTCTTTTTATGATTTCTGCTAGGTGCATTTTCACTCTGAATTGTATCCTCTCCTACACAGGAGCTCTAACTTCACACAGTTTAGAATGGTCTCATTACAACATACTACTCCAGAACTACTAGAATAAATTGGTTGGCTCAATCCAAAGCTCAAAAATATACATAAAAATCTAAAGACAAGTTCAAGGAAATTCTTTTAAAGAATTTCTTGATAGAGTTCTTGTCAGACATCATGGACTCCAATTAATATGGATCACTTTTTCTTGGTGAACGGAGCACTGCAGTAGAAAGAACATTACAATGTACCTTTGCAGCCCCTTCCTTAGTGTTTAGCCACTTTCCCTCCTTAGTCTATCAGTCAACAACAGCGTCAAGGTAAAGAAGAGATACTGAATCTCTCCTTAAAGGAAATACTGTTTGCTGGAGAATATTCCTCCTACAGAGAAGCTCAAGGCAGATTGTTTAACCTTCTTCCAATCACTGGTCATTTTGACTGTTGCCACCTTGCATTTAAGTACACTTCCTCCAACTAAGGAACTTTTATTCTATTCAGATATGGGAATGCCACATATTTCTTACAAAATAATAACCACTGAGGACTTTGCTAATACTGCTTTCCAGATATGCAGCAAAATATGAAAACATAACCACAGGAAAGTTATTCTGGAAATCGAGAACAACGGTATTTCATGGGAACAGGTGTTGGCCAGTAAAATGAGAAATAACAGTGCGATGACAGCCACCTATGTGAATTTGAGCTGGAAAGACATGTCTAGAAACAGGAAGGCAACATTTCTTTGCCAGATACCTTTTGTGCATGGCTCCTTCCTATTGCATAATACGTTCTGCAGTACTGCAGATACCCAAAAGTTACAATGAGCAGAAATAGCAAAACAACAGGAAAGCCCAAGTTTTATGAATTATAGTTTGACTCAACACCACCTATATGCACATAAAATTTTTTAAATATTTGATCTGCACAAACCATTATAGAAAGAAAAATAAGTTTCATTTAGAACGTGTTATTCTTTCACAATCCACAGTTTTAAAGCATTTAATCTAGGAAAGTAGGAAAGACTTCATCTCAAACATCAAGCTTTGACGTGAAGAGATTTTGCCCTTTAATACAGGCTCCTAGGAATATTCCATTGTTCAGGGGAAGATAAATATTTTTTCTTAAGATACTACAATCATATTGGACCACACAGAGGATCTAAATAGCCCACTCCTCCTCTCTACTTCTGGAGTTCAAATATGTATCAAAGCCCTGACAATATAAATGCTCGATTTTTCCAAATAAATTAATCTACTTTTCTGCCCCAAGTACTTTCCCAGATTGAAAACACCACCAGTGAAATACAGGAAAACAAAATCAAAACATTAATTACTCCTGGTAGACATTTCTAGTCTTCCACCATGAAAAGCATCTCTTCTCCTTCCACCTGCTCCCATCACAATAATGAGAACTCATGCCCTGGCAACAAAGAGGTTTCTCCCATAGCGCATCGCCTTAGGCTCATTTAGGATATAAAACCAATTCCACTTACATAAAGTAGTACGTCCTGTGCCCCCCACCCCACCAGTGCCTCCACAGTACAAGGCCACCATTTCTCATAACGGGTATTTTTATTTTAAATTTAAATTGTCACGCAAGCAGAATATTAAAATATCCTTGGAAGGTGAAAGTAGTTTGAAACATCATGAAAGTATCAAAATTCAACAAAAGCTTTAGAGAAGGCAAAAACATGCAGTTCTTTATACTAAGCATGAAGTTATGTAAGAGCTTGGTTGTAATAGTGTTGGAAGACTATTTAGTTGCTGCATTCACTAAAATACTCAGTAAAGCTTATTCAACATGAATAACACCGAGTCAAAGACTTGATGCCTAATTAATTTACCAAATTCTTTGAAAGATCACATACTTCTAGGCCAGCACTTAACTAAGGGTGCAAACCCAAGCAGTATATAATGTGTGCACAGTCCAAAGCTAGCTATAATTCTTTACTTCTAGTAGGTTTTAAAAAGCTATATTTTTTTATGTATAGGATAGCTTTCTCAATAAAATCCAGCCAGTTACAGCCATACCTTTTCATAAGTTTTTGTATAAAATGACTAATGCAAATGCAGTGCAAATGAAAAAGTTTCTCGAAGTTATTTCCACTATACGTAGAAAAAATTCACTTATTAAGCATTAGCAGATGTTAATATTTTCTAATAAAAGGGGATCTATAAAACCACTCTAACAATAAAAAAAATTAAAACCAACATGTGCTTTGATATTTTAAATGATGAGAGCCAGACTCCACTTAGGCTTCCCAGTTAATCTAACACCACTGCTGCTCAGGCAGAACTCAAAATACCATAGCCTAGCGAGCGCCCAGGAAGGGAAATGTGATAGGGCTTTAAAAGGATTCTTAAGAGGCAATAAGAAATTTTTTCTCCTTGTCACGTCATCAAATCGTGTGATTTACACTTCCACAGAAACTGTTTAAGTGAAGAATCAGTTGATATAAACTGTGCTACAAGACTTTACAACAGTAACACTGGACAGACATAACACTAGCCATGCTGGAGACGATCTCACTAAGTTTGTTTGTTTATAATCTTCAGAAGATACTATTCCTTCCCTAAAAAAAACCAAAAACCAATTAAATATGTTTGCTAAACATGGTACAACAGATGGACTACCAGGAAAATGAAAATACCTTTTAGATTTTCCGAATGTAATTGGTTGCACTATACTAAACAATAAGTAATACTCTACATATCCAAAAGCTCAAAATTTTCTCCCCTATTATCCTTGTCAGTTCCTTTATGAAAAGTTCAGTGGGTTGTTTTAATTATTGAGGTTCTGAGGTCTTAGGATAAAAGCCAGTTTAAAAAACAAAACAAAAAACAACCACCAAATTGAAATGATTTCTAAACTAAGACTGAATTACTGAGCATATTAAAATTATTTTTTACAGACAGTAACTGATGGGTGGATTTTAAGAAGTAAGCTCCTTTCAGAAGAGGTGATAAACTGAGCTGTATAGCCAACTTCTGAAGGATTCTTCTTGCAACTGTAGCAAGCCATCAGTTTGCAGGTGACACGCGATATATGTTGCCTCATTTCTTCAATTCCACTTGCACGTTTTTGCAAAATCTTGACAGTCACATTCATACTGACTGCTGATCCATTTTCTTGTTACACACCTGATTATCACTTAGTACAGAAGTGGGACAAATTTAGAAAGATTCAATCTCATTGCTAGGAGACAGAGTTGTATCTAATTCCTCTAATTTTAAGGTAAGGGCTCAGAATACGTACATGCAGGGTTTAAAAACAGTACAATACAGTGTCAAAGGTCCCAAATGTGTTCGTTACACTGGCAATTTACAAATAATGAACAAAAACTAGGTGGGAAAGCATAAGAAAGTGTAAGGACTGTAAGAAAAAAACTGACGTGGCAATCTTCTAAGGTATTTTACGATATTGTTCTAATGCCTTAAATATGTTAAATAGAAAAAAATACTTTCTGGTTAAATATTATCTGTAGGTTCAAAGACATCATTCACTCAAGTTATATACAACAGAGTAACATACTTCAGTCCATCAAAAAAAATAAAAATGACAAGACACTGAGGACTTGTGTACATAAATATCTTGCCACATTTCTTGCAAAACTGCAAGAATTAATTTAATTTAACATTAACACACACATCTAATTAAACCAGCTGGTGGCACCCTTGTGCCACTATTTTGGATTTAATACTACAATTGAGAAACACTACAAAAATCTTTTTTAAAACCCTCCTTCTGTCCCTAAGAAACGAACTAAAATATGGAAAACTGAGTAAGCAGTGACCAATAGAGCGCTATAGGCTTGCAAAACTTTGTCGAAAAGGTAACTACTACAGTTTGCATTTCAACGACATCCACATATTGAATTCTTTAGAGTCCAGTTTAAAGAATTAGAACCCTCTATTTTCAAAAGAGAGCTCAAGAATTAAAAACAGTTTAAACCTAATTTTTGTAATTTTGTCCCGAAGGGGGACAAAGATTGGAAAGGAGAACTGAATTTTTTCTTTGCAAACTCTGCTCATGGGAGGCCCTATCACTGTCTACAACTACCTGAAAGGAGGTTGTAGCAAGGTGGGTGCCAGTCTCTTTTCCCAAGTAAGCAGCAATAGGACGAGAGGAAACAGTCTCAAGTTGTGCCAGGGGAAGTTTAGATTGGATATTAGGAAAAATTTCTTCACTAAAAGGGTTATCAAGCATTGGAACAGGCTGCCCAGGGAAGTGGTTGGGTCACCATCCCTGGAGGTATTTAAAAGATGTGTAGATGTGGTGCTTAGTGACTTGGTTTAGTGATGGACTTGGCAGTGTTAGGTTTACGGTTGGACTCGATGATCCTGAAGGTCTTTTCCAACCTAAATGATTCTGTTCTATGATTTTATGACTGCCAAGAGCAATCATGCTTCAGAAAAAAAGTTAAGTGTATTTTAAGTAGTCTCACCCAATTAATAACTAGAAAATAGGCAATGAGCAACTTAAGACTAAAAAGCTTGACTGTAATTATATACATCGTTACCTTAATGCACTGTTGGGATACTAATGAATTAAATTCAAGTCACTAATGTGATTTTCTGTAGACACCCCCCTCCCCCCCCCCAAAACCTTGCCATGCAAACCCAACACACAGGCAAACTGACACGACTATTGACATAAATTGAAGCCATATAAGCATGTCATAACTTACAGCAGTCAATTCAGCTTCCTCTTCTGGAAAGTTAATAGGATGCTTGAACTGATTGATGGAATGTCCCATAGAAACAGTAAAAATGTAGGAAAGATGCAAAAGTGGAAGAGGGGAAAGGGAGGGAGGGAAGAAAAAAGAAAGGCTTTATTATCGCTCAGAAGAGGGAAGAAAGAAGCAGTGATGACAATTAAGCAAAGGAAACAAAACTAAATTAAGAAGTTGCAGTGTCCCTCATCCAAATTCCTTACGGACAAATGATCAATGAGTTGAAGACAAGAAGAGATTCAGGCTCTCTCCTATGGGAAGGGAGAAGGAGATAGAATACTGGTATGTTTTTGACCACAGTAAGAGGGGAAACAGTCAATAATCTTACATAAAAGCACTGCAGTAAAACATCTGCAGGCACACACCACACAATTTTTCTACCTCTGTTGAAACAAATCAGAAAATAAACTTGGGTAAGATTCTCTTTGCACAAACACTTGCTCACTAAGTCAATAATTGAGAGTTAAATTCTCTAAATACTACAAACAGAAAAAAAACTCATACTGTCACTTTACACAAGCTTATCTGTTTCCCATCCCAGTTCCTCCATATCAATAACTGAGTAAATAACAATACACTCTGGTGACAATTACTAAGTGCCTATAATAAGAATGTCCACTTAGTAGAGATTTATCTTATTTCCAGTTGGTCATACTATTTTAGATCTCTGAGCACCCTCATAGTGTAATTTCATTTAAAAAGAAATTAAGAGGAAGTGTTTCTGTATCTCTATAATTTTCAGTAAGGAAAGGAAAAAACCCAAACCAACCCACATCTGTGGCTCAGGACAGTGTTCATGGCAGTGACAAGCTTCTTAGTGTGAAGTTGGTAAGGGATAAAAAATTGAATAAAAAGGTAGTGCCTAAGATTTCCACTGTGTCATCCAACGCTTGCTCCTTTTCCTTCAAAGGTACAGAAGTATTTGTTTCAGGCATGTTAATTTTGGTAACCGAGCTACACAGTTAAGGTTTGACAGATGCAAAACAGTCTACAATTTATTCTTATCAAACCCTCAGAAAAGGAAAATAGACATAGAAAATGAAGCAGTAACATTAGATAATGGAGCTGCCTGATACTTCCACATACAAGATGTGTTTTCAGTTACTTATAACAATTTTGCCAAACTATAACCACCAAGACAGAAATTTTCCATCATGGATTACTGTTATAGGATGATTACTAGTTATTTACATTAGACAAAGTATTTCCAAGAGAGGAAAGGAAGGTGCATCTCATTTAAAATATAGAAGTTTTTAAAGACCTCTGCACGTCTGACCAGGAAATAGATTATCGGCAGGGACATCCTCAAAGACTTGCTTTGTGCTGTCCCACAGAAGTTACCCAAATTTGTCTGAGCATAAACCTTTAGAATTGAAACTGTAGTCCATAAAGCCTCAGTGAAGCCTGGAGTATCAAAATTAAAAAAACGCAAGGCTGCATCCTCTCACAGAGCATTGCCCAGCCCTTCAACTGGACTGCACACTACTAGCCTTGAACAAAGGGTTGGTCAAGTTTGGGAATGCTTGGGTCCAGGGCAGGAGAGTACAGCAGCCTTCTTGAAATTGCAATGCCTGGCTGCTGCAGAGCATATTGGAGCCAGACATGGGAAGTGAGAATCTGGAGCTATTACTCTGTGCTCCCAAGTGGCCAACCCTCCTCCTGGAACTCATGCAACTCCATTTCACTGCAGGCAACTGGAATTTCCTAACTCTAAGTGTTCAACTTTGCAACTTTAAAAAAAAATCAGGACAAAAAAAAGAATTAATTTACCGCAAGTATTTCTTAACTACTGGGGATGCTTATAACTTCATGCCAGTTCTGACAGTTACAGTCCAAACCAATTGAAATTCATGGTAATTTAAGAAACATGTACGTGGACGTGTCAACTTAAGAAACTGCTGCACCATGTGCATAAGGTGCACTATTCGCTAGTCCGCGCACACTACCTATGTCAGGTTGTGATGCTTCCCTGTCTAACACAAGTTCCTTGGGACATAGCAGGACAGAAAGGATTGCATAAGCTAGTAAACATTTCAGTTCAAGCTTAGTTTCACTACTGGTTTTAAGAAGTTTAAGACTAAACTGCCACAAGAAAGAAGCAGTCCCAACATTCCCCCAGCCATGTGGTCTCACATCTCTTTTGTGTGGACAGCAGTGATTTTGAGCATGCAGTCCAGTGGATCAATGAACAACTAATTCAGAAGGATTATTTTTCAGGGAGACCACAAGCTGATCCAAATCACTAGGCAGCTGCACAAACACTAGTGCCAGTACAAGATGGGGCAAAACTGCCCAATTCAGCAGTAGCATGGACCTAAATTGGCATAAACCAAACATGAAATCCCAAATAAAGTTGGTCTGCAGGGAGATGGTTTCAAACAGTGGAGTTTTCCGAAAAAGAAGAAAAAAAGAAAAAAAAAGATGGAGTATAATTTCACTGAAAATCACATCTGATCTGTCCAAAAAGAGAATGAATTAAGTGGAAGACTGAAAGAAGGAAGGAAAAAAAAATAACCCCAAACTTTAGTAAGACTAATTCATGCATAATTGCATTAGTTAAAGAATATCAGATACTTTGGGCTGCAAAGGGCTCTACCTGCAGCACAGAAAACAAGACATCAAAGCAGCTAAGAAACCTAAGGAATAAAAGTACGTGTTGGTTTAATTGGTTTTGTTTGAATCTGCTGTCTTTTACACTAAGTAGTAACTGTATTAAGTAACATTTGCTTATGTCTGTTGACTTCTAAACTGTGAATCAGTCCTAAAAATATGACTGCAGACATCAAATCATCCAGAGATCAATCACTATAAGAGAATGGGTACACACAGCTGGGGAGTTAAAAGTCACAAATCTATCTTTTTGGTGAAGAGCAGATAAGCCATATGGAAAAAATTAAACCTGCATTCAAAGAATCATACACCGATTTGGGTTGGAAGGGACTTTAAAGATCATCTAGTTCCAACCCCTCTGCCATGGGCAGGGACATCCTCCACTAGAGCAGGCTGCCCAAAGCCCCATCCAACCTGGCCTTGAACATTTCCAGGGATGGGGCATCCCCAACTTCTCTGGGCAACCTGTTCCAGTGCCTCAGCACCCTCATACAGAAGAATTTTTTCCTAATATCTCATCTAAAGCTACTCTCCTTCAGCTTAAAGCCACTATCCCTTGTCCTATCGTATTCATAAAACAAACTACTGACATGGGTGGTCTAAAATCTTGAATAACTTTTATAAACATGAGACCTGTAAGTGTCCAACGTAGGAAACTATAACCAAGGCTGTAAATTTGGTTAACTAAAAGTGAAGACTTTTCTTTGTATTTGCAGACAACTTTTATTATACTATAACAGACTTAAACACTAACCAACACATGCAAAACTGACACAGCTCAGTTGTTTCTTCAGAACATGAAGTCTCATTTTTTAGGTTCAAACTCCTTTAGAAACCTGGCAAACCCTAGTTTTCATCCTGTAAGTTAGAAGTATAGGGAACTGAAAACAACTGTGTAAATTCTTTTCTCCTCGTAAGAGTTTAATGTTCCACGATCAGCTGCTGTGCTCTTAATTTTTGTCATCTGTTCCAAATTTGAGTTTTGGCAACCTGACATAAGGACAAACAAGTAATCTGTTGCTAATTTCCTACAGATGTAATCTAATTAGATGTTGCAGAAAAAGTAAAGGAATTGGTCTTGGTTTTAAGTGGACTGGTGTATCTACAAAGAAATCGGCTGATTTAAAAACTCCATTAATTAATCACAACTTGTCAAGTGGTATCTTCACTGGAAGCTGCAACCAAAGCATACAACTCCCTGCAGTGCCTTTGACAAGATTTGGTAACATCATAAGGTAAGAATTCTCATTTCTCAACTCAGGTCTAGTGGCTTGGTCCAAGATGGCTTCTTCCGAAAGGTATGTTGCCTAGATTCACTTCGTCATTGATCTATGGTATTTTGTCTCTTGCAGATGAATCTAGTAAGAGTTCCAATCTCTGAGCAACCATTTTCTTAGCTTGTCTGTATCAATGATACATTTTTTCTCAATAAATCCCATCATAAACACAAGTATTCTTCTAAAGTGTCATGGAATTGGCACGAAAGCAGTGAGATTTAATTTAAAATGTAGTTATTTACACAACACCCAATTCAAACTGTCTGCTACAACTGATGAAGTCTGTGATAGCAACTTCTCTAATCAAAGCATGTAAAGAGGCAGGAGGAGATGCAAAAAGGATAAAAAAGGTCACTGGACGGCAGAAAGCTTCCATCAGCAACAGCAGCTGTTCTACTGTTAGCATTACTAATCAAAACAGTGCACGTACATACACACACAGAAGCCTACCATTTTAAGAGGGTACCAGCTCAGCTGACTACCACTGCCACTAGCTCACATTCTTTTCTTGCAATAGACAAGAGTCTACTGCAACTGGAAAGTGAAGGCTGACAAACCTTGAACTGCGTGCCTTGATCTTAAAAATTCAGAACAGCTAGAGAATAGAAACCATCAAGTGTTTGGTATTTCCAGAAGAATGGACAAGCACACCACAGGCAAATTCTAACTGATATAGCACGACTTCGCTGGAGAAAGTCATCTCACTAATGCCATATGCGAGGGGCTACCAGGAAAGTTTCTGAAGAAGCAGTTTTAACTGCAGATAAATACATTTGGGTTAGCAAAGTTTGAGTCATTCAGTTGCTCGTCCACAAAAGACTCCAACATCACAGAACAACCAGAAAGAACAGCATTTAGGCATAGACAATGCCTTTTATGGTATATTTTCTTAAGTATGAACACTATTGTAATTTTTTAGTTGATACCAGCTTTGCCAGCCAGCTGTGTCAAACAAGACATGTATCACACTGTCCATTTTCCTGTTCCTTCCAGGGAGGAAACTTCTAAGCTGATTCATCAGTGTGAGGCAAAGTTGAAAGGCAATCTCAGAAGATAAATATATTCTTACATATTTTACAGTTCCTGCTACACTTTAGTTAATGACCTCCTACGTGGAAAAAAGTTACAGAGTAAATTTAAAATTCATGACTATGAAGTCAGATACACTGACTGGAGAATCAAGATTTATCAACACAAGGAAAATGTTTAGGTTCTCATTTCCCTTTCACTTATTTTGAATCTGTATACCCAATTTTTAAAACCTACCATTCCATGCATGTGCAGTAATATAAACTTTTAGAACTTCTCCCTTGGATTCTAATTCAAAATTCTTACCAAAAAAATAATAATCCCTTCCCATCATTTGCTTTGCAGAGTCCATAAGTATAATGTGGAAAAAAAAAAATTAGATGTTAATTCTGCAGGCATCGGGAAGAGTGTATTAGTAACCTTTGGGTTCTAGTGCATCATATGATGAAAACTGTTTTACTGTCACGTATAAACTTAATGATGAATAGCCAAGCACATTTGATTACCAAAATACATAAGTATTGCTTATATTTCATAAACTGATATGTTTATCTCAGAGGATGTTTTGAAAGCCTCCAAAAATCTGGCAAATGAAGAGTCATTTTACATGTATTTCTAGAATGTTTGAAAACTGGACAGCTCACACTTCTTATGCCAAGAAAATTAGAAGCCAAAGTAATGATTTAAGATTATAGATATGCACAATTTCCCTTTACTGCTGACTTATTAAAAAACATTTTGTGACTAATATTTGGAAAAAAAGAAAGAGGAAGAGATGGTCTAATTGTGTTCCAAATTAAGTCTTTCCACGAATATTTTCAGCTTAGGAAAAGCATAACTGGAAACATTCCAGGATACACTGTATACAAAACTAAAAACACAATAGAACTGGCAGAAAATGAAAATAATTTAATTTTTTAAAGGTCTTTAGAAGAAACACAAAACAAATGTCTGTCATGCCTTGTTTGTTGCATCTCTGTGACTACTCTCATAAATCAGAGACTAACATCCTTAGCATCTGCTAACCACACAAAACATGGAACATAAGGAAAACTACTCAAACCTTAAGCTCCTAAAATACAATGTCCAATAATGCTCTATTCCTCCAAGAGCTAAAATAGACCACAACTGTTCTTTAAATCACCTGCAAATAGTAGATGAAGTTCAGTAGTCCAACTCTATTTCAAGATATGGTTGCCTACCAAAGACCATGTATATTTTGTGTTGATTTCTCTGCATACAGAAACAGTTAACTGCATTTTCATACAATGTAACATTAGTAATCACAGATAAAACATGACCTACAATAATCTTTAATGGATAGAAAAGCATCTGTGTTGTGCTACTGCGTAGCAAGTATTACTTTAGTGACATGTCCTACAAGAATCAGGGCAAAATTGCTATGGAACACAAACTTTGTCTTTACTTACATCCATTTCAAGTTTTCCACTTTATCCCACAGGAGTTATTAGCCAATACAGATCTGTCTATGTGTGCTGAACTTACATCACAACCATTACCAGCTGTCATGCTCCCAAAGCTCCCTTGTTTTCCCCAAAGAAATGTTAACATTTACTCTATACTGCAACCTACTCTGCCCAGTGAAGCAAAGAACCTGTAGTTTTAATGCACTGACAGTCCCATATCACGATTTTCACTGCTTATACATCAAGACTAAAACGACAATGAATTTAAGCTAAAAAACCCAAACAAACAAAACCAAAAAACATACCACCACCCCCCCAAACATGTAGCATTACTAACTGCTAAATTACACATTATCTTTGTATCTAAGTCAGAATCTCTCAGCTGTGCAAACTGGCTTATAGACATAAAGAAGTCCATCATGCTGGGAGGGAGGAGTGATGCTGTACTTTGCCAGACCAGATTGCAGACTTCAAACTTATGTGCAACCTTCAATGACCGTCCACGAATGGACCCTTTCACTGATCAGACAGCATGATCACCACAGTTCTCTATTCTCTCCCCACTACTTACTTTTCCTATTGCTCTAGCACAGCTCACTGAAAATAAGAGACAATTTCTTGGTGGCAGAGGGACCGAAGCAAGAAGGAAAAAGGTAATATGGGTGGGTAGAAGGGACAAGTTAGTCATAGTCATCACTTCCCCTATGTTTACTCATGCTATTACCTCACTCATTCAGTCTACATTCAAGTGAAGTATCCCACATGCAGAAACCAAGATTTCAAGTGTATGCCACTCATTACACAACTAAAAGCAACCTACCAATTTAAGGCAGAATACTGTTTAAGCAAGGATTTGGGAAATATTTTTGTGAAAGACAAATTTCAATTTAGCAAAAATTATGGAGGGTTGGGGTGGTGTGGAAACAACTTTTCTTATTCAGCAATGCTTAGAAAACTGAAGACAAGAACATTAAGTGCAGACAGATAACACTTAGTACCACAAAGACAAGATCGTGAGATTGCAAAGCAATAGTCTTTGAAGACATTAATGTTCATAGCATCCAAAGAGATAGGGTTAAGAATTGTTATGAAAGGGAGAAAATTAAACAAATCATGATAACAACTAATAAAACCATGATTTTAGACAACCCAGGGAATTCCAGTCAACTCTCCTGAAAGTGCCATAGAGACAAATTCAGAATGAGAACAATGATGATCTTGACCAATAGGACCACTGAGAGTTATCACCTGTCATGATGCTGATGTATCTTCAACCCCAGAAAGTTCCTACAGCACAGCACTAAGGTGCCTGTCCAATTGCTCAGGCAAAAAAGATTTGAATAATCCCTTACCACCAATGGGTGTATTCCTGCTCTCCCTTCCAGCCTCCAGTTCTTAGCTACAATCCTCCTACTGCACATCAGCACACATCAGACCCCCCTGAGCCTGTGCAATTCACTCAACACAGAACAAGCCTCAGAATAAAAATGGTAAGTTTTGGTGTTTTGAGTACCAGTAATTGCCAAAGCTGGTCCAAGGGAGGAGATGACACAGTGCAAGAGCTTTGGGGAAGGGAGGGGAAGTCATATGGAATTGCAGCCTCTTTCCCTGACATTTGTCACTGTTATCAATCAGAAAGTATACTAGACTATACATATCTTCAGTGGGCCATGCATGGCAGTTCTTTTACAGCATTTCCCTACATTTCCAGGTAAGTGAGCTCTTAAATACACAGCAGAATTATTTTTAAGATAGGAAATTACGCTTTGCAGTTAACTTCAGTATTCTTTTTCAGACAAGCATTTCCTCCTATCAA
The DNA here is from genome assembly GCF_028858705.1 of Grus americana. Classification (NCBI taxonomy): domain Eukaryota; kingdom Metazoa; phylum Chordata; class Aves; order Gruiformes; family Gruidae; genus Grus; species Grus americana. The sequence continues at coordinate 28,040,066 of NC_072857.1, forward strand.
AACAGTCTTTCATTTTACTTATTGCTATACTCTTCCTCTTGTGATTCCAGTAAAACTAAGTTGTGGAAGAAAGGATGACTTTTTAAAGTCCCTATACTGCCTGGAGACAACAGAAAGGATCAGTCAAAAGGGCAGAGCTGCCAAGTCACTGACCTCTTTCACAAGAGCCATAGCAGCAAAGAAAAATTTTAAAGGTCAGCTCAACTACAGACAGTCTCAAGGAAGACAGGCAAAAAGAAAAGAGCTAACTTAAAGCACTATGTGAGAATAACAAACCTCAAACCAGATCTGCTATGGCCATGAAATATTAGCCTCTCCCAGTTTATGCATAAAAAACTTTTTTTTTTCCTTACATGGACACTATGTTTTCTTCAAAGGCTACTTTCTCAGAGGGATGTCCTCCATTAGAAACAGCACCATAGAGTCACCTGTGTGGGTGGGAGGGTAGGATTCAGCCATATTAGGAAAAGGTGTTTTGGTTCATAACCTAGCCATGAAGATTAATAAACCCTAAACAATAGTTTTCAGGCACTAAATGAATGAAAAAGGAAATAAACTCCTTTGTTGGTACCCAATGATTTTATCAAAGAACCCTTGGGTTTCTGCCCATTTATAAGGTGACTTTCATTTAACAATAACCACGACCACAGAGTCTGTCACAAACTCCAAACAAATGTGATTTTCCCCTTTTCCTTTCACCAGTGATAAGAAAAAAAAAGTTGCTTCACAGTAAAAAGTCCCATCACATAACAGTTGTAATACTGAATAAGTTAAATACCAATTCTGTGGTCTTGGGGAAAATTTGCCAGAGTTGAACACCTTCCTCAGGCTACTGAAATTAAAAAGAACAGATAGAGCAAAAACAAAGTGTAGAGGTTTCTGCTCTCAAGAGCAGAGCAGAATTTGGCTCTCAAATTACCAACACTTTCTGGTTACCTCCTTCAGAGGAATCATTCTTATCAACTTATCTGTGCAGAGGAACAATAGCCACATTCTTATGAGAAGCAATCACCAGGTTTACAAAAGCACCTCTCATGTCTTTGAGAAAAGCTTTTGGGGGCGATTTTGAGCCTTGCAGTCAGTGGCTAAGAGCTCAGCAAGCAACTGAGAAAGCAACTGCAACACTTGCAGCAACATAGATTAGCTTCTGGTGAAGACAAAGTAACTTCCTGACCTCAGTCTCTTAATTCACCAACATCAAGTTACTTAAGTGCAGCAGGTGGTTTGCTGATTACTCATGCCACACAAACAATTGAAAAGTCTGGGAGACAGAAGGGCAATCTTACTGACGCCTCAAGCATTTCGGTCCTGAAGTAAGAAGACAGGCTGAGATCTAGCGGGAGACCTGCAAAATTAACTGCAGAAAACATCTTGCATTTTTGAAAATTAAGAAATGCAAAATTCAAGTCTCTTGAGCTGTGCAAGTTACAGAAGTGATTAATTCAAGTAAATAATCTTTTTAGCCTGAGGAGAGACAAAAATGCAATATTGCCCAACTTTCCACAAGAAAAAAAAAAACCACAGCATGAATAAGAAAAATCCAAAAAACCCAAAAATAGGCCTTGTCATACCACAGAAGGAAAATGACTGACAAGCAAACAACAATATAATCAATGATTGTCACAGGCTGGCTCCAACTCTTAGGCCTACAGCAATAATGCAAAGGTTTGCATTTTAACTTTTCAAAGACAAAAGGACACATTTCTATCTACCTCTGTTTTGCTTCAGTCAATATGAATCTCCAATAAAAATATATTGAACACTAACTTTTTATACAAAAGAAAGTTTAGGTAAACCGTCACTTCTTCATTTCTCACCATTTCAAATAAAGATTTAAATCTAAGTGTGACCTTGATGAGTTGATCATTAGACTGACAAGCCTGCATCATTCACTCTTTACATCAGATGAACTTTTGCTGCAGAGAGGTAGAGGCATGCTTTCAGCACAGCTCATTGAAATTGATTATTGATTAGAATAAACTCAGCTTGTTTCAGTTTTCTCCCATAAAAGAGAACATGCACATTAGTACAACCGACTTTTGAACAGGCCAGATTTCTGTTTCAGAGAATGTTCCTACAAGACAGCTTCTAGTTTAAGTTCTTTAAATTCACCGGAACATTTTCCCCATCTCCTCACATAAGTCAGCAGCACTTTGAATGTTCCCCAAACTGACTGTGTTTTTAGTGATAAGTTTCCTCTCTGATTAAGCAACACCAAAGCACCAAAATCCAAAATGAACATCTGCTACTGCTGTATCACAGCCCAGTTGTTCTGTGTTGTGCATTGCCTCAAAGAGTTCTCCCTGTCATACATTAAACAAGAATTTTAATAGCAACAAACTACTGGTATAGTATAGCTTCAGACAGGCACTCATAAATTGCTCTGTGTTTCAGGTATTAAGTGTACGGTAACAGGAATGTGGTCTTGTCACTTGTACTTTCTTTCTTCCATAGCTGTGTGCTCCTCAGATTTAAATTAAAAGCAATGTGAGACTTACTTAGAATGAAACCATTAACTATAAAACACTAAAATTTATGACTGGCTTAGGAGGAGGAAGAGATGGGGAAGCCCTTAAAAAAAAAAAGTACACATTCTTTAAAAAGATTCCTTGCAGACAGAAACAAAACCGAGAAAGGAATAGCTACTGCTTTTGCATGGGCTGCACATGCTATCTTTAATCAATCCCACTGCACTGAAGATGTGCAGCTAGGAGTATCAGCATGAGAGATGGAGGGGGAAGGGGAAAAAGAAAAAAAAGGGAAAAAAACAAAAAGAGAGTTTGAAGGCAAAAAAACCCTAATCAAACCAAAATCTTGAATGAATGACACACTACCTCAGTGATTGGTTGCCCTTGTGATGTCAAGTCCAGTTCTTGAGGTCTCGTCACCTTATCAATATCCAAGGAGTCCATGCTGGAAGTTGCAGAGGTTATGCTGGAACGGGAGGAGTTACTGATTGAGCGCACCTCAGTATCACTCACTGTGCCAGCAGATGCTGTCCTCCTGTGCTGAGCAGTAACTACTGGTTTGGTGTCTTCTGCAACAGACTGTTGGGCTGCCTCATCCATGCTCAAAGAGGCCTTCTCTAATTGTGCAGTGATGTCATCCAAAGATATGTTGGCATGTGATGGTTTAGTCACCTTACCAGATGAGGAGGATAATCCTTTCATGCTGCTGTGCTTAGTAGGTCGGCTAGCAGATGGTTTCTGGGCTTTGGGTTCTGTGGCAAGGCGTTTCACTGCAGCATTGTTTGCTGAATGAGACCCAATGCTGCTGAGCTCCTGCTCTATGGAACAGAGATCAGCCATGAGGGCATCTAGATCCACAGTCTCCCCCTGATTCAGTGCTTCTGCAACAAACAAGAGTTTTCAGTACATGCAGAGTTACTTAATTTGTCTGTAACTCTCTTCACTTTGTAATATCAAATTTACCAGTTAGGGTAAGGGAGCAAAGGAAGCTGCATTTTCTTTTCCCATCTGTATTGCAAAATCTCTGCTCACTGCTAAGCACAAATCTACTTGCACTACTACTCTTGACCAGTCTAAGTACAATTAAAAAAAAACAAACCCAAACCCCACTATTTAGGTTAAATATATTTGCTGACAGAAGAAATCTATGAATTTTCAGATTACATTTGAAAACTTTAAACTGTTGTCCTGTGAAGAGAATCTAAAACACACATTTGTACAATATCATGCCTCAACTTTTAAAAAAAGCATAGGTGTTTTGCTAGGCATTTTCTACTAAAGCAATACAAAGTATGTGACATTGCTTTAAAAAAACCTGCAAAATACTATACACATATTCAAGCCTTTAAATTAAGGCTTCCTGTATTAAAACCAAGAGAAGCTATTTTAAGACAAGGAAAAACATAATTTTTGTTTAACATGAAAGCATTTTGTTGCTATATTCCTATATCCTGTCCAATGAAACAAGATGCTCTTTCTTCCTGTTTAACAGATAGAGATCATTTCATTCCTTTATGAGACCAGATCCCAGAACATGTATTTGTGTACAAACACTAGATTACAGTTCTCAGGTACTGGGTGCTGTAAAAGATACTGCTTTAGGATACTCAAAATTCTGTGCCATCAGAAAGCAATACCTTCAGCAAACATGTTCTCACTTCAGCCAGAAGTATGTTTAAATGCTCTTATATTTTAAAATGTTCTCATTTATAGCTAGAACAGGGTGTTTTCCCTAAACTAACATTTGAGGGGTAAATAATTCAACAAACCATTCAAATTGTACATGGAGAAACGATATGAGAAGTTGGCAAGATTGGTTTCCTGACGGAGAGGTGATCTCTTCACTGGTGCTACAGGCTTGTCTGTATCCAAACTCTGAAAAAGACAAGAAAAAGGGCAGAATAAAGTTTGACAAGGAACTGGACAAGCAAATCTTCAAGATGAATGAAAATCAATTTTCTGTAAGAAATTTTTCAAAAACTCCTGGTATGTAAAAAAACCCACCTAACTCTTTTTCAGACTTTAGACTGAAAACATGTCACCAGAGATTTAGCTTCAGATATTCAATGGAAAATACGTTAAATACATTCTGTTTTCCTTAGAATCAAAAGGACAGAAGCATACTCCAAATGCATTTCTAAGTGGTGTTACATACTAGCTCATTTTGAAACACAGACAGCTGGCTTACCTGTAACAACTTCTCTGCAGTGAACTGCACAAGTACCTAAACACATTCAAACTGTGGCACCCTCTCTAAGAAATGCATCATTAGCTTATGAGTATAATCATGGCATAAGACCACAAAAGCATTCAATGAAGAATTCTATTTTATTAAAAAGGATCTTAATTTGGCTAAATTCAGACACTTTTCACAAAAATGTTAATTGTGAAAGCAAACCCTACCCAGTTTACGTAGGATAATTTTTTTTTTTTTTTTTTTTTTTAGAAAAATGAATACAGGTTAAAAAAAAAAAAGAGACAAGACATCTTTCTACCCAATACATTGAATTGTTATGTTATGAAGGCTAATATGGGCATAATATTATTATAAATACCAGCATTTTTGTAAGTAGCAAACAGTAGGGCGCTATGATCCAGCTGGTGACCCAAGAGGTGCATGACAGGTTTCGGAGCTACTGCCCCTGAGTAACAAGTATTTTATGGGGAATCAGCTCTTGCTGTCACTGAGGCTCAACAGGCCTGCAGAGGTTTGAATTAAAACAATGCTTGTGCTGATAAAGCTTTCCTGCAGATACACCTACCTGAAAGAAAAGTATCTTCTAGCTCTAATAGAACAAAGTTTCTCACCTAAGCCTTTTAATGTCCATTTTCTACATCTTTACTCAAGCCTTTGTTAGAAATCAAATGCACCATTGTTTCCCCCTAATATTTATTTTTGCTGAACTCTCTTCTCTCCTCATTTTGGCTTGAATTTTTAAAAAAATTAAATAAATCACTTTACTAGGAAGTCAATCATCACTTAATGAGAAGCCACTGATACAGCCTTGTTTTCCATCAGGTGGAAAAATCCTCACCTCTAGTACCTCTGATGGAGCTTACATATTGTTCCACACAGAACAGCTGACAAAATTTAAAATAATAAAAATATCTATCTATAACCCTAAAGGCAGCAGTGAAACTGCAGATAGAAGAGGCAAGTTAGAGCTCATTCCTTCAGACTGAACCCATACGCTGCCACAAAAGATTTTCCGTAAAGCAGAGAAATTCTGGTTAAAAGCACCTAAAATGTGTTTTACTGAATTAAGTAATAATTTCACATCCCTGGAAACACGTGATATGCTCTCACTATTAGCAGAGATGTTCTCCATAATGCATTATGATGCTAAACTAGCAGTTTGGAGAACTGCTGAAAACTGCAACAGCACCAAAAGCTTAGTTCTGAATGACCATGAGAAGCAAGGTAAGATTTCTTTCATTTAACCTGCACCATAGAGCACAATAAACATTAATGCACTCTGCATCAGTGCCAAACACTGCTCATACTTGCTGCAAATTTTGTGACCACATTTTAGAATGCTTTTATTAGACCAACAGTGTAAGAGGGCAAAGTGAATTCAAATGATCTCCTGGGCATATTTAACAATTACAAATCTTTTAAAAAGCACTTGCATCTGGAAAGGAATCTGGGTCTTACTTTTAATTCCCTGCAAATAAACATTTGGGAAATCTAAAAAGGAAGTTAAAGTTCAAGGAACTCGGGGACAAAAACCCTTTCCTCCTACTACTTTTAGAGTCCAGCTCATAAGTAGCAACAAATTCTGATACTACAGGAGAATGCACTTTGAAGCTCCTTAGGTCTAATCACCCCCTTTATTGGGACAGCTGCATCAGGGCACAATCACCAAACAAACTGAGAGACAACTAACTGCATTAACTTATTTATACAAAACCATATGAGGTCATTCAAAGTTTTGGGGGAAATGTCATTTATCAGTAGTTGCAAAAGACAGAAGGGCAACTGTCAGGCTATGCTGCAGACTGTGTTGTACAGCAATATGAAAGTGAGAAAGAAATAAGGTGGGTCCTCTTGTTAACTATTTGTTAGTAGGTTTTAAGAACTTTGCATGGATCAGCACACAAATTGAGACATCACCATAAAGTCTGTATGTCAATAGTGGAGCCATAAGCCTCAAGTAAAGTACGCTTACATTTCTAGGCTGCTCATACCTGAAAAAAATGGGGCAGAAAACAAAAGGCTTAAGACCAATTACCCATTGTGCTCCTCTGTGAAGATCCATACGAGGTTAATTTACAGAGCCCGTGCCTTCAAAACGGCTCCCGCTTACCATTAAAAATCCTTCATAGGAAGTTAAAAAAAAACCCAATAAGAATTACAATATGCAGATTTATTTCACACTGTCTTCCATTCCATCTCAAAAGGCAGGATTCTTGATTGTTCTGCATGCATAAGTTCAGAGAAAAAAAAAATCATTTTCCCTTAGAGTGCTATCTGCATTTAGATCTTGCAGGCAGATGTTTAACCAGAAGGTAACAGAAATGAGCCCGAATTTGAAATGCTGTCACATGACTAGCTCAATTTTCCTTCAATCTTTGGGTAAGATGAAGATGATAAAAGCTGCCGCCTCTTTAGCTTACTGAAACTTGAGGTATCATACCTTTGCTTAAGTCTATGTGGCTTAAGCACAAGAGCTCCGCTCTTGTGAGACCCCACCTGGAGTACTGCATCCAGCTCTGGGGGCCCCAGTACAGGAGAGACATGGAGCTGCTGGAGAGAGTCCAGAGGAGGGCCATGAAGCTGATCAGAGGGCTGGAGCACATCTCCTATGAGGACAGGCTGAGAGAGTGGGGGTTGTTCAGCCTGGAGAAAAGAAGGCTCTGGGGAGATCTAATTGTGGCTTACCAGTACCTGAAGGGGCCTACAGGAAAGATGGTGAGGGACTGTTTATCAGGGAGTGTAGTGACAGGACAAGGGGTAATGGGTTTAAGCTGAAGGAGGGTCGATTTAGATGAGATGTTAGAAAGAAATTCTTTACTGTTAGGGTGGTGAGGCACTGGAACAGGTTGCCCAGAGAGGTTGTGGAGGCCCCATCCCTGGAAGTGTTTAAGGCCAGGTTAGATGAGGCTTTGGGCAACCTGGTCTAGTGGAGGGTGTCCCTGTCCCTCTCAACCCAAACCATTCTATGATTCTATGACTCTATGATGAAATACATTATTCAGGAGGGCCAGCTCACACAGCTGAAAAAAAAAAAAACACAGCAGGCAGTCACAGAGAAACAGTCTATCACCCCAGGAGTCTGGCATACCATGCAAAACGCAAAATCTGCTGGTGAAGAAAAGGAAAAGTACTAGAAAGAAGGAAGTGCCAAAAGAAGATGTCTTATTAGCTGCCTTTCTGACGCAGGAAAAGTACTCTGTAATAATGGTGAGTCCTCTAGGGTGTATCAGGGCACCTTACCATGTCATCAGTGGCAACATTCACAATTTCTTGTTCCTTATTGCTGCTCAGGTGCAACAAATAAATGCTGTCATAGCTGGACAATGTCCAACCACATGTTTGGAGATATAGCCTACCTCTAGCCAACTCAAGTCAGAGTTTCTCTATATACATGAGGACAAAATATCAATTCCATAGTTCTCATTCAAAGGAATCATACCCTTTGGGAAAGGTCACACTAGCAGGTTGTGAAAAATTAATTCAACAACTTCAAGATGGGGAAAGCAAGTCAATTTAGACAGCTTTAAAGAGTACTAAGCTGGTCACATGCTATAGTCTACCTTGCTGTAAGTGGCAGTGCTAAGTAGTTAGCATCTAACTGAAAAGAAACATGTAATACTTATAAAGAATTATTCTGTGAGTTGATTGAAACCTTCCTAACCTGTGTGAGTTTGTCCAGTTCCCCCAGCCAGGCCCCAAACATCTTGTCCAAGTCCTGATCTTCCTTATCACTGTCTTCTTCTGCACCATGGTCAAGTTCTTCATCTGATAATTGCTCCATCTGAAAAAAAAAACCAAAAATGAAACCCCCAAATGTTTGATACTCAAACTGTATCAGTGTCTAAGAAAACTGGTGTCAGCTACTAAATTCCTGAAAAAGTGTTCTGAAGTCAAAACACATGTCTTTCCACAAGCCTTCTAAAAATTGCATATATTCACAGTTTATTATCCTGCTCACAAGTAAAGAGTTAGTGTGAAGGCTGCAATGGATAATTACAAAAACATTCTTGCAGCTCACTTTTGTCAGAACAATGCAGAAAAAGATAAAGAACAGTCCACAATATTTAATACACCATCAGAAATTATTTCATGCTAGCCTTGCATGTGCATTCATTGCCAGCTATTGTTGGCAAAGTCTAGTGACTTTGCATTACAAAAATTCAACTCTTGTCCAAGGAATTCCGCTGACCACAGTTAAGCAACACCATTCAACCCACAGGAAGTGCAGTCTCACTGCACCACAAATAGCTGACTCTACACATCTGTAAACAGAAATGCTTAAACAGGCCACAGAGAATGCCAGCAATACATCCCATGAGACAGTTTAAATCTTGGACACTGTCCAGATCACTTCAGTGATACCACGCAATTTTTCCCCAACAAAGAAACTCCTCTCTGGAAGCAAAGAGTCACCATTACAGCTATCAGACCCTCTTTCATTCAATAAATTTGAGTGACCAAGATAAAGACTTAATGTTCTCCAAAGGTTATTTCTTACCACCTCAAAGGAAATTAATCTTTTGTTAAACAAGCCTCGATTCTCTTCCCCAAACATGTCCTCCAGGCCCCTTGTATGGAGCTAAAATGCACGTGCCTTCCTGGGTACATCCACACTATTATACCCAGGATCCGGTTCAGAATGAAGATTTACATACTTGGGGGGTTGGGGGTGGGAAATGATACAGGCAACAATTTGGGAGTGATCAGGCACTACAGAAAAGTAAATCCTAGAGATTCACAGATTGGTAGGGGTTGGAAGGGACCTCTGGAGATTGTCTAATCCAACGCCCCTGCTAGAGCAGGATCACCTAGAGCAGGTTGCACAGGATTGCGTTCAGGCGGGTTTTGAATATCTCCAGAGAAGGAGACTCCACAACCTCTCTGGGCAGCCTGTTTCAGTGCTTGGTCACCCTCATAGTGAATAAAATTTTTCCTCATATGCAGATGGAACTTCCTGTGTTCCAATTTGTGCCCATTGCCCCTTATCCTGTCACTGGGCACCATTGAGAAGAGTCTGGCCCCTTCCTCTAGACATCCACCCTTTAGATATTTATAAGCATTAATAAGATCCCCTCTCAGTCTTCTCTTCTCCAGGCTAAACAGACCCAGCACTCTCAGCCTTTCCTCATAAGAGAGATGCTCCAGTCCCTTAATCATCTTTGTAGCCCTCTGCTGGCCTCTCTCCAGTAGTTCTGTCTGTCTTGAACTGGGGAGCCCAGAACTGGACACAATATTCCAGATGTGACCTCACCAGGGCAAAGTAGAGGGGGAGGATAACGTCCCTCGACCTGCTGGCCACACTCTCTTTATACACACCAGGATTCCATTGGCCTTCTTGGCCACAAGAGCACATTGCTGGCTCATGGAGAGCTTGCTGTCCACCAAGACTCACGGGTTTTTCTCCACAGTGCTGCTTCCCAGCCGGTCAACCCCTAACCTGTACTGGTTCTTGGGGTTGTTCTTCCCTAGATCTGCTACAGAATGCCCAGAGAGACATGAGAACAGATTGCGACCAAGAGCTACACAAAAAATTCATGGTGTACTGCACAGCTTGATTTGGTCAAGTCAGGGGCTACATAGTAATTTGCTACATAGCCTTCAGAAAGCACCAGTTTACATTTTGTGGATTTAAAAGCAAGCTTTCTAAATACTAGCCTTCAGGAAAAGAAAAAATCTTGGTCTGAAAGACATCACAGTGTTGCAGAGTTGAACTGATGGGAGATGTTACAAAAGATGATAAAGGTGATCTCAGAGAAAAACTGTTCAATCTTTGACTTTATATTACAATAGTTCATGCAAAAAACCTCCATGATTTAAAAATAGCATTTCCTTCTACTTATATTTTGCTTATACTTCACTTTACCTTGATAAAATAATCAGGGAACAGAAGACTTCAGACGTCATTTACAATTCTGAGGTCAGCACAAGCCAATGGCTCCCACAGATAGAAGATACTGCTATTCAGTTGCTCTACGCAAAGCCACTTCAGTCTCCTACTAAGATTTTACTTTTGTGGGACAGCACAATGCAGCTACTTACCTTAAAAGGGGTAATAATATTAAAGCTAGCCTGGCATGGCATACTGCACTGAGCAAACACTGAACAGATGAAATTAATCTGAATCTCTTTTCTTCCAACACTTGTTTCGAGTCCTGTATAGTAATTCTAGCATTCCAGGGAAGGAAAGGAAGCTCTTCCTAAAATCTAAGGGTGATGCTGAAATCCAAAAAATGCCAATATGCTTATATAATAGAGCTGCATCCTCCCACCAGGGCTGCACCAGTTTTTATGTTCTGTAAGTCAGGCATGCTTCCCCCTGCAAGATTCCTCTCCATGATGTCACCTGAAAGCCCTCCCGCATACAGAAATGGGACAGCAGGGTTGCCACAACTCACGGTCTGTCTGAATTTCTGCAAAACAGAAGCTGGAATCCACTTTCACACCCCTTCAAAGCTTTGCTTTACTACGCCTTAGGCTTTTACGTGGACCAGAAATATTGTAAATTCAAGACAAAACACATTATACTTAAGGTCACATGGTCAAACTGCTGTAACGACGTTTGCATTTGACAACATAGCATTTCTCAATGTCTAGATACACTTGACGTAAAGAATTTTTATTTGAAGGCTAAGGGAAGCTATTAAAAGCGTGACTTAGGACATATGACTATGAACTGGCAAATCAAATAAATGGAAACCATGATATAAACCAGACAGAGCTTGGTATTTACAGATACCTACACTGCTAGCCTTTCCCTCTGAGCTGTTTTTGCCACTTACTCTACAGTTAGATGAGACCTGTTTTGCAGTGCATTCATTCTGTGGCACTGTGCATAACTCATCCTTTCATTAAGAGAGGAGATTGTTCATTTTAGTAATATTCCTGAGGATCTAAGCTGTGGAAAGAAACCAGCATTCTCAGTTTCCCATAAACTGTTGCTTTAGCTATTTTAACTTGGCGTCAGAGACATTGCTTCAGTTCCAGTTACTCTGAAGACAGAATTAGCAGCCTAAAGAAAACTTTTACAAGTGAAGTACTGTTGTGTCAGCAAATCGGGCACTAAGCCCTGCAGTATTTGCCAGCTCCTTGTAGTCCCCACCCAAGCTTCCTAACGTCAGCTGCATTTCCTATGAGCCTGTCAATGTTTGCTTGCAAAAGGCACACAGAGGATAGTGTCTCATTTAAGAAACAGCTAATATTAACTTGACAGTTTTGTAAAAGGGATGTCTCTTAGCACAAGCTCCACTACTGGAAGGAGAATCCCAAAGGGCATTAATTAAAGGATTAATTCAATAAACTAAGGCAGAGGCAAAATGCTCAGATAACAGTATCTGAACATTTTGACATAAGAACTCAAAACAATAACAACTCAAAAGAGTGCATATTCCAATTAAAAAGCTTGACATTTTCCTTTTTACAGCCATTTTCTTTCTCACTGTTGTTAATCACAGCAAACATGCACCATAATTTAGCAAATCATGACCTTACTGGGAGTTATCACACATTTTTATTTATAACAAGAAAGAAAAAATAGCATAAGTTTAAAGGGGGGTGGGGTTTGTGTGTGTTTTGTTGTTTGCTTTTTTTAAAGAAGTCATTTAGAACTAAATTAGATCTAAGAAATAGAAAAGGAATAACCGTTCTAGTGTGACACCATAAAGTAAGCCACTTAACATTCCTAAAGCATTTGCAGGATAGCAGAGTTTAAGTAGCTGTTGCTTCTGCTTAGCTCATACCAGGTGAAGTGCCAAAGTAATTTTAGGATTCAAGTTATTTTTCAACACTTCACCTTCTATTCTGTTCAAGTGTATGTCAGAATAGAACATAATGAAAGTGAGCAGCAGTATCCTGGGATACCTAAGTAAAACGAGATACCAACATGGTATAGTCTTCCGTATATAAGTAAGGTTTCCTGCACTAAAGTGTGTTCTATGTACTATTTCATTATCCACTACAGACTGCAGTCAATTTTATCTGTTTGAAATGCTATTTAAATAGGCAGACCCATAATTGCTGTAAGTCAACTGTCTAGTTTCCAAAACAGTTCATTAGGTTTGTTCACCTTTAAATGCATGAAGCACAGTATTCTAATATTATTTTATGAAAAAATACTGAGGCTTTCATTAGAAGTCACCAACTGCAACATTTAATCATAACCAACTATTTTAATTACACTGTAACAAAAAAAATGTTACCAATAATTTAGAAAAAAGGAAACATTTACTCTTTCAAGCTGATTCTTATGCAATGCATTGTAGCTTTTAGTATGCCAGGTCAAGCATGAGATGATGATATCAAATTACATAAAGAAAGATCAAAAGCCCAAGAACAATACTTCAAATACACCATTTTGACATTTTCAAGAAAGACACCATCACAGAATTCTGAAACTAAGAAATTGCTGTCATCAGAAAGCAAGAGCTTTGGGACAGAGGTAAGTTACAATCAAAAGGATACTTAAGTCTCTTTCACTGACACCTCATTCTGCAGACTTGCACTTTGAGATGGTAGTTACTGCCTTAAATCAACCCAGTTCAAGACAATAAGAAATTTTATTATATTAACAATATTTCCTTATAATGAGAACACTCTGCACTGAAAAAAAGTGGTCGTAAAAGAATCAGACTGCAGGATTTGTCTACACCACACAATGATAGAAAGATTATCAGAGAAACAAAGAATTCTGAGTCTAAATGGAAAAGTCATTGTGCTTAAAGGGTCAGCAACAAGAATGCGTTCATTCACTATAATTTCAGAACCACAGTAATGAGCGTTTTGAACTAGAGATGCTTAAGTATGTTCAAAGGCAATGGACAGCCTAAAACCACCAAATGAAAACAAACCATCTTGCAGGCAGCTGATGTTTTCACCCCCAACCTTCCTCATTATTTAAACCAAGCTTGTACAAGCTCATGCTTGTTACTGAACTAAGGATCTTCTTCCTAAAAACAACTATGGAATTTGTTACAAATCTGTTATAGGGATGCAGTAGATGATACACAAACATTCAAAATATCATCTGAACAAGTAACTGGATTTCTGCATTTTAAAGTCTAGCCTCAGGAACTATATATCATCATCTGGTTGGAAAAAACTCTGTTTGGAACTGGTTTGGAAATCTGAGTTGTTCTTCCACTTCTGATCATCCATGTGTCATCATGCCAGTACCCATTTCTGTTTAAGACTTGTATATGACAGAATACTACAGTAGTATACTGTACAAGCATATAAGCTTAGTGTGCACACATAAATACAAGAGTAAGATTCTAGCAGGTTTTCACCTCTAATACTCAGTCACCTGACTGCTTAAATAAGGGTACTTACACACACACAAAAAAATGTAAATACTTTCACAAAACTGACAGCCAAAGCTCATATCCACATCTCCACACATTTTCTTGAAGTTCTGGTAAATAATGAAAGGTAGTTTGAGCACATAAATTATCTGTTTCATATTAATACTCTGTCTACTTGACAGCAACCAAATCCAGCATGTTTTTCAGTAAAAAATTAGAAAGTCTTATATTATAACCGACACTAACATTTCTCCTTTGAATTTAATATTGCAGCACACTAAGCCAACAATACAGTGAAGATCATTTGCTTTAGTACTTCCATGTTTCTTCTTAATAAGCATAAAATATTCTGAAATTAACTCCTCCTGAAAAAGAGATTTGGAAGGGGATTAGAAAGTTATGGGAAATCTTTTGTGCATTATCCAGTGTCCTATAACCCAGTTTACATTAAGAGTAATCTAGATGAAAACCTGAACAAAAGAGCTTTTTTTTTCTTTTAGCTTCAAATAGCATAGGTACTAGCTGAATACATCCCAAGGCTCCTACAGCAGACAGACATTCCAACAACTCCCAAATTCAAAACCTGAGGTACAAATGTCAGCCAAAAAATTCAAATTAAAACCATCCCAAATAAAAATCTTATGTCAAGTGAAAGCCTCCCTCAATATACTATTTTGAGCCAACTTTGAGTTTTGTTTTTCTTTTTTTAAACCATGCTTCAGGCAATAGTTTTCCAGGCATGTAGTCACACGACATGGTGAAAACACATTGGATGTCTGATAAAAGCTTCAACCACTTCAGTAAAAGCAGAAACCTTTTATAACCAATAACCTCATATGTTTCTGAAATTACTCAGGCAATAATAGTTAAAACTTTGCATTTATGTATTATACAAAGATAGCATCTGTTGCCACATTTTAAAAATCAAATAAAGTCTGTGCACTCTTTGGTACCAGTTAATCTATTTATGCAATACAGCTTTAAAATGAAAAAATATCGTATCTATGCCTTGCACACACGGAGAGATTCACAGTCTCAAAAGTACTGTGAGTCATCTC
Source organism: Grus americana (assembly GCF_028858705.1). Taxonomy (NCBI): domain Eukaryota; kingdom Metazoa; phylum Chordata; class Aves; order Gruiformes; family Gruidae; genus Grus; species Grus americana. The sequence goes on from NC_072857.1 coordinate 28,055,085, forward strand.
TTGAGGTCAGCAGTATTTACCTGCCTCAATATAACATCCAAGAAATAAATAGTTGCACCTAATCACACATCAATAGATTGAAGATATAATTAAGATGCATAAAGCATTCATAGTTACTAATGTATCTCAATACTGGGTCACTGGATTATTAAGAAATGTGACAACCTTTGACTCAAGTCTACCACCTATTTCCTGCCCTTCTTACCAACCCTTCCCAACCCATTAAGGATGTTTTCTTTACATCAACACATTATCTGCCACAATTCAATTGATCTGTCCTGTCAAACTCAACTGCGTTCCAATTCTCAAGGAAGCATGGGACTCAGCATTACTTTGGAAAATTGACTTTATTTAGTTCTTTACTTATTCCCTGAAATAAACTAATTAGTAGCAATTTGGAAATAGGGTTGGCAAAAAGGAATGAACAACATTTACGCACATGCAGTTCTTTAAGCTGTTCTTCGAAATTAAAATAGGACATTGGACTTTAGCAATAAATCCTATTCTTCAAACATAGGAAGAGCAAAATATGAAGTGTAGAAGACTTATTCAAAGCAACTAGGAGAAGGAAGGCAAATAATTACAGAATACAAAAAAATAGTTTTAAAATCAATGCACAGTTTAAGCATGTTTCATTTTCAAGTCTTTTACTTTCTGTCAGGCAGCTGCTCTGGACTGCAGAAATCCAGCAATTATGAAAACCAGTCATCCTCGCTGTAAGGCCTTATTCTCAGGCTTAGGTGGAGATGCAAGAGTCAACAGTCTGTAATATTCCCTCCCTTTACCCACTGATGCATGTGACATGCAAGAATGTATCTCTGAAACCACAGAAAAGAAATCTTCATGTCTGAAAATGCATGTTTTTAATTACAGACAAGCTACAGTTTCAATAAAAGATCAATTAAAAGCTGCTGAAAGTTACACAGTCAAACATATACAGCATGATTTCTAACACTACTCCTATAATTAAGCACATGCCTGTACAAGAACTTGCCTTTGCCTCTAGCTGTTTATATTTTAAGCCCACTCAAACAACCTTTTCACTAAGCTCTTAAAAATATTTTTCTTTACATTATCTATAAGTTTGTAATATAAATATTTATAGCAACACAAGTGAACACAACTTACATAAATTTTAGCAACTGCTAATGAAACTATTGTTTGAAAAAGCAACTGGAAGAAGAAGAAAGTCTTAATCAGTTATCAGATGGTAACATCAAAGCAAACTGTCTCACTGTTACTAGAATCCCCCAAAATACATCAATGCTGTACACAGTAAATACAGCTTTTCGTGAGAGTACTGTTAGGCCTTTCAGATTATAACAGGCTGTTCAACAACTGCTCCCAGAGATTCTAACCAGGGAAGTCAAACATACCACAGTTGCTCCCTGGTCTTCCACAGATTCAGCACCAAATCTTTAGAACAAAGCAGACAGTGTGTTAGCAGGGATATGACAACACAGTACTCTTCACAGACAATGCAAATATGAAAGAATAAAACTTTTTTGGCTAGCAGTATGAAGAACCAAAAAAAGGTAACTCTCCATATTCACATCCACTGCAGCTACCCGCTCCTTTTGTATTTAATCAAAACTTGTACACTCCCCTTCTAATTTTAGTTGACACAAGCACTTACGATTTCCCGAAATAAACAACTGGAAGATACTAGAATGTTTACTTCATCATCTTGATTTCTAATGAACAATGGGAAATACTTCTGATGTGCCACAGCAAATCCCTCCAACACAATACCCACCCACCCCTTCTTTGCTTGAAAGCTTGAAGAGAGGTAAAATACAAAGTGAGTCAAGCAGAAGTCTACCCTATATTCCACAGCATTGGTTTCTCATTATCACTTAAGCTGTCTTTGTATTATTATTATTATTTATATTGACACTAGCTTTCCACAATTGCAGCCTGAAATTTAAAACTAGTCTCCATAGGGTGACCCCTTGTATATTAAAACACATTTAAAAGATCTTTATTCTTGTAAGAGAGGGGATACACAAAAATTACTGAAATGTCTACTGAAGAACCTAATTGCATCTGAAATTTGCACTGCTGAGAAGGACACAGTAAAACCTTTATTCCCTCCACTGTATTTCAGTACATGTCTCACATCTAGCCAAACAGATGTTGCCTTGAAAAGAAGGGGCTTTATCAATCACTGTGCCCCATTTCCTGAATCAAGATTCCAGCCAGAGTACCCAAGTGGACATTAAATTAATTCCCATAAAAAGAGCATCCTAGATTACATCATGTTTCATAGCAGATTCTTTATGAAGACAACCTTAAGACAGCTCTAAAAGACTGCTTAGCTAGAGATCATAAAAACAAAAGTTGCCTTTAGCTAAGATATTTTTCAAGCAGAGGATAAAGGTGTTCTCTAAAACAGTGACAGTCATTAGTTGCAGGAGCCAACATCTTTGTCTTAGCTGGTAAGACTAGAGAATTTTCGGTCTGAAAACAGAGTGAGATTATGAAAGCTAGAAAAATGTATAGCTTTAAATCTATATTATAGTCTGCCTTCGGTAGGCAGAGAGATGTGCTTAACATACATTAGCTCCAATTTTCCAGAATCTTTGTTACACAGTTATTGTAACACAAACACTATTGTAGCATCTCTTCCCATTCAGTTTTAGCTTTGAAACGATGTCCAAAAAAACCAACAACAAACAAGTTGATGCAGAAGAAGAGGTAGAACTAAGTTTAAGGCAGTTACTTTGAGAAGTGTATGTCTGTAAATAAATTTTTTTATACAACTAATCTTTTTAAAATATTAGTAGGAAGTAGACAGAGGATGCATTTTGTATTATAAATGAAACAAAAATATCTTAGAGCAGCTGCAACCTTGACAAAAGACAGGTAGATGTCTACAAATGGTTTCATAGTAAGTTAAGCCTTATTACAGAATTTGAGAATGTACAGATTCAAAGCTTTAAGGGGATTATTTATGCTTGATTCCAGACAACATGTACTTTGAATATGCTCATGACAGTATTTGAAGAGGACATAAATACACAATCAGGTCAATCTCTCTCAGAGGTTTTTAGATTAATGGCAAATTTTGCTCGAGTAAATGATCATTAAAAACCATCTCTTTCTTACCTACTGAAGAACCACAAGCGACTTGCAACTAGCTCTGCTATTTAAACCCTGAGTTCTTTTTTCAGAAGAATCCTTCCTACAGTTCCTCAGGATTACACTTCCTATACGTTGCAGGCCATTAAACTTCCCCCCCAGGTTGAAGGTTGATGAAGCCTCTACAATAAGTGAAAAATTACTAAGCAAAATAAGTTTCAGATTCCTCGAAGAGGTGATTTTTGGTCCATACACATTAGGAAAAAGAAAAGTCTTCAGACATTTCTTGCCAGTTTGATCTGAGGGATAGAGGCAGAATAGATTTCAGCCAACTCTAGTCACTAATTTAGGTACAAAGCAAAACAGACTATGCAAGCATCTCAGAATGAGGATTCCCTGCCTCAGACCACTGGGCTCCTTGCTCTGCTTTCCCAATTCTAGCTATGGCCACACAGTTCAGAACACCCCTAAATATTTCATCAGTTGTGAAGGAAGAGGAGGAGGAGGGAGATGTGCAGCAGCGTAGGGAGAAAACATTCCTGATCACAGCAGGCAACTCACTTAACTGTAACTGAATTGAATATTACGCTTCAGGACTTAGTATCCTAACACACAGCTGCAAATGATATGAGAACACTAAGGGCAATGTAGGCAATCCTTTCGTCCCCAGAGTACACAAAGGAAGTGGATGAGAGATCCAGAAGTACACGTCTCCTAATGACGTGGTAAACTCACACATACTGATCAGCCAAATTGAAGCTCCGCTAAAGCTTATATAAAACCTTTAGAAAAGGAAATTAAGAACTTAGATGTCTAAACTTTTACTGAAACTTCCCAAGAGCTTAATGATTCAAGTAACAATGAAAGCCTTTAACATCTTTGTATGCACTTATCATCAAAACTACACCAGACATGTTGGAAGAATGAAGGAATATTTCCATTTTACAGCTAAAGGCCAAGGCAAGGAATACAAACTAAACTGCTCGTGGTTTGGGAAGACAGAACAAGGAAAACTGCCTACATCCTTAACTGTACCTTCAGCAATATTCTGCATGTAACAACAAAATACAAAGTCTGACTAAAAAAGCACAGAAATATGCATAGTATTTTACAGAACAAGTTAAAGGATTCTAGTTTGCAATAAGGACAACATTTTCAGACATACCACTAGCAACAGTCCAAATGATGATCCAAAATGTCTAATACATTTTTCAAATAAAACGGCACCTAATTCTACTACGTCTCATTTGGCCCTCACTTTCTTCTACAGCTGCTAACATCGACTGAATTATAACAGAAGGAAAAAAAACCCCAAAACCAAGCAATAACACACAACAAAACCAAGGCTGTCTTATTCTGTAAGAGCGCCACAGAACAGCCTTCAAAAGAAGGATTCAACTGAGACAGCAGCAAAGCATCTTTTTGTGATGCAGATGTACTTTCTTCCCTCTCAGGCAGTACATAGTTCCGTCCCTGTCCTTGCTGTCCAAAAGGCAGGTTGCATTGACAATTCTGTTTGCAGGTAATGCAAAAAGAGGTACTTCTATGTCAGTGTGATTGGTAAGGAAACCTAGCAAACAGGAAACTTCTTAATTCACTATCAGCAGGCGACTGAACCAAGATGTATGAAACTGCATGAAGGGATGTGCACTCTGTAGGAGGGAATGTCTCAAGCAATACATGAGAAGACACACAGCATGAAAGAATGGCTTTGTACACATCCATAGTTAAACCCAATGGGCACTGAAAAACACTTGTCAGCTGCAGGGTTTAAATAAACAACAGAAGCAGGTAAGACTAGCTTGTGCACAGGTGCTGTAAGTTCAAGTCATTCTGGCCACTCCCTGAATGATAGCTCCACAGGTATCCAACCTACCACACTGCCCTGCGGACCTTCTCTTCAATCCAGAAAAACACTAGAAGGCACAATATAAATTAGTTTTTATGAGCTTACTTGCCTCTTGTAACTTCATCCATTCCAGAAAAGATTATGTAGTCTCTCTTCTCCATCAGCAGACTAAGAATAGCAATGAATTTTGTTATAATATTGGGCCTTACGCATAGATCCCAGGAAATATCCAAATATTCTTGTAGCTATGCCCCAGTAATAACGATCACCAGACTAACAGCAGCACTTTTAGGCTCACCCTGCACTTGGGAAGGGAAGAAGCCCTTGCCAACCTATTACTACAAAATTCACATCCCTTTATAGGCCGGTCTATCGTGCCTGTACAGGGTCATTTTCCACCATAAATAAATACTCAAATTCTTTTTTAACATGTATACTAGGCTGTCTTTCAACTATAAGAAAGCAAAATAAAGCAAGTAACTGCCAACTACCTGTAAAAGCTGGACATCTTAACAGTGCTTATAGAAGATCGTGTATATGAAGGATCGAACCGACCAGGAGGAAGGAGGTGTAAGAAAATAATTTAGGTCATAGGTCAAATTACAATGCAGGTGAGAGTATTTCCTCATAAGACTCTGAACTATTCCATGCTTTAGTACAGTTAAAAACTAATTTTTGCTCAAGGGACCCTCTCACAGGTTAAAAATAATCATAACGCCAATGCTCACTTAAGATACCACACCAGACACTGGTAATCTGTACGATGGGGGTACTATCTGGACTCAGAAGATGTTGCCAAATCCCTGTCAACAAGGGCCTAGTGACAGCCTATGAATCATGGTAAAAAAAAAAAAAAAAAAAAAAGGTAGAGTAGTGCTTTAGCAACCAACATTCTTCACAGGTTGCTTTATATAAGCTTTTGTATCAGGGTATATATTCTTTACATTAACCTCAGCTGCAACACGCTGGAAGTTGATTTAAGATTTCTGGTAAGAATTAAGATTACACTGTGAAGAGCTGCATCTCACTATAGCTGAAAGAAAGAAAGAAAGAAAGAAAGAAAGAAAGAAAGAAAGAAAGAAAGAAAGATCAAAAAACCACAACTGTGTATGTTTCAGAAAACCCACAAATGAGTGTTTAATGTACCTGAAGTACATAGGTGTTTCATTCTTAGCATTTATGAGTCAACACATTTTGTTGTTTACAGTTAGCCATTTCAAAACAGCCTAACCTTAAGAAATACCATTTAAAAAAAAAAAAAGTGTTTAGAGGACAAGTAGGGAAATAATCTTTTGGCTCTAACATTTTCAAAGAAGGAAAAAGTATATTCAATTTAGAAGACACCTTATTTATTTTAAACCCACTCCTAACAAGCTGAATGAAAAAACACCACCACCAGCCTAAACCAAAAATAAACACATCTAAACAACAGGCCACCTGGATCAATTAATTTATATTTTAAGCCACTAGTAAGACAGATTTAAGTATTTAAATCAGCAGTCTACTTGCATCCTCCAACTTCATTGCAAACTACAAGTAGGGACATAAAACCCCTCTCTATCCCCATCACTCTCTTTCATCACCAACCTCTATACAGAAGGTTGTGTGTCTACTGGGGTGTGAGGCAGATGAGGATAGCCACTCTGATGGGGAGGAAAAAAGAAATGGATGTATGGTACTGCACCATGACATTACCAGAAAAGAAATAAATACTATGTAGGGAGAGGTTTTTCCATGGAAAAGCTGTGCCTTGCAGGAGGCTTGGAAGGACTTCATAGAGGAAAGCCTTGTGAGTCTAGGAGAGACTGACGCAGGGCATTGGACAGATTAGTTCTAGCAGTCAAGACTGGAAAGAAAGGCTGGAAGTTAGAAGATATGGGGTGGTTTTCTATGACAGGAAATTTGATTGCCACACAATGAAATTTGGGAGCAGCTATGTGGCATGAAAAGGAGAAAGTACAGACAAGTTCTGCACAATATGGATGTAGGTGGAGAAATATGTTTATGAATCTCACAACTGTAGGAGAACCACTGCTTTGAGAGAGCACTTCATCAGAATCTTCCCTTGGGTCTTGCAGGTGATTAGGCACAATTGCAGATCCCCATAAATCTCACACGCAATAACAAGACAGAAAGCCAATTTCCTGCTGCATAAACTGCAACTCATCATTTTCCTTGTTGATACTGGAAGAATCCAAGTTGTATTTTGACAACCCCACCAGGCAAGGGGAAAAAAAAAAATCCCTTGAAGGAAGTCCTAGATTTGCACAACTCTTCTCAGCACTTGCTCTTTTTCTCATCAAAAAGTGAGAGAGAAGCCATTCCAGAAGTGATCTCAATCCACAAAGCAACTTCTGTGAGACATCTGGTTGAGCAGGGTGCCAATTCCACCACCACCATTCTCTAGTAAAGCCTGCACAAATTGCTGAAGAGAAGAAAGTCTGTGAGCAGATATAGAAAGGTATGTTCCTTACTGATAAAGGCTGTAAATACAACTTCTTACTTGCCATTTTAGCAGAATGTCACTGAAAAACTATCTCTGAAGTTTCTAAAAAACTGAGAAACTTGACAATATTTCTCCCTGCATTTTTTCTTTTTAATACTTTCCTCACCCGCGATTTTGGTTCTACTGTGAATTCAACATCCTTTCTCTGGAAGGATAGTTTAATTATCTTAAACCACATAATAACTCAAACCAGTATCAGCAATTTCAGGTATAAAGCTATGAAATTTGTCACAGACTGCTAACAGGAATCTAAGCATTGCCTACTGAGCACTAACCTTAATCTCTGGCTTATAAGCCTTATTAAACTCATTAAAATTTTGTTCAATTAATTTTGTATACTTAAGATATGCTCTAAAGATATACGTTAATAGTGAAAAGCTGCATTACTTCAGTTTCTAAATAAATCTTGGCAGCAGAAAGTGAGGGAGGGAAGGGGGGAAAACATCAGTTCTAGACATAACTCTCTGGAAAAAAGCACTTAAAGCAAGAAAGCAGCCTCAACATAAAGCAGTTTTGTTATGTCAAAGGTTACAGCAGTCTAAAAGCCAGTTAAAGACCAATTGATCCATACCAAAAGGACTTCATCTAGAATTAAATTCTAGATAAAGACAAAATGCAAATATTTAACACATAATCAATGTTTTAAAGCATGCATTCCTGAAAAAGTAAGAAAAGCAGCTCCCATAGCAAAAAGGAAAAAAGAAAGTGTAAGTCATGCCACTGAGGAAATGAACATGAAATTTCTATATGGTAGGACAACCATGGAAGACAGGGCTGACAGCTGGGTCTTGTTAAAGAAGGACTTTAAAAAGAAGGATTTAAATTCATGGGATTAGGCCAGCATTCCTACGGAACACTGTTCAGATCCTAAGCTGCAGAGGCCTTGTCTAAACAGCTCAGCACCTGAATCACATAAACAACTACTGTAAAGCCTGCTGCCACCACACTTGGTAGCTTTGCAAATGGAAATTTTCTTGCATATGAAAACTAAAGACAGTAGAGCACTTTGCTACTGCAATTGTGGGGAAAAAAAATAAATCAAGTGAGTCAAACTCCATAGTGCCACTCACGAATGTAAGTTTCAAGACTTTTTTCCCAAAAGTTTCTTGATTAAAACTAAAACCCCCCAAACTTTTAAACTAAGAGGTTTTTTATCCAGTGAAGGATAATCCTAAGCAGGTGGCTGAGTGCAGCTATTATACACACAGACATATATAGACTGTACGCTATGTTTCACACTACATTTTGCTTATAAACACACTTGGAAGTTCTGTCACTCAATATTCAGTGATTCTTGTCTCTCATCTAAGTTTGATGTTGTGGTAAATTGATAAACCCAGGTAAGACAGATTTAGGTGATGAGGAAAAAAAGAACACCAAAGGCTGACTAAAATGATTTTAAAGTTTACAAAGAAGTTTTTCTGAAGTCACAATTTTTAGATCAGACTGATATAATTCATGGTTAGTTTTAAAGCAATGTGAAAGTAACATGGGTGCTTGTTTTCCACGCAACTTTTTTTTGTTAATACAAAAAGTGAGTGAGCCTTTTTAAACACCAGGACTTCTTAGCAAGAGTCACACTCACTGACAAATACTGTACAGTAGTCTCATTTCCACACTAAGAAACACAAGTTCATAGGGACAGGAATGAGATACTCCATGGCCTTCAATCTGAGGGACAGATACTCTCCTATCACAACTGAATTGTGAAGATCAAGAGTCCCTGTAACTTTCAAGAAGAATGATACTCTACAGGATGGCTCATGGGCTTCACCACACAGCACCTTACCACAGAATCCTCAGCAGCAAAATGCAAGATTATTTCTTTTGATAGCAACTATCCTTTGACTTGCCATCCTTCCTGGCAGGCACAGAGCCTCTCCTCCATTACACTGGATTTATTTGGAACATGCTACTTAGTAAAAAGTTACAGGTGAATTCAGCTTGTGTATTTCTCAAGATAAATAGGGGAACGACTTTCAACATAATTCACACAGATCCCATTCAAGTTGACCAGGAAAAGCAAAGCTGGGAGCAGGTTGTGTGATCTGCTGAAGGTAGCAGATCATTTGTGCTTGCCCCTTCAGAAAGAAATTGACCTACAAGCACACACTGGGTTGTGCATTCCCAACGGTTCCAGTCACACAGGACAAGAAGGGCAGCTGCAGCACACGCTTCCTCCTTTTTCCTTCCTATCCTCTCCTGGGATAAATATACCACCTGTTCAGATGAAGCGGAGCACCAAAATGTTAAGATACTTCCAATACCAAATCTTTCATTTTGACCTACTCTCAGCAACATGCTATTGTGAAAGGGGCGGCCTGCCTCCTAACTGCATTACTCTGCACAATCAAAATTCATTCATCGAATACACCTACAAATTTATCAGCTGGGTAAATCTAGAAACACTTATTTTTAGCAAAGCATTTGAGAAATTCAGGCAATTTATTATTGTTATTGGCATTTAAGAGCTGCAAGATATTTAAAAAAAAACACAACAAAAACACCCACACACATTAAAGCTTGAGCCAGTCTAATACTGCACTTCAGACAAGAAAAAGAAGGACTCTTCTTCCCCTCCATCCACTAGTACTTTGCTCCAGAATATCACTTAGCCTGCTCATCCTTCAAAACCACCAGAAAACTCACTGAACATTCCAAACACCAAAATAATATTTCTGCTGAGTCAGCAAGCAGAAATAGATTACCCTTTGACCAGACAAATACTAGAGCGAACACATTTTTTTTGGTTTCCTACCAGACAGCTGGAAGAGGGGACAGAGAAAGAAACAAGTGGGACTTCCCCTTTTTGGCAGCAGCAAGTTCACCTATAACTTGGAACTCTACTTCTAGCTCACAGAGTGTAATATAAAAAATTCAAACTCTCAGCTTACGTTCCTAAGTTCATAATAAATAGAAAAGGCTACCTTTCCAATTAGTACAGAGAAAATTTCAAGTGCTACCTACTGTATGGCATATGCAAACACACATGCATGACACTGAAAAACAGTTATAGTTTTATTGCATTTGCATTTATTTATATTGAAATTGGATTATTTTTACCAAATCAGTAAAATGACAAGTCTTAATAAATTACTTTAGGTACAAACTATTAGCTACAACTATAAGCTATTTAAAGTTTATACTTTTCATTGCAAGCATTTAATGCTTTAGTACTTTTCAGCTATCAAGTTAACCCCTAGAGAAGGCTACATTTAAACAGAAGTGAGAGCAATTTGGGGGAAAAAAAAAAGCAAAGCATTATCATCCATAAATACATTAATAATTCTGATTTCAGAAAAAATTCCAGCATTAATTCTGTAGCACTGAGGCACAAGATCATGAAAATATAGCATTTCCATGCCATTACAAAGAGTTTTCAAATTAGAGGCTAAATACAGAAATGGTGTCTTCCCTGTTGCATTACTTCATTTAATGCTTACAAGCACTTGTCAGACATTTCTGGAAACTAACATCTTATTTCACAAGCACTGGACCTTGCACATATTTGTGGAATTGTTGGTCTCAGAACCAGCCCAAAGGCAACACATCCAAGCACGTCTGTGCTTGTAAATATATACGTGTGTGTATATAATTTTAAAATATATTATTTATAAAATAATAAAAGAAAACTCTCTTGCCAATGTAATTATTTATTCACTGGAGTAGCCTGTTGGTATTTATAACATTGAAACATTTGTGCATGAGCAAAGGCACAGCTCTGTTAAAATGCATCACAGAACTAATGACATAAAGGTGCAAATGAATACTTGTTGCAACACAAATTCCAGGCCTGTATTTGTAGCACAGTTTTCCCAAATTATCAGGAACAAACAAGACATTCTTTCCTTAGATGTAAACGCTCTTTTGCTACATGAAACAGTATGAAGAAATGGCATAAAGATATGTCAGGGGAAGTTCAAATTGGACATTAGAAAAAGGTTCTTCACCAAGACAGCGGTCAGTCACTGGAACAGGCTCCCCAGGGCAGTGGTTATGGCACCAAGCCTGTCAGAGCTCAAGGAGTGTCTGGACAATGCTGTTAGTCATATGGTTTAGTTTTAGGTAGTCCTGCGAGGAGAAGGGAGTTGGACTCTATTTTTATGGATCCCTTCCAACTTGAGATATTCTATGAAAATCTCATTTGGGTACAGCTATAATTGTGAAGTTTAATACCAATTCTATGAAGTTAAAGTCACTTCAATTTTTCATTGTCTGAAGCATACATTAACGATTTGATATAGGGTGCCTCTCCCACCAGTGTAAGCAATTCTTGTATGAAGACTGCAGAATGTTAAGTCATGATACACAAGTTCACATTTGTTTCAAAGTTTGTACATGGCTTCATTCAGATGAGTATGCACGATCTGCTGACACCACCAGCACACAGCTAACTGCCTCTGACTCTGCTGTAAGCAATGAGGAAAAGAAATGGGGTGACCAGCTTCAGACACACAATAGAGCACCCATCCTCCTACATTCCTTGACAGCCCTCAAGACTACAGTACGTGCTTTATAAACCATTACATACTAATAACTACATCTATGTTTTGGGGTTTTGTTGAGGTTTTTTTTCAAAAGCCAAAAAGATATTAGCATGAATGCTTCATGTCATACCATAATATTTTCAGAAACTCCTACATTCAAATTCTTGCAGAATAATACTTGGACATACTTTAATACTTAAAAAATAATAATTAAAAAAATCACTCATAATCCCAACCAAGGAATAGTAAGGGCTCACAAAATTCTGTGTAACAACCAGATATTAGCAGTGCCAAGCTAAGTCTAGAGTAACACAGGCAAAGTACGAATTTTCTAATCTTTGCCCCACACTGACAGAGTCTAGACTTTAAAACTCCTTTGAAATGACACTTTTAAAATATCTTCTGCTAGACCTTTACTTAGCGTAAAGAATACTTACAAGAACACTCTGCTGTAGATCCTTGAATACCTTAACTCTAAGTTTATAAACAGAACCCTAATTGCAACTACAGACAATTTTTGTTTTTTTCAGTGTTTGAAATGATCTTTCTCTTATAGAAGATGAAAAGGACCCATATTCTGTTTCCTGGAGAAGGAAGAATGACCACTTCCCATTGTCTTTGTTGAGCACAGACACATCTCACTAGCACACTCTCAAGACTTCCCTAATTCAAATGACACCTTGGAAATTTTTGGTTTTAGCAGGCATACAGAGCTCAGTACTCAAACAAGGGTACCAGCCAACTACACCCTCAGCTGTATCTATGGTTTCTAATGACACTCTGTGAAATGGCTTGTTGCCATTGAAAGAAATGTCTTTGTCTTCCCAATACCTGTCTCTAAAGGTGATCATGAAACATATTTACTGTATTTATTATTATTTTGTTATATAACTGAGAATCAAACCCACAAACTTGAGAAAACTTCAAGCAAGCAACAGTTTGTCAAGAAACAAATGTCCCTGCCTCTTTTTGCCATCACATCTTAATATGAGAAGCCATCAAGGCTCATTCTTTCCTGAATTCAATGGAAAAATGGAAAACTTTGCAAGAAGATTAACTTCTAGATGACTTTTCTCAAATAGTCAAACATTTTAATACCTTCATCTTCCCCTGCTACAAATGTAGTGATACCAACAAAATATTGTTTAAACAAAAAAGCCCCAACCAAACAACAAAAAACCTTTCACAGACATACTGATACTACAATATTGTTAAAAAACCCCAAACCTTTTATAGATGTATTATTTTTTTAACACAGCCTCATTTTTTTCCTACAGAACATAAAAATTCATGTCCTCATATGGAAACAATTACATGCAATTTCTAAGCATTAAAAAATAATTAGAAAAACAGGGCTAAAAACAAGCTTATACTGTACTGCATATTGAATTTGCATTATGCTCAAAGAGCCATGCCCATCCTAAGGTAAAATACTACCTCAGTTGACAGTATCGCTGCAGCCAGTCTCAGTTCCTCTCCAAAATACTTAAGTCTATGTCCACAAAGCTGATCACCAGTGCTGTCATTTCCTTCAGTATAATTTGGAAACCAGCAGGAAACATGGCTCAACAAATGCAGGAATACCTGGCACACACAAACAAAACAGAACCTACTGTTTGCTCTGAGCCCATTTTTGAAGTCTGGCTAAGTACTATTGCAACTTAACCATAGCGAGCTCCTCCCAGGATTAAGGGTATTCTGGTCAAGAATTCTCACAGATTAATATTTTTCTGCTACATAGAACCAGGACAAACTCTTATTCTAGACATACATTCTTTTTGCAGCACTAGGGGAGGAGGTTATATCTAGTTCACAGAAAATTAGGTCACCCATTTCATAAGCAAACATAAACTGCACGTTGAAGTTTGTAAGCATTTCATAGGTACTCTCCCTCAGCAGAAATTTGGAAGATTTATCACAAATTCTGCATACGGCTAGATTCATTATAAATGCAGGAGGAAGGAAGTTCGTATTTACAACCTTAGTCAAACAAAAAACCATTATATCATCTTAACAGCTGTGTAACAATTTGGCAAGCCTCAGAGTGAAGTTTTTTTCTGAACATCCCAAAGGAACAATTATTTTTGTTTCCTCAAAAATATATGCTTTGGTATAAAGACCTCTCTAAGGATTGAGGCAGATGAATAAACTACAGAATACAACACTAAAAGTGGAATATGTACCACAATAACTGTTTTTATTGCTAAAGCAGCTGTACTGAGTTGACCACACTGCATAAGGAATGTCATTTGTGACACTAGAAATGGTAATTGCTTGGACCACATTCACATCTTGTTAAGGACAAGGGTTGGCAAGAAAGAACTGATGTACATTAATTTGCTGTAGCCAAAATGAGACACAAAGCAGCAAAAGTAGCTATTTAAAATGTAGGTGACAGCAACCAGTTTAAAAGCCACATTACAGTAAGTCTCTTAATTCATTAGCACCTCAATAGTTAAAAGCAAAATAATTTCCAAGTTGTGTTTGTCTATTGCACTATGAAAAAGTTTATGCAGATGCAGAAGTTTGTGGAACAGTCCACTAGCCTACAGTCTCACTTCCTCGGATTGCTAACAGTGAGGTGTGAACTGGCTGCAAGATTATTTTTTTTTTAGTTTCATTTTTTGTAGAAAAGATTATTACACTTGAATCTTAGCTCTCTATCTCATACTGAATTAAATCAAGAAAGCAGCACCATGAAAGGATTTACAGTCGAGCTTAAAAAAAGAAAAATTATTTCATTGCTTTTATTGGTTTTCTATCTCCTTTCAGACCTCTAAATGGCCATTCAGGTTTAAGTCTTGCTGGCAACTTCTTCCTATTATCTTTCCAAAGGATTTATAAAGTTTTGCTGATAGGAGCTACAGCCTAGCATACCTTAAAGGGCCAGCTTGTGACAAACCAGATGCTGGTTTAGAAGCCAAGAAAAGAAATCTTTTTTGCAGAGTTATAAATTTCATTCCACTGGGAGCTTTCTGCACATTCTCCCTCCATCCCAACATATCTCCACACTAAAGGTAGCTCATAATTAATAAAGTATGTAATTAAATTCCTTATGTATACTTATTTCTAACTTCTGCCAGGGACCACATCCAGACTGTAAAGGAATGTTGCATTTGATAGTGTCACACATCTGTTTCCATCATCAGGAGGGGAACATTGGAATGAAATGAAGCTTCTTCTTTGGAGGTCCTGAAATCTATACTGGTGATGGACTTCATCCATCTTCACCTTTCAGAATTAGAGATGCCATTCCATGTCAAAAGATGAGGTATTACAGCTCTTACTATTAAATCACCACCTCTGCTTTCTCTTTCTTTTTTTTTTTTCTTTCTCCTTTTCATTCACAAGAAACACGTTAAAGTGCATCCATACAGGTCAGAGCACCTCATCCTGTTCACTTACAGCAGGTAGTTCACTTGACTAACTCTAAAGCATGCAGAGGGATGGGCAGAGAACACGGTCCTGTAGCTAGAAATGCAGCTCTTTTGTCAAGGTATTCCCTGACATTAATCTCCCCTCTCCTTCTACTCAATAGTAAAAGTAGACCTAGAACTGTAAATCAATTCTTTTCAGGAAGACTTCTAGCAATATAACAGGGCTTATGCCATACTAGACTTCAGATGAAAATGTTTCATGAGGAAAACAGGTTTCCACACTGCAGCCTGATAAAAGACAAGTTGATCGCTTCCAAGAATAAACAAGCAAAGTCAACTTTGGGCCTTTAAGATAATAGAGGAAGTAACAGAGTCCACCCTAGAACAGACAAGGCATCTGAATTTTCATTGCACATGGATGTATTAGGAGAGGAATAAGAGATTGAATTATTATTTGTGACTCAATGGCTGAAAGGATTTGACATAATTCAAAGCAACAGTTTTTAAACAGGTCAAATAATAATAAACCATTTCATAAAAAAATATCCACCAATGTCTGAGCTATATATCTAGACTTAACAATCCCTGAGCATTTCTGGTGCATTTAATCTCTATATACTTTTGTATAAATTAGAACATCAAAAAGTTGATTGCCAAATTGATTTTGCAGGTTGTGGTGGGACCAAAAAAAAATTTTAAAAAAAATCAGACTTCAAATTAGGTCAAGGACAACCCAAACATTTAATAAAGTACAAAAGAAAAGTTTAGGAAAATCCCCTATGCTTGTTGACACCACTACGTAAAAGATTTCAGATGTCTCATCCAAAATAACCTCAGGATATTTAAAAAAAAAAAAAAAATCTAGTTAATGTCATGCCTAAACACAGAAATCACAAGTTCAGTTTGTAGGTCACACTGCATAAGAATCAGATGAAAGCTATTATCAAAGCAGTTCAAAAATTCTACTAATTATTATGAATAAAATTAATTCTCATGAATTAGGCTTTTCCCATTGTCAAGTCCTGCAAAAGCCTTTAAAACTGCTAAAGTGACTAATTCAAATCACTTCATTACAGTACTGAAAATTTATTGATGCAAAGCTTTCACACAGGTATAAACACATCATCACCTCCCTCATAATCAGCTACTGAAAGGAGCCAAGACCTCTCCTTCCTCTCATAAGAAAAAAGGTTAAGACTAAACTATCTGCAGGGTGCAGCAGACAATCCAAGCAAATCACATATGTGAAGTTAGAAAATCCAAATTTCTCATATATATCTTCTGATTCATCTAAAACAAATTAGGTCTTCTTTTTTCCAAGAGAAAGTGATAGCAGAAAGAACCACCACAGTGTTAAAAAGTCAAGAAATATTAGATATACAATAGCATATTCAGGATTGGACAACATTACACACATACAAAAGACAGTGTGCCATTTAAAATTTAAATTTTACAAGTCAAAGACTGGAAGAACCTCAAAGAGCTTTTTCTTAAAAAACAAACAAAAAAAACCCCAAAAAAAACCCCAAACCAAACAAAAACCCACAAACAACAACAACAACAAAAAAAACCCCAACCATGAGACTCCCCATCCCTTTTCAAGTAAAGAAAAGCAAATAAGAAAAGCCCACCTTCTGTAGGAAAAAGAAAAACAAGCCCAAAAGTCAGTGGAAGAAAGTTGGGAAAGATTTCCACACATTGCTGTTGTTGCAATGCTAAACGTTGCTGGTCACGCAGACCAAGGATGGATTCCTAGTACTCACTGCTATCACTTTCTAGCTGCAACTATATTAGAGAGGTCAGAAAATTAGAAAGAAAAAAACCAACAACTTTACTTTTATTTACACCAGTATATTTTTTGCATACTTGCTCATAAAAAGCACTAGACAAGAAGCAGGTAGTATTACGAACATAATCCATTACCATAAGTCCTCAAATAGTTAAGTCTGAATAAATAAGTCTTTAGAACATTTCCACGCAGCACAGTTAAGTTTTGGGGTGCGGGTGGTTTTTTTGTTTGGGGCTTCATTTTTTCCCCCCTCCCTGATTAAACTACTTATACACAAGGTAGGTTTTAAACTGGTGAAGCCAAAGCAACTAGTTCTGTTCTCATACAGCTGGATTTGGCATTCTGTTGAAAATGCTCTTTTGCATTTGACAGAAATCCTGCACCACTTTGAAGGATGACACAAATAAACAGAAAAAAAAATAAGGAAGCAATTACCTGGGCAATTTTCCCATCATATTGAAGGAAGTCATACAAACAATTCAGTTTTACTGAACTTAGAAAAAGCTGAAGAAATGGGTCATGTTGTTTTGCTCTCCTTTTAGTGTCCAACAATATTCTAAAATCTTAACGTTGCATTCTGATATTGCCTGAATATACAGCAGTGTAAGAAAAGCCTGACAAAACTGTAATAAGTGCAAAATTAGTGTAGTAACCACTCTTTGAAAGCCTGGTCATTAAGGTGCACATGGAAATTTTAGTCAAGAAACTAGCCAAAATTCATTATTTACTGGACAGTAACTAGAACGATCAGCAGTGAATGATTCAACAACTAGGTGCTAGTAAGCCATAACATCAGTTGCAGCTGTTCTGTCAGAACTGCCAGTGGACCTTCACACTTATTAAGGGAACTGACTGGCTACGGTCCCATGGCAATACCACTGAGAATGACTACCAGGAATCCATGCCTGGCTGTTAGCATTATTCCTATGTCACTGTCTCTATCCATTCAGTGCAACCATTTATGAGATCTGGAGATGAAACAGCTCAGTCACAAGCCAGAGTGTGCTCCATAACATCATTTATGAAGAAATACCTGTAAAAAAAACCAGGATGTGTCCTAAGACCTTGTTTATTCCTGGTCTCAACTTTTCATCTGATGCCACAACTTTCTCTCAGAAGAAAACAATTAAAAGAACAATACATCTGTGGAATCATTCACAGCCTTCTGTGCTAAGTAGTAAGGTCAATTCTAACAGTACGTCTTTACAGCTCTATTATTCCTGACAGTTTATATTCTTTAAAATGCAAGCAAGTCACAGAAAGCAAGTTCTCATCCCCTTTTTCAATTCTTGGGCATCATCTAAAGAATTTCTCCCAGATGAGGAGAATATGCACAAAGCACAGGACTAGCACAGCTAATTATACTATCCAATCCCCCTCCATATGCATTGTGAGATGGGGAACACAAAGAAAAATATTCTGTCCAGTTATCAGTGGATGTAATATCTCCTGTGGGGCAATTCTAGCCAACAAAACTGAAGAGCATGCATGCAAACATAAGCCCAAGTATAGGAAGGAATTGAGCACAGAAAAAAGGATTTTTCCACCTATCCAGTTTCAAATCAAGCAGCATTTCAGAAACAAACACTCCAAGACCAATACCCAAAAAGAGGACAAGAGAGCCACACACTTAACTTTCAAAACTACTTGTTGTCTGCAACTCAGCTAGAGAACTAGAAGACTGTATAAAGAAAAACACCCATGTGTGCAACAAGACAGCAGAAAAAGTGTGGTTCAAAGATGACAAGGACAGCATTTAATCCATAATATAATGCTTCCTCTGTGGCAAACAACTTCCTCTTTTTAAATAATGTCCTATTCCTCAAGACACTATAAAAGATCAGCAATATACAGAGGGCACAAATCAAGAGTCATGGGTATCATTTCAGTGCTTATATTGCTCATCCTTGGAAAGAAAAAGATCAGTTAGTTACAATCAGATTTTCTAAACATGATCTATAAATATATTAAGCATAGTGGCAATATAAATACGAAAACTACACTACAGAGATATCAATCTGTATTCCATTAAATACCAGGCTACTGCGTGCATACCTAATGCTAGGAAGATCATCACTATTTACTAGTGTTGAAATACAAGCCTCAAACCATATGTTCAAACCAGTACCATGTACCTCCATGGATAATTCTTGATGCACACAGGACCAGAGTGCTGCTATCCCCTCACCCCCCAGTTAAATGTTACTAATCATGTTATAGATGCAACCAGAACTTCAGAAGTTAGAAGAGACATAATAAGTAAACTAAGGGCTTCTTTTACTGGACCTTCAATTCCCCCACAAAGTAGTGTTCTTTAGTTCAATAGATGATTCCATCACAGCGCTACAGTTATCCACAATGAGTCAAGTCAGGCAAAATTTAAAGTTTTCTTTTCAAAAAATGAACCAATAATATAACATTTTAACTAGTTAACTGTCTACATATTCCAAATTCTATTAAAAACCAACTGAACTTCAGACCCTACATACCACTGTTATGAACAATGGCTGTCGCTATACTCCAAAAACTTTGATACTTCAGTCTGAGTGTCCTGGAATAAATAGACATGATAAAAGGTGATGATTTAGGATGCATACTTTATATACAAAACAATATATTTAATCATACTGCAAAACAAAAAAAGCCCTACTTTTGAATGTATGTTAGTTCCATATTCCCGCCCATAATGCTGCCTGCACCATGCTAAAATACCAACATTTTAAGGAAAACAATCCAGCAAAAGTCATTTTAGGAATGAAGAAGCAGCTGCTGAATTTACCAGTAGGCTATGCCTTCTCAACTCTTATGGCACATCATAACATAGCGAAAGCATGCGCAGTTGTAAACCCAAATATTTAAATCCACACTGGAAGGCAAAAAGAATGCAGACAACATAAGGTCAGCTGCAATTTTTAACATTTTTGTAAGAGAACAACTGGTCCTTTATCTTGCTTTTCGACTCACTCTAAAGTAGAAAACTAAAGATTTAGGCAGCTTTAACTGGAACAGTGTACTACACAAGACATCAATATCTTGCAACATTTTATCATGTTTCATCAGATCACATATATAGAAATGTTCTCAAATGCTCACAGCCTGTCAAGAGTTTTATCAAAGAGTATGCCAGACTAACCTTATCTCAGAAAGCTAATAATGAGCATAAATGCAGAAAAATAAAAGTTCTGGCCTTCTAGTTTCAGGTGAGACATTTTAAACAAAAGGAAGGAAGGAAAAAATGAGAAGTGTAATCCACACTCAGAAGGTAGGGGTTTTATCATGCTCTACAAAATTGAGAAACTAAGTAAAGTTTTAGGAAGACATTGCTTTAAAGCAGATTATCCTGTTTTACAAACACTTTACACCTATCTTATTATTGTTTTAGGTTCAATTCGCATTTCTCAAATGCTAATGCACCTTTTACTTTACAGTATACAAAGACATGAGGTTGGCCCATGGTCATGTTACAGAGGGACATAACAATTTGTGTTGTCATCTTCGAAATAAGAAAGTATACACTTCACAAGAATTAGTGGAAAACATTCATCATCAGAAGGTACTAGATACGAGCAATAATTTGAAAATTCACAGACAATACAATAACATGCCTTATGTACTGCACTCACATCAGTCTTTAGGCCAGAAAGCAAGCAATGGCAGTTTAATTTAAACTCTTTTCATGACAATGATAGCAGACAGCCTGTACATTAAATTGAAGTAGTTTCTGTTAAGTGACAATGTTTATTTCCTACATTATGTGTATTTGAAATTTAAAGGCCACACAAACCTAATACACTTTTGAAGAATCTAGGCCCAGAAAAAAAGACAGATAAAATCATTCCCCAAACTTTTGGGCATAAAAATCTATCCAAGCTAACTTCCTACATGACACCTGTAAATATATTAACTACCTGACACTTCAGGAGAATGAAGATTAAGTGACATCTCTTTTCAAAAGGAGAGATGCCCAAGCCATCACATTTCAGAAATGAAACCACTAAAGTTGAAAGTACACAGTCTAAAAATACCTTGTTTGCTCTACACTGGACTTTCAACCCCACAATTCATGCTAGTCATTCCACAAATATTCCATTCCAGTTGATAAAAGATAATTTAAGATTTTTCATTACAAAGTCAGAATAACTAATTCCAAAGCCTTTTTTTTTTTTAATTCTTGTTGTTTCTGAAGACCTTCTGAAGTTTTTGCACAGATTCAAGCTAAATAGCAAAAAGCAATATCAAAATAGAAAGTTTCATTCAAGCTAATCACAAGCACTTGTCAGTAGGGGTTTCGGGGGTTTGGTTTTCATTTTACTTTTAACAAGAAAGTCTCTTACTTCCATTAACTAGGGTAGCAAGCATGAAAGGTTAAGCTGTATGCTGCACTATCAACTGGAGTTTAGTTAATGTAGATCAGTCTTCATAAAGACACGGTATGTTTCATTTTAAGAAGTGTCACGTGGCTATTTCACTCATTTCCCTTTTGCTTCAATTTTCCACTCTGCCAGCTGCCAGAAGGGAAGACAACATTCACACTTTTCTATGGGGCCCTCCTCCTCCTTCCATGTAACTGCTGAAAATGAGACTTCTCACTTCTGCTATGCTTCTTAGAAAGAATCTCTGAGGTCTCTGATCCAGAACAACCAAGCATTTCTTTAGGAAAAGAATTCCTCTCCTTCCTCCCTGGGCAGGCATTTATTGTTGGTACTCACATCAATCTGACAAATAGCCTTTCAGTTTCACAGAACTGATCATAAGATATCATTAAGTTACTTATTGATAGACATACCTGAGTAGAGGTGAAAGAAAAAGTGATCTTTTGTTACCCAGCTTCAGGCAGAGCTGTTGTCCTGACCTGTGACATGCTCACAGATGGCCAAAGGAATTCACAAGTTTTAGTCAGTATTACTACCTCACAAAGTTACTAGTGAGTGAAAACTACTGGCTCCCCCCCACCCCGCCCAATAAAATGCCACTCTTTAATAGATTTAAAGTGCTTTTCTTAAGCCCTCAGACACAACTACTGTTAACTAAAATCCAAAGTACTAGAAATGTTAGTCACTGATATGCACAACAAACTTGCAGAGGGCTTTTCCGGGAATAGCGTGCAATCATCCATGTTTCTACCAAAGCCACTCAGAACTACATGTCCAAGTAAAAGGTCATTTTCTTATGTTATGCATTAAAGAGATAAGTGACAACATCCCGGGAGAACAGAGGTCTGTAAAGCATTTTTCTTTAAAGGCTCAGAACAACTTAAGTTTTTTTTCACTCTGGGATTTTTTTTTTTTTAAATGCACTATAAACCACATTTGTGTAAAAGGTCTTTAGTCACCTGTGAATAAGAATGATTGCAGACACCTAGGAAGTCCAAACTTGCATTAGTATATTAAAAGAAAACAGATTCCAACAATGATTAACTCAATTTTAAATAGTGCAACAAGATCACGGTGATCCTTCTAGCAAGGAGAAAAGCAGGAAGCAAAATTACTAAGGATAAACAGAGCTTGGAATGCTTGGCTTCTGGCATGTATTCAAAAATCCTATGCAAGATGCCTCATCACTATACAGGCATGAACTAGGCAAGTCAGAATGAAATCAAAAACAGCCATACATGAGTGGGAAACTGCCTTGGAACAGCCAACAGCACAATACCAAATACTGAGGCTTTATTTTAAGTCCAGATACAATCCATCGGTAATGTACCTCCCATAGAACAATTGTGAGGAACCTCCCTGGGTGGTGAACATTGTCCTCACTTCTGAAGGAAGCTAGAGTAGATAGGCCATTTATTTCACACAGGGTGCCTTCTCCTTGAAGATACAATGGTTCAGAGTTAACACAAATTTCAGATCTGAACTTCTCTTTGCATATTCCCAGCCAATGACATGAGAAAACCTGAGGGAACACTGTCATAGTCATAATTAAATGGTTTCACATTTGTTAGAGAGTATTTCTCTTCCCACCTAATTCAATACTTCTTGCTCTACACCATAAAGAAGAGGAGTAACAAGCAATAAGCTCAGACACAAAGCAGAAAAAACACAGGATTAAAATTAAGGCAATTAGTATGCAAATACAGTATTGCTGCAAAACTAATAAGCTTCCCATGCCAATTTTACCTTTGCAAGATCATCAATAAGCTGCAAAAAAAAAAAAAAAAGTCTCATTCATGAGATGTTTGAAAACATCCTTGAAAACTTACTGGTTTCAATATTGAGCTAGAACCCATCCCAGTTTTGTAAATCAGCTTGCATAAAATAATTATAGATAACATTCATCATCTGTATATGAAGATGAATTAATATACAACATCACAGTGCAAAGTATTTCCTATGACAGATTCTGAAACCCTGGATAGATGCCTTTTAATACTCATAAGATGCACATAGCAGCCTGGGAGTCTGTCTTTGTTTTCAAAAATGCTTTTACATCCCAGAGATGAAAGAACTTTATTTTTTTCAAAACTATATAATCATGGTCTAGGAAGATGTACACAAGGATGTAGCTTCTCTTCCTCTCTCAACAGCTTCCCAAAGGTAGAACCTTTCACTGCAACTCATCAAGCCTTCAATTTTACCAATTTGGCATGCTATAAACTGGATCACAGAACTTAGGTGAATTAAGTCTCTCTTCTTTTAAAGAGTATTTTTAACACACAACAGTTAAGTGATCACTAAAGCTAAGTAAGATCTATGGATAATTCTGCCAGGAAAAACATAAGGAAAAAAAAAAAAGTCTCTAATCTCAATTGCTTCTCTTTTGCTCTTATTTATACCATTTCATTAAGAGACCTACTAGAAAAAACGCTGAGTGGAACACACAGTTCTTGAGGCTGGGTTAGCACTGTCAGAAACACAAGCAGGGAGAACTGCAAACCTGTGGCTAATCCAGGTGTAGCAAATGCATCTGTATAGAGATTAAGGACTAGAAGAAGTTTATAAACAATGCATGGAACAACTTTACTGCCTCCAAAGAACCTGCACATTTGTTTTGCTAATGCTATCTTCTATAGCATCTATAACAAAGTCTATCAGTGACATCTCATCACAAAGAGATGGAAAGAGGAGAGATGGAAAGCCAGCAACCGTGTACACAAGCTGTTTCCTTCTGAACATTTGTCTTTTCACTAATTGTGTATCACAAGGATCAATTCAGCAACTTCACAGAATTAAGAATACCACTACACATCCACAAGCTCTTTGACAGACAGAAAAAAACTGTCAAATATAGTTTCAGTATACTTTCTCATTGATTAAACCAATCAAATAGGCATTTTGGACAAAGAGATATTTCATTATAATAATAAATGAAATTATTTAAAAGAAATCCAGAGACATTAAAAAAACACTAAATATTTTTTTCACCACTGACTGAAAAAACACAGTTGGGGCAAAGCTATCTTAGCACCATCTGTAAGTTCCAAAAAGAATTAAAATCTACACACCAAAAAGCCCTTTATGAATTTTATGTTGTAAAGGTAGTATTTTTCACAGTATGCAGTAACTCACTCAACTTATAATGCTGTACTTAACTCAGCAGGCAATTTTATGACACATATTGAAGGGATTTAACTGCAAAGGTGATATCAGAGTAAGAATTCAACTGTTTGAGACTGGATTATTTTATCATCAATGCTTGATACATATTCATTATTAGCACTTCTAACACTATTTAATGACAAAGCCTTCAAAATCCAATTTTACAAGCAGATGATGTAAATTTACCGATTACAGTTTCAGTAAGGGTAGTAAGGCTTTTGGACATTTCTGAAAACATTTTTGCTTTTACGATGACTAACTGGATTTCAGAAGATAATGTAAAATTTTGCAGAGAGTAATCCTTTTGCAGTACTTCCTTGAAGAACCCGCAGAGTTTTTCACAAGTCATTGATACACGATTGTGGTATAGTGGAAGAAGAAACTACTTGCTTGATAACAGTTTTAGTTTGGGGGAGCACTTTTACCAGGACTCTATAACGAAGTTCAGACATTAAGACTATGATCACATCGAATGAACTACCTTTCCTATGCTAAAGATGGCTGTTCTTAAAGCAGAAAAGTGGTAACATGACAGAATTTACATCAAGATGAAGTCTACCCATGTATCATTGGAAAGCGACAAGCTCTACTTGGAGCTTTTCTTTAGGGAGCAAACTACTAAACTCTTCCTTTCTACTGGAAGAGTCACAAAGGCAACAATTATAAAAAAATAACTACAAGAAGTAATTGTATTGCACATCTCAACTCTACGCACAGCGCAGTTACGCTTTTTGTTTTTCTTTATCCTAGTATTAAGGACAAAAAGATATGCCAGGAATACTACAGGGCCTACAAATACAGCAAATTTTTAAGTCTTTGGGGAAAGGGAAGGACAAGATGAGATAATGACAGCACTGGCAGCAGCAAACGACCCTATGCCAGTGATAGGCAGTGGACTTCAACTCTATCACATGAACAGAAGTTTCTGCCAGTTCCCATGCAACTGCTCCCAAAGCTTTCTGAAGGCTAAAGTTATCAGAGAGGATGAAGGATGCCAATTAGTCTTCCCCCAGCCTCTTTCTGTATATATGTTTTATTTAGCATATTTTTCCACTTCATACATGTATTTTAGAGAAATGATCAGGTTCTTTATTTAACTTCTCCTAGACTTTTTCAGATTAAAGTGCAATACTGACACAATTAGTAAACTGATCAGAGCCACAAAACTGGAAAATGACGTCACTTCTTCCTCCTGTTTCTTTCTAACCCTGATATGCTAGAAATCAGCCATTGTGCTGTAATAAACAGTAGGAAATAGTAAGGTGGTTTGGACCTGTTGCTTAACATAGCTTAAACAAGAGAGCATTGTTTTACTATATGAACACAACGTGCTATTCTAAACACTTACATTGACAGAGTACTGATGCCCTTACAGAGTATAAGATCATTTCAGCAGATGTCAAATATAACAATTAGAACAATATGTTCACATTCCAATAAGGGATGATATTTAAGATAATTTTTACACAAGATGAGAACAATCCTCATTCAGTTTACCATTTGCTCTATGCAACATCAGTGCATCTTTATCAGGAACAACTTCAGTTCTTGTACACTTTAAAATATTTACTCAGGAAAAGTAAATATATCATAACAGTTTTGCTACTGTGTATATTCCCTCACCAGACTCCCTAAAATATTTTTTTATAAAAACTTTCACCTTACACACTGCTCTCCTAGAAGGAAATACCAGAGGTAATGAAGATTCAATCATCTTTCTGATTACATCAATTTAAACTAATGTGATGAATTTCTGAGACTAGAAATTCAGTAACAGGAAAAAATTATGTTCTACAACTAAAAAGTTTTAAAACTATTTTTATAGTAGCTCTGGAATTCCTCCTACTCCCCAGCCCTCTCTATAGAATTCAACTAACTCATTACGAAATAAGATGGCAAAAAATAATTTTCCTAATATTTAACCTCAGACCAGTTTCAAATTCTCATGCATGTTATCTTCCTCCATACAATTCCTAACAAAGAGAGTGATAGCTCACAGAACAAGACATTTCAAGTGCTCTTCATTAACAGATTATATTAAAAAAAGCAAGGTCAACAAAAATATTATTCTATGTAACATCTTAAACACTTCAACTAAAGCCTGTCCTAGCAAATAATTAAAATTACTACTTAGGACAAAATAGAAGACTTTAAAGTTAAAGTCAGAAAATATCAGTCAATGTGTCTGGATCAAGTTGCATAAAAAGTATGTTGCAGACACTTTTCTTAGTCTTTATTAGATTTTCAACTATGAGGATGATTATTAGCAACCTGAACCATCAAGGAATTTTGTCTCTCACAGGGACTGATATCCTTAATTGGATAGTTATTACTAATTTCTAGTATTAAACTCTTGAAAATAATATGCCAGTTTCAATGAACACAGTTTTGAACTGACGATAATGCTTGAAGATTAACAAGAAGAAACTTAAGTCCCTTGCCAATCTGAAGAACAATTATAAAAGGCAATTATAGTGCAAGTTTCTTCACTGGCATTCCCTAACCTTGTAGGCATTCCCTAACCTTGTAGGCATTCCTAAAGGCAGAGAGCATTCAACATGTTTACTCACTCAAAATCTGTGACTGCCAATTATGACAGAGACATTTTTGAATCCTTAAAAAGAATCTACTCAGTATGACAATTTTGGTTTTGTAACAGTTACATTTTCTTAAATAGAATTAACATTCCACATAGAAATATGTTAAATGTGACTACTCGGCAGTCTGCATTTTTTCTGCATATTATTAAACCTTAGCAATAAGAGAAGATCTGGCCTGCCCCTCTTTATAAGGCTTGTTTATACAAGATTGCCTGATCCAGTTGTAAATCAACATATGTTTTCTTCTAGCGATGGCAGAGAGAGGGTGTGAAACATCACAAAATAAGCATCCATCAAGGTTTGGTTTATCGTTGGAGGCTGAAATAGAGTTGGACACTTTTGGCTTTGGTAAGTGTCTGTAACAAGTTCTAGATTTAATCAGCAGGGTCTTCAGTATGAACAGATGTTAATGGGAAGCTATGAAGCACATTATTTCAGTTCTACTTGAAAATTCAGTAATAAAACTATTGTTTAACATAGCAGAAAAGGCTTTGTCATTATTTTGCAACCTTTGGTTTCATTTGTACTACAAGAGATTTGGATTTTTCTACTGTTAAGAATGTGATCTAAATTACATAATGGCTGGGATCTTCAGCACTATTCTTCTTAGTATTTGCCTCACTGGCTTAGTCACTCAGATTTAACTCTGTCCCAGTTTGACAGAATTTTTTTCCCCCTCCAGCAGCTAAAAGCCATTTGAAGAAGGCAGGCAATTTGTACGACCAGTAAAGATCAGATTAATACAGCATAAAGATGTTAAATTAGGAGTACAAAGAAATTACTATTTCTGGCTAGAAAAGCTAGCTGATTTTATTAAAAATCTTAATGCTGAAGGAAGAGATAAAAGAGCACATGTTCACATTCTCGTAAAATTCAAATAAAGAAGCAACACAATCGCTTTAGGGCTAAAAAAAAAAAAAAAAGAGTCAGTGGTTTGGGGGAAAGGAGAAATGAAGCAATATCCACATATTCTTATACTCAGAAGACTGAGACACCCTCTTGAAAAATAAAGTCTCTTAAAAGCAATCACATCGAATCATTACCTACAAAAGTTACTGTTGCAGTCTCATACACTCCTTTAAACCAACAGGTGTTCTCTGTACCATGGCTTACCTTATTAAGACAGGAACAGGCTGCAAGTAAGTTCAAAACAGTTTATGTCAATGCACTACTCCTCTGGAAAAAGCTATTTTAAATTCAAGTTTGAAAGCAGTGGTCTCAAGATATTATTCAAGGAAGGCAGATTAAAGATATTATATAATAAGTTTGTCAGTGTCCCTTTTCACATTATTTTTTATATTCTTTTAAGAGATGAACAGCTGGTAAAGTACATTGCTTTCCTGAACTGTGGCTTATCTCTGCAATACTTTTCTCTCTGTCATCCCATGCTGAGTCAGAGAAACAGTGGTAGAAGGACTCTTGTAAAAAACCAAGCCATTTTAAGGAAATACCTATCTGAAAATGAAATTTATAGGAGGGCTATAAATAAATTCCTCAGTGCCACCTCCTTGTTCTATAAAAGCAAAAAGTCTCCCTAGTATGAATTTCTGTAAGATAATTTGAGTGTCACCCACTGATATGAAAAACCACATACCAACTTAGGTGCAGAAACACAGTTCTATATTCCATTATCCACCACCCACCCACCCACGAAGGATACCAGCATATTAAATATGGACATGCCTACACCTTTATATAACTTACATGTAAAGTATTCCCTAGAAGTGGAGTTTATGGCCTATACTTTTGTTCTTTAAGATGAGTTAGCACATGATTTTTCTTTTCCTCTATTTTAATAGTAAACTTCTCAGCAGAGAAAAGCTGATTAAACAGACAGTAAAATAGGAAGATTTGCTGGACCAGACATATTGTTTTAATAAACATCTAAACTCATTCATCAATAAACATCTAAATTATTCTTTCTGCTCAAAGGTTTTTTACAAGCTAATGCGTCCCTGTCTGGAGGACGGACAAAAGGCAATTTGTTTAAAATGAAGTGGATGCAATTCTACAGTCTCATGAAACAGCAGCTCCCCATTCCTCCATCACATGAATAGCAATGTAAAGATATTAGCCATACGAAATAATATACTTGTGCCAAACTGACAGTACTTATATTCCTCCGGTAAAAAAGGAATTATACTACACATACTACTGTTTGTCCCCTTCTTAATACCTATACCCAGGTAAAAACAGTAAAAGCCTTGAAATACTAGTAAAAATGACAAAATGCAAACAAATTGCCCAAACACACAGGTGACTATTTTCTGCCACACAAGACAACGAACCCAAAAGAAATAAAACCTTCCAAAATGAACAGGTAAGTCATTGGCTTCTTAAAACAACTAGCATTAATCTAATAGAAAAGTAAGTATACCTATATGAATTTTACACAGGTCATGTGATGCTCACATATACAGACATTCCTCCTTCCCCTCCCACCATCAATGATGTTCCACATGCAAAAAAAAAAATAATATACCACTCTCCCCATCTTCACAAAAACCGATGCAGACACCAGCCTTGCTCAGGAGGCTCTTCACAAACCAGCCTGCCCTCAGGAAGTCATATAGCTAAAAAGCTTAATAGATTTCAGGGTTTTGGTGTGGTTTGTTTTTTTTTTAAATAAAATATTGTAACAAACAACCAAAACCAATCTTTCCTTTCTGCAGCAGGAAAGAGAATTTGAGCGTGTTTTGTTCCCCAGGTCGACCAGAGACTTGGCGATGCCTGTGCAGGGGACTCGCCTGCCTGCAGCTCCACAGGGTGGAGACTCACCCAAGCTGACATTGTCTGGATGCCACAGACTACATCCCTCGCGCATCCCCGGCTTACTTCCCAGCCTCTTCTGGGGCATGCCTTACACAGGGGAAAGCCGGTGGGGACACACGCACACACACACAAAACCTCCACCAGTCATCAGCATTGCAAAGCCCGTTTGAAAAAAAAAAAAAAAGAACACCCGATGATGCTTGGGGCGTGGAGGGACGCAAGACACACACCGTGGGCAGTTAAATCCTCGCCCCTCTCATACTCTTTCGCCTCGATCCTCCCCGCCCAGCTCCCGGCCGTAAGGGTCCCTGAGCGGCCCCCGCCCCGCCGCCAGGCTGAGAAGAAGCGGCAGGAAACGCCGCTCCCCGCCTGCCCGCCCCCCGCCCGCCACGGCCCGGCAGACGCCCGTCGGCTCTCCCACCGCCGTCGCCCTGCGGCCCCCCCCCCCCCCGCCCCGGGCGTTGCGGCGACAGCGCCCCCCAAGAAAAAAAAATGACAAGGTGGCTCCACCACTCACCTCGCCCCGGCTCCGGGGAAGCCCCCGGCGGGCTGGCGGGCAGCGGCGACCTCCCACAAAACAGAAGAGCGAGGCGGCGGGCACACTCCCGCTCACTGCCGGCGGCAGCACCCGGACTCCGCTCCGCCTGCAGACCCCAGCAGCAGCAGCTGCTGCTGTGGCGGCTGCTGCTGCTTCTCCTCCTCCCGCCGCCGCTAATGGTAGCCGCCGACACCAGCTCCCACTGCCGCTCCCTTCCTTTCCCGTTTCTTGTTTCCGCCGAACGCGGAACCGCCTCCGCCCGGCCGCCGGAGCACGTCCCTGCCCGGCAGCAGAGACACCGCTCCCTCCACGCCGCTACCGCCCCAGCGCCCACCGCCGCTCCGGGCCCCCCCCCCGCCGCTCACTTCCGGCGCGCAGGCCGCACCTCGCCCCGCCCAACCGGGCCCACCGCCAGCGCCCCGGGGGGCGGCGAGGGCCCCGCAGTGCCGGGACAGCCGCTGGCTGTTGGGCGGTTGGCACGCTGGAGCGGTTGGGCGCGCGGGGAGCGGTTGGGCGGCTGGCACGCGGGGAGCGGTTGGACGCGCGAGGAGCGGTTGGGCGCGCGAGGGGCGGTTGGGCGGTTGGCACGCGGGAGGCGGTTGGGTGCGCGAGGGGCGGTTGGGCGGTTGGCACGCGGGGGGCGGTTGGGCGCGATGCCGGGGTGCCGTGAGGAGCGCTGCCGCCCCCGCCCCGGGGCCGCTGGCTCTCGCCCAGGCGGTCGCGATGCCGAGCCCAGCGGAGCAAGTCCGCCGGGACCTGGCGGCGACAAGCGCGCTTTCGCCGGACGCTGGCTGTGCCCCAGGCAGCTTGCGGCACGGAACATACGGTGCGGTTCCGTGCGCAGCTACAGGCGCTACCCGTCCCGCGCCGATCACCCAGGGTTTCTGTAGGTAGCAAATTACCAAATCCTGGAAATCCTACGGAAACCCTCGGTCGTGTGTCCCACACAGCCGGCAGCGGCTGCCCTGGGGCAGCCCCGGACCGCGCTGCCTCGGCCAGGCTCTCCCCCGGCTGGGAATTTACCTTTGTTTCTCATCCTACCACAACTTCAGGGCCGAGATCACCATTTTTTAAATTATTTACAAAATGGGATAAAATGATGGGTGCTGCTGCAAGTAATGCTATGCGAAAGGAGATTCGTTTACATACAGTGTGTGGGCTGCTGGGAACATGTCAGTGTGCTGGGGCTCCAAGCTGTAGCGCAGCAGAGGTGACATTCATGCTGCCTTCTGCTGAGAAGGTACATCTCCCCTTTGCCAGAACCATGCATGTCATACCATGCCAGAACAGAGGTATTCTTTACATCAGGTTTTATCTGTCAGTATTTGACAAGAA
Organism: Grus americana; assembly: GCF_028858705.1. Lineage (NCBI taxonomy): Eukaryota > Metazoa > Chordata > Aves > Gruiformes > Gruidae > Grus > Grus americana. The sequence continues at coordinate 28,086,957 of NC_072857.1, forward strand.
GAAAACTTCAGTCAGCTAAAGCACAGTATTTTTCATACATGAAAACAATTATGCAAAATCATGCTAGTTGTTTTACTTCTGTAAATACTAATTTACTGATGAGGTTATAAGCTAGGTCAAAACCAACGTGAAGAGGCAGCTTTTAAAATACAAGCTAGTACACAGAGAAAATTATTTTCATGTGTACATACACTTAAGTCATTTGAAAGACAAAGTTCACACATAAAATTCTAATGTATATAGCAAAAATTCTTTGCTATACAAATTAGCCTTAGCTTGTAATCACTTCCAAATTTTGGACAACATAGTAAAATGTTGACAATTAACAATATCCCAGACGAGCTGAGATCAAGGTTTTGGATGCAGAAATATCAGACTGTTGTAATTGCAACTCTGAATTTCTTTTATAAATTGTCAGTGTGGAATAAAAATACATGCATTCATCACCAAGAGACTACAGTCACATTCTGGAGTTGCAAATAAAATAATTTTAATCCAACCATTCAAAATAATAGACCACTACTGCTACACTGCTTCATAGTTTGTGGAAATGTTCCACAATTAATAAATGTCTGAGCTCACATTATTTAACAAAAGTGATAAGTACTTCAATTTCCAGTGCCTTTTCAGTACTTGCTGAATATCAGCAGTGACTATGAATCTGATGTTATCAGCAGGTTTAGATTGTGTCTCCAGGTTGTATTAATCCCACCATGCTTTCCCAATGGTCCTCTGTGACCCTGAGGAGATTAGAATGACAACACCTTCCGGACTCAGAATGACAACACCAGAAGTGGACTCAGATTCATGGAGTAAGCACAGCGAGTGCACGGGCAGTACAAGGAGCAACTTGGGTGTGCCATGCCCAGGTTCATTCTGTACCTTTGTGGCAGCTCCAGCTACACCAAACCCAGCACAGAAGCGCTGCCAAGTCACGTTCAACACCACAGCAGCTCAGGAACTACATGGCCATGAAGTGTGCAAAGCTTCATACACTCAACTATGAAATTGTATCAGAAGGAAAAAGAGGCAGCAGCTGACTAATGCAAACTCTGCTTTTGGTGTGTGGAAATGTTATTCCTTTATATCAAACTTGCTAAGTTGCCCTGAGCCTAAGCAGGGAACAGACAACACAGTTAATTTAGTGCAAGTTAGAGATCAGAGCCAGACCATTTTAAGCTTGAGGACCAGATTGGATCTGTGTGCATCCTGTAGAACCACTTTTCAATTATATACATCGGTTACTAATGTAAAATCATCCCCCAGGCTAGGGAAATAGTGCATACCTGCAGTAGATGTTGGGTAAGGTTCTCAAAGTAGTACAGGGGGTGTAGTCATACATCTGCCAATAAAATGAACAGCTAATGAAGTAATCAAAATAGTTAAGCCTTTTGAGTAGGTTAAAAGGTTATTTTAAATGTATATCTGCTTCCAAATAAGAAAGGATAAAATGGATCATTGTTTTTAATCAGGGCAATAATTCCATGGCTATTGACCCTTCCTTCTCCCTAAATGTTGTCTATCAATCTCAATTTTAAGTATGGCTAAGCAGCATTGGCAGCTGAGCTTAACTTTGAAACTTTCAAAGGTTTTATTTTCCATATTTAAATAATTGTGAATAAGAAAACATAAATAAATAAAGGTTACATAGGCTTTTGGATCCTTAGGCAGTTGGAGGAATTTCCATAAAGGACACAGCAGGCAAAGGCTGGAAATATGACAGTTCAAAATTAAAAAAAAAACCAAGAACTGCCATCTTGATTGCTTTGTTGGACCCAAGAAAGCTCGAAGACTTGTGCAGTAGAAATTTCACATTTTGGTGAAGACCAGCTGGTTCTGATCCAGATTCTATATCTATCAATCAAAACTTTACTCTCTCGCTATATATATATGTGCATATATACGTACATCTATCTATACTTGCAGCTATCCCATCATGGAACTTTGAGCACCTGTGACCCCTGCCAGCTCTAACAAGGAGAAGAGCAGTCTGACTCTTTCCACCAGCTTCTTTATCAAATTTTTGCCAACTGCAGCATTCAAGGTACAAAATCATTAAAAAGCCTTTCCTGTGCATCAATAGCTTGCTCAACCTATATTGTATCTACTGCTGCTCAGCTAGCTATAATGGCATTTCCAAATGGGAGTTATGATAAAGTATTACAGTATTTCTTAGCAACAGGTACAGCACCCATAGCCATTAACATAAATAATTCAGCTCATCCAGCCTATATGTTAAAAATGTCTTTTCTCAGAGTAAACAAGAATGTCTTTGAAGAGGATCTGACCTTGAAGCAACAGGTGTGATGACAACGGCAACCCATAATAGGAATGAAGACTTGGACAGGAGCTTCTCGGGTTTCAAGCCAGCCCGCACGATACATAATCCATTGCAGAAACTGCTCATGTTCTAGGTTAAGGCTGCTAAGCTTTCTCAGGGCTACTGTTCTTCTTAGGAAAGGCTGCTGCTATTTCCATGTGGGAACAAGTTCAAACAGAGAAGCACCACAAACAGTGGAATGAAAACACTGTTTTCTGAACTAATTTCATCAGTGTAAATCAGGAAAATCTCGACTAATTCCAGCCAAAGTACTCCTGATTTACAGTGGGATGACAGCTCTGAATCCAAAGCACAGAATGGCTGTGAATGAAAACATGATCATTCTATGCACTTTTCCCTCATTCGACCTCTGAGAACTAGAGAAGTACTGTCTTCCCATTTCTCAGGTGATAATTTAAAGCGCAGAAAGAGTAAGCTATCTCCCTACAGTCAGAAAGGAAGTCTCATTCCTAGCCAGCGTCTGAATTCTGCTCTCATCAGTGCCAAACCAGTCCCTTGCTTGGGAGATTGCTCTTCATGGCAGACTTACTGATACTCTTTTTATGCAAGTGCCAGCATTACCATAATACAGACTAGCAAATAATCTACCTATAGCATCATTATCATTATGACTTCTTTTAGTGAAAATTCAAACCATCCCGTCCCACATCTCGACAAATCAGCAGGACTAACACATGGCAAGAAAACATTTCTTGACTCTCAAAGCAATCAGCTTATGCTGCTGTAGCAGCAAGCTTTTTGTCCCCTGCATTGTTTTAATCTAGTGCATGCAGCTGCAAATGTTATCTTTGCTCACAAAGCTTCCTAAATCCCTTTTTTAATTCTACTAAACTCTTTGCCTTGATGACTGCCTATGGCAATTGGATTCCATATATAGAAAATATACTGTGTGAAGTAGTATTGAAAACATGTTCTGGAAGGTTTTGCTCTGTGATGTGGGGCACAGAGGCTGCAACTAACTGACTTCACTAGACACTTGATGAAGTTTCAGCTTACGTGAAGTTCCCTTTTCCTCCATGACTTATATTACCCACCGTTACTCTTTATTCCACACAGCTGACTCTGTGGTTCCTTTTTAGGTCCTCTGAGGAAAATCCTGGCCTTCATGAACGTATCCTGAGCACCTGTGCAGCCATGCACATAAGTATAGTGAAGCAACAGCACACACAAAGATTAGAATATTCCAATATACAGGGCACCACAGGGACTCTCTGGACTCACCTCCCAGACTGAAGTCAGTGATTGATTTTAATGGGAGCAGGGCTGAGCTAATGCTGGCACTTTGGAAAATCCCACCCAAGGGATTCAGTGATATTGAAAGTGCCTGAGGCAGGTTAACTGTGGGGCATTTCCACTAATGGGGAATTGTCTTTATTAATTTTCCTTCTCCAAAGTGCAATTAGAATGTATATATTTTTATATCTTTAGGAACAAAATAATGTAAAACTTCTATTTCTAGAGATTCTTATTGAGAGGCAAATAAATGAGTGGCTTTCTGCAGCACAGTTACAAGCCTTAAGATCTATCACGCCCCCAAGGTCTATTAATACTCTCTAGCTACCTTCCTTTTTCCTTCTTCTGACTTAATATGATTACAAGGCAAAATAATGTAGCTGTGGGCCCAATCACAGTAGTTGCACTGGCCATTCATAAACCAAGGTTTTTCATCATCTTGGAGACAGGAGGAGCCAATACTTTTCTATCTGACAGTACCTTTAAAACCAAGAGAAGAAAATCTCAGTGGTGAAGATTAACTGGAAAAGGCTCATTAGCATAGGAAAAAAAAAGTGACATGAACTGGAATGAGGTGCCAAAACCAGCAAGGGGGATGGTGTAAACAAATGCAAATGTAGAGGACATTGACTCTGTCATGGTCAGTTTTTGGAGAAGTCACTACATGGTAAGAATGGACAGTCTAAGTAAAGAGGCCAAAGCTATGGCAACAACTTTGCAAACAACTCTGCAAATAAATCCAGCCTGGAGGATCTTTGCTTTCTTTGAGTGATGCCTCTGAAAATTATGAGGTTACTCATTTATAGGAATTATGAGGTTCTGGCGGACAATTCACTTAAAATACAGATAGTGATTCTTTTCCACACATTCATTCAAACAACACTAGAATTTTCAGCATAGGAGCAAACATCACACATAACTTCAAAAGCATTAAAACTTCCCATTTGCTATGGTGTAATGGCAGAGGTTTGGTCATTAGCATCTCAGTGAAATGACAGAAGTATACCAGAAGTTTTGCAGTCATGAGAACCATTGCTTTACATAAAAACCCCAAGTCTACAATATGTTTAAAATACTAAGGGAGGTGAGTGGCAGAGTGCGGTAGGAAAAGAAATTGGGTTTGTTTCTGCTTGCTACTTCTACTTTGCAGCTCAAATTTGTCTTGTAGTTCTGACAAAAAGTTCTTCTCTTGCAATGACCTTTTTGATATGGCCTTACTGACTCTTTAGGCATAATGGCTCTGCTTGATATCAAACTGGAAGAGTCCCAGGATAATTCAGAGGTCTGGATTAGGCATTTCTCTGGGTCAGGCTGCAAAGCACTTCTCAGAAGGGCTTGGGAGTTCATGTTATCCATTTTACCGTTACAGAGTAAAGCATAAAAGAAGCAACAAGTAGTCGTTTACCTTTCGGATTACTTTTAATCTTCCGTTTTTACTTCCTCCATGACAACATTGCTCATTTTACACTGAAAAGGTTCTACTTCATCTCACTTCAGAAGTGATGTGTTTTGCTTACTGAGTTAGAAAAAGAGCAACATTTTAATGTAAATGTCGAAAGTGTCTTTCCTTCAAGACCAAACACCTTATATGTAGCTAATCCTCATTACAGAATAATTACCTGCTAAATGTGATTTAATAATTATTAATGTATAAGTGATTCTACGAATGTGCAATAAAATAGAGCTATCAGTCACATTTCTCTCTGAAGTAGAATTGAGTCTTGGAGCTTCTCCTGCTGCACTGTGAAAATCAAATATACTACAGTTAGCTTCCTTTCTTTATAGAGTGAAATATTTTAAATTCAAACTCATTTATGCACTGGACATAATTGCACGGGGAAGCTTTGTGTCTATATACTGGAGCAATGAAGTACAGTTTCTGGAGCTGCAGGGATAGATATGCACATCTCCAGTATACTCAGTGCTGGCTCTACTCTTTGTTTTCTAGTTACTATTAACCGTTCTTTCCCAGCTATCTTCAGCCATGCCTTGTTCTCAGATCTTGCTCTGGACAGTGACTTGCTCAAGTGGACTTTTTTTTTCTTTCAGGAGCCAGCTGGCACCAATCGAGCTGCAAGACTGGGTAGAAAGTACAGCTTTCTCTAGAAGTTCTGTGTTATTTAACTGTACCAAATGTTTACAGAGCAGAACTATTTTTTTCCTGTCATTTTTGTGCATATGTGAAATATTTGACATTTGCCTTGTAAAACATATATTAGGATTTACTGGAATTTCTGTCTTGACCACTTAAGTGACGTTGGCAGGACTTGTCACATTTTTTTAAAGAAGTAAACTAGTGCGGTTGTTCTTTAACTTGTGAGTGACTGAAAATAGTTGTGGGAAGTTTCAGATTTTTTTTTGAACAGCTGTAGATAAATGGACAGTAGATTTTTGAACATAAAATTTCAGCTTTTTTCTCATTGTATTTTGAAACTTTTACAATTTATTTAAAAACTCTCATTCTGAAGTGAAAAGTGGAAAATAAACATTTCGTTATATTTAACATGGTCTGTGTGATGTTTCTGGACTTATCAAAGTCATTATTTTTTGAATAATTTTACTGATGAGATAGGAAAAATTAAATGGCACTTCAGAACAACCGTGAAGATTTTTATTCAAGATTTGATGGGTAAAAATCCAAGCAATCCTCATTATTAATTATTTCAGAGATAATTTCCTTCTTGAATCTTAATGTGTATGTTTGAGGTAGATGATCTGGGAGCATCTGTTGAGGAAAATTCAGCTGCCTTAGCTATCATCTATCAATCAGTGTGATTTCTCTCAGTCTGAGACGCATGCAGTGTTATATACAGGTACACCCATACACATAATGTATGTTTGCATGTAATTTGTACTGAAGTACTCAGGGATTACCTCTAACTAAATGAAGAGTGGGATTAAGTGAACATATGGTGTTAAGAAAGCTGGAAATAAAATCCCCCTCCATCTTACTCTGCCACACTTATATTGCTTATTAGAGGATTACTTCTGAGTCTGTGTGGACAGGCTTTCTGAGGAAGGAATTGACAGGCATGAAGTTTCACAGGTTGGTACTGGTTATGAGGGAAATCCTGCAAAATTATACTGTCTAGGTGAAAGGTACTTTGTCTTCTGTTAGAATCTTGAAACTAATTTTTCACCTGTACTGTATCAGTATGTACATGTAGAGAAAGAGAGGACCGTGTGGTTTCTTTTGACTCGTTATCATATTGTGGCACATAGTTTATCTGCAAGTCAGACAGTCATAACTGGATGCTGCCTTCTTATTAAGTGCGTTTTTATAAATGTGACTGCAAAGCTCATAAGCCTACACTAAATTGACAGATTTTCAGCCAGAAAAATCTATAAAATTACTTTAAAAGGTATTTGTGATATTAGATTTAAACCCCACGATTTTCATATTTAGCAGCCTCAGTGAGTTCTTCCAAACCTTAATTTGGAAGTCACCGTAATAGCACTTCTCTTTCTAGAACTGTATGTATACTAGGTTATTCTGCTGTCTTGCTACTTCCTCCGGATCCTCCCAGAGGTTCATTCATGTTAACCAATTTGCCCAGTTGACCCTCTTCACATAAGTTTCGAATCCTTGTAAAACTCAAAGTCTAAACATTTCCTCCTCTTCTACTGACCAGTTGTCCTCTTCTCCTGTAAGTACAAGCTGTCTTCTCCTTTGTGTCCTAAAGTAAACTCCCTGGACAAACACATGAAGGCACTGCATGGTCCCTTACAAACCTCTTCCATATGCACCCCATTTTGACATCTGTGAAGTTGATAATGCTACCACAGCAACCAGTGAGAATACATATGTCTCAAAATAGCAATCTGGCAATGCTTACAGTGCACAAAATCAATGTGTGCAACTGCCTGTTTTTATCTTTGCTATTCTTGTCCTTCCTTGCCTGTTTCCTCCACTGGATATTCTTCCACTTTTTATACCATGTCAAAACTGACTGTCAGCTCTTTAGTAAGACGTAGGTCCCCTGCTACACATGTGAATATCTGGCATAAAAGAGCACTGAGAGCAGAGTCAGGACCTGGGTTACCACACCCATACTGCTGCCTGGGGTGGCAATACTGACTCACACAGCAGGCAGCAAATCCCATGTATCCCGGCTGCATCAGCTGTACAACAGATCTGCTACCCTAATGGCCAGTGTGCAAGCAGTACACCTGATGCTGGTGAACACGGTGGACAGTTGGTCTGGTTAAAGTGGCCAGACTGGAGACACCCAGCTGTTGAGCTACCTGGCCAGAGTGACAGTTCCCACAGGGCTGCTTCAGCAGTTCCAGATGAATAACCCCATCCATCTTCCACCTAGACAAAATTTTTGCACAGCAGCCTGTGTTCTGTTACAATACAAACAATAAATGATACAAAGCAGCCTGGTCTTTCCAGGGACTTACCCCTACTGATTTACAAAAGCGTTGGAGGACACTCAAGGTGACCAGCTGTGCACCAGCCTCACCAGGAAAGGGGCCCGGGCTGCAGCTGCAGCTCTGCCCCTGGGGCAGGTTGTGTTGTGGTGCTGTAGGTCATGGCTGTCTGAGCTGGGCTGCACATCTGCTGCAGCAGGCAGGTATCCTGTCCTGACCACTGCTCTGCTGGGACTGGGAAGCAGTGGCTTTGTGGGGAGTGCCAAGCCCTTTGCGGCCACAGAAGGATGTGGTAAGGCTCTTAGTGCAGTGGTTGCTTTCTGAGAAGCTCTCCTCTGCCACAGCCAAAAAATGGTGGTGAGTAGAGTCTGTGCAGCTGGGCCAGGCTGGGGGAATGGTGATGATTACAGCTGTGTCTCCTTTAAATAGTTTATGAGTGGTGCTCACCTTGGGTTTTCTTTTTGTTTTACAACCAACCAGAAATCAGCCCCAGCAGCACCCCATATGTTCTTTGTCTTTTGTTTGCTTGAGTATGTTTATTGCATGGGTTTACTTAGGATCCAAGTATGACTATGTCATGGGTTTGTTGTGTACACTGTCAAAGACATGAGACTGAGCCCAACACCTGTGTTTAAAGCCTTATGGTTGTGTCTTGAAAGTCAGAAAAATGAGAGTATGATCAGTTCTGAGCTATTCTTACACCATTGTAAACAATTTTAGTTAGCTGAATAGAAATACTGCCGCTAAATACAAGTGTCAAATTGCAACCAGATCCTCAGCATGCCAAGACGACATCACTATAGTTCCAGATTTTCCTTTCAGTGAGTAACCTGGTAGTGCCTTGTGTTAAGCAGCTGATCGCAGGACTGTTGTTACCTACTCCCTGCTCATCTGACTGCCCCTGTGCGGATCCACCTTTCAGCTTGTCACAGTGGACTTGCAGGAACCCCAGGACATACTGAGGGAAGAAGCATAATTGCTCTTCCAGAAGATAATGTAACCAGAGCCTGAATTACTGCTGGTCAGAATGTTGTGTGCAGGACAGTGTAAGATGCATGGAAGCTCAGACCTATCCCTTGGAAACAAATGTCCTCCTTCTTTCGAAAGACTTCAAAGAGACAAATTGTCCCTCTGCTACATCCTTAGGTGTCCAAAGTCTTCCCTAACCCCACTCGTCCCCTCACCATCTTACCCTTGCTCTCTGAAAGGTACGTCTAATTTATTTTATGTTTCTGTTGAGCCCATGTTGAGACATCTTAGTCTGCAACATCCACTCCAGTGTGAAGGTTCAGACTATTTGCAACCTTCTATAAATGCTTTCCATTTTAAGACTTCTCGATCCAAATGGCTCCCTAAGGGTTGATGTATTTGTTGCCTTCTTTGAACCTAAAGAATCCACAGATGGCAAGGAGATGTATGCAAGCAACACATGCTGCTAATTCTCTCTGAAAGTCTAAGATTAAGGCTAAGACCCCTAAAAGCCTGTGCCATTATATGAGTATCAATCAGAGAAAGGAAATTTTGGCAGTATTTATAACTAATATAATATATTAAAGAGAGTGTCCTAAGAAGAAAGTATTTTGGTCACTGTAATTAATACTGAACTAGTGTAAGCTATAAGGGTTAAAGCATATTTGTTTTCCTTTGTATTTGTTGTCCCTACAGTAGGACAATGTTTTTGAACAGTTGGTAAATTCAATCTAGCATAGACCTGGCACATTGTATCCTGCTACATGCATTCCTGTTCCTTTCTGTTCAACCATCATATGTGTGGGATGAGCACAATAAATCTCGATTAGAGTTGAGAAGCAGTGCTCATTTTTAATATTCTAGTGTTATTTAGTTTGTGATACAGTCCAAATAATGCTGGAACCCAGTGTGTGTATTTAACTTTGCTATGTATTTAACTTTGCCTTTCCCACTGAAATGTGTCATCTGTACTAAAGAGAACAGCTCTGCAGCACAAATTCCCTTCTGTCTAAGTAGTAATTGCTGTATAAAAATGAGGTCACTCTCTCTGTAAGGAACATTTTTTTAAATGTTTATGAAATTATTTACTCTGCATAAAAAATAAAAAGGAATATTTTAAATTAATGTGGTTTTGTTGTTTGCTTCTGCAAAACCACCCTTAAATGAATACTTACAACAGCATACAAGATAGGGCTGGAAGGGAGTAGGCCAAGGGTACTTCTTAATGGAAATTATTTTCTGCTAAAGCTGAAGCAGAACTGCATGACCCTAGAAAAGCTCTCAAACCTGGCTGCTTAAAGTTAGGAATCTATGTATCAATGACTAAATAAAATGACCTGGTTTTCCAAAATGGTTGGCAAGCACCCACATTTCTCATTGAAATCAACAGGCATTGCATATGCTTAACACTCTGGAAAATCAGGCCACTTATATTTAGGAGTTTAAATATGACATTTGGAACTTAAATTTCATGTCCTAGAGTTAAAATATTAAGCCAGAGTATCTAAAGCCTATTTTGAAGTAGGATGTCTGATCTAATGGTAGAGGTTACAGTTCACTAAGATAAACAATGCTTATGCTGACCTTCCCCTGCTTCCAAAAATATTACACATATACTGAGATACCTTAGCTGTAGCTTAGGTTTCTAGCAGAGAAACTTGTTTTGAGAACTCTTCTTGGAAACCTTTCTGACAATAATGTCCTTCACAGATATGAGCCCCAATAGTCAGCATTTTCACAAGCAAAAACTTGTTTAAATGCAATTGTTATCAAAATAAGGATTTTGTTATTTGGTCTATTTGGTTTTAAATTATATATTTATATCTTTAAATTATAGCAGAAAAAGTAGCTGTGCGGCTTCCATCCTGGGCAGAGGTACCATTGCCCTCTGAGAAGAGCTGGTGACTGGACCCTCAGTGCTCTGCTGACCTGTTTGGACTTTCAAGTTGGGGAAGGCTGAGGGTTTTGGGGAAAGCACCTCTCACAGGCAGTGCTGAATTGGCAGAGTCATTCAATCACAGTGCACAAGTCCTTTCCCTGTAAATACCTAGCCAAAAGTAAACACAAGTAAAAGAGTTTCCCTGCTTCTAATTCATGAAACAGAAACTTTATTTGCTTCTCACTGCTCCGCCTGGGAGGCTAAACAGGTGAGCTGATCTGCTCTTCTGGTTAACTGGTGCTATAGCACTGTCTCCTCTTGAGGCAACAGAGGGAGAGGTACTGGGTCTTAGATTCCACTTCGCTCTGAAAAAAGATCAAGGACCACTTCCCTCCAGCCCTTGAGATCCTTGTGCCTGCATTTTTACCAGGAAAAATCATTATGCAACAGGGTGGAACCTGGCTTCATCTTTCTGTTTGTTGCGTGGTGCATTAAAAGAGTGCTAGTGGCCACAGCACTACTTTGCCAATCACCACCATATGCTAGAGTCCATTCTCTTACCATTATGAAAGAATAATGGGTTATTACTTCAAACATTAATCAGATCATCATACACAGCTCACAGCTGCCAGCCTGTATCGATGCAGAATCCCAGTCTTTGCTTGATACTTTGGCCTGCATTAAGGTATTACGAGTACCAGCAAAATCATGGGAAAGTCTCTGCAGTGCTGTGTAGCTAGTTCAGGGCCTAGCAGCAGCAGCAGCAGTGCAGCCATGGGGATGTGGAGATTGTCCTCCGTAGCTAATTTAAAGCTAAAATTGCAGTCACGGTGTTTCTGGAGGCTCAGTGATGCTCCTGCATCTGCACAGCTATTTTTAGTATGAACTTCCAGCGTGTAGACCATTTATTTTGCATGTTTCAAAAAGAAAGAGTCCCTTGAACAAATTCAAGCTCTTTCAAAGGATTTTTCTCATCACCACTCCTTATTTTCAAATGGCCTGGCAATCATGAGATTCCTACACACAACATTTTCTGTTTTTCTTTATTTTCCCTCAGCCCCAAGACCTGGTGGTCACAGCTCCCCCTCCCTGGTTTGTCTGGTGGAAGGGAATTGAAGAAAATTGCTACAATGCATGCTCTACTTCTGTGTGGTTTGAAAAAGGATTTAAATGGCAAGTACTGCAGAGAGATTGCAGGAGTCTGAATGTTATTTTTTAAATACCATTTGGACAGTGCCCATGGTAGAAAGTCCTTTATCTTCTAGAGGCCAAGACTTCCCCAGTTGTGTAAACATGCTCTCAGAGCGCAGCTGTGTGTTAGATCACCACTGTGCTATCCATAAGTGGAGAAGGCTGGGGGTCATGCATGCTGCAAAGCCCTGACTCCAACCCACTTAGATTAGGAAAGACTCTTGCTGTTTTTAATGGGCTTTGGACCAGATCTTACCTGTGAGCAGTAGTGAACGTATGTGCGACCCAGATTCAAAAATGAGGACTGCTGGGTACATTTTCCAGGTAAAGACTGTGTACTGATGGGATCCATGATGACAATGCAGGCTCCCCAGAGCAAGCTCTGAGCACTGTGCATGACTGTAATATGCCTCAAGCCATGACCTGCATCTTCAGAAATCTTTTTGACATTGAATGATTTATTCTTTTGGTACATCTGCAGGGAAAACTCTATGACTAGCTTCTAGCAAAAGAACTGGCCAGTGAAACAGAGTTGCATTTGCAGGTGCTGAAGAGCTGGAACTCCTGAGGAGTGTGAAAAAAATCTGAGTGTACATTCTCCATGAAAAAAAATCAGGCTTCTACTTACTTTTATTCACAAAGCGATTTTGTCTGAAAACCAGAATTAAAACTCAAAACTTCCTGGCTTAGACCGAAACCCCAGTGTGGGATAGTGTTTCATTATAGAAGTTATTTTTCTACCGAAACTATTTAAAGACAGGAAGTGTTATCTGTAGCTAGGATTAATCATCTCTGTCACATAGGCTGTCTCCCAAACAAGAGATTAATGCAGAGTATAGCTTCCTGACAGGCAAGAAGCATGGTATGAATTTTGTTAATTTCTGTGGTAAGAAGCAAAGCCAAGTAAATTGCACAATGCATGGCATGTTGGGACACTGTCGGCCAAAAATATCTCAGCTGAGGCTGCTCATTGTGCCAGACTTGATAGACGGAAATGGGCAAGGAAACCTCTGTCACACCCCAACATCCAAGCCTACCGTGCTGCAATGGGAGAACGGCCAAGATGTTGGACATTCAGCAGAGAGGAGGCAGCTTCCAGTTTTCCTGCGAAACTTCAGTGCTCCCTCAAGAAAAAATGAGAGTGCAAGAAAAGCGGAGCACCACAGGGAGAACGGCAACACCAAAGATGCTGGTGGAGGAGCAGAGACAGAATGGCAGGAAATGTGCAGGCTGCATTGGTATTTGCGGCCTTGTGTGCTCAGTCAGCCCCAGGCACCTTGACCACACGTGGCAGGCACACAGATGGGGCACAGTGAGACCTGACCGCAGAACATCCTCTCCAGGCTCTTGTCATGCTGCCAAGTTGCAGATACAGTGCATTGCCCTTTGTGCACATTCACAGAGGAGGGGAGCTTGTGACAATGAGCCAGGGTAAGATTTTACTTGTTTAACTTGAATGAAGGAGGTCATCACACATATCTTTTGTCTCCCCAGATGAGGGTGCCTCGTCTGCTCTGCTGTTTGTATAGCCGTCTGCACAGCTGAAATATTTGCATTTTTTTCCTGGGCCCTGCAGCCAGTGCACCACTATTTGAGCTGGGAAAATGCCAGACTCTTACTCAGTTGTAAGACTGAGCTGGTGATTGTCGGCTTTGTTATGTTATTGTCAGCCACAGCAGCAAGATATCAGACACCACCACCAAGATCATCAAAGAGAACATTCACTCTTAAGAAAAAAGAAGAATAGGCTGGGTCATAAATTACACCACAAATCTATTTCTAGCCAAAAAAAATATCTATTATTATCAGAACATGTATGCTAGAAAAAGGTCAGGGCTTGACCTGCTCTTGTTGGATGATATGATGTGCTGCTGTTAGTAATGATATGATTGGAGCCTTATGGGATCTCCAGAAAATTATGTGCTAATTATGCATTAATGCGATCAGTTCATATGTGCCTAACGACTGGCTCTCTAGTGCTGCTGTACAGTTTATTCCCCAGCAGATCAACTATGTGTGAGAACTTCAGAGATAAATACAGGAATTTGCTATTTGAAGAAAAAGGAATCTATGGGCTGACTCACTATTTTTTTCACCTTAAATTGGTGATGGGGTTGTTCATTTCAAATGAGAATTATTGCTGTTCTGGTGGGCACGAAGACATTTTTTGAAGTATAAGACAATAGAGTACTGTTGTGTGTGCTACGGCCTGAGAATAACAGAACAGGATCAACCCAGTGCAAACATCCCCCGTTTATCTTAGCAGGACATGCAAAGATTATTTTCAATCCTTTGAGTGCTTTGTACCCTTAAGATAGTTTTTATGAAACCAGAAGCGCTCACTGTAACATTAAGTATTGATTACTTATAACACAGCTCACATTCAAAGTGTTTTTGTGGTATACTACTGAATTAATGCAGTTTGTATTTTCACTCAGCTCTTCCTTAAAGGCCTCAAGTTTCAATGAACTGATGGGCAGCTTAGAGCTGAGACACACATCTTGTCCTTGGTCATCCTTATATGCCGTTTGGAAGGGCTGGGCGGTAGCTAACATCCCTTCCGGTCCCTGATGACACAGGCTTAGACATTAGAGCTGCATTGGATCAGGTGGTGAAACGACAGTGCGCTCACACCACACGCTTTGAAGGGCTGCACCATTCAAGCAGAACTGTTTAATGCATTCGTTGCATGTTATGTTTGGAGAGTGCACTCGGGATCTAAAGGCACTGTCTGGCAGCTCAGCTTCACTTCATCCTCAGCATGACTAATGAAAATAAGGTGTATCTGCTATACTACAGTAGACATGACAACTGAAACTGTGCCTCAAGGCACAGCTGGCCTTCTCTGTGTTATTTTTTCCCTCTGTGCTGCTTTAGTCTTTTCATCCAGCTCCTTATGGGCAGCAGGCTGTGTGTATGTGTTTCTCTGCAGATATCATTGTTCCCTGCCTTTGAAGTGCCTGCATGTTGTAGTTTGCTCTTTTCTTCACTCCTCCCCGTGTAACTAGAGGGGCGGATGCTTTCTAGATAAGGACTGGGAAATGGCTGGATGTATGAAACATAATCAAACAAAATGAAAGCTGGGACTGACCCTTGAAATTTCACTGCAAACATTTTTATGCATGCAAGTGGCTTAGCCGACTTCAGAGAGGCTGCTAGTGTTCATAAAGGATATCTGTGTGGATGAGACAGCAAGATGGACACTTTGTTTATCGTTATGATAATGTAACTAGCTTGAGGCTGCTAGGAGATCATGATAAAGGATGTCTAAGAAAGACAGCAAGTTCCTGAAGTATTTCATTTTAAGGAATGTAGAAAATTATTAGCAGAGCAGCTGTAGCTTTTTATATAATTTCATAATGCATGTGATGTGGTATTATGAAATTAAAACCCTCTTTGTGGCTATTTGTCACTTGCATCATGGCCAACGGTCCACCTTTTCCAGAGCATTCTCTGACTGAGTCTGCACAAAGGCTCAGACACCTTTGAAGGGTAAGGATCTTTAAAGTGCAAAACTGTTTTCCAAGAAGAAAGTATGGTGAGTTTGCCAGATTGAACTAACCAGCTCTGCGGAAGAAACAGTCTGTGTTTCTCCATCCCTGTAGCGGAAGAGCTGAGACATTCCCAGGCGTGGCCCTGGCAAAGTCCAGTGCCCATGTATTTCTGGAATGAATGCCAGCTGCCTCCGTGTCTTCTCACTCATACATTGCAACACCATACAGTCAAAGCCACCGGGACTTGCAGAGAGCTCTGCAAATGATCTCACAGGAAAGTAATCTAGGACCTTTTGCTCCTAAAAAAAGAGACCCCTGAAACTGGAGTCACATTACTGGATGAGAATAGAGCCTTTTGACTGAAGACAGAACCCACAAATTCTTTACGCTTTCACTCCTCCAGGAACCCCTGGGCATTTCACAATTAATTCTTCCAAACACAGTCACTGTAAATTTAGAACTCATCCTGATTGCTTTAAACAAAAAGATGGGCACATGGAAGCACATAGCTGTAACATAACTTCTAGGTCATAGAAAGGGTAAAGACTCAGACCTAAGGACTCCTGCCACTGGATTCAGCCACAAAACCTGCCTTCTTCCATCAGAGACCTGAAATAAGTTCTAAACCATTGTGTGAACTCGGGAAAATCACTGAATCATTTCTTGGTTTAGTTTCCTCATCTCTGAATAAGGAAAGCTTTTTGCAGGGAGGGGCTTAGCTTGGAGATCCATGGAAAGCTCCTCCTACTCTGAAGGAAAATATGACAAGCATATGACAATGTTGTCACATACATAAAGCAAGCAGTATGAAGCCCTATAGCAGGCTTGTAAATAACCAGCAGCTTTCAGTGAAGATACTAAAATCAATGATAGCTTCACACATACAGGAAGGCCCTTCTGAGGCTCAGCCACCAAACACGACCTTGTAAAAACATTACATTCCTATGAAAATCAAGTTTGGACACTGATAAGCACTGCTGGAAAATTACACTTGATCAGGCAGACCGAGAAGCATTAGATTGTTAATCTCTTATCCCTGCAAAGATCTTGTCCACTTGGAACTGAAAATCCATTGTTACAAAGGCAGGGAATCCACCTTTTCAGTGGATTAACTGCTGGCTACCTAGTCTCTTTTGTTCATGTGCCAAAGCCTGTGCAGCATAGTGCCCTCTCTTCTCCTCCCAAAATACTGCTGGAGATAAAGTGAGCAAGTGCTTCCTGAGAGCTTCTACTGCCCGCAGGCCATCCTCTGTCTGAGCCACCTGTGAAACCAGTCATTTTACCTTCTCTTACACTTCCTGCAGCAGAAGGCAGGTTCATACAGGCTCCCCTGGTCTGCCCCTGCATATCTGTCTCTCCCCCTTCAACTGCAGTAATACCTTTGCCTGATATTTTTGTTTGGGTGGGCTACAAATCAGCACGCACCCTGCCCAAGACTGCAGGGTAGAGGTCCAAGCACCACCACTGCATTGCTCCCTATTCCGGTGCTTGCCTTTGTAGTTCAGGGACACCATCTGTCCCTTCCCTCACCTCTCCTAGGCTCATTCCAATCCCCACCCACCCACACCTTAATCTAATATCTGGCATTTAGATTTGACTGACTTTTGAAGTAAATGGGTCAGGTAATTTAGCATAGGCTGCTGGGTTGCGATTGCAGTTCTTCGCATGCTGAGTCACCCTGGCAGCAGATGTCATCTGCTTCTCATTTGAGGGAGAGGCACACAGTGAATTAAAAATGCAATGTGCACTGCTAAAATCTTATACAGCTGTATTCAGCAGGGATGAGTGGGAGTAGCAAGACAGTCAAATTACAGGGGGTTCTACTATGAAGGCAGAAATTCAGGGGAAAAGCGCTTAGTTCAGTTCTCCACATGTGCTTCAGTGAGCTGGCTAAATATAGAACACCCAAACCATTGGAAAAGCAAAGGAAATGGAGACCCAGGAAAAATAAGCCACTGATGGTGATGCAGGAAATACTTCTGAATGAAACCATTTCCGCTGTAGCCTTTTGTAATGTTCTCAGAAGACCACAGTTGTAAAAAATGAATCATTCCTGGGCTCGAGTGTAACATTGGCTTGACATTGTTGACATGGGATCACTAGGGATCTGTGTGGCAGCAGGGTAAACTATGTTTGTTTTTACAGACATGTATAAAAATACACATCACTAGAAAATCAAAGCAACAGCCACAACAGACCAAAGACTTTCCATAGGAGACAGAGAGCCTAATTCTCTGAGAGCCAGTGACCCCAGCTGCTATCAGAGCTGAGAACGTCACTCGCTGTCAAGACCTGACCCAGAAGAAAGGAAATCAGGGCTGCATTTTATTATTTTGGCACAACGGACTTCAACAGCTGCTACTAGGGTTAACGAACTGCAAGTCAACTTCCAGAGGCACAAACCACATCAGCCATCCCTCAGGATCAGGCACATTTGTGTCCCTGAAAATCTATCAAAACCACTGCAAAAACAAGGTCCTTTGTATGTGGCTCAAGCTGCTGAAGTGGAAGAGACACCCTGAGTAAGCGCAGGTCAAATGGGGTTAAGCTTTCTTTCTTCAAAGAGTTATCTGGAAAGGATTATGAATCCAGCAGCAGCGCTGGCCATCAAGTGTGCTCAGATGTCTCAGCTGAACTCATGGTATCTTCCAGCTAAAAGCTTGGGGTTTGTTCCGCTAAATGTATTTGTTCTTGTAGGTGTTTATGTCACTTACTGGCAGCTGACATTGGAAAAAACCCACACTCCTAGACTTGTATTTGTTGAAAAGAGGGAAGTTTTTACTGAAATATTTGCTGCTGTTTTTCACAGAAAAGAAATCAATAGTTTTTTACTGGATTGAAACATCTGTAAGTGCAGTCTGTTGGCTGACTAGCTGGGTTCACAGTTAATCCCTGTTTCACTCTTCCTACATGGCCCTGCAAGTTCTGAAAGAAAAAGTTTTAAACCTTGAAACAGTCTTGGTAATCACTGTAAAATTTCTGCCTCTTTACTGCCCCTTTAAATCACCTTCAGCCCAGTATTTCACTCCAATTTACATCAACAGGATTTCAGGAGAGGGAGGCTGAGCACTGTTTTGTCTCTTATGACCTTTAAGATGAAGATTTTAAATGTTTTTATAAGATTAACAAAATAGCTTTGTAGGGTTAACTAGGGGATTTGGAATACCTAGTTCCAATGAACAAGATTTGAGGCAGTAATTTCCCAGAAGGTGGCTTGGAAATGCCCTCCATGTGACACAGAAAACCCCCCAAATCTGGGAAGCTGACACGGCTGAGGCTTGTGCAGCTTCATCTTCCCGCAGCCCGCCTCCATGCTGACACAGCCCCTGCAGCAGCCAAGCTCTCAGGGCTTCCCACACGCTATTGGGAGGCAAATTTCACACAGTGGAACTGGAAAGCACTTCAGATCATACCATGAGCTTTGGATTATTTTAATTTTGTGCTTTTTTTTCTACTGAGCTCTATTAATTAAGACCTTTGACTAAACTGGGAAAAAAATCTTAGGAAAATAGACTCCAGGGAGCTATCTCAACTTAGTTGGGCAAAAGAGCAAATTAGCTCATGGGTGACTTCTGTCTTCTTTTCCAATGATGTTTGCTCTTTCAAGGCTTGGAGTCTGTTTCATGTTTACCAAAATAAAACCTGTAATATACTGAAATCAAAGTCCTTGTAAGTAATTTAAGAAGGTGTGCAAGAGTTTTCTTCTTCAAATAGTCATGGATTACATGGTCCTGCCTGTGAAATTTCTCTGGAGAGAATGGCACAGCCTGTAAACCTGCCCTAAATTTCCAGCATTTTATTCTGCCAAGGGCAGGACACAAGATTGGCCACAGTGCCCTTCTGCTGCCGGAAGGCTGTAGCTGCTGTCACCCACCCGGTCTGGGTGGAGCGCTGGAATACAGAGTCCCTTGCTCCAAAGTGATCCTGAATCAAACCTGGTGCAGCAGACAGGAGATATTCACATCCAGTATTTTGGTTTGAGGCCTGTTCTGAATATAAAGACTTTTCTTTAAAATATGATGCTTGAATTTAGTAATGAGCAGCGCATGTTTAAAATTACTAGGCCAGTTTCCAATACACTCCCTTCTGGTGAGATGTACTGTATGTGGTGGTGTTACATAGCTTGATTACTGTAGCACAGATGAGTCCCATGACCCTATCTCTGTTATCAGGGAAGAAGTGCCCAGGAAACAAAACCTTGAGCCACATTCAGTCCTCATGTAAGTACCTGCATCTTCATTTGCTTTGATTATTTATTTTGCAGCCCAGAGTAGAAGCCTAACCAGAACTCCCTATCCTCGCTGCTTATATAACAACTTTCTTCACTCCCCCTCTCCTTCTGTAGGCTTTATATAAAAAAAAAAAAAAAAAAAAAAAAGAGGATGCAAATACTCTTCCAAAAATGCAAGTTGCCTAAGCTTTGCTACCTGTCAGCGCACATGGGGCAGTGGGCGACTGCAATATAGTTAAATCAACACACAATGTGTTTAGCACATTATTTGTTGCAATTTTATTTTCTCTTTCTTGCTATTTGGACTCAGTGCCTCCACACATCTGACTGTTTTTAAACGTCCAGTGGGTGATTTTCCACATTCTTTCAGCTCTCAGAGTTAGATCACTGAAGCTATTTTCCTTGAATGAGTTTCATCCATATGGACTTTTGACTACCTTCTTGATCTGGTTTCCTGCCAGAATGAACATTTTCGTCAAGGGAGCTCCCTCCTGTAGTGATGCAAGTGTTGTAGGTGGGTGCTGGGAGGTGTCTAATTAGGTGTCTTCTGTGAAGTAACTGGAGGTGTCAAAGAACAGAAATCCAGGCTACTCTGAAAATGGCCCGCACTGTCAGTAGCAAATGTGAGACAAACTGCAAGCTCCGATGTCTGCTTTCTTGCGAAAGGGCTTAGAAATAGAAATTCAGTCAGTGAGGAGATGAGAAAGCCCCTGATGCCAGCAAACTGGTAAAGTTTATACAATGTACCTCAATCACTCTTGCTCTCTCATATTAGAGATACAGAGCTTACAGTTTTGCAAGAGTCCTAAGAGATTACGTGGTTCTCAAGAAATTTAAACATCCACTAAAAGTAAATTGGCCCTAACTACTGCTTTCAGAAAGAGTGCTTCCTTCTCCTCCCTTTTCTCTTCATCTTACAAAACCAACATGGCCAAATTTATGATTTGTAGTGAGAGGCCCTAGTTTAAATTTAGAGCCATAGGAAGCCATGTAAACCTTCAGCACAAGAAAAACTGGCTGACACAGTCATCATGGGTTTATAGGGCAGCAGCAAAGCTAGCACACAAAGTATCCAGCGTTTCAAATAGCTCATTCACAAAATCTGTGTACTACATTCTGGAGGGAGTCAAATCCTGTTTGCCTTTTGGGAGTTGTCACATTGAAGCCAATTGGATTACTCATTTGTTTGAGGCAAGCAGGATTTAACCCTCCAAGAAATAAAATGGATTTGCTAAATGAAAGGGATTAGTTTATTCTATATAATGCTATGTTAAAAAAAAAAAAAGACAAAAGACAAAAGGCATCTCTCCTCCTTCTCTTTTTTTCTGTGCAATATGAGCAAGAAGCTGAACAGGACTCTTCTGTGCCCTATGCATCTTAATTTTAGTTGCCACTTTCTTTGCCTTGCCATGTTTAAATCTGCATGCTAATACTAACAGATGCTTTTTGGTATGCAGGTCATACCAGGCTGAATTGTTTTTGTAGGGTGGATCTGCTCTCTTGCTTTGGTGTTTGAAACAGAGCATACTGTTTGGTCTCAGATCCAGACTAATTTGCAATGGATTTAAAGTTGGACATAGTTTCTGATTTGGCAGTGCTAGGGGCTGGTGAGCCAGCTGCAGGTTTTTGCCATTCTTAGGATGTGCTGATACTGGAAAACAGGCTGCCTGTGGTGATGGCTGACAAGAGAACAGATCAAGTGTTTGACCCTTTCTTGAAAATGAAAAGAAGCTTGCATTCAAGGTCTTAGTCCAAGCGAGCTCTGCATTTGGATTCATTCAGCACAGAAGGAACCTCTCTGGCAAAGTAGATAGTTAGGCAACAGGTCCCGTTATACCGAAAGAAATTTCATCCCCTGAATCGGCGCTCATGAGGGAGGAATATTGCCCTTCTATGAATGGATAACTGCATGTTTGGAGTTAAAGAATTTGCAGCCACATTGCACTACACCTCTCACCTTTTGTCATCCTTCCTGAACACGCAAGACAAAAGTCACTGAGCAATTCTAGATTTCCATGATCTTCCTGGAAGATGCACATGCTTCCAGGTGCATCCTCTTTCATGGTCAGTGTATATTTGGCTTCCACTCATGAGCTCTGCTGCAGTGGTGGCAGCCCCTAGTTTGAGAAGCTGGGCTCTGTATGGACAGTAGGAGACATATCCAGTCCTCGTCCTCTCTGCTTTTACAGAAACAAGGAGAGGCAGCTGCTCTGAGACAAACCTGGTAGGCAGGGTAATACCATCCAGGACCACCTCCAGGCTGAAGGTAACCACCAGATTAAGACAGCCTGCCTGGTGGTCTCTGCATGTATACTCTTATGTGGCTCCATAATCTTCCCATTTTTTGCTAGAGCTGTGTTCTATCATGAATTTGCTCCTCTTAGCACTTACAGTCTGTTCTGAAACCTGAAACTCTGAGCATAAACTTGGAGCAGCATTTGCATCCCATGTAATGAAAATTCTCTATGGGGTAGGAATAACTCTTTACAGTAATGATGTCAGATTTATGCTGCTTCTCAAGACAGGGGGCAATATTCAGATGAGTGAGATGAGAGTCTGGCAGAATTATAAGGACCTCTGTTTAAAGGACCCCACACAGATACAGAAGTGCTTCTCTTCTGTCAATATACGTAACAGGAGTTTCACAGAGAGAAGAACAGACTGCGCCCTTTCAGTATGAATGTTTCTGAATCTGATCAGTATGAATCTGTTACTGATTGCAATTCTATCTCTGAATTAGTTTTTATTCCTTCCCCAATTCAGAGAGAACCAACAGAGGAGTGACTTCACAGCGGATGGTCTCTTCAATCAACGCTAAAAAGTTTTGGATGTTATGACAGTTCTTACCAAGGCCAAGATTCAACGCAGGAGGAGACAGCATATATGTGGAAGAGATTTACATGCACATTAGTTCTCTACATAAATCTGTCTCCCTCCTGAAAAACACCTGGGAGCTCCACAGACCCGGGATAGCTGTAAGACACAGAGGGTGGAAGATTTATCATTTAATACTTTAGCAATGATTTTATTTATCTGCCAAATGACAGACCTCTCGGTGGCAAGGATTTCATGTTCAACCAGACTGCCATTTGAAGTGGCCTGAAAAGTTTGCAATCTTCTATGCAAATAAGAGAAGGAGAGAAAAGTTTGCTCAGGAACAGCTGTAACCCATGAAGAGCAAAACAAAATCCACTCTGGCAAGGAGGTGCCCCTGTGAGTCCAGCTACTACAGTCTGCACAGCAGATACTGATAATCTCTGTTTTCCCCTCCAGAAGGCCTCTGTTTTACACATGCTGGTACCGAGGAGAAGCAGAAGGCATTAATGAGAAGCAAGTGAGGTCAAAGATGGGTGTTCTGAAGGAGCTGAATGATCAAAGTGTGCTGCAAGCTAAATGCAGGTTAGTGTAATAGATCCCTCAGACTACACCACTTTTTCATGTTGCTGCACAGGCAGCCAAAGCCTAAGGTCTTTGTTGCTGAGGAACAGACAGTGCAGGATTGTTTATACCTCTGTTGTACTAATTATTTTTGCCCAGCTGCTGAAGAAAACATCTGCCCTGTGATGACAGTCCAGGTTGTCACAACATCAGACAAGGTATCAGAAAAAGGCAGCTTTCCTCCCATGAATCTCTAAACACCTCAGAGACAGAGGGAAAGAAGTTCAGTCGGGAGAAAAGCTCCCATCTTGTCATGATGAGTACAGTGTTCACCTGTGGATTTTCCACCATTAGTGACAGAAGGCAGCAGGAAAGGCTTGTCCTTGCTTCAAGGGAACAAGGAAAGCACTGTGTGAGGGGATGCAGCAGCTGGTGGGAGCGAGAAGAGAGGCTCTGTAAAACGTGGGAGATGCTCTGCTCTGCTGGACATTGTCCTCAGGCAGTTACATGAGGACAGAGCTGTGCCCACCCACAGCCGACATCAAGGGTGCTCCTGGGACAGGGTCTTGCCCAGCTGAGCACTGACCGTCCCTGCAGCCTGGGAACGGCTCAGGAATTAGCCCCCACAGGGTTTCCCTTCTTGGCTCTGCTGCACCGAGGCACAGAGGCACCAGCCACTGTACAGGCAAAGCCATCTTGAAGATTGGCCTCGTCTACCTTCAAAGCCAGACCTGGGCGATGCTGCCTGGGGATTGCATTAAACTGTTTACTTTTTCTTCTAATCTATCAGAAGACTTTGCCAAGGTATCTTCAAATGCAGCAGAAATGCCTGGTATTCTTGGACCTTACTAGTGTCCTTAGCTCCTGTAAACTACAGGAAGGGTGAGCAACACAGAGTGGACATTATCTTCTAAAGAGGCTTTTTATTATTGCAGTGCCAAGCTACGAGAGAGCATGAAAAGAGCAAAGCAGGCAGTGACTATTATTTGAGTTGTTGTGCTGTTCAAGGCTTGAAAAGGGTTGCTCGAAGCCATTGTCAAATGACCCCTGCTTTCAGTGTGGTGTGGTGGATATTCCCTAGTTTAGAGCTGCTGGGCTGAATCCAGCCCTAAGTCTTTGAGAACAGGGCTCCTGTGATGAGTGACATGCAGCTTTTTTCTACATGGGAATATCAAGACAGGAGTAGTTTTAAAAAAATAGGTCAGAGTATTTCTATTTTAAGTACTTGTCAAGAAATAAAGAGGTGCAGTTTGGTTTTTCTGGTTTGCATTTCAACATTTGTGAGGAGTGTCGCGGAGATGATGCCAGAGCTGAACTGGCAGCCTTAACTCCAGGGCACCCTCTACGGGGTGAGGCCGCCCGGGGCCACCCTGTGGTGCTCCTGGGGAGAAACGGTACGCTCAGGAAAATGTTCGCAATAGGCAAGAAATGTTCTCACAGTTTTTGCTTTGTTGATGCTAAATATCTCCCAGGCTGCTCTGGAATAAAATAAAGCACGGTATCAGATCAAATTCACTAATAGCAAAATCCTATTAACTCTGCATTTTCTCACCATACAAAGGCTAGTCATGGGATCCTGGGTAACAGTAGTCTCATTCTGCAGAGCAGATCTTATTTTACATTCTTGGGGCAAGACACTCAGTTGATGTAAGTAAGTATATCTCCAAGTTGTAGCTACCCTGATTTATACTAGCTACAATGCTGACCCTCTGTTAATTGCACTTATTACAATCCTCTGGAATTTCTCTTGCCACAGACTGCAATAAAAAACATTTTCTGCTGGTGAAAGGTCAGTAAACAGATCTGTGATGAAACAATCTCTTAGTGATTATGCTTATGCCTTAAGAGTGATTTTGTCCTTCATAACACATGGTCTGTCTAGGAGTTTTGAACAAAAATACTAGTGCCCAATGATTACAAATAAAACAATAAAGTAAATTGTTTCCACTTTTAAGCACAATTGTTATTCCTGACTCTAAATCTGTCTATCTACATGCAATTCATCCTCCTAGGAGCTGCTGCTGAATACTTGCCTATTTCCTTCACTCATGGCTTATAAGACCATCCCCAGGGCAATGCCTGTTAATTTCTAATTTAGCCTGGTTTAACTAGCCCAGTTGTTCAGGAACCCTTAGACAGACAGAACTAGATTTCTGAACTTGCTTTTCCTCAAGTCAGCTGCAATCAGGCTGAAGGTGAAGAGCCTGTAATCATTTAAGTGCAATATCAATTTGCAAGCCTGTGCCTGTATCCTTCCTGGAGCTGGACCGTTTGGCAGGGGAAGATGTGTCCTTGGTGGCAGGGGAAGATGTGTCCTCGGTGGCAGGGCAGGGGCAAATGGCCACTCCAGCTTGTACAGAAGAGCTCATCCTCCTAGCCTGAACCGGTCTAGTTTTTCATAGAGCACTGTCACTGTTTCAACCTCATCTGCTCCTCCTGTGAGAAATGCTGAACCGGCAGTCTGGGGACCATAGACTTGTGTGTCCCCACAAGGGGCGGCAGCAGGATAAGCACCCTTGGCCCACCTGGCCCAGAGGGTTTGTCCTGACACTCCAGACTGCTCATGAGGAGCTATGCAACAGCCTATGGCAGTGACGGGCAGTCCAGGAGGAGACTGGCAGCACACTTGAGCTGCTCTGAGGATCGGGATACTCCATGCCTTTGGTGTCTCCTCTTTGCCTGCCAGGATGCTGCCTTCCATTTATGCCCTGTTCTCCCAGAGACACATGCAGGAGAGGCTCACACACAGACCCTGTGAATGCCAGATACTGTCCCATCCAAACCTGCATCTGCCCCACCAAGTAAACCTTATGATGCTGTTAATATCCTATGTTCCTTCCTACCCACCCTGTTTAAGTGCCAGTGCTGTTTTACAGTGCTCAGAGCCCGCTCCAGACCTATGGAAGCCATGCATGGAAGTGCCCGTCAGGCAGCTTGCTGTGCAATGATCTCATGCTTTGGAGCATGGGCTGTCATTTTATTTGACTGGAGGCTGTGTCCCTTACTCTGACCTTACCAGTGAGCATTTCCAGTAATCACTAAAAATTTCTTGTAGCACTACTAAGCGGGTGGCAGAAGCAGACTCTTTGTGAGGAACACACACGCATATTCATAAGTCTTCAGAAAGAAGAGAGTGCTAAAATCGGCAGCAGACATTACTATTTAAGATTTCCTCCCTGGATTTCTAACTTGACGGTATGTAATGAAAAGAAACTTTGTAAAACAGAAGGAAAATAATTAGATCCCTTAAGTTTTTGCATCTAAATTGATGCAGACACTATAAACAAGTATTAGTCTAAGGACTCCACAGGCATCTGCAATTTCAGAGCCACTTCAGATTTTACAAATCACAGAATTCACTCTGGATTTTCATCAGAAGTATTATCACTGATTTCTTACTAAACCTCCATCTAGTTCCATAAGGGAATAAATTTACTATTCTCTTTCCCTGTTTGGGGTTTTAGTCCTTCTATCATGCTCATGGAGGTATGATTTATTTGTCCTTATAAGAACCCATAATTAAAGTAGAGATTGATTACACAATGTCTGACATAGCTGCAGACTTTATGCATTGCAAGTCAGTTTTCAACCTAGGGAGTATGACACAGCTGAGACTGCATATGGTTTAGTGTTATATGGGAAGAATTTATGGGAGATACTTGGAAGAAGAAATCAGATTAAAAGAGAGAATTATTATTTTTTGCTCGCCTAAATATGAACATAAATAAGGCTGTACATAGATTTTCCGCATTGGTTGAGGAAAAGGATTATGAACACTTCCTCTAAGCGATGGCATTATTAAATGTTCACTTGACATGTGAAAAGCTTTATTCTGCGATTTAAAAACCAATGACATACTTATTAGGCCAAATCAACCTGTATTACTTTAAATGTTTACCACATGCATGGAAAATAATTAGAGCACAATTGAATATGGAGCACTCAATTGACATATGAATAGTTCTGAATTCCTTCTTTGGGGTAAAGTTTCAAAAAATACCAAAGAGTGTAATCAATTTAACAGCAGGACTAACCCATCAATAAAGCAGAGATAGCATTTATTCAGGCACTGCAAACACATTTGAATATAGAAACATATTCCAGCCTCAGGCTTCCAAGAAATGCTTACATAGGATGGGGAGAAAATAGCTGTAAAATGTCAGCTACCTGGACAGTCTTTTTATTAAGCGAGGAAGTAACCTGAATCTGTTTTGCCTGCAGATCTGGATTTACCTGTGTCATAAGAAATGACAGAAAGCCTTTGTTGGAAGTTATTAAGAAAAAAGTAGAGGCTGAATTCAGTCCTTTTCCTGTCCAACACCTGCTGAGACTTTATTAGCCAGCATTGTTCACATCTGCTTACAGGGAGCACACCAGAGGAGCATGTGATCCAGCTGTTGCTATGGTATCTAGTGGGATTTTAAGAGAACAACAGAAGAAACAGTGGCAAGAACCCTTCCAGCTGACACCTGAGTTAAAGGGACATTGCCAAAAATGATGAGTTGAACATACTTAACCTTTATTTGTCAGATTTTCCTGAAGGAATTGAGTATTTAGCACGCCAGTGAGAATTAAGAGCACCTGGAGCCTCTGGGGGGAAAGGATAACAATACCAATAATAACGTCATGCTATTTCTTTATAAATGTCTCCTTAATTTAGCAGAATGACATCTGCTTTAAACTGAGCTCTGAAAACATTCAGTAAGCCTAGCTCATCATCAGTGCAAGAGGATAGATACCTGGTTCATTGCAGAAATCAAAGTGTAGGTGAGGGCACAACAGCTAGCACCTTGAAACATTTCCTTGTCTCCCCCTCATTCCTGTCAGACTCAAGATAATAGAAAGACATCAAAACCTTGTTCCCCAGATACTTCCCAAAGCAATACTGCTCACCCTAATGCCCTGCTGCTGCATTATGCATACAGCAGACATACAGAGTGAGGTACACACAAAAATCTGGTTTGGGGACTTTTTCTATCTTCTTCAGACAGAGGTTTTCTAAGAGCTGTCAACTAATAAGCAATGAAAATCCAAGGAATGTTTGCTTGGCTGAGCACAATACTCAGCCTTTTGTGAGCCAGCCAGCAATTTGGAGCCTGCAAAGCCTCGGGAGACTGGGCTTTCCCCCCATTTCTGCTGGTACTTCCCTTCAGTGGGTCAGTCAGAAATACTGGGATTACTGTTCTGGCTCTGTTGCGTGCCTGTGGCCAGCCAGGCTCAGCCTGTGATAATCTGTTTTGTGAAAGTGAAAACAATGTACTACGTATGGAGCATCCCTTGCTCTGGGCCCTGGAAGACATCCACGGGTAAGAAAGAACCTATCTGAGATGATGTTATATTTGGTCATAAACTGGCTGTGAAGCAGCTGTCCTTGCTCCTGGGGAAGTTTTCGGTTTCTGCCATCCCATCCTTGAAGTCTCACAGCTACTTTCTATGCCTGGGCATTAGCCTACAGCCACCCAACATGCTCTGAGGTGGAAGGACTCTGAGGCAAAAGCCCAACAGAGGCCAGAGCGATGAGCACCCAGGGAGCTCAGTCTGCCATGTTGCTCTACCCACCTGCCCAGGGGAGGCTATAAATCTCCCCATTGAATGCCTGTCCTTCCTCTCTGCCATGGTGTGGTTGTGGGTCACTGTGGTAGCGTCCAGGAGAGCCTACAGAACTTGCCTCTGTGTGGTGCCCTGGCCAAGTTCTTGGGAACCAGTGTACCAAGGGGTGCCAGTGTGCCCCCAGCTGGGAAGAGCTGAGGTTTGGCATTTTGCCTAGTTGTGGATGAAGCTTCAAGTGAGGCTGATTTTGTCCTGATCTTCCTCCATTTCTAGCTTTAGCCTTGATGATGATAACCTCTGAGACCTACCACCATGTCCATTGTGTAGCTGCAGAACTACTCTGTATTTCTTGCAAAGACAGAGGACCAGACATGATGCTAATGAAAGAACAACACATGCTGTGTTGAACAAAAATGATCAAGGAATCTGCTTTCCTGACTTGAACACAGATAGTTTGCTCTGCCAAAGCTAGGAGAGGGCTTAAAACCATATTTCTTCTCTCTGGTTCCTTTTGAATATTATAGAATTCATGAATTAATCAGGAGAATACTTGGTGTAGTAGGTGGAGATATGAGAGGCTGTTTATGTTCAGCAGGAACATAAAATGCTTTGTAAAACTAATCTATAAAACAAAGACTTGCAAGAATTGTATGCAGTTTAATAGCTCACTTATACAACTTGATGATAAAATATGCATAATCCAATAATATATGGCCTTTTTTCCCCTGACAGAATATGAACAATTTAAGATTTTTCTTTTAACCACAAACCTCTTGCCATGACCCAGTCAAATATTATCATCCTAGAATGTATTACCCTGCAATCCAAACCAGGAGACATCCCACTCTGCACAAGTAGTCCCACTATGCACGTGCCACAGCACAGCAGGGCTGGGCTAAAAGCTTGGATAAGAAGAAGTGGCTCTCATACACTTCCAAGATATTTCTTATAATTGGCCTCTGAAAGTTCATCTGCTAATTCCACAGTAAAGGAAGGCCGTAACTTTTAGTAACATGGAAAGAGGCACTTCATGGCAACACTCCTCAGTTCAGGAGTGTCAACAAGCCAGCTTATCAAAATGCTGATAAAGCAGCAACAGAAAAGAAGTTTGGGGACTTGTGCTGAAGGGCCATTCAGTGCACTGGTGAATAGAGTGAGCAGAAGGCAGGAAACTCTGCAGTTAGTGAGGCTGCTGCCAAGGTCGTGTCTGCCTCTCACTCTGCCACTAACCATTCAACCTCTCTACCTCTCTTCCACTGTGTCTGGCACTAGACCTTTGTTTGCAAGCTTGTTCCTGTTGATTCCCACTACTAATATCTGTCTTTTTCCTTGTTTTGATTAATTTTGGTTGTCTAGGACAAAATCACGGCCTTCCTTCAGAAAGGGAGACCTTTGCCAGGGACACTACTGAAGGTGGGAATTTGTCCCTGATATTTTTTTTTTTTTTATTCAGAAGCTATTTAATTACACTGTCTATTGGCATCACAAATAGAAATTTCCAGTCCATTTTTTTTCCTTTGCCTGTGTATTTTTGTATCTTTGCCTCAGCTTTCTTTGCCTAAAACTTTCAACAAGCAGAAGTGCTTTTCAATTAAAAAAGCTAATTAAGCCACGAGAATTTTCTCTGCCTTCTGCTTCTGTACATCCCATGGACGACTTCTCTTCCCACATTTTCTACACCTTTCTATTTGCCTTTCTGTGCTTCTGCTGCTCAGCCTGTATACTAGTGTGATCTCACTTCTGCTACAGTTCTTAGTCATTTCCTCCCGCCCCTTGCAATCCCATTTGCCTTCATTCCCTAGCTGCCAGCTCTCTACATCCCTGCATATGCAGTAGGCTCCTATTGCCATTTCCACATATACAGTGGGAGGTTACAAATATATATATTTCTCCAATCAGCTCTTGAGTGGCTGTTCAGCTGCAGAGATCTCAGTCTCTCATTATCCCAATGGGCCTGTGAATAGAAACCTACTGACGTCGGAGAATATGAAGGTCTAGACTGGCATGAGCAAACTAGTCAAAGGTGACACTGTGCATGCCTTGTATGTCCCCAAACGTACTCTCATGTCTATTTTAAATTCCTACTCATTTGGAGACCAAGGATACTCTCAATAAACAATTTACTTGGAAAACATCCTTTGTAGTCTTGGTGGTTTAATGCACATTGCTCATTACCCTAAATTATTTCCTTAGTTACATTTTTATTAAAATGCCCAGAGTGTCTTGAGTCTGAGGTAGGTTCCCAGGAATTAAAGATTAACACCAACAGGGTTTCCCTGGAGATTTCAGAACATGAAAAGGGCAAATTGCTGGTGTACAGAAGGCAAACTCCTGTTATGGCAATGTGTCCACAGCTGTTATGAAGGGAGGCAAAGCCTAGCAAAGTGAGGTCAATAAACCAGACAGTAAATCAAGCTTATGAAAGTCATGACTGGTGGAACTACATCAAAACATTATCTGGGAAATATATGACAGCCATGGATGAAATAACTTTTGTCTCAGGAAGGCAGATGGGGGCAGACTGATTTAATCTGTTGAGAAGCAGGGAAGAAACACTGAATATTGATACTTCGGGAACTGTCTAAGGACTAAATGACAGTGAGAGTCAGAGGCAAAACAATGTGTAGTGGCAACACACACAAGCTTCTGTTTAAAAGTTCTAACGTAACATAAATGGAAATGAAGTTTTGCAAAGAGGCTTGTTCTTCTGGAGAATCCCATTCTCTTTTTTTCCTGTGTTTTATACTTTCTAGAGCTCATAATGTGCTTTGTTTGCCAAATGTACCTACCTATTGCCCAGTAAGAAGCAATATTTTTTTTTCAATACAGAGAGCAGGTGATATTAAGAAAGGATTCTGAGCATGATGGCAGGGAAGTTAAATTTATTGAATCTTTGTACCAACTTTCACATATGGCTTTCAGAATTAGCTCCAGTGAACATATACTTCTGTTTGGAACCTAAATTTCAGTTAGTTCAATTTAAAATAACTAATGTCTAAAAAGATAAATAATAAAGTTAGTAAGTCCAATTATTCTCTTTATAAATACTCTAAACAGGCCTGAAATCTGGTAACAGAATGTGGTGATTTACTTGAAAAGTAAGTGGGCAGCTGGCTGGTTTATCAGAAACAAATGATCCTTCCCCAGTACTTGCTAACTTCCTCTGAAAGCTGTAACTGTTGCTGGTTTGCAGGGAGATACTCTGAATACAAAGAACAAAGTATAAATGGCTGTGTTCCAAGCACACATGGTAGTGGCTTTGTTATGAGCTAGCTACGCACTATATGAGGCAGCGTTTTTAAGGAGCAGTAATGACTTTTATTAGACCAATAATTAGAGTAGGCAAGTTTTCTTCAAGTCTAGAATAAAAGCAGTTGCCCTCAAAGCTAAACACAGGTCGAGAAAAATTGCTGTGAATTTAATTTCCAAACCTCTGTAAGATTCTTTGTTTGAAATTGCCTTAAGATTTGCAGCTCCCTAATAGAGAATTAATTTAAGGTCCAAATTTGAGTGTCCACCTGATTTTTCTGCATGCAACAGTTTTGCTGCCTGGCAGCTGTTTTAATCTGCAGGCATTAATTGTAGATGTGATATGCTGCTTTAAAAAGACCACCTATTGTGTGTACAGCACTTAAGGTATAAAACGTACTCAGCTGACTTAAGAGTACTGTGGTTCCAACCCCAAAGAACTCAGGCATCTTTAAAACTTATTCCTTACAGCCTGCGGCTATGAGTAAACTGTCTTTGTTAGCTGGGTTTGAGTTCAGGCTTGTTCCTCAAGCTGAGTGCTATGGAAAGCTATAGAAATCTGCAGAAACAAGACCAAACTGGAAGGAACAAAAATTAAAGTGGAAAAGGAGGGATGTGCCAATGAGCTCTGTAACCTGTTTCTTCCCTGGAGGGTGCCTGAAGCACACTACCATGGAGAGTTCACTACTCTGTACATACAGAAATTTCAAAGATGTTATATGTTGCCCTCGGTTACTGGAAACCCCTTCTAAAGCAAAAGAGTCATCCATCCTAAAAGCATTAACACTGGCAGATCCAGTCCAAGTTCTTTGATCAAATAGTGACAGCCCAAAATATTACTCTGAGCGGCGCCAGTTCTATCCTGCACTTCAAGGGAACAGCAAAGCACCATTATTTGAATTGCACATTTGGTCCCCAGGCTGCATTAAGCCCTTAGAAAAGGCTCTCACACTTCATATCCCTAAAAGTAGTAGATGAAATAAAGAGAAACATGAAGGATAGGGGAAAGAAAAGAGCTCTACCAAATGAGAACAGACATATTAGACTTTGTTTCTCCTGAGAAAGCTGTCTGTCAGGTTGGTATGAAATGCCGGTGTTCAAACACAGATCTCATTTAGAGTTCAGGCCGTACAACAGCACTTAGCTAACAGATGTTTCTGACTGTAAAAGGACACTACTGTCTGTAGGACTTGCCTGCTGCAATGGTATCTAGCCATTAAAATCAAATTATAGAATCAGGAAGAACCAAATCTCATGTAGCAACATCTGTAGGATCCAGAAGTGGGGCAAGAGCCACTTATAATCATCCCACTTGTCCTAAGTGCTATATCATGTTACACCAAGGTCTTCTGTAGATGGTCCAAGTGCAACAAGGAAACAACAAAAACAAAGGAGAAAGGAGGCAGTAGAACTTAAAAAACTGTGTTCAGCAATGCCTGCTCTTTACAACAGTCACTGTTGCGTATACACACTCACTCATCTTCCCTGTCTATTCTGAGTCAAAGACTAAATCAGATTCAGCCAGAAGGTGGCCTAATTAGATTGCTTTTATATTCAAGGTAGCACCACCTGCAGTCATTAACACTATAAATTGTAGGAGTTCTTTCATGACAGAGCACTACAGTGCTTGACGAATAGGAGGAGGCAGAGCTGAGTGGCTTTAGAAACCAAGAGAGAAGGAATCAGAAGAGCATAGGAGACTTCTGGGGCTGTATCTCAGTGGGTTTTATGAAACAACGTTATGTATTAAGAGGGTGTCTTAGACAACAGAAAACCTCGGCATTGAGAGCATTTATGCTTTATGGATTCAGTGTGAAATTTTAGGCTCCAAACATGCCTTAATTTTCAAAATGGCGGGGGGGGGGAAGGGAAAGGTTTCTCAGATATATGATATTTTTAATACCAAACAGCATTGATATATGGATATCTTATCAAAATGCCTGGATCACGTGTAGTTCCTGGCTCCTCATTTCTCTGAGAGAGTTCCAGTACGACACAGGAGCAGAGGAGACAGAGTCTTTGACTATTATTGCTGCTTTTCAGAGGTATAGAAGCTCTAAGATGTTACACAGCAAACCCTTCAGCAGGCACTGGTGATATGGCATGGCCAACTTTATCCATTTTCGCGTGGTCCAATTTAAAAAGACCCTGGCATTTAACATTATATGAAAATAAGGCCTTGTTTTGATCCATCTACAGATGCATCCAGAAATCAAGCCACTATTCAAAAAACATACTCACCAGGAGCTTTTTTCACAAAGAGCTCACACAAAGCCCAACTGTCAGAAGTCTGACACCTGGAAGACCACAATGGCAGCAAATAGATGTGCAGGTTAGCTACTCTATATGTGAAGCAGGTATGAACTAGAAAATTGAGGTAGATATAGGACGGCATCTGGAAGAAAGAGAAAGGCACGAATGCAGGAGTGTGTCTGAGAATGGAGTAGAAAATACCTAGACAAATTATTTTGAGTGCTATTTTTTTATTAGAAAGCCATCACAGCTATAGATCAGAGAACTGAAATCCATATACAGGATATTATTTGCATAACTCAAGTTTCCAAACAATGGAAGTATGGGATCTTTTTCAAGATTCACAAGAGCTGTGTGACCCCGCCACACCTTCCATCATGTGGCAGATGATCATCCATCATCCCAGGCAAGAACAGAGTTCTGCTTTTTGCAGTGTAGGAGTTGATTTGGATGCCTGGGGGAAAAAAAAAATATAATGCTTGGGGAAGCACTTTCAACATGAAGTTAACTTTCTTTCACAGAGCAGTAATGATCATGAAGATGACACTGAAAGCCAAACTCTGCAGTCTGTATCAAGACACAGTAGTGAGATAAAGAATGAGCCCAGAAGAGGTGGATTTTGAGAAAAATGAGGCAGTTTTGACATGACCAGGCTTCCTATGCAGTAAATGATGCGGTCATTTTGAAAATTATTTTTAAAGAAAATGGTGCAAATTAGATGTTTTGGTATTTTTATTTTGATTCCATTTCCCTTTGCATCTTCACTGCTAAATGTTATATAGTTCGAAGTAAATAATAGTCAGCTCTACTGTGTTCGCCAAAGGTATTACAAAGCACAGAAGGGTTGTCATGGAGACAGAAATTTTTAAGTGAAGCAATCGAATCCCTAAAATATTTAAGCAACACTTACTCTGCAGGACAAACATGAAGTAGAATATATGAGACAAGAAGCTATGTTGGAATTTCTCATGTTGAAATTGAAAAAGAAAATAAACCAAAACCCATCTCAGGAAATAAAACCAAGTTGCTGCTAGATGTGTTTAAATGAGAAAAAAATGTGCACAGACACTTTCATGTCTACACAAGGACATGTGAACTTGTCACAGAAAAAGAAATAAGCATAACGACATCTGTGATTTTCACCTGCTTCCTGGCTGAAGTGGTGCGATGTGTCTTTTCTGATGAGGAAAGCAGGTTTCTTTGGGGGTTCAAACCATCAGGAAGAATGAACTGTGTTTTCATTTTGTCTGCCATTTATTTTCGAGTGACTGCTTAACTTGCTGAATTGATGCAGTGAGTTGGTAATACGCAAAGGCATAGGCACCTTGTGAGAGGACACTAAAGAGGTAGCTCAGACCTACAAAAATCTAATTCCTACTCGGCATTGTTTCAATACTGACCCTTCTCAGACCTGAAATAATACAAAGAGCAGCTGCCAAAGGCAATCTTTTGATCACCTTTTCCATCACACTTAATTAAGCTAACTTGGTAATTACAAAAGGGATGTGTTTTGTGGGACAAAAATTGGATAGCTGAACTCAAAGCGTACCCACCAAACTGTGACCAACACTGCGGGTAGGTATCATGAAACAAATTTTGACCAAGTTTCCAGTCTTTCCCATTACTCCTGGCCCTTACTGCTCTTTTCTGACAGGTTTCTTTTTCTCCTTTCTTTGTGTCATCTAGTCATTTCCTCTCCTCACTTTGCACTAAGCAACAAGAGGAGAAAACCAAGGAGTCAGAGGAAAGGAGCAAAACACCGGCTGAAAAAAAGAAAGCAGAAATGGAAATCTGAACAGATGTCTCGAGCAAAACTCCCATGGACCTTCACTGGGATATCTGCCCAACTAAGGGAGCATGGAAAGGGCAGGAAATGGCCTAGAGAGATCTTTAAAATATTGCAGAGCTTGTAGTTAATTCAGATCAAGTGTTCCTGGGGACAGTTTATAGTAATGAGGAGAATGTACTGAAGGTGTAGGAGGGACACATAGTTTTTGCAATATTGTTGCTTTCCCAGGCTCTCCTGAATCTGTCATTTGGAGAGCTATATGTTTTAACCCTCAGGAGAACACCAAATAGAAAATAAAAAGGTTCAGTATGAGATAATTTATGGCAGGCTAAATACCACAAATTTATCCATTTGGCCTTATAATAAATCCCCCCACTGATTAATGCAACTTCCTAAAGTTACTGATAAAGGAGCCCTGCATTCCCTGCAAACACCGAATGGTTAGAGGGCTGCAGCTCTGACAGCTAACATCCACAGCATGCATAATGCAAGTGCCTCGCCACCTCCTGTTGCTAATTGACAGAGAAAAGGAGGACATGGGCAGTATATAAAGGGTCCACATCTGATAACTGGCCTACCCCCACATAAACCGTTGACAGCTGACACTTGTCACCTGATGCAGGGGAATCTGGGACACTGAACTTGTCACACCTTGGCACCCCCACATAAGTTTGTGTCCTCTCTTAAACCTGGCTTCCTGCTTCCTCTGCCTTCTGCAGCCAGCTCCAACTTCCTCTCCTGGTTGTCATGGCTCTCAGTATTTCAAACCTTGCCTTTCTGTTTTTCCTTTCTCATTCCTGATGAAGGCTTCTCCAGGTCTCTCAAACAACATCAAGGTTTTTTTAGCACTGGAGTTTACAATTCCCAGTAGCAACTTGCTCCTTTTCTCTCTTCTTCACAGGCCAAACTTCGACCTGTTCTTCATGCTTATTCTGCTTGACAAGCTCTCTTTCAGAAAGCATTTACAGCAATGCTGATCCCCCCAAATACACGAGTGTCTCAGCACTCGTTCTGTTATTTTGCGGAAGGCTCTTACAAGTGTGAAAAGGCAGTGGTCATCTCACGCAGCTCAGGGAACTGATTGACTTTTTAAAGCACTGACCTCTGTATATGTGCAGATTAAATGCAAGGATCCACTTTTCGAGACATGCACGATGGGGCTTCAGGGGAACAAGTGTGCAATTATATAGTGACTTCACCAGTGTACCACTGTTATGGGTCCTCTGGACTACTGAAACAGTCCAAGACTAATCAGGGTGCATTTTGTTCTGTGCACAAAGGCCTTCCTCTTCCACACACTCCTGATGTTATTCTTGCACCCTGGGGGCTGCGCAACAGACGAGCACGATCACCCTGTTCACCATCAGCCTTTATTCCACCAGGTTAGTCCAAGTAGTGGCTGTGAAGGTGACAGCCCTCTGTCCTTGGGGCATGCAGCACAGACAAGCCACCGCACTCAGAATCAGGGTCTGGATTTCACAACTCACATGAGCCTCTGCAGTCCTTGCCCAGCCTTTAAGTTGATGGAGCTTTTGAGCAGGGTCACACTTCGACAGAGCTGGCCGTAGCACAAACTTAAAGTGTTATACAAATAATAAAACCTTTTCATTAATTATCAGGCCTAGACAACACATCCAGCTCCCACAAAGCACTCGCTTCTCCTCTACACATGCAAACACTGTAATTTTTGTATTATGCTGATTCAGTAATGGATCATTTGGTAATCATTCATTAACTGAAACGCTCATGTCCAACAGCAGCACAGTATCTCATCTCTGTACCTTCAGAAACCCTCAAGAGATGATTAAAAAGCCCCAAGCCCTCAGAAATGTCAGTCTGGGAATCCCTTTGTTTTAAATGAAACTAAAGATTAATCTTTTCCCTGAAATGCTCAGCTTGTTCTGAATGTTTGTTTAAATCAAATACAGGTATGCTCTATTCTTTCTGCAGAGCAGTTTGCCTGCTCAGAGACGGAGAAAGACTGTTGCAACATAGATGCATGCACATCTCCACATAAAACAAACCCCACACCCAGGTCTGCAATCAGTTGGGTGTCGCAGGGGATAAGGAGGTATTTTAACAATGCTGCAGCTTGTTGGAAGAGAAAGAAGGGGAGGAAGTGGAGAAGGCATGGGGGGCAGAAAAAGGAGAACAGATTTTTCATTATAAGGATGACATTTACAAACACCATTCCCTTTGGGTGAGGTTACATTTAAGCTAGACAGCTCAGACAATATTAAATCTGAGATGAGGCTTTATTTCTGAGTGCTTTTCTTCTGAGGAACCTGAAACACTTTCAGAGAAGCATGACTTAAGCCTCACAGCAGCAGCGTGTATGAAGCAACAATTATTCTCCATTTAGTAGATGGGGTATAAAAATGCAAAGAGGTCACGTGAGTGGTTCAAGGGCGTAAAGGAAGTCTGTGGCACAGCACAGAAATAGAATCCAGACCTCTTGACTCCTAGACTTGAACTTGAACCACAAACTCATTCTTCTTCCCTTAAATACTGAAGAAGTTGAAAGCCACGCAGCATCAACAAGTCAAAGATCTGAGCGATGCTTGCCTTAGATTTTGTAAGTATATACCTAAAATAGTATATGCATACACAGGAAAAGATAATTACCTGGAGCATTACATAGCAAGTGTAGTATAAATGGCAAATTTATTTTCTTCCTTGGTGTGCTGCTGGAGCAGGACTCCCTGAGTTCATTTGTGTTCCCAGCTGGGAAAGGATTTCAGGAAATGGAGTTGGGAGAGGACAGTTAGTGCATGTTTGTTGACCTGGACCTTTCTTATTTCAATCAATGAGATATTTACAAGAAAAATAAATAAATATGCGTGTTTTATGCTCTGATAAAGATGATGTTGCAAGGAGAATGCAGGAGCAAAGGATGACCTTTTTTATCTATAGTAAAAGCTTCTACAGGGTTTAAAAAAAAAGATGTTAAATTATAACAGAAAGAAACAACAAGTAAGCCTGGAAAGATTGTTGCTTATTATCATGTTTGAATGGAGACATGGCAGCAAAGATCGCCTATTTCTGAGTGTAATTCTTCAGTGTTAAGCAGCAAAGGCTACTCTCAAGAGAGATTTCTAAAATGAAAAGTTGCTTATGTTTTCACTGGTTAATGCTTAAAATCTGTCTTCTGGGTTCAATTCACCAACTTAAAGCATCATACAAAGAAGGCAATTTTAGACAAGTCTAACCTTCTTTCATGACTAAGGGAAAAAAAACTCAGTTATGTTTTCCAGTGTTTGATCAGTGTGCAGGTTTGTCTGACACTGGCTATTTACTTTTCATCTGAAACAAGGCCCTTCACAGAGACTGGTATGTGCTCTTTACTGAGACTATCTTTGAATACCAAGACACAGCTGCATCTCCAGTACTGTTAGTTTGGTTGGAAGGCATTAGTCTCAAAACCAGGGAGAGACAGAGAACATTTGCCTCCCCTAAGTGGTTAGTCTTGGGTGAGGACTAGTAACAGTAAATTAAAAGGAAGAGAAAAAGGAGAGACCTCTTGCTTTTCTTTTTTGTTTTGTTTTCTCACTCTGGTAGTTAAGGCCTATTTGTCTGAATGCATGTGTGTTCTGGGTCCTGATTTCTAGCTTCACTGTTTTAGAGTGATACTTTAAAAAAAAACCATTATAGATTCCTTTTAATTGCCCAGCTCCCTCAGTGAGCAGCCTATTGCACTCAGCAATTGACACATCAAATTAAACAAGATGCCAATACTTCAAGAAGGAGAAGTATTCATACAGGGGTAAAGGCAGACCTGCTTTTTGCCTCATTCCAAAGGAAAGGAGAGCTGCAGCCGGGCTGTTGTGGGAGTCCAGTCCAAGCCCAACACCTGGATGCTAGCCTTCCTCCCCACACTGAAGCAGTTCCTGGTTTTGTCTATACATATATGCAACAAGATATGGACCAACATATGTGAAGAGAAGAGAATCAGCACAAGACCAAGCTACCAGAACAGCTGCATCCATTAGACTTCTCCCCAGAGTGGAATTGCCATCCTTCATTAAGCCGTGGCCACTACTTGTTATTATTACTGAGTTTATATTGCTTCATTGGGGTTTTTCAGTCGTAAAGGAACACAATGTCTAAGGATTTGCTGGAGGATGGGTGACATTCATTTTAAAATCAGAACTAATCTATGCTAGGCAGATAGGCAGTTG
Organism: Grus americana; assembly: GCF_028858705.1. NCBI lineage: Eukaryota > Metazoa > Chordata > Aves > Gruiformes > Gruidae > Grus > Grus americana. The sequence continues at coordinate 28,127,066 of NC_072857.1, forward strand.
AAGATAATTTATATTAAGGAGAAAATGCACAGTCAGATACATTCAGGTAGCAGCCCACAAAACGAAGACTCATGCGTCACTGACTTCTGAAATGTCCTTTTCCAAAGCCCCATCCTGACACTACACTGTGTGATTTGAGGGCTGTACCCTAGTTGTGCTTATTCTGTGGGCTGCAGGTTAGAAAATAGTGCCTTTTTGCTGCTCAGAGTCATTCATACCTTCAAGCTTGATGCTCATTATAGTCCTGCAAGCAGGTGAATCTCTAAGCTGGGATCCCTTGCAGTCTAATGGCAACATGAAATACTGGATTTACTAATGAGATGTTACAGGAAACTGATAGAGGTAATTTGTACAGAGAAGTAATCTGCCCAGATAAAATAAACATGGAGTTGAATCTTTGTACAAAACTCATTGCTAACCTGAAACAAGCTTTTTTGTCATACATTATCTGTTTTTAATTAGGGAAAATACAGTACAGGGCAGGGTTGCTAAACAGTGTGTATTTGTCTCTGTCTTGTAGATAAAATTCTGTAGCTCAAAAATGGACTAGAATTTCACAAACCTGAACTGACAATTACAAAGAGACTAAAGACATACAAAGAATGGTCTATGTTCACAGCATTAAAGGGTATGTTCTTTGCTGTTGTGGTGCTGTGACTCAAATCACTAAGGTGCTGAAAAGCCAAAGGGACTCCCTTGCTGCATGGGTCTGCACTCGCACCAAGATAATGATGACATTGTGGCGTGACACATCAGTATACTCAGAGGTAGCATTGAATAGTGAGAAAAGGTCACACTGTGTCTGATTCAAAACTGGTAGAAAATAGTACCTTGAAGATCCCCACTTCACTCAGCAGAGGAGAGCTAAGTACATGGAACACAACAGCACTCTGACAAGCATTCATTCCTCTGTTAAAGTTATTGCTGTTGTTTGGTGCAGTACCGAAAAGATGGGAAGAACAGGGATCATTTCCTGTGGGATTTTTATTTTTCACCTTAGTAGCACAATCACATTCTTTTTAAAGACATTTGATTAATTAACTTTGTAGGTAAAAGCCAGTGAATGATATTTCATTTATGTCTTGCAGGTTTAACAATCATTTCTAGTCACCCAGAAAAATCTTCCTCAGTATTGCCATTGGGCAATATTCTTTCCATGTCATTTCCAGAAGCTGCAGAATAGCTAAAATACATCTGCTATCTACAATTATCTTGATGTGTCCCATTACTTGTATTGCAATCATGTCTAGGTGACCTAGCACAGATTGTGTTCCTCTGGGCTGGCCAGTTCGTGACATAGAAAGAGACTTGCATGAAGGGTTGTGAAAAATGGAAGAAGAGAGAGTGAAGAAGGCCACTGAGGCTTTCAAGCCCAGCTCCTCAGACTTCTCCTTACCATGAAAGGACACAGCAGTGTTTTCCTCCGTTACCATGGCATTCTGCAAACAACTCCAGCACACTAGCTAGAAATTAAGTGGGCAAACCTCTAACAGTTTGGCAGTTTGAATAAACATCTGTGAGGATCTGGCTGGACTTGGGGACAGGCTGTCCTTTGCAAAAGAAACCACAGAAATTGGTAGAGACACCCCCCCTTGTCTAAGGGCCTCTGCAGAGTCTAGAGGAAAGGGTATGAGGCAAAGAAGATCTATATCCAGAAGATGAGAGAGACAGGGGAGTGGCTGGAAAAAAGTGTCCCATGGCAGGGAATCCTGTACAGTGCAGAAAGGTAGAAGGGAACAGAAAAAAAAAAACCAGATGAATGGAGGAGACCAGAGAGAGAGGTGCTTTCTATTCCACAAAGAAGAGCAGGATGCATATTATATTGCAGATGACAACTGCAGTGCCTTATGTATCATGTGTGATCACACAATCACTGGCATCTTCCCAGGGAACCTCTTGAAGGCTTCCAGGCTTGTGGTCTTGGAGAAGGGCAGGTTCTCCTGAAAGGTATTACCAGCTGCAAGAGAAGCAGGGACCACAGAGCTGTAAGCTGAAGATACTAATGATCTGAAGTTTGGGCAAAATTTAGGAGTTCATTTAGGAAACCAATGGGGACAGAAAGAAGCAGAGTGAACCCTGCTAGAACATTAAATCATAAATAGCTGGAGTTGTCTGACTTTCCTAAGGCTATTCTTATTTCTATTCCTAAAGCTTCCTATCACAGGTCATGTGAGAATTTAAATCAGCCTCTTGGGTTGGGATGGGCATTTTTTTCTGAGTAAGCACTATATATAAGACGACATATATTGCTTCAGGTAGTCCCTCCCTTTTCGGGAAGAAGTGCTGTTCAGAAGGGACACCCTGTGATCACAGTGACAGTGGGGCTGTTGGCCAACCTCCTCTCCTGCGTGACTTGGCTGAATGTGGCAGACTGTCAGATGCTTTGCATCTGTGTGCTCCCATTCTTGCACTCCTATGTACATATCCCAGTCTCAGCTGAGGCTGCAAGCAGGAATAACTTAAAATACCACAACAACAGCTGTTTTGTTGGATTTTATGGAACTGAAACCCAGCAGTACTAGAAATCTTCAAATAAAGCTTTTTCCCATAAAAGAAACTTCCAGATGCATGAGCCCTGAGTGCTTGTGAACAAGCAATGTTTGGCTAGTAAGCCTGCCCTTTTGATATCTGCCACTTGCCATTTGATCTATAATAAATATGTAATAACTTGCTGAATACCACAGTAATTCACGAGAACATTAATGCATGATTTGGTGGTAAAAGGGTACATAATTTCATTAGAGGGCCACTGTCAACCTGACTGCATATTTTAGCAGGCTTTCCTTCCCTGGATCGATTGTTCCTGAATAAAAAATTCCAAAACTGAGAGTAGTCCTTACTAAAAACTTTTATGGGTTTGACAAGTCAGTGAGCAAGTGCTGTGATGCTCAAAACTACATGTGATGTGTAGTATGTTAATTTTACCAGTCAAGGAACCTCCTTTTACGTGAAGCATTTCAAAGAAAACCAGGTCATTTGTTCCACAGGTGGCAGGATGATGTGCGCAAATATTCTCCCTACATTTATGATCTTACAGTAAGGTGAAGAGACTTCACCTACAAAAGATTCACAAAGCTTTACAATGCTGTAACTGCTCACTGTGATGTGTTACACACTTTCCAATGGCTATAGAAAAAGGAGCATGAGAGGATCATGATCCTAAGCAGGATTTGTATACCACCTAAACTGCTTGAGATGGATGTCTAACCAATTAAAAGCCTCCAGCACTAGAAATGGAAACCTGTGGTCAGTCTCCTGCTCTGCTTGGGTACTCTTGCCTTTAGAAAGCTTTTTCTAAATCTGAAGTCTCTCTTGCCGCAGTGCAATCCCATCATTATTTGCCTTGCCTACAGCAGACATAAAGGACACGTGATTTCCTTCCTCTTTGCAGCAGCAGCCTTTTGCGTATTCAGCATCTGCTATTCCCCACTCAGTCCCCTCTTCTCTGAGTGAACACACACCCTTCAGTGCTTTCCAGACTTCTGACTGACCTTACTGCACTCCTCTCACCTCCTTCCAGCTGGGCACATCTTCCTGGCTACACAGTGCCCCGACCACCGCTTGCTACTCTAGCTAAGGCACTGCTGATGCAGAACCAAGCTGAAGGATGACTTCACATAACTTTCAGTCCGCTTTCCCAGTTTGTGCAGTGTGGTGTTTGCCTTTTTCATAATATTAGTGATTGCTGTTTAGCCTGTGATCCTCACAGATCTTTTTTTTTTTTTCTTCTTCTGCAGAGCTGCCATCTCACCTGTTGTTCCTCGCTGCATACTCGTGCTGCAGGCTGCCCCTGCATGGCTAATGGACCTTGTACTTGACAGGTTTTCTGTAAGACCAGTTCGACAGATTGTTCCATTTTTACAGTTTGAATCCTATTCCCCAATATGCCTGCAGTCCCTCCCATCCAGGGCTGTGTGGAGATTTAAAAAGCAGACTCTATGCATCATCCAAGTTACTAATGAAAGTAATGAACTGTGCCAGGCCAGACCAGACTCCTGGGGAACTCAGAACTGAGAAGCTCAGTTTATCTTTCTATTTTGACAGCAAATTGTCTGTAACTACCGAGCCTTGTTTCCAATCAGTTTGATACTCACTTTTCAGCTGGCCATATTTCTCTTCCTTGCTTACATAAAACTCTGCCAAAAGCCTGCTGAAAATCAAGATACATGGCATTTACTGCTTCTCCCTGTCAGCATGGTAAGGATTACCTCATCAAATGATGAAACTAGATGGTTTGACACAGTCTGTTCTTCAGAAAGCCATGTTTTTTTCCCTCTAGGTACTTATGAATAATGGCTTCAGTAATTTTTCCAGTATTTTTGCAGGAACTGAAATAAGCTGATCTCTCTATAATGCTCTGACTCTTCTTTCTCCCTTTAAAAAAGTATTACATTTGCCCTCTTCCCTTCTTTGATATCTCACCTTTCTTGACAGAACCACAAATGGTTCTGAAATTACATCAGGTAATTCTCCAAGCATTCTGGGCTATAATTCATCAAGCCCAGTTAATTTGAATATAGTTGGCGTTTTATGCCCTTCCGAATGCATTCTCCCCTTCTCCTAGGTGGAGATCATACTGCTTTGCTGTGGTGTTGGTTGTGTTGGTTGCCTGCCTGCAGCTGGCTCCTGAAGCCCCTGAGACAAAAACAGCACGTGGCTTTCTCAGTAACATTTCCCCTTTCTGTTAATAATTAGCTATTTCCCTGGGATTCGTTTTACTCTGAGTGTTTCTTGTTACCCTTTAGGGAATTTGGTTATGTTACCTCATTTTGTGCTCTTGCTTTTGTGTTTCAATCCTATATGCTAGTGCCATGTTTGTACACTCATCCTCAGTAATCCTCTGGTTTCTTAATACCTATCTTCCCTTTCTAAGCAGCCTTTCCCTTACATCTGTCCAGTATCTCTGAACATTTTAAAATATGCCTTCTTGATGTCTATACTCCTTATTTTGCTGTCTTACTTCTCCTTCAATTTCCAAAGGAATGCTATGGAAGCTGGAAGCAGTTAGCTACTCTGAAAATGAGATTTTAATTGTGTTTTTATTATTTTGATCACAAGGCCAGCATTTTAACTGTACAGCAAGAAGAGCCCTAGGCCTCCTGTTTCTTCAGCATTATTGTAGAAACATTTTCTGCCAGACTGCATTACAGTGCGGATGCCTCTCAAGATTTCTTATCTGTGCGTGGTATCTGATGCAAGGTGCACAGAGTGCTTTTGAAAGTTTTCAAAAATTGGCAGCGTCTCCAGCTGCTAAAGTCTCTTGTGCTTCTAGTCCCCATCAGGAGAAAACAGTCTCATATCATCAGGATTTTCACAAATGCTACAGAGACAGCTAATTATGTCACCCACAGACACATTTGGTCTTGCTGGGAAACATACAACTGTCTCCATGGGTTTTTAGCTACTCCTCTTAAAGTACATTTACCCAGGCATAAATCACCAATGCCAACTGCCCACACTGTACCACAGCTGTATGTTTCTCAAACTGTATTCCATTTGAACACATCTGTTACCTAATAGCAAAGATGGCTTTGAAAATTTAGATGACAAACTAGACAAGACTTGTGCATGTGCTCTGCAGTGAGAGGGCACACTGAGAAGGTTTAGGCCTTACGGTTTCAAGAGCCAAACTTAGCATATTTTTCAAGTTCTGAGCCATTTGGATTAGAAACTCATCTCAAGCCTTTCAGTTAGTTCCTACACCTACGACATGCGAGATGATATGCCTGGAAGTCATCAAAATTCAGCCCATGTCTGTCTTACTTGAACAATAGTGATGCTGACAGAACAACCACAAAAGAAATAACAAATCAACAAGCTGATCTACATCCTTCCAGCATCACTTCCTAAAATGTGATGTAACCACATAAGCATACCACAGCCTATAGGTTACATGTCTCACACAAAACCTGAGCACCTGCAAACGTTAGAGAACGTAGACCTAAAGTTAAAATTTGCAACTTCGCATTAACTGAAGAACACATACATCTCTTCTCTTGCTTTCATGTTCTGTCCAGAACTAGAAGCAGGATTAGCTAGTTATTCCAAGAAAAAAAAAAACGCAAAAGAGCTGTATAACATTTCTGATGGAATAGGATGGAATATAACAGAAACCAAAATGTGGGGAGACAGTCTTCTCATATGGTCCACAGTCCAGGCTTACCAGCTTAACAGAATTCAGTAGGTCAAATAATGAGCTGGTATGAAATCCTGGCCCAATGAAAACCATGCCAAAACTCCCATTGATTTTTCTGGGGCCAGGATTTCAGCCTGCCCAAACTGTGTCCAAATGCTGACCTTTTTAAAAAAGTGGTAAATGTCATGCAGCATTTTGTATGTGAATATATTCTCTCCTACAAAGACAGGCTGAGAGAGTTGGGGTTGTTCAGCTTGGAGAAGAGAAGGCTCTGGGGAGACCTTATTGCAGCCTTCCAGTACCTGAAGGAGAGCTACAGGAAAGCTGGAGAGGGACTGTTTACAAGGGCGTGTAATGATAGAACAAGGGGTAATGGCCTTGAGCTGAAGGAGGGTAGATTTAGATTAGGTATTAGGAAGAAATTCTCTTTGAGGGTGGTGAGGCACTGGAACAGGTTGCCCAGAGAAGCTGTGGATGCCCCCTCCCTGGAAGTGTTCAAGGCCAGGTTGGATGGGGCTTTGGGCAACCTGGTCTAGTGGAGGGTGTCCCTGCCCATGGCAGGGGGGGTTGGAACTAGATGATCATCAAGGTCCCTTCCAACCCAAACCACTCTATGATTCTGTGGTATTCAAACTGGAATGGTTTTGGGCAAGGAAATATACATAGGGTGGTGTCCTGGTTTCAGGTCAAAATAGGCTCTGGAAGACACTGTCCCTACTGTAGGTGAAAGGATGGACAAAGGAATACTCTGCAATGCTGGCAGATAGAAGCCAAGTAGGGTGCTCTGTGGAGCTATGGATTTTGGTATAAGAGCCCATTTTGGTATGGATCCCTAGATCCATGAGAGTTATATTATTCTCCACAAGATGCACCACGCTCAAATGCTACTCAGCAACAGAAGCGGTTTCTCTGTTGTACAGATTAATAGAGGCTGGTGCTGTTTGGAAGAGATGAGTATGAGTCAGGTTTTCTGGAACTCACACATACCCAGCCACAGCACCTGGGCCTCAGATGGTTTGCTCTCTCCCAGCTGCTTAGCCCACGATTGCTGCTCTTCTTCAGTGGACAGGACAGTAACAAACAGGCATTCTTAGCATGGGTGCAACCTGGGTCTTGACTGTGGAGTTGTTCCTTCTGCTTTGAAATCTACACTGCTGTCTTAAACTTAAAACAATACTTTACCATTTCAGCTGATGACAGCTGAACAATATACTCTACCTTAGACTGCCTGTTCATGCCTGACTTGTGTATGGTGTGTGTTCTTCTCACTTCCTTCCCGTGTTTACAGCCAGGCTGCAGCAAGAATTCAAGTGCTCCTGTGCTGTCTCTTGCTCTCCACACCTTTGTAGGCTTCTGCCTGTCCAGAACTGATGTTGGCTCTAGTACTCTGATATTAGCTTAGGTTCAATGCATTATTTTAAGCTAATGAACAAAATGAAAACTAGCATAACCTATCCCTAGGGACAAGAGGAAGAGCCAAGAGCAGATGTTGAAATATCAAAGTGATGATGTCAGTTAAACCTTTTTACAAAACAGTCAAGTGGAAAGACTGAAAAGGAAAGTTGCACTTTTCCTCCAACACAGGTCAAATAAAGAGCTAAACACTCTTTCTCCTTCTCATCACTGCAGGACTACAGAGATTGTGCTTTTTCAAATAGTTTCCCTGACATAATCAAAGATTATACCTTCCTTATACAGGTTTACTGCTCTCACACTGTTAATTCTCTCTAGGCCTTCAGAAAAAGGAATCTATTTCTACTAGCTTTATTAGTGCAATGCAATTTTCCCAGACCCAGAGCTAAATGAATTGTTTATGGTAATAAGTGATTCGTTTAATTTAGTCCATTTTTTCCTACTTGTGACTTGACCATCACATCATCCTGACTTCTGTGTTTGTAGGATTAATTGTAAACATTCACCAAACAGATTATACAAATACATTTCAATTGATGAGTTGTTTGCAGACCAATGTCTTTGAAAATACCCAATTTATTTTTTACCCTCACGGGTATGTGGCTGGTTGTCTAATTCACATGCCATCGTTTCTGACAGAGAAACTAAAACTTTTAAAATAGGAGAATAATGATGGAAGCATATCAGTTCCTGAACAGATAATAATGCCCCTGTATGATGATCTTCCAGATTAATATTAATCTGTGTTAAAAATTGTTTACAAAATGTTTAGGACTCACAAATAAATTGTTAAACTAACATCTTAAATAAACATGACCCCTGGAAACCAGGAGTGAGATCTAATCATGAGAATAGTCATGAATTACTTCCTTCTAGTACCAAAAGCTCTGCTGCTTACTAATTTGTCTTTTATCCTGCAGGGCTGCTCTGTGAAAACCTCCAAGGATATTACATGTAATATAAACCCCACATACAACTAGTCATGGAAATTTGACTAATACTAACTAAGGGAACTTTGACTGAACAGGCAAAATGTTATATAGAATAATTTGTTTTGTAAAAGACATTTACAAAATTACTTGCAATTATGAAAGGAGGATTGAATTAATGATTGTCTTATTGATATGCCACATGGACACTTGGGAGACTTGTGAGAATATTTCTTAATAAAAAGCATGTGCAAGTATCTTAAAAGGTAGAATTAGGGCTAATGGAATCGTCAACAATAATCTGCTGAAGCCAAGGAAAAATGACACCAGAAAACTTCATGTTTCTGAGGCATAAAAGTAAAAGCTCAGAAATTTAATCATGAACTCCAATTTTATCATAAAACCTTAGCAGACTTGGCTACAAAAATGTGCCTTAATTTTTATAAACTCAGACTATCCTGAAGTCAGCAAAACCAGAGTTTTTACTTTGCCTTTAATAACCTCCAAAGCTTAGTGAGATATTAAAATTTGACTGTATTTTAATATCATCTGAAAGATTATCCAGACAGCTGCAACAAGCAATATGTAGCAGGACCTCTTCAGGGTCAAACTTTGTGATAGGAAAAGATGAGATTCTTCTGGTTTTATTATAAAGGAATCCATATGTATATGAGACAGCATCAATGTGAAGTGGAAGCCCATATACCTGGCTTTCTGATCCTAATAGTTGCCTGCTGGCACAGATACAGGTTTCCTTTTTCTAGCACACAGTGTTTGGTTATCAGTCAGTTTTGGGATAATCTCTGGTCTAAGGGCCCAGCTTAGCCTGTAAGAACAATACACCCAACCTGCAGTCTGCTGTCTCCCACAGGCCCTTTAGCAGCAGTCATACAGATCAGCCATGCAATATGGCAGCCAAAGGACAGCAGAATGCCCATCCACGTTAACAGGCTGTGCCCGTGCCTGTTGGTTGATGTGATGAGGGTTAAGTCTCTGCCATTACATGCCATTGGCACGTCTGGAGTACCAAGACTTGTTGGCTCCATGTCCTAAGATACATTAGGGGAGACACCTAAACATTCAGCACCCAGGTGGCTCCCTAATGGACTTTATGGCTTGCACCAGTAGACAGAGTGGACACTTCTGAAATAAAGCATGGAAATTTTTTCTGCTTCTTGTGTGGATGTGACTTCTAATAAACCATCATATGATTTTTTTCTCCTCCTCTTTAGACCAGCAAGGATTCCTATCCTCTGAACCCATGAAGGTCTTTGTAAACAGCAAAATGGTTATTTTCAATTTCTCATTTAAACGAATAGTTTAAAGGAATGCTGACACATTGAATAAAAGCAGGATTTCTTTTCTAAGAAAAATTCATTATAAAATTAATAAGTACTTGTCACAATTCATGTGCATATCCAAATGAGTAAGCAGCTGCTTCCTACTGTGATTTGAAAAGGGCTTCCTCCTGCTTTAGGCACTTTTCACAGTTAAGAATCAGGAATTTTGGTCCCTAGTTCCTGTGTGGAAATATTTAAAACTCTTTCTAATATATTTATGATGTTTTCCTATGCAGCCCAGCACAAACATTTCCAGTGTGCTATGACTCAGTACTTTTTTTGAAGTGGCAGAAATACAATAAAAAGCCTGTTTCTCATAGTATTTTGGCAGAAAACAACTCTGTGGGCTGGTGTTGGCAACGCCACAGTCTAAGAATAGGGCACTTCTCAGGCAGAAAGTTGTTGAATTTGGACATAAGCTAGGTTTGCCTAGGCATAAAGAAGCCACTGTCTTCAGGGAAAGCAGTAATTTGGAAATGCTTATTCTACAAGTTAGAGTGCGTTAGTGTCTACCAAAATAATTATTTTCCGTGACGGCTACTCAGAATGAAGTAATCTCAAAGAATATATTCCATTGTACAAGTTAGGTCGCTGGACAGCCCCTCCAACACTTCCTCAAAGGGGCTCTCATTGTATGGAGTGCTCTATTCTAGTTTCAATTGTTCATAAACATGAGTAATGCTTCCTTCCAAGCTTGTGTAAATGGGAAGAACTGTAAATGGGTGGTGCTTCATCATACATGTACCATGCTGATAGCACGACTACCATCTTTATAAAATATAGCATTTGGTTGAGACAAAAAGTATCACCGCAATGAGGACATGAAAGAGTTAAAGCTTTTAAAAATGAGCCTGCTCATGGCAGCCTTAAAACCTAATATTCTGAGCTGAGCCTGGGTTGTCCTGGTTCTGCTGAACCCCATGGAGGTGGAATTGTTTTCCCTAGCTAAGGCTTTACCCATAAATACAAGCTATGTAGACTGTTCTCTACAAATAAAGGCAATGCAGACGATTCCCTGGAAACCTCAGCTACAGCATTCCCTTACTACAGGTAATGTTTGCCAAGTGACTCAAGTGTCTACACCGCCAGTTTGATTTCATTCTTGTTTTACCCCAGGGCTCTGGTTTCCTGATTATCCATACTGTTCACGTGCTCCTTTTGGCAGCAATAATTTTGGTCAATTATTTGTCTCCAAAAGGAAATGCGGGCACAGTTGGCAGACCAGCCAGCTCCAGGCAGATGATAATGAATGTGTACCTCCCAGGCTTGGACTCCTACTCCACGTGACTGCTGTTCAGCACAGCCCCAGAAAGCCTTCCTCCCTCAGCAACCTTCTACAGACCCTCAGACCTTACAGGACCCATGACACTCCACCTTGCCCTCAGATAATAAAATGCAGCCCTAGGAAACAGAAATCATTATTGATATTTAGGGATCTATGTAACTTTTATGGACAAGCTACAGACAGCCAGGTCTGCAACCTGTCTTGTTGCACAAAGCTGAATTCTGAATTTGTCTGCTCAAGATTTATAGGCCTTAAGTTCTTTGGAAGATGCTTCCTCTTACTTAAAACCGCTTGTAGTATTCCTGCAGTCTTCATTAATATCTTTTCTTTTCATCAGGATAAAGGAGAGGGAAAGAAATTCTCTCCCTCTTAAGGAATGAGGCATTCTGAACTCCCTCATACACAGGACACCACTGCTATGTTGCCATATCCTTCATGGCTTTACTGGCTATTTTCCAACTTTTTCCATACTCCTCTCCTTAGAGGAGGCCAGAAGATCACCGGCCTGTCATTCATGGCAGAAATGGAAGAGCTAGCTCAGCTCCCTCCAGCTCTCTGGCAGCAGCTTTGAAACAGAGGCTGAGAAGAGCTAAGGATTATTTTCCCAGGCTCTCTTTGCTCTACCAGTCCCAAGCATCAGGTCCTCAGCTGAAGTAAACTGGAACAATTTTGTCAACTTCCATAGTAATATGCAGGGGTCTCACTCACCTTTTCTACCCAAGAGAAACAAGGAGCAGGCAGTGCAGTTAACAGAAATTATTCTCCCTCTAATCTTAATCTGAAAACTCTTTTATCACAGAACATTTAGCATATCCGTACTCACCTGTGGGCTTTATTTCAGGTGTTCCTACCTAAACATGTGACCTCTAATGAAGCAGCAGCCATATGTCATATTACGGGCAGGTGATAGATGGAGTTAATCACGCAGCTTTGAGCCATTCCCTCTCTACCCATTAATCCACCTCCTTTGAGACTTGTTCTAACAGTCCAAACCAGGAATAGGTACAGCCAGAAGAAATGGTTACAACTTTGAAACTTGGATGAGATTTTTAACTTGAAAAGAGCCAGGAATGTACATGTGTGAACTCTTGCCCCTTTCCCAACAAACACTAATGAACAGCTTCCAGCTATTGGCATTAAAAATAATCAACCTGTCAGGGGAATGTTTCTCTCCCCAAATAGGGAAGGCTTCCCTCAAGCTTTCTCTCAAATTTATATGCGTTTGATGGTAGCACTTAGTCCTATATTAGTGACACGTTTATGGGCTGCTATCTTGAGGGCTGGAAACAAAAATTTCACATCTTTCCAAAAAAGAAAGCTCCCTTTTCACTGTGACATATCATATTAAGCTCTGGCCCTGGGAGATTCCTATGTACCAGACATCAGTTGTAACATTTTAAGGTACAGAAAACCAACTTAAAATTCCCACTGAAGGACTATATTGATTTCCCCTTCTAAGTGGGATGGTTGTACTTGTGATATGAAGGCATTTGGATTCATAGAAAGAAGGATGTGAAAAGACTCACAACACAGTGAAAATTCATGAGTGTACAAGAGAAACGACAACATAGAACAGACACTCTCAGAAAGCTGATCAGATCTTGGAAGCTAGAGAGCACAGGGCTACTTGTAGACGTTCCTAGCTCTGCCACTAACCTGACGTATGTCCTCGAGCATGTCTCTTCACCTTGCTGTGATTCCATTCCCCATCTGTAAAGTGAAGATAATAACGTGTAACTTTATGAAGTGCTTCAGATTACAAATGCAACATAACTCCTTAGGGTTAGTTTATTGGACACAGAAGTGTGTGAATAACATTGATCATTCATTGTGTCCCCAGGTAGAAATAACGTTACTATTTGTTAAACTCTTTCTGTCACCCCACTTCTGCATCTCTACAGCTGCTAGTTAAAGCGCATTCTCCTTGTAATAAAGAGGTGAAAGAATCAACCTTCCATCTGTACCAAGTATGCATAGCACTTTTGATAACAAATCATTACTTGCAGCAGCAATGGAAGAATAAAGATTTTTAAGATTTGCAGTTGTAGGAAAGAAAGCATTTACTCTAGCAGTTGATAACATACAAGCATGCAGAACAAGCAGGACAAAGCCCACCTAGGCTACTCGCTCAAGGTCTATGTTAAGAATCTTCACGGTGGGGAATAAAGAGGAAGATTCTCTCAGACAACTGTTAAATTTAATCTTTGTATAAAGTTGCAGGATAGTCAAGGGACTTAAAAGTTAGTTGTCTATAGTAGTTAAATGGGAATTTTAGTGACCTACTGTTCTCCCATTAGACTGGAGTCCTGAGGAATAAGTGAATTATAATATATTGTTGCAATTACTCTCCTAGTATGCACGTACATTTTTATTTGCCTGAGAACAGGAGTATGTACTGGGAACCATTATGGCACCATACAACTTCCAGTGATTGAAGGGAGACTTCATTTATTTTAACATTAGCTTCTAAACTATCCACTTGTTTAATCATAACAAATTTGGAATCTTTTTCTTGACTGTAATAGCTGAACACTTGTCTCAAGATATGTGGGTCATTACTTCCTCATTCTTTGACATAAAGACAACCTGGCAGCCTGTTTGGGCTTTCTTGGGACTCTTTTAAAGATATGCAGATAATCCTCTGAGAAACCATACTAGATCATATCAGCATTTCTCTAAAACTCAGGTCATAGCTCCCGTCAGTGCTTGGTTTTCTAACAGTAGGCAGGAAAAGCTATGATCGAATACCTGGATTGTTATTTTATTTACATACGGCGATGAGTAAAAATCCCAAGCCCATAGCCTAGATCTCTGTGCACCCTGAAAACCCATTTACAAACCTCTCATTTACGTCTCTTGGACTGCTATTTCAGCCATTTGGTGATGGGATGGAAACCTTCTTTTCCCCAAACATGGCCAAATTGCTTTTTTAGCTTTTTCAGTGCTCTCACAGCTCTAGCTCCACTGAAATTATAATGATAGTCTAGATTTCCATGGCTGTGACAGCAAGCAGAGCCTGTCTGCCAGCATACAGACAGACTCAACACACTGAAATTTGAATGGAAAATGGGGTAAGAACAGGAGTGAAAGGTGCCAAATTAATGCTACTGCAGAACACCCTTGGGTAATGCTCCGGGTATAGAAGGAGAGATACTTAGAGAGGTGGGAGAATAATAAAAAATTAAGAGTGAGGCCATATGGAGGGACATTTTCAGGGGTTTTTTTCCTAGATAAACTTCTATGTGGTTTGTCCTAAGTGCAAGATGGCTTACTGAAAGCTATAATTTGTTCTTCCCCTACCCTCATGAGAAGTTTGGCAACAGAAAAAGATCATACACGTGAAGCGACAAAGTCAAGTATCTAAGTGATCGGAAATGAACTGTTTAAATTAGAGCAAGAGCTGCAATTTGAAGAAGGAAAAGAGCCATACCCTTGGGAACACAATGACAATTTGTGCCCTTTTAAAATCCTAGAAAACCACGAAGTGCAGATGAGCCAAGAGCAATTGTGGGGGGGGGGGGGGAGCAGAAAAAAAAAAAAAAAAAAGCCCTTCCTCACTCCAGGGTTCAAAGAGAAAACTATCAGGCAAAACTGAAAACATGACTGAAGGACCAGATGCTCTAGAAAGGGCAATACTGGTAATGCTGTTCATCAGCACAGAGAGAAATGCTGCATCGCAGCTTGGTCTCTAGGGCCACAGTGGATAACTTCTCAGTGGCCCCTCTTCCCTCTCCTCTATTCCACCAGTCCAGTCCCTGTTTGCAATCAGTGCTTTGGTCTGTCCTCACCACGGGAGAGGCACATGAGGAACAAAAAGGGATGGAAGGTAAGAAATGGGTCCACAGCCACACTTAGAGAGTGAACCGTTCCCTCTTTTTTTTGTTAGTGGTATTCCTAGAGCAGGATGTCTTCCTACACAACTGTTTCCACAATCAGGTTTCCATCTGAATGGTGCCCCTGTGTCAACACATGCCAGTGAAATGAATGGCAGTAGCTGTGTCTCTGCAATATACTCTGCTAATTCTGTGATGAGGGGACAATGTACTCTCTGCATTTCCAGTCCGTATCCCAAATACAGAAAGGATCTGACAGCCAGGATGCAGAATTGTGCAGCAGACTCCATAAACATTCTGCAGTCACCTGAGCCTGACAAACATTGTGCAGTTACCTGAGACATGACAACAGTGGTTGTCAGAGCAGTTCAGCAAAAAGATACTGAATTTTGTACCTTTGTTGGGGGATTCTCGCTTCAAGTTAAGCTGAGACTATTTCATTGATAACTGCAAGCACACACATATGACTCAAAAAAGGTTTCAGGATATTTATCTAGAAACCACAAAAGTGGGCTAAGAGAGCGAAAATCTGACTTTTTTTCTCTTATTTTTTAAGTACAAGGAAATTCCAAAACTTTCAGTACTGCAGGCAATTTACACTGATTACAAAACAAAAGAATATTGTTAAAATTCCTAGACTGCAAATGGATATACCAGCTAAAGCTGCTCTTAGATTGCATATGTACTTTCTGATAGAACATGGCCTAAAGACCTCAGACACTAAGGGAAAAGGAAGAACCTTTCATGGCTCTTCATCCCTTTCTACAGCAGCCCAATTTTCTTGAAAGTCTTCCTGCTAAACACCTCTCCTTTTCTCTCAAATAAATCACAGATATTGATGCAGTTAAATATTTCTACTTTGGTGTACAAAAGTAAATTGTTAATAACCAGAGTTATAAATGCCATTAACTGGCTCTCACAATCCTGCTGTTTCAAGGGGAGAGATGACATTGAGCTTGCAGGGCAGGGAAGGGTGAGCATTTGCCAGGTGAGTTGAAGAGAAAAACTTTAAATAAGACGACCTCCAGCGAAAGCACCAACTGAGAAGTGTGCTTGCTGCATGCTGCCTTTTTTTAAATGTCAGTTGGATTACAGTTGCGTTCATTCATAACTTGGGATCTTTTTCAAAAAGGGAAGCTATACCCGATCACTGTTTCTTCCACTGCTTGGTCTGCACTTAGGTGGCAAGCAGAAGCAGAAAAATTAAAATGAGCAAATCTAGATCATCTACTGCAAAAATATGTCAGTGTTCCCAGGGGCTGGGAAGACAAGCAGAAGCAAGCCGACAGGCCAAAAGAGGAAGTTTTCTGCTCCTAGGAGTGAGGAGAGATGGAGCTTCCTGAGCACGCAGCTTCCTGAGGGGCCAGGTTTAGCCACCAGGAACTTGGAAACTGCCGTTTGCTTCTACCGTGATGATGGGAACAGCGTACGTCTGTATGTACTCTTGGTAAAGAAACAGCACTGCACCTCTAGGGAAGTCCATTTCTCCCTGATAGGAGCAACTCTGTAGAGCCCCGAACACAAGCACACATCTTGCAACACGGGGACGAGAGTCCCTATTTTGAAAGGTGGGCTTCCGCTACCTTTTAGACATTACTGAGCTTTGTAGAGGCAAATTCATAAGGCTAACTTCATCAAACAATTTAACTTCCTGTTCAAGTGTTGCTATTGCAGTAGTTTCACTTGGCTGTGTATGATGTGCTGTGGAGGGAGGAGAAAGAAAGTTGTGTCAGCAACCAAGGGTGCAGCCTGGCCCCACAGGGAAGGAAGGTTGGTAGCGTGGGGCCCTGGGAGACGTGGCAGTGCCTGGAGGGGGTGGGGACAAGGCATCAGGCCCACCATTAGCACCATGCTCCTGGGGATCCTCGTGGTGCTCTGCTTCATCCCCGCTGCTGATGTAACAGGTAACTAAACCCCCCCACAGTTCAATTCTTTCCACTATTTTTCCTCACTTTGATCATCGGGGGGAGAAGGTCTAGTATAGCTTTGAATTAATTTTGCACAAATTATTTTGTGTTTAGATGAAAGGGGAGAAACAGACCGTACTGCTAAGACTGCACATGGATCAACTTGACATAACTAAGATGCTGATTTTTTTCATGCCACAAATATGCCTCCAGGATAAGACCCAAGAGCTTTCCTTTAATTTGATCTCTTTAGATGCATTTGGAAATTGCATGCATACATAGAGGAGGGTTTATGTCACCTTCCCCATGGGCTTTACAGATTTTGCTCACGAGTGGCTTTTCTTGGGGGGCAGGGAGGCTGAGCAGACCTGGTGCCAGTGCCTCTCCACCATCCCCAAGTCTCCTGTGCGAAGCTCCAGGTCCCACCATGTCCCAGCTCGGTGTGATGGGCTGCAGAGCTGAGCCCACACACATCCTCACAGAACTAGCAAATAAATGGACCAAAAGCAGAGTTGCTTACTGAGCTCAAAGATGGGAGGATCGGAATTGCTGATTTTCTGATTTTTGCATTGTTTAGTAGTTTATGGATACTTACTAGGTATCTAGTGTCTTTATGAAAAGATATTCAACAACAAAAAACATCTATTTGTGATTTTGAAATACTGATCTCAGTGAATCTTTCTGACTCTCCAGTTGTAGCTGAGGCTATTTTGTCTTGGTGTTGTATTGCTGATACAGTGTTAGTATGTTCAGGGTTAACATGTATTTCCAAGGGGTACATCAAAATGCAAAGCAAGGCAAGGGATGATGGCTTGTGCTAGGATAATCTTGAGACAGACAATTTTTCAAACCGCTGGCCTGTGAACTGTTGTTATTGGGTCCTCTCCAAATATCAGTGTTTTGTATTTTACAGGCAAGTTACAGATAGGAACAAAAATCTGTTTTCCAGGACAAAACTTTTCACATACAGAACATCTTTAAAGAGTTGCTCTTTCTAATATGAGAGATACAATTGAATCTATTTTTTCTTTATTTCTGCCTTATTTTTCTATAATTCTTTTCCTCAGTGAAGGCATTGTAATTTGCACGACATCGTGATCTACATTTCTTTAAGAGATCATAGTTTTTTTTTCTTCCTTGTCCTCTTCCCATGTTTACAATTATGTATTTGCAATATCATAATTATTTCCACAGTGGGCCCCTGGGTTGTCAGAGAAGACACTGATTCCAGGAGGGGATAAGTATCAGCAGTGGGCTAACAGTTTTAAAAACATTTCCATGAGGCATGAATGACTTTTAAGCAACTCTTTTTAATTGCAACAAAATAAAATATAGTGTGTGGCTTCCAGACACAGATGTTATGCCATGACTCTATAGACATTTATACACTTGCTTTGCATGAAGAACTTGAGTTTCTCCAATAGCTTCACTGAGACTGTTCAACTGCTTAAAGAGAAGCACATGAGGTCACTTGCTTCTAAGGGCTCTCATCTTTTCCCCGTATCTTTTCTCCACCTCTTCTCTTCATTTTGATCGAGATGATTGATCTTTAGTACATGGAAAACATTAAGGCAGGTCAAAACCCTGCAGGACTTCCTCAGTCACAGAGTCTATTGTAGGCCTCAGGTATTTTGTTTTGGAGAAGACAACAAAATTTGTCCCATTCTGCTGCTGTTAGACTGTACCAGTGAGTGCTGCAGGTTGAGTTTGAATCATGGAAAGAGACTGAAAAGATTGGTTTGTTCATTTCCCTTTTGCAGAAACACTAACATTTACAAAGTTTCTCCTCCGTACCTTTTTGTTGGCTAAATAATTATTGCTATGGTCTGTCAGAGCAGCTGCTAGATCAAGTTGCCTGTCCCACGTATTTTGTGAAATAAGTAATGTAAGGTTACATTGGGTTCCCACTGCAGCATACCGCAAATCGCCTCATCTTTTTACTACCTGCACAACCTTCTGGCTTATGGTCTCTGGGTGTTAAAATCAACCACTAAGGTTACCAGAATGCAGAAGATGTATGAGGCAAGGTTAGCTGAGATTAGAATGACATTAACAAATTCTTGTTCAAAAATAATACCACAAACTGACAAGAAACCCCCCTGTACTCACACTGGGTTTGATTAAAGCCAGAGCGTCACCTGGGCTTTCCGTAGTACCGTGCTTCCTGCAGTACTCGCACCAAAGTAGGAAAGATTAGCAAAAAGCAAGTCTGTAACGGCTAGAAGGGGCAGATCCCTCCAGCTGCACATTATACACACAGCTGGGTGCCCTAAAACCAAAGTAAAAGAGAAAGACCCTTGTACCTGGGAAAGAGGAGTAAAGGTAATTGAACAACAGACCAGCAGCAGCAAAAATGGACTAGCCTTGTTTATAACATAGCTGTGTGTCTTTCTGTTGGTGGATTAAATAAATTCCTTTCAAGTCTTCCCCTATCCCCCCCAGGGACTTAAGTGGGCCATTTCTTTACTATGCTTCTAGAAATCCCAACTTATCCCAGATTCCTTGCTCTGACAAATAGCTCCTTGAAGTCAACTGGCATGGAAAAGAAAGAAAGGAGAGTACAAAATATTTTTAGTAGAATATTTTTTCCAGTAGCTGATGATGATTCATGGAAAGTTCTGGAAAAAAACCCTCAAAATAGTTATTTTCCGTACTTTGTCGTCTCTATTTCACTTTCTTGGCAAATAAGAAAGAAAAAAAAAGTCAATGAAGTTTTGCTTGCATCAGGGGTCCCTGATTAGAGAGTCAGTATTTTACGGATATTATATATTGATGGCATTTTTTTTCATGATGAAAAAAAGCCTCACATGTGATTATAACAAATGTCTAGCATGACAAATAAGGTATAAAAAGGTTAACAAACATTTAGAGATCTTACACACTATTGCATATAAATCCTAAGATCCTGAGAAAGCTTGCAGCCTGTGCACACTGACTTAAATGATTTTACATTTTTAGACTTCACAGCTTTTTGAAACTGTAGACAATGACTTTTCATAACTGCCATTTTCTTGGCTTGGTAAGACCAAGATATAGATATTTATTACTGTGCAGCATGCCTGAACACAGCTCTGGAAATGGCAATCATAACCCTCTTTAGAGGAAAGCATACACTAATGGAAACACATTCTAAATGTTTCAGAGTTTCACCATTTTAACAAACCCAAAGCGACACTTACGAGAAAAGCTCTCTGTGAAGGCAAAAGCAGCCTCAGCCCATGTTTGCTCAGAATGGTCCAGATCCTACTAAGAATATAATCAAATCCTATTCAGATCACAAGTGAAGTAAGGGATGTTTGACCTTACTCTATTTCTCCTGTGAAACTAATACACATTTTGGCATGCTCGACTTCTTCAATTCAAAAAAAATCCAAGCCTGGAGGAGGAGGATGAGCAGGGCCTAACACGCCTGTGGGGTACGCCTGCCTTGCCCCTGCTGGCATTGCAGTCCAACCAATTCATGTGGTGCTAATTACTTCCTATAAATGAAAAACAAAAGATCTCCCTCAATCAATTTTGATTTCAACTAGCAGAGGCACTTTGTGTAAAAGGATTTGGGTGCTTAGCTTAAATCATATAGGAGCAGTCTTTGTTTAATGATCCACAAATAAACTTTCTCCCACTGCTCAACCATCCTGCATCCCAGCATCAGCAGCACGGTGCTGGGTTATCAACACCCAGCCTGCATGCCAAGGCAAACAGACTGGGCCATAAATCCAAGAGGAGGAAATAAGTTGAAGGAATTTATTTTTTTAGGTGGGTATATGAAAATAGACCAGTTGCCAATTAGCACAATATCATGGCAAGGACATAAATAGTCCAAAGCTATAGTTAAACAGTGGAGCTCAAGGCATGAAGCTATGTACTATATATCAGGAATCCAGATTAGCTGACAACAGCAAAAGGTGAGGGTAAGTCAATGGGACCTGCATATGAGTCTAAATAACATCTGAATGTGGTCCCTCAGCGATGAGTTTTTCAGTATTCTTTGCCTTTCCTCTGGCCATAGCAAAAATCTGATCAGGCTGAGCAATAAACATCCATTAGTTTTCTGTAAGTACTTGCAGTGAAAAACAGGCAAGCATTTTTCTGAAGTGTAATGCTGCTGCAAGTGCTCTGTTCCGGGATGCCTATTTTATTTGTAAACTGAGACGGAAAAGGTCTCTTCTGATGGTGTATTCAGTCCCTGTGACAATCAGGGTTGTAGTGGTGGGTACTACTCCAGTGCAAATCAGAAGAAAAACTCCATCTCAAGTGAGATGTGTAGAATTCTGCTGTGCTAAATGTAGAACAATTCTACCGTAGACTTGCACATTGACACTTAGGCCAAAGATCAATTTTCTGGCTGACAAAAATATGATCAAATACCTTGTCTAAAGGGATGGAATCCAAACCTCACCCCTTACTAGAATGCCTTATAAGCCTATGCAAGAGCTTTTGTCGGAAAATGCTGATTCGATGAAACTGAAATGTTTTGCTGAAATGTCTTCATTTCGATGAAAATTCACCACAGGCAGCACCTCAAGTAGAAACCTACATTATCTCTTATTAATCTGCTGCTCAGCTCTAGGATTCCAAGATCTGTGTCTCTTTTTGCTGGAAAGCCTGGAAATGCTTATCCTTCATCAAAACAAAAAGTTTCACAGTGTTTGAGTTCCCTGCAAACATGGGATTTCAGAGCTGTGACGAGCTCTGCTCCACCCCTCACACTAACTATGTTGAACAAAGAGACACAAGGAAGACAGTCTACAATCTTTCTTTCCTAAAGATGAGGCAGTAGAGCATTCCCTGTCTCATGTCCTCCTGCTCTCATGAGAAGAAAGCTGGTAAACAAGACATTCAGTGAGAAAATGAACAACTTCAGTAGTTTCGTAGTTTCATGGGTTGGGCTGGTAACTGGAGAACCTGCTAGCTGTGGGTTGTTTTTACTGCCCACACCCTACCACCAGTCCTGGCCATCTCATGCATCTCTCTGTGTTTACTCCCTGGATCATGTTCATCCCAAAGGTGTATCCTACTCAAGAGGGTGGGGTACTCCATCTTCTTGTTCAGGTGTGAACACATCATATGTAGCCATTTGGTCCTAAATATTGTTAAACACAGTGAAATACTTGTTTTCCGGGCATTCTAGATCTGCCCTCCTTCCCACTCTATTCCCCTTACTAGCCTTTTTTAAGTCTCGTCACATGGCTTAAGTAGAAAGAATACAGGTTTTGCACCAGATTTTGAGGACGAGAGATACAACTGTCATTCTCACAACCACAGCAATACTCAGGGATCTATAAAAGGCTACTGAGACTTCACATGAGTTGAGCTTGCACAAAGACTTACGCAGTCATATACACACACAAAAGGGCTGTCCTTAGCTCTGGCAAGTTCCTAGCTTAAAAGCCAAAACTTCCTTCCTCTTACTTACAGGTCATCATTTGAAAAGTAGTGCCTCATTTGTATAGGATGATTTTTCTTGGAAGAAATTGTCTTTCTGCATAGTCCTTGGAGTGTTTCATTGTTTGGCAGATGGTAGCACAGAGGTCTACATGTCAGAAAACATTTCCTGTCTATGTATCAGTCCAGCCAATTCAAATTGAATTATACCTTCATGTCACATGTTTTTTTTGCAGGCCATTCAAGTGCTAAGTGCCAATGCAGTGTCAAATTAGACAGCTCCTGAGTCCTTTGAGAGATTAAGGATCTAATACAGTTGCTAGCTGGAGAAATTACTTCTTTTACATTAAAATGATAGCAGATCATGATTTAGTGCTCATTGTCCAAGGTCCAAACCCTTGAAATGATTCAGCAAATTCCACCTGCAAACTCTTCAAATCTATCCTCGGATTAAAAAGCAAATGTACAAATAATATTCTCTTATCTGACTGCTAAACTAAGCATTTCATTCACAGTATTTTCACTCCCCTGCCCCCTGGGAATCTGCTTGCTAACAAAAGGATAGACTAAGGTGGTCTATATATATACACACACGCAAAAAAGCCTTCTGAGCCCTGATGTTAAATCTTAATCACATGGGCCACTTTCCGTACTGGTGTTCTGACTCTGAACAAAAACACTCTTGACTTCACAGTCTCCCCTAGTGACTATGTAATTATTTATATAGAGGGGAATTGCTGCAACAAGAGTGAGAAACTGCTTCTGCAGCTTGGTGGTTACGCACTGCCCAGGAGGGAGTGTCAGCAGGGAGAGGAGATATGGAGAAGAGATGCACGGGAGGATGTGTGGTTCTGAAGTCTCATACTTTATTTTATAAACAAGTGTTTTTCTCACTTTCTCCTTTCCCTTCCCTTCCAGAAAACAAGATTTTAGTGGCTCAGCGTCCTTTGCTCATTGTAGCTAACAAAACTGCAACTTTAGTCTGCAACTACACATACAATGGAACAGGGAAGGAATTTCGAGCTTCTCTGCACAAAGGATCAGACAGTGCAGTTGAAGTTTGCTTTATTTCATGGAACACGACCAAAATTAGCAGTAATTCAAATAAAGAATTCAACTGCCAGGGGATTCATGATAAAGACAAAGTCATCTTCAATCTTTGGAATATGAGCGCCAGCCAAACTGACATCTACTTCTGCAAAATTGAGGCCATGTATCCACCCCCATATGTCTACAATGAGAAGAGCAATGGGACTGTCATTCATGTGAAAGGTAAGGTGGGAAATGTCTGTAGGCCAGTATTGTCCCTAGACACACTCCCTATATGATGGCTTGAGGCAGTTTGTTTCCTTAAAAAAAAAAAAAAAAAGAGTTGGGTTTCTTGGTAAAACTACCTGCTCCTGATGTCCTGAAGAAGACATCTTAAAATGATGATTAATACAAATAGTGCATTGGAGCAAGAGGTAACTAAGCAGAGATTGAGGATTTTGCTTTCATGTACTTAAAGTTTTCTTTATTCTTTTCCTTAAAGAGACACCCATCGAAACAGAAGAGCCTCAGTCTGCAATTCCTTTGTGGATTATGGTGGCAGTGACTGGAGTTCTTGCTTTCTACAGTATGCTAATAACCGCAGTTTTTATTAACTACTGGGTAAGAAACTACTATTTTCCTTTGCTCTATATGCTCTTTGTCCCTAGTTCAGTTCTCAGGCCGTACTTGCCATGCTTACCACAAACTCACTGATACCCTTCACTTCAGGATCACAGTGCTTCTTCACCCCAGCTATATATATGCACACCCATGCTATGCCCCTAAAGAGTTGAAA
Organism: Grus americana; assembly: GCF_028858705.1. NCBI lineage: Eukaryota > Metazoa > Chordata > Aves > Gruiformes > Gruidae > Grus > Grus americana. The sequence goes on from NC_072857.1 coordinate 28,151,119, forward strand.
CACCAGATGCTCTCCAGGTGGGCAGTCAGGCTTCTGCAGTAGAGTCCTAAAGCAAATAGTAATGTCATAGTGTTGGCAGTGCCCTGCACACCAGCAATTCTGGGACGCTCTCTCCAGGTCTGCTGATTGTCCCCATGAGGGAAATCTAGCACTGCAAGCATTCCTGGCAAACCCCTTTGAGACTATACTGACAGAAGGAGCTCTCCTACAGTAAAACAATCTTTAGGGAACCCTCAGTTGGCCCAAGACCATCTGCACCAAGGTCTTGTGCCTCTCCAGCAATTCCCTCAAGTACCCACTATTTCTGGCAGCTTGACTGCAAGGGAATAGGAGCACCAGGATGTCAGTAGTCCCTTGTCTGTCTCTGTATATTAACCCTAAGAAAGCTGAGACAGTCTTATGACTCAATATTTTTGCTTTCTCATCTCTCTGGAGAGCTGGCTGGCCCAGGTCACATCCAGTTCTGCATACTGGAGTAAAAAGAGAGGGGCGTCACGCAGAGGCAGCAGAAGGACATCTTCCTAGACAAGGCTTAGGATTGTGATCTCCCAGAGCTGATTTACGCTACTTACTCCATGTGGGAAAGGCTTGAACAATGACTGTAGACAGCTCTGTTCCTTGCACTCTGCTTTCCCCTTGTATCTTTGTCGTTAAATAGTGTTTTTCAACATGTGATGAGTTAGCCTGTACACAGGGCCCAGAGTTCGTGACAGGTTAAATGTAGCATGCATACAGAAAGCCACTCTTACTGCTAGCTGAAGCTTGAGATCTGTTAAGTGCTTCACAAAAATGCACTTGCTCAATATATGGCTATTCCTAATGGAAAACAATCAAATGGGGCATTGCCATAGGAAAATGCAAAGGCAGGTTAAGTGGTCCTTCCTTGTGCCTTACTGTGGAGGCTGCCTCCTAGGAGAGCTGAGAGGATTACAGCAAACAGCTGCTGGTGTTATAGTGCTGTGCTACAGTGGCTGTGCCCTGATGAGATACCGTAGCTTCAAATCCATCATTTACAATCTGAACCATTTTCTCTCTGCTGTATTCATTTGGTGCCTAATGGCTACGCACTTTGCCACTAACATGTCTGCCCCCAGCAAGAGTGACAAGGCTGCATTGCGATGTGTGCTGTTTGCTGCATCAGTTTTTACCTGCTGTTATCACTGCTGGTGGTATTCTCCTGACAGTATGTACTCTGAGTGTGGATGCATTTAGAGTGTTGCTGAATGTAAATACAGCTTCCTAGAAGACATTGTGAATTGTAAAAAAAGGTCCTAAAATGTAATACTTGACAGCCGTGGCAAGCCTGTTTCACTTGAGTTCCTGAAAGCAGCTAAAGATTTGTCTATTTTCATACAGTTCTGCCTTCCCTGGAGGAAAACTGCTTTCCTCTCCAAAAGTAGCAGTCTTTGATCCTGGAACAGTCCAGCAGTCATTCATGCCAGCAAAATGTTTTTCTCCCATGCAAAATTACCTCTTAGGTGAATTAAAAATCTTACATTATGGAGATGAACACATACAGATAAAGCTTTTGTATCTAATGATTTATGTGCATCGACTGCATTGTATGGCTTAAGCACCATGTAACTTATATTCAACACCTTGCATATATGTAACATTAATACAAAAAAGCTTAAAATGTTTCATAGTAACTGCCCCACTCTGCATGTACAGCATAATTCAGCCATCAGATTTTCTAATGCAAACCTCCTCCAATTCCACAGCATCACAAGTATACTGCAGCGTATGCAAATATTTATGCACACAGGAAGGAAATTTTAGTAAAAAGGAGATTGCAAAAGAAGCTATGATAAGTATTAAGGAAAAAGCATGGAAGCACTTTACCTAGCCCCTGATCAATAAAGCCTTAAGCTACACAAAAACACCATCCTTGTACACAGCCTGCAGCAGAGGTTGAACCGCTGCTAACAGCCACAAACTTCCTCTGTGCTTATAGGCAAATTATTTCACCTGTCTTCTGCTACTCTTATTTCTGAAAGAGATGATGCCTGCCTTGTCTCACAGGGGCATTATAAAGCAGGAATTCAACAGTGGAAATGAGATTTTTGAAGCCCAGATAGTGAGACAGATAAAAGACTAACATCAGCTCTGATTCCTTTGCCCCTTGAAGGAAGGCTCAGAACAACATACACATTGTGTGTTCCTGCTGTAAATGATAGGCAAACCATGTTACATGTAGCCTAGGCTGCTTTTTCCTGCTCTTATGCTGTTTGAGTTAAGCTAATTTATTTTTTTCTCCTAATAAATGAGGACAGCCTTCACTGTTCAGGCTGTATTGCTTCTGCTGAGTCATTCCACAGCTGAGGATTAATGGTGAGAGGCATCAGTTTGTATCCTTGGTTTGCAGCATTCCTTTACCTGGAGAACTAACACTGTAAATCTCTCAGCAGATAAGCTGGAGACTTACATTCAGGTTGGGCAAATTCCATAGATTATATTATGAGAACATGTGTTCTAATTCTTCTCTAAACGTATTTAAACCTGAGGCTGCCTTATAAATATGCCTCCTTCCCTGAACCAGGGCCTAGGGCCAGAACTGTCAGCAGTTAATATGAGAGTTGGGTGAGACAATTTGTTAATTCAAAGAAGGAAAAATTAATCAAATCCATTATTAACTTTTCTCAGGTCTTATTAACAGTCAAAACCTCTCTGCTCAAAGGATCCCTGTTCCCTTTCTTCTTCTCCCTTTTTGAATGTTCACCCCAGGCAGGACAGGCTAATTGCAGAAATGTTTTTACACTTCTCTTTCCCCTTCTCCCACAGCAAAAATCCAAAAAGAATATGTACCATCAGAGTGACTACATGAACATGACTCCCCGGCATCCACCATACCAAAAGAACAAGGGTTACCCATCCTATGCGCCAACACGAGACTACACTGCATATCGGTCCTGGCAGCCGTGATACCCACCAGCAGCCTCATGTACTTCTAGGCAGGCACTTGCTCTTGGACATGGAAGGGCAGTCTCTCATTTTCTCATCATGTTTGTCATTATTGGTCATGGATAACTACACCATAGCAAGTATTGGCTAAACTTTGATATTATACTAAAAGAAAAAACAAACAAACCTTAAAAGGGGGGGCGGGGGGAGAGTAAAAAAGGATTATTCTCCATGACAGCTAAAAATAAGATACAACTTGTGTTGACAGTTGTCAGTGGGTAAGACAGAAACGTGTCATTGGACCTCAGAGCTGGTCTCCTCCTAACACTTGTAGTTTTGCTCAGCTGTTTGGAGAACCAGAACTTTTGACCTTTCCCAATAACTGCTGCCTTAGATTTAACCCTTAATTCCTTTTCCTGTATGTCTAATCCTTGGAAACCCTTGTTGCTGTTAAATATGGAAAAACTTTAAAAAAAAAAAGTCTTTTCTTCTCTACAAGACCAGGGCACAGTTTGAAGTTCAAAACACATGCTTGAAAGAAAGAGGGAAAAGTCAGCCTGAAGGCATCTAAGCTATTAGGCTATGATGCAAATGGGCCATCTGGACAAATCAAGCTGACAGAAAACTACTAAACCTTCAATATGTGAGTCCTTAGGTTGGACACTTTGTAAATGTTCATAAGGCCATTTGAAGTCATGACCAAGCAACTCCACAGAGTGAGAAAGTAATCAACCTGAAGACAAAATCAAGACAAGTGGGAGAGAAAGAAAGATCTGTTGTCATCATGAAGAACCCCATTTCTGGGTTTTTTGCCTCCTACAGGGAACTCAAAGTCATATGGGAAGCATTAGAAGACACAGAGGTCAGATTTTGAGGAGACCTTTACTTTCATTTTTGAATTTTTGTTTCTATCTAAAACACATTCTGCTGAGTCCTCCTGAAAATTCATGCACATCTTCTGGCACCTAGGTTGTACCAGAGCCAAATCTGGGTCCAGTTATGAGCAACTAAAGATCACTTAATTTTTTTTCCCATAAGCACTCAATTTTTGTGGTGTGAAAGGGTCCTTCATTCCCACCATTGTGAATAGGACGTGCCAGTGCTCAGCTGCCTGCAGAGACTGCTCTGGGCACTCTGAGGAACTTTGTGTTGACTGGAGGTTACCTTTCTATCTAAAATGTTGTTCAGGAATGCTCCATGCCGGAGTAGGACAAAGTCTTCAGCAAAACTTGCTTCATTCCTTCAGTTAAGCCTGTTTACATTAACAAGACATCCTAAACTGTAATTGGGGTTGTCTTGGCATAAAATCCCTTTTCACACTGAGGAGATGCAGTTTATTTTGTAGGGACTTCTGAATAAACAATTACATGAAAAACAAATCCATATTCCCGCCTTGTAATAAAACTGGGATTGTACAACATCTACTTTCCTCCAAGTTGGGATAAGAAGATTCTTTCTCTCTTTGAGGGGACAGGAGAAAAGTAGTGTCATGGTTTATCCTGGCAGGCAGCTAAACCACCCAGCTGTTTGTGCATTTCCCCCCTCCCCAACAGTGGGATGGGGGTGAAAATCAAAAAGAAAAAAAGGTAAAACTCATGGGTTGAGATAAAGAGAGTTTAATAGACACAAAAGGAAATAATAATAATAATAATAATAATAATAATAATAATAATAATTATAAAAGAATAGACAAAACAAGTGATACACAGCACAACTGGTCACTACCCAAAGCCAATGCTCAGCTAGTTCCTGAGCTGCGCTGCCTCCCAGCCAACCCCCATTATATACGGAGCATGCTGTCATATGGTATGGAATATCCCTTTAGCCAGTTTGGGTCAGCTGCCCTAGCTGTGTCCCCTCCCAGCTTCTTGGGCAAACCCCGCCTTCTCATGGGCAGGCCGGTATGAGAAGCTGAAAAGTCCTTGACTGCGTGGCAACAACTAAAAACATCAGTGCATTATCAACATTATTCTCATCCTAAATCCAAAACACAGCACTATACCAGCTGCTAGGAATAAAATTAACTCTAACTCAGCCGAAACCAGGACAAGTAGAGATGTGGAAGTGTGGCAACAATCTGCTTTGACATCTTAACCCAAGGAAAAAACTTTGGCACTTTCGAATTGGAACTTTTATTTGAGTTTGCTGACTGGGCCCCAGACCATTAATTCTGGGTCAGATCACCATGATCCATGTTCCTGGAGGGTGCTGTGCCACCTCTGGGCAGTGGTGAGGTGCCTGCTGCCCCCCCAGCCAGGCACAGCTCTGCCAGGGCTGGGTGCAGAGCCCGCAATGGCAATGGCAAGCAAGGCCCGAGTGCCCACTGCCATGATGCTGTGCTGTCCATTTGTCACGGGACCATGGTTTTGGACAGCAGGCCCTGAGAGCTTTGCTCTGGGTCAGTTCAGCAAACCCAAAAGCTTACGATTGGGTTGAAGAACTTCAAAACACAGTCTTATTTATTTCTTCTCCTTTCCACTCACCACTTGCACAAACCTCCCAAGGTTGACATTTTTCTGCATACATTTTTTACTTACTTTTCCTGAAAAGCCCCTTACTGCACCTTTGTACTACAGCTGAGGCAGCAAGGAGCACATGCAGGGGGTGGAGGGGAGGGAGCCAGGCAGGACCCGTGGCAGTCCCTGCACGGTCCCAGCTTGGCCCTCCTTACTGGCACTGACTGGGGGGAAAGCCAACCCCTTGCCACCTCCCTCCTCACTTGGAGGGGAGAAGTAGATGAACCTGTGCCAGGGACATCCAGCCACTCCTGGTGGAGAGTAGCAGGCTGGGGACAGTTCTCCGTCAGGGTACGGCACTGTCTTACCATGCTCCATGCCATCTACCAGTGTTGTCATTGTATAACACATTAACAAGTACTCTGATTACAATGCACTGTGAAAAATCACACCTAGTGCAAATGTAAGGTGAGATGGCAAATGTGTATTAAAAGCATAAAAGAGGGTAAACGTTCTTTGTTTAAACTGCATACATATATGTTTTTAGATATATATCTATTTCATTATATCTATATTCCTTAGAATTTTATTATACTTTTTGCACTTTCCTTTTAAGATTATTAAATAGATACAGTAAATTCAATCCTGAATAAATGCATTGGGCCTGAGGCTAGTCAGAGGAAAGTATTACTTTCTAAAGCAAATGTTGGTATAATTTGCGTTCCTCCCCTAACACTTTTGTAATTTCCATATTTAAAACATAGCGATAGTTCCCAGGATATGACACTGGAAAGTAAATCCTGGAATATCTGGAACAAGTATTAATTCATTTGACCAAAAAGAAAGGGAGATACAGAGAAACATCCTAAACATATAATGAAAAAAATTAGGAGAACCAGGACAGGCAGGAGAGGCCCTAGCACTGTATTAAAAAAGACAACACTGTTATATTAAAGCACTACAAGGACACGAATTACAGACTATTGGAGATGAGATACCAGTAAATACCTTTTATCCACCACTGTAAGGGACTAAAAGAAAGTGTTTGCAGAGAAGCAAGCCAGTTAAGCCTGGAGTCTGGCTCTGCATGTGTGGATTAGCGTATACAACAAACAGAACAATCCTAATTTATTCCATCTGGTTTTAGGCAATGCATAACATGCCAGGACAGCCCTGGCCCTCCCTGGCCCTGCCTTTGGGGTCTATATGTAGTTTACGGGATGATGTAAAGAGAACCCTCCCTCTGTTGCTGCTCTGAACTTGGAAACTGGCCTTCATGGAGGGCAGTGAGAGATCAATAGGGTTTTCTGCCTTGCACACGGGTCTTAATTCAAATGCAAATATAATCCTGCTGAAGAGTGATTTACTTTTTCATCCTCCTTTCCCCCACTTTTGGACTTTTGGATGTCAGTGTCAAATGAACATCTGATCTGCAGTCATCATATCTGAATGGCAATCAACATATGTTGCAAGGGGTCAACCAAGGGTTGTGCAGCTCCAGCCTCCTGCATGCTGATTCCTGTTCTGCATGTCTCCAGCACAGCACAAAACAACAGCCTGGCTCTTCTGTGCTTCCAGGAACCAAGCCCCTAGGAAATGAATGCAGCAGAGGTTGCCTGATCTTTGCAGTTTCTTGAATCTTCACCGTTGGGGTTGTAAGGTTTACTAAAGCCAAAAGTCTCAGACATTCTTTCTAGTTTGAATCCCCCAAATTCCAATATCCTCTTCCTGTATCAGACTTTTCAAAATGCCTCTTCTTTCTTCTGCAGCTTAAATATGAACCCTGCCCATCCGTCAAACAATATCACATCTTCCTTCTTTATGTATCATCTCTTTTGCTTTCATTTCTATGCTAGACTCAGAAATTCAGGAAGCCATCCAATTTGTTAATCTCTAACACCATTGTGCAGCCTTCCACATGTACCCCTGACTAGTTATGTGCTTCACAAAGACTGTCTTGTGTGTCACATTCCTCTTCAGTTTGGGGTAAGGAGTTGCTGTAGGAGATTGGAGCCATGTGGTGATTGGGTAGGTACCTGTTTTCTGTTTGAAGGATTTGGGGTCTTTCATCTTCTTTGATTTTTCCCATCATCTTCAGATTTTCAGTCGTGCCAACCAACCACGTGGGAATCCCACACCCCACGTGCTTCCCACAGTGCATTTAATTTCTGTATGTTTCATTTCCTGGGCCTAGCAGGCTTTTGGCTATTGCCAAATTCATTATGCCCGCAGATGTGCCCTGACAGCAGAAGCAACTTTGGCTACTGATGGTATGTTTGATACTAACAAATAACAGGGTACAAAAAGCTTGAGTTTTAGGAGCACCCAGGCAAAGGCTTCAGTGCGAAAGATCAAATCTTTCCGCTTTCAGCAAGGCTTTTGCTGTGTGACTGGAAAATACTTTATTCAAGATGAATCACACACCAAGACATAATTTTGTTAGTCACTCACACTAACCAGAAAACAGGTTAGGGTAATGAGTACATCAGCTTTGTTAAGGTCCAGTAAAGAGTGGGAAAGGCTGAAAACTGCACGAGGCAGTAATTTATAGCCGAAGTCAGTGTCTGTAAGCGGCTGTGAGAGGGAAACATTACTAGCTGCTTATCTTGATGCAAATGGATTGTTCTTCACAATTAGGTGCTTTTGTCAGAGCATCACATTACAGTATGTTACTATTCCAGCCTCAAGGGCATGCAGATAGTCTGATGTGGCCTATTTGGCTGACAAAGTAATAGGAGGCTGCCAATTTCATACAAACCCATTTGCAAAGACAAAAAGTTGAATGGTCTCAAATTTGTGATGGGTTTTTGTTGTTTGTTTTGGGGTTTTTTACTGGATCTCAAGGATCAAGGCACTGGTTCTTATTTTTTCTCCTTTTTTGTATAATAAAAGCAAAATGTAACTTTATTTTCAGGACTCACAAACTTACCAGGAGCACTTCAGTTTTGGGGAGCTGGCTCCATCTCATTCATCTGACCACTGAAATGACCAGGAATTTTCAAATGCCACAGTTTTCCTAGCCATAATATCGTTATGTGGCCACATGATTCCTTTTCCTCACTGGCTTTTTATTCCTTCAAGGGTACTCTTCTGGATCAGGTTGAAGTGTTCTCATGGGCTGGAACAACTCTATTTTTTTAGTCGGAGAGATTACTCCCTAACCAGCAAAAACAAAGACGCAAACAAGCAATTTGTAACACTACAGTTCTGTGGAAATTAACATAGTGGTTTCAATCTGGTAGGAGGATCAAATGGCCTTTTTACAAAGTCCTTTTGCTCTAAAATAAAGAAGCTTAAGAAATTACATACTAAACTACCTTAAAAGAAAAGAGATCAGGTTGCAAAATTAAGAAATCAAAGGCAGGAAATGCCAGAAGGAAGCTTTCCTATCCAGCCTCTCTTCTGCCCCCTTGTGTGACCGGAGTGGCTCTTTAATTACAATTGCATTTTTGTCCCTGCTTCAGGGACTTTGCCTTCTAATCTGAGCATACACTGCCAAGAGATGCTGGTCTTACCGCAGAGGGCTGCAGTAAGAGGCTCCAGATATTGTCAGAGTAGGCACTCAGTTGGCGACGCTGCAGGTACAGAGTCCGAGTGACATCTCAAACCCCACATATGGAGGGCTGTAGCAGGACCCAGCCACCAATTAGGCTACCTTAGATAAGAGCTAAGTTCATGCCCGACAGCCTTGTCAGTGCCCCATTAAATTAGATCACTCTGTTGTGAGTCAGAATGAACTAATTTTCCTGCTATGCTTGCTGCCTGTGACAGTTTTTGGGCTACTTTAATCTTCAAACACCAGTGGTCAAGATAACAGCTGATTTTATTTTTTTCTCATGAAAATGATAAAAAGTAGGCTGCTTGCATTTTTTCCTGGGCTTCTCAGCCTTCCCCAGCCAAATCAAAACTGGCTGCAGAGAGGAAATTGTTTCTCTGTTTGCATAGCTCATCAGCTCCTCATGCACAGGGACAGAGGCTGAAGTCCAGGGCGGAATGTTGCCTTTGGGAGCATTAACCTATGCAGCTCTTTCTCTCATTAGCAGAGCAGAATGCTGAAGTAATGCCCATGTTTTATCTTAACGACAACAAAAAAGTATGATACTATGAAGCTGCAGAATTGGACAGCAAGGGAATAACCTCTCTTCCTTGCTGCAGACACACCAAGCTGACACTACTTTCAAGTCCAGCCCTGTGATGGAGCAATCCACCACTAAGGATGGGAGAAGCAAAAGGGGTTAAAGGAGAAACCATACTGAAACCACTTCAGTGAAACTCTGGAACGGTCCCTCAGGGAATGGAAATGAACAAACCAGCTGCAGGATGCAGTACACAAAGCAGACTTCTGCCTCTCCCTGGCCACATAGTAGAAATAACAGTATTAAAAACACCCTAGTCCTTGCCTGAAGAAGTACTTTTTACTGCATAGGCTGCTATGCATCAATGAGAAACTAGCTGCATTGATGGTGAAAGCCAGGTTAGGTCCTGTGCGTGGACTTGGGCACACTGTTGAGTCCCAGGAAACTCTTGAGATAAAAGCAGCAAATTATATTCAAACGGCAATGGCCAAGCAAACCACAGCAGGCTGGAAAGGCAGGATGGATCAATGGCTGACTACAGGAAAAGTGGAGTTAAGAGACTCCAGGGCTTGTCTCCAGCAGCTAGAGAAATGCATTAGTTTGGGCTGCAGCTCCAGTGAATTTCCTCCAATAAAAGCAGCCCTTGGAAGGATGAAGATTCTGTGGTTATTTCCTGAGATTTAAGTCAAAATAACCATTCATATACACTCAACCAAGAAAGACTTTTAAAATACCCTTATTTCTGCCTTTTCTCCTTTCTGGACTAAAGGGTTACTTACTTACAAATCCTACATTTAACCTGCCGTATAAGGTTTTAAAATCGGAGTATTGTTACCCTTTTTTTTGAATTTTTATTCAAACAGGAGTTTCTGTTGTAGTTCTACAATCTGATTTCAAACCACTGAGGCAGAGAGGCAAATTGAGGACTGGCGTATAGGCGGAGGATATACGTGCTGCAGTTCGGCACTGCATGGCAGTACCCACACACTGTGAAAGACAGCAGGCACAAAGCGAAGTTCAAAGAGTCCATAGGTTACATGAGCAACTTGGTGAAGAAATGTCAGTTAGAAATGAGCAGCAGCAAACAGCTCTGTTTTCCTATTGCTGTGGCTTTGCTTGGTGACGATGACATACAAAGATTAAGTCTAACTGCATGAGCTCCAGTTGTTTATCTCCTTTATTACCATCGCCAGTAAGTGAAGGAGATGTGTGGGTGTCACCTGCAAAAAAAGAAGTTGCATTGCTGAGAGAAAAACATCTGCAGATCAGAGAAGGCAAATGGTCTTGTTTAATTCATGCATATCCAGTTTCCTTCCCGTCACTAATTTGCAGCACTGAATTTAGCCTTCTGGATTTCTTTAGCTTTATTATGCTGAGAGAGAGTGCAAGAGAGAGGGAGACAGAGGGACTTGAGCAATATCAAGTGCTCAGAATGATTACAGATCACTAAGGTCATTTGTAAATCACTAAGACAGCCGGGCTCTCAAGGCATGGAGTTTGATTTTCCCTCCCCTCTCCTCCCATCTGCTGAACTACGGGGATTTGCACCACAAAAAGTTTTCTATCTGCCATGCCATCAATTTACAGATGAACATTTTGTTCGGGCTGCTATTGAGGGAAACTGCAGAAACTGGAAGCCCTGGGTTACCACCCATGGCACAAGTGTTAGCGTTTGTGTAAATGTAGATGTGGTTCTTCCGTGTTTGCACGTTTGTGTCTGTGACACAGAGTGAATCTCTGCACACAGTTAAATACTGCTTGCTGCATACATTACATAGAATTCACTATTTTAAGAAAGATTTAAAGCAAAGGCATCGCCTACGTTGGAACTACTGAGGGATACTTTACGTATGGACATGCAAAAAACTGTACAAACACAGATGCAAGCCTCTGTCTCTTCTCCCCCTCATTATGTATATATGTAAAAATAAACAAAAAAAAACACCCAGTAAGCATATGTCTTGGATTGTACGTCAAGCACAGTATGCTCATTGTGTCTAAGGTACCTCTAGATTAATGTTTGACTTGGCTGTGTGCTGATTTGCCTGGGTCAACTCACTCACCTCTGAGATATAAGAAGTATCAGAAAACTGAAAAATTATAAATTCAGAGTATCTGTATTTAAAAATAACACTTTCCTCCACCTCCAAATTTGCTGTAATTTGCTCTAGCCCTGGATTTGAGATATATTCATAAGACTTTCCCTTTTATCACTAAGCCCAGTGAGAAAACTGATGATCATCCCTTTTCGACTGCAGATCAGAGAGTGGATCCCCTGTGGCTCTGCTATAGCTGTTCTAATCATCAAGCAAGAAGGCATGTTGCATTCTTCTTGTGCCCCAGCTATAGCCCAAGAAAACCAAGGACCTGACTAATCTTTCTCACCCAACTGCAAAATATGACATTCACCTTCCCCACTAAACAGACCTCTTTACAAAAATTAAACTCACTTGTTCTCGATAGCTGCCATAATGAATGCTTGGTCAATAATGATTAGTTCCTTGTTCTTGCAAACAAGTTCTTGTGTCCGTTTACTGAGGGGAGGAATCCAATTGATGTTAGTATCATTAGTTGTGTGAGGAAGTTGCACATCTGTGCAACTTGCTGTGGGAGTGTCTTCTTCCCTCATGTAAATGCTGGGTTGCAATCTGGTTCAACAAACTAATGTTTAGCACTTCTGACTAGAGAACAGCACAAGAAAAATATCAGAACCAAAGACCTGTGAAATCTGAGGCACTGATCAATCGAGTGCTGCCACTTGTTGAATGGCATGAGCACTAGCAGATGAGTATCATTCTCAGATCGGTTAGGAGTGAGTTCACGCTGTAATTTCTCCAAGTTTAGGATCTCAGATGCATATAAACTGCAAAGGCAGAGCAAAATTCTAAAGGATCCAAGGCAGGGGGAAAATACAGGGAAGCAACAGGTTTAACTTGCTGAAGGCAAACAGTTTTTGTGCTGGGAACAGGAAACCAAGAGACAGTGCAAAGGATGTTGCGGGTGTTGGAAGGGCCACCGCTGTAGTTACTGTGCATACCTGGGTGACTCACCATCACTTTGGGCTATGTGTTACTAGTCATTACATTTTTGTACAGTACCTGGAACCCCAAACTTGGTCAAGCCTCTCATATTCTAGTACAAATGACAGTGATAACTTTAGAAGGTGTTATATCAGATCCTCGTCCCTTCCTCAGCAAATGTCAGCACTAAAAGCCATGGAGGGGAACGTATAAAAACAAACCTGCAAAGTTGCAGGGGTTGGGGCAGAAACACATAACGTTCTTGTTTTCTTCCTTCCACACATTTCACTTCCTTTCTGATAAGCTTCTTATTTACCACTTGGAACACATCTGGCCATCAGAGCTGTGGTCTTACCAGAGCTTATTTTTCACTTTATCACTTATTTATATGGCTACACAAGTCATCATCAAAGGGAAGCCAAGAAAGCAGTATCAATAGAAAGCTCTGTAACTGGTATCTCTCATTTCACAACCCAGAAACCACAGGTAATCCCCTCACACTGTATTCAAGCACAGCGCTGCTCTGAAGCAGCTCCATCGAGAGAGAATTGCTGATGCTTGACTCCTAACGACTTTGCAACATCACAGTACTGGGGGTGACAGAAGGAGGAGGAACAGAGCGCAATTCAATTGCACATACACAACCCAGAATACAAATGAGTGTTTCTCAAAGGGCAGGAGGAAGGTCTTTTATGGTTCTGTAGCCCCACCTCACCCCTTCAAATTAGAACATTCAGAAAATGCTTTTACCCATGGTGAACATGGGTATATGCTCGGGGGTGCGTGTAAACATATAGTCATAGTCAGTTCTTTGAGTACATAATGTTTCTTTTACAGTTATGCCAGCATGCTTTTCTATTTCCCCAGCTTTGCTCAGTGTAAGGCCTCCTTGCACCAACAGTCCGTGCTGCTCAGTGACTGCTGATTGTCCTGTTCTCTGGTTGGCAAAGTGTGGCCCTTTCTAATGGAAAAAAACATGCCTGAAGAAACTTGCTATTTGAATGCATCCGTCAGCCCTCTGGCAAAGTCGATCTTACTAACTCTCTTGCCTGATCCTGGGGGACCGAGAACTCTTGGGGCTTTTCACATGCATTTTGCATCAGAACATAAACACACAGACCTATGCTCCATCTGGCAATGGTGTCTTGTTTCCAACAAACCTAGCTGCTCCAGTGGAAGATACTGAGCCTTCATGATTGACTAGCTTGTCCTGAAAAAAATGTGTTTCTATCATTAGCTAGCAACGATCTCATGGCCTTTAACAGGAGCTTTGAGAAATAATCTTTCTGATTTCCATTTTCTACAATTGCAATCATTGTGATCACAAATATGCATTTATATTACAGTAATAATCAAAGATCTATTTTTTCACACGGTACAAGCTGAAAAGTGATACTCCATGCCCTGAGGAGTTTAGAGGGTAAAAGCAAAACAGATGAGAGCTGATCGACTGGGAAATGGAATACAAGAAAATGTAAGGAATTGTAATGTGATTGGCATCTGTGGCTGTTTGCTTTTAAATTGGGTGTATAACCACCGAAAAAGGAATGAAAAGAAAGGAATATATACTGTTACTGCCTTTCAGGCTTAGCTGGCTTAGTCTTCAGTCAAGCACCAGTTTAATGCTTGAGAAGAGGAAAACATTCTACATCGCTACACAACACTGAACTGTCAGCGGTGGCTCTTTGGCATTTATGCTGGTGCAAGAGCACGAAATTTGGAACTGGAGCCATCTTTCCCCCCCCCCCCCCTAACAACACATATAACCTGCCATAGCCAGCAATCTGCCGAGGAGTGTCACCAGTTTCTGGCTAATTGGTTGAACAGTCTTTCTCTTTCTGGGCTACCAACACTTTCATTAACTTCCTCTCTGCTCCCACGTATCATTCCTGGAGAATTTTGGTAGGATGCTGTCAGACACGTGAGGGAGAAGTTTCTTTGCACTCAAAGGAAGAGCTGATGCCATTTTCCTTTCTCTATGGTGCTTTCTACTGCCAGCACGACTCAGGCAGAACTGGTCTCTGCATTTTATGCCTCACTCTGACCTTGACTGCAGCATTGTATCTGCTTCATTCATTAATTGCAATAGTTCTCTTTACTGCAAGATGTAAAACGGGAGTAATAAACTTAATGGCATTATGTACTGTAGACTCCAACTCATGTTGTTACTCATTCTCTCAAAGCAGAGACTGCTCAGGAGAAGAGATTGCTGCTTAATTAACCTCCTTCTGCAGCGAAGAAGCCTTGGCAATTGGATGATGTTAATTTAGATTTCACCACTGATGTTCTATTATCAAATACCTTTTATTTCAAAAGAACCCTCCCTTCCTTGGATCAAAACAAATTTGTCATCTACAGCCCATTGACCTCCAGGTTCCAGCTGCACTTGCAAATACTGACCATCAGGATAGGGAAATTGGTTATGGTGATGCTGAATGAAAGCACAAGTACCGTGCCCTCTTTGCAATATCAGCACGTGCTGGTATTTCTTTAGCAAATACTGAATCTCACTGATGACATCAATTGTAGGAAGAGATACGTCTACATTAGAGCAGAAATCTCATTCCCTAGGGAAATAGTATGGCAACTCATAAGTTGGTTAAGGGACTAATACAAAAATACAAGCATAGAGGCTATCTAATGGTTATTTTGCCCTCAAATCTGAGGTCTCTGCTCTGAAGCACAGCCCCCGTGATGTGGCTTGGTGACTTCTGTGCACAGAGAGGACAGCCATGTGAAGAAGAGTTCCTTCAAAATCTCAGAAGAAATTTAGCCCTCCACTTGGCAAGAGCCTGGGTCCTGAGAAAGTGAAAAGTCCCACAGTGAAGAGTGAGACACACAAAGAACAGCTGCACATGCAAAACAACCTTCTGTTACAAATAAGCAAAAGCACAAACAGAAGCTCTTCAAGGAATCAGATACTCTGAAGCAACATGACCACAAATCAATATGGGATCCCTATTCCCCAGACACAAGTACCTGAAAGTGATTTATTTAAATAAGTCAGGAACTCCTGAGCCACCAGATATACAGAGACCAATTCAGGCACTACAAGGCTGAACTATGCATGCCACCTAAATAATCCATTAAGTTTTTAGGATGTGAATTCTTTTAAAACCCTTTGAGTTCTCCACTCACTGTGAAAGAGCCCCATGTGAGACAAAAATGTTGGATCACCTTATCTTTTTCCTGCTGAATAAAGCAAATAATTTTCCAAAAAGTTTGCAGATGCTCTTACTTAAAAACTATTTCAGGAGACAGACTGAAGCTTGGATCTCTTATCTAAATGGAGAGCCTGACTGTCAGCCTTTTATTTCTTGCACATGGCAAGAAGGATGCAGAGAAAGTGGAAGTTTCTCCATTATCTCAAAGCTAAAATGGCAACCCTTACCTGTGTAAAATCTATATTGAGTTGTTCTAGGTTATGAAGGATTAAGTCACCAGTATGGAGAAACTCCAACGCTGCAGAAAGAGATCTTTTTAGTGGTGCATATGTCTAAGCACTGTGATGTATCTGCAAACCGTACTGAATTTTCTGATTAGAAAGTGCGAAAAAACAAAGGCAGCCTGCAGTGAGAAAAAAAGACCCTGTGCAGAATCAATCTGCCAGAGAAGCAATTAAAAAGATGGACTTCTTAGAACAGCAGAAAGTGTCATTTGTGTATGACACTCAGTGGGCTATGATTTCCTCAGATGATATTCATGCGTTGCTGCACCTGGCGAATACCATGCGATGATCACTGTATAGTCCACTGCATTTTCAATAGTTAGCACTAGTTTAATCCTCAGCTGAGCTATTTAACAGATGTGAAAGAGAGTAAAGGCTTACTCTCCATATAGAGGATGGGGCAGAAAGACTTACTTTTGGTTTTTATTTCCTGTAAAGGTGTTTCTCAGAAGGTTTGTGGGCATGTATCTCCCTCCTCTGGTGCACAATAAAGTAACACCCTGGTGGAAGATATGAGAGATTTGTTGTGAGAAAAAAAATGAAAACTGGGAAAGAGTCCTCAGTGAAGGAGTACAAATACTCAATAAATCTCATGGGAGATAACGTATGTCCTTTGCTGCTCCATTTCATTATACTAACATCATATAGTATACGTATAATAGCTATTTTCTTTACCTGGGCACCTTGTATTCATTAATATTTTGTCCTAGAAATAGTTCAGCCCCTGATTTGATGTCAAATCTCCATGATCTTCTTTGAACTCAGTTCCTTCATTCCTATCAGATGGATTCTGTTTCTTACCAGGACTATGCAGAGACCCATCTCCCCATTTTCCTAGTTGTTTTGTTTATTCACAAAAATGCTATGATTGTAAGTTTCCAGTCCACATGGTTAAAACGACCTGTATTTCAGTCATTTTATGTACATCTATACTTGACACTTACTACAGTGAGTCCGCACTCACAGTCAATGACAGAGAACTGGGGTTCATCTCATCTAACTTCTGACATCTCCAGTAAGCAGATGATTTCTCTCCGCTGATTTGAAGGGGGCCCTGGAGAACTACCTTAGATGCAGACACCTGCACTGGCTAGCAGGCTGCCTTAGGCAGTTCCCAGAGAAAAAACTTTCCCTCTCGTGCTCCGTTCTACCTTCTCTTTGGTTCATCTTCTGTTTGAGCTGGCTACTCTGCTAGAAATGCTAGGAGAATAATATCATTGGCCTAGTCCACAACATCAGCTGGAAAGGAAGAGCGATCTGGGCAGGGAGTAGCAAGATATCCCTGCTGCTATCTGTCTGTAGAAGAGCAGGTATTTCCTCATAGGTGGGTAGAAAACTGCTTGCTGCTCCTCCAAGTGCTGCTGTGACATCCAACCGCACTGAGGAGAGTAGTGGAGCCTTTCCTTTATTACCAGAGAGGCTGTAAGGGACCATTCCTGTCTGCTGTCACCCAGACCTGGATATTAACTAAGTTCTTGCAGAAGGAAGACTCATCTGCTTCAAGTCTGGAGTGACTTTTGTCTAAGCAAGACTAGTCAAGATGGTGCAGAAAATTCAGATTAGAGGAGAAATCCTTCCGGTGCAGACTTCTTTATTCTTTGCTCCCCCATGCACACACATCCCCTCCACAGATAAATCCATCTCATTCAACAGCTTCAAAAGGAACTGTTATTTTAAGAACAGAAATGTGTCACCCTCAATTTGATTTTTAAATTATTCTGACACTGGTTTGTCTATGTGCCAGACTAACAAGAGACAAAAAGAATAAATGTATCATTATAGCACTGAAAGAAGGCATTAACCCAAATGTACTTTAAAACAGGATAGGCTAGTCAATACTTAAGATTTCCTACTGGACATTCCATCTTTACTTCATCTTGCAACTACAGTAGCACATCCCCTCCGTTACAATGGGTGTGTATTTGTTTTACACAACTCCTTGCTAGACCCAACAGCCAGTTCTGTGAGCATTTACACAACATAAACCAGGCAATTATTTTAAAATTTTGCGACACTGAGATGATCTTTCTAGAAAGACTGATTCTGCTCTAATAGTTCATTGCCATCTAAACAAACAAGAGCTGCAGCCAGAGCTTGCTGTGCTCTCAATGACATTCTGACACATTCAACTAACATCAGGTACTGTGTTCTGATTTGCACCACTGCCAGCAATGGCACTCTGCTCTCTGGCTCTGACCCACCGAAAGGTGCTGATTAATAATGGCCCAACCTCATCCACTGCTCTTAACTCCTGCCAAGCTAAGTCCAAGCATTTCCTCTGATCAGGTAGAAGATAAGTCTGGGAAAACAGGTTGCTTCTGCTTCTTGAAGGTCGTCTGCTTCTGGCTTGAGCAAAGCTGTGCCACAGCAAGAAAATCCTGATCCAGCTCTTCACACAGGCTGGTGTGGTTGGGCTCAAGACTTTCAAAGACTTCACAGATGGACTTAAGTGACACAGGCCACATGCAAGCCCTCAGAGAAGAAAAACTTTGTGGGCTTGAGTGCTTGCTAAGAGAAAAAAGTATTAAAAGGCTTTATGGTGGCCAGAGCTTTACAGAAGCAGACAACTGCCAAACAGCTACTTAGCTCACATGGCCTTACAAAACTCCCTGTCTCTGTACATGACTGCTCAGCTAACCATGTCAGTGGTACAGTAACTCATAGATGGTAATTTGGGGGATGGGAATACACTGCTCATCTAAGCCCAGCCATCCTCTAAGAGCTACAATCCTCAAATGAGCCTGAGGTGTTGCCTGAAGTAATCATGTCTCACTGTGGGGAAAGCACAAGCAACAGCTCTATTTACTCTTTCAATTTTTACTTGGCTGCACAGAAATCCAGCTTTTCCCCTTGAACACAGGGGGATTCTAGTTTCAAAGCTTTAATCATTTCAGGTAAAAATGTTATCTACCTGCTATTCAGGGGTCATTTGGATTCTTACTTGACCATGATGAAAAAATAGATGAAAACTGGAATATTTGGATGATGACTCAACAGTGTGCAGAGTGAGGGTTGCTAATTATAGTGGAGAGGATACGTGCTAAAAATTCAGAAACAGTGGGGTTTTGCAGTACACCAGTGAGCTTTTGCGCACAAAGGCTGAGCAACTTGATAAACAACAGAAAGCTGGAAACTGATACAGGGTTGGTATATTTTTGCTTAAAAGTATATAAACATATAACCTCAACCCAAGCCCTCACAATAACAAAACAAACTAAGCTTCTGTACATGGGCAGTCTTTGAGCTAGAAGGAGATGCTTAAATAAAACAGAAGGACAGAAATTAATCAATAATTAAAAGGAGCATCTAATAATAAAAAGGGAAATAAGGAAATACAGAATATGATCCTGAAATCTAATGCTCACCTATGCCTTTCTTGCTTTCACAATAAAATGGCAACCATCATTTTAAATAGATCACTGTGTGTGCCCACACTTAGAAATTCAGTTGCTTTCCTAACTGTGACACACGTGCAATGCAGACTGATTTTAAATGACTGAAATGACATAAAAAAATGCTGCAAACCATTTCCCTGCCTTTAAACTTGTAGAGTTTGTACAGCACTTCATTGCTGTCCCTGGACTAAAAAAAAAAAAAGGTTCATTCTTGCATGGGCGTGTTTGAGTCATGGATATTAAATGAGAAAGGCTTGTATGTGGTTGAAGAGATCATGTTTTTCTTCTCCAAGCTCTCCAGCGGGTGGATTCAGTATGCTATTTGCTGTAGGTCTACTTGTGGGTGTGCTGGTGGAAAAGCACTGGGTTTCAGCAGCATCCAAAATTTATAGAAAGCTACATTCACACTGTCGTCTCCTGTTAACCCGACTGTGGTCTCCAAGCTAGTGAAAGCAGGCTGAAGCATGCGCTGCCCTAAAGCTTGTACACACAAAAGCACGACGCTCTGACCTTCTCCCCGTACGCAGGCACGCTCCCCTGGGCACCCGCGTTCATGCTGTGATGCCTTGTCGGGGCCAAAGGGAAGGGAAACAGCACAAGAGAAGGAAAAACAGCAGGTAGCAAGTCGTGATGGGTAACCGGTTGCGGGGGGATCCTCCCATAAAACCGTAAGGTTTTTCTGCCAGCGGAAATGACAACGAACTGCAGGCACAACCGAGGCGCATGCCCACCGCCCCTCACGGGCAAGCTCCGGCCGGCCCCGCGCCCTCCCTCGCTCTCGGGCCCCGCGCGGCCCAGCGGGCCCGGCTGCCAGCGCGCCCCCCCGCGGCCGCCGCCCGCCGCTGCGCCCCGGGACTGCGCTGCTGCGGCACCGAGCCGCGGGCGCGGAGGCTGCGGAACAGCCGGGATGGGCGGCCCGGGCCGGGGGCCGTGTGTTCCCACTCGTCGGCAGGTCCCCTCCTGCCTCTCTCCCTGCCAGGCCGGCTGGAGAAGGCAATGAAATGCCCTTTCGCAGCAAATGTCTTTGCAAACCCCTAGCGTGCACCTTCCCTCCGCACACCCCTTCCACCTCCCTGTACATTCCCCGAAGGGCCATGCGTAGCCGAGGACCACATCCTAACTCTCCTCACGCTCACACAGATCCACAGCCCTTCTGCCACAAGCAGTTGGGGGACAGGAGGGCACAGGTAGGACGCGTGGCAGTTCCTAATATCTCAATGGGTGGTGTTTCTCCACCTGCTGATCCATCCAGCTCAAAGTTTTCCTTCTGCCTTTGAAGGCCTGCAGGGAGGTAACTGGCAGCACCCCACAGATTTCGGGATGTGCTTCACCTCAGTTTTGGGCCATGCATCTAACTGCACTGCTGCAAGAAGAGGCTCAAGTTATGTAGCAAAGGGAAAGCTGTGTGTCCCTTCTGGCAAACCACCTACTCCAGTATGCTGCTACGCACAACGGGCTGCAGTCCTCTGTTCAACGTGGGCAGCTTGTGAGCTGAGCCCAGGAAAACTGCATGTGGGAAAAAGTCTGGAGGTGCCTCTTCTGCTGAGATCCCATTCAGCCTCTCCCCAGGGTCCCAAGGAATTTGATGCATTTAAGAAAGTAACAAATGTTCCTGCAAGCAGTGACTTTCCAGGCTGAGCAGCAGAGGTCTGGTAGGCCTGGCTTGGGCAGTTCCCACATGAGAGGATGTGTGGAGGGGAGAAAAAGGTCAGGGGCCTGTTTGCTGATTCTTTCTCTCTACGAACACAAAATGAGGGAACTGGAGGCTCCAGGATGTTCACCACAGTTCTCATAACTTCGTTCATTCCATAGTGCTCACCTGCCTCAGTTGATAAACAAAGCCCAATGGTACAAAGCCCGGGAACAAGCTTTGCTTGACCTAGTCAACTATTCCTGGTTTAAACTTGTGCTTCCTGATTTAAACCTATGCAAGACAAAGAATGACTCCATCCCAAGAGAGCAGGAAATATTCCCCACATTCCCTATAAGCTCCCAAACTAGTGCCAAACTTTTGCCTTCTCCCCTCACATCCACAGGCAGTGATACTCCTTAAGCCCTGTAAGAGTTATGATGATAGCAGCACCGAGCAATGCGTGGTGATGATGAAGTATTCCCTGACAGGAGAATTAGACTCTGCACAAACACATCTGAAGGACTTTCACTGGTTTTATTCCTGTGTGGCGCTCCCACCAGAAAAGCTGTTGGGATGCTACACCTGCAATGCCTCACCTGCTGACTGGGGAATGGTGCTGTAGTGACACTGCAGTGAGGAATGAACTTGAAGGACCAGATTTGTTTAGGCTCTGTACTGGACCCCCGTGATATTGATAGCGCCTTTTCCTTATCTCATGTAGCACTTGCCATAATGTGCCTTGTGTGCCCTGTCTGGGGCCATGCAAATCTCTGCAACCAGACCTCAGTACAGATGGGTCTGTCACCTGCAGAAGGGGACCGAGCTTTCAGCTGTGGTCTGCCCAGCATGACTGCGAGTAATACAGAGTAGAAAAAGCAGGGAGCACGTTCCCTTCTTGAGGACATCTGATAGGGGGACCCAGCTGTGCTAGACACCCATTCAGCATTAAAGACAAGACCAGCAGTGCTGAGGAGGGTACGAAAGGAAAGACTTGCCTCACACATGTTTCATAGTTACCCTCAATATTTCATCATTCCTGCCTAGGGTGCGGTATTGCTGGTTCTGAGAATATAGTATGCCAAATGACATTTGGCTGTGGTAGATCTGTTTTACAATGACACTTCATACAAACCCACAGCTCTCAAACTGAAAAGGAGGAGGGCTTGCGAGAAATGAATTCTTCAGGAAGGTATGGCAGATGCTTTTCTAAGAATACACCACATGATAACACATAACACTCTTGCCAAAGGGGAAAGGCGAAAGGATATATATTGCCTGCCCATCTATTGAGGAGGTCTGATGAGAATATCATTGTGCACTCAGCACATTTTTACTTGTTTTTAAGTTAATTTTTCATCATCCATTTATAGTAGAGTCTTTACCTAATTGGCTATACTTCTCTTTGCACCATTTTCCTGGGGCTAAATCTTGCTTTGGTCTGTATGACTTGTATCTGTTAGTATATCAAATGGGTCCAAGAACACTCTTGGGAAAAATTCTCAGCCTCCAAGGCCGGGTGGCTGCACCCAAACTGCTGAAGCGGAGCTGGTACTGGAACATTCTTGCTCCGCATGTGTGGGGCTGTTCAGTGAGGGCACCTGCTGGCTCACCCCTGCCCTGGGTAATGGCTGGCTCCCCTCCTGCCAGCACCCAAGCTGGTAGCTAATACTTGATCTCTGAATTTAAATACCTTATGACAGTCAGGCACAGCTGCTGGAGAACGTGTGTGGGTGCAGCCAGGGTATTCCTGATGCCCAGAGCCATTCATTCCAGAAGCAAGTACCTTACGGAAAACACCCAAAGCAGTGTCTGCTGCTCACACAGGCACATAGCAGGGTTCCTCACATCTCCCTCATTCCTATGGCCTTGACTGATCCAGCAGGATTTATCTTATAAACAGAGAGACCTGCAGTGAAATTCTGGGCACCCAGGACTCCTTTTCCCTGAGCTCCTTCTCTCGAGGTCCCCAACATGCCCAGATTTGCCTTATCCTTCAGAGAGCTCAACCCTGCCTTGACCCCATCACATTCACTTGCCATGCCTGTCTAGTGAACTGCATGTATCTGCCTCTGAAAGACATTCCCCTGCCCAAATTCAATATCGCTGATATTTCTCACAGCAATCATTCAATCAGCCACTTCTTCAGCCCTTTCTATCGGAGAAAATGTGGCATTTTCATAGACTTTACTACTGCAGTCATTGCTTGGGGCCTTTGAGGTCAAAGCTGAGTAAACCTCAAGTGCCTCACCAGGCAACTGTGCAGAAATAAATTTCAGTTTCAAAGATTCATTCCATTGATTTATTCCCTGAGCTGTCACTGCTCACACAGCTTAGCTGTATCTCAGATCACATATTTAGGATTTAATTATCTTCACTATACATTACATATACTATATATGGTGTGCTGGAGAGTCAAAACTCAGAAAGAATTAAACGCAACGAAAATGTATGTGGTTGAAGAGAAAACCTTGAGGAATTCTCCAGTCCTGTCTTGACTGTCAGGAGAGTTTTGTGCCAGGTAGTATTTTAGGACATATTTTTATGTTCTGCTTTACCTGATCTCAGTCAGCATGGCCAAGAAAAGGCAGTGCCATCCAGACTGTCCCTCTGGCCTCCAGCGGCATCACTACGCCCATACCCCTGTGTACTGGTGCTGGGATTAATTTGGCTGTGAGATGCACTGGAACAGAGAAAGGATTTAGCTTGCACAGCTGCACAAGGGCTAGTGCTGCCACAAGGGAGGGAGAGCCATGGGGCTAGGGATTTCGGGGGGCAGGGAATGATCCTGCCCATTTTGGTAGCAATTGCTCTTCCATGGGGTCAGGCTGTTGGTGAAATCACACCTGCAGGACAAGGATCCTTCCTTCTTCTCTGTGTGATGAGATAATTTAGGCATTGTGCAGTGCCTTCTCACTCAAATCACAGTAATAAATACAGTGAAACCCCACAAGTTTATTAGCTTAAAAAATGGCAGCTTTGGCCTGCCTGAAGGCAATGCTGAGGTGGGAGCCACAGCCACTTTAGCTTCAGGGATAAGAACTGAGCCCTGGCAGCGGCATACATCTAACTGTTGGACTCACTGCAGGCCAGTCCTCCCTTGGCATGGAAGGCTTAGTACTGCCTTGTGTGAGGTTGCTGTCACAACAGGAATTAAAAAAGGCAGCTCCAAAGCAGCACAGCAGTGCCTAGACTGAATGTGTGCCCACAGTGCAACAGCAGAGGTGGCCCTGTCATTGGTAGACAGTGCTGCTCCCTGAGGAGAATTTCCTCTTGGAAGCTGATGCTTGCCAATGCAAATTAGAGCTGCCTGCAGCCTGCAGCTAAAGAGCACATGGACAAACTTTTTGTCATGTCTTCACCAGAAGTCAAGCCACATGAAACATGATTTCCCACAAAGACATGTTGATTGTCTGGGCTTCACAATGTCCCTGAAATGAACACAAACAGCTCAGAAGAAAAGGTGCCATCAGCTATGCCCTTCTCTTGCCTGCTCTGCAAGGACTGGGGCTCTTGGTGGCATTGGGATTAAAGAACCGATCTGTCCTTGATAAAAAAAACACCTCGGTATCTGCTCTCCCTTTCCTGCTAAATGAATGATGGTCACTGTAGGCAGTCACTCTTGTAGAAAACTTCCAGCTATCAAGGGGGAGAAATGTCCAACAATTATGCCAACAACTATCGTAGGCATTTACACAGTTTGGAGTGTACAAACTCTAGCTGTGGCCTCTAGGAAATTTTGCTATTAAACCAGTTTACTGGGCAAAAGTCTTGAAGAAACTTAATCAAGATAACAAAGTGGATCCCAAGAACAGCACATGCAGGTTAGCTAAAAATGTAGTTAATTCCTGAAAGCACAGGGCAAATGGATTGCCATGTGCATGGTGTGCATGTGGCTGCTGTCCATTTTAGTGCAAAGAGAAGGATGGGTACTCAGCTGGGGCACCCAAAACACCACCCTGGGGCCCCACTGGCCCTGTGCATGAGTGAGAAGTGCGGGAAAGAGAACATAGCGCTTCTTGTGCAAATTGCAAGCAGCAACACTAAAAGCAAGAGGCAGGTGTGTTCCTCTTTAAGGTCAGCTGTAGGGCCTGGTAGTATGTGGGTGAATGAGGCCGGGGTCCTGCTTCAGAGAGGCTGCTGGGGAGGGAGAGACAGTGATTCACTTCTGGAGAGCGTTGGTTGACTGTGAGGAGGAGGCTGGCAGCCCTTCCTTCCCACCATGCTCATTCATGCAGCATCTGCAGCCACGGGGCACAGAAGAAGGGGTAAATGAAGAGAATGGGGTTGCTGCAAGAGGAGGGAGAGATCAAAGCTTCTTCCTTTCCTCCCTCTGCTTCTGGCCCCTCAATTTGAGCTCCTGTGTCTTATTTCTGTTATGTTTCTCAGTGTTGTTTCCCCATAGGTCCACCTGCAAGGCCAGACCTCTGTGAGGAGAATCCCTTCCTCCCTGTGCCAAACAAGAACTCCTGCTCTGTTAGACATCCTGAGCCTGTCATCCCTGCCATCCCTGCCGTCCCTGCCATCCCTGCTGTCCCCGCTGTCCCTGCCATCCCCGCCATCCCTGTACTCGTGCTACCTGGGGGTGCCATGGGTGTGACAGGGGCAGGTGGCTGCTCCTCACCCTTCCTGCTGACACCATCAGAGTAGTGACAAGTTTTACGAGTAACTTCGTGAGCCAAGTCATATAACCATTGTCTATTCTCCCAGCTGCATTTGCCTCACAGGATGGCAGCATTTGATATCTCGAAAGATAAAGAATATTTTGTTGTAAGCAAAGGAAAACTAGAAAAGATTGATGGCGGTAGTGGGGGTGAAATGAGCTGAAAATCATAGACAAGGCAAAAGTCTGAATAATCAGATGAGTGAGGAGGGTTATAGTGTGCAAGTGAAGAGGCATTGAGTCACATTGCAAGCTTGTACCATAAAATGATCTATACCTATTTCCCAGAAGGTGATTAGTTTGCATAATTCAGACGTTTTATGAAGGGTGTTCATTGGAACTTGATGAATAATTAATTTTTTTTTTTTTGTTTCGTTGGCAAATTTGGAAAGTCAAGAGGACTCATTTCAATCAGACTGAAAGGAAAAAAAATTGATTTTTTTGTGAATTGAAAAGTAAAACAAATAATAATTTGGAGGCTTCAAATGAGACATTTGTTCCTAAAAAAAAAATAGTGCTTCATTTTGATGGTGGCTATTTAAATATGGTTTGAATATTTAAAAATAACAGGGATTTTTGAAAGAAAATGTTGCTTTGAACAAGAAAAATTAAATCACTTAATTTGAAAAACATTGAGAATTATTTCATTGGAAATTATGAAGGGTTTTTTTCCTTGATATTAAAGAATATGAACATACTGGCCAAGCCCCTGAAATATATTACTATTTCCTATCTGAACTTTTGACTGCAGAAGTTTGTTTCAAAAACATTCCCAGGCTCAACAGTTTATGTTGCAAATCCAAACTCCTCAAGGCTCCAGAACCTACAGCTCCATGTATTTCCAGCTCCTCAGTGTCCCAGGAACTCAACAAAACATTAATCAGTCAGTGCAAAGTCACAGAAAAAAATATCTGCACTCTCTCCAGTGCCTGCATTCACTAGTTCAGTGTGTTATGACCTAATACACACTCTACTATTAAATAGCTTGCAAATGAAATTACTCTGTTTCAGGATGTAGTATTAAAAAAGCAACAACAAAAGTGCTCTTACAGAGCATTCACAGTTAAATCCCTCCAAGTCAGGAATGGGCAGTGCTGAAGTTTCATAGCTATGGAAGGAATGGAGGAATGGGAATGAAGGGAGACCAAGTCCTGCCTAACCCCTCTAGCCCAAAGACCTTGGTACAGAGATACCGTGTATTTTCATTGAATCTTGACCTCTGGCAATAACCCAACACAGGCTGATATATCAGGCAGGTAATATTGCAGCAACGTCACTTACAAGGCTGTGGCAGCAAAATTTGTTGACGCAGCTAGATCCTTAAGAGAACCAGGTCTTCTGCTTTACACTTTTTCTTTTACAAGACATAAGTTGGTTGCTGACGTTTGAAAATCATTAAAAGTGGGTTAATACAATGGCCATTTAAATGAGCAAACTTAGCAAAAAACCTTAGGAAGTGAAACTTTCTCAAGAAAGCTCTGCTTAACTGCAGTTGCTCTTGCTGCAAAGGGTTCCCTTCACATTTTTCTCATTTCACCCAGTACTGGGTCTAGGCAGAAAAAAGGCAAAGTTACATTTTGCCAGTGTGTAAGACACCGTTGTTTTCTTTGCAAAAGAGCTGATGATTTAAAAATGAAAAACGTTGTTGGTGGGGGCTTGAAAAAAGCCTTAGGAAAAGATGTACATGCATTTTCTAAAAAAATTCCCCTTTTCCTTCAACATTTCATCAAAATTATAAAATTCAAAACATTTCCTCCCATTCTGCGTAGGACTTGATTTTCATTGGACCCCATCCAACACATTTGTTTTCTTTGTATCAGATATAATCTCACTGCTATCTAAAATAAAAATTCCCCAAGCGGTGTGTTACCCACAAGCCCGTCCTTCTTTTGATCCCCTCTTACTGATTTTGCAGCCCTGTTTCATAATCTCTTTCCCCCCTAGAAACACATTTGCAAACCTCCTTGATTCTCTCCTTCATCCTTAGGCCAACCAAACTGCCCACTATCATATGTTCTAGTATCCATTATCCCTGTAGCCAAAGAATTTTTCTGGATGCTGGATCTGAATTTTAAAATGTAGGATTTCCTACAGGTGATGATAGTGGGGGGAGGCAGCTGGAGCTGTGAAGAAGCACTTTAGTTGGATGCTTACTGCAATCAGAGGCTTTATAGGAGGCATTAATCAGTGCTCAGCTCAAATAACCAGGAGAGCAAGGTGGCCATACTGACACATTCACGTTAATATTCTTAGAGTTGCTATAGATATGATTGTCTAAGAATATGAGAAAGATAAAGCTTGTAGGGAGTGGTAATATCTGTCAGCAAATAGGTACAGTAAGAAAGAGCTTCTGAACAGAGAGGTAGAGGCTTGTCAGCTTTTTCAGACTATCACTTTGGCTAATGAAAGACTCAGCCTCCCCTTGCACATCTGGCCTCTCTGACATTTCAGGGTTTTGTTTTCATACTTAGCCCCGGCAGGGACTCCGGGAAAGGGGAATTGCTAAATCTTAGAAATGTGGTTTCAAGTACTTTGTAAACAAGGGAAGACAAAGGGAGTTTGAGTTATCACTAATGCAAGGGTAAAGCTTTGTACATCAGATCAGATTCTGTGGTGAGGAGTGGGTTGAACAACAAATCCTGCAGCTGATACATTTTTGGAAGGTATAGGACCTCCTTTTAGTTTGCTGACTCACACGATGCCAGCCACAAAGCCAGAGCTTGGCTACAGCATCCCATTTGCAGAGAGGTCTGGGTTACGGGGTGACAAATTTTTGTGCAACTGCTACACTTCAAAAGCAAGAAGATTCTTGCAAAGTCTGGGATTTAATCTACAACCCTCTACCAGAAATTCTTTATCTTTGTTTTCCAGAGCTTCCAGCCTATGATTTAGCACATATTCTAATGCAAACTCACAATCCTTGCACACATCACTATAAACTTACAGTAACATGTGGTGGCCCATGGACTGAGGGCAAGCACATCAAGCATATCAGTTCCATAAATCAAGGCATCAACCCTACAGACCTTAGACATAATTCCCAGGAATAGATTCTCTGACAAGCTCTGAATAAGCAATCTGTAATAAAGCCACTATTCATTCTATGGCTTTTTTAGATAAAACTGCCAGGAAACAGGCAAGGAGAAGGTGTGGGAAGCAGAAGAGCAAGGTGAGGTTATAGCAAGGAGGGATTCTGAAGTGGTTCCCATCCCTCAGTGCTGTGTTTCCGTACCACCTTGCTCTCTCATGCAAATTTTAAAGAACATTATTGATGGGGATGCAGGTGGTGCACTGTCTGGTCTTTACTAAAATGTGTTTTAATTTGTAAGTGGCTTCTGGTCAGGTTTTGTCTGGGAATATGTTTCATTCACAGCCTAACAGTGACATCTGAAAGCACTGAAAAGCTACATATACCCTTCACTGATCCCACCACTCATATTTCTGCCCAAAATATCCTTTCACCTCTTGATATTCTCATTTCTCTGTCTCCATCTCATCACAAGCCCTCTGAGATTTCCACATAGAAGCTGTTTCCTTAAGATGTCCAAGGCTTGTGGCTTTTGTTCCCAAACTCAGTGTGCCCCAGGAAACGATGGATACCTGTGCTGTAGTTCTGAGATCCAGTCCCCACACAGGCAACTCAGACCGAGTGTAGATGTGGGTGAATGTGACAAAATACCTTTAGAAGTCTTAGCCTGCGATCACTGTTCACCTCAACTGCTGAAACATTCTCTTCTCTGGCCTTGACAAACTTTGGCTCACTGCTATGTATTCAAAATGTTACTGTGAATCTGCCAGTTTGAACACCCGGTCATTCTCTTTGTGCCCGTCTGCTGGCTTCCCCCTTCTGCTATATTACTAAGTTTCCTTCCCTCATTTAATTTCATTTCATTTTCCAGCCCATCCCATTCTGTCAGCTCTCCTTCACTCTTCAGAAATGGCCTCCAGACTTTAACTCGCGAACAAAGCTGATTACCCACTTGTCATCAATTTAAAGAGGTGCTTTAGAATGTGCTCCATGCCATCCTTTGGATGAAATTCCCATTGTGAGCTTAGGAAAATGCCTTTCCTTGTCAGGTCTCCTGTCTTTCAAATATTTGGATTTTGTGTATGTCCACTGAGCTGGAGCATGATCTCCTTTATTAAAACTACTTTTAGTCCTTTGCTTTATAAATGTTAAATATAAAGCTTTAATTCTAGGTTTTCTAGGAGTCCTGCTTTGATCTTGTAGTTTGAAATGCCATAAAACAAATTTAAAAAATGTGGTGGGTTGACCCTGGCTAGAGGCCAGGTGCCCACCAATGTTGCTCTATCACTCCTCTCCTCAGCTGGACAGGAGAGAGAAAATATACCGAAAGGACAGGGAGAGATCCCTCACCAATTACCATCATGGGAAAAACAGACTCAACTTGGGGAAATGAGTTTAATTTATTACCAATCAAATCAGAGTAGAGTAATGAGAAATAAAATCAAGTCTTAAAAATACCTTCTCCCCACCCGTCTCTTCTTACCGGGCTTAACTTTACTCCCAAATTCCCCACCTTCTCTCCCCTCAGCGGCACAGGGGGACAAGGAATGGAAATTGCCGTCAGTTCATCACATGTTGTCTCTGCCGCTCCTTCCTCCTCAAGGGAGGACTCCTCACACTCTTCCCCTGCTCCAGCATGGGGTCCCTCCCATGGGAGACAGTCCTCCATGAACTTCTCCAATGTGAGTCCTTCCCACATGCTGTAGTTCTTCACAAACTGCTCCAGTGTGGGTCCCTTCCATGGGGTGCAGTCCTTCAGGACCAGGCTGCTCCAGCGTGGGTCCCCCACAGGGCCACAGGTCCTGCCAGGAGCCTGCTCCAGCGTGGGCTTCCCATGGGGTCACAGCCTCCTTCAGGCATCCACCTGCTCTGGCGTGGGGTCCTCCATGGGCTGTAGGTGGATATCTGCTTCACCATCATCCTCCATGGCCTGCAAGGGGACAGCCTGCCTCAACATGGTCTTCTTCAGGGGCTGCAGGGGAATTTCCTTCCCCTTCTTCTGCACTGACCTGGGTGTCGGCAGCGTTGTTTCTCCCACATCTTCTCACTCCTCTCTCCAGCTGCAATTGCTCTTGGTAGTTTTTTTCCTCTTCTTAAGTATGTTACCACAAAGGTGCTACTGCTATGGCTGATGGGCTTGGCCTTGGCCAGTGGTGGGTCCGTGTTGGAGCCGGCTGGCATTGGCTCTGTTGGACATGGGGGAAGCTTCTAGCAGCTTCTCACAGAAGCCACCCCTGTAGCCCTCCCACTCCCAAAACCTTGCCACACAAGCCAGGGAATTAATTAGCCCTGTGAAAGTGGAAGTAGGCTCTTAAGCTATATACCACACATGAATTACACACCTTGTCTGTACCCTTTAAAAATGTTTCTTACGCATCTCATTTTTGAGGAGAACAGCACTCTTCACATGTCTTCAGCAAAGCTTTATAATGATTTGTTCTTGTGTCCCTCGTTAAATGCAAACTACTGTACTGTCAGAGCCAGAGGCTATCAGAAATACAGCTACCTTTTGCTGGTTTTCCTTTTTGCAATGCTTTAAGAAATAAAGGAAAGCAGAAGTAAAACCTTTCTCCAGTATTTCTCCATGTCTCCACAGCTGCAGCTCATCACAAGGTATACTTAACTGCTTATTTTTAAACTTGGGGGGGTTCCTTTGCTTCTTTTTTGCTTTTTCATGAAAACAGAGTAGCTTTCAGTGTTCCTTCTGGGATGAAGGTGGCTGCTTTATTCTGTGTTCACTCCCAAGTGATCAGCCTATTAACAAGAGATTTTTGGTGCTCTGCTTTGGAAAGTTCCTTCCTTAAAGGTAAGTCCTTAAACATCTGCCAAGATACTTCAAGGTCTGTGTTCAAATTCCTCCTAAAGTCTCTCCCTTGCCACAATTCCTTACAGGAAACTGGAGAAGAGTAGGGAAGCTGGTGTGTAAAGACCTTTTGTCTGTGTTGTTTCTCAGTACTGTCTCTTTATTTCCTCTTATTCTGTCTGTATCTCTTTCCATACAGTCTCTCAGATCTTACATTTTGACTGTAAGCTGCATGGGGCTTGAAGAGGAGGTAATACATTCACACAGGCAGGGGTCCTGGTTGCTACTGGGGCACGTATGGACTAAATAACATGTAGCAAACCCAGCCAGGTAAGGGGTAAAATGCAGACCTTCAAGGCTAACTGAGAACTGTTAGCATGAAAAGCTGGGAGAGAATTTTCCCTCTGTGTTAGATAACTGTAGATGCCCTGAATTTCAGGAAAGCCTGTTGGATATAATTAACTTTACAGTAGGGGAAACAAAGCCTAGACTCTAAAAAAGAAATGCCAACAATTGTAGCACAAAGAAAAAGGACACTTACACATCCACCCACACCTCATATCCTTCTGGACAATCTGCTGGTGAGCAGAAGTGCACAAGAAGACCAGCCCCATGTGCCCTGAGAAAGAGCAGAAAGAGAATTCCTCAGCTAGTGCTGTCCTTGCTCTTCTGAGGTTGGACTGAGGGCACAGGCTCAGGACTAGAAAGCAGCATCTGCAAAGCCAGATTAGAAAAGCTGACAGGCCACATTTCTCAGACACAAAAATCAGTGGTTTTATGATGTGAATTGTGGTTCCATCAGGAACCAAGACTGATCCACCAAACTTGGTCATATCTAGGCCTTTACTTACACTAATCAGGTTTTAGTCCTTTAATGGTAATGAAACAATATTTTTCCAGTCACTGTGTTATTTCCTTTTCTCTTTACCTATTGTTTTGTAGAAAAGACTTTTTCTTCAGCCATACCACTTAGAGGTCTGGATTTTTTTTTCAAATGACAGTGCATTTCAAAACCCCAATAGGTTTGTGGCAAACTAACATGATAAAAACGTGAACTGTTTAACATAATAAGACATGATCTCACATTCCGAGTTTAAAAAATATCCTGAAACCAGATACTTATGCAAATGATAAGCTTCTCTTCTCCCCATTACATCTCAAGCAATTCACCAAGCAAGTTCCTGTCACAGAAGAAAAAAACATGGGCAGCATGAGACAGGCTTTAAACTGTGAAAATAATTGTGTGAATAATAACATTTCGCAATGGGAATTCTAACAGGGTGTCAGCCAGAAGATTTGCCCCAACATGTGTTCAATGAAGAAAAGCAATTCAAATCACTAAAATGTGAGCAACTAACCCAAAATGAGAAAGAAACTTACATGAGAAACCTAGTTATTTAACTTACTAGCAATCTGACTAATCACAGTAGTGTAGTCCAGTGTTCAGTGTAAATTACGTGTCCCTCTTTGAGCTAAGTTCAAAGAGGCCATGAGACCCAAACCACTCCTAAGCTGTTTCCTCAGTTTAAGGCTCTACAGCTTAGCTCTGCAAGGCCCTCAGTCCCCTCCCCTGCTCTGACACTTTGCTATGGTAACATATGGAGAGTATAAAGGTTTCCTGTGACCTAGGGATTAATATCACCCCTAAAAACAACGAGTACTATAAGCACATGCATTTAAAGGAAAGATTTATCTTACACTGAGCTTTTGGACACAGCAAGTGTAAAGCACAGGCTGTTGGAGGCAGCCTGAGGAATATCCTTCCTGAAAGACCTTCTGAGTCTCAAAGTCAAAGGGAGGGCTCTTTCACCCATTCCCTTGCCCTCGGCTGTGTCAGCTTCCAGTTATGGGGAAAGGATGGAAGGAAAAAAGTTCTCAAGATGAGGAAGTCAGGGTAGGAAGATACCAGACTACACAGACAAGAAGGTGCAGTAACTAGGTAAGACAGGTCCTATGGCTGTAGCCCACAAAGCATGGCTGTGATGCTTCCCTATGCAGCATTCCTGTATAGGAAAGGTGGACCAAACAGAAGTCCAGAGCCTCTTCATCAGCTGAAGAGTAGTTAGAAGAGGGGCAGAAAAGAGAGAAAAGGCATCCCCAGTGATTCTTGTGGATCTTATTTTAGGGTGCAACACATACAGTTACCAATACCTTGTTCCATGCCATAACTGAACTGGGAAGGGTGGGAGGTTTGGAACAAGATCTCTATTTTACTGCATCATCCATCTGCTATCTGCCTACGTTAACTCAAGATTCAAAGTCTGATGAGCAAGGATAGAGGGCACCATAGCAAAGTGGTCTCTATCCATTGGAAGGAGGATACCCTGGCCTCAGCTGAGGCTGCTCTGGCTGTGAAGAGAGAGAGACAACTTCAAGAGACTCCACAGGGAGACATATTGTGCCTTACATAGAAGATCAGTCATTGTAACATGAAGTTTTTAAGGAGGAACAAGGGTAAAAAGTGGTCAGTGTGAAAAGGCACCCTGAAAACAAACCAGCCAGGAAACAAGATGAGTACCACTAGAAACACAAGTTTGCCAGAGCAGTCTCAATTGCCAGAGAGAGGAGCACCAGAGCACTACTTCTCACTCTAGCTGTCTAAGATACTGTGGATATGTGGGGCAGGCAGCACTGAGTTTTATATGGCAATCCTTTGCAAGTGTTTAGTGGTTAATTGCACCATCAATTTGCAGTCTCAATCAATTATCAGGAGATGACGTTATGGTTGATGAGGTTCAAATGCATCATGTTTAACTGCATACAAAACCCAAGCCCAAAAGATACATAGGACAGGTAATTTGGTTACTACTCTGGATATGAAAATGTCAGGCATAACCTCGTAATTTCATGCCATAAATCTCACTGATATTCTTGTGTTAGGTTTGCGTGGCAAGGTTTTGGTAGTGGGGGGGCTACAGGGGTGGCTTCTGTGAGAAGCTGCTAGAAGCTTCCCCGTGTCTGATGGAGCCAATGCCAGCCGGCTCTAAGATGGGCCCACTACTGGCCAAGGCCAAGCCAATCAGCGCCTCTGTGATAACATATTTAAGAAGAAAAAAAAGCAGTTAGAGGGAGCTTTTGCAGCCAGGGAGAGGAGTGAGAAGATGTAAGAAACTCTGCAGACACCAAGGTCAGTGCAGATGGAGGGGGAGGAGGAGCTCCAGGCGCCGGAGCAGAGATTCCCCCTGCAGCCTGTGGTGAAGGCCATGGTGAAGCAGGCTGTCCCCCTGCAGCCCATGGAGGAAGGATGAGGGGGTGTAGAGATTCCACCTGCAGCCTGTGGAGGACCCCACGCCAGAGCAGGTGGAGGCACCCGAAGGAGGCTGTGGCCCGTGGGAAGCCCACGCTGGAGCAAGCTCCTGGCTGGACCGGTGGACCTGTGCAGAGGGGAGCCCATGCCAGGGCAGGTTTGCTGGCAGGACTTGTGACCCCGTGGGGGACCCACGCTGGAGCAGGCTGCTCCTGAAAGTCTGCACCCCGTGAGAGGGACTCCATGTTGGAGCAGGAGAATGATGAGAGGAGTCCTCCCCCTGAGGATGAAGAGGCGGCAGAAACACCGTGAGATGAACTGACCGTAACCCCCACTCCCCGTCCCCCTGTGCCGCTGAGGAGGGGGCGGAGATTGAAGCCGGGAGTGAAGTTGAGCCCGGGAAGATGGGAGGGGTGGGGGGGGAGGTGTTTTAAGAGTTGATTTATTTTCTCATTCCTCTACTCTGTTTTGCCTAGTAATAAATTAGATGAATTCCCTCTCTAAGTTCAGTCTGTTTTGCTCGTGATGATAATTAGTGAGTGATCTCTCCCTGTCCTTATCTCGACCCACAAGTGTTTCGTTACACTTTTTCTCCCCTGTCTAGTGAATGAGGGGAGTGAGAGAGTGGCTCTGGTGGGCACCTGGCCTCCAGCCAGGGTCAACCCACCACATTCTGATACATGATGTTGCAATACCATTTATTCAATACTAAATTTAATATTAAAATTGATTTAAGCTTGTCTAACCAGTAATACAATATGGACCTGACTCATTAGGGTGCAATTTTTCATTTTCCCATAGCCATATTTTTATTTATCATCAGTTCTGTTTTGAATGCTGGTTAAAATCAAACCGACTATGAATCTGTCATTACAAACAATTGGTTCATCACCTAAGTATGTAAGCAGTAAATTTATTTATATCATTAGGTATTTATGTGATTTCAAGATCAAATATTTATCCCATATCTTTGGATTGGGCAGGCTACTATTCAAGAGCTAATGCTGTTGGTTTTTCTAGGTCATGGTCCAAAAGTAGGTCTTTGCAATCTACTAGATCTACATATATAAATGATGAAGCATCTTCTAGAAGAACTTCTCAAAGTGGAGGGAAAAAAAGAATCATGACCTTCAGTGTAACTGAAGTGTAACTTCATTTTTATGAAATTCTTTAGGCAATGATTCAGGGATATGACAGTCAATCACATAAAACAGCAAAATGATTTTCAGACCTTACATGACTTTTGAAAGGCCAGTGGGTGAAAACTGTTTCACTGAGATTTGAAATGACACAGGTGCTCTAAGCAGAGATAGCAATAATCAAAGCTCCTGCAGTGTTTTTCATCTGTTGATCTCAAGGTACATAGATAGTAAAGTCCATAGGTAGGGAAAATACTATATAGATGTGGTAGTCATTAGCTATAAACCTAGATAGATATTTTTTTCTTGGAAACCAGAAAGCCTAAAGAAGCTGGGTTATGATTCAAGTCACATTTGCTGATATGAAAAGATGAAGTCATTGCAAGTGTAATCAGTATTTTGAAGGGGGCAGCAATTTTAAAACATCAAAAGCACTAACATTAAAGCAAGCAAAGAAATTGGGGGCGGAGGGAAGTCCTCCATAAAAAAGCTAGCTTGCACTGATTCACTGTGCTACATTAGGCAGAAGTATAGTTCTCTGTGTGTTGTCCTAGCAGGAAATACCTGATGATTGCTAAAATATTAAATGTTGTGATTGTGCAAGCTGGCAGCACCAAAGGGCCTGAACTGCTCTATTGGATGATTACCTTTCCTCCCCCAATTCTTAAAGCAGAATGGATGGCAGTTTCAGATTGAATATATATTTTCCATCTGCTGAATAGTTGTTTTTGTTCATACTGTTTGAGGTTAACTGCGCACGTACTAATCAAACCCACTACTTCCTTTCTCGTAAAACCAAAACAAAGCTTCATATTACTTTCAGGTACAGTATCTGGGATCAAAGCTATATATATACACACTGACTCTGTGTGGGTTCAAACATTTCGAAGATTCAGTATCCTGAAAGGTGTCGCCTTTTTTCCAGTCCTGAGACTTCCAGTTTGTCTTAAACTCTGAAGACATCAGCCACCTTCAGCCCCTTCAGCATCTGTCCCAGCGCAGGAATGCTCTCAATATTGGTCACCGTGGGCCTTCTCTGCACAGCCACTGCCACTGCTGCAGGTGGGTAGATGAAGGAGGCAAGGTAGCTGGGGGTGACTACATCTTCTCGGTTTCACATCTCTGCAGGAGATAGACTGGGCACAATAGGGAGAGGGAAATGACATGGGATCCCTCCATAGGACAGTCTGGGAACAAGGTCTTGGCCAACCACAAGCTATTTGGAAAACCAGACACATACTTTAGAGCAGTAGCATCTGTAGAGAGGATTCAGAGTTGCTCAAGAAGGAAGAAAGATTTTGACAAACCAGGCCTTGTGAGTTGTTGGCAGCTGATAACGTGGATATAGAGGTTTGAACTGATGAAGAAATTCTATTCCTCTTCATCCCAAATTCTTGCACTGCAGAACTGAAGAAGATAAGCCCTGCCCCAAAATGGACTGATATAAAATGAACTGAACAAATAATACTGAGTCTTCAGAGCTTATTAAAGCAAAAGTCAGTGTCTTCCCATTGTGTAGCAGGATAGAGTACAGAAGTTGTAAAAAGCAGCCAGTGGGGATGTACATGGTACACTAGTTTCCCTTTAAGATTTGTAATGATTTTTTGCAGTATATTTATCAGGTTTGGCTGTGTGTTGCTGTACTGTGGCTTGGGAATAGCTGGTTAAAAATGAGGAGCAAAAAGATCAGAAACAAAAATATGCAAACAGGTTTTCCGTTCAGTTTTACTGTTAATCTAATGGTTCTGTTCCATGTTCCATACAGGATGTCAACCTGTTTGTTTCTAAATGTGCATATGCTTATTTGTACCAGGAAGAAATAGGGGTTTAAATGCCTGATTTTAAATTTCAAATTTCAGCTTTACCATCTGAAGTCTATTTTTTTGCTTCTTAAGTATATTAAAAAGTTTTTGTTGAGGGCAACTGAAGCATGCAGGTCATTGCTCCAGTAAGTGGGCCAAATTACCAACTACTATTTAAGCAACAAGTAATTGCTGAGATTTATAATATCATTTGTAATAATCAAGGCACTTCTGGAGCTTTTTTAAGTATATGAATGCAGTGCCTATTAATTGTGGTGTTGGGAGACCTTTTTTTGGAAGAATTTAGCAGCATTTCTAGGAATTGCCCATGGATAATAGGAGGTGGTAGGACTCCCTTCCTATTGTGCAGGTTTCAAGTACATGACTGCAGATCATTTCTTGACAGTTCACTTACCATCATGCTCTTTACTTCCTTACAGTAATGGAAGTGACTCAGCCAGCAATGGTGTTGGCGAACAGGCAAGGAGTCGCCAGCTTGGTGTGTAAATACAAGCACATTGGGAATGCAAAGGAAATTCGAGTGACTCTGCTTAAACAGACGGGTGACCGATTCACTGAAATCTGTGCTTCAACCTATACAACGGAGTTTAAAATGTTCAGTGTGGAAGAGGTCATTCAGTGCCATGTTAGCCCTAGCCGAAACAATGTGACCCTCACCCTCACTGGCTTGCAAGCTAATGATACTGGTCTTTACATCTGCAAGATGGAGCGGATGTACCCTCCACCTTATTTTATGAACAAGGGAAATGGGACGCATCTCTATGTCATTGGTAAGCCAAGCTGCTTTACAGTACTGTGATATTCCCAGGCTAAGGGACTTGCTATTATTTCTCAAAAGTCTTCAAAGTTCTGTTTGGAAGAAGTGAGGCTGAACACTGATTCAAGCTCTGAGAATCATGGTTAGTTCTTATTCCTTTCAGGTGTCCCTGCACACACTTAAAGCATTTATAGTCATAGCCATGCAATGTATTTAGCAATGTATGGATGTTTGACAGCATAAGAAATACCATATAGTGTTCATGTATGTCTAGGCAGTTAGATATGTAAGTGTAGAAACAGTGGAGAGCAAGGTTTATGTTCTTCTGGAGAGAAAGCCTATTTTCACTGGAGACTGAGTGGGCAGGGAGTCAGAGCTCACTCCTGGTAGTATCCTGGGATAGCATATGCTAGAGAAAAGCAGTGTGGAGGCTGACTTATTGACTCTACGGTCTTCCTTATGAGGCTCATGTGTGACATGACTTGTGTGATATCATATGTTTTAGATCCAGAACCTTGCCCAGACACTGCCATATATCTCTGGGTATTAGGAGCTACTGCCTCAGGATTTTTTCTTTACAGTGTCATCATCTCAGCCATTCTCGTGGGCAAAGCGGTAAGTCCCATCAACTCAGCCCCATCCTGCTAATAACACCCCTTTGTCTGATGAGGACAAGGAGAAAGAAATGAGAACAGGGGAGAACACTGGGAACAAACACACTGGGATGCTCCTTTTTACTAGTGCAATGCTGTTACAATAATGCAAAATAAGAGAACTTGCTGGAGCAAGTATTTAGATTTGTTTATGGCTCATTTGTGTTGCCAGAGTA
Organism: Grus americana; assembly: GCF_028858705.1. Classification (NCBI taxonomy): domain Eukaryota; kingdom Metazoa; phylum Chordata; class Aves; order Gruiformes; family Gruidae; genus Grus; species Grus americana. The sequence goes on from NC_072857.1 coordinate 28,190,334, forward strand.
CCAGAAAGCAGTCAGCTTACATCAGCTGGACTGACCCTTGGCTTAGGTTTGGATGCTTAGAAAAGGTTGGAGTCCTGGATGCTTCTGGGATCAAAGGCAACAGTCTTTACCTGTACTCTGATTTCACAACTGATTCATACAAAATCCCAGGATCTGATTTTTTCTTTTCTCACTTCTGTGCAACGCAAATTTAAAGAAGCTCCCCCTTGTGATGGGGGGGGGAATTGTAACTTACAGCATTTTAACTTCACATCTAGAAATGTCTGCACACAGACAAAGACGTGAAATGTAAGCCTGGGTTGCCTCTTTCCATGGGATCTGGAGTACTCACAGTCTGTTAGAAATAAACCTGATGCCAAAGCTTAAAACCAAACAGTATCCTTGTCCCATATTTTTCAGTCTGCCCTTGTCCCTAGAAGCTAAATGAAACTGTCCGGTGTGACCACTCCTAGTTTTTAGTATTCAATGCTGAACTCTGCAGCAGAAGCACCTTCAAAGGTCTAAATGAATGTCAGGACTCCATTTTTTTGCTACATGGGCTCTGTAACTCCTGATTCTCCCTCAAATGGTCTCAATGGATCTTCTACAAAGTGGGACGACAGGGAAAGGTATCTAGAATATCTTCTACTCAGTAAAGGCAGAACATCCATCAGTTTTCTCTAAAATGTGCTGGTCAATGATAATGCTGTGATCACTTGTTTATTTTACTGTCTTCCTATATTTTATAGATAAAGAGAAGACGATGTCTCACTACTGGGGTATATGTGAAAATGCCTTCTGAAAAGCTAGAGAAAAAAGTGATTCCATTCCACATCACTGTTAATTGAAATAAGGAAAGAGAGAAACCGTTTCCTAGCTGGGATGGAGAGTCCGCTAATTCACTTAAGTTAAAGAAATAAAATTGTCTTATTACAAAGGTGTGCGGGAAGGAGAGAGAATATTCTTTGTAACTTCTATGGTTTGGAGGAGAATAAATAGTTTATGCATTAATATTTCAAGGTTAACCCTGTCACTTAAAAATGGCTACATTAGGCCATTGATTCTTGGAGTTGTATTGTACCAATATGTAGTCTATATATATATACATGCATATATGTATAGCATTAAGAGCTATTGCTGTTGCATCTTACTGTCAAATTTCACCATGTCTACTGATCAACTGAAATCCAAACACTATTACAACAGAGGCTTTTGTGTCATTGCAAGGCTGATCCTATAGGTCTGGGGGGCAGAGGCAGAAGAGCACACTAATGTACAAAGGAATGTTGACTTGTTTCCCTGCATTGCTATTTATTGGTCCCATTTCTGGCATTAGTGCTCTGCGCTTCCACAGAGGCATCACCGTAGGCTGGCACTGATGACACTGCTGCTCTGAAAGCCCCATCTCATCTCTTTTTACCGTCATTGTGTCCCAGCAGTGCTGTGCTGGAGTTAATATCAATGATATCTGAGCCAGTGCTGACAGCTCTGTTGGAGAGAAAGGCTGCCCAGCAGGAGCCCTCTTAGGCTGTTGCTGGGAGGATGTTCCAGCTCTGCTGGGGCCTTGCATTTTACAAATGCTAAATTAGCATCTATCCAAAAGGCAGAAGTATGTTGCTGTGTTTAACTGAGTCTATTTTCCATGAAAATACCAACAGTGTATAATCTTGTTTATTAGTTATGTACCATTCAATAAAAACCTTGAAGCTTTGCCCAAATTCAAGCTCATTTCTTATTCACCGTTCTCAGAAGAAACAGGAAGTGGCTACATGTTAGAAAGCAGCGATGAGAAGATGAACCTTTCCCCTCTGACCTTGTGTTTTGTCCTTCTGAGAAAGCCTGTGTGCTCATGCCAACACTTACTTTCTCAGCTCTCCTCCTCAGGGGGCCACCATTAAAATCCGTCAAGTCTTCTGTTTGTCTAGTTAGAGCTGCTGTGATGTGGTTCAGAGATGCTACCAATCACCTTTTCACTTCCAGCAATGTTACTTATTTGCAGAAGGTAGCTGTAACGACTTTGACAGCATCTCCTGTACGTGTTTATACAAAAAGCTAGTCCTAGTTTCAAATCCTGTTTTCTTTGCACCTCTTTGACACTCTCACTCACTAAATGGTAGCTGACACACAAAGCTGTTGGAGCTTAAAACAATTTCAACATTCTCAGCTACCGCATACTACTGTGACTCTTTGCTATCAAAATTTCACCTTACAATCGAAAAACTTGGCAGCATGTGTCTCTGTTTCACAGCTGTGAATCTATATTCTTGGCTCCATAACTGTGAACCCAAACCCCACAGCCCTCTATGCCATGTTCCTGCGGTGGCAGCAGCTCCCAAAACACCGAATCTCATTGCTCTTTTGGTTTGCTTTTCCCCTCTTGTCCCTTCATCTGGCACCACCTCCAACTGTACAAATAACCATTCGGATTCTCAATTTGCCAGCATTTGGAGGTGCTAACTGCTCTTTCAGTGTTAACCTACAATTGTAGTGCATTAAGTAAAAGTAGCATCTGATGCTACCTTTTGCTGAAGGTGTTTTAGTATTCTGACATCAGTCTGAGATTTTTCCCCTAATTTTCCACTAACCTGGTGTTTTGGGCATAAAAAATGGTCAAAGATTACACATCTGATGTCACTGCAAAATGACTGAATTTCTGCCTATTCAAGTGCAGCCTGCTCAGAGAAATGTGTTCCATGATTGGTAAAAATAGATTTGACCCACACATCCACTTGTACAAGCTGTAAAGTCTTTCAATAAATTTACCCTGGCAAAGCAAGAATAACTATCCAGGGCAATTTTTTTCCACCACAGCAAGTAGTAGCTCAGATATCCCCTGAATCATGTGTCTGACTCCTAATCAGGAATCAGCTGTTTCTTCTTTTTCTTTTCTTTGACAACTCCTATACACTGGGACCAAGAACTCAGTTTTTTAAAGCAATCTATAAGCAGCTCTATTAAATGATTTTCTAAGTTTATAATTTCTGGGTGAAGAGATGCTTTGGACCTGTATCAACAAGCCCATGACCTCTGATCACAGCTGGTTGTGAATCTGTGTTACTGCAGAACCTCTGTATATTCCAATTCAGCTTCATTTCAGGCAGCTAAGTTGACCATGGTTAGGCCTTCTGCATCCACCTGGACTAACCCCTCTTAGTACAGTAGCATTTCCTTGAGACATTCAGCCTGTAATGACCAGTGAAGAATTCTGCCCTAAATAAGCTGCAAGTTGCTAAATTGCCTGATTAGTGAAGGTTACAGGAGAGCAGAGCAGAAACCATCATCTCACATATGGCAATAGCAATATTTTGTGTTTGCTCCTGCACTTAAATAATTCCTGGTATGACGTTTATTAATTATCCTATTGGAAATTAATTTGCCCAAATTCTCTGGCTGTTCTGAACTTCTCTTCATCATCACTAGCTACTTTTCCCAACCTCATTTTATTTCTGCAGTGCTTAATTTTCTTTGGCTTTCCTTACCACTGTAGCAGCCTTCCCTGAGCTAAATGTTATGTAGGCACACATTATCATTTTTGTTCTAAGCCAGGTTCCCATTTTGAATTTTCTGGCAGGGTAATAGGTGCATTCCAATCAGCAGATGTAGCAGTTAGTTAAGACAAAAGTGGGATTTCGGTTCAGATTTTATTGACAATGATACTCTTGTAATCTATATCTGGCACCACAGGGGTGAGTGGAGCCTAAGTGCCCACAGAGATGATATTTATACCTATCTCCATATGGTCCATATAGTAGCTAGCTCTGAAGAGTGCAGAGCCCAGACCTCAGGGAATTCCCATTCCCCTGATGACCTGTGCTGCCCTCCAGGACTTTGAGCTCTGTGCTTGGAGAGCATCTTGCCATGACCAAGTTGACGTATGCAAGTTCGATATAGTTTTCTGTCAAATCACAGCAGTACCAATATGAAAGGCGCAAAGTCTAGGTCAGCATACAACCCAGAAAATGCAATAAAGAGGAAATCCTGACTCTTTCTGGTAAGAATGTGGAAAGCAAAGGCAAAAGGATTTGGTCTCAGAACTCTGCTTATTAGAACAGGGAGTTTAAAAACATAACTAAGAATCTTACCTGGACAGCCAAATAATGAGACCATACTGCTTGGTGAGGTTCAGAAGGAGTCTCTTTTGATGTGCCCCTTCATCCAGACAGGAGACATGTCAGCCTGTTTGCGAAAAAGTAGTAGTGAGTGCCTGGCTGCATCTGAGTGGACATTCACAGGTATACTTATCTGCATCAAAGACAATGGCATATGCATACAAACACCCCCTCAATATTCTACTTTCATTTTCATCCACTTTTTTATCTGAAGTATTTTTCTCCTTGCCATTCTCAATTATCAGAGTCCTAGCTGATACAGAAAAACATATGACAAAAGTATCCTACCTGGCTACTCTATGAGTAGGCAATGAGTAGTCCATCATTTTAGATGATGATTTTAGTCCATCGTTAGAGATTTTCCTGTGAAATATTCAGATTCCCCACTCTTTGGGGGAACATGTGAATCTGAACTCACTACTTAGCCAGGCCTTGAGGTCTGTACGGAAAATCCATTCATCCTGTATTCCACAGATCTTTACCAAATTTAAAAAAAAAAAAAAAAGAATAATCAAGGATCCCTAGGCTATGCAAGAGCAGACTTTTGTTGACCTATTCTGATTGTTCCTAAGCTCCTGACCTCCTCAAGATTCCTCTGGGCCTAATTTCTTGCTTTTCAATAACCAACATTTGCATTGGCCAGGTAACTCCTAACTGAACTGGTTTGATACAATTCCTGTCTGGGTACTGACTTCAGGCTTTGCAGCTCCAAAGCGTATGAGCATGTATGTGAGGGGCTGGGGTGAGATTTGGAGGCAAAGTATGTTGGAAGGTAAGATATGACTGGCTTCTTCCTTTCGCTAGACAAAAGCTATTCCTGGGGAGTGAGCCCTGAAAAATAAACCAGAAAATGCATCAGTTTTCCCTGCGATGGGAACAGTCTGAACCATGACTAAAGAGCTCTGCTTCTAGGAGAGGCATAAATAGGATCAGATGATATAGCCAAAAGTTATATCATGAAATCCAAACCAAAGAAGGCTGGTGTATAACAGATGGTTTTATGCATTACTAAACCCAGTTTATTCTTGACATTTGTAAAGTGGATGCTTGCTTGAACACATAAATGGTACTTTGAGCTAGCTTCTATCCTTGGAAGGTAATGTAAATTTTGAATGCAGGCTTATGGCTGGGAGGGAGGTGTGGGGAAGAGGTGAAATTGAGAAAAATTTTGAGCTGCAGAAAATGAGGAAAGAATTACAAATACACAGCACCATACTCTGCTGATCCTGCAGATTCCTGAGCATCACTTGGGCATAATTATTCCTGTACTTCTACACACATACATTCAGCACTTACATGACTTTGTTATAATTTTCTGTGAATGTTTTTTGTGACTGATAAAAGAATAGTCTTATTTAAGGGCACTTTTATACTGTTTACCAAAGGGGAATGGTGAGGAACTGTGGTATGTTTGAGGAAATAACACTTACTGATAAAAGATCTTAGTAACTATGGGAAGGGGGTTGTAAAAATTGTCCCTGTGTCAGTTTAAAATTTTTTGTTGTTTACTGGAGGGACAGAGCAAGGAAGAGTTCATGTAAGGGACAAAACTTAATTGGGTATCATTGATAATTCCTGCTGATGTGACATGGCAGATGCTTCCATGAAGTAGAAGATTATTAACCACTCAAAATTTCACTGTTCTTTCATTTTTTAACTTTTAAAATGGAGATTTCTTTCTATTTCCATAGTCAGCTGTCTTAACCACAGTAATGGTTTTACATCTTAATGAACATTTTTTTAGTGGTTATGAAGTTACAGTTGAACAAAAAGTTCTCAGTTTCTTCACTGATGGTGTTTCTTCTTTACTGGCTGTTTTGGAAAAGTAGTACTTTAAAATATTGAGTTTGATCTGTTTCATTTGCTGCTCTAGGGTGGGATGTTTCTACACAACAACACTTCTGTTCTGTTCAAACATCCACGTGATATAAATGAGGTCCCAAACTATTCAAGTTACTTTTGTTCATAGGAGCAGCAACAGGCAAGCTTCCTGCAGCAGAAGCGGTAAGACAGAGGCATTTTTCAATATAAGTATATTAAAAATTTTTTTTGAAAAAATCCATTTTGAGATATGTTTCTTTCATCATTGGACTACTCTTGGATTAGCTGGGTTTTTTCAACTAAAAACAAGACCTTGTTTTCAAGGAAAATGGAATTTCTCACATAATGGCATGATTCCAATAGGTGGAACTTTAAGAAGACCACCTCCTGTAACAGGATATGTGATACAACTGGGAGAGCTTGAAACACTAGGTAACATCTGGTTGGACTGTGCTGTGTCATGGGTGGGATTTATCAACATTCATGCTCTGCCTTGTGATGCAGCAGCTTGTGTTGAAAGCTGGAACAAACAGAAGGATGCTTCGTTCTTCACAGACAGGATTAGAGCCTGAGATGTGGGTTTTCTAAGGGAAATGGAAATTAATGTTTTGGCCAAGATCACCATTTACATGAAAAATATAGAATTGTTGGTTTTACATAAATAAAAATATATACACTGAGCAAATTCTTCAAACCAGAAACTGAGTAGCCAGACCCCAAAGACTCCTAGAGGTCAGTACACAGAGGCAATAAATGAACCCTGCTCTATATGAAATGGGTTACTGTTAACTTACTACACCTTAGTCCTGCTTTTAGAGCTTCTACTTGGGGATTTGTAGCTTCCTTGAACTAGTGATGAATGGGGCCAGCAGAAGTACTGCTTACTTTTGTGCAAACTAGGAAGTGTCCCTCCACAGTGTACGGGGATTCGCATGTACTAACTTCCACAGTACTTAGTGCTGGGCACTTGCGTCATCATTAACTATAAGAAATATATCAACCTCCTTCCTCCCTGTGAAAATTCTCACTGAAAGTTGATCTCTGTTGGCCTTCAGCCGCACTACAGAGACCTCTCTTCATGTGTGGTGAAAGCTGAGGTGTTTGATGTTCTGTAGAAACTCTGATAAGACTTCTTTCTTCTTGTATGTTTTCAGAGTTGGCCTTCTTGCCTGCTAGACAGTCTCTAGTTCCTGCTATTGTCATCTTTTTACTTCATTTAAACCGAAACAAATACAACAAATAGGTGATTAAAAATAGGCCTTCTCTTCTCCTGCACCAGAAACAGCGTTTAGGTGGTTATAGAAACACAAAACCTGAACTAATTGATTTGCATCATACAGATTAAAAATTTAGATGCAATGAGCTGGACAAAAATTGTAGAAATACTTGAGGGGGAAACAAGAACCAAAAATAATCCACATTTGAAACTGTCACAAAATGTGGTATGCTAGCACTACTTAATCAAGATCAGAAAGCAAAACAGTTCATTTCTCTGTAAATTATCAAATTCTTCTGGTAAGTGACACTCTGGAAACATTCGATAGCTTCATAACTGGCTGACTTAATGTTTTACATGCAGGAAAGATGGCTAGAACAGCAGTAATCAGCAGAATAAGTTGGTTTCATAGTTGAGCTTTGGTGAGGTGTTAGATCGTGTGGGTAGCATTTATAAAAGCTCTCTCACTTTTAATTCTGTAGCAAAGATGACTGTCTGCTTCGCGAATTAATAATATTTTCCTTTCTTTTATAATGCCAAACTAATTCATTATATCATATTTTATTTTATGACTATTTGTCTAGTCTTCTTTTTATAGTACTCTCTCATTAAGATGGAACATCTCTCAAGCTCTTTTCTCTCTTTGTCTCTCTGCAATAATATAATGTCATTATAATAATTTCACTAATAGGTTCCAAACTCATGTTACTCCCCCTCCCATATGTAAGCCACAGGCACATATCCGGTGTAAAAATTCTTTGCATTAACGTCATCATTTATACTGTAATTTTCAGATTAACTTCCATTATTGTTTCTCATGTTTTTACTTCATATTTTATGATTAAGAAAGACCAGGCTTCCATATACTATTATTAAATACAGCAATTGCTCTACTACCAGTGATCACAAGAAAGTTGTAGTTCTTTCATGGAAATGGACAAAGTCACTTCACTCTCAGGTTTCAGATACCTCAGTTGGAAATACACCTTAAGCATTTACTTTATGGTTCCTGGAAGTAGGGCAGTCACAATGCTAAAAGTGACATGTGTTTCTTTCTCCTCTTTTGTTTTTCAATGCCGGATGCTCCATAGGACCAGATTGCTTGTGTCTCATCCAACAAATATATGAAATAGGGCTATGTCTTATTCACTAGGTGGATGACATGCAGAGGGGGGTAACAAACTGCATGGCACCTGAACGAAAGTCAGGTGGCAAAAGGAAGAGTATGGAGGAAGTGAGAGGAAGTCAGCCTGTCTGCACATAGCATGAATGTCATGTCTAAATGCGGCACCTTTTTAAATGATTCTCCCCCAAAAAGTCAGTTTAGATGTGGCAACATTGATGCTTTTGGTGTTACTTTCCAACACGCAGAGCAGGAAACACTCAGCACCTAGGTCTGCTCTAGACAGATGAAGTATTTGAATTGAATATCCTCTTCCACTGACAAACTGCTCACATTAAACATTTTGTCTATATCTATTTTGGCAAATTTTCGTGTATAGAAAAATTCTGGGAAAAAGGAAGTATGTTGGCATTTCAAAATGAAATACTTTGACTTCTTTGAAATAGTGTTTCTCTTCAAGATTTACTTTAACTAAATCAAATTTATAACAAAAAAACTTTGCCAAACATACAAGTATTTTTTTCTCAACTTCCTAGGTTGTAAAAAATTCAGATTCTTTTCATATTGGACAGTGAATTTAAAACTAGTTATTCTCATAAGTCTAGTCTTTGCAAAAGAACAGAAATTATGTATGTGAGTGTCAAATCTGTAAAGAAAAAAATAATGAAGCTTTAATATTACAAAATCCAGAAGAGGCCAAATGTAGCAGAAACTATTGTGTTGATCCTCCTTTCTCACCTTACAATAAAACCAGAAGTATTTTGTGTTAATTATGACATTTGAGTGGCTAATGAAGGTACAATTATTTTTCAATAACTAGTCAGGTGGTTTTTTTCTGATTATAATTCTTCCTATGCTATAGGTAGCTACCGTTATGTGATTCCAAATTAAATTCATTACTGTGACGAATAGAACTTTAGATACTGCCAGTTAGACCCAACTGGATCTCTCCAACTTCCTTTTAACTTAATCCTTTCTTTTCTCTATGAATTTAATTTTTCTGGAGACCAGTATATGGATTAAAAGCATTGACACTTGCAGCTAACTACTCAGACTCACCCTCAAAGCTCATTCATGTGGCTTTAAGCTCATAAATAAATCACAAAATCTTACTCATCATATAATAGTAACAATAGGGCAAAGATTAGTGAAATGTTTAGGTGTTGCAGAAAGCTGTCCCTGCAACAGAACTGGAAGTGCAGAAGCTGGAAATAGCATGTTGTATGTGAAGCAGGTAGTGTGGGAAAGTGGAATTAGGCTTTAAATCTATTAAACATATACAATGAAATATAGTAATATAGAATTATGCATATGAAATACACATAGCTCTATACCGAGCATGCCTGAAGGCTGCCCATGCTACCCAAACCCATGCTTGATTATAATAAAAACTCTTGAAAAAACCTGTCACTTATCCAGAAATATTGTCATGACTCTGTTCTGAAATAAAACCTATAAATTATCTGAAAAATGAAATGTTGCCAGTTTCTGTCTAGTTGCTAGAAAATATTTCCATGTTTTGCTGAAATGCTGTTTTCAGTTCTTTCAACATGAAACTGATGCTCTAATGATATGTGATCACTAGAGATACCATGGCATTTTTGTAATTGTAAAGTGTTTAAAGAGAGTACCCCAGCAAAATATCAAATCAAGATATTTTACAAGTCATGCAGAGTTCTCTTTTCCTGCCTAATTTGTTCACTTGGGTATGCATGAGTACATGGCTGCCACTTTCCAGTGGTGGGTGAGTTGGTCCTATTAGTCACCTTCACATAATTAGAATTGGCCAGACTGTTCATACAGAGAATGGTCCTTTTTTAAAAAACTCTGTGCGTGTGTGCACACATGCATGCAGCAATTAAACTGTTTTTGACAAAACCTTCCTTGGGTCAAAGTTAGACTTTCTGTTCAGTGCCAGAGACAGGAACAAGAAAAGCCACTTGCCTGAAGGCTGTGGCACTCAGCTGGGAAGTAAGACACACAGATTGCTGCTGCCTGATTCCACATCAAAGGCAGGGACATGCCAAGATCACTGACTATCCTAGGAGAGTGCTCACTCTCTCTGCACTTTCAGTGGGAAACTTTCAAGACTGCCAGGCCTTCCTTATTTTCACTGAAAATCTGTGAAAGATTGCAATTTTGCACTGACACAGATTGGGAAATTCTTATCTTGAAACTTTGCAAATCTAATAGCAAACATCATAATGATTTATTTGTTTGTTGTATTAAAGCTCTTTGAGATTGCTAAAGAGGTTATGCTATTAACACTGTCCTGTTACAGCATGGATTTAGTGATTTCAGCAGCAGTAAATCTGATGATTACTGATGAGTACTGTAATCTATGTCTTGCAATAGAACTAGGAATCATTGTTTTCAACAGTTTTGAGACACTTAAACATACTTTACTCAGTAGATTTTTATGACAGAAGAAACTGACTGTATAAGGTTCAAAACCAATAAGCATCTTATGCTTATGCAAGAAAGATCTCTGATCTGAAAAACTCATATGTAACTCGTATCACCCATTTAGGTGCTGCTGCCTACCAAGGATTAGTCTTTTGCATCTGTTTCCAGCTGTAGTTTTATCTATGCCGGTAATGCTGTGTTTAATTTTTCTTTTCCCTTTCCAAGTCACACACATACTGCAGTTAGGCATCTTATCTGTACCGTTTGCAGGTATTTAAGCATGGGATATCATAGCTCATCTTTTTTGAAACTGGCAAACTACGTAGCAGACTGCCCTTGGCTCTAAGTCCTGCTGCAGCTAACTCACTCTGGGACAGAGATTTCCATCAGCAAGGCAGGCAGTACATTCATTGCCACCAAAGCAGTCTGCACTAGGCACATATTATACACTAACTTTTTAATTTCTTTTTTTTTTATAAAAAAGGTTGTCTCCTTTTTTAATTCGCTGTATTCAGACTTGTTTAATGGGTCTTATGTTTGCCTCTGTATGTTCCTTCCTTTTCCCCATATTCGTTTTTAATTCTATAAGTTTATGCCTTTGTGAATAGTTTGGGCCTTACAAGCTGCTGTATGATCACATTTCTGCGTGAATCCACTGATAGCTACTGTTGCAAAATGAATCTCTAGCATTTTTTTAAGATGAGTTTCTATAACTCACTGGCTGTGTGAATACCAATAGACACTCAGTTCTGTGGTAGGACAACATAGCAACAGTAACTATTTTATATGTGGTAATATTATTTGAAATAATCAAGAAGAGTACAATATACATGAATACTAATAAAATAGTACCTGCTTTATAGCGTCTGCAGGCATGATTCAAGACCAGACGTAGCAGGCAGAAATAAAAGGTACCAATGATGCTAAAAGACACTGCAGCAGCTATACAGATGGTGATTTCCACCTCTGGATTCCTAGGTGGTGAAGCAGAAAACCCTTCCCCTCTGATATTTCTGTTGGAAAGGGTGAGTCAGGATGAGACCTAAAACTTATACAGACACATAACAGAGAATGTGACAATGCCACAATTCAGACTGCCTGGAACAAAGGAATGGAGAATCATGGGATAGTTAGGGTGGAAAGACAATTCTGGAGACTATCTAGTCCGACTTCATTGCTCAAAGCAGGGTCAGCTGCTGTGCCGGTGTTTGACCACCCTAAATAAAAGAATTTTCTTACATTTAAATGGAATTTCTTATATTGCTTCTTCTCCAGCCACTGGGCACCACTAAGAAAAGTCTGGTTCTGTCCTCTTTATAACCCCCATCAGGTATGTATACACACTAATAAGATGCCTCCCGAGTATTCCCTTCTTGAGGCTAAACAGTCCCAGCCTCTGTGAAATCAGGAATGGCCCTTGCTTGACTTGGATGTGTAATTAACCAGTTAACCTGTTAGGAGACAAGACATAACTCACTTTAAGCACACAGTCTGCAGGCTGCTCACTGAGTTCTGCGACAATTTTTTTCAAGGCTGCTTGCTTCCTTTCTCTGTACTGAGCACATCTGACTGCTCCAACCGCCAACTGTGCTGCAGGAGACTCTGTTACATGGGTGAACTGCCTGGCCTGCAACAGAAATAAATAGCAGGTCAGTCAGAGAACTTGCAGTTGTTGACCTACGCAATCACCCCAAAGTATCACTTTTTTCCTATAAAGCAATAAGCCCACCCAAAAGGCATTACAATCCTATGAGCTTCAAACAATATGCAGGATATTCTACTTCTTAGGCTTTGAGTTTATTTATCAAACAAAATTGCAATTTGCTATCACAGTCAACAACGAGAACCTAAGAACATAACTGAGCCCGTAGCAGGTCAGACAAATGGTGCACCTCACCCACTGTCCACTTTTCAACAGTGGCCAAGAGCGGATGTCAGGGAAGAGTATAAAATCAAGGAAAGTATGCTTTGAAACCTTCCTAAAATACTGTCCCAGCCCACCCTCACCAGCAGCTCAAGAACTGGTGATGTCTTTGTATTTAACAACCCTGAGGGATTCCTCTCCCACAGATTTATCCTGTCACTTTTTGAAACCCTGTGGACTCAGAGTCCAGGGAAACAAGGACAATCAGCTGTTCTGTGTTACAGAAGAAATGAAAGAACTTGGAAAAAACCTCAAATAGGCTTGAAAACAGCAGAAAAACCTAGATAGACAAAAGGTAATATCTGAGGTAGTTTTCAAAGCTTGGAAACAATGAAATGTTTCTTTTCATAGTGGAAAAATAGTTATGTTTCCGCAGCGACTAGAATAATTTGTAGCTGTATTATATAAAACCAATGAAAAAAATCACCACTTGCTCCTCTGTAAACCACTAACACTAATCACCTAGTTACGAAAACGTAACTAGAAGGAAAGATGCAAATGGTCAAATTAATTTTTCCCCTTCAACTATTTTTTTTTTCTTCAAGCAAAAGAGGCACCAAAACAGTCCATCACGCAAGCATTACAGAGCTCTCACTGATGTCACTAGAAAACATAGTGTAACCACAGCAACCCAATGAGAAGTCAAGTGGTGTGACTGGCTTACTTTTTTTTTTGTTACAGCTGTTTTCTTACCTAGCACAGAAGGAAAGAAACAAACGGCCTGCAGAGCTAAATGCCTAAATCAATATAAGATGAATCAATGATTTGGTAACTAAAGAATTGTATATCATTGATTGCATGTGCAGCAAGACCTCTAGCATAAGAAATAATACATTTGTATGCTCCCCATCATACTGTGAACACCAACAAAACAAACAGTGCTTAAAAATTCCTGGGCCACAACAGGCATCCCTTAACGTCACGCACAGAGATAAGTCTTAAAAAAGATCTGGGATAACCAATAGGAATATAATCACATCCAACAGGACCTTTGAAGAGGTACACAGCAGCACCTGAAGGGCCACTTTTGTCAAAGGGAATATAGTTCAGCCAACAAAAACAAGCATCAGCTGCGATGCTGATCTCTGTGGTATGCACTGAACACAACTTCATTGCTAACAGCTTCTCAATGGCCATACCTTGCCTCTGCTGCTGACAGAGTATAACAGATAAACAAAGGATAAAGAATTCTAGCAACCAAACAGGGTAAGCAGCAAGAAGAGTTGACTTTGAATTAAAGAGAGATAGGACATATGCGTGTGACTTTTCAGTGTTAACCTGAAACAACAGATTCAGCAGCTGATCTATAAACAGATCTACGGAGAGAAAACTGAGATTTATCACACCATATTTTCCAGGGCTATCTGATGAGACATAGCTCCATTCCTGGCCTGGCAGCAAACCAAGGCAGGTCCTAGCCAGAGGGTGATTCCTGAGGAATTCTGAAGTTAGACTTGGGAACAGCGCTATGATTAGCCCCAGACACTAATGTAACATTAACGTTTAGCAGCAGTATGCACACAGTGAGAACAGAGAAACAACAACTTTCACCTTCTCTAATAGTCATCTAAACAACTGATGAGAGTGTAAACATAAGGGCTGACTGTATCAGATGAGAACAAAAAGAATCGTAGGTCAAGTATTTTGCCTTCAGGTAAGTATCCAACAGTGGGTGCTTAGTGAGGAATGTAACAACAGGAAAAGCATATGGTAATGCTATCCTGAAAGACTCTCACAATCTACAAAAATTTGCAGGTTGAGGACTTTTCTTGGGTTGATGTCTTTGTAACTCAGCTGACTAAGATGAGAACACAGAAAATCCAGCATTCTGTAGTATCTCTACAAACGACATGGACACTTCTATTTCCCCAGCTTCACTATGCTGCAGCAGGCTCCAGCAGGCTGCTTGACTTCTCCTCTGGATATGGGTTTGCTTTGCTGTGGCTCAGTCAGAATTGCATGAGGCTACAGACCCAAAACTGAAGAAGCACTTTGTCTAGGACAACAAAAGGCCCTTGAGCAAACATTCACTTTTAATGACCAGCAACCACAGAGCTGAGATCAAAGAGACCAAGCTGAAAAGCTTGTTCTTTACAGTTTGCCAGCAGTCAGTCATGGGCAAGCAGGGAGCTGTATGTTCTTATACGATACGTATACATCTGCCTGGGCCAACTTAATACTAGCTGGGAACAGCTTAGACTGAGCAGAGTTTACTGAGGCTTTATTCTGAGAACAAGGGTATATTAGCTACTGCAGAGCTTGCCTGAATGTAACTAGATACTTCCAGCATTCAGGCTTGCGCTGTGATCCAGTTAAGAGCTAGTTTGAATATGTTCACCCTGAACTGTATAGAGTGTGCATTAGAGACACAGAAAGACAGCTAATCAAGATGGGAGCTGGACAGCTGCAGAGCTAGTTGCTTTTGCTGCGAGTGCTGTGTTCTGGCTCTGTTAACTTTTGTAACTTGCATGCACTGCAGTTTCTTCTGGTTGCACTCACGGGGTGAAGTCCCTGATAATCATGCTGATTTGACATGGTAATGTATGGCTGTGGAGGGCCCTCGAAATGAGGAAGAATGTCATCGTACTTTGAAGGTGCAGGTTCAGCAATTAAGAAGTTGTGCAAGTTATTCTTACAAAGTAGCTATGCCTGTTTCCCAGGAGCATGGAGGTGCATGGAGGCTTGGAACTTCAGTTAGGAAATCTGGAGTCTTTACCTGACAAAGGCCAATTCACCAGAATATCCTATGGTGATCTGTAATGCAATCAATGTGGTTAAAGTGATGTTTTAGAGTAGTCATTTCAATCACTTAGGTTCTCACTAGAGAATACAGATATCTGATTTCTATTTTTTGCTCATTGTCATTCTAATTTTTACTGCAAATTATTTTTCTTGTGGCGACAGCATCCAAGCTGGTTGCAAGAGGTGTGCCTAGACCCCTTCCTTACAGTGAGCTCCTGAAGAACACCAAAGGATTTTAAGCCATACTTCACTGGATTAAAAATAGTCTGGGATAAATAGCAAACACATCAGAAGGGTTTATTGACAACTCCTGTCCTGTCTTCTGCATTCTTGCAGGCAGGTATTTGCTCCCAGGCTTAATGTTGGTTAACTCAGTGACTTTCTGAGTGGTAGCAAACTCTGACGAGTTCTGTCTGGCCTCTGGGGAGTTCCTTCAGCCTCTCTGGAGGTATGGCTGTCCTCCTTCACTCTGCACTATAGTGTCTCCAAGTCTGCATGAGCCACACACTTGCAGTTCCTTGCTGTGACTCCCTGGTCTTTCACATCCAACGATCCCTTCAGCTGTCCCTCAGCTACAGCATATTCAGGTGCTTGCACAGGGATGAAACAACCTTCGCACCCTGTGGGGGTTTCCAGCCAAGCCACCCTTTCTGAAAGATGGCAGTCCCACAGCCGATCAGAGGCACTATCCACCCCAATGGCTTATGCAGGGGCTGAGTCTTCCCTCCACACAGGCAGGGCAGACCCCTGCCCAGGACTGCTCTAGGCACCGTAGTGTAAATGCTCTGCTTGTGCTACAGACTCTGGGTCTGCCAAGCAGATTGGAGATGATGCCTTTGATCACTGGAGCCTCTGCGTGGCTGCAGGGAACTGTTTCTGGCCAGGATCCAGAATTCAGGGTTGCTGTGACAGAACTCATTTTGCTCTGAATTTCTTTTGCATCCGGGACTTTGTATCAATGCCAGGATAAGGTATTAGAATGATCTTCTTCCTCATTCTCTTGAGGATGTGATGTGTTCCCTCATGTGAGTATTTTGTCCTCTTTTCCAATTTAACACATGCAGACCAGTATCACATACTTTCTTTGATGTGTTTTGTGTGATAGATGCTTCCAGACCCTGTATAGCCACACGAGCCGTGCTGATCATGAGTAAGTGTATGTTTTATCAGTTAACTGCTCTGATTTCAATAGGTTCATCAGTATAACTACACTCAGTAAATTGTTACTGATTGTGTAGTAAGGGGGAACCTTCCAACCTGAAGCCTCTCTGCTCTGAATGTGGGTAATCACAATTTTACTAACAAGCCAACCTGGGCTTTTGCTGGAACCAGCAAACCTCACCCACTGCCCTGAGGAGGGGCTGCTAACAATTAGGATGAAGCACAGTGACACAAAGAAAGAAGTGACTTCTATTCAAACTCCTTTGCCTCTTGGTCTTTCCCCGCCTGCTGGAAGGATTGTTTTTACAGCTTGTTCTTTCACATCAAAATAGCAAGAACAGACAATGTTCAAATGCCAACATAGAAGACCAATCCTCCCATTCTCAGCTATGACAATTCCAAAACCTCCTGAGCCCTAAGAAACCTGCTCTGTCCCTCCAAGTGCAGGCATTGGAGATGGAAACATCGCACTGGCCTCTGCTGTGCAGGTTTCAGAATTTCTTTCTGATGAAAAAGACCCTTTTAAACATAAAGGCACGTATATGTGGGGAGACTCGCACAGGATTCTAGGAAACCACAGAGAGCAGTCAGACCTTCTCAAGGCTCAGCAGCCAGGGACCAACACCAAGCACGTCAGTGCGACCCTGGAAGGGTGCACTGCAAGTCCCGAGCCACGCTGGGCTGAGGTCAAGGTGAAGGAGAACACTGTCTGGCACCTCAGAACAGTTCCCCAAAAACACCGCTGCGCAGCCAGGCCAGGGACGAGCCTGGCCCGCGCCCACAGCACACCTGGGTTAACTCCAGTCGCCCCTTCCCTCGCCGCGGCGACACCCGCCGCAGCTCTGCCTGCTCGGCGGCGCTGGGCCTGCGCCAGAGGCAGCACTCGGCGGGGCCGGGCGGCGGAGCGTGGGCCGGCAGCGCCCCCGTGCGGCCTCCCCTCGGTGGCGCGGCCTCCCCTCGGTGGCGCGGCCTCCCCTCGGTGGGGCGGCCTCGCCCCGCAGCCGCCGCCCGGGGACACCCGCCCGCAGTTTCCTGCCTCAAAGGCGGGCGGCGGCCGTGGCCGCGGGCGGCTTCGCGCCTTGCCGAGCAGCCGCCTCGCGGCCCGTGGGCATCTGGCCGCGGCTGAGCGGACCCTGCTGCGGGGCGGTGTGCGCCTGGGCGCCGCCCCGGCTCGGCCGTAGGGCGGTATCGGTGCTTCTCCCTCGGCTGGGCCTTGCCCAACACCCTCCTGAGATGGGGGGGTTCACTTTATTCCAGGGGGCTCTGCTAGCATAGGTGCACACAGAGCAAGTGTGGTGGGTCACCGGTGGGATGTGGAGGGCTTTCAGCCACGGGTCTGGTTTCATTGCCCAGGAACTGCTGCTCCACCTGCCCCATGGCCCACTGCCGTTCTCCCCGTTTCACAGCACCCAGGTCAGCTCGGCCTGAAAGGCAGCTCTTGGAAGCATCTCCTGCCAAAGGGGAAACAAACCCTTCATCAGTCTCTTGCCACAGGAGCCCAAGGGCTGACACAGCATGGCAGTGTGCCCAGCTTTGGTTGTCTTTGTTCTGGCACCCCTAAGAGGAGTGTGGCTGGACCATGCCTTGAGCACAACAGGGCAAGTGATCTCTGCTCTGCAGGTGGGAGCACTGCATTGTGTAGCTTTGACCTACATGCACAAAGCAGTTTGTTCCCAAGGCAGTAACCTGTGAGATTCTGAATGACAGACACAGATTAGAGGAGACTTAGTTACATGTTTGAGAAAGCTGTGATTTCATTGCTTGTACTCCTTCAAATCCACCAAGACCTGAGCTGACTAAGCCGAGCTCCAGTTAACCACTGTTAGCAACAGCAAAGCCTGGCCTGAAAACACTTGAAAGACAGGGTTTTCCAAAGCACGTCAAATCAGATGGGGACAGACAGTGGCCTGTGTGTCCTCAGTCACTTCGATGTTTCTGGAAGTCCAAGCCAGAGTTACCTGTCCTTGCAATTTTCAGCATGACATTTGATTTATCTCTTATCTGCAAGAATGCATCACAACTTTGGGGGCTGTTTCTGCTAGAGAAAGCTCCCCTTTGTTATAATGTCAATGCAGTGGTAGCAAAAGTTTACCTTTAAAAAGTAATCGCAAGAATGCTGAGATAAAAATCACACCACAAACCCCAAGTACCACCACAGTATGTGTCTCTTTCAGTCCTAACTCCCCCAAGGCAGCTGACCAGATAACCACATAACAGGAGTCCCCACCATACCACAAGCTTTGAAACAGCTGGGGTGTGAAAATTTCACAGAATGTGTCTAATTGATCACTGTCACACCCAAAAGACAATTAAATTCAAATCCAAAAGCAGAATAATTTTCATGGTCACCTAGCACATCAGCCTGTATCTGTCATGCAAGACAGTAACAGTCTGGGTCCCCAGGTTTGCACTTCATTTGGGTTTTGCATATTTACTATCCATTCTGGAAGACCTCCCTTCCAAACCTAGATATAAACAGTGCTGGTGACAAAATCCCACTCAGCAGCATGTTGGCCATAGGGGAACTGCAATGGCTTCAGAAGGTATCCTCCAGAGCACTGCCCATGAACCCAGGCCACTTACAACCTTGGTATTCTAAATACTGCCTGCACACTCAGGTATATGCCACTGAAAGGTTCCAACTGCTCATAGTCCTCCTCCCAGAACATCTTGAAGGGCAGGAACATGGTGGCTGTTGTCATTGTTAATCAAGATAATAAACCTTCCACAGCCATCCCGTAGGTCTGCAGTCCACACCACCAGCATATGCACATGACCTTTATTGGTCCATTCATATCTATAGTCTGTGTCCTGGAGGAGTGGTTAGGTACCTCTTTAGAGAATTGCATTGCAGCAGGCACAGGGGCTGGATACGCAGAGGCATAGCACCTCCTGAGACCAGATGTAGACAGTCTTTTGCCTAGACAGCTCTCAGTGCCTTCAGCCAGCCGGTCCAAAACACTAGTCGCGGGATCTGAAGTGGCATTTAGAATCATAGAATGGTTTGGGTTGGAAAGGACCTTTAAAGGTCATCTAGTCCAAACCCCCTGCAATGAGCAGGGACATGTTCAACTAGGTCAGGTTGCTGAAAGCCCCATCCAACCTGACCTTGAATGTTTCCAGCGATGGGGCATCTACCACTTCTCTGGGAAACCTCTCTAGACTGATAAAATTTGCCACTTAGTGCCTGTTGACTGAATTTATAGGTCAATGCCTTTGCATGTGTTAGATCTGGGCTTAAGTCCTTAACATACATGGGTTTTTTTTCTTCTTTTAGGAAAGTTAATGACAATGAAATATTCTCAAACATCATAAAAAAAAAAAGTGATTCATGGGATACCTGAGCTTGTACCAAGGGGACTATCTCATTAGATCTGCTCTGCAGGGAGGTGTTTGCCCTGCTGCTGAGTCCTGGTAGCCTCCTCTGGCACACTGATGGAGAGAATATTACAGCATACCTCACAGGCTTGTGGGAGAGATCAGACCAATATATCAACAAAGGAGGCATCAGAACAAATGAGGGAGCACCTGAGCTGCATTTCAGGCTGAAATCTCTATATCCGGAATGACTGCAGCTTGTTTACACACCTAATGGGGAGTGATGCAGATGGGAAGTGGGATTTAAAGCCATCACAGAACCCTAAATATAGCACAGTGAAAGTCATTGTTCCCCTTCTCAATTAGGACAGGAAACAAAACCACGAGTGCGGAGCCTTTCTTCTCCAGCCCTGAGGGAATGACCCAGAGTCATGAGAATATAGGCCAGATATTGAAGCAAAGAATGAGAAGCAGCAGGAGACAACAGAATATAATTTGTGTGGATAGACTGTAGCAGCCTCTGCAGAAACAATCACAAAACATTTTATTGAGAGAATATTTTACATTGCTGTGGGCAACTGCTCATCGTCCACAAGCAGAAGTGGAAAACTGCTGGTGAGACAGAACAAGCTACTTCAATGTAAACACCACCTTTGTTTCATGGCAAACAATGCAGTAGCATTTTGCTAACATGGACATTGTTTAGGGTGATAACAGTAAGTATAATAAGAGTTATGTGATTAAACAGAGCAAAGAAAAATATACATTGTGCATCACAGGGAAAATCTTTGCTGTGAATCAGCCTCCTTAGGGAAGCAGCAGAAGCGTTGTTTTCCAAATTGCTTGGAGTTATAAGGGAGAAGCATTGAAGACCGTGCGGAAGAGAACACTGGTGTATGGACCAAGGGATGAGCAAGAACATTTCTTTTTAGAACTGGGTGTATCACTGGATGCATTTTTAAAGGCATAAAACTGCCTTTCAGGATTTTCCAGGTTGTTAATAGTCAGTGATGGCAAGTCTGAAGTGAGACAATAGGAGAAACAGTTTATCATTGTAGGATAGTGTTGGGAGTAGAACATGAAGAATGGATGGGGCTTGGGGGAAGGAGAAACCACATTCAAGAAAGGAGTTACTGCATATGCTGAAGGGCAGCCTCTTCTTGAGAAGAAGGGTAGACAGGGACTGGGGGACAGTCAGGTTAGAGGAAGGACAGTCAGGAAAGATGTCAGCTATGAGAGGCGTATGTGGATGACAGCGAAAATCAAGATAAAGAGAAGAGAAATGAGTGAGGATGGAAAAAGGAAGCACGTGGTTGTGAGCAAAAATAGTTGCAGTTATAGGAAGTGTGTTGTGGAAACAGACTGCTTGTTCCAGGTGGTTAACTGTAACCAACCGTAGTATTTGCAAGAAACATTTCCAAATTGCCGTCACAATATCTTTGTGAAGTAGGTAAGCACTGACAGAGGAGGGAGGCAAAGACAGAAATATTCAAAGGCAACGGAGGAATCCCTGTTGGTGTGGGACTAGAATGCGAGCATCCCTCACGCTTGGTCCTGAGCTAGACTTTGTGTCTCTTCACTTGTGAACATACACTGTGAATGCCCCAGGCTCTGCTGGCTCATCATCAAATACACATGACCACCAAAAGAAATCACTGTCTAGATCAAACTTCAGAGTGCTGCCAAACATACCCCAAAGTGTACTCTGGGCTGGACCCTTTTGAAACAAAGGGAGCAGTGTCTTCTAGCAAGCCCAAGCACCAGGAAGCAGAAAAGGAAAAAGGGTAATTCCAGATTCGAGGCTATAATGACAGGAGAAAGAGAGGACAAATACAAACTGTTTACTGGACAGTGGGACTTGCTCCAATAGTTGTAGCGAGATCTATGCCAACCAAGCTATGCTGGTAGCTATTCTTACCCCAGGAGGGAAATAGATGTGTATTAATCATCTCTGCGTTAGTATAACTGATAAGGTCACAGAGAGGGGAGGGAAGGACTAAGTTGCTCCAAAATAGCTATATTGGTTAAAAAAAAAGTATTCTCTATCAAAATTACCTTCCCGGCAAAATGTTGACATTTTTAAGAAAGACAACACATTTTTGAACCCTAATAAAAAAGCTTGTTTTCACAAAAAATAGGTAAAACTTTGCTCCAAGGAGTACACTCCCCTACACTTTTATTGACCTTCCCAGCCAACGGTAGGCTTTGTAGGGACTCAATGCTTGGTGTGTTGTCAGCATGCTCTCCCAAAGGTGTGGGTGAGAGTACTTTACACATGATTCTCTTCCTACCTTAATTTTGTAGCAGCAGCTCTTTTTACAATAAGCCTTTCTGGCTGCTTGTCTTACACTTACTTGGGGGGCAAGAAAGGTCCTGTCCCAGGAGAGGGCTGCTCTGTTGTTTCAACACTTCCCATAAGTTGTTACAGGGGATGGGAAAGATGGTCCTACCTGGAACCTCAGTAGATCCCAACATGGGTCATAACTTCCTAGGCAAAACTCAGGAGTGAGATGTAACTTTTTTGGCTTTATCATTGCTTGAACCTCCACATATTACTCTTGAGCTTTAGAATTAAAAGTATACCGCAGAA
Organism: Grus americana; assembly: GCF_028858705.1. Classification (NCBI taxonomy): domain Eukaryota; kingdom Metazoa; phylum Chordata; class Aves; order Gruiformes; family Gruidae; genus Grus; species Grus americana. Next base: position 28,212,723 of record NC_072857.1, read on the forward strand.
TACTTTCTCTAGTAGAGTAGCTTAAGTTTGGCTTCAGAGACCAGAGCTGAAAATTTAGATCAAATCCTGACTTGACTCAGGCTTAGCTCTGATTTTAATTTAACAAAAGGCAAAGATTTGCATGGCTTTGCAAAGATTTGAAGAGAGTAAAACTCTCTGCCAGTGTCCATGTGAACAGATATTTAGCAGTAGTAGTGAAAGAAGTTGAATCACTTTTTGAGGAAAAGCAACATGTGAAGATTTATTTACACAGTACAAAGTAGGAGCGAATCTGTAACCCACTCCTGTTATTCACAAATTATTTGGTACCACTGCATGATCACTACAAGGACTCAACCCCAGGAGTGTCTGTCAGGCTCCACTATTACTCTTTTTTGTCTTCTCTTTGTGCAATGAGAAATGCTAACTGCATCTAATATTTTAAACATGATTTAGAAGCTGCTTTTCCAGCATGTTATCTGTTATCTAAATTAGTATTATAGGCATAAATAAATAGTCAGTTCTAAATGATTGTAGAATATGTAATCGCAAAGGGTCTTAAAACATCCCAGAATACAGATGGATAGCAGGCCAGAATAGAGTGCGCTGCACAAAAGCAGGGAGAGGGAAGGAGAAACACTTCTGACCTGAAGCCCTACAGCACTGGGTCAGATTCCTTCCACTCACGGAGCCACATGAAGTTTCTCATGTCCTCGCAGAGCAAGCCTGTCCTCCAGAGTGGAAGTCTTACGTCAGAGTGAGCCTTCAACAGAGCGGGCAAACAGTGCGTGGTGCGGCAGCCAGGGCATGGCGCGGCAGTTTGCGCAGCAGTTCGCACAGGCAGGGTGTGCAGGTAGGGCCTAGTCAGTCTACCTGCTCAAGAGGAGAGTCCAGTGGTGGTCCTCACTCTCTCATAGAAGGAGTTCAGCCATGGCGCCCACCAGGCAGAAAGCCCTAAGCTCTGTGCTCGCCTGAAGGCATGTGGCAACACAGAGCTGCCGCAGAAACATGCAGCCACTCAGCTCTCAGGCTGCAGGGAGTGTCTGAACTTGGCACTGGCAGGGGAAGGCAGCAGTGAGATTGGCTGCCTGAGGTGTGACCAGGTGTATGATCTGCTCAGCCTGGTGGCAGAACTCCATGAAGAAGTGGAGAGGTTAAGGAGCATAAGAGAGGCTGAGAGAGAGACAGACTGGTGGAGCCAAGCTTTACCCTCCCTGATGCAGAAACAGGGACAGCTAACAGACCAAAGCCAAAGTGAAGGGGACCCTGTATTCTCCCCTTGCCAGGCAGAAGGCAGCAGCCTCAAAGAGGGTAGTGAATGGAACCAAGTCCATGCGCGGCGTGGCAGGCGAACCTTCTCCTCCTCACCCACCTCACCATCCCACGTACCGCTGTGCAACAGGTACCAGGCTCTGGCTGTGGAAGGCCACTCGAGTGAGGATATGGATGACAGTCAAGCTACTCCAGAGGTAGCACCTAGGCCCAAAAGGCCCGTGTCTCGGGTTGTGACCACCCCAACAAAGAAGAAAAGGAGAGTTATAGTCGTAGGGGACTCCCTTCTGAAGGGTACAGATGGCCCGATATGCAGGGCAGACCCTCCTCTCAGAGAAGTCTGCTGCCTCCCTGGGGCCCATGTCAAGGACATTGCTAGGAAACTCCCCAGCCTGGTACAGCCCTCTGACTATTACCCACTGCTGCTCCTCCATGTAGGTGGGGATGAAGCAGAGACACGTACCACGAAAGCGATCAAAAGGGACTTCAGGCTCTTAGGACAGTCACTGAGGGATTCGGGGGCACAGGTAATATTCTCCTCCCTCCTTCCAGTTAAGGGCAGCAATGTTGGGTGGAACAGGCAGACACAGTCCATAAATGCATGGCTCCGTGGCTGGTGTTGATGCCACAACTTTGGGTTCTTTGACAATGGGGCGGCCTACACGGCACCGGGCCTGATGAACCCTGATGGGATTCATCTCTCTCAAAGGGGGAAGAGGATCTTTGCCCAGGAACTAGCAGGGCTCATCGACAGAGCTTTAAACTAGGCTCGAAGCGGGAGGGGGATAACATCAGGCTTGCCAGTGACATGTTGTGGGATGATGTGCCCAGGTTGGAGGGACGGGGCGCTGGCGAGGGCCCTCGGCCTACTGCTCAGAGACGTGCTGGACGCACTACAGCATGCTTGAAGCCTAGAGGAGACGAGCCAGGGGCTCCGGATGCAACAGGAACCAACAGGGTAACACTGGAAGAATACATCAAAGAATTCCAGCCACCCCAGCCAATAAGTCAGCCTCATCGGGGGCACAACTGAAATGCCTCTACGCGAACACACGGAGCATGGGGAATAAACAAGAGGAGCTGGAGACGTGTGTGCGCCTGAAAGGCTATGACCTTATTGGCATTACAGAGACGTGGTGGGATAGCTCCTATGACTGGAGTGTTGGGATGGAAGGGTACAGGATCTTTAGGAAGGACAGGCAGGGCAGACAAGGAGGGGGTGTTGCCCTCTATGTCAGTGACCAGCTGGAGTGCATGGAGCTCCACCTGGGGATGGATGAGGAGCTGACCGAGAGCCTATGGGTCAGGATTAAAGGGAGGGCTGGGGCAGGGGACATCATAGCAGGGGTCTGCTACAGGCCACTTGACCAGGGGGACCGAGCAGATGAAGCCCTCTATAGGCAGATAGGAGCAGCCTCACGCTCACAAGCCCTGGTCCTTATGGGGGACTTCAACCACCCTGACATCTGTTGGAGGGACAACGCAGCTGAGCACAAGCAATCCAGGAAGTTCCTGGAATGTGTTGATGACAACTTTCTCCTCCAAGTGACAGAGAAGCCCATGCGGAGAGGTGTCATGCTGGACCTTATTCTCACTAATAAGGAGGGCCTGGTAGGGGATGTCAAGCTCAAGGGCAGCCTTGGCTGCAGTGACCACGAAATGGTGGAATTCAGGATCCTCAGGGCAGCAAGGAGGGCGTGCAGCAAGCTCACTACCCTGGACTTCAGGAGAGCAGACTTTGGCCTCTTCAGGGATCTGCTTGGTAGAATACCATGGGACAAAGCCCTGGAAGGAAGAGGGGCCCAAGACAGCTGGCTAGTATTCAAGGGTCACCTCCTCCAACCTCAGGAGCGATGCATCCCAACAAAGAGGAAGTCAAGCAAAAACACCGAGAGGCCCCCATGGATGAACAAGAAGCTCCTGGGCAAAGTCAAACAAAAAAAAGGAAGTCTACAGAGGGTAGAAGCAAGGGCAGGTAGCCTGGGAAGAATACAGAGAAACTGTCCAAGCAGCCAGGATCAGGTTAGGAAAGCCAAAGCTCTGATAGAAATTAGTCTGGCCAGGGATGTCAAGGACAACAAGAAAAGCTTCTATAGGTACGTTAGTGATAAAAGGAGGATGAGGGAAAATGGGATCGAGTGTACGCCCAGCAAGTTTGCCAACGACACCAAGTTGTGTGCTGTGGTCGACACGCTGGAGGGAAGGGATGCCATCCAGAGGGACCTTGACAGGCTGGAGAGGTGGGCCCGTGCAAACCGCATGAAGTTCAACAAGGCCAAGTGCAAGGTCCTGCACGTGGGTTGGCGCGATCCCAAGCGCGACTATAGGCTGGGCGAGGAATGGATTGAAAGCAGCCCTGAGGAGAAGGACTTGGGGGTATTGATTGATTGATGAGAAGCTCAACATGAACCGGCAGTGTGCGCTTGCAGCCCAGAAAGCCAACCGTGTCCTGGCCTGCATCAAAAGAAGTGTGACCAGCAGGTCGAGGGAGGTGATCCTGCCCCTCTACTCCGCTCTTGTGAGATCCCACCTGGAGTACTGCGTCCAGCTCTGGGGGCCCCAGTACAGGAGAGACATGGAGCTGCTGGAGCGAGTCCAGAGGAGGGCCATGAAGCTGATCAGAGGGCTGGAGCACCTCTCCTATGAGGACAGGCTGAGAGAGTGGGGGTTGTTCAGCCTGGAGAAAAGAAGGCTCTGGGGAGATCTAATTGTGGCTTACCAGTACCTGAAGGGGCCTACAGGAAAGCTGGTGAGGGACTGTTTATCAGGGAGTGTAGTGACAGGACAAGGGGTAATGGGTTTAAGCTGAAGGAGGGTCGATTTAGATGAGATGTTAGAAAGAAATTCTTTACTGTTAGAGTGGTGAGGCACTGGAACAGGTTGCCCAGAGAGGTTGTGGAGGCCCCCTCCCTGGAAGTGTTTAAGGCCAGGTTGGATGAGGCTTTGGGCAATGTGGTCTAGTGGAGGGTGTCCCTGCCCGTAGCAGGGGGGCTGGAACTAGATGATCTTTGAGGTCCCTTCCAACCCAAACCATTCTATGATGCTATGATTCTATGATTCAAGAAGTCACAGGGCTGAGGGGATCCTTCTGCAATTTGTACATGTTCTTCCAATGAATTCCAGGACCAGGACACACAAGACTCCTGCCCTACTAATAAACAGTTTCTGCATAGAGCAAGACCATCTGAAACTGGTGGGGAGAAACTAGGTTGCCAGTTGCAAATATGCATGTATTGTAAGTTAAAGAACAAGATGCTGACCATGGGCCATCTGCAGGAAGTGTACTGTAGGTGACTGTAGCCTCTATTGTGATAGATTTAACTGGAAACACTCTTTACAGCAGTGAACATCAAATGTAATATCAGAAAATCTTTCATCTTTCTGTCTGTGACAGCAAGCTGTGAGGTAGGAAAAAAATAAAAGCAGCAAACTCAACAGGTGTGGGCGACAGCTAATGCTGACATAGCTATAACGTAGTCAGAGGTTAAATTAAAAAGTCCTTCTGATTATCATATAATTTCCCCCATTGCCCACAAACCACTTCCTTTTCTACCCATGAATTCTTCCCCATCTTCACAGTAGACAGAAGGCTGGTGCCTCTGCATCAGGCAAGCATGAAGTCGGTTGCTGTAACTTTCTGTGTCCTCTGCTTTCAGTTTGAAGCACTGTACGGTGAGTAGCATTTTGGATTATTCTCCTTGCAGTAGATGTCTCTATGGAATATAACTCACCCAATGATGGGAGACAGTAAATGAGGCATGATAGCAAGGGATTTGAGGAATAGAAGTAATTAAGGGAACCAGCTGCAAAAAGAATGCTCTCAACTTTAGTATAATTAAAGTTGGTGGGAAGTGAATTCCTGCCAGCACAGGGCATTTGCTCTGAAGCAAAAAAGTACAAATTTTCATTGTTTATATTCTTTAGCTCATCTGCTCAGTGTTACCCTCTAGATGTTTAGACTGTAGCGCTCCAGCCAGTTTCCCTTGCTGGGCATAAGGTCCTATAGCAACGTGATGGTGAATGGCTGAGTTATTGATATTAAACATGCTCTTGTTTGGGCAGGGAATTTTTATACTGTGAAAAATGTATATGGCATGGAAGAGTGAATGAGATCATTTTGGTGCAGGCTTGAAATGCAGACTGACTTAAAAGGAAGCCTAGCATTCCTAATGCTGTGTTTGAGAAGGCACACGGTGACAGCACTGATCTCACTCCAGCCATAAACATGGATGTGGCATTTTACAAGATTCACTGTTTTATCACAGCTATGCAAAGTACAATGCCAGAGCTCACATTTATCAGTAGCTTCTCTGGAACCCACATATTAACAGGCCAGGATGGAAATACAGATAATATTTGATTAAGAGTCTTTTTTTTTTTCCTACATACACTGTCCAAGGATTTGGTATGATCCATCATATAAGTAAGACCTGAGATTTAGTGAGCATAGTTACTAAGCACCATCTAAACATGTTCCTTTGAAGGTCATGCCAAGGGCTATTGAATATGTTTGCTTCTGAAATTCTAGTGATACAGGATAGGTTTCAAGTCCTCCTGTAGAATTTAAGTACTCCTGAGGTTTCATACAGAATTTAAGCTTTCATTTAAATAAAAAACAGTTTCCAGCTCTTTAGGCAATGCAGATATCCTTCTGAAGGTTAACTAATACAGCGATAGTATACTGAGTTTTCAGATAGATTGAAAAGATGGGTGAAATCACAAGGAAGCAGTATTGTGATCAGTATCTGTAAAGGGACATGAACTGCTCTTTTTCTGCTTGAAAAGTTATTCTTAAATCTAGTAACAAAAAATGCTATCAATTTTGTTAACTATTTTTCAGCTAGTCAATTTAGCAGGTGTACTTGAGCAGCACGCTTTTACGTGTGGCTAGAGCTATCTAAAAGGCCATTCTGTGTGGGAACAAACAGGCTGCAATTTTAAAGGTACAGATAATTGTTCTATCTGATACCGGCATTTCTCCCTTCTTTCAAATATGGAGGATAGGATTTGGGCAGGGGGCTAGGGAGAGGAGATGGCAGGAGAAGAGATTTTCTGTAACAAGAAATAGTATCTCTCGTTTTTTTTACCTCACAGTGCTTTCAGCATAAAAAGTACTAATTATTATCTTTCTTGCTAAAAAGAAAAGGGCCGTAAAAGATCAGCTTGATGTAAGACACATTAGAATGATACTTTCATTTAGAGAACAAGCTAGCACCCCAGAGAGCGCTGCCCAGCACTGTGTCAAATTTCTGGGAGTAAAAGCAGAGTAACATCTGAGATTGGGGAGGGGAGAGGGGGAGTTGACTTAGCGATTAGCAAGCCCCACATGTGATCTGTGGATAGTTTTTTTCAATATAAATAGGCCACAGAAGATGATATAGGTGTATTATGATTTGATAACCCAATTGTGAGAAAGAAATTGTTTGTAAGAGCATGGAACCGCTCTGGTGCCTGTAGAGAAACACAGGGATTTTGGAGTACAGAGCTGTAGGATTCCTCAGCACCTGAGGCCCTTGCTATGAAACATTGCACATGAGTTTTTGCACGCCAACACTTGCAAAGCATTATTACTGTTCACCCACAGATCTCCTGTTGTCAATACAGGAGGAAATCATGGTGATTTCTTAGAAGGGTGTCTGAAATATTGTCAACAATGGCTGATGTGTTAGTGGTATTTTTTATGAGTTTCCGTATTTCACAGATTATGTTATACCATAGAAATAATTCAGAATATAGAGTAATGGCTTCCTAGAGTAATTCTGGCCATTACTTGCTTTGCCCAGAAGCACTGCTTTCCTCTCTTAATCCTTGATTCTTGAAAGATAGGAACATGTTAATTTTAGGCGTATGACTAATGACACTGAATTGACAGTGTCATCTTTCAGAGTGCCTTGGAAGGTCAAAGCTATAGCAACTTAAAAAACTGTGTGTAGTTTCATTACACATTTAGTATTAATAAAACAAATGCGTTTGTTTTAAAGGCAGAGTCTGCACTCTCCTTGCTCATCTTCAGAGGCAAACACACCCAAGTGAAACTATGCTTATTCTTTTTATCAGCTAATTAGTTTTCTGAGAGCTGGGGCAGATAAAACAGCAAGAAAACTATTCTCCTACCATAAACCCCAAGTTTTAAAATTAATCAAAAGTGGTTTTTAAACTTCTGTTAGGACCAATATACGTAACGGATTGGTGATGTTTGCAAATAGCATTGGGTCTGCCAAAGAGCAACCAGAAAACTCAAAATTGCAATCTCATTATAAAAAAATAACCTGCCTTCCTTTGGCCTCAGTGTCCAAGCACACTACCATAGAAATTCCCAAACCTCTGCCAAAGTGCTTTCCCACTGCAATAAAGATGAAATCCAGACAGAAATGTACATGACTGTAAATACGCATATAGATAGAATGTACCCACACACTCTTTCATAGTTTAGCATAGCAAGATGTTACTTTCATACACATGTTCATCTCTCGGATTCACATCTGAACCACAATATTTGTCTTGACACTCTGCTTCACATGAGGTGAGCCAGGAACAGCTCTACACAGCTCCACAGTGTGACACTGCTATGGAAAGAATGAAAGATTTGTTTCCTCTTGTCTCAAAACCTTCATATATAATTGAATTAGCTCTGTTATGAAAAATACCAAAAAGGAACCTTATGGCCAAATCTAAGTATTTTTGCTACTGAACCAGCGAGATTCTTCTGTTCATTTTCAACAATACCATGATGGAGTCTTTTATTCAAATATTTTTTGAGGTAGTATTAGGGAGATTTAGTGAGTGAATCTCACAATATTATTGGGCATTCAAACCCCAGTTTCTTATCTCCCATCCCACTAAATGTACATTTATTCTGACTGTAGCTTGGCAAATGACATCCCAAATGTGTCTGGCCATTGACTACAGAGTGTAACGACAGGCCCATAGGATTACCCTAAGAATGAACCGGTACAAATTGGCACCAGAGAACAGCAATCAGGCACAGGGAGGGGGGGAATAAGCGTCCTTTTAGTATGCAGTGAGAGCATTCACATTAGGAGCTGATACAGTATAGCTAGTGAGTTGGAAATTCATATCAAATCTCACCCATTGTGGTCATCCATGTAGACAATTTTGTGTTCTAATCTCAGGCACTGTTAATCTCATTTTAAAATGTGCTCCCTTTATATTATGCTAAGCACACTCTTCTATGTGGTCACTTGTTTCAGAGGAATACTAACTGCTTCACATTTACCAAAATGCTCATTCAGGGAAATACATTACTGAGTCTTTCTTGAAATTAGCCAGTTAAGGATTCTGGGCCTGAGAGGGTACAAAACAATCTTTCAGCTTGCCACAAGGTCACACGAACTACATGCTTAATGACCTCTCTCTGCCCTTTTCCATTAAAAACAAGGATTAAAACTATGATCTCTGACAAGCATTTTAAACCACCCAGTATGAAAGGGTGATTTCATTAGCTATCAGCAAAATGGAACTATTCTCAGAGGCAAACAGAAAAATATAATTCAAAGCTGTTGCTTTAGCACTCAGAGTAGGGTAGCTCGGCACTCCTCTGGGGTGTTGGGGGAATATGGCAGCGCTTGGCTCTGTAGCTGCCCCGACAGAGTCAGCATCTCCCTCTCCTCTCAGATGACCAGTGACAAATGTAGAGGTCTCAGCTACAGGTAGATGATTCTCAAAAGTATCAGATCAGTTTACATATTCACCATGCTCCCTAGCTTCTGCTATATTGATACACTTGTTTTTTCTTCCGTTCCCTAAATAATTTGTCTGCTGTTGGGCTTAATTTTAAAGGTATATGTTTATATATATATAACTACAGGCCATCAAACTACAGAGCATTTTAAAAGACCTTTATTTCAAATGCTGTCCTCATAGCAGCTGTTTTCTTTCACCATGCAACATGCAAGTCATCAAGAACTGTTTCATTATTTGACCTTTGCTTTCAGCTTTTCAGACTATATACCATTATGAGGGCTGGCACTTTCAGTATCTGTGCCTTCAGCGTATCTAGAGCTCTATTTCACTGTGGGTTGGCGAGCTGGGTGTTTTGCTGTCTTATCTTCACACCAGTGGTACAAGATGCCAAATACCTTGTCTGTTATCACACACTTAAGTAATGGTCCTGAGAGAAGTACAGATATTAGAACTGTTGCTGAATTAGATAAGGGTGCTGACTGTGCACTGTAAACCAGGAAGAGTGCGATAACTAGGAAGAAGGGAAATCAATCAAAAAGGAATAACAGTTTCTAAGGCTTTCCAACTGAGCATCACAAAGTGTCTTCCAGAAGTCCATTAGCTTATGTGTCATGCTCAAAAAATTTTAAATGAATATCATTCATTGCAATGCCCTTGCCAATGGTAGTAATTGGGGAGCAAGAATTCAAAGAAGGAAAAAGCATGGACACTGAAAGATTGCCTCTGTCCAGAAAGAGTTGAGAGCATACAGAGGTACCCCAATGAGAATAATCTTCTGTTCCTGTGCATATGTAGGCTGGATGTCAAAGATAACAGGTGCCTTGGGAAAAAGATTATTTATACTGTGTTATCAGTGCAATACCTGGCACAGTTGGGGACCTACTCCATGTGGATCTAGACTACCATGTAGCAGTAACAACAAGAATAGGGTGGTGCATCAAAGTCTTTAAGTATTTGCCCCATATTTCCTCAGCATCATAAAATCCTGGTGTAGAGTATATTTCAGTCTAAGCAGACTCTGAAGAACTTAGGCTACCAGAAAACAAGAAAAGCAGATACAGTTTTTTTCTACTTGTCTGCATACCTGTCCGTACCTTTAATTTTAGGGCACTGGAGAAAGAAAAATTCCAAATGAAACACTATCAGGCTGTGCTCTGCTGTCAGTACTGATATGCAAATTATTTCAAAAAGTGGCACATGCCACCAACACAGCCAGGAAATTCCACTCTCAGTATTGCCATAGTGCCATGGTGATGGAGGCAGAGGCTTAAAAAACAAATCCAGAACAATTATTAAAAATGTGCCTGTCTCCTGTAATGGAGGCTGCCTATGCACAATGGACTGAATACAGTTTGATAATCATGAAGAGAAAAAGTTGCTATTCAAAAATGAACAAACCTGTATGCATTGCTTGAATATTTTCTTGCTGTATGTACTGGAGCATCTTCCAGATATTAATTCTGGATGTGCCATAAGAAAATGTTTTGATGTGGTCTTGAGCAGTGGGGGAACCAGAATGAACATAGACCAAAATGAGCACTTTGGTCTGGAAACAAAGTATAATGCTGGCTCATTGCAAACTATGGATTCATGAGAAATCAAACGTATGATCTTTCATTTGGGGGCAGATTTCCTCAGTATTTTTGGGGAAATTGTACTTTCATCTCACCTTCTATTTATGAAGTACATTTATTACTTTGCAGAGGTGTTTTAAGAATTTGTAAATGCTATAAGTATGATCAATACTTATTCTTGCTCAATGCATTTTCTTTTACTTTGATTTTTATATTTTGTGCTTTTATCACATCATATGATTTTATAGTGTAGCACAGAAAAGATCAGATAGGTTAAGACACAAATTAGAAAATACTTCAGCATCTCAACATAGCATGGCTCAGCCCCTGCTCCTGCATCTCTGTTCTTGAATTTTAAACAGGAAATAATTTTGTATTTTTCAGGAGTTGATAGCTGCTCGTCAAGACGATGCAAAAATATAGGTAAGACACATTTGCATAATTTGGTTTACGGTTTTAAATGTCTTTCTAGATCAGAAAATACTGCCCTTGATGAAAAAAATTGTCATTTTTTTACAGCACACTTTAACATATTTTTGTCTGAGGAGTTTCCCATGCTATTGGTCATTGACTTTACAAAGTCAAACTGAGAGGTAGCAGGAGGTCCTTGGTCAGTTTACTTTCTCTGTTCTCCAAGAAATTTGCAAAATGAGAGTTTCACAACATCTGAGAGTTTTTTCAGACAATTTTTGGGAAGGTCAAATGTGATTTTTGGCTTGCATGCGGGTGCATGCACACAGTGACATTTGTCCTCTCTCCTCCCATTATGTTAGTGATAAAGGTGCTATAGCCATCTAAGTAATTAAGTTTAAACTTTATGTCATGCCTCAAACCACTAACCACTCTAGAAAGGAACGATAGGTCTTGTAGTTAAGGCACTTATGTAGGAGTTTTGGGTTCACATCCCATTTTAAGTTTTCAGCTACATCATTAGGGTGCAGATTATGAACCATAAACCAGACATAATTATCATCATGTTTACCTCACCTTGTTTTATCTATCAACACAACAATCAATCAGAGACAGGGATTACACGTCTGTATAGTGGTTGGTCCAAGGGGGCCTTTAAATATTATCAAGTAACTCACTGATCCAATGCTAACAGTGACCTCCTCCAGCCTTAGAGCAGATAACAGGCTGGGTCTTATCTCATCTCATTTATTTTCTCAGTAATGTCTGACATGACCAGAATGATGCACTGGTATCTCCAAGTACAGGCTGCTTTCCACAGCCAGACTATTCTGAGTACCTACATGCCTTAAGTTTCAATCACGTGGTTCACTTGCTTTGCTTAAATGAGTTTCTTAGCATTTTAGGGATTCTTTTCATTGCTATGTGAGTGACTGTACTTATTGTTTTCCTGTCTTCAGATCAGCCTCATGTCTCTGACTCCCAGGTGACGGTGGAATTTGAAAATGGAAACTTCAAGTTCACATTCCCCAACCCCAAAAATGTGAGTGAGTTCAGCATGACCCTCTTCAAAGGGCATGAAAAGAAGGAGATCTGTGCACTCCATTTGAGCGAGGAGAAAGTTATCCCCAAGAGTAATGTCTCCTACTGTCAGACAAAGCATTCAAATAGCAGCACCACTTTCATTCTTAAAAATCTGGAAAGAAAGCACATCGACACTTATACCTACTGCCTGGAGATGTTCTTACCCCCTCCTTATATAGATTGCCGGCTGAAAGAAACCTATTTGTATATCCAAGGTAAGTTTACTTCTCCCTTCACTTCAGTTTACTGATAAGTAGACATTGGGCACATCTATACGGCAGTGAAAAATGTGACTAGAATTTGCAGAGATATTTCCAAGACAGCTTAAAACTACTTAGCAGGGGGCTGGTAACAGAGCAGTGTTGGCAGACTGCTCAGCATGGCCTCTCCATATTTATTCATCTTCTTGGACAGGTTTTGCAGGCCATGCTGAGCTCTGCATATTGTTGGTGGCACTCAAGCTAGCTAGACTACATCTTCTGGAGTACTGCACTCCCACCTTTTTCTGCACCAGAAGTTTCCCATTGTCCATTTTTCAAGCTGCTGAATGTAAATGTTAAAATTGTTTCTAGCTGGGGGAAAATAATCCATCCTGAAAGCTATCTTCATGTGCCTAGGATTAAAACAAAAATCAGCTGTCAAATATCTGTGCTAGTAGTGGTACGTGGAACTCTCTGATGCCACACTGATGTGAAGAAGATGGTGTTCACCTCTCTGAAGCAGGCCTTCAGCTTTAGAGCCTTCTTAGAGCAGAAGAGATCCACAACTGCTGAGAATTTTGGGCCTTTTACTGAGAAGGGCTTGGACTAACTTCAGAAGACTTGCTGCACAGGCTTTAATTTTGAATTGCCTTTCACTCAGTGGCTCTTTGGTATATTAAGCTGAAAGAGTTAATAGTGGTTTTGCTCACACCGCTTCCTGGTTCTCCATATAGTTCAGTTGCAACATGGTACTGCCTGTTGTCCTTCCCTTGCCATCTTTTCCTGTATCTCAACAACAAGACTAAACAAAGATAGAAGCTGAAATTCTAAGGCTACAATTATGTGGTTGGGTCAAATTATCTCTCAGCCCTCTCTGAACTTAAAACAGCTTCTCGGAATCAAGCTGTGACATCCTTTTTTGTCTGCAGTGTTTCCCGAAGCTATCCATTTCCATTTGCATCGATAGCCAGATGCTCATAGCTATTGCCAGATGTTTTATGCCCTATCATATTTTCTCTCAGATCCGGGCAAGGGTAATCTTGTGTCCCTCAGCTTGCCTTCCTATCCAAACATGACTGCCAAAGTTCACCCTTCTTTTGACCAGGGTGCCCTTTAAATCACCTGTGGTACTCACTGAATGTAAGCTTAAGCCTTGCTCAGATCTGAAATACCATCACGCCCTCAAGCCTGGCTTGGTCTCTTTTCAGACTATACTTTCAGCTCTGTGTACCAACAGTTTCACCTCTCCTTCTGGAAAACTGCAATGTTCTGCTTCCTCCTGAATACACTTTTCCAAGGTGGCTTTTCACCTCAGGGAAATCCTTCTGCAGAGCGCACTTTTGCTATTTTATTAATATGAAGAGAAGAGGGAAAAGAATTTGAAAAGTTATCTCTAGGGCGGGAAATGCAAATTATCAGTAACAACTTTTTTTGCCTCCCCATCTCCAGATAAGGAAGACTGCATTTCACTGGGACTCATGTCATGGATAATTATTGGCCTGATCATGTTTGCCATGATTTCCTGTGTGTGCTGTGTTGTAGCCTGTTGCTTAAGGAACAAGGTAAGCAAGTCTATGAGATTCTGCAGAACCCTCCTTCCAAGGGTCATGGATGTGGAACTTGATTTAATGAGATTTAGAAGGTGGGACAGGCACATACTCACTCAGCACATGATGTGTTTTTTGACAGACTGAGTTGTTAATTTACCACTGGAATTCAGTCATTGATGACAGCAGCTCACATTTAATTTTTCTAAGACAGAATTGTTTATTGATTTAAAGGCTGGGCATCAAAGGAAAGAGGAGAAATGCTGCACAGGTCAGCAAAATTACTTTGGTAAGCAATTCACCTGATTGTTTTCTTCAATAAGGGGAAACAAATGATCAGTGGAGCAATTCCAGCTCTGTTCTGGAGCAAAAGCACTTAAACAAAGAACTAGTTGGCTCAGGAAAGAAGGGAGACCATGGACATTAGTTTTTCTTTTGGACAACGTGTGTTTTTCATTTTCAGTTCGTTTTATTCCAAGTTTTCTACGTGACTGCCTGTCTGTTCTGACTTTAATATTCCCACTGAAAACAGTCAGAGTAACTGTTCTTCTTAAATAAAAAGGCAGGAGTGGCGGGGGGTTAGTGACCACAAATTAAATTCATGGCATTTTCTCTCTGTTTGCAGAATCAGCAGTGTGAATCCAACTCCCATGAGTACAACGGTGAATACATGCCCATGGCAGCAGTGAATGCAGCTAAAAAACCAAGAATCTGAGGTTGTATTAAGCCTAGTTCTACTTATATCTCTGCTTGTATCTGTTGCAAGGCTTTCTCTGGCAGGGAAAGGGCTGCTTGCTGTGTCTCCCATTGATTCTAGGTGGGTGGGAGGGATTGTTACAATAGCTTGTTAATAGACTTTATGCTGCAATGTAGCAGGAAGAGGAAACGAAAAGCAAAATTTCTGGAAACCTTTTGAATCAGAATGGTGGGCTGGTTCCTAGAAATGCAATTGCTTGACATCAGTGCAAAGTAATGATCTTATGCATGAGGAAGAGATGTGAAACTGTTCCATTCAGATTCTTCAGATGATGCGTGGTACCGAAAATCTCTGTGGGGAAGTGATTTGCTAGATTTACTGGGTGTTGTTGGCTAAGGGCAAATAATCTGTAGAGAATAAGGAACTTCCTAACTACTTAAGACCTTGCATAGTAGCCAGAAGCAGTTTTGGATACAGAACAGAAGCAGAATGTGGACTGATTCAGATGTATGGAAGTTGCATATAACTAATTCTCCATTCCTATTCCAGGTATAAGTTGCCTGTGGCATGGAAATTCTGGCAGCAGAGGTTTCCAGCTACTTGAACCTGGACAATGGGAAATCAGCATTTTCTCACCTTTCCCAGCCTCCCTGAGCTCTTGTGATGGTCCTGTGCTCAGTCACGAGACACCCGCTCTAGTACTGTTGTGAGCTGTGTTTTGCTCTAGCCTTGTGTGTTAACTGGCACACTGCCTGATCCACTGACTTGTACCTGAAGTGCTATCAATGTGTTAAAGATGTCAGCTTTTAGTTGAAGAAAATGTAGTGAGTTTGCTTGAGAGTAGATTCCTGTAGCGCTACTACAGAGGGAACTTTTATTTTCTACAGTCTCCTTTATGATAAACTTTCCATTGGGGACAAAAAAAGAGACTACCTCCAATGCCAATCCTTGTGGCACAGCCATGAAGCACTGTCAATGTATTGCACATGCCCTTTTGTTAGGGCTAGTTTAGCCTGATGTTATCAATTCATCCTCAGATTCACTGTCAAACTTCTCAGCACCACACTAGGAGAGTGCGGTATGCACACATGCTCTCCTGCACCAAGCTGTGTGGTACAGCAGGGGAGCAAAACCTGAGAGAGCACAGCAGAGACTTCACTGTGACACAGTACCTCAAGTACGTGCATCTGCATTTTTCATATTTGTGCTATCAATACATCTTTGCCGTTCACACCTTGGGACTCCTCTTATTTAATTAAATTCTGAATTCTTTTAACTAACAGAGGAATATATTGCTTTCAAGACTGCAATTGTTCTTTAAATCAGTTCAAACCTGCAGGATCAGTCCCTAAACTAGGAGGCACGATCTCTCCTATTCACATGTCTTGCAGCACAAATACAACACAGTCCATAAGGCCAGTGTATTCATGGACTCTGCATTGCAATTATCTTCCTCTTGTAGTTTGACATGAAACTTTTACCACTTCCCCAGTGGTTCAGGGGTTACTTGACCTGCCTCAAATTTCTCAGAGCCTTCAGTATGAATGAAATGATCAATCCTTCATGCTCCTTATGAAATCCATCAAAACTCTGACCATAAATGACCAACTGGGAATCCAGCCTGGATATCACACCATTTGGCTGCTGGAACCAGAGCAATACATTGATTCTGAGTCTCTCTGTAATTCATAGAAAAAACAAATATCGGTCAGAGGACAGTATTATGAAAGATACACAGCCTGCTCGTCTGGCAAACCAAAGGCTGGTTTCAAATTTGATAGGGCTAACAGGGACTGTCAGGCATGAAGAGGACATAAGCTCATATGTCAAGAACAGGGTTTTCCTCAACAAACACCTAAATACACAGAAGTATTGCACAGAGAAGGTGCAAATTGTTAACTGTGACATTAAGCAAAGGGTTAACGCATCAAATAAAGTGGGGACTGCCAATTTCACAGTGGGTACCCTGCTTAGATAACCAGCTTTTAGGCAGAGATGTAGAGGGACACCCTGGCATGTTGAGTAACATTACATTCTCTCCTGTTGTTCTGCCACATAACGTTTGCCAAACCACTTGACCTCCCCAGCGAAGAAAACTCTCCTCCGTACAACCATAAATACACTGATTTCACCATGTAAAAAGATATTGGTGAAATTACTGCCTTTGAAAATTACTGGTGAAAATAGCTAACCTCTACTGTTCTGAGAAATGCTGGATGCAAGATCCTATGTAACAGTGGAGAGTCCTATCCCCTGGAACCTTTCACCAGACTGAGAAGGAAATTCAAGGAATATAGAGTTTCTGAAAGAAGGAAAAACTTGAGTTTTGCCTTGAGATGCTGCTGGATAAAGGACAAATGATGAAAGTCTGAACAAGGTAGTTCAAAATACATACATTCTACTCATTGTAACAAAGGTTTTGGAAGTCTGAGGTTCCATCACTGCTTTCTTTTTGGAAAAAAGAGATTTTTATTCCTAATAAAACATTTTTTATTATGCTACATGTGTCCATAAGAAAGTTCATGCATGCATGCCTCTCGTGTAAAAGAAATGAGCTCTATAAAATCCACAGTGCAATGACAAGAGAGTACGGAGCAATTTAACCCCGTATAGCACCTTAGTGGGTAACAGGAAAAGGATTAAGAAAAAAAAAAAAAGTGGAAACCAAAAATTCAGATCTGTTTCTCTGCAGTGAGGTAATGACACTGTTTGGATCTGTTTGTTTCCTTTTATTTTCAGGAGAGTCTTTTTTCATATTGTCCCATCTCTTCCCACCTCTTCTTCCTTTCTTTTAATCCCTTATGCAGTATACAGATAATGTTCAGGATTATTTTGGGACATTTTCCAGTTTCTTTCTGCCATTCTTCAATACCTCCAAATCAAAGCTGGAAGAAGATAAAGGATGGCAGAATGAGAAAAAACACCCTATGAAAAAAGTAACATGAACTGAGTCTATAGACTGTGTGACAAGAAAGGATTAAAATAGAATAAATAAAGGAGTCGGTAAGAATAAACAAAAAGCCTGATATTCTAACAGATCAGCATTTCAAAAAGTAAAAACTCTCTTTGGAAACCCAGTTTTGGGAAAAGACCATTTTAGCAGGGAAAAAAAAATCAAATAAGAATATTTCAGCCAACTCTTCTACAAAATTCATCTTCAAGACAAGCAGAAACATGAGTAACATCCAAATAACGTCCAGGAAATCAGAGGTTTGAGGGTAAAATAAACTACTAAGACACAATCTCAACCTATGTTGTTTTCTCTATTTGCTATGTAATGATTTAGAACTGTAACAGAAATTTTACAATTGTACAACAGTCTGTGATGGGGGTTCTACAACCTGTCCCTCTCCATCTTTTATTTCGTTATGGGGAATAGGACTGAAAAAGTATTTTGGCTAGGGCTTTTCCAGGAGCTGAATCCCTAACAACAGTGTTCGTGTAAAACTAGTTTCTGTCATGTAACATAAGATTCAGTGTCAGTAAGATGCTTTCATCCTTTCTGATCCATCATTGCTATAAGTTGCCCCACATGTATTTACACTCAGTAATGCCCTTTAGATCTTCCCAGTCCATGCCAGTATGGACAGTATGAAGTCAGCAAGCCAGTAAAACAGATAACGTATGTATGGCAAAGAACTACTCATAATCTCCTTGAAGGTAAAGACCTGGAATAAAAATTTACAACTTGAGCAAACTTAATCTTGCTAAACAGATAGTATGGACTAATGTGAACAGGTGAAAGATGTTAAGGATGACAACTCCAAAATTTAAGGAAGGATAAATGGCAAGAATATCATCATTTGAACACCTGCATATCTTGAGATGGTTTGAAATCCAAACCTCGATATGTATTTTGCAAGCTTGTCTTCCCAGCTTGAATTATGAACCCAAATCTGAATGCTCTTGGAGTTTAATGATTAGATTCAAGATTGCAATTTCATACCTAATATATAGCACTGGGAATGAAATGACACTATGAAATGTTGTGGGCCATTTTCCCTTAGTACAGGTATTTCATTAACTTCAAATTTCAAGTAGTTTTAAATTCTATCAAACTCCCTACAGACTTTTACAAAGGTTATTTAAGGCTGAGGAAAAGAGGCTCTCAAACTAGAGTAAAGCAAACAAATTAATTGAAATGAGGATCTGTACTGAAGATAACATACACCTTTATTCATAAAGTGTTTTACAATGTGCAGAGTCCCCTATGCATGTGAATCTATAACTTGCCATGCTGAAGAACACAGCAATAATAAAAATAGAAAAAATACACATCATTGAAATTATTTGGTTAAAAATAAATCCAATCAGCTAGTGGGGACTTCTGCCCACACAAGGTTTACTGGGCAGTTGGATCTAAATCTTTGTCTTTGGTTTCACTTTAACTGCAATGAGACACGCCATATACCCAAGTCCCTTGAGTTGTCCAGTCCATCATTGCTATAGCAGTCTACCCACTGTCATAAAAATTTCCCATTTCCTTAAGAGATAAAATTTTGAGATTTGTATTTATGTTCTATGATTATGTGTTCGATTCAGTGTTAGGGGTTGGTTGAAGAGGGAGGAATAGGAAGGATTAAACAGCTTTTCTGGCAAAATGAACCAGACAGGTATGAACTGGAGATATGAAGAAGAGGTCAGGGGGTGAACTTCATCTAAATGAGTATGCCTGAGCTATTTAATTCCTCCTGGGAGTCATAAGATCTTGTATGGCTTGAGATCAATTTTTAAAAAGAGATAAATCAGCTCTGATTATCAACAAGAAAGATTTAGCTGCTCCACACATCAAGCATAATCATTTTTTAAAACTGCAAACATTAACAACTTTGAATACCAAACATCTTCCACATATTAAATCCTGCATCAGTCCTCCCAGTTTTCAGCACACTGTTGGCAAATCCATCACCAATGATATTTCATCCTCTGTCCCAATGCATTGCAGGAACAAGTTTCACTGCAGCTTACACAGTTTATTGCCATGTCTCAGAATTTAGGCCAGCATTTAATGTCTGGATTGCAAGGGGGTATTCCCTTTCCCCCTGCTGAGAAGGAATGCTCATTTGCTGCCCTAGAGTTCTTCTGAAAAAATGTCTGAAACACTGAGAAAAGTGGAAATGATGTTAGCACTAGCTGATAAGAGCAGGAGGGAGCATATTGCCTTCCAAAGGTGGTATTTTAACTGAGCATAATCTACGGAGTATGACAACTCTGCAAAGGCTTTTCAGGCTACTGAGGCCAAATTTTGGAGGAGGGAGCTCAAAACTGGGATTCTCAGACCATTTGCTAACTACTTTCCTCCACAAAATTTAAGGTACTTGTGTTTGTCTATTCAATCACATCATTTTCCATTTGTAAGACAAAAAAAATTACAGGATTTACTCATGAAGGCTCTTCTGGGCCTGAGTGAAACAGGGGACATTGTAGTAAGCACCTGGCTGAGTGCCAGCAGAAATGCCTATGTTGATCCTCCTATCTCTGCATCCTCCTGTTGATCAGGCTGGCATGGAGCTATCACACAGCTGGGCAGGACCGTGACCATGAGACAAAGGGACAACAGAGTGTCATGAGGGTCAGAGGTGGAATCAGAGTTTAGTGCTACTGCTCTCATGAAACTGAGATATACCTAGGAAGCTCTTACTAGCTATTACATCCCTGAAAGCCAGATCAATGCTTGTATTTCCGTTGCTTTTCCTGTCTATGTCCCTGCTGTTCAGCCACAGCCACAGCTCCATGGAAATCTACCTGATTCCATGCCCTGGCCCCTTTTTAAGGCCTGTGCTTCAGAGACCCCGCCAGGACTTTCTCTTCTTCAGCAAGGGAAGCACTCCAGGGCATCAGGCTGTCAGTAGCAGGACTTTGCAGTAGCTCATTTGCTCAGAAAGGGGAAGGTCAGGGGAGACAAATGGCAGAAGCCCCTGCTTGGTCATACAGTGGTCATGAAACAGAAATTAAAGAGATTGCCACGGTTATGTTAGAGGGATGTGTGGGTTCCAGGAGTGTAAAGAAGATAAACTAAATGAAAAGATTTAGGATTTGGGGACCATGACATGGTCTCCAATTGCAATAAAAGTAAAAGATTGTGAACATTGCCTGTGAGGACAGGTAGCTTCCAGAAAAATACCTGGCATCCACCAAGTTGTTTGACAAAACCTTAGCCAAGCAGTAACTTCTATGGAGTACAACAGCCTAAAATAAGCAACTCTTAAGGCATACTGCCAGAACAAAAAGTATCTTTGCTTCCAAAAAGCCATGTTTTTTACTCAAGGGACTGACTAAAACATGCAGCCAGTGAATAAGGATCTCTTTCAAGCATAATATATTTATTCAACAGAACACTCCTCGTATAAAGGTCTGATGGAGACACTGCTCTCCCAAAAAACACTAGCCATTACCCATGGCTTTTCCTTCTGTGAAGGAGCTGATCAGCCCCTGACAGGGGCACCCTCTGCAGTTTGCAGCAGTCTGGCCTGGCCAAGGAGCCATATCGAGGGAGTGCAAGAGCTGCTGCTGAGCATCTCTTCGCCTGTATTTGCAGAGTCACCTTTTCTGCATTGCCTTGTTTCTTTTTCATGCAGCCAATGCAAAGAGTTATGAAGCATTTCTTACCGCAACATCTGTCTCATCAGCTTCAAAAGCTAAAGGAAACTTCATCTCCATCAGGAATCTGACCTAGAAGAAACAAGCCCTGTCTTTTCTGCTAAGTTTGTTGGTAATCTTTCCATTTAAAGAGAAGTGTGCTCTTTACTGGAAAACATAGATGTACTAAAGAAAATGCCCACTCCCGTTCAATAGTGCCTCATAATTCATAATTTCCACTGAAAATTTGAGTAAAAGAAATATCCTCTTTGCTCAAGATGGTGAAAACATACACTTTATTTGATGAGAAAAGAGGCCTCTATGTGTTTTAAGAAAACTCCTGTCACTAACTGCAGTTATAAATTCAAACACAAGTCTCCAAGTGACCCCAAATGCCTTCAGCACATAGACCACATCTCTCCTTCTGTAGTTACAACTAGCTGAGGCGTCTTTCAGAGACCTGGACTGTGTTCCAGTAATGGTGACCCATTTCCCTTTCCATGCAAAAACAGTGTTCGGCTACTAGACACCAATAAAAACAACAGCTGTGAAGAAAAATATGCAGAGAAACGTTGCTACAGCTAAGCTAGTGGAATAAAATGTATGCAATGGATTTTTTTTTAAAGTAGACATTCAGTCAGATTGCTTTGTCTAGATCATCACACCACGTGACCATGGAATCACTTCTGAGTCATTTTTAAGCTACACTTTCTCTGCTTTCTGTGGCGCTGGCAAATGCAGACAAAGAATGTGAGTCTAGAGTAAGAGCAACAAGGATAATTTTTCAGGCATTTAAATGGTACTGAGCAATCCACAAAGGACCTGCCTGGGTCTGTGGCTCCTTGAGGCATCCAGAGATCTTGCCCAAAGAACCTATTAGCAGAGAAGCGCAATTTCTTTACCTGTGTGCACTAGCTCCCTGCAGCCACATTCCAGCAGCTGAATTCACAAGTGTTGTCACAGGATGAATGGATTTAAGGTCAGAAAGGGATTTTTTTAAGTGCTTAGGGCTTGTACCTAGAACATGGCTCATTTACCAGTAAGGTACTGGTGTCCTGTGTGATCTGAGATCTACTGAAGAGTTGAGAAACTGAAACACTCAGCCTTCTCCAAGCCAACGTATAGCTGTTTGACTTGGGCAGTCGATGCCACAGCTGACAGAAGTACTGTGGTGTCATGTCCTAAGGGCCTGGGGGCAGCACTTCACCAGGGGATTCACTGCAGCAGGTCACAGAGCTGGAGAAGGGATGGACCATGTCCCTGCAGCCTCATCGCTGCACCCTCACAGTACCATCCCAAGGACTGCTAATGAACTTCATGCGAAAAATTCAGCAATAAAGTACCAAAATGGATTTTGAAATAGAACTATGGCTTGTCCCTTCTCAGCTGACTGCCAGTGACTAGTAGACTACAGAGATTTCTCTCTCCCACACTCTCCCTCTCCAGGCTGTTATAGGATGTTTAGACCACCCCTCCTGGGAGGAGCTGTTTGATAACCAGGAGGATGCTCGGTAAAATACTCCACATTGGGTAAACCAAATGCTACTGGCAGAATTACAAATCACCTTAATTAGGCATTTTGTGGCTGGATGCTGGCTAGTCTCTGTGCCTGCAGATAGACAGTGACCCATATCTGCCAAGGGCAAGGAAACACATAGGAGAGTTTAGAAATTTGGGAGAGTTTCTTGCAACTACTTTATACATCATTGTCTGGTATCTCGCACATCGCCAGTGTTTCCTGTGTCACAGACTAATACTGCTGTCAGGAAATGATCAAGCGTGTTTAGAGCTACCCTCAGTTACTGCCCCTCAAACATAACAGGCAAAATTCAAGCTGGCAGTGAGGTTTTAGTGCAATGAGGGAAACAGGAAAGAGACACAGCAGTTAAGGGGGTCTGGCCAGCAGAAGGAGCTTTGAGGTTTCAGGCCTGTGTAGGAGGAAAAAGGGGAGTCTTACTCTCTCCCCCTTCTACTACCTCACTCCTTAGGGTTACAGAATTCCCACCTGGGACCCTGTGATACAGCTGCCTAATTTCCTCTCCTGCAGGAGCCTCTGCTCATGGTGTCTTCTGCAGTTTTGGAGAGAAGGAAGAGGAAAAAAGGCTCTGCATGTAGCTCTGCTCATACAGGAAGCAGGGTGGAAGAGATGAGACCTGCTCTGCAAGCCAGGTGAGGGCTATCCTTTGTCTGTACTTCAGGAAGATTTGCTCAATGCCTGTCAACTGAACTGGGTCTCTTGGAGGGAGCAAGGGAAAAGAAAATGCTAAGAGGCTAAATGGATGAAGAGAGATCAAACTTGTCCCTTGGGAGAACCTGTATTCAAGTAATGCTTTGCAATGCCACTTTATTTCACAGTGTAAACTGTATGGGTAAACTTTAATGAAACTCCAAACTATGCAAAAATCAAATGATCTGGACTTTCTTAACCAAGGTTGAAATTCAGGTCACATTTGCTTAAAATACAATTAATCTGTGAATACTTTTGCCACATCTGGCTACTTTTGATTTGACATCAAAATAATGCAAATTTCACAGTCCTTTCATGATGTGCTTCCATTGTAGTTAAACATTTGATGAAACTCTGTGGTTTTCATTGTTTGCTTAAAGATTTGAGCTAATTTCAATCTCTTTATTTGCAGAGGCAACTTATGTAAAATGAACTCAAATAAAATGGAGAGTCAAACTGTTTTTCTCTGGTTCCTAGGTGGTCACTGCTGACAACTCTGCAGACCAGTTCCAGTACTGCTACAGTAAAACTCTCACTGAAGTCTCTCTCCTACTGTCCTCAGAGGTCCCTGGGAGCTTCCCTTCCAGGCAGCTCTCTGGGGTCCTGTGTAAGGCTGGACAATCAGGACTAGCTTTCTTCACAAACCGTCTCTGACTCTTCAAGTTTTGTCAGGGCCACAGATCTCTTACGCTACCAGCAAGAGACTTCAGCACAGTAAATAGCCTGACACTAAACTGACTGCTGTGAACTTTGAAGAATTCCCAGAGGGTTGAAAGTGGCAGAAAACCGTCTCTGATGCCAGCCCCTTTTCCAACACAGACTTCTAACACATCGTTTCCTCTGCTGCATCAAAAAGAGTTGAAAAACAATGCAAAGAGCATGAAAAGCAGCTGGTCTCTGATTCTGTACACATAGATCTGGGCCTGCAGCACAGTTCTGCTGACACCTGCACCCATTGATAAGTCTAGGAGAGTCCACTGAACGCATACAGAGCAATGCTTAGGATCTTTATGCAGCGCTGCAATACATGCCACAGATAATGATGCTCATAAATAATAGTAAATAAAAATAACAGCAATGTGAGTTCACATGTGGAGAATCAAGCCCTTGTTTGGAAGTTTAGCTGGTGAGGCCAGCCACAAAAGCATTTCTCAGTGTGCCACTGCTCCGCAGGGCTGCCAGCAACAAGAAATTAATGAAATATTCTCATAATGAAACTATGCATATACAACCCTAAATGCACAGAGTAAGCAGATCTGCTAGAAGATGGTACTCTCTCCCTGCTTGTATTCAAAGCAAGCATATGCTGCTACAGGCAGTCTGACTTCTGAAGAAACCCAGACAGCTTCTCATGACAGCCTGGGATCAAAATCAGCAATTTCAGCAAGACTCATCTTCGGGGAAGCAACAAGGTCACAATCTTTTATCAAGATTGGCTGTATTTTGAGAATATTAATTTCAATATTACCAAGATAAAATTAGTAATATTGAAATGAATACCTTCCAGGAACTGAAACCCTACAAACTAAATCTCTTTTTGAAAGTGGTATTTTATCTAAGCACATTGAGACTTTGAAGATCAAATAACTTAATCTATCAAATATGCAGAAGTGTTTCTGAGGAGCATAGAATTGATGCATGCTTTTATAAGTCTTTCATGTTGCCAAATAAATACATATATATCCTCACTTTTTTTTCCTAAAGAATAACAGAAGTAGCTAAATGATATTTCTCACAAACAATTTTGATCTCTCTACTGTTCCATTTCATTCTTCCCCTCCTGCTTCTTCATATTTGTCTTCTGCCTTTAATTTGGAGGTTCCTCAGTTGAGTGAGTAAGCTTTATGCCATGTGGGTACCACAAGGCCCCAACCCCTTCTTTCAGGCCTTCTGGTACACACAGTGTAAATAAAATAAAATCATAAAAGCCTTTCCCATCTCTAAACATCTTCTGAACTTCACCTGCTCCCAGCTCACCCAGCTGTAAATGGGCAATGCTCACTTGGCTGGGAGGCAGCAGCTGTGGAGTTGTCACCTCAGCTGCTGCCTCCCTGTGTACTGTGAAGCCACAGCGAGTGTGCCCTCATTACACGTGAGCTGATAGGGCACCAACATCCAGCTTTGATCTTGACCTTCACCTTTTGACTACAAACAACTATGTGTCAAAACCTGTTTAACACGAAGTACAAGCTATGATGGGCGTATCAAGGGCAACTGGAGTCCACTTACTTCAGGCGCAGATAATATGGGTACTGTGCAGAACTAAAAAGTCACTTCCTCATCACCATCAGCAAAGAGCCTGTGAGCTGCCCTTGGGAACTCAAAAGATCCCAAATAGCCCACAGCAAATTCCTCTCTCCAGTTTCACAGCTCAGTACTCTCCCCTCCATACTGGCAAGTCAGAGTTCCACTGCTGATGGGAAGGAATTCCTCAGCAAGAATTCAGGCTGCATGATTAAGGACTTCAGTGACTCCTGTGGACATCTAAAATTGGAGCAAAAAAGGAGACAAAGCAAAAATCAAGCTCCTGAATCAGGCTAATGCAGCACAGCTAGCAGAGGAACAAGATCTGCCTAGAACTGCTGTGCTTCATGGGCCCACCACTCTGTTCCTCTTCCAACTCATGGGCACCTCTAATCCTAGTGCCAAGCTGAACTGAAATTGAACAAGGTAACTTTGTTCCCTGCCTCCTGAGATATGTCTGATAATTGTAGCAGTGAAGGCACAGCTGTTGTGGCAAGATTGCCCTTGGAAGAAATTACTCCTAAGACAAGCAGCCCTATGGCACAGAACCTTCCCCCTGCAATGACAGGTGGGTTCAGAGCACCCTAATATATTCTGGGGCCCAAGATATATTTGGATCTCCCATAATTATATTTAGGCTTGTATGTGATGGGTTACTCTGCTCTATTTCCCTGCATCTGCAGTATGGGTTTTCCACCTGTGGGTCCCCTCCATGGATGCAGTCAGTGAAAGCAGGGAGTCTCTCAGGACAGGGGTGCACTCCTGGAAGAAGCGCAGGGCAAGTGCCCCCATTCAGGACCAACGACCACTGTGGAAACAATCGGAGCAGTGGGAAGTGGGGGCATGGCATTATTCTATGCCCTGTAATATTCTCATCCATAAAAAAAGGGAGGTGTCTAGTGGACTTAAGATAACACAGTCAATAATCTGTGTTTTGAAACCATCTCTGTGTCTCTTTTGCTGGCTGGAGATATGATGGTACACAATTATAAGAATGATCAAAAATGAGGAATTGGGTAACATGGTAAAAAAAGTCAATGCACAGTAACATCAAATAATTTTAAAACCCTGAGCAGGTCAATATTGAGATGGTTTCTCCCAATGAAATAAAGGTCCTGTTTGTTTGGTTTTTTTTAATTTGTGGCACTCCCATGTATTCTGAAAGTGTTTTCATCCTGGTATATGTGGATCTCTAGTATGCTACTCAGATGTGAAAGATTTCCTCAGTGAGCAAAGCTTTAGCCATGATTGCTGGTATCTCCTTGTCTCTGTCTGGGTGAGAAGGATGCAGACAGTGCAGAGTGGCCTTTGAGATGTCCTAGTTGCAGACGGTATTGTTGTTCTAAAAACTGCTTAGATGCATATGCGGTTTTGGCTTCTGAGAATTGGGTTGAATGATGGTTGAAAACTTTAGTAAAGATGCCACTTGTGTGTATTAGAGTTACAGATGATAAGGATATCATTATAATCAGTGTCTTATATATAAATACTATATATATAGTATATAATTATTATTGTCTATACACACGTACACACACACACACACACATATTAACATCAGCCTGGTCTGGATGACACATAAGCAATCATTTTTAATTTATGCTCCAAATAAAAGACCTGGAAAAGTCAGAAAATTGTATTATTTACAATTCTGAGATTATGAGGAGACAGGGAGATACATGCTGTATTTTTTTTTTTTTTTTTAATAATTCCAGAACAGGAAGAATATTACTAATTTGAGGATGAACAATGTCTACCAGCTTTTGGCAAAAGATTTACAGGCACAAAGTTGGTGGGCTATATTTTCATAGTGCCCCATTCTAACAGTTACTGGGGTTACTGGGGTTTTTTTAGTTTCCTGAAGGGAAAGACAATGTAGACTTGAGCAGTCTACACTGAGGAGGGTGATCTGGTGTGCACAAAAATAAAATTCATAGAGCAAATTCTTTGCCTGTGAAAAAATTGCAAACTCCCCCTTGGTCATAGGATTTAAAGGCTCTAAAGCATATTGCCATAGGTTTTTTGCCATTATGAGAAAACTTCATTATGTTGGGCCTTTACCAAGGGAGGAATACTATGGCATTGACAGCATAATGCCTGGGAAGAAGCAGAGTTTCTAGAATGGTGTCAGAACAACAGGGTTAAAACTTGTGATCTGCAGAACATGGTTCTTAATTGCTGCCAGCAGGATGTTTGTATTTTGAGATGGACCTGATTCCTCAACAGGAAAGAGATCACATCAATGACAAAGAAATCCTTTGTTACAAAGGAGGAGAAAAAGTTCAGGATAGGGAAACAGTATTCAGAGCCTTACCAGTACATAGCCTTGGTATATCTCTGCATGGCTAGGTATAGATTTCTATTTTTAAAGACCCAAAACACAGCACTTTCCCGCAGGCAGCTATCACAGGTGAAGAAACATATTCAACCCCATTAATACAGCAACTGTTATTTATCTCACACAAAGAGAACACCGAGAATTGTCATATATTGAAGGACAGAGTTAAAGGATCGCCTTTGCTTTTAGGTGGTGATGCAGTTGCTATTGGGAAACCCATGGCCTTTGAATTTAACAGATTTTTTTCCCCCACATTTTGTCACCTGCTACTGCAAAAGAGAGAGATACTTGCTAATGAAACCAACATACAATTTTCTTCTTACCAGAACAAGCTACAGTTTATTTCTATGTATCTCTGCATCTCTAAAGCACTATCTGACCATTTGTGAATGCTAGAATTTGACAGGGAGCCTGTGGCTGTTTTAAAGAAAGCTCAACTACTGTGGCCTCTGGTCCCTAGGGAT
The DNA here is from genome assembly GCF_028858705.1 of Grus americana. Classification (NCBI taxonomy): domain Eukaryota; kingdom Metazoa; phylum Chordata; class Aves; order Gruiformes; family Gruidae; genus Grus; species Grus americana. The sequence continues at coordinate 28,241,042 of NC_072857.1, forward strand.
ATTCTTTTTGGGGGAAACAATCAATGTGTGTGCTTTTATTACAAGCCCAAACCCAACCAAGAAACACATTATTATGATTTTACCAACCTATACGCTCCTTGCTGGATACCTTAGAATCAATCATCATAATTTTGACACTTTCTCAAATTAATCTGGAGTTCCTAAAGTTAAAACATGTCTTCTGAGAAGGCTTTTCTCCCTCATGTCGTTTGTCAGAGTAGGTAACAAACTTACATTCCCTCTCTAGCACATCTACGAAAGAAAGCATCAGAAAACAGTGAGGAAATGTCCCTCCTGGGGAATCAGAGCAAAGGTTACAGGATAGCTAAAAATCTACCAGATTTGTCATTTTGAAGAGAAATGTAACTTCCTCTGTCTCATTACGAAAAAACTCGATCTCAGGCAGAAACAAGAGATCTCAGGATTTCCCACACAGTATACAACCTTTGGAAAAGAAAGGCAGTATGTTAATATGTTCAACCAGAGAGAAGGAATCCATTAACATAAGCACAGGAAACTGGTGAAGTCCATTGAACAACAAATTGTCAAACTGTTTAAAATTTTTCTGTGCAGTAAATTTGGTGAATAAAATCCTCCCCAAATTCAGCATTGTGAAAGATGCTAATAAATTCTTCTGATGTTAGTTTTCCCCAGAATACATAGTTTCATCATGTGACTATATAAGATTGAAAGAGGGTGAAGATATGTCTCTTCAAAACATGCCAGCAACACGCCAAAGACATACACTGCTGTATACATTACTTATACAAATGTACTTCATAGCCTGGTTTATTGCTGCTTATGCTAATTTAGAATGATGCAACTTGTCAGACCAGTTGCAAAATTCCTACCTCAATTGTGACACAGACTTGGTGATATCTGAGGTGTCAAAGAAAACCAAACCCTTCCCTGAGTGATAATTCAGGAGAAGTCTCAGATGAGCTCCTGACAGACCAATTCTTTAGAGTTTACGTTGGCAGGATAGAAAAAGCATGGGTACGAGTTGTTGAGGAAAAGCCTATCTATGTAAGTGTCATGGGGACTGCACTACATTGTGGTACTCAGGAAAATCCCTTGATTTGGGCAGTTCAAAGTAGTTTGTTCTGGAGTACAGCTTGGTCCTCAGAAGAATCCTCAAAAGAAAGAGGTAACTGCTGCTTTTTGTGAGAAATCCAAGTCTGAGGGAAACTAAAATGAGAAATACAAGCCCTTAAGCAGACTAAGAAAATGGTTTGACAAGAGCATTATCACCAAAAAGGTTAAATCTATCCTCTCCACCAACTGAAAATAGAAGTATACCTTTCTATCATTTTCACAGCACCCAGGAGCCATGGTAAAAGTTACTTTATAAAAAAAGGGATGGATAATGCTAAGCGTTACTTGAAAATACTGTGTGATGTTACAATAGTTGGCAACCTTTGTCTGAAGAATTGCATTTCAAATATTCTCTCATTAATTTTGCAAGAGGCTTGACTATTGCTGTTAATGATGATCGATTGTTTCTCAGTCACAAAATAAGCACAATTATTGAGATGATTCGATGGACTCTGCTTGTGAAGGTGGTGAAAATCAAAATGCCTCCGCAAATACATACATCACAGGAATCTGACTGCCATGTACTTAGCCCAAAATATCTTCACTTGAGTGAAAAACTGACCTTCTACAAACCTAAAGGCATAGTGCACAATTCTTTATGAAACAACCCAGGATCAATGACAGATTACAACCTTTGGTGAGGCAAATGAAACCAGGCTTGTCAAATATCTTTTCAGAGACTACTCAGGATGCAACAAAGAATGGGGTATGTGGCAGTGGAGTTAAATGATTCTGCCCCCAAGAGTTTTAGTTTCAGAGCAGGGCTTTCTTCTGCAGATTGGCAGTCACTTAGCTTTTGAAAAAAAGTCAGCTGGATATGAATTAAGATGGGCTGATAGCAACCTCTTCTTCAAGCTGAGCCTGCCACAGGAGTAGATGTCCTGAGGCTGAAGAGAAATGTGGCTTGCTTAGAATTTCTTGTCCTGTTTTGCACCTGGTGGAGAATAGCTCTATTCTACTCCTCCTTGGAAAATATAGTGGCCACAATCTTAGAAAAGCCCTCAGTGCTTTAAAATAACTTTGATGAGTCACCAACTGGCATTCCAAAGACGATGTGCAAGCATATAAAAAGTGTGGGTAACAAAAGGCTTTAAAAACAAAAACAAAAACAAAACAAAACAGGGAGGGGGAGAAACAGCTGGGAGATGTATGGGGCTAATCACCTCAATGCTAAAATTTTTCCATCCCTTAATTCAACTAAGCAATAGCTATGCTGAAAAACTGTACCACACCTGGTACCCAGCCATCAGCTGTAGCAATTAAAGCCTTCTCCTCAAAGGAGAAAACACCAGAATCACATCGAAAACTCCACGGTGGCTGAAATGAAAGCTACTCTCTAAAGACAGGTTTATATGAACACGTAAAGTAAGTCTTACTCCTCCACGCTTCAGAAATGCCTGGCACAGCCTAAGCCAAATGATGTGGATAAAGAAACTTAATGCTGTTTCTTTCACAGCAGGAAGAGTGAGCCTGCCAAGTATCTGCTAAATCCAAAGATCGCCGCCCTTGGTGTTCTAGAAGTGCTGGATGGACTCAGCAAAGATTTTACACCATAGGCTGAAGCACTGTTTAATAAGATTTGTCAATGTGAACATACTCTTGAAATGTAAGGCTCTGGGATGAGCAAGTCACCAGGGATCCGTTTTCAGGGAAACACATCTAAGAACGTCTTCTTCATATTTATAAAATGAAAGTGAGCTGAGTAGTGTCCACGTTCCTGGGTAGCCAACTTGTCCTATAGTTTGTATCTATAACATTCTCAAAAAGTCCCCACCTGGACCTGTTAACAGTGGTGGTCACTCCGCATCCTTGCAAAGTAAATTTCTGCCCTCAGATTCCCTGCTTTAATCAGTGAATACTGGTTGAAACATCTCTGATTGGGAGACAGGTAATATTTTAAATCCACGTAATCAATGTCATTCTCAGCAGCAAAAAGTTGGTGATAAGCGACACAGGAAGGACCTTTACGTAGAGGCTTTTTCTCTGCTAATCTGGGTGAGTAAGAGTTGAAACAGTTCTAGCTCAGACTTTGACACACACTTCAAAACCACAGTGAATGAGAGCCACATTTAACATGTCTATTACCTATGGGAAAGTTTCTCATATTTTTTCTCAGCTACTTCTTCCTCACAAATGGTGGGTTCCATGTCTACTGACCTTGCTTCTAAAGGGTTTAGGAGGACATGGGTAATAGGAGCTAAATTCTTCTTTTTCTTTTAGGGTTCCTTTTCTTACTATACATCAGACACAAACACTACCCTGAGAGTACTGAATCCACCTTATTCAAAATGTCCTACCACTACATGAGGCTTGGCAATTTCTAGGCTATTCCTGAAAAAGGGTACAGCTTTTTGAGATAGGCTGTCAGATATGTGCCCTACACGTCGCATTCGTCATAGTGAATCAGGAATCCACTGAAAGACATATTGTGCAATAGTTCTGGCATATGGAAGTATCTTCCTAAGTTTGATCACAACCAATAACTATCTTATTCAAAATCCAAAGGCTTTCTGATGATCTAGGACTAAGCTTAACCATTACCTTACCAAGAAGGAATGTTATAATGGCTTTATTTGCCCGTATTTCTCTGGTAATGGTGTCAACATAACTCACAGGAACTTAAAGCAAATTGTCCTACATAAGGAATAAGCAGTTTTTTTCTTGAAGGAGTATGCAGCATAACCCATGTATAGAAAGTCCCCCACATGCCATTGCTCTACAGTGTCCATGTATACACACCAGATAGCTGTTTTGTGAATCTCTGTGGTGGAGAGGAATTAATGAACAGCCCCTCAGCAGAATTACTTAAAATAAGGGCTAGTTTACCATCCCTGGAAAACATTAAAGCACTGTTAGAGATTTTTCCTTCCAGCCATCTGTTTACTGCTCAGCAGTATCTCAGACAACTTAGCCTACCTGTCCTACCTTTGCTCATGTGGAACAACAATTCCTGAAGGAACGAATAACAGCAGTGCACCGTAAATTATGCCCATTTTTTTACCTCCCTCAGGAGATCTGAAAAGCAGTTTCCTCAGAGATGTTGTTCCAGCTGTAGGGATAGAGTATTTCCACTAAATCCTCTTCCCAAGAATGAGAGAGATTCAAGGATTTAACTGACAGGATTGTAAAACCTGAGCTCATGATTTGTGGGCAAACTGCAGCACAGGCTTTGCTGCACAGAATAAAAGCTCTCATCGCTTATATTATCTCCTGAAAGCATCCCTGTCCAAACATCACACACTTCTGAGACTTCCATCCAGCTGCCATCCCAGCTACTTCACTTGCTATTTACTTGCTTGCAAGCTTCACTTGCTGTTTACTATTACAGCAACACATCATCAGTAAGGTAAAACTAACCTGTCTTGTGATGCTCTAACCCAGCTCACATTCCCTCTTCTTCATTTCCTTTACTCCTTTTACAGCTGTAGCAATTTCAACCATGTCAACCCTGTCCATGTTTGCAGTTGACTTTTTATAATTCTTGAAGGTAAAAAGAGCAAATGCTCTTCCCCAGTAATCTTATTTGGCACCTTGTCCTCTGCACTGTAATAACTCCATCTGCTTTGAAAATGTCACTGGCCTACATCTGTTAATAACCTTTTTCAAGGCTTTTTTGATTTCTAACACACTCACATAGCCTCCTTTGGTAAAAGGGCCCTTCCCTTCTTATTTTCTCTCCTTTTTCCCCCTTCCTTTTTTCCCTTTCTTTAGGGAAGGGCTTTAGAAGAAAGTTTAAGACCTGGTAGCTCTAAGTCAGTAGCAGAAAATGGAGCCCAGAGCAGAGACAAAGGATTTCTAATCCTGCTGCCAGGTGTTACTAGCAATGATTACAGGCTGGTTTCAGTGCTGCTACCTGAGGGAATTCAGCTAGTTGCTTAAGGGCAGCAGACGTAGAATGTACTCCTACTCAGAGCTCTAGGAGATTTAGTTCAACTATACCTGTGTCTCCTCATTCCTACTTGCCATTTTCAATGGTAATTAGTTTTGCTTCTCACATGTGCACTGGTAGTTTAGGCCACTGAGGGAAAACTACCATATGCTGTTTAGGAGACATAAACCTCAGCTCCAATATGATCAAAGAAAGACTCAGCCAAGTTAGTGGCCAGCCTCCCATGCCACCCCAGCCCCCAGAAACACCACAGCTTGACCTCACTAGAGTCCAGCCCACAGAAAAATCACAGTCAGCTGCAAATGTGCTCTTGCTTGTGGAGCAGGATTGTACCTTGCACTTAATATGACACACCAGGGAGGAAGATGATGTAAGACACAGCCCACTCCATTCCCCCATATTCTAGAAAGCTGTTTTGTTCATTGACAGAGCAGGTGGCTTCTGCCTTCAAGTGAGCGTGAGGTTTAGGGGCAGGATCTGGATCTTGCCTTCAGCCCAGAAAGCTGAAACAGGGGAAAAGCTGCTGTGGCAGATGTGCTGCCTTGGATTTATATGACTTTATATATTCATATAAGGCTTTATATGAAGTGAGACCTGGAGAAGTCTTGGTCTAAGCTCTCTTCTGAGGAAGGCTCATAATTTGATTTTATCAGGTGACAGTTTCAATCTAGTTTTAGAGTGGGGAAGGGAGGAACGTGCTCGGATCACTAAAAACCAAAGTTGAAATAGGCTTTACTAGCACACACATTGCCAGTTTCAGTGCAGGTGACTCAAGAAACACACAAACTGAGTCACTATTTCAGTGACTTCAATGCTACCTCCAGCGAACAGCCGAAACTCATCAAAAATTTGCATGATAGAGTTGCTTCTGTTTTAACTCATTCTGTCCCTGTGACAGGACAACTAATGGATGTTGGTTTTTAGCTGTGGCAACCTGTCACTTTTTCTAACTGGAAGAAGTAAAGAATGGTGCAGTGACCATGGCCAGGGGCTAGGCAATCTCTCCATACTGGGGACAGGCAAACTGACAGCAGGCAAGTGCCTCTGACTGCGGTTTTGCTGCTTCTATCAGCTGCATCCCAGAACAGCCTCCAGTTCTCAACCCGAACAGTTTGAGCCAGTTACTTTCGTGTTGCCTGTAGCCATAGAGAACAAGCGTGCAAGCTGCCTGCCCTCTTCCCACACAAGAAGAGCAGAGTGAAAACGAACATGTGGGCCAGGAGGTCTAATGCAGTAGCCTGTATGACACCCACCCATCATGGAGTTACTAGCAATTTTCTCAAGTGGGAGCACAAGGGGCATAAATTTACTATTCTAATTAAAATCAAAGTAACCCGTATCTTTTGGGAGGATACTGACAGATCTAAGAAGATATGGTCCAGTTCCTTACATCATTCCTTTACTCCACTTTCATCCCAACATTTAAACTTAGGATGCAGCAGTTAGAACAAGCTCTCAGTGTGGTGAAGTAGGATGTTTAAAAAACCCTCACATTTTGTTTCCTTTCTGCTGGGTTTAAACTTTTAGATCAAATCACCCTGAAAAAGATGTTTGTGCAACAGGAAAATGTGGTATCGAGATTATCAGAACAAGGTAGACAATAATATATTTCATGTGACTCGATCGAAAAAATGACAAGGAAACCACAGGACATCAGTCTGAATGCAATGGAACAAGGCCACGAAGCATGTGTTGTGTGCCACAGACATAAGGGTTTATATAGACTTGAATGAGATTCAATTTAGATCAAAAGGACCTTCAGGGGTTTTTTTTCTTTTTAAGATAGAGGCACGTCTTTTGGCATTACACAGCTTGTGGCTATTGAGGCTGATCTGAAGGTAACAGGATATGGAGCACGCACTTCTGATTTACTAGCACAAATGGCTTACACAGGCATGGAAAGTAAACTGTTTTAAGCCCTTCAAGATCAGAGATAAGACTTATTAGCAGGACCGGCTGGGGAGTTTTTTCTCATCACTTCCTTGCCATGCTAATTTGGTACAAAGGTACTTCCCTGACTGGCCTATTTGCACAGCATGACACCCAGATTTGTAACACATTCCCTGCACTAATCTCCATGCCATGACCCCCCCCATCCTGTCTCACTCTGCTGTTGCATCTTGCCTTTGTCATTTTATCCTGCTTCCTCTCATATCTCTTGGGTTAGTACTAACTGCTCTTTTGATTCCTGTTTTCCTACAGCATCTTCTTCTACCTGCAGGTGGGAAGTAATGACATGACAAAGACACCTGAAATATCGCAGAAATAGGCAATTTGGTCACTATGCCCCCCCGCCGCCCCAGCAGGACGGTACTTTGCAGCAACCTAAAATGCTCCTACCTAACAGCTGTCTGCAAGAACTAAAATACACAGCCATCAAGTACTGTGACAAGTAACTCACAAAAGGTACTTTACTATGCTTTTTCTGTGTATTTTTCACTATTCTGGAATTCAGTTCTAGAAGTATAACTGGGCCCTGAAGAATTTTGTGCTGAAATGTAATGCCCACTAGGACATCCTAGTACAGATAATTTATTCTATAGAGCTGGCGTTAGCCAGGAGGCAATCTTCTCTCTCCTTCAGAAAGCTTTATCCTTTGGTTCTTGTCAACTTATTGATTTTACAATTTAAGACTCATCGTAATTTAAAAACTGCAGATATAGCTTCTTAAATATCACTATCAAAGCATCCAGAACAAGACTTACTACATAATTTAGAACACGCACAAAAAAGCTGCTCTCATGCTGATGTAGTTGATGGCTTCATGCATGACTTCCTAAGTATTTCGTGTTCAGCTCTGTGCCCAGCCCCATAGATGGAAGCCAGGCTCATGGAGAAGACCTTCCATATACTAGGGCTTCTAACCAAAGACCTGCAAAGTAATTCCCACTCCTGAAACCCACCTGCCTCCAAGGGGACTGTGAGACACAGCAGGTGGTCCTCAAAGAGACTGTTCCTTAAAAGCAAGTGCTATGGAAAAGGAGGGAAATCAAGCTCTTATCCTACCATTTGCCCGCTTTCTACCCCACTCCCTAATTCCAGCTACCTAGAACCTGCTTTCATCCCAACAGCTTGCAGCAATCCTACAAGTCACACTCCAGAAAGAGAGAAAACCCTCTTTGACCTACTATTTTCTAAATTCTCATCTCAGCTTCTTCCAAGTGTCTTCTGGAGAATACTAAAACAAAGACACTTTCCTCAAAGCTCTATCTTTTCCTGCTACTCAGAAGGTCCTTGCATGAAGAATCTAACACCAGCTAACACCAATGACAAATGCCGTACGTAAGCACAAATAATCTGGGCACAGAGCCATTCATAAACAGAGCACAGGCATTACTGTTTATGAAGAAATTAATCAACTTGAATTTTGCAAACCTGAATAATTTTAAAAATAGCATATTTTATAATTTTCTCTTCACAATTAAAGATCTTGACGAAATCAGCCAAGTGATTATAGTCTTCCATAGAAACAACACAGGGAAAATTACTTTAAACAACTCTCAAATACACAAAGAATACATAATAACCCCTTTCACTCTGTATCTTTCCTTCTGACTTCCTCAGAAATAACTACTTACTACATGCCAGATTCTCCTAGCCTTAAAACTGAGATTATGCTGCTCAAATTAATAGGACCATTCTTGAACTATGGTACAATTCAGCATATGTGAGTTCTCTATTAAAATGCCTATGTGCTCTGAATTTTTATGTTGGTACAAGCCCGAATTCTGCATGGTCTACTCTCACTGTGCAGGAACAAAATCTTTTACATCTCATTTTCTTACATCAAGCTTTTTTTTAGATAAATGGCTACATCATGTTTGCCCAAGACACAATGTTCTGTCTGTATCACAAAATAAACCAACCAGTGGAATGGGTCTCTGGTGTGATGAGTAGTATCTGGAAGCAAGAGAAAAAGCAGATGAACCTAGCCTTCATTATGTTGTTCTTTTTCAGAGAGTAAATGTTAATAGGACTTTTCAGGGCTTAGAGAAAACTTTGAATCAGACACTAAACTATTGGAAATACTTATTCAGAAAAAAGGTATATACTGCTGCTACACCTAAGGTTTTCCAGTGGATTCAATATACTCATTTTTTACAAGAAGCACCTCTCTCTTTCATAGAAACATTTCACAATCTTAAAACACGTCAATGCAAAAGTGTCCCAGTTTTGATTTTAAAAATGTAGTCACCTTTCCTCTTAGGTATCAGGACTTTCAAGATTAAAATATCCATTTCAGGTACACGATTCCGAAATTTGATCATATATGTTCATTCCCCTAACAAATATGGCTAAATAGTAAAGATTATTTAGATAGTACTTTTAAGGTAATTTTTCTGGGAAATTTGAAAGATTCAACATAAAAAATTAATAAATCTATAGACTACTCAGATGTATTGTTGAATTCAGATTACTTACTTTCAAACAGTCCTCATTTCAAGAAAAACATACATTTTAATCTCCAAATTGTGTAGAGTCTGAACACTTAACTGAAAGGTGTCTTTGCAAAGGCACTTTTTTATGTATTTAGGGAAGGTTAGGAGCACACACAGATACTGAGAATGGGATTGCATTACTTTATGCAAATCTAGTCTCTCTTTGCTTTTATTATTAAAATTGTGTCTGTTGGAAATATAGACACTATGTTGTTATTACTCTAGAGCAATTTACTGCCTGGTCTTTTGCAGGTTCTTGCATGAATATTCCTTGTACTTTCTTCATTCTGAATCTCTGTTATGTTTTTGTCTCCCCTGTTTAGAGTTCAGTGACTTTAAAGGTTTAACACACTAATTTATTTAATTTGATTCCTTTAAACAGATGGAATATAGAAGTTCTCTAGTCTGTCTCTGCTTGGAAGACAAAAAGTTGTGTTTGATTAAAACATAACATCCAGAAATACATCTGCAGGCTGATTTAAAAACCATTAAGAAACGGAGAAATCCCACCACTTCTTTTGAAAGTTTATTTTGCTAGTTGATCACTTTCAGAGTTAAAATCCTAAGCCTTTATTTGTATGGGTAAATCCTTCTAGTTGGGCTCCCTTCTGAATTACTGCACATGTGCCAGGGCTACATGGCTCTCTGCTCTCATGGTGTTTGGAATTTGGGACTGCATCTTGAAAAACTTGCTCAAATCTTTTGTGAGTACCAATCCATTGTTTGTATCGTATTAGGAGACAGAGAACCCAGCTAAGATTTCACCGATATGTGCACAGTAACTCTGTTTCTGCTACAATACCAAATAGGCAAAATGGACAGTGAGAGAGAACAGTCCTTCCTCTTTTTACAGAAGAAGAAATAAGGCACCCTGCATGCCCTTTTGAGCTCATTTAGGATACTTTTGAACAACTCTCACATGTTGGGCTCAGTTGAATTATTTTGAATTTACAAAGAATAAATGAAGATCAGAATCTGGCTCTGAAACTTGCCTGAGAGGCACAGGAAGTTTGTGGGAACTGAACCCCGAAAGAAAATTCATGTCTACAAAGCTCTGGAAAAGAGCCAAACAATTTATAGTTATAATAGATTAGAGTTCCTGTCCTAATTCTATTTGCTGATACCCGACTGCTTACTGCCTCATATCCTGTAAACTCAGACTGTGCATTGATGCACTCCCACATATGTGGCACCAGACTGACACCACTTTCATTGTTTCAGTCTAAGCCGACTACAAATTTGGAAGCTTTTAGTCAGCAGCTAACTTGATAGTTTCACTGTCTTTAGTGGATATGAGCAATATACGTTGTGCCTTGTTACATACATTTCCTTGCTTTTCCAGTAAAAGCATTCCTGTGGCCAGAGTACTGCGTGGCATGTTTATTCAGAGTGGGTGTTTGGTGACAAGCTGAATCAAGCTCACTACCTCTGAGGGCCTGTACAAAATTTTACCTTTTGGTTCAGATTTTCACTGGGTCCTTTCCCGATTGCCTCTGACTGTCTTTTTCATGTTTTGGCCTGTAACGTCTCAAGTGACACAATACTTCTGCTGATTTCCATCATAGCTGTTGGCTTGTCCATCTAATAATCTGAACCCTGAAATTAAGGAATATCCTCTTGTTTGGCCCAAGAGGGACCACGGACAGACCTAACTAACTGTTTGTAAAGCAGGCTTAGTAGTCTTCATTTTGGCATATCATATTTAACTGTTAATAGCTATTTCTGTTTCAATCTTGGCTTTGTTTCACTGTAATATACAGAGGGTATTTCCACAAATCAGATTATTTAAAAAAAAAGACATTTTTTTCTTGCTATGTGGTAGATTTGCATATATCACTCTTGTCAACTATAATGAAAGTTACATGTGTAAAAACCCTGGTGGCAGATTGTGATAAGGCGGATTTGACACACATCACTCTGCAGATAAGGATGTTACAAGACTTCGACATTTGTAGTTGAATGCTTCAAGGAAGGACTGTATATAATTGATAATGAAATGCAGATGGCTTGAACAAACTGGATGCCAAGAAGGTGATTAGCCTTGGAAGAAAGTATGTGGCAGAATTCATCCCATAGTAAAAAGCAGAGATAGAAAGGGCAGGCCAGTTTTGTCCCTCTATCCTTACTGGAGATTTAGTGCTATTGAAAGTAAAAAAGAAGGACTAGGGAGAAAATAACCCCTCCAAGATCAAAAGACAGGGTTAGAAGATTTGACAGCAGCATGATAGTTTGCCTGCTTCCTTCTTCCCTTGTTTTTCCGGTTCACAATGGGAGTACTTGAGGGCCTAGTGGAGGTTCCCTTCTTAAACATACTATGCCTCTACTGCAGGGTTAAAAAAAATAGCAAGTGGTTATTGAAATGCTGTACATCATTTCCCATGTCACCTGTATGAAGAATTCTTTCTCTCTGTCTCTCTGTTAAAGAAATGGCATTCTCTGTTTACTTGAATGACAGACATACCTTTCCCCTAGCTTCTACTTTAAATAGTTTTGTCTATTACTCATAGCTGTTTTAGAACTATCATACTGATTTCCTTGCCACTACCCTGGTGATTGGTCATGCAGTACAGCTATTGCTTGTGAACAATAGCAAGTAACCTTGAAATCTAGCCAAGCCTGTAATAGGTTTCAGGACTCTGCTTAAAAAGATAGTCCCCTCACTTTAGTGAACTTGAAATGGGGAGCCTAAAGAAGTATAGTTGTCACCTGCAAATTGGCTAAGCCAGAGTTTGGAAATCTTCAAGAAACCTTGAAACCAGAAAACGCTTCAAGGGAAATCTGAAAATCATAAAGCAATGGAGAAGGCTTTAGATTTAGGTTTACGACTTGTTGTTTGCTACTTAATGTTGATGCAATAAGGCTGTTCTCTATCCCATTAATGTCTTTTAATGCTAGATTCTGCTGGCTCACAGCCTTCTTTTCTGTGCTTAAAGACAGTGGAATCTAATAGCCTGTTACTTCAGAAACATGCAATGTATTACCACAGGCAAATCCTTGCATCAAGAAGTTGTTGACCATCCACGGACATTTTCTTCAAACAGCTAAAACCAGAACTATTAACTGCTGAAGGAAACAGAAGACATCTCAGATAACTGGCAAGGAGATGGCTGACTGCAGGTCAGCCTAAGAAACTTGATGTCTCAGGTGAAGAACCTGTTTTCATGTGCTACAACAGTCTGTGTTCATGATTTCATAAAAAGATAGCACACAAACCGTTTGACAACAAACAAACCATGAGCTCTAATTTATGGAAAAAGGAATGGGAAATACACTGAACTGAAATGAGTAGAGAACCATACTTTCTGTTACATTTTACGGACTCTGTTTTTCATAATCAAAAGGGATCTTGAAAAGCCAGAATACAGAGATGCAGGCATAAGTTGTCGTGAACAAGGATTACATAGATAAAACAAATAGGTATACAGTCCCCTTTCAGAGGTGACCCATGTGACCTGATGAAATGCAAGGCCTCTCTGTACCATACAGTGGAGTCCAAAGAAAGTGTCAGAGGGCACTGAACCCCCTTTGCAAACCTGCAGCCGCATGAGAGCTGAGCTGGGCCCAACCTAATGGCCAGGCCCCAAAAGCCCAGGCGAAGCATTGCTCAGGCAGCTGCCCCACCTCTGTTGTGGGTTTTGGCTCTCTGCAGGGGACAGCATGCTGCCTGCGGTGGCACCAACACCAACATCTCTTGGCTGTGCTCCACAGTGCATGACACACACATCAGCTGTGAGTCAGGCAGACCTGCCTCAGGCAATCTGTTGAAGTTTCATCTGGCCAATACCCCCTGGAGCTCATCAATAAATCTTCGCACTAAGTCTTTTTGCATAGCTGAGTGAACTCCCCATCTCCACTCCTTGCCAAAGTAATCCATTATAACCTGTTTTAAATGTTGTCCCACTGATGTGTCACAATTTTTTTCGTCACCTCATATCTCTTTTTTCACCCCACAAGAGGGCACCAACACTGCATCCTTTGAGACATTTTATTTCAAAACGGAACATGTGCCTCAAAGGAAACTGGGGGGTTGGGGAGAAGCCAAAGGGACCCAAACATCAGGTTTTAGATCTGGAGCAACTCCCTTCCCCACCCCACCCCCCTTCCCACCCCACCCCCCCCACCCCTCCCACCCCGGGGGCCCCACAGTTCTAATTCCAAGGTTTTGATTCAGAAACATCTCTGGTGACAGCTGCATGAAGCTTCTAACAGAAGATAGTTGCTTAAAGTCACTAACAGGAGATGGTAGTTCACAGGCACATATTTGATTTTATTTCTCCATTTTGCCTCTTGGCCCCCACTTCAAGCAGCGAGACTACAAAAAAAGGGTGTCTCTGGAATTAGAAACCTTCATGGACCTTAAGAGAAACCAGTTGGAGCACTGAGAAATACCAGACACCAAATGTCTCTTGAAATAAAACATACATGAGACAGCCAACAGACAAGTCTTATTCAGGGAAATCAGAGTGAAGTGAAAACACAACTAAAATTGCCATAGGACAGGGAGAATCTAGTGAATAGAGAACAAGCTAAAAAAAGCCATTGTACTGCATAACCTGACACAGGGCTAGTTGTGGGTGAGACAAGATAAATATGTGGAGAAAATTAAAATCAAGAACGGAAAGGAATTACTTAGTGTGGTCTATGGGTTTATGCTTATAAATACAAAAATCATTCTAAAGAAAGGAAAATGTAGGCTAAGTACCAGACGAGCTTCCTGTAGCAGGTAGAGCCCACACACTCTCTTGCAGGCAGTGGATGCCCATGTTTAAGCCACTAATTTGGTTCCCTTATTCTGGAATTTGTAAATGCTGCACTGGGCTTCAGGGGCAGCTACCAGGAGGGTGTTATTCTGGCTTCTGCTAGAGCTCTAGTTTACATAATCTACTAACAGACATATTTTTACACAGCTCTGTGATCAGGGAATTGTAAGAAACCCATGTAATGCTCTTTCCTTCTCTCTCCTCCTCCACCTCCACTGTCTGCACACAGCACTTCCTCAGGTAAAGGCAGAACTATTTTCACTAAGTCCTACAACTTGAGAACCAGGGGCGCTTGATGAAACCAGTAGGAGATTGGGTTAAAACAGATAAAAGACAGTGCTTCTTTACAAAACACACAGTAAATTTCTGGTACTTGCTGCCACAGGGGGTTGCGGACGCAAGCACAGCAGCAGGTGAAAAAAGGTTTCAGACAAATTCATGGACAACAGGTACAGATGGAACGTGAAAACTCTGGGCAGGGATGTATACTCTAACATCCTAACCCAACGATTTCAATGCTCAGGGAGTACAAAGCTTATGGACTGCAGACTATGGCCAAGCTTGCATGATCTCCCTAAACAACTGCTTTTACTGACACCTGTGGAGAGAGGACACTGAATGACAGACCACTGGTCTGGCTCAGGAGTGCACTTCTATACCCTCATGTTCCCCCCTTCCACTCTTCTGATTTAGGCAGAGCTATAACTACCACAACTTTTATGCTATGATCACTCATCAAAATGGCTATCTAGATGCTGCGTAGAAAGAGAGAACAGTACAAATTCGTGCGCCTTGAAAAGTTGATTTGGAAAAGGACTAGAGAGTATTCACAAGCCTCTGAAAGCCACCTTGCCGGGGCCCTGAGGTGGATGCTGCACACAGAAAACCTGCTGGAAAATGCAGCATGGAGTGTTGGTGGAAACATTTGCTATCAGGAGATGCAATTCCCACAAGCTAAATCAGTTTGGCTTAAGTTTATTTTGGCACCAAACAAAAGAGGAAAGAGAGAGTACTCTTGGTATTGTCCATGCATCGCATTCCAATGTTTTTTGAATTAAGCATTTTTATTTTCCTTGTTTTGATTGAGCTTCAAGAATATGTTGTTTTTAAGTATACATAAAATAAAAGAAGGAAAATCAAACTTTTGTGTGTAGTGGTCCATGGATTCAGAGTCACTTTGACACTTATCGAACATGAAATTGTAACAGTCAAAGAATAAATATATCCAATTTTAACAGGCATAGCAATGGTATAAAAAAAGGTAATGCTTAATGTTTTATGGTACAGGAGTAGCCATCGTGTCCTCACTGTTTTCATCATATGAAGGACTCACTGGGGAAACTCACTGAGGAAAGTTTAGTGTTTAATGCTGTAAGGAACACAGAGACAGTAAACACAAGTCTTTGCAGGGGAAGGCCTCAGAAGAAACTCTTCTGGATTTTTCAAGGCTCTAATTTTTCTAATGTCCATAAAGGAATGCCTTGCAGGACTGTATATTTATTGCATGGAGACCAAACTCTACAATTTCCCTTCACAGGACTAGGCAAAGGACTTAGTTCTGTTGAAACAATTAGATTATTTAGAAAATCAGTTCTGTAAGACTTCAGCTCTGACTCACAAAATTCAGTTTCTAGATCAACTTTTTGCATGACCTTATGCAGGTCATGTAATCAGCCCTGTAGATACTGGCAGTGATGGGCAGACCACATCAGTGCGGTTGCACCTGGGCATGCGCATAATCCAGTGCACCAAACAACCCCATTTTCTCGGTCAGGCTCAACACCTACTTACCTGTGAGAAGGGATATTTCCCTACCTTATGAGGAGGAGGGGGAATAACATCATAGAGACAAAATCCTGTAACAATTCTGTAGTATTCAAATACTGCAGTAGTGTAGGCGGCAGGAATACAACTGAACTGTTATCATACTCTCTTTAGACCTACTCATGGACGTACTGATTCATATTGGGAGCATTTGGGGAATACACTGGATTGTATTTACTAATTTTCATTACAAGTATGAAAGCGGTGGTTGAATCTAGCCTACCCATCTATGGTTTTTCATGTACCTCTTCTCTACTGAGGTGTATTTCTTGAAATGACTCTTTTGTAGTTTGTGTTCTGAAAGCAACTTTGAATAAAAACTACTGGAAGTTATAGTAGCTGCTGTACTATTTTTCACACATTTTATAATTCTGTCCCAGGTTTCACATTAAACAGTTCCACTGCTTGTTTTTAAGGCTAAGCAGACAACGTCATTCAAACGATTACCGATGTCCCAAGCTGCATTGAAATATGTAATAGGAATAGGCTTTTGTCCTCAGCTCACCCTATGAAGTGTCACAGAACAGATAGCCAGTTACACTCAGTATTTTGGAATTGGAATAAAGTATAGGTTTCTTTCTTTCACAGTGAATTTCTCCTCCACAGCAGATATTTGGAGTTTATACTGAGAGACTACAAATATGTAAAGTGGGGAAAAAGAAGTCTGAACAGTAATATTAAAACACTTCCTATGTTCCATGCATTAGCACAGTAAATGCTATAGAAGTTAAATTGTCTGTGGACTCAGCACAGACAAGATGCCAGGAATCTGCAAGTTCTAATCTCATCTCTGCAGCTCTAGAAATAAGCATAAGGGAATTAACTCATCACACTTTATTGCTTGAAAGCATCTATAAACTAAAATCATATTTCAGATATTCTTCCATAATTGATTCACAGTTTTACTACAGTTATTTTCTTAATGGCCCTTCCAGGCCATAAGTCTTAATACATAAGCCTGTCCAAAACATGGAAACTTGTATCCTGATCCATTGCTGGAAGTATCAGGACAGGAGACCTGTTCCCAGTGAACAAAACTCCTTATCATTTTAGCATGAATTTTTGTTTGCCCAAGATTTGCTAGCTGTAACCACAGAAACTAAGTGTTTCATAAGCTTCTCTTGGTGTCAGAATTCATTACAAAATCTCCTGCCTAGGAGATGTTTCCATCCTTTTTTCTTTTTCCTTTTTCTTTTTAAAAGAAGTGAGATAATGCTTGAGAAAGATGCCAGATCAAAAGCCCTCAAGTCTTCCTTGCTACACTCTAAATCCCACGTCAAGAAACACTCATCTCTCCTCCCAGGCATGACTCTTAACCCTTTGTCTAATAAAATAATTGAAACCTGCTCCCAGGCTCTCCTGTGCTCAGCCATCTCCCTTGAAATTCTCGAATAGGATGCCTGGTTGTTGGCCTTTGAACCCACAATGAGTATATGGAAGTCAAAGTAATTAGTTTAATACATCTAGAGAGCGTACAAGTTCCTCTCATGTCTGGGTCTGATCCTGTAAGGGACTGCATATCCTCAGCTGCCTTTGACTGAGGATGTCTAAGCATTTCTGAGAAGGCCAAGACTAGCTAAAATTAGAGCTCCGGCTGGAAGAAGACTGCTAATATTAAAGGAATGATAAAGCAATTTTGCATTAGTAAAAATAAAGAAGAAATGCAAAAAATGGAGAAGATTATGTAGAATGATAACAAAAAGATAAAATTACTAGCAAGGAATGCTATAAAGGGGGGCTGAAAGAATGAGGCTGATAATACAGACAGAGATGGAGTAATGCTAATTCCCAAGATATCAAGCTTAGCAATAAACCTGTTAGTAAAATCCTGCCTCATCAGAGTAGAAGTGAAATTGTAAAGGATAACTTTAGGCAGAATTATATATTGCCATCTCATGGGAGGGACAATACAGGTGCATGTCATCACTGGCAGCACTTTTCTGAGAGAGAGGACGAGAGGGGAAAGAGGTGTCTAAACCAAAGTACCCGAGGCTCTTCTCTTTCCCCTCAAGGCACTAGTTGTTACACGGGAAGATAATTTGCAAATGTAGGTCCCAGTTTCAGGGAAGGGGAATTCCTGCCAGGACCCTTTGCTACCTGTGAGCCTGAAAGGGTCTCCCTCCCCTCCCAGGGAACCTGTTAGCCATGCTGGATCTCTGCCTCTCACAAACTGAGCTGCTGCCTCCTGATTTTCTTATGTCTCTTGAATTGGGAGAGATTCTTGAATTGCTGAGATCTCTGAGGATTCCTCTGCCTATAACTCCTGTCAGTGAAATAAGAATGCCTTGCTGAAGAGCATAGACAAAGTAGGAAATAAACCTCACAAGGTAAGGGTTTTCCCAAAATAACAAAATATAAGGGAAAAAGGACACAGGCATTCAGAGAAGAACATTCCACTGGAGAGAGTCTCAAGGCAATTTTTGAACAATCTGGACACATTATTGTACTTTCTCTCAAACTTTTTGTATTTTTCTCAAAATTTTATTGTACTTTCTGTTGTACTTTTTCTTGAAGAAGCAAAATAAGATGGTACTAAACTTTTAAATAAAAATACTAAAGTTGTTACATGCTCTGCCACATTCCCAAGAAAACAGACTGCAATAGTAGCCTGTTTTATGAAGGAGGTGACTGTTTTACTTTCAGAGCCAATTTTTCAAACCTCTTCACTTTCTGTCCACATCACTGTTTAGAGAAATAGATTTTCCTCCACAGACAGACATGTTTTTCATATCTACTGCTGGCTTTTTAATTGCAGTGGCTATAGTATTATGTCAGGCTTCAGATACTCAAGTTATAGGAGTTGACTGTAGCCTTTTAACTAACTTGTTGCATAAATTCTGATTCAGCAATGTATTGCGGGCTAGATTCATTCTTTACATTAATGGAAATACAGCTATTAATGCAGTTGGAATACAGTGCTGGAAATTTTGATTCAGCAGCACATTATGTGCTGGATTCATTCATAATATTAATGGAAGTTTTAAGTGCTGTTGGAAAATGTCACTGGAAGATTTTTTTCTTTTTCATTCCACACTGTTTTCAAAAATACATTTGAGGGCTTTTTAGAAGTTGCAGTACATCCAGATGACACAGCAAAGAGATGCAGCTCTGGTTAATAAACGAAAGGCCTTGCATTCAGGTACCCTGACATGTCAGGTTTCCATGGGTCTAACTTCACTTTTCTGAATCATGAGCTTGCACCACTGTGGACTGACCTGTTATGATCTGCTGCAAGCCACCAGGGTGGGGAGAGAGTTTGAGCAGAAGAGTAACCTGCATAGTTAAAATCTCTGTGGTCCCCTGGGTGTTTTGACAAAGGACTTAACAATTGCAAGGCCACATTTAGCAGAAAGGATTTCATGGGCCTGCTGGGACATCTAGGTTGGCTAGTAAATGAGAGCTTCACTTTTTCTATACTTGTGCCTTCTTGGAAGGAGAAAAGATGCAGGGGCAAGTACAGAATCTGTACATAGTACCAAGAGCAGAAGCCACTGTCAAAGCACAGCATGGGCCTCGTAACTGAAAGTGTGGTCTCGAAACTCCTATCAATAACCTGTAAAAAAGCCATGTGAAAAGTGACCTTTACTTTCCACAAGCTACTTCGCAATGGGCCTAAGACTACTACAGTCTTTTGGAAGAGGTGTCCAATGTAGAATGTTTTTGCCTTGAGGGAAAGGCCTACCTAGCTAACACTGGGGCAAAAAACCCTATACCCCCCCTGCAGGAGAAGTAAGATTTCCCCCAAATGTCCCATACTCCCCATCTCTATTCCTTCTTACAAAAGCACCTGAAGCCTTGCAGCTGCTCAGCTGCTTCCTCTCTAGCACAGCATATCCAGGGCTGCTCAGAAACCCATCAGAAGCCCAAGCTCATTTTATCAGAGAGGTGTGGGATTTTCTGTCTAACACACATCGTGATAGTCATTGTGTAGATGCTACTAAAATTAGGAACCACCTGCATGTGGTTTCAGAGCTCTGGAGAATCCAGCTGAGCACGTAAGATAGGAAGAAGGGAAGGTGGGTGTCTGTTGGGCCCAGATATCCCATGTGTATGAATGTAGTCATGAAGCGTATTGATCTTCTTGCTAGATGCTGGAATAAAGCCCAGACCTTTGCAAACCGAGAAAAGAATCTCAATTTTGTGCCAGCAGAGTAACCGGGATGGCTGATTTGCAAATTTGGATCAACTTGTAGAAACAGGGACATTTTGTGATCACAAATACACCATTTGGATACAGGTTTTCAAATTACAGCATAGCATAGTTTCTCAGTATTGTAAAATGCTACAATGTAGTCCTATCTCAGCCTGAAGGTGAAGTTCAAATTGCATTAGAATGTAAATCAACACAACAGAGATGACTTGGTTCTCAGTGGACATTGCAGCTCTTGAGGAGCAGCATCCTGGATGAACTTACCCTGTTGCAACTATGCCAAACTCTTCAGAGATATGGGCATTAAATAAAACATATTTGTAAGAGTCTTTAAGTCACAAAGAATATTGCTGAACATGATTATGGCACCCTTTGCATTTTTGCTGACATTTCATTTCCTCTCTCTTGTTTTGTGGTGAAGGTATAAACAGGGTTTATTACCAAGTCATCTTTCCTGTGGTAACAGATGGAAATAACGAAAACAGCACAGAAAAGGATTATTAACATCTATAGCAAGCTTTTCAATACTCTGGCCATTAATTTTGAGTACTGCAAGCTGGAAGTTATTATCACGTCCAAGTGAACCCAATCTCCAAAGAAGGAAAAATAAATAATATGAAGAACTGACATATGTTTGATAGAATATTGATCCAGAAAGAGACATAAAATATTTGAAAATGTATACAGCACTAAAAATATTATTACAAATAATAAAGTTTTTTAAAAACTGACATAAAAATTAGTAGGTTTATGGACAAGCACTTGATTTTACCTGTGTTAGGTTTCAGCTGCAGAAGAAAAAGGTTGCTGCTGAACAATGGGCTATTACATGAGCAGTTGCCTCCTGCAGCTGTAAGCTCAAAGTTTGCTTTTGGATACAGAAAGAATTTGGCGATCCTAGCCTTGCTCCTGTTTTCATGTAGCTCATAAAACACACTGACAAACTGGCTGTCCTGTTGCAAAAACCCCCGCAAGATTGGAATAACAGGATTCAAGGTTGAGGTGCACTGGCTGAACTACAAGATGAAGCTTGTAGAGAACATGCATTGTGTCTAGTTCAAACCAGAGCAATTAGCTGTTCACTTTCATGACTGTTAAATGCACTCATAATTAAAATTTAAAAGTCTGAAGTCTATACTATTTTTTCCAAGCCCCAATTATGAGTAATAAGATTTAAGTTTAACTTGTCTCTTAATAGAGGGTAAAGAGCTCTTATAAATCAGTCAAATAGGAATTGCCATTGAAAAGCTGTTACTGAAGAATTGCTGTCGAAGTAAAACTAATTAATATCTGTCACTGCAAACAGTTAACTACAGAAAACTTCTCTGCTTAACTAGCAGCACTATTAAACCACCAGGACTTGCATCATCAAATGAAAAAATAGGAGAGAACACACTGTTTCTTTTGACATCAGCTTTTATCTTCTGCTCTGGCAAGATTCTGAAGTCTTTTTTCAGGAAATCTGACCAGACAGAACCAAAGCCAGGTCTGGCTCCCCAATTAGCTCTAGTAATGTGGTGTCGGATCACGTTCTCAAAGAGCTTCCCCTTAACTGAACTTTCAGATCACTAAAATACAAAAAGAGACAATCTTTGAAGAAACTGAGAGGTTGATAAGTTTCACTCAAGTGACCTGGAGATGTCTCTGCCACTCTTGGGCCCAGAAGTGGTAGCCAGCTCCTGAGACCACACAGACTAGCCTCAGGTCTCCTCCATGGCTCATGATCACACATCAGCCCATGGGGCTGCTTGAAATGGAGGAGCAATATCCACATTCAACAGTCAGAATCAAGCCTACTCATTAACTTCTGTCCCTGGTGATATACATCTATTCCCATAAAGCACTTGTGTCCTCATACCTATGTATTGCTGTGGCAAGAGAGATAAAAAACACACCTTAGAAGACCTAAAGTACAAGATGTGATGGCTGTCTGATGCAATATTGGTATTTTCTTCTTGGCTTTGGGACATCTTCTTAGCACTGATTGCAGATTCTTATTAGTGGAGCACTTACTGGATGAGTTTTATGAGTTAATGCTTCATAAAGCACTAGATTCATCTTTCCGGGGTCTGTCCCAGCCCTGAAAACCTGTAACAGCCTCTTTGAAGAAAGCTTTGATTGCTTATTCAGAAGTCCTCATCAGAGATTTAGCAGAAATGTTTGCGGTGTGAACATTAAGGCTCTGGGCAAGCTAGCATAATTTTGAAGCTGGCCCTGCTTTGGGAGGGAAATTGGACCAGATATCTCCAAAAGTCCCTTCCAATGAAAATTTCTCTGTTCCTATGATCATGCCTTGCGTTCCACTGCACATGCAGAAACATATGGCAGTAAATGTATATAAGCAGATCAGGCCCTAATCAACCATTTAAAAACAAAACAAACAAACCAAAACAATCCTACTTTGATTGTACCCTTTTTATAGTAAGTCCCCTGTGTTAGCTTACCTGAAAAGCTATTTTTATCAGCTGTAGCTGCAAACCATATATCCCAAATATTTTCCTGGCATAAACAAATGATAAACAAAGTTAAGATTTCACTTGAGCTCAACACAGCACACCTCCACTGGATATTCTTTGTCTCTCCCACACTCGTTTTGCCTGATAAGTATTCAGATTTTCCATGCCCAACAGCAACCAGAGCAGGACTCCAGGGTGGCAGCAGTGTCCCATCCTTCAGCACTGAGGCGAGGAGCCAGCACACACTGCCATTTCTCCAGGGCACCTCAGAGCCACGCAGATGTTGGCAAATTGGAGAGAATTAAAAGAGCAGCAACAAACCTGATTAACAGACTGAAGTGACATTTATGACAAGAGATTAAAAGACCTCAGGTTGAAAAGTTTGGCCAAATGATGACTAAGGAAAGGGATACTTAACTATACTTTGTATGGTTTTCCTTTTGCTTTAAGAAGGTATAAGGCTCAAAGGAGAAAAGTGCCTGCCTACATGAAGGCTAGAGAAATAGTTTAAAATGGTCCAACAGGTTCTGATGGGAACTGATTAAAAACCAAAGAGACAGATTTCTCAGATGTGCAAATCAAGATAGTGCCACTTCTTTTAACTTCTTCATAACAGCCGAGGATCCCGGCCTGCCTGATTTTGATCTTAACACTTGTCTGAGCATAGAAGTGACAGACTATGCTTTCCCAAATCACCTCTCCACTGCTGTCCTGACTGGCAGCAGTTAGCTGAAGGAATGGCAGAGCAACTCAGTCTTTGTACCCCGTCACTATTTGGACCTTCTTTGCTGAACATCTGTACTATTGGTGGCAATTGCACCAGTGCTCATACTCTTCATGAAAATGGCTAGCTGTCCTCTAGAAACTGGAATAAGATGGTCTAAATGATTTTCAGGAGAAATGCCTAAAAATGGAGACCTGTGAAACTGCAACTAGTCTCAGCATAGCAGTGGTGGAAGCCCCATCATTCACATCAGTCAAACTGGACTGGAAACAGCATTGGTGGATTTTCCAGTGGAAACAATATGATGAGAGCTCCTGGGGAGGTGAGTGAGCTGGCCTGCATTTCTGGGGGAGGGAGGTTAATATAAACCTGCTCTCAACCAGGCCTCAATGTCATAATCCCATACCTCAGACTGGAGTGCCAGTGATCATTGACACGGCTTGAGGCCTGCCAGTTTTCTGCTATTTGGACTGCTGCTCCCTTGCATTCAGTCTGTTTTTCTGCTCTAGCATAGAGTGGCTTTGACACCTGCTCCAGCCTGGGGAGAGGCCCTGGTGCTGACTGCTACTCACCTGGCCTGGGCCCATGACACCCAAAACCCAAGGCCTTAAAAACGTTCTTCTAAGTAGCTGTGAAAGCAGACAGGATGGAAAAGTAAGGAGGGTGATCCAAAAACTAGAATAAAAAAGAAAACAACTGTTTTTAGTGTAGGAAACACATGAATGGCTTAGAATCTTTCTCCAGTTAAGAATTAGTTTGAGGAAACGGTTTCAGCTGGAGAGTTCTGACAATGGGACATGCTCAGCTTTCCTACACATCACCTCCTCTAGAGTTCATATCAGACTAGCAGAAATCTCTTTAAGAGGTGACAAAGAAGGCCAACCTCCAGGTCCACTATGTCATTCTCCTTTCTAGGCAGTCCAACTAATAGGGACAACAAATCATGCTTTGGCTTTGCAGCTTTCAGCTGACCACCCTCCTGTCCATCTATGTCTTGGAGATTAATTGCTATGTAAACAATGATGAGCTAATCCATTGTTTTGGATGAACATTCCTTAGCTCTCCCAAGAAAAGAGAATATTTTACTTTGCCATTCATAATAAAGACAGTCAGAATGCTCTACTGTTAGCAGTTACTATGGTAACTGGTGGCAATTTATTTTAAAAAGGGGAAAGCCTGATTTTTTCCACTGGTTACCTAACTTAGTTTTGTTTTTTTCACTTGAAATCTGATATTACATGTAAAACAGCTACCAAAGACCATTGTCATGGCCAGCTCAAAGACCCAGTGATCTAATAGGTCAAATACTGGCTGCTGATGTTGACCTGAAGTTTCAGTGACTTCAGCGGAACTACTCGGAACAGTAACCCAGCAGGATGAAGTTTAAAAACCTCTGTCTTTTGTATACCTACTTCAATTTATTGTATTGAGAAAGCAATTCTTGCTCTTTCCCAGATAAAGGTCTGATCTCAGCTTTATATCCAAGCTTACCAACTTGAATTTGAAATTGGGAGTGAGGGTTTGTTACTACTCAGTTTAGTTATCACATTTTCAGTAGTAAACCAGCTTCCCTCATTGTTGCTTTGCTAGTTGTCATTATGTTTAAGGTTGCTACTACCTGTACAAAACATAAAAAATCTGGAAAGCTCTGATCTTTCCATCTCTCTTCATATATTTTTCTTTATATAAAAGCAAAGCTGCTTGATGCTGGAAGCATGATTGCCATTTTTTATTCTGGAAAAAATAATGGCTTGTGCCTTTATAACCTGCCAAATGAAAACCACCAAACTTAAATTCTAGTCCAAATTTTGCAGCTGGATCCAACATCATTGTAATATCATAAGGCTGGAGAAGGAAATGCAGAGGCAGAACTATCTTTAATGACAGAGCAACCTGTATGCATGTGAAACTATTGTACTGATTTTACATGTTGGGAAGGAATATAATGATCATTTAATCTGATCTTCTATGCTACACAAGTCTTCCATGCTATGAACTTCACCAAGAGTATGAAATACATTTCTACTGAAAAATATAGCCTATTGTAACATGAGAACATTTGGGAACCATTAGCAGCATAAATGAAGTATCAGAGAAAGCCTGTGACATCAAGAACAAGGAAAGCCAAAGAGTTTAAATCAAGACAAAGAAAATACCAAGAGACAATGTAAATTCATAGTTAAAAAGAACAAACTGGCAAGCATCTTAAACTGATATTATGAGGAGAAGGAAAACTGGCGCAACTTCATGGAAGTTAAGTACTTGTTCTTGGAAATCAAATAAAATACATGGCATGGAAACATAAAATGATAAGAACTATTTGGCATTCGGATCCTATTAATAAAAAACATTTCTACTTTAATAAATCAGGCTGTTTTACGAAGTGCTGACTTTGTACATTTTGGCTTTATCAACACTATTTCAATAATGTTTAGGAAATAAACTTCACAGGAAAACCTCGAGTGTTCAATTAGTTTTAAATGTTTTAGGGTAGGAACTGAGATAATGAAATTATAAGGATAATGGTGGTTTAATGCTTTGTGGCTCATGTGAGATTTATATGTTCCAGTATAACCTCAAGCTGTACATATGGCATTGGAGAGAAAAAAAAATGAAGGAAAAAGTAAAAAGAAGTTCCTGGCTGGAGGAACAAGAGTGTAGTATGGAATCTGACTGCAGTGGGCATTTTCTGGCTTCTCAGGTTTTGTTGGGCTTTTTGTACTGGTGCTTTGTTTGGATGAAGTGACTAGGAAATGCTGCACTTTCAAATGTCATCTTTACTGCAGCCCAACTCTCTGAAACCGTGAGCAATGCTAACCAAACCGAACAGCATCTAAACACACTAAGACTTATTTTGCAAGATTCATTTCCTCCCTATGTAAATTATGCTCAGAGGGAATACAGTGCAAACCACAACCCTGGAAAAGCCTGTGAAAATATGTCTGGCCCTGTCTCAAATTGCAGCTGCTAAAAAACTAAGGGGTTTAGCTTTTGCTGTGCAAACTCTGGGAGCTGGGGAGGAGTGAGGGTTGGGGGATGTGGAGATGGCAGGGGAGCGAGGAGCAAGGGAGAGAGAGTGGGCTCATGCTGAGTGATTTGGAGCTTTGCAACTCCAATTTAGCAGCCAAGGGTGGCTGTTTTCCCATCTCATTCTCTGGCTGCAATTCAGTCATGCATTCTTCCTTGTGGAGAAGGGCCTCTACTCTGAGTGCTCCTAGTATCCCCTAGAAGTGTGCCTGTCAGATTTCTTGGGAAGCCTGGAAGGGGCTAGCTAAACCACAATCAAAGTGAAATATTTTGAGGTTTTAATTTCAAATAAGAATGCCTTGTAAAAGGAGGACACAGTTTTGGGAAAAGAAAAACAGAGGGAGGGCTGTCATCTCTGAAGGCCTCATGGCAGGAGAACTTTAGGAATCCCTAGTGTGCTACGTGGTGAGCTGGCTTCCTTTTCTCTCTTAAGAGTGAGCACGGTAATGAGCTAGCTGCATACTTCCTGGAGACCTTGGGCTGCCTGGGTCAGAGGCTACAAGCTTTCAGAACATACAAGGGAGCCTGCCTGCAGCATTTGCCTCTACTCAGCTCTTCCTCCTTCCCAGGGCAAGGCTGCTTCTGGACAGATTGCCATAAATAACTTTGAGACACTGGGGGTGGAAGATCCTTAGCATCTGCAATGTTTAAGCTGTTGACCCTAGGATGGAAAAGAAGAGAGCGAGAAAGGGGTCAACAGAGCCCCACCAGAATGAAGAAACTCCTCACAAAGCTAGATAACACTCCCAGAAAGAGCCATTCAAATCACTGCTATCAGAAAATTCATAATATTCAAAGTATGAAAACCTCTGACTCACACACACTCCCTCTCTCCTAGAGCTTTACTATAGCCCAAGGGGAACCCTGCTGATCCATTTAAATCAATAGAAATTGGATTTCATGCCAAATTGCTGGTACAGGTGTACAGTAAGAGTGCAGAAGAGGAGGAGATGATCTCATCTTTGTATGTAATGTCACAGCCTGCCCATTGACAACTCAGTATCTCTAAAGCCAGAGGAGATTAAAAGAAGATTGTACACATAGGTATTACACATTCCTTTGCTGTCCTTCATGGCAAATCTGAGTGCTGTGAGCTCAGTATACATCATCAAATTCTGTGGAAGAAACCTTATTTTGGGTCCCTTCAAGGTCCTAAATCTATAAAGATAGCATCTTGCAAACTCCAAGGACTGGCCAGAGATTCATTCATGGCAAGGAAGAATGCCCCATGGACATGGCAAGAGAGGAGCTCAGGAAAGTGAGTATCAATTTCTTCTTTGCCACAATAATCCTGAGCAAAACACTTCCTTTCCCAAGTTTCAGTTATCTCGTTTATGAAATGCAACATCTCCTACCACTGCTTGCCCTTCCTCTTTAGGCTGTTTGCTCTTCAAAGCAATGTCTACCATATACTCTGCATTTACACAATGGCTAGCAAAGCAATACTATTCAGAGCTGCTCTACCAGCAGTGAATGCATTAAATCTCTGATTCACCTTGTCTCTACTATTTGAGTCACTATTTAGTGGCACACATGCAGTGGACTCATTTAATTTCATGTGGATATGTATTCATGTTGACTAGCTTAGAAATGTCTTTAGATTAAATATTTTTTGTAACGTCAGCTCATTTTGCAGGCGAATGAATACACTCCAGAGCTGTGTAATTTCTTTTTTCACTGGACCAATGCTATTCAAAGAGGGTTATATTTTAAATTTGAGAACAGCTACATGAGCCCATTTAGCAGCCTTTTCACTTATCCGTGGAGAACACTTAAAGGAAAATATTATTCCCTGACTGCTTCAAGTGAAGGTCTCATCAAGTCTTTCAGGAATGACAGGAAAGGGCTTTTAGAAAGACACGGACCAGTTGAAGAGAGCCCAAAGAAGAGAAGCAAGAATGATCAGATGTATAGAAACATGTGGTTTACAGGGAAAGATGAAATAAATTGGGATTGCTTATTCTAAAAGAGACTTGGAGAGGACATCATAACAGTCTTCCAATACATAAAAGTCTGCTTCACAAACAAGAGGGACAACCTGTTTTCTCATGGTGGATATAATGAGAAGTAATGGATTGAAATTGCTGCATGGCAGACCTAGGTAAGATACAGGGAAGAGCGCTCTCTCTCTGAGGGTACAAAACACTGGAATAGATTGGCTAGGGAGATTGTACAGTCTCCATTACAGGGGGTCAAAAATGGAATAAGTATAATCCTTCCTTCCTTCAAGCTGAGGGATGCAATAGATGACCTCCGTCCCAATCCTGTGATTCTTTATGGTCCCAAATCTATCTTCATGTATAATGCAGAAACTCTGCACACTGAGCAATAGAGATAATAGAGAAACCAGCATAATGGAAATCTTGCACTGAATGAAATCATCACTACTTGAAGTACAGGAAGTACTTTTGAAGGGCTTCATTTTATTGCTTATTATTAATTTTATTTCAAGTATTCATTTTATTGGTTGCTACACATCAGTGCTGAGTATTGGATCCAGAAAGAAGAACTGTAATGGAGATTGTTGGATGTTGTTATTTTATATTAGATGAGCAGAGCTCTAAACTTCCAGCAAGCTTGGCAAAAGCAGGTGCTTTTACACAAACAGAGCCCAAATGGACTCTGTGGATTTCTGCCATTTGAGCAGCTGCCCACATCTGCCTGGAAGTCCAGGATCACCAGCAGACACATTTCTAGTCCTTCCCCTTAGCAGCAGCCTTGAAAACCAATCTTGAGCTTTGAGAGATTGTCATTGATTTTTCCTTAAGATCACAGGTTATTCACAGTTCCTTCTGCAGCCCCATGCTGGATGCAAAATGCCTTTTTGCTGTATTATTACATCTTTTTTCCCTAAAATAAACTGCTGAGAACATTGTCAATGCTTAACTTATAACAACAGCAGGAATAATAGTGTAGTCAAGTTCAACCCTCACAGGATAACACTGAATTGATAAAACGTGAAACTATGTATTATCTGATGCATGAATAATGCTGGTAAAAGCTGTTATTTTTTCATGCTCAGGAGAGTTAAAAATCAATAAAGTTTTGTAAAGGTTTGATAATTTCAAAACTTTATAATTTCAGAACACCATTTTTTGAGAAAAATGCCTGTTGGATATTTGACAGAGTACCAATAGTGCTGGCACACAAGAGTCATGCGCCACATTGACTTCATAATCTTTCCTTCTCTCTCTGAAAAATAGTTTCTGTGCCCAGTGGCATGGCTGCCTTGCTGACACTGTCTCTGTTTGCTCTACACACAACTGCTGAGGTCCCCAGGCTGTGGCCATGGGCATGTGAGTGAGTGGCAGAACAAAAGTTCATTCTCTATCATGAGGCAAAACCAGCGAGCTGGGAGCTGGAATTGCAATGGGCACAGGGAAATCTAAAGAAGTTACACAAACTCACCCAGTGGCTCCATTCAGCAGCCTGTGCTCCACTGAAACGAACTCACAGGAACCACACCTGCAGAGACGCAGTGGGATACACCTCAGTCAGCAGTGAGTCACGTCCCCTCTAGTATGAGGGGGCACAGAGTCACACTCAAGGAGCATGACAGTCATCAGCCAGGGGCTGCTTGGCTCTTACATCACTCCCAGCTGTAAATCAGAAACAGGAATAGAAACATGGCATAACTGAAAGAACCAATTTTCTCCTAGCTGCCTGACCAAAAGTAGAAATTCAATAAATGAACAGGAGGAAATCTGGAGAGAAGGGCCAAATTCAGCCCTGGCACATTCAGATATAATTCTACTCACTGTAGAGGCAGGGGTGCCTTCTTCTAGCTTAAGATTTGGCCCGGAGAGAGATAATGACCAAAGAAAAAGAATTACACACTGCTGCAATGAAATAAAATAAATTTGTGGAAGCATGTAGCTATCTTCAACCCCAGTTTTTAATTTTTCTTTTATCTCCTGAGAAGAGATGCATATATATATTACAAGGCTATTCAAGAAGTCAACATCAGAAGAGACTCCAGGGAAGGAAGTCTGTATTCCTCCTATACTATTAAATGCAATTTGTTACATGTATCAAAAAGGCTCTGTCAGGAGAGCCAAATTCTTAAGACAAACATGGAGAAAATTAAGTTTCTAACAGTAGTCGATGGTGTGTCATTAATTAGACAGGATCTAGTGTGGCTTGAGGAACAACTGCAGCATGAAAAGTAAAGCTAATGACAGTACAAGGCTCACAAAAGGGATGCACAGCAGAGCCATGTATATGCTATCCCCAGACTTCTGAATTCTCACATTGTTCTGATTTTGAAAGGTGTCATATGGCAGCACAGCAGGCTAATGATGTAGCATGTTCAGCGGAATTAGTTTAAGGGGCTTTTTTTTCCCCCAACCCAGTGAAAAATAGTAGAAATAGTGAATTTTTGGAACTTAATGGGATCATACTGTTCTTTCCTCACATTGTCAACTTCACTTAATTTTCTCCTTCCCATTAACGTGCCTAATGCATATGTCAGGCGGAAGCTTGACACACTAGTGGCAAACAGACTGTTGTACGAAGGCGGCAAAGTGTTAAAACAATTGAGCAAGTGAGTACTAAAGTTTGCTGCTCTGGCCATATGGTACAGTGTTTAATTTCCCGTAGTAAAAGAACGTGGCTGTCATAGAAAAAGATGATGAATAAATTTACTTGGGGCAACTTATTATAATGAAGAATGACTTCTCAGAGGAAGCAAACAGAGGAATTTAGAGTTTGATGAGAAGCATATGGGAAGCATTAAGATATAAGCAAGGGTAGCAAGGCTGTGTGCTTTAAAAATGAAAGACATTTAATCGATGCTTGTTGCTGGTGTTGACATATGGAAGTGAGAAATGGGTTTTGATTTGGAAGACAGGAAGAAGGTTAATAGCAGTAAAGGTGGTTGTGGAGTGATTGATACTTGGAATAACTAAGGCAGAAAGGGAGAGAGCACTTCATGCAGTCAGGCAACATACTCAGGAGAACAATGTAATCCAGAAAATAAAGAACATGAAATGACTGGGCAGGTCGCTTGGCTATAAGGAGAACTGACAGGCCAAACCAGCAGTGATCTAATAGTAACCCATGCACAGCAGGGAGACTGAGACAGGCAAAAGTGGCAGGGCTGGCTGTGCAAGGGCAGAGCGGAGGAGATTGGCTGTTTCTCACGATCAGTTTGGTGCAGAACCCCTGTACAGTGAATGATGGAAGGAGATGGGGTGGGAAGGAAACAGCAAGAGTGATGTACAAGGAGTATCCAGTGTTGCTGCTGTCTCTGTGTGTGTATTTTCACAGCATGTATGCAAGGCAAATGAAGGGGAGTGAATGAGGTTGCATAGCTCTTTCCTTGTAGTAGCTTCTGCTTTACATGGGCATTTTCTTTCTCAAAACCTGAAGGGCACACTCCGCCCTGATAGCTCTTCCCTCTCTGCTGCAGTTCTCCCACAGCTCACAGGTATTGCACAGGAGGAAATGACAAGTGCCCCCAAACCCCTGCAGTGTGGAGTGACAGGTGGAGGGAAAGCAGCCTGACCCTGCCTCCCCTGGCCCCTGCTCTTCAAGCAGTCCTGCTGGCCACCTGAGCGCAAAACCCACAGCAGCCTTAGGCTTCCCAGTGGGCTGTCCTCCCACATCAGTACTAGGTTATACATGGGTAAAGTGAGGCTGAAGGCTCCCTGCTCACAAACTGATTTACTCACATGGTCAAAAACTCTCACCTCACCCCTTCCTGAAGCCTGGGCTAGTAAGGTACAGCATCAGCTTCTAAGTACTGCTTTTAAACTCCACGAGGTCAGACAAGCCCTGATATCAGAGGCCTCATGGAGAGCAGCCCTGTGCAAGCTGCAGCACCTGCAAGAGCTTAAGGATTGGCTTTGGCATGCCTCCCTCACCAGCACACACCCCCAATTGCCCGGGGTGTGCAGAACTGCAGAAGGGCTGAGCTGAAGTCATATTTTTCTCCCTCTGATGGATTTCTATTAAATCCAGCTTCCCAAAGGTGAAAGGTGAGCTCCTGAGCTGCCATATGATTTAGCATTTAATACCAGCTTATTCTGCCTATTCCTGTTACTTTCTCAAGATGACAGTCATAACTCTAGCACACAGAATTCATTCTTACTCATTAAGTGCTGACATTGCATCTAGATAATAAACAATATATAATATGAATGCGTAGCTAACCAACTGCACACTCTAGGTACTTTTCATTTTTCAAGTAGAGAAATGTGCTAGCCTGACCTTTATGGTATGCAAGGTTAACGAATGTATTTAGAATCAAGAGCTATTGACATGAAGTTAAAAGAAAATGCAACATAGGGTTTTACTTTTCAAGGCAATAATCTGCTTCATACTAATTGGGCTTTGATAATGCAATTAATATGATACAATATAGAAAGATATGAGTTTAACTGGAGAAATCAGACAGCTTTAAAACCATAAGAGAACTTGTAAGAACTTCTTAAAGGGAACGAGGCAATTGTCTCTCTGTGCGGAAGGCATTTCTGGTGGGAGGTTGGTTAGTGTCAGCCCTCAACAGCTGGTATTGAAACCAATCTCATTCTGTATCTTCTGTATTTTGATGACCTTGGCATGAAGAGCTGATGTATGCAGAAGTGATTAACAGATGCACAAAGTTGAAAGGCATTGTCAGTAAAAAGAAAAGACTGTCAATATATCAAGTGGGAAGAACTCAAAAACCAGAAATGAAATAAAGTTTAGTGTGAAGTCATGCACTTAGAGACCAGTAACAGAACTCCTACTGTAAGCTTTGGCTCATTAGTCAGAAGTGACTAAAAAGGAGAAAAAAATAGGTATATTATTTGATCACTGAATGATTATGAGCCAGCAATGTAACATGGCCATTAAAAAGGCAAGTAAAATGCTAAGAAGTGCTGGGTGAAAGGTTTCCAAGGAAAATAAAGAAGCATTGATGTCATCAGACAAGGCTTGAGACTTGGTTTGGAATACTGGGCAAACTTATTTAAGGCAGAGTTTCAGACTGGAACAGGTTCAGAGAAGAGGGTGGAGCAGATTGCTGTGTATCAAGACATTGTTATAGGCATAGCGTAGAATCATAGAATCTTTTAGGTTGGAAAAGTTCCTTAAGATCATTGAGTCCAACCATTTCCTACCACTGCCAAGTCCACCACTAAACTATGTCCCTAAGCACCACATCTATATGTCTTTTAAATACCTCCAAGGATGGTGCCTCAACCACTTCTCTGGGCAGCCTGTTCCAGTGCTTGACAACCCTTTTGGTGAAGACATGTTTCCCCATATCCAATCTAAACCTCCCCTGGTGCAACTTGAGGCCATTTCCTCTTGTCCTATCGCTTGTTATGTGGGAGAAGAGACTGACACCCAACTTGCTACAACCTCCTTTCAGGTAGTTGTAGAGACCAGTAAGGTCTCCCCTCAGCCTCCTGTTCCCCAGGCTAAACTGTTTACATTGAAGAATCAGGTTGGCACATGAAAAAGAGGGTCTAAATCAACCAAGAATAGAGTTTGAATGGAAATTAGCCTTCCAGAATAGGAGGATTCCTATCTAGTTTCAAGTGGGGTCTGATCTGATTATGAATCTGTGTATAATGTGGGTAGCAAATGAGTTAATTATGGTCTTTATTTCATACTCATACACTTTGGACACAAACATATGGTAGGCATGCTAAGAAGAAAAAGATATTGGCTGTGGCACTGTTCACAAAGGCGTACTTCATACCAACCTGGCACTCCTGAGACCACAGACTTTTTAGTACGTGATACATGCTCCCAGCATCCAAGTAGTGAGGAGCTACATCCCGTGCAAGCAGCACTATGGTGAGTCTTCATTTGTCTGGCATCACAGGGGCAGAAGATAAAAACGAACAGCTCTGGAGTGGACCAGACCGACACCAGCAGCCAGGAAGAATTCCAGAATAAGGGAATGAGAAAGATAATGAAGAATCATCTGGATTCACTAAGTTCTGGCCCCACAGAGCTGAGCAAATGCAAATCTCACTCTGTGCTTACTGACCTAGAGGAAAGAAGCAGAGTTGTGCACTGGGTCAACTGGGCCTGGAGGTCCCTAGAGATCGGAGGAGGTCTTTTGTACACATGTGGCAGTGCCACAGTCAGCCCTTTCCCCTATCTCCTTAGGCTACACCCAGGAGAGGGTAAGGTGAATACAGGGTTTAGCTGCTGGTGGAGTGAACTAATGAGTTATGATTCACTGTGTCTTCAACAGCAGTGGTGTCATATAGTTGGGCTTTGAAGGCTTGCTTTCCTGACAAAACCTTTAGACTTCCAAATAAAAGACTTTTGTGGGTGCAAGGGCAACTGACATCCCCCTCCTCCCAACCATCAATCCATTTCAACATGAAATTTAATTAAATATTTAATGAACATAGCAGACAAAGATGAAATATCATGTTTAATTTTGAAATCACACTTTTACTTATTAGACCTTTAAAATACCAATTTGGTTTAAAAAGATAATATTTCTTTAATTTTCTCATAAAGGCCACAGAACTTAATTAATGAGAAAAAATCTAATTTTAAAGAGTTGGAGACAGGTCGTTACAGAGAGAATTGTAAAAATTGCACAAAACGCATTGTCTCATGAGCAGGCTGAGGTACTAGGAAACTAACTCCGAACCAGCCTGCGTCTTGACCAGATCAGGATAAGTCAGACAGCTTCGGTAAGATGTCTGCTTCATCAATGGGTATTTTTTTTCCATTATTCACCAAGAAATTGCTGGGAGAAGGGAGAATGTTTTTCTTGC
This sequence comes from Grus americana, assembly GCF_028858705.1. Classification (NCBI taxonomy): domain Eukaryota; kingdom Metazoa; phylum Chordata; class Aves; order Gruiformes; family Gruidae; genus Grus; species Grus americana. The sequence continues at coordinate 28,276,138 of NC_072857.1, forward strand.
AGCAAGCACCATAGAGTTTGAATATCCAAGAATGTTAACAAGGGACATGCTGTAACAAGAGGTGAAAAAAAGGAGCTAAATCATCAATTGTTATGAATTGGCACAGCTCCCTTAAAACGAATTGTGCAGCTCTGATAAGTAAAACCAAACTGAGCTCAATGGAGCAATGAGCTATTATCACAGCTAAGGATCTGGCCGAAAATCTTACAAAAAGGGTGGAGGAAACAGGGAGAGATATGCTGCATAGTCAGAGGGCAACAAACAGTTGTGTTTGTGAAAGAGAAGCAGGGAATAAAGTAAGAGGAGGTTAGGAAGAAAATGAAATAGCCCAACTCCTTGAGCAGTCACTCATGTCAGTGCAGCTATGTCCATCCAGGCCAGCCAAGGACTGAGTTTAAGGAAGCAGCATTCATCTGGGGCAGCCAAGGTTTTGAGGGATAGTCTTCAACTCCCAGAAACAGAGCTGGAGAAATGTGCATATTTTAAACTTGAGTCATCCCTGAATAAAGCATAGCTGAAGTTCATCAAAGGTTCAGGAAATCAAACTGGTTGTGCAAATCCAAAAACTAGTTCAGGAATTTTCAAGCACTGCAGTTTGTTCCTGGCTACTGAGGGAGCCTAAGGAGACCTAGTTTAGCTTTCTTGTCTGTGCATGCAGTAGGTGCTCACTCCTTCACCTGCTCTGAGGAAGCCCCAGCAAAGCATGCGGATGCTGCCACCAGAACAACTCCTCTATGTGGAGATGGGAACACAAAAATTGTAAAGGGATCAGAGCCTCTGTCACACAAGGAGAGGCTGAGAGACCTAGGATTATTTAGCCTGGAGAAGAAAAAGCTCAGAGGGATCTTATAAGTGTGTATAAATATCTGATGGGGGAAATAAAGAGATAGAGACTTCTCAGTGGTGGCAGGATAAGAGGCAGTGAGCACAAACTAAAATATAGGAAATTCTATTTAAACAAAGAAAAAACGTTTTAACTAGGAGCGTGATGGGATGGTCCTGAGCAGCCTGCTTTGAGCAGGGGAGGTAGCCTATACGATCTCCAGAGATGCCTGCCAACCTTAGCCACTCTGCAGTGCTGTGAAATACCACTCACTGAAATCCAGCTTAGCTACTGCTAGGTTTGCATGCTTTGGAGTCATCATCTAAGTAAGCCTAAGAGAATCACAGAGTTCCAGTGAAATTAATTAGCAAGTGCTCCTTTGTTTGAATAGATCCCAGGTAATTTTTCCACCTCTTCCAGTGTCCTTTTTTGCCCTGTCACCTCAGGCCTCCTGATAATTATATAACAAGTACACTCAGGATGAAATGATTATAGACTGGGAACTGCAATCACACTCCACACAAATCGTATTTTCACCTATGGATGTGCTGTAGACCTGTGACCTGGTTGCAGCGCTGTCATACACACTGTGTAAGAACAAAACCTCAGTCAGTACCTCTGAAGCCAGCCACCCAGGCTGCTCTTTACAAAACAAGAAACATACCTGCTTTAATGTCTACTTGAGGCATGTAATTATATGAATATAGGGACACCAGGTGCATAGGTGCATAGTTGTGTACTTACTGTTCAAGCAGGAAAGCCAGAAAAGCACAGCATGTATACACACAAGTGATTGCCTTGTAGGTTAATAGCACTTGGAGCCTACAATCTGGAGTGTCTAGATAAATGTGCACAATTACTTTGTAAAACTGAAAGGGATTCCCTTTATCCATGTTGAAATTTGCCTTCAAGAATGCTGAGGCTAGAGATACCTGGTTTAATACCTGTGGGAGTGAATGGTAATAGGCCATAAATTCTACTCTTTTATCTTTATAGAATCATTCTCTCAGACTTGAAAAAGCCAAGAGTCACTTGAAAAAAATGTAATATATTTTCTAGCACAAAGAACCAGATTTTATCCTTTGAAGTATGTGGTTTGCTGGGAGGTGAGTGGTCAGGAATTCCTTGCACTTTATAGAAGGCATCAAGCATAGATTTACTTCTACAACTACTGAAACTCAGTAATTTCTCATTCTTTTCCCTGACTTATTCCTTTCCTTACTGTTAAAGCAACTGTACACTTAATTCTCCATCAGTCAGATGGAGAATACCTGCTGCAGAAGAGACTCAGATCGTCTCCTGTCCAGAGAGACTGTCAATAATAGTAAATACCTAATTTGCAGCCATCACAGCACAGGCAGCACTGGAGTCTGGAAGCATTCAAACTCATGGGGAACAGGGCTGAATGCAAAAAGACCCTTGTAACATTAACCCTTCAACATGAAGATTGGATATCTAGAAAGTGACAGCTGTACTTGTCTAAGAGGAATGCCTACCCACCAATACAGAAAGGTTGAAGAGAAGCATGATTCCCAACACCTCGTCCAGACTTGCATAAGGAAACAGTGGAGTACATGGTTAATGGCAGAAGACTGTGGGCCAGTATGAGGGAAAGCCAGTTTGGAAGAGTGCGTGTGGGGGAAGCCTCAAGGAAAAAGGAATGCTCTGCAAAATCCTGGGAAACATTAATATTGCGGTATCAATTATAAGTCACAGGAAATTATTATAGTGTTGGTTAAGTACATGTGAGGTCACATTTGAGATGCTGTATGCCTTTCTGGTCACCTTATAAAAGAAGGATATTATGGAAAAGTACCAGAGGGCAACAGAGATGACTCAGACACACAGCAGTTTTTAGAAAGGTTAGGTAAACTGAATCTGCATTCTTTACAAAAAAGGAGATTATAGGACTTATTAAAGTACTGCAGGCAACTTCTGAGAGAAGAAGAAAAAGCTGCTGTAGCCTACTTGAGCTAGGGTGCATGAATGTCATCAACAAAGAACAGACAAACTAAAAGGACTGAGGAGGCACTTCAAGGAATAGATTAGCTGGGAGAGAAACAGAGAGCTACTAAATAAAAAGTTGAAACAATGTGAGGGCAAAGGAATTATTTACAGAGGGGAAAAAGTACGGTCTGACAGGATAAGATAACCTTGGGCAGCTCTTTTCAAATAAGGAATAAAATATTAATCCAGCTGGGTTTCTGTAAGTGGTATACTGAAGTTAAAGCATGCTTGGCTGCATAATGTGTGATTGTAGGAGTCAATGACGTGCGTAGTATTAAATGTTACACAATGATCAGTTGACCAAAAGATATATCTCTCTCTAGATCCTGAAAATGAGATTATACCATCAGCACAAAAAATGTGAGAGGGCTGGGAAATGCCACAGATTTCGTGTTTTCTGAGTTTCCTATAAATTAGATGGTCTCACAGGACTAGAAAGGATAACAGTTCTCCAAAATCCATGAATATTACAGACTGCAGGAGGAAATCCCCTGGATATCAGAGCATGTCAGGAAGTCTGAAACATTGTTTTTTGGGACTGCCTGCTCTCATGCTGTGCTTCCAGGAACACCCCTCTGGTAGCACAGTTTTTTTCAAGAGTCACGTTCCTCTCATCTTCTTGCAGATGGAGGCACTATGGAGTGGGAGTTCTCACAGGATGTGTCGGAAGGAAAATCCTTTCCAGCTTGATGCAGAATGATGTTTTTAGGGATGCTTTCTCCTACTCTTTTGTTTCCTAGCCTAAGCACATCTCACCAGTACCATATGTGAAAGCCTATGTGGGGTTACAGCCACAGATAATATCAAAACTGAGTTTCTCCTAGCAAGGTACCCACCATACCCTCATTCGTGAAGAGCCAGCTCCTAGGTGGAGCTAGGAGGAAGGCTCAGTGCAGCCATGGGGTGGGGATGGCACCTTCAGGTCTGCTCAGAGTTATTCTTATTGGCCTCTCTAGATATGGGACAGGCAAGGAGGGCTCCTGTGCGTGGTCTCTGCCATGCCATGGGGGTGCTCTCTGCTGGCCCCTGGAGACATCAGTGCTCCTGAGGGGAGTGCAGAACTACCAGGGACTGCTTTACTTTGTGCCCAGCCACCAGCTGAGCAGGGACCCGCACCATGCCTCATCCTGCCTGGCAGGCAAAGGAGCTCTCTTCCTTTGCCTCTCAATTCACAGCAGGTCTCGTGCAGCTCTCAGCCACATCATAAGCAGCTCTTGAGACAAGAAAAATTGGCCATCCCTCTCTGAGATTCCTTTTCTGACAACAATTGTTAGAGAGCTTCCTTTGTGCTTATCCAAGGTGCAGAAAGACAGTCTGAGCTACAGACAGGCTTTTGTAACTCAAGACCCATACAGCGAAGGACTCTACTAAATTCATGACATAGCAATGGTTTTATGGCACTGGAAGCAAAGGGAGCAGAAACATGCTCTCTAACAGCAGTGTTGGAGTGTGCGATAATCAATCTGGGAACTGCTGAACTTCTCCTATTGCTCCCTTAGGTCTTGTATACCTGGACACGTGCAAATACACTGTGTGTTCTTCCAACTTCTAATAATGACGGTATGAAATCCTCTGTACCTAGGAAAGGCCAAAGATGGTGGAAGCATCTACAGAAAGGGCAAAGTAAGGAGGAATGGTTATTTACATCACTGTGGATAAAGAGCCTCAAGAGAGCAATCTTAGTGGCTCAGTTTGTGATACTGAAACAAGTAGGCGCCAACAAGCGGCAGGAGCTGCTGAGCTGCTTGGGCAGTGTTCATTTTTTACGCAGATCTTGGAAATTGTTACTACTTTAGGAAAAACATAACTAAATAAAATGGCTGGGAGGCAAACAGATTTGAGTTTAAACAACATGAATTTAAAATACGAATAACGATCTTGGTAGATTAATCAATCCAAATGTTAGGGTTGTTGTTTGGGGATTTTTTTTTTTCTCCTCTGCAGCTGTATCTTGCTAAGTAACACATTTCTATTTCAGGGCTGTTAATGCTGGAGCAGCTGCAACACTCTCTGGGAATTTTTAAAAATCATGATGAAATTAAAGGCAGAGACATAAAAACAAATCCTTCACAGCTACCCTGGCTGATGGCATTATAACAGTAACAGCCATTTCCAGTGCATCATATTCTTGGCAAATGCTACTTTTAGTCAGTGCAAGTCATAACATTGCATGTGTCTTAATGCATTTTTCTCTTTGCTACCTAAAGATAATAATCAAGTATTAAGAAATTGAGATTCATGGCCTCCCTTCAAGAACGTACTTTATCTCTTTTTCCCCCCTTTTTTTTAATAAAGACATCGAGTAACTGGCTCACCAAACTGTCAGTTACAGCAGGTTTTGTTTATTTTTTTTAAAGAGGTCTGGGTTTCTAAACTGTGTGCGCCTAATTGCATAGAAACAAGAGATGTGATTGCAAGCACAAATTAGGTGTTTGCATATACAGTGATGAAACTGGCCAGTTGTGTTTAGTAACTTGATTGTAGCAGCTGAGAGAGTAATTCTGAGCTTATAATATTTCTCTCAAATACAATTTTGAAAAAAAACAAACCCCACAAACAAACCAGATGCTGAGTGACCTGCCCATATGTTATTACAAAGCATGAGTAAGGCTAGGAATGGAGCACACACCACTGCCCTGTGGCTTCTGTATCAGGAAAATAACCATCTTTTTATAGAAGTCCTATTCAACTGCAGAGCTGTAGGATCGATTGCTTTCAACAGTTGTTTGAGACGAAGAGCTAGGAATCCAAACTTTCACATCACATCAATGATGTTCAGAGAAAAGACATGAAAGAACAAGCAAATCCTTTCTCCACTGCAAAAGCACTGCCTCCAAACCACTTTTCTTCTAGGGTGTCAAAAGCTTCAACAGGCTCCAAATCATTTGTAAAACCTGAAGCTCTTCCCTCCTTAATGTCTACCGTGCACATGTGGAAATAGAGCCACCGCCACTGGGAGGCACAGTATGCCTAAGACCCATTTAGGGCTGAATTTGTAAAACCACCTTGTACTTCAGTAGATACGAACCAAGCACAGGTATCCCTTAGTCATTAAGTCCAGACACTTGAAAATGCAGGCTTGTTGCCTGCACAATAGAAGCCCCGAAACTACAGCACACCACAGGAAGAGTGTAAGAGAAGTCAGAATTACTCCATCAACCTCAAGAAACAGGACCTGTCAGGTAAAAAGGTGCTGTGAGCCCAGGGAGGACTCTACAGATGAGAAACAAGCGAAAAAATAGCAATTAGTCCTTTACCCCTCCCTTTAGAGACCTCCCGTTTGAGCTGTGGGAAAGTATCATTTCTCTCTCTAAATCTAGCAAAGAGCACAGTCACAGGAGCAATCCACATGGACTGGGTACCCGCAGGGATTTCACAGTGCTCCTCCATCATGCATAGGAGTTGCTGTTAGGTTGTATGAGCCACATCCTGCTGGTTCGGTCCTCAGTAAATGGCCTTAACCAGGATAAACAGTTATGGGATTCTTGGAAAACAGCAGAGTGATCCTGATCCAAGGCCTGCCTTTATCTTATTAAATGGCACTGGAAAATATCCCTGGCAGGGCCAGGATAGATGTCTTTCCCTTTCAATCTGCTGGGGGTAACAGAGAGGAAGAGGTTATAGAAAGAAAGCTCTTTGCTCACTGCAAGAAGGCAGAACCTGAGAGTGAGGGACTCGTTGAAGACAGGAAGAAGATGGCTCTTGTCCTCACAAGGCATCATAGTAGTGAAGGGGAAGAGAACTGGTGATATGATTTAGGTGAAAAGAAGATGCTAGTATCTCCCTCCCCATCAGGTAGAATCTAATGTATATGTCTTAGGCAGGGGCGAGAGAGGTAGAAAACCATCTCCAGGCTTTGTGCTTTTCTGGCAGGATTATGCAGGTGTTTGTTCTTCCCTGCAAAGCAGACAAGCTGTTCTTTGGTCTGATCCTGTAAAAGGCTGAGTCACTCCAGGGCTTGGTACCCCTCATCATGAGGGCACTGCCTCACTCAGTTTCAAGGGTCTTTTTCTTTTCTTTTTCTTTTTTTTTTTCCGTGTTTCTTTCTTTTTTTCTTTTTTCGGCAGAATGAGTTTCAGTTATTTCCCCATGAATGGTTTCCAGCTTTTTGCTTTCTAAGGCTGATGACAAAGGAGAGAGCGTGCTGACAAAAACCAGCCCTATCAAAGCACGATAAAGTTCTTGCTGTCTGCCTTTATCACAGATCTAAGCAGTGTCAGGCACCCAAGATTTAAAAAAGTGGCAAAGCTAAAAATAGATGGAACAAATGTGCTTGTTGTTTTGACTTTCAAGAATTATTTATTAGAGATGAAATCTGCTTTGTCTCTAATATACACAGCAGAAAGGGAGGGGGGCTTCTAGGAGACTTGGATGCATTCAGCGTTTGCCTTGCAAGCACAACACAGTTGAGACACGAACCCTGGGCCTGTGAAGGCACATTTATCTGCAACCTGTCTCTGACCCCTGCTCCTGTGGCTGGATCCAAGTGGGTCAATTCCTGCATCTGCACAGAGTTTCACTGATTTCAGTGCCAGGACAGACCCTGCTGCAGGATTCACAGAATCACAGAATCATAGAATCTTAAGGTTGGAAAAGACCTCTAAGATCAAGTCCAACCATCAAATCCTTGTAGATGTCTAAGACCAGACAGAAGCAGCGTCCAAGGACTCTCATCTGTCTTTGGAGTAAGGGCTCATTCCCATGTCTGGGAGTGCTCAGCAGGACAAGGAGCCAGCCTGTTCTCCTATCCACACCACACAAGTGGTGAAATCCCCTGCAGAGAAGAGGAACCATCCACAGACTGATGGGACTGGTACCTACTAATTCTCCAGAGCCCTGGAGAGCTGGGCTTGCAGCTCACAACCCACACCATATCACTGTGTTCTGCACTAAAAGCAAGACTCCTTTCAGGACTGCCCGTGCCAAGGATAAAAACAGCAGGTCATTCAAAACTGGTTTCAGCTTTCTGGTTCACAGTCTTTATATCACCCAGTCCTTCCGTTTGCTATCATCTTCTATACTTGTCTCCCTCTCTCCACACTATTCCTGTTCTTGAGCATCCATCTCCTGCATTCATCCCCCTGCCAGTCCCCTTCAGACACAGACTTAGAAGCACCAGTACAGAGAAAACACAGGTCCTGCAGCACTCACGAATTGCTGGAACACACAGGCTGTCTATGAGCTTGTAGTGGCAGGTTTGTGGGGAAGCAGACACACTCTCAGTCCTCAACAGAGGCTGAAGAAATGAACTAAAGAAACACTAAGTGCTTCCTGCCTCTGATATTTCTCAGGCCTGGGTAACAGCATCACTGGTGGGATTGTATCATGGTTTCTACTTCACGCTTTGCCCAGTTACACTGTGTAGTTCATTGCCACTCATTATTGGTGGAGGCCAAAAGTAGAGATGGATTGAAAAATGATTCAACAGAATGGCAGATACACCTACAGCGGTTATTAAACACAATGATTTATATGCTCACAAGGTCCCTAACTTATTAACTGTTGAAAAGTTATATAGCAGGGAAGGAGTACTCTACACTCTCCCCTTTTCCTATACTTCTTCCCTGAACATCTGCTACTGGACCGTGTCAGAAACAGGCTGCAGAGCTAGAGGGATCTTTGATCTAACCCAGTAAGGCCATTACCATGTTCTAAAGGACTGAAAACTCCCATGGTTCCCTTATTCACTCCTGACCCCAGTGCATATCCTGAAGTGCTGTCTGGTCTCTGCTACCCAGCTAATGACCTCATCCTTTGCTTATTACTGGAGGACTACTCTTTCTTTGCTTAATCATTCTCCATATTAATATCAAACAGCCTTTGGCTTTCTCAAGCAGATTACCGTTTCTGTCAAATTATTCCCTCCCTTTCCCCTCAGATAAAGAAAATGGATAAATGATGACCATGAGTCCAATGGGAATGAAATAGATGCATTTTAAATATAGCTTGGGAAAAGAAAAAAAAAAAAAGAAGAAACTCTACCAGTGAGTTAACATTTGATATGAACTTGAAATTACTTGTGAAATAGAAGATCAAGAGTCTTAAAGGCTGAGACCTATATTTTGGGTTTCTACAAAGTTGGGTGAGAAAATTGTGAACATTTTTTGTTGTTGTTCACATAAAGCAGCTTCAAAAACAGAGCTGAATTTTCTTGACGAATAAAGAAGAATGTGATAGAGATGTTTAACCTTTTTTATTTTCAAGGTGTAGGGAAGATATCTTTTTTTAAAAGCAATTAAAATTGTATTTTGCAAAGAACCTGCCAGTGTAGACTAGCTAAAATATGAGCTCTTTGTAATTACAAAGTTCATTTTACTCAAAAGATCTCAAAACAGTTTAACTATCCAGAATCAGTTGTTATATGCAAGACAGCCAGGTGTTATCATGCATCACTGTCAGATAAACTCAGGTCAAATTAGGCTTTTGGTCATCTTGATTACTTGAATGAGTCAGGCAGCAGTGTCATTGAACCTGCTCAGGTAAGAGCTGCTCAGAAATAGTCTGAGGCAGTGACAGAATGAGTCAGGAGTCCTAATTCCTGCTCTATTACTCTAACACTTCACTTCCTCCAGTAAAGCTGCAGACATTTCTTTTGCTACCATGGCATCTCACATGAGCTGGGGGAATGGAGTTGCTGAAGAGGGACTTTTTTTACTCTGACAAGTTTTCTAGTGAGTTTAATAAATAGAATTTGAAAGTTTTTTAATATTCTCCCCTACAGCTGTGTGAATGGCACTAAGCAAGCTGTTATCTACTGGATTTGCAAGAACATGAGCTAATTTCTGAGCTCCTAAAATACCATCTGATTTCTCTCCCCAATCAAGAGACAACTGTCTCCAGCAAAATTTCAGCTGAATTCTTTTGGCAGTTTTCAGAAAAAAAACCCCAGTCCCAACACACTTGGGGGTGGGTGAGAATGGGGCTTTCGCTTTCAAAGAACAATGCTTCAACAAAACAATTTTCCTATGAAGGGAGTCAGCATTTATGCTGGGGACCACCCAGCTAGAAAGCAGCTCAGCAGAAAAGAACCTGGGGGTCCTGGTGGACATCAAGTTGACCACGAACCAGCAATGCGCCCTTGCAGCAAAGAAAGCTAATGGCATTCTGGACTGCATTAAGCAAAGTATTGCCAGCAGGAGTCTGTGGAGTCTCCATCCTTGGAGATACTCAGAAGCTGTCTGGACACGTCCTGGTCCTGGGCAACCAGCTCTAGGTGGCCCTGCTTGAGCATGGGGTTTGGACCAGATGACCTCCAGAGGTCCCTTTCAACCTCAACCATTCTGTGATTCTCCAATTTTCTGAAAGTACTGACTACATCAGCAGTGGTAACAGAAGGTTTGGGGTTGGGGCTGCTTTCAGTTACCTCAGATGACAGGCCAGGAGCAGCCTGGAGTTTTAGACACAGCCTTTCTTTTCCAGCCATATAACCAATACCTTGCGATGCCAGGTTTGGAGATGAAAGGGCTTTTTCCATGCTATGTAGGGATATGCTGACTCACACAAGGACCAGATAAAAGACCCATAAAATTGATTCCAGTAGGTCAGAACAGACTTTCATGATTGTCCCTTCTTCAATGTATGTGCTAAAAATCTATGATTCTCCCACGTGGAGGAATGTTTTAAGAGAGATGGACTCTGATTTGTGCATGGAGCAGAAAGCCAACAGCACTCGGAGATCCCAACCCTATTTCTAATGGTGACCTTCCATGCAACACAGTTCCAGACTTTACTTTCTGGGGTGTATCACTTACCCACCCCACTGCATGAGCATTTTCTGCTGTGCTCATGGAGGCTTGAACCTGATCTCTGGGAAATTGATGGGACATTTGCCACTGGCTTTGACAGAACTACAAACAGACCCAAGTTTATTCCTATTCTATGTCCTTCTAGTTCACAGCTGTGCTGCTTTCTGTGCCCTGTGCATAGATCAAAAGATACAGGAATGATTGTATGTGCACTAAGTTGTTTCTACAGCATAAAAAGCTTTGCTCACTAGATCTTTTAAGTAACGCAAACTCAGATGTGACCTTCTGTAATTTAAATAACGCAGAAATTCAAGTCAGAAACCTCTTTGATATGGTTTGGTGTCTGCAAACCCTCTGAAACCTTTCACAGAGAAATCTCATACTATTTCTTTTTTTACAGAGGTTCCACAAGAGAAAATAATTATAAGGAACCAGTTACAGTCCGACAGAGTTGGTCTCAATAACCAAGTTGCTGTGTTTGAAAAGCAAAAGAAAGTTCACCAAAGTAGCAACAATACAGATTGTATCTGTCTCGAGTCTTCACAGGAGTTTATTTTGATTTCTGAGACAGCTTTGCTTACAGCTTTGTTCAAAATTAGCAAGTCACTGATTGAGTTTTAAGCTCTATCCCCAGACACACACACCAATATGCAGCTCCTGGGGCTTCTGCGCTGTCTGTGAGTCAGTGGAAGCTGCTGGCACAGAACAGACAGCAGAATTTTGGCCTCTGGCCAGTGCACGACTGAAAGGCTCAAACCACTGTACAAACAAAAAGGATCCAGTCCCATCCAAGAGCACCTTAAAAAGCGCATTATCATGCAAATATCCCAACATGGCTTGTATAAAAAGCAAACAAACAGTGGAGAAAAACCCAGCTGTGAAATATAGCTGTGGTCTTGATTGAATGTCTCTCTCTGCCCCCCCTCCACAACTGTAAGCACAGCAACAGTAACATTAAGGCCAACGCAAGCAATCTGAGTAAAGAAGCAAGCAGAGGTGAGACTTGGAGGTTTAGGGTATGACTAAAAATCCCATGAGAAATGCAGCTTTTGAGGAAAGTCTGTCCATTGTGTTGAAAGGTCCAAAGGATGATTTAGATCAACTGTTCACAAACATCTAAATTCTTGTGGGCACTTTCAAGTGATCCACACCACCAGAAGCTCACTTAAAGCTGAAACAAGGCATTGCATTATAAGCCTTTCAGCCAAGTAGAACAGGATGCGTGGTGGCCAAGACACTGTTTCACAGGACTGCCTTCACCCACATCACACCCCATGTATACACACGAGGCCAGCAGAGGAGGTGCAGAACAGGAGAAGAGAGATTTGCTTGTGTGTGTCTTGTGATGGAGATCAGGGGTGGGAGATTCTGAAATCTCATCGGTTTTCTCTCTTCCTCCTCTAAAAGACTGCCATGGAATGAAGCACAATCAGTTCAGTGGAAGCTGGGTATCTAATTCCCTTATTCTGTAACACAATAACCTGAACAGCTTTTTGCAAACAATCACAAAAATATAGAGCAACGCCCTTTGTATTTGCCACACAAATTGAAACATGTTCTACTGGTAGACACACAGAGCAGTTACCATTATCTAGTATAACAGAGGCACAGAGATAGGCAGAGACTTTTCTAAATAGGTGCACAGTTCCTCTGAATTAAATGTGGGCGCTAAATTCTTGTTTAGATGCAAATATAACTGGCCTAATTTTTAAATACATAAGGGTCTTTCCTACCAGTTCAGTGAAAGAGCTTGTGGTGTTCAGCAGTCTGGAAATTTAGGCCCTAAATATCCAGGTGCTTCCTACTCTGGAACTTCCAAAGAACTTAAGCACCTAACTACTTTTAAGTAACTTGGATTGGGATCTTAATTTCAGGTATCTTACAGACAATCTAAAGAGAACACTTGGCTAGCAACTCATCTATCTTCCAAATACTGTTGAAAATTAAAGATCAACAAAATTACAAATTTGTTTTGAATCAGCACTTCTTTCTATGGTCTACAAGTAACATGACTAAAACTTGCAACTCACATCAAGTCTGTATTTAAGCCTGGCAAAGTAAATGTGGACATTTAGCTCCCGCACTTGTGTGTGCTGACTGCAAAACTGTATAGGCAAGTGAGCAGTGTGACCCTGTGCAGTTGTTTGCAGTGCACTGTCACCTAACTTACGGGCACACTTGGGCCTGTCTGGATGAATCAGGCACCTTAGCTGTACTACATGTGAGTACCACAAACCCTTCAATCTCACCCTATCAGATCTACATTAGGGCCCAGGAGAGGCAGAGGTTCTAGAAAGGCTGGGGTGCATGGGGCACTGAATTGACTCTCCAAGACATCAGTTATTTTCTTAGAAATGTTATGCATGTGCTACATGACCTTTGGAGCATCACTGCGCTCCTCTGCACTTCTACTTCCCCTCCCAGGCCTGCTTTCTCTCACTGTAAATTCTTTGGAGCAAAAATTTCTGTTTTTTTAATCCTTCAGTGTCATGCAGGGGTGATGAAAAAAAAAAAATAATAGCAACTGAGAAAAACAAAAGAATATAAATTCTTTTTTAGTTAATGGATATTATAATTTTGTCCACAAGGACGAGATGTAGCAGCACTATATTCTTGTGATTGTCTCTTTAAGATATTCCAGGAAAATATAAGTCAGGTCTTTGGCTGAATCGCTGTATACATTATTAAGGAAAAAACCCCAAACCCTCAAACAAATCTCACATTGCAGACCCACATCCTTCTCAAAGTTGGTCTGTCTTCCTTGTTTTAGCCTCCCACTGAGACAAAATAAAGTGTCTGCTTGCCAAAGAAAACTTTGACTTCTTGAAGAACCGACACTTGAAAAAAACACCCTGAGAGTTTTGATGGCTAGCTTTCCATTTTTCACTGAAAAACCTACCCGAACTCCTGGAGCAGTATTACCCATTAGTTCTGTTCTTCCTGGCTGCCTGTATATGTCTACAGAGGCAGATAAAATGTCATGTGTGTCACCACTCAAGCAGAGCTGTGGGGTCTTTCTCTGGTTGGGATGGAGCTCAGGCGGGTGCCACTTGGCCAAGCCGGGGCGGGAGTGATGAGCTCAGTCCCGGGCTGCCACACGTGCCCTCCAGATGTCAGCACAGGACTGCGCAGCTCCCACCCGCAGCCGCCTGGGACGCGGCACACAGGGGCCCTCCTCTACCGCACTGTGCGGGAAGGGCATGGGCCTCTGCTTCCCTCTCAGCTAGATTTGTTTTTCTAATTTCTTTTTACTTGAAGGTTTACCAGCTGCTTTATTACCAGGCTGAGCTTTCCTTGCAGTCTCTCCCTCTCTCCTCCTCCTTCCCCTTTTTTGTTCCTCAAGACAATCACTGTCTCTGGTCCCAGCTGCCACTGCTGATTTTTCATTACAGTTTAATTTAAAACTGGGATTGGAATGGAAATGTCTTTTTGCCATTTGGGGTTTGCAAGGCCTGTGGTTTTATTGCCAAAGGCACAAATGTTAGCTACTACTGTTTTTCCAGAGTACAAGCGTAAGGGGCCTGCCAAAGGGGGGCAAAAGGGTCGGGAGGCTTGTGGGGAACAGTAGCGGGGGGGGGGGGGAGAATAAATCCACCTCACAGAGAGAAAATAACCCAATTCTTTGCTTATGCATTTATGCTGGTACATGTGCTGGTGTGTTAGAAGGAGGTGGGGTTGTAACATGCGCATGGGGTCTGTGCTGTGCACTTACGAAGCAGATGTAAAAACAGACCAAAGCTCTGCTTGCTTCCTTGGGGTGGGGATAGGGGGGGAAGCAAAACAGGCTAACTACTTTTCATTTAAAGCTACCTGGCTGTCTTGCTTTATATAGCAAGCTGAGTGTTATATAGCACCCTGCTTAGTAATAGCACTGCAAGGGAAAACAAAACTGGAGTGAAGACGTGTGAGAAGAAAAGGAGACCTGCTAGTCACTGTCTTCAGTTCTCTTTTCCTTGTCTACAGCAGAAAGTTGAACGCTACAGACGTCACTACAAGCTCTCCCAGGAGGTCAACAGCAAGCCCTCCAAAATCAGTGTCCCCCAACATGTCCCCAGCTGGCAGAGCCTCTGCTACTCCTTCTGGCTTGCTTTACCCAGTCTCTTCCATTCATCTGTAAGGAAATGATCAGAGAAAAAGGAAGAAGTAGCAGTATTTTCAAGTTCAAAATTAACTTAAGCTGGATGGAAATTTAATCCTTTCTCTCCAGAGATAAATGGAGGAGGATGTTGTGGACAGTTGCAGTCTTCAATTTAAATATTTAGCATCAGCACAGGAAGCTACTGTTTCCAGCATGGCAGACTACAGGCCGGAGTGTGTAATCTCTGATCTGTTATGCTAAAAAAACAATTATTGTCTCTGCTCCTAGGGAGAGCCTTATCTTTTCCTGGCTACATCATTTCACATGTCAGACGGAATTTCTGCATTATCTCGGTGGATCACACTGTCTCTTCACACATCCTACATTTCAACCTCCTCCCCTATTGGCCTTGGGCTGCTCTGCATCTGGAGCTTGTCTGGAATCGATAGAGCATTTCATTGTAAGTCCACCAGCATGACAGCACATGGAACGCTGCAGAGAGACACACAGAGCCTATTGTCCTCCAGCATTTTTCATATCTGTCTCCACTGCCAAACAGGTTCTCAGTTACATATAAGCACTGACAATACGATTCAGTGGGACAACACAGCTTCTGGCCACATGCAGTTTTACCTGCTTTCCTCCCTCTTCTCCAGACCTCTAAAGACACTATAGATCCCTCCAAAACACAGCTTCTTCTCCCACACCTAGTCAAAGACAGGCATTTCTACACCCTCCTGCAGTGCTGAGTGCCCTCCTCCCCAGCTTTACTTTCCCCTAGCGCTTGGCTGTAGTGTGTATATTTCTAGAGATGAGGTTTTGCTGGAAGAGCAGATGATATACCCACCAGCGTGCTAAGCTGATGCACCATGCTTGCTATGATGTTAGATGTGTTAGATACACTGGGGCAGAGCTGTGCGGAGGCTAGCAGAGGAGGATGAAAACACTAAATTTGACAATAGAAGGAACTGATTAAGACTCTTGAGAAAGCAAGATGCATGATCAGAATCAGCAGGAAAATATTTTAGCTCGGAAAAAAGCTCAGACAAAAATGCTGATCCACAAAGATGAACTAAGATGTAATAACAAATTTTGAAAGACATTGTGCCCAGTCCCTGATTCACTTTCAAAGATTTTGCAATCAGGTTCAGAAGGAAAGGATAGCTTCTAGAATCACTGCAAATGAAGAGGTAACAGGATTTGGCAGGAGCACAAATGTGGCAAAGGCTGAACAGAGAAATACTGAAGACTGAGTGTCATCTTCTTCCACTTACAGTGCATAGGTTTCTCTGTCCGCTGGCTGTGATCATCCAGGAAACATTTTTTTATACAGTGATCTTCCTGTATCCTTGTCAGCCTGCAAATTTAATTTTCAACATCTGTTTTCTCTGCTGCCTCTGTGTTTCCAAGTTGGACCTATGTGCCAAGAGATAGTGACAGAAGGCTAACAATGGGGGTGATTTAGTCTTGGTGATGCCCTGTTCATATACAGACAGCCTTGGACAAATATCTGGCTACTGTCCAGGGAAAACTCAAATAAAACAAGCCTCAAACAAACAAACAAAAAACCCCAACCAAAGAACAATTTCCCATAGCTGTTCTTCCTCCTCTGTAGAAACAGAGTCTGCCAGGGTCACTGACTAATTAAGGAACAGATCAGTTAGCAGAAACTTGGATTAATTGCAATGGTTGGCGAAAGGTAAGCTGGACAAGGGGTTTATTAGAGAAGAGAAACTCTCTCCTCTGCCAATTCAGAGAGGGAGACAAACATCCAGACAGGTTCCACATTCCTGAAAGAGCAGCCACATCTATGAGGGAGAGGAGGTGTCTCAGATGCGTTAGAAGAAAACATCTATTCCAAGGAGGAATGTTTGGGAGAATACCGAAGCGTACCCCAAACTGGGGAACCCAAAAAAGCATATAAACATGTCCATCAGGAGAAATTTTGCCAAGGCTCAACTGAAGACACTATCTCAGAGTTGAAGCTTGTCTCACTCTGTGGTGGCTCATCATCCCACCACTGCTGGCAGTACCAGGAACTCCTGCCCACGCACCTCAGTGGGAGGCTGCATTCGGTTGCTCATGCAGTATTTGCATTTTGCAGTGCTGTGGGGTGCATCCTGTGAGACTGTACCCACTGTGTCCAGCTTTGCATCTGCTCCCTGCCTGGGTTTGCTCCTTGGGAGTTTCACCTAATGGTCCTTCCAGTCAACTACAGCACTGAGTGCTCTGTGCCACTTCGGTGACCTAGTCCTGCTGCCACAGGAGTAACCTGCTTCTCCTGCAGTCCCAGGGCAGTTCAAACGGTGTGAATAGACTACTAACTCTGGCATACTAATGCAGCCCCTTAATTCTGAGAATTCAGCTTTTCTCCTACCACAAACAGACTGCTGTTCCCTTGGCCTCAATTTCTGAGCTATCTTTTGCATGCTGACTGAAGTCACCACATGGCTTTGCCAGGTGGCGTGACAAACACACCCTTTGGTGCACCCCTCAGGACGGCAAGATATGGGAAGCCTATGCCCAAATCTTCTTCCTACATCATGCACTGACACGATTTCATGCCGGCCTTCCTGGCTATCCTTGTGATTTTTATGGAGGACTGTCTCACAGGATTCTCCAGATTTGTCAATCTTTGCAGCATCTCTTACCTTCCAGAACTTCTCTCTCTCTCTTTCTGTTTGTTTCCCCCTGACAGAGCTGTAGGCTGCTCTTAATTGTCCTGATCTTTATTACTTGTTTCTGGAAAAGCCATACAGGAACAGATAAATCTCCAAGGTCAGCTCAGACTGTAATATAGCGTGACTCAACACAATAATATCTCCCACATAAACACCTACAGTTTGCCCTCACACTTTGCTGCATTCTTCATCTTTCTCATTGACTTTTTTCTTCAGCAATAACACTTCACATTTCTTGAGCACGTTCCACCTGAAGATCACATAGAAAGCTACAGACAGAAAT
The DNA here is from genome assembly GCF_028858705.1 of Grus americana. Classification (NCBI taxonomy): domain Eukaryota; kingdom Metazoa; phylum Chordata; class Aves; order Gruiformes; family Gruidae; genus Grus; species Grus americana. Next base: position 28,293,755 of record NC_072857.1, read on the forward strand.
TAATGAAGCTACCCAGAACCTCAGAGTCAGAAGAAATTGAGAATATGATGATGTGGCAAGTTATCTATTGATACTTTTAAAACTTCTAACTTCAATAGAGGCTAAAGCCTATATGTTAAAGCAGGCTCTGCAAGTGGTCTCAAAGGAACAGCAATTCTGTGTCCTGGTTTTAGGGATAATCACTGGCTTCTACACTGATGAGCTTTCCTGAGGAAATATGAGGAAGGTCTGAAGGGCCCTCCTAATTGCATTTGAGGCTGTGTGGTAAACACGGAAATGGCCAAGGAAGACACAATCTTCTGAATGCCAGCATGGAAACTGCATGGTTACCAAAAAACAGAGATGCTGCTTCAGCTTGTAGTGTTTTTTGTTACCAGTTTGCCTTTGGAGACATTCTTTGTCAGGAGTTCTAGCTCAAAATTCCCCAAATGCTACTTCTACCAGTCTGAGCCCTTAAAACCACACAAGCAAAATCTGCACATCTGCACTCCAGGCAGAAACATGTTGCTTTTAGTTTTCAGACCTAGCCTACTGATCCTTCTCCTATGCAATGGTAAACAGAATTCCAGTGGCTTGACCTTTCTCACAGAATTGATGTCATGAAAACAACAATATTTCTTATCCCTGCTGTTCAGAACACACTTCAAATGAACAGGGAAATAACAAACCAAACCCAGCCTCCTCAGGCTTTGTACAGTCCAATACAATGCATATCTGTCCCAGTAAGGATTAAACACCAGTGCTATGGCAACACTGGCTGCCACATCTGTTGAAGGGATCACCAAGTTCATCAAATTAATGTGTACACTGTACAAGCAGCAAGGCACATGGTCTGACTGCAACATATGAATACAAAAATATCTAGGAAGACTGTAAAAACTCACATTTCCACAAGATGCATTAAAAGGTAAATATTTTCTGAACTATTTCAGATCTGTCTTGCTGAGAAACTGATTAAAGCTTTAAGTGCCCTACTGCTCAGGAATACTAGAGGCTGTCATCTGGGGTTTTTTACAAAATGGGAATCCTATCCAAGTTTGTTAGCCTGTATTTATAGACAAAGCTATGGAAGAAAATGCTGTCCAGTTCAACAAGAAAATGGATTTTTGATCTCATTTGGTGCTCTAGAAATCTTTTCAGAAATCTCATGGAAAATCATATAAAGCCCAGGTTAGCTGCCACATATGGGACCCATTAACTCCTCATTTCTGCTGGTACTTAGCAAATTTTTGTCTGATGACTACACATGAACTTTTTGTGTTTTTGTTTTGCTTTGCACTGCAGAGCACTCTGTTGACTTGGTTTGGTTTTGGAAAGCACTACGCATGGAGCACAGTCCCAGTATATCTGAGAAAATCAGTTATATTAAATCGTGTGGAACCATATTCAGATTCTTTGGCAGAAAGAAGAGTCTGATCTTCTTTCCCTTTCTTGGGATTTCAGAGTGTTGGCCATTGTTGCACTGAAAGCTTTGCACCACCCAACGAAGAGGCATACCTGAAGATTGTGCATTTGGACATGAATTGTATCCAATCCTCCAGGAAGTAAGGAGGGAAAATGAATCACTCATTTCTAACGTACTCTCTGCACTAGATGTGTGTGTACGCACATGCATGCATGTTTGGGTATATATACAGCGAGCTTCACTGCCCATTTATGAAGGTGGTATTGTGTTACACACTATTCTGGTGCCTTCGGCATATGCCCATTGGAAAGGGCAGCTCATCCACACCAGCTGAATATCTCGCTATCATCCTGATGGAAAATGGGAAGGTACTACGACCAACTACACAGATTTTCTCCCTTGGCATCTGAAATGCAGAAGTTCTGGGGATCTCAATAGCTCCTGGACCCTCTATGTTGTGGGGGAGAGGAAGCAAAAAACATACCTCAACAGACAATAATATTTCTGGGTTTCAGCCATTTACTTTGAAAAGCCAGAAGGCAAGCCCTGTCAAGGTCATCTGTAGAAATGAATTTTCTAAGTCATAAAGCAATAATGTGGGTCATCAGCAGACAGCTGCCTGTGTAACACTTTCCCCCCCACATACTTCTCCTTCCCCAACATCCCCCAATACATCCTGGTGCAAGGGAAGGACACTGCTCCAGTGTGGCCCAGCTTTGCAACAACAGGGCTGATTTGAGAGAGAGGCTGAGCTGCATTGGCAGGGAAGAGTTGGGAAAGCTGTACAGCATTTGGCAACACCAAGTTTATTCAAGCTGGTGTGATTAGCACTTATTTTTCTTAATCTGCCTTTTCCTCAAAAGTGTAAATTATCAGAGGCTGGGGGGATTTTTTGGTCTTTGCTTTCTGTTTGGATAATAAGGGGGCTTGGTGGACTGAATGTGCTTAATGGACAAAGATGCACACCTTGTATTCATGTTTATGGTTCTGAAATGCTCAGCTCAAACCATTAGAAAAAGGGTTTGTGTATTTAACCTTCCTCTGGGGAATGGACTACAGGAAAGGAAAGGCAAAACCTGCCAGATATTGAAGGTCTTTCCTTATAAACTCAGGGCTATTTTTAGTTTTCTAATGTAAAAATTCAGTGAGATGAAGAGTGAAGCGATCTGTTTCCAGCAGAAAAAATGTCTGAATCTTCATTAATAATACCTCATAGATGGCTGTGTGCCTTTATCTGACAGACTGACAAGCCATACTAAACAACAGTTACTGCACAAATGGAAAAGATATAATCTCACTAGCCAGCCTCATGGTGCTTCCATTGTCATGTTACATTATGACTGGAGTTTCCACCTTCTCAGAGAGACATGGCAGCAGGGTTATTTTATGAAGACTTGCACAAATGTGCTTATGATGGATGAAGTTTAGTGCTCTGACACGGAAATGTATTTGGAAACTAGAACTGACACATGATATGAAGAAGGAGAGGGGAGAGAAAAAACAAGAACTCAAATGTATAATCTTACCCTCGATCTGTCTGTCAGTGATAATTAGAAAAAGGCTATATCAAAAGCTGAGCTGCAAACTGCCCAGAGGATGGGATTTCACAGTTCCCAGCTAAATGTCCTAGGTGGCTTTTACAAAGCTGGGTTAGTGGAAGTCAATGACACAAGTTCTATTCCTGGCCTTGATTCCCTTGTAAAATAGGTGGCTTCTCCTTGCAGTGGCTATGAGGCAGTGGAAATAGAGACTCTTCCCTTTTGCCACACCATCACATCTGAGGACAGAATAAGTTGGATCATCTTACTGTCCTGTATGGTGCTGAAACCAAGCCAAAACTTCTCCAACCTTTGGACTGGTTCAGAATACAGTCCCAGCTAAAGGTAGTGAATCCATCTCAGCTGCTGGTGGAAATTGGATGACCTCATATGCAGCACCAAATCTGTGACAGTGACAGTGCAAGGGAAAGAATAGCTTATAAAGCTGCTGGCCTAGGCCAATTTTAAAATGACAAACAAACCCTAAGCTACTGGACTGTTTACTTTCCTCCCTCTTCCTGATGTTATCAGTATTTCCTAAACCCTGCCTGTCAGGCATGCTTTGTTAATAACCCTCTAGTACTCTCAGAGCAAAGGTTGCCCAACAGCTTTCTCATCTTCCTGCTGCCTGTCAGGAGAGGAAATCACAGCTTTCAGGAGAACCTGACACAGAGGGAACTGGATAGCACACCGGGGTCAAGGGTAAAAATGCACGAAGAAGTGAGAAAGCACAGGCACTCCAGCTGGCTGCACAGGAAAAGCTTTGCCTCTGCTTTCCCTTGTTTACTGTGTCAGGATGTTCCAGGAAGAAACTCAGCAGGCTTTACATCTGAAACAGCCAGCCAAGTACAAATCACTACTCACAAAGCAGCGTGAGGGAGTGCAATGACAACTAACAATCTTGGCTTAAGTTTATGACGTGACTTAGGTCTTTCCTCTTAAACAAGAGTCTGAAAGTGTTGTGGACAATGCTACCAGCATTTCACACAGCTGTTATATTCCCTCTCATCTTAACTTCCATCTGTGAGAAGTCCCAGTCACACCAGAAGTACCAAAGTGCCATCAGAATACACCTATCCACTCCTTTGGCAAAGGAAAACTTTCCAAGTGGATTTCCTATGAGTATGACCTGGAAAAAGAAAGAACGAAGCAAAGTTTGGAGAAGAAATTGATTTAAGATGTGCTTATACATTAAAAACATGCTTTGTGGAACCCTCTGTTCAGCTAGTCTGCGGGTCCATTTAAGTCACGTCTACAAAGGTGGGACAGACCAAACCTCTGCATGTACTCCACACTCCCTGGGCGTCTCCAGTCTCCATACTTCTCCAGCCCAGAGCCTAAAGCAAATGTCTTTTGACTGTACCAGCTCTGCAGCAGCCCAGTGCAACTGCCTTCTGTCAAGCCACTTCTTCATGCAAGTAAAGAAGTCTCCGTCCAGCTGTCCTCACCCATGCAGAAATGCACATGCTTTCTGCAGTTCATATAAATGTCCACATAGGTATGCTGGGCCCAGAGCAAAATATCCCAGGCATGGCTAGCTGTAAAAAAAATCATTTTGGCCTTTGTATTTGTAATAGCCTAGTGCAATCTCTTCCTCTCTTGCATACCCAGAAATGGATCCCTTGCTCCCAAACAGATACAGCTAGCTCAAAATGTGACAGCCCATCAACAGAGTTCATTAGAAAAATATCTCTCAGATTCACTGCTGTTTGTGCTCAGTTTTCTGTTGGAAGGTGGATAGAATTATTATCTGTCCTAAAAAATTACAATGTCCTAATTATTAGTTGGAAAAAACCAAAACAAAAAGCTTTAACCTCAAGAACCGTTATGTAAAACAATCTTCACCAGCTGTATAATAACTGGAATGTCACCCACCTGACATAATTAAAAATAACTACCTCTTAGAATTCTCCTCATCATAAGATTACAGAACAGGTAAGTAGTGTTTTACTGTTCAGGAAACTGAGGCATGTACAGGAGAAATGGTTTCATCATCATCAAATAGGCCAGTAGCAGAAAGGCATGTAGTACCAATGTATCCTGAATTTTCACTGGGCCATGGCAGAGCCATTAATCAGAGATGGCAAAAATATAATCAGCAGATGTTGATCAGCTTGCATAAAATTTGATACTGGTTTGATGGTGGAACAATCGGGGAAGAGAAAGGGGAAGAGAAAGGGGAAGAGAAAGGGGAAGAGAAAGGGGAAGAGAAAGGGGAAGAGAAAGGGGAAGAGAAAGGGGAAGAGAAAGGGGAAGAGAAAGGGGAAGAGAAAGGGGAAGAGAAAGGGGAAGAGAAAGGGGAAGAGAAAGGGGAAGAGAAAGGGGAAGAGAAAGGGGAAGAGAAAGGGGAAGAGAAAGGGGAAGAGAAAGGGGAAGAGAAAGGGGAAGAGAAAGGGGAAGAGAAAGGGGAAGAGAAAGGGGAAGAGAAAGGGGAAGAGAAAGGGGAAGAGAAAGGGGAAGAGAAAGGGGAAGAGAAAGGGGAAGAGAAAGGGGAAGAGAAAGGGGAAGAGAAAGGGGAAGAGAAAGGGGAAGAGAAAGGGGAAGAGAAAGGGGAAGAGAAAGGGGAAGAGAAAGGGGAAGAGAAAGGGGAAGAGAAAGGGGAAGAGAAAGGGGAAGAGAAAGGGGAAGAGAAAGGGGAAGAGAAAGGGGAAGAGAAAGGGGAAGAGAAAGGGGAAGAGAAAGGGGAAGAGAAAGGGGAAGAGAAAGGGGAAGAGAAAGGGGAAGAGAAAGGGGAAGAGAAAGGGGAATAGAAAGGGGAAGAGAAAGGGGAAGAGAAAGGGGAAGAGAAAGGGGAAGAGAAAGGGGAAGAGAAAGGGGAAGAGAAAGGGGAAGAGAAAGGGGAAGAGAAAGGGGAAGAGAAAGGGGAAGAGAAAGGGGAAGAGAAAGGGGAAGAGAAAGGGGAAGAGAAAGGGGAAGAGAAAGGGGAAGAGAAAGGGGAAGAGAAAGGGGAAGAGAAAGGGGAAGAGAAAGGGGAAGAGAAAGGGGAAGAGAAAGGGGAAGGGGAAGAGAAAGGGGAAGAGAAAGGGGAAGAGAAAGGGGAAGAGAAAGGGGAAGAGAAAGGGGAAGAGAAAGGGGAAGAGAAAGGGGAAGAGAAAGGGGAAGAGAAAGGGGAAGAGAAAGGGGAAGAGAAAGGGGAAGAGAAAGGGGAAGAGAAAGGGGAAGAGAAAGGGGAAGAGAAAGGGGAAGAGAAAGGGGAAGAGAAAGGGGAAGAGAAAGGGGAAGAGAAAGGGGAAGAGAAAGGGGAAGAGAAAGGGGAAGAGAAAGGGGAAGAGAAAGGGGAAGAGAAAGGGGAAGAGAAAGGGGAAGAGAAAGGGGAAGAGAAAGGGGAAGAGAAAGGGGAAGAGAAAGGGGAAGAGAAAGGGGAAGAGAAAGGGGAAGAGAAAGGGGAAGAGAAAGGGGAAGAGAAAGGGGAAGAGAAAGGGGAAGAGCCAATCAGCCTTGGGATGTACCTGAGTGCCAGACAGATTCCTCTCGGAGATTCCAAAAGCACTGAGTGATTTTGATCTTCCTGTTAATTGTTTCATATTTGTTTTTCAAATAGCACAAGAAAGCCAAGGCAGTACCCAGGGGAGCAGCTGGCAGCTGTTCAAAGACTAGTCTCTGGAATATCAGACAATGTCGAGCACAAGTGCCCAGGAAAAAGAAAAACAAGCAGACATAGGGAGAAGTCTATGGAGAAGCAAGCTGCAAAGCAATCAGCCACCCCACGCTGAAAGACATACTGAGCATGCTTTCCAAGAGCAGTCACAACCTTTGCCTTAACTGCTGCAGTTATCTTCCCATTACAAGGATGGCTTCTCTTGATAGAAGCCAGCTGCATTTTCTACATCCCAAGCTGAAGCTGGGCGCATGCAAGAGCAAGTATCTGCAGATGGAGACAAAAAAAATCAAAACCAAAAATATTGTCTGAAAACTAATTAGAAGTATACAGAACTGATCAGGGTGGTAAGACAAGCCAAAAAAGCAATTGAGAGACAGAGATAAACAAGTAAATGTGTGTGACTCCCTTCCAGAGGAAATGAATGCCATGGGGAAAAAAGCTTCAGTTATGGGGGCAGGAACTGCTACCCTTTCAATTTCAAAATGTTCTTTAAATTGCCACTGTTTTGGAGAAACACTTTTCTAGAAAATAGGTGGCTTGGATTTGAAAATGTCATTAGACATAACTCAACATGCCAAGAAAACACAAATGATAAAGCAGACAGGGTAGGTAATAAAATGCCAAACCCTCCCCAGCTAATTAAACAAGCCTACCAGATGGTAATGGTGCAGCATTAGGGTCCTGAAGGGGGAGCTCAGCTGTAGGCCATCCTACACCCTATCCTTAAGCCACTGATTACAGCTACAGGGGGGAGATACCAGGGAAAAGGTTACTCTATATGCTTCAGTTTTCTTTTCCTCTTTTCTGTCTTGGAGTCAAGACCATGGGGCTGACCAGTTTTGATGAGTCATAGTTTTGTGAGCAGAAGGATGAATGCGGTCTCAGGATTAGGACAAAGGTAGAGTGGCTCATGACAGACGCTGCTTTTAAGAAAAAAGAAGAAAAAATCTCTGTGGATTATGGACACTGTTTTGTGTTTTCCATGGAGAAAGATATTTTAAAAAATGGGTATGATGAAGAATGCTGAAATACTAGTAGCTGTGCCCCAATTAGTCACAAGTTGAAGAACTTTTTCTGTACCTAGCCCAGAGTCCTATTTTCCAGACTAGCTCCTGACTCATGCTGCAAAAGTTGCTGGTAGACAGTTAATCCTTTACTTGAGATAAAACCAACATGAAACACTGCCAACATTCTTACATTTATTAAGTTTAAAAATCAGACTTTGTATGATTTGTGGTATGGAACTGATTTTGGTGGATTTAGTCTTCCTTCTAAGCAAGTAGGAAATAAATAGAGTATGCTTTCTTTGTCCTGTATTATTCATCAGGCTGTTTTGTACAGAGCCAATTTCAGCCTATAAATCTGTGGCAAACTGCCTCAGTTATCTGTTGAAAATTCACTTCACCACTTTCATGGTATCACTGATTGCTGGAATCACAGAGCACTGCTTTTTTCTCTTTGATGACGTGACCACCAAAATCTAAAGAAAGCATTTTCAAGATGCCTACTGGTACGCTGTAGAAGTGAGACTTACCCAAATCACCATAAGACCAGGTTTTCCCTGTCTGCAGGCTAGTGGTAGGCACATTCAAAGGAGCTTCATATACCACAGTGAAACAGCTCTTCTCCTGTGACAGCCTCTAATGTTATTACTCTTGTAATAATCTTGTACTAAGATCCAGAACCAGGGGCTTTTACATGCCAATACATAAATGTGTATATTCCCTGATCCAAACGGCTGACAATTTAACTACACAATCTAAACAGAGTAGAAGAAAACTGTATCTTCTTTCTATAAAAGCAAGCTGAGGCCCACAGAGGTGTCATGACTTGCTGACACAGGAAATTAACCTGTATCTCTTGCTTTTCTCCCTCCCCACCCACCAAATTTCTATTAACCACATAGCAGTACCGCCTTTTAGCAGCATTTAAGGGCCACTCAGTAACTTTTTAAACGCAGAGGCAATTTCTACTCATCTATTGCTGGTATGTATGGCAGATTTTTATTTTCCTTCCAGAAAGCCCCAGTGATAGAAACCATAAGTTAGGAAAGGCAAACAGACTAAGCAGCACTTCACCATCCAAATCAAGCCCAGACAGCTAATTAGTGTAACAAGGTATAAGAGGAAAGTATCAAGAAAGTGGGACTACACAAGGTGATTATAAAAACAGCATTTGGCAGAATGTAGTCATGTAAAAGTCAAGGCCCGAATTAGCTATTTCTGTGGAATGATTTCAAGATTACCCACAAAAATAGCATTTTCCATTGAAAAATCCACCTTTGGCAGCATCGGGCACAGACTCCTTTCAGTACCATTCAGTACTACATACAGGGCTACAGCTTGATATACCCTCACTAGATAAAGAGTAGGGGGACAAGGGGTCCCTCCCTGCTCCTCACATACCCCCAGTCCCCCTGCACCAGGTGCAAGTGCTCAGGAACTGAGATGGAAGAGAAGATGGAAACCAAATCGCTCAGGCTCCTCCTGAAAACCTTGCAAGGAAGAGGCTATTCCTGTTGAAGGCTAAGACCTTTGCACAGGATTCTGAAGGACAGCAAACAGGCTCTCAAGTTGCCAGGTAGAGAAAAGAATGCTTGTTCTTCCAAGGAGAAACACCAACTCCTTTCCTAAAGTAGGCTCATGCTTACCAGATCCTCACAAAACTCAGATTTCGCAAGGCAAAATAACTTCTTCCAGCTGAGTCTGAAGATATGCTAAGACATATACTCCACTTGAAGGGGCCAAGTTACCTTGCAAACCAAGGACACTCCATTTTTTACCTCAGCTTCCTCCTAGAGCATAGATTAGGTCTCACAGGGCTCCATGTTCCTCAAGGTAAATGTAGTAGAACTGAGGGAACTGCTGATGGGTGAGAAACAGCCTGCCTCACAAACAGATGAAAAAGGCCTAAAAGACCAGAGCAAAAAATCTTCCTGCCTCTCAGAGATAGGACAAGCTCTTCAATAAAAATGCCGTTTGTGCCAGGACCCAAAGCCAGCACCAAACCCATCCCTGAACTATACTCAACCCTTCCCCCTCCCTTTCCTCTTCTTCCTTTTGCATGCTTCAGTGGGCCTCACAGGTTAACAGACTCCAGCTGCAACCACTCACCAGACACTTATCCCTCAGCTGTCTGCTTCTGGCCCTGCCGACCCGACAGGAAAGTGTAGTTTTGGCCTTGGCTCAGATACTGCAGTGATAAGGGCCATGGAAATACCTTTAGTTAAAATAAACAGTGTTGCATCAGCCTTTTCCATTTTAGGATATTGAACTCACCAGATCCAAAGCTTTAGCCTCCTTCTTCACTCCCTGTCCCACTGTAAGAAAGAGATGGGGTTGCACCCCAGCTAGGTTAACGCCTAGGATGAGGAACCTCCCTGCATGGCTGGAGCATTATCTAGTGTTGTCAAGGTCTTTTGGAAATCAGGAAATACCACATCTGCAAGCATTCTGGAGAGTAATTCTGTGAGTGTGCTGCAGCAGCAGTGCAGTTTGCAGTGAGGTCAGATGCACATTCAGGCTGCTCCCTGAGGGACTCCAGAGATGGGGTGCTTGCCTTGGAAACCCAGTCAACAGCCAGCAGCTGTCCTTGAGACGGCTCCTCCATAAGAAAACACACCTATTTTTTGCAGCAACCACTGGTGGTTCTTAACGTGCAAATGTGCCACACATACCAGCTGGCAGTACGTGCTCTTCACCAAAGTGGTGAATGATATCTGAGGACAGATGAAAGCAAAGAAAAACTCAAACCTCTCTGACTTCAACTCCCCCCACCCTTTTCCTATTCTCTACCTCATCTTGGAAAATAAGGAAGTGCAGCAGTAGGTTGTTTTTTGTGATATCATCATCACTGGGAAAGACAAAATAATTTGTCACTCCTTGGTCTGATGGAAACTGCATTTAGGGAACATAGCCCCTGCTGGCAGTTTTTTTTATTCCGCGTGAGCTGTCAAGAAGCTTAGTTGAGGCCATCCAGCAACCATGTAGATCAAATGAGATCAGCACAACTCAGAGCCCAGTAGTTCCTGCAGGAACCTGTAGGAAGCTCTTCTGCCTGTCCCAGCACATAGGGAGCATTTGGGAGGCTAAGAACTCAGGATGTGTCCAAATATGTGATTAAATCCACAAACAGGATAATGAAAACTGATGAATACCTAGTTGCATCTGTGTGGCTCTGTATTGACTCAGCAAATGAGCACCACCAAACTAATCTTAATAAATGAATCCCTGAAAAGTGCATGGCCTGCTGCAGTGCAAAGAGTGACATTATTGTGGCACTAGTAATATGATAGGGGCAGCAATTAGAGATATTTGAAATTTTCTTTTTTATTTCCTTTCAGCTTTTTCTAAGATTTAACCCTTTCTCCTCTGCTGGGGAGAGAGTCTTCCTGCTGCTGTTGTGTTTCTGTGTGCAGCTGAGAAGGCAGAAGGATAAGAACTGTCAGCAGTGTGGGATACCTGCATTCTCCTCTCTGGACAAGACACTGGCCAAGTCATTTTGTCTCTTCTTGAAATGGGGATGAATTGTTCTTGCCGATTCCTGACAGGGATCATACCAGTCCTTGGGCCAAAACGAGCTTTGTCAGTGGCTTTGGCAGCAGCAGAATGAGGACCCAAATGAACAGCTCACAGGCCTAAACCTGCAAATGCTGAAGTGAATAAATAGGCAAAGAGAAACCAGTGTGGGAAAGTCCCAAGGGTAGGAACCACTTCTGGTTGCAAAGCTGACACCAGTTTCACCCTTGGGAGCAGAAAAGTGTGCAGAGAACCTGGATGGCTGAGAGTTTCAGTGAATTCTGAAGAATAGCAAGAAAAAGGAAGTTAGATACCGATAAGATGCTTTAAAACTTACGTTGACTTACACATTTGTTGTAAAATGTGTTCTCTAAACCTCACAAAGCTTCATGTCGCTGCATCTCTATTTTCTGTAGTTCTCTTATCAGCATATGTGGTTTGGGCTGTGTTTCTTTATATTCTCTCTTTGCTCTCATGGAGATGTCTGATTTTGGGCAAATCATGCTGCTGTTCTGCCGGTTTATCCTTTTCATCATGTCCTGCAAATTGCTCCTACACAGTTTATATGGAGTACATGTAAGAAACTAGAAACACAAAGAGTTTGCCTTTCCAAAGCAGTATGAACCTTCTCTCCAAAGATTTTCAAAATATTCAGACAGGGTATGTTTTACAACTCCCTTCTGATGCTTTATTGACATTTGGTTTTGGGCCAATGCCTCTAATCAGCCTTGTCATGGCTCAAGGAGTATAAAAATAACAAAGTGAAAGCCAATAATATGAATATATTGAATACATGGATATATGGCTCTTATAAAAGTGAATATTGAGTGACCTGAAACTTAAACATAATCCAAAAGGCTCTGCTTCAAACACTTCTCAGATCATGCCTTTTAGATATTGGTGAAAGTCACCAAACTCAGATGCAACTGCTGAGCTGCAAAGGTTTTACTTGGCACAGTGTCAGGAGAGGGACCATTTGCAAATCACTGATGCAAACTAGTATTTCTGGTAGCTCCAAAGTAGGCCAGTGTTAGAACACGTATTTTACTCTCTTCCTTAAATGTGACAAATCTTTGTGGGAGCTGTTGCTCTTCTACAACTTGCTTGTTGCTGACCTCAGCAATTACCTTCTCCATGCTTCCTTTGGAAAAAAAGTCCATCATTGGAATTGTATCTGCTTTTATCCTGAAGGTTAATAACTATTTTCTTTGTAAGGAAGGAACTGTCTTGCCTTTTCTTTTCTTTTTTTTTTTTTTTGGCTGTAATCCTAAATGGGATAAAGAAAAGAGTTTTCATACACTAGATATTTGAAGGCCTTTGAAGATTTCACTTCACAGAACAAGTAATTTTAGAGTTTCTGACAGATGGGTTTTATGTGGTCTGAGGAAGAAAGGGCAGAAAGGCAGAAGCAAAGGGTACTGTACTTAGAGAGATATCTAGTTGTGTTGATAAAGCATTTATAGCGCAGGGGGGAAATGCTGTCTATGAGGGTCTGGCTAATTCTGTAAGAGCAGATCAACATTATGGGCAGCATGCCAAGAAGGAACAATAAGGAATATATGTTTGGCTGCAAGATGGAGCTAAGGAAATAGATTTTCATAGCATTGCTAAGTAGGTGTTTACTCATTAAGAGAGTATACATCAAAAGATGCCACTGGTAGTTATGACTTTTAGAACTAAAGGATTGTCATTTCAGATCCCTGGTTTTGCAGTTTTTGCACATTCAAACCCTCCAGTCCAAGAAAAAAATAAAAAAAAAAAAAAGAAGGATTGATTACAAGTTGGGTCGATGGTAGGTAAAAGGTTGATAAGTAATTGGTGGGAAAAGCAATGACAAATAATGGCTGTGCATGTGCAATATAGTCTAAATGTCTGTCAGTATGGGAGACAGACATCCTGTACCACAGAACTATGATGGCTAATGACAGCCTAAAATGCCGTGAGCAGTCTCCTAGACAGGAGGGACAGCCAAACATAGATCTGGATTGGAAAATAAACCCACCAAAGGTCAGGATTTTGGCCTGGCCTGGCCTGAGGGAATGCATAAGCCATGAAATCCCCTTCTTTGTTTAGGACTTCAGATAGATCTTAAATTCATCAGAGCTTTGAGACCTCACAAAAATATCACCAATAATAAAAACTCATTCTGAAGTTAAGGAAGAGCTGCTTGCTGAATTTGTTTGCTACCTCTGTAGCTTTTTAATTAAATAAAAATTATTAATTCTTCCCGGTCCATTCAAGCTGTGCAAGAGATGGCATGCAAGTGTTAGTAGAGAAGAAGCAATGCTTTTCCAGAACAACACTGGCACACACCATTATTGCTGAGCCGATTGCTGCTGCTCCTGCTGTTATTCCCCAAAATATCATTTTGAAGAGGCAGGTTTTTTATAAGGACGTGGCGGTCTGTCCCACCCCAGGTGAAGTTATCAGTAAGTTAGGCAGTAGCACATGGAAAAAAAAGACTTCAGACATCTAAAAAAATCAGAGTAACTATTATTCTTTCAAGGCAAAACTAGCCATGTTAGGCTGTACCTATCCTACTTTCCTTTCAGTAGCTCAGCTGTAACCAAAGAATCAGGACCCTCTGCCAAAGTCCCTGATATTTGGGGGAATGATCATCCAAGCTGACAAAAATGTAGTCCTGATGAAGTAAGGTGTCAGAAGGTGAAAGGCTGCATCCATTACCACGGTCTTATCTGCACTGTCATCCTTAACCATAGGAAGACATGGTCAGACCTTCCTTCCGTCAGCACCTCAGCGAATCTTGCTGAATTATGTCTTCTGAAGTTTGAAAGCTTTTGTCTACAGTGGTTTGACCCTTGAGTAACAGCTGAAAGCTGGGTTAGGAAAAAAATCAAGTGTTGGAATTCCGACTGGAGAGAAAATGTGAGCTTTTTACCTTGTCATTTCACAGTCAAAGCACACAGCATTCAAAGATCAAGCCAGAGAGATGGGAGGCATGTGAAAGATGAAGAGAGAAGAGCTTTTCCCTTTTTAAAAATGAAGTAATTAGCTTAGTAAGTGCAGAAGGAGGGGAGAAAGGAAAGGGAATCCTTTTGTTAGGCATTTACAATACAATCCTCTCTCCTGGCCAGGTGTGCTTGCAAGATGTTACCAGATTGCACACAGTCCTGAACGTAAGGAGTAGGGCACCACTAAATTACTTTCAAAGGCACCTATCTAGGGAATCCTCATTTCTAAAAGCAGGAGATGTTCCATCTGTGTGCAGTGCATAGCTTTTTTTAGGGACTGCCATTCATAGTATCCACTACCAGTTTCCCCATAGCAAACAAATGTTATTCCTCTGGTTTTAAATTGTGGATGGAACCTTTGGTTACAACAGGCAGTTTCCCAGGATTTTAGGGCTGTTATGATTAGGACTTTGATGGGGAAGGGACAAGGGTTGAGGAGCTGGCAAGCATTGAAACAAGCCAAAAACCCTGTAGATATAGAAGTTCCCATGAAGCAGTCCTTTGCATGTTGGATAATCTTCAGTTAAACAAATCTGCTATAAAAAGAAATCTTCAATGTATTTAGTAAATGTTCTTAATGTCCAGGAGCATAAACAAACAAACAAACAGCTGATTTACATTTCCCCTATTACCTTTAGGAAAAATCTCTTCTAAAATGAAGTCTCTCAGACCCTGATTGCAGCTTGAATTTCAATATTAAAAGACAGAGCTAGACCATGGAAAGGGGAAAAGAATTATGAGTAACTATTATATAAGCTCCTTCCCTTTGAACCTTGCCTCACACACTGTTCACCAGTCACACTGCCTTGCCTCTGAGCTTCTTTGTCAGAATATAATGGGCAGAAGTTGGAAGCACAGCTCAGTTCATTGTAAGAACTGCGTAAACCTTGAGGGTAATTGAAATGATACATATTGCAGGAGTTGTTTGAATAAAAGAATATCCAAAAAGAAGAGAAAAGAGCAGAGCCAGCGTAAACTGCTCTGAAAGAAAAGCTGAGTGTGTTGTCATGAAACCTTGAGGCCCAAAAGAAGAAACCTACCCTGCAGGGAAGTTTAAAACCCTCTCAGGAAATTTTCTTCTAAGGAGCCACATCACATGGGGGAGGAGGAGAGCAGGGGAGCCTGTCTGAGCCAAACACAGGGCCCTGCTGGGAGAAATAGGTAAATGCACAGACACCAGGAAATAATTACACTTGGAGCCAGTTTTGCTGCAAGAAGCGAAATGAGCTGTTCATGAAGAGGGAAAGGAAAGGAGCCTTACTGATTCTTGGAGTGTGTGGGGCACAAGAAAGGATATAAAAAATGAAGAAGAGAAATGGGAGGAAAGAATCCTCACGACATCTACAGATCGTCTCCATTGCCTTAGCTGCTCCCTTGCTCTGCCCTCCTGTACCTTTTGCTACATAGAGAAAGGTATTATCTGTTCTGCCCCTCGCATGTACTTATCCCATGTGCCCTCATGCTCTCCTTCTTACACTTTCTTGCCATAAAAAACCTTTTAAATATTTTTGTTATCCCTCCCACTATGTTATCTTCCATCTCAACCCCCTGCTGTTTTCCAACTCCTCCTCTTCCCCTGCATCATTAAGCTCATGGAAGTCCACACTTGCAGTTGAGGGCAGAAGTCAAATCAAGTTAAAGCAATTACCACAAAAGGTCAATTTGCCAAAGAAAAGGTATCTCAGGTGGCTCAAAACTATGAGTTTGTATGGAACACTTTGACAAACTAGTTTCATCTGTGCAAAAATGGAAAAAAGAAGAGGAAAGTTTGTTTAAAACAAAACAGCATTTTAAAAACAATGCTCTGTCCTTATTTTTTTCTTTTTGTCTGAAATTGCTTGCTATCTATTCTGCCGAAGTTCATGATACATACCTGAAATTAATTTACTTTGAAAGCGTCAGAATGTGTTGTCATCTTGTATTTCAAGTATTGTATTTCAAGCATGTATTTCAACTTTTTTGGAATGAGACTTTGCATCTCCCTGTACTTCAAGATTCCCTCATTTCCTCCTGTTCAGTCGCTCTGAATGTTATCCCCATCCTGCCCATGGTCCAAATGGCATCTATAACTGGGATCTTTCCCTCGGTACTCCAACCCAGCCTACACACAGGCTTTATACATAACTTTTAGCACAGCATCTCTAAACATTTCCTGTTCAGTCAAGGTTTCATGCTGACTCTCATGATTTCTCATCTCCATCACTGAAATATCCTTTGCCCCAACCTGTACAAATGGTGTCATGTCCCACAAACACCCACTCAGAATAGTGTAGAAAAATCCCTTCTTGACAGGATCCAGGGGAAGCATATACTGTGAGGGCCTCTGATACCATTCCAGATAACTACAGAAACAGAGCTTTGAAGAAATCACTGTAAGATGAGTACCAGACTGGCTAAAAAAATCACTCACAAAGAATACATACTGTTAGTGGATCTCTCTCCAGCTAGAAGGATACTTGAAGCAGGACCCAGCACTGATCTGTCCAGGGTCATCTTTTATTTCATTAGTGACGGGGGTCAGAGAATTGAGAGAATTGAGCATACACTCAGAAACTGCATGATATTGACCTGACTTGTTCTTGGCTTAATTTTCCAGGTGTTTTTAAAAATCTTTGAAAAGCAAGAATACAGAGCTGAAATACTTTAATCTCTTCTTTTTTGGTTCATCCAAAAATTTGAGAATATTTTATTCCCAGTAACCTTAAGAGAAACTATTTTATTAGTATGTTTATGGCTGCAAACCAGAATTTGAGGATAATCAAACAGCACTCCACATCTCCCTCTCTCTCAGCTCAGTTCTCCATCATATTCCTTCCTTCTGCCAGATGTATCTGCACTGAGTCGTATTTCATTTCCCAGCAAGAAAGCAATATGAAAATATACACCCTTCCCCTTAAATGTGCTTCTCCAGATCTAGTCATAGAAGCATTTGGCAATAATAACAGAAGGGCAGGATGTCATACATACAAAACATTAGCTCGGAAAAATTTGGCACTCAACGCTACAAAGTTAAAATCTGCCCAACTCCCTGTACTTTATAATAAGGTCCCTTCGTTAAGCATAGTGGAAGACATAGGTTCTCCTTAGAGCCTTTCAAAAATAGTTACTGATTTGCCTTTCTGTTAAGTTTACATATTCAAGAAGCTTTAAACGTTTTCATTTCCTTTTAAAAGCACAAAAGGGTTTTGGTTTGGTTTTTGTTTTTTTTTTTTTTCTCTACTTCCCATTCTGATTGTAGAGGTCATCTTAACTTAATCAAAAATATATTGCATGTCTCCAGGTCCCTAGCTTTCAAATGACAGCGGCTCCATAAAAACCTCATGAAGTCTTTCCTGCAAAAACCATTCATTCAGACAGACTTGGGAACTTAGAATAGAGATTTAATTTTTAAAGTACATCTAGCATGCAGGGAGGCTGCTAGTCGGCAACCCCCAAAGTTGCAGTTCCCCATTCACACACTGGCACACTGAAAAGCAGCAGTCTAGGGATCCTGACTCAATCCTGCCAACGTGTCTTACTGCGGAGCAGAAAAGTGATTCAACATTAGTGACTCTGTATACTACTACTTGGTGGGCTACTCCTGCTCAAAGCAGGCACTTGAGGGCTTTTGAGATGGTGGAGGACGTAGTCAGTATCTATTCGTGAGGAAGAGCTCCCAGGGAGCAAGCTAACTACAGCCCACATTTGGGAGACAGGTATTCAGCAACAGACTAAGCCTACCCTAAGCTTTCAAGTTGGCCTTCTCAGGGCAATAATTACTTGGTTGCAAGAAAAGGTGAAAAGTTGTCAATCCATTCCCAATTCCCATTTCATTTATCAGTTCCTTGAGCCTCTCAGCTCCCCTCAGGCATCCTTTTCTCTGACATTTCTGCCCTCAGCAACTTGAATATATCTGCCAGGCACTCTTCACAGCTATAGTAATGGCTGGGCATCTTTTCCTATTAAGTCACCAGCTTTCTTTGCCTTCACTTCCCTCCAGACCCAGGCTTTGGAGTGTTTCCTACAAAATCTTTTTACCCAGCATAAGCTTTCCTTCCCTTTTGATTCTACTCTCCTGCCCGCCCACCACCGAACTTCTAAGCTGTTAATAATACATTGTCAGGTGTCCTATGTGTTTCCGGGAAGCTGAGCACATCATCTTTAGTACCTTATCTAAATGTTTTACATGCTAAACTACAATCTCTTCTCAAAACATCGCTTCACCAAGTCCTTCAGATTGCAGCTGAGTCTCTGGTGATGTTTTTAATGGCAAATCCCCTGAAGATTGCTATTTATGTCACATGCTGCTCAAAAATAAATTTTGCTTTTGTGCTGCCTGCTTCCTATAGCAAGTGACAAGCTTTGCTGTTAGCAGTGAGCATGTAATCACACACTGTACATTTCAGCTTCAGCTGTAATGATTTCTTAAAGATTTTTAAATGATCTAAGTGGTGAATATTTGGGCATACAGGCTGCCTTGTAATCCTGTTTGTTCTCAGTACATCACTGCTAAATTATATCTGCAGAACTAAGGCTACCATTGTAATTATAGCCTCCATAAGGCTGTAACTGTCCAACAAAGAAAATTAATTCAGGTCAAAACAGTATTTCAATGCCATTATGGCTACAGGGGGCTGCCTGGTAGTGCTGTGCCGACTTGCTGTTGTGTTAATTGGTAGTCACAGATGTGGGCATTGAAAAGGAGCGGCTGGAAGTTGGGTGAAAGACAAGCTGACATAATTAGTGGGAGTTGGTGAGGAGATGGACACAGACTTGCAGGCAAAAGAAGCTCCCTGCTTGCCAGCTAAAAAAGCATCTCTGTCTCTGGCTGCAGGGGTTGCTTGCTGAATCTCGCTTCCATCTGCTTGGAAGATGGATCTCCAAAGGTGGCAGACCAAATCCCATGCTCAGACAAAACACATCTCCTCTGTAGCACAAAAAGGAAGGTCTGAACAGAGGGAGAAAACAACTGTGAAATCCAATCTCAACCAAGCGCAAACACTTGAGCCAGAAGAGTCCTCGGTGCTGAGACACCCCTGAGGACAGCTTGTTAAAGCAATTTCCCTGATTACCAGAAGACTCCACTCAGTGACACAAGATGACATCTGCTCCTTGGGAGACCTCACAGTGGGGCCCCATCTCCATCCCCCCTTACCTGGGTGCTGCATCTGGACTCTGCTGTGCAACCAAACCAAGTCCCAGGTTAGGCCAACTGCTTCATGTGGACAAAGCTAAGGCCTGGGGGCAAACCATGGCCTATGTTTATGAGAAAACATTGTCATGGGAAGAGAAATAGAGATATTCCTCCTGGACATTCACCCTTATTCCTTTGCCTGAGCAGGCCAACTGTGTCCTAGTACAGAGCAGGTTGCAGAATCAGAGCAACCCTGGGACTCCTGTTCCTTTACGCTTCAAACATCCTTTCTTCTCGCCTGAAAAACTGGGCTACTAGACATATGGCAATGGCTCTTGTCTATGCCCAGCTATGTCTCTCACAGCCTGTGCAGAGCCCCTTTCCCAAAGCAAAGAGGCTCACCCTAACATTAACCAGGCAGTTGAATTCAATGTCATATGCATGTTCAGTTAGAAGACAACCTTTCTGGCAGGGCAAGTGTCCCTACAATTGTTCTCAAATTAAGCCAAACGAGCTGGACTCCTTTTTGGCATACAGTGTTTCTTAGGGAATTCTCTGCTTTTCCCCATGCTCCACTTTACTCAATCTGTGGAGTTGGGTTTTTTTTTTTACTTCCTTGAGAGACTCTTTAAAAGAAGCAGCACACTCCATAAAGAATTTGTACCCAGTACCTAGTCCTGGTGCAAATTTGCAATTTTAGTTAATAAGAATTGTGAGTCATTATACATATTATGTTATGTGTTATAGATTTATAAGGATTTGTTTATAATCATGGGAAGTGGAGCATGAAGACCTCTGGAAATGACCTTGTTTACCTCCTCTTCCTAGAACAGGAAAATCTCTACCCATTCCATGCCTCACAGACAGGAGCCTCTGGCTTTACCATGTCTTACACTAGCCTTACAATGCAAAAGGTTCTCCTAATCATGACTTAAATCTCATGCTCTGTTTAAGCCCATTGCTTCTCTTCATCTCTATTTATGGGTAAGGAAAATAGATTATTCCCTTTTCTTTGAAGCAAGCTTTTCCTGCTTGTAGATTTATCATATCTCCCCTAACTATCTTCTGGTAGACTGAACAACCTTAAAACCTTCAATCTGTCTTCACCTGCCACATTTTCTGAATTTCTGATGGTTGCTGTCAGTCATGTCTGTTGTCCAGCCAGGCAACCCATACCTTGAATTACAGTACCACAAACTGGATACTTAGTTCAAGGACTACATACAGCAAAAAAGTGTCGTCCCTAATTTATAGACAATTTTATATACGTGTATATATATATATATGCTAGCACTTCTGCTTTTGTTATAATGCCATCATATTTTTGACTCCTGGCTCTGCAAAGTTTCTATCTATTTCTTTGTTCCCCATCTGACATTTTTGCAACAGATTACTCTTAATAAGATACAGACATTTGTACCTTCTTCTTACAGAATTTCATTCTACTGTTTTTCAGATCAGATTTCCAAATTGGAAATATCTTTTTGAATTCTCTTCCTGCTGAGCAATGTGCCTGCAGGCCCTGCATGCCTGGTGCCACCTGCAAGTTTAACTAGCAGACACATTCTCACATCAACCATGTCCTTTACTGAAGAGATACAAGCCTCGTCCCCTCCAGAAGCCATTCACACACTGCAGCCCCACTATAATAGTTGCTGTTCAAGCACAGCACTAAAAGATGACCCTGCACCAACAGAGCTTGCTAAGTCAATAGCCTTGCTTTAACACTTTTTAGATCTCAAGCTAACCTTCACCCCATCTGCAGCACTCTGACTCTGATCCCACAAAGTGCTCCTTTGACATGAACCCCCAAGGCACTGGTGACTCTCCAGAGATGTGGCAAACCATGGCAGAGTTCCAGTTGATGGTAACTGCCCAGAAGCTGTGCCACCGAAGTTCATTCTAACTTTAGTATCTACAGATCTGTAAGTGGCCTTCCTCATTACGTCCTTCCCAAGTCTACAAAATTCAGTCACTGCAAATGCCAATCTACACAGACATCTCTCTAGCTACAAGCAGTACAAGGACAGCATTTCACTTGTGTCACGGGAAGAGTACATTTCTCTCGATTTAAGTACAATAAGGTCTTGAGCTTTAGCTGTGCCTCTGACATCAAGGCACACTAATCACCTCCTTATAGAAAATATGCAGACATGATTTATGCATTTGGTAAAATTTTATCAATTTACAGCAATCAAGTTAATTAGCTAAATTAATTCCTGTTAATTTATTTGCATTGCCTAGGAATATTTCTTGCATGGATAGCTCCATTAACTGCAATGTTATGTTTCAGAGAAACACCGAAGTAGAGTTGATCGGAGGGATGGAGCACCTCTCCTGTGGGGACAGGCTGAGAGAGTTGGGATTGTTCAGCCTGGAGAAAAGGCTCTGGGGAGATCTAATTGCGGCTTACCAGTACCTGAAGGGGCCTACAGGAAAGATGGTGAGGGACTGTTTATCAGGGAGTGTAGTGACAGGACAAGGGGTAATGGGTTTAAGCTGAAGGAGGGTCGATTTAGATGAGATGTTAGAAAGAAATTCTTTGCTGTTAGGGTGGTGAGGCACTGGAACAGGTTGCCCAGAGAGGTTGTGGAGGCCCCATCCCTGGAAGCGTTTAAGACCAGGTTGGATGAGGCTTTGGGCAACGTGGTCTAGTGGAGGGTGGAGGGTGTCCCTGCCCATAGCAGGGGGGTTGGAACTAGATGATCTTTGAGGTCCCTTCCAACCCAAACCATTCTATGATTCTATGTTCAGTTGTAAATCAGGTTTCGGCTGTGACCTCAAGCCATATTGGCTTTAGCCAACTCTGAAATCTTGGAAGCTGTTACCTCACAGGTGATTCACTCTCTCAGGATTTCAGTCAGCTCAGGAGGTGAGTGCTCCCCTTGAAAAGCCAGCCTTAAAGCACACAAGAACTAAAAAGTGAGTACTCTCTGTCTGACCTAACCAGGGACAAGAAAAGTGCAAACATAGCCAAGTCTGGCAAATCAAAGTTAACCCTTTAAGTCCTACTAGACCCTCAAGCTTGGATCCCCACTAGCATTTTTGTGCAGAAATTACTCCACGTTTTGTCTGCCAATGACTTAATAACTTAAGTAAACGCAAGTTAGTTTGCTAGTTTTTCTTCTGCAAGAAGGCTCATGGAATGCCATCTCCCATTGAGAGAAAAAGACATTATGTTACTATGTTGTCTCAGCATTATAAAAGTTTTCCCCTCTCTTCTTCTTCCCTTCCTCCCTCTCCCTCACCCTCTTATTTTCCTCAAGTACTTCATGGAGGCTTTTATAAATAACTGGACATATTCATTCTAACAAGCACTTTGGCCAGTCAGATTCATTTCTGTATAACCCCTTGCAGTGCTATTCAATAAAATGCGAATAATTACCATAGCAACTGCAGCATGTGGTACATATGGTACCTCAGAGAAACAAAGCATTTTCTTTCTTTCTTTTCATACCCTTAAAAAAAGAGCCACATACATTAGTTTTTAATACAAAATGATGCCTTACAGTGTTTATTAGAGGAGAAAAAAGGTTTTCAAATGAAGAGCCATCTCTCACTCTGCTTAGAAGCTCAGATAATTAATTCTTCATACATCACCATCCTTTAATCTCTCATTTCCTCACATTATCAATGTGTACATTTTTGTAAAATGGAAACAATAGGTACTTAGACAACAAAGTACCTGTGCACTTACTGGCTGGACACTTCAACAGACAGGCAGCACAAAGTGAAGGGTGAAGGGTGTTGACTCATGGAAGGACTGGATTAAACCTGAAGAGTAGCAGCCCTTCAGAACTGCCTTGCATATCCCCTGGAGGCTTCCTCCCCCTTGACAGGGACAACTGAACTAGAGAAATGAAACTGCACCCAAAGTACAGCAGTGTACATCTATGTCCTGAACATACAGGTAACATCTTGTTATTAACACTGAGCTGCAAAACTGAGCATCGCAGGAATTGTTTCACATGCAGTTCCACAGACAGCAACACCACCCAGGAGTGGGGCTGAGGACCAGTTGGAACCAGTAACTGTGTCAGTCTTGTGTTTGAGTGGAGATCCTAAAATGTTTTGCCAGGATGAAGGTGTGGTAGCTTTTGAGCCTGACTGGTTGTCTCCAGAGGTATCATCTTGTTGACTATACAGCTAGAATCACATGCTCGTATATGCATAACATGGACATTGAGTTTTCTAATTGTGGAAGCACAGTGCATTCTTGAAGATCAGTTTCTCAAGCCCACAGCTCCAAAAATGAAATTACAACACAGCCACCATGTTCCACAAAAGAGCTCTGAGGTAGCGTAATTTTTAGCATCCAGTTAGAAACTGAAACTGAGGAGGGGCAGCAGACAGAAGAGGGATAGTGCTCTTGTTGACTCAGGCTGCAAGTTATGTATCCCTAGAATAGCTTTTCTCAGCCTATCCTCTTGAATTCAGAGGGACTGAGGAAATATTACCTAGTGTTAGCAACCACAAACCAGCTCATATCCTTCATACCATTGTACTGCAGCAGGACATCTTGCCCAAAACACAACATGTTAAGCCCTTAATTGAACTCTCCTGGCACAGCAGGCTGTAAGGCTTACTGCCTAAAACTAGCAGATCTCAAGGGACTCCTAAGGGACAAGGACCATCCCTTCAAAGCCTCAGAACTTCTGAACCAGCCTTTGTTTCCAGTTAAACCCTTTGTTCTCCAGTTAAACCCTTCCCTTGGTCTCTCTTTGTTGTCATCCTCTCCACAGGACCAATATCAGAAAAAGGTTTCCTGAATGTGCAGACACGTTCTAGACTCAAGCTTAGGAGACAGAAAAGATGTGACACGCATGCGTGCCTGCTTTTGCCCCAGCTTCCCCTGCTGACACATCCTTCCCTGAGCTGCACAGAGCCTGTCTCTGCAGAGGGGATGAAGCGGTATGGGGGGGGGGGGTAATAATGCTGCAAACAAAACCCTTTTCCTGGGTGCCCTTCCTACCTGAAAGAATGACTTGTACGTGAAGAATCCCCCTTTCTTAGCTCCCGTACCCTTGGGACAGTCCCAGATGGTTGGATTCTTGGTTTTTTTAAGATTCCTTTTGACAACGTTAGCTGTAGTTATCTGTAAATCTGAGGTGAAAGAGAGGATTAGTTATACCTAACTGTACACATCCTTGTACACAGTTGCACACAGAAATGGCCGCCTGAGGTACATAAGTGTAGACCTGTTTCTGTCTGTTTCCAAGCTTTGTTTTACTGATCTATTCAAACTCAGTTGTTAAACTCGAGCAGGCAACCAGCAGTGCACATTTGCTCTGCAGTCTTCAACCACCAAACCCAGCTGAAGAAAGCACAGCCCTAGAAGTGCTGATCACCAAATGCAATTGGGAACTGAAATAAACATTACTTTTCAAAATGGAATTATTGGTTATCATTTTACCCTTGATAGAATAAGGCTGCAAACATAATAAACATGAGCTCACCGTTTAACTAATAATGCCTTCAATAAAAACAAAAGAACCCTTTAGTCTTTTTGGGAATATATTATTTCACCAAAACAAATCTTGGACTGGGATAACATGACTTATCTGAATACAACTTCCTGTCATAATCACCCTTTTCCACATTTAGATGAATCTATTTTGAGCTGTTCTGCCACCACCCAGCAGCAATTTTTCAGACAAAAAGCCACTAGAGAGCGCCTCTTCCACAGCGATGGGACAAGCACTGTAAACCTGCTTGTGTGTGAGACTATTTTCCTGAGAAGTGGAGATTCCAGTGACATGGGGAATTATTATGCACCATTCATTTCCTTGTAATTTAACTCTCAGTAACAAAAGCATAATGTATAGTCTGGTTTACTGGGCTGATTTACAATACTTTAAGTGAAAAGATGATTTCCTTCTTTTCATGCTGACATCAGCAGATACAAAGTGTGCATCTTGTAACCTGGCATCACTATAGTCAGAGCAATGCAGAAAAAAACCCTAAGAGGTTGTGACACTGTGAACAGCAGCTCAGGAGCAGAGAAGCAGGCCCAGAACTGCAAGACAGTGCCTCACATTCTTGTTTACCGCAAGAAAAGCCACCAGCAACACCTCACCAAGGCAGACCAACAGGGAAATTGGGCTCCCACCCTTTGCTGCAGCTGTGTGGTTTGGCACCTTCTCACAGAGGCTGGTGTCTCTGATCAGGCAGTGTGAGCTTGCCTTATCTTGTGCCAAAACACTGTCCTTAGAGAGCACCTTCTTTTTGAAACCCAAAGTCTCATTTTGTTGTGTGGGCATGAGAAGGAGATAAATCATACTCCAATAGGGTTGTTCGTTTTATGGGACCATGTTAGAGCACCATGCTCATACCAGGTGTACCCATGAATTCCGTTTGCTCCTTTACCACATGTAAGAAAATTGGATAAGACGACCTCAATATGCTGTTACCTAGACTTACAAACACCAACAGGCACTTTTCCCTTCTCACACTAATCTGAAAGGCTAGAGAAAACCTAACATTATAATACACCTTCATACAGCCTTGGCTTTTGCCCTGGACTCCTTAACCCAAACCTCTGTAGGCACCTCATAAGTTTGGTTTTGCTGGCTAAAAAAAAAAAAAAAACAAACCAAAAAAAACCCCCCACACCAAAAAAACCCCCACCAAAACAAACCTCACTTTCATACACAAGAAATAGAATACTTTCAGCCTTGATCGGAAGCACTGCATTTCTGCTCAAATGTGAAAAGTAGAGAGGCACACATGAGGTGCTACGGGAACATGAAATCTCACGAGAATGAGTTTCCTCTCTTGACTTCTATGCATCTTGTGGTTTAGAGTTGGTCAGAAAAAATATACAGGGACATCAAGAATGATGTATTTCAGAGCTGAGCAGGAAGCATCGCTCAGTGATCTCTTTAACCATGTACACATCTGCAAAAAGCCAACACGTTGTAACATAGAGAAGTGGCAGGGACATGAGAGGCTGCTCTGGTCCTTTTAGGTTGCCTGTGGGACTTAAGGGAGTAACAGAGACTCCTTTATTTTCAGCTGCGAGAGCAGGGGAGAGCAAAGGGCGGATACAACAATTGATGCTCAAGGAGGCAGCAGAGATAGACAAAAATGTCACTACATCTAACCTAAGACATAGCCCTGCAGTGTCTGAAGGGACGCAGCAGCACACCATACCAAGAGAGTTTTGTTTCTGAGACATGGCACATGAGAACGACAATCATGAGGGAGAGGCACCACTTTTCTCTGACAGCCATGGAGCCTCCTGAGGAATGAGTTGCCATCCGCTACGTGCCCACTGCTTTACAATGAAGGAGGGATGAATGATGCCATGACAATACTGGAAAAACTCTACAAACAGGACGGGCAAACAGTGACAATCACAAAACTTATAGCAGGCCAGATGCCAGTCTCTACATTAAGCCAGGAGATTCCCTTGGCCTGCTCAGGTACTGGCCATTGTCTGTTTTTACCTCAGAATTGACACTCCTGCCCGCAGACACAAGAAAAAGCTCCTTTAGGTGCCTCACAGCCACCATTTCATTCTCAAGCAGATTTCTCAATCAAGAGAATAACCTACCTTGTGGGCTTTTGTTCAACAGAGTGAGACCTGAAGGAAAAATAGTCATTCTGGATAGCAAAGAAGTCAAAGAGTGAGCTTTATGTCTTTACAAGCAATACATGTGACACCTAGCAGAACGCACAGGTGAAAACCTCAGCGGACCCTCAGACCTCAAGAGGGCAGGAGTTCTTGCCTGAATTTTATGCACCATGTAGTCCAGGATAGGTCTGAGAGTACCACAAGGCACATACCATAAAATGCAATGTACTACCACAGCCCTGCTACCGAGTCACTTCCTTCCTCTTCAAGATTAATTACAAAAAGCAAATAGGATACATCGTCTCAGCTGGATAACAGTGGCTCCTTCAGAGAGACTGATAGAAGATAGCATGGAAAGGAGCCAACTCTGCAGTGGTTTAGGTTGACACAGGTGGGCTGTCTGAAAGCCATCTCTAGACTGAAGAGTTCCCAGTCTGTAGGCTTGGAATTAGAAGGGCCCTTTAAGAAGCAAACTCCACATGTCTGTCTATGATATACAGAATGAACAGGTTGGACAAAACAAAAAGAAGCAAGTAGTAAGGAGAACAGGATCCTCCACTGAATAGCTCTTCAAGAGTAGTCGTGTAAACAGTAGTAGCTGTGATAGTGGTATCTGTGTAATGCAGACTACAGGAGGGCATGGTACTTGCTAGACAAGCCTCGGCTGTGTGGGTGCAGAGGCTTGCAGGATAACTTTGAGGCTCTTAAGACAGTCTGTAGTGAAGAGAGTTTGCAACAACAGTATTATAGGCTGAAATAACCCCCACAACAAGATGTGATAAGAAGATATGTGTGCAGAAGTCTTACACCCCACTGGCTCAATTCAGATAGCAAAGCAAATGTGTAGACATACCCCAAAAATGGTAAATGAGCTTCCCTGCTTCTCTCTTATCAGGTACATTGAGGATTCAGCAGCAGTGAATCAACAACAAGAAAAGAGGAGCAGTTGGTTAGTCTGAAAGCACAGGGAGTCACCCTGCGCTGAGTCCCCATACCTGACATTGTATTGCCACTACCTCAGCCTGTAGGCAAATCTGTAGGAACAACATGTTATAGCAAATGGCTGGATTTCAAGTAAGTCGTTCACTTTAACATGAATTATCAGGACCATTACAAAGCAGCCGGGATGTCTAGTTCATGTTTTGGTCAGCTCATTGGGACCTACCCATAGCGTCTTCCTAGCGGATAGGAGCAGCAACATACCACGGAGTTCTGTGACTGGAAGCTTAGCCACATCCACTGCCTCTTTGCTGGAGAGAAGTGCAAATCTGGTATAAGCAGGTGCAAATTTCACTGAAACCAACATTATGCTCTTGACACTTAGCATCTCTGCCAACCTCAGTTATGGTCTATTGAAGTTCTTATTCCCACAGTTTTTGTGGGATTGGCTGTCAGTCTACATCCGCCATGGGACAGATTTCACTTTGAATACCTGCCTGATAGCTAGCGAGGAAACTGGGACCATGCCAGCTTAGCTTGAAAGGACACAAGCACTGGTCAGCAGCTAAGATGGTTACGATGAGCGGAAAAATACAGCTTATTGCAATAAACTCTACAGTTTATCCAGGTGACTTATAACTGCAATAAATTCTCAGGTACGTTTGTGTTCACACTAAAATAAGAAACAAAACCAAACCTTGTACAACTCCCCTGGGAGCTACTTACGAGACTTCATGAAAGTTACAAGCTCCCTGAGCGCTGATGGTAAAGTATGCCCTTACTAAATAGATCAGAAAATACATTCTGCAATTCTTCTGAGTTATGATCATGAGAAAAACTCCACAAAATAAAACTTTTTTATCGCTCCCAGTGTACATAAATTCTAATGAATTCCCTGATGAAAAATTTGCTTAAAGGTAGAGGTGTGTTGAGAATATGTTCTCCCTTAAAATATCAGCAGTATGCACAGTCCTAATGCTTTAGATTAAAAAAAGCCAAAAAAACAAAAAAACAACCCAAACAACCAAGGTGCACAGGAAGTCCCAGAAGTATCCTACACTGTTGTTACAAGCACGTATTTAGCGGCTACAGCCATGCTTTCAATATGTGCTGGCATTACTAAACTCTTACATCCCAGTGAAAATCCAAATCATAACTTGTTAGTCACCAAAGGTATGTGATTATGTTTCCCAGGTTTGATTAGGTGACTTACAGAACTAACACAGACTGCCCAAATAAAATGTTCTGTACTTCAACATTTGCATGTTATTAAACACATTATTATTTGTATAGCTCAAGTTGTGCAGTTCAACTTATATCAGTTAGTTACATGCTTCACAGCATGAAGGCACAGTTAATTCTAACATTTCCAACAGACATGATCTGAAATCTTAGTACTTTTCCATGAACTCACTGGAAAATAATTTCAAATAATGAATCAATGTGAGAATTTCACAACTGTTTGTGAATAGGAATAAAAGAGAATTGTTAAATGAATTATTTATTGAGAATTATTCCCTTCTGTCTCTTGAGAAGTTTTCTAAGAGCCATAATGTGTTCAGCAAGGGAAGCTGTAGAAGTGTTTGTTAAAGTTACAGCATGGGGCTCTAGGCTTATTTTTGGCTAAAAGAGACCTGTTCGGTAAAACAGTTATTGTATGGATTTCCTCACAACCACCAGCACTGCAAACTAAGTCTGGGATCAGAGAGTCATGCTGGACTCCTTTGGTTCTGTTTAGCATCCAGGCAAGCAAGAAAAGCTCTACAGCCCCAGTGACAGCCTCAGGAAAGCACAGGGAGCTGCACTGCATTCAGTTTATGAAGTAGATTTGCACAGGTGCTAAACAGACAATGAACTAGCAAGAATATTCTGCTTGTCATGCAGAGGAAGGAATTGGAGGCAGTTCTCTTCCCCGGCTGTTCTGATGCTGCAGTGCTAATGGGAATATCAAGCAATACAAGGTATTTTTATCAGAAAAGGCAGCAAATGCAAACAATGAACAGATCTCTTGAGCAAGACTCCAGCTTTACCCAACCACTTTTCAGAGGCAAATCAATATTAAGTTTCGTGTGATACCTGACACTTTTCATGAGTTTTGTGGGTTTAGGGCTTCTAAATTATACATTTCTATTAACATTACTTTAAAGGGCAATATATTCTCAGTCTTATCCATTCAGAAAAGTTTGCATGGAAATAATTTAAACTCTGCTAGAATAAATAATTCAAACTTTCCCTTTTTATTATATACTAAGAATATCCTCATGTAAGTGACAATTGTAGTATCCCTGTAAGGTGAAATTTTTACCATACAAATCCATAACTATGTTTGCAATGCTTTAAAGACAGTGTGTAATCTATTTATGCACTCTGTGTTTTTCCCCACTTGAAAAAATGGGCTGAATGGAGATGTTCCTTGTTACAGATTTTAATTTTATTTTTTTACTTTTTTTTCACCTGTGCTACATACTGACTCTTGAAAGAATTTTAGTGTACCTATATGGTGTAAATTGTGAAATAAATAAGTAAGTAGATAGGAGTATACCCTGACCTGAACACAAGAGATCAGAGGCATAAGGAGGAGTGTAGGGATGCTCTAGCTACAGATGGCTCTGGAAAACTCACAGTATCATTTCATGCACAATGGATAGTCGGACCTACATTTTTGATTTTCTAACATCTTGAACATCAAAAAATACTTAGATTAGCTTTGTTTCAGCCAGGAAAAGATAAGGAGAAGAACCAGAAAGGAAGGTTCAGTCTTCTCATAATCATGAGTGGGAGTGGCCGTGAAGGGAAGGGAATTCTCCCAAACCAGTTTTGAAAATCTGAAGATCAGAATAATCATCAAGGATGGCTTGGTTAAGCTATGAAACACTTGCAATATTTCCATCATCACAAAACCACAGTTCTTTCCAAAATTTATGTTTTCACCAAATTAGCCTTCAAAATAATTATGCTTTAAATATGGCACAACTGATCCTATGCAATTCTTTCCCTACAGAGAAAGGCAGTAAGCCCCAGGAGCTCTGCACTTCTGTCTCTCCTGCACCTTCACTCACAGACAAGGGTGACACTCCAGAACACACCATGCACCCACAGAGCAAAAGGTGTTGCCAGCAAGTGCAAATAGCCAAGGCATCACGGATCCTCAATGCAGCCACTCTCACTGGCACCAAAGTGTGAGGGAGAGGCAGGAATGCTTAGGAAAAGCTGGAGCTAGCCAAACAGTTCAGCTTCAGTGCACCTTCAGGGGCAATGTGGCCCCACGACATAACCAGAATTAGACCTCAGCCGTTCCTAAGTCTCAGATTACCTTCTGTTGACTACTATTTTTTTTGTTGTTGTTGTTGTTGGCAGTAGCAGTTATCATTCAGATAAAATGCATAAAACATACTGACACAAAAACATGGTAAAACTATTTGGTCTTTGTTTTGTTTTCAGAAGGCATGACTTTATTGTCAGCAGCTTTCCAATGACACTGCACAAACACTGATGGGTCCCAATAATATCAGAGTACGCACAAGGACAAAGTGTGACTAGTGTTTGACACCATGAAAACCAAGATATTTCATGTAGCCCTTTGCATAGGTTAGCTAGTTCATGCCAGATTTGAGGCAAAATACACAATTTCTGAGCTTAAGCTTGCTCTTTCTGTTTCTGATTTCTGAGGAATTTCATCAGCTGAATTTATTTCCTTAATGAAAATAAAACATAATTTGAAAACTCCAGCCTCCTCCCTATTTCTCCAGCCTATATGCTGCATTATAACAACTTCAGAGTATTCATTGAAGTAGGCAGTACCTTAGCCCCATACTCCGGGGGCCTATCTGT
This sequence comes from Grus americana, assembly GCF_028858705.1. Classification (NCBI taxonomy): domain Eukaryota; kingdom Metazoa; phylum Chordata; class Aves; order Gruiformes; family Gruidae; genus Grus; species Grus americana. The sequence goes on from NC_072857.1 coordinate 28,325,247, forward strand.
ACCCCTGGACTTCCCACTTAGCAGGCACTTGCGCTACAGTCCCTCAAGCCTCCTGCTCTGAGTGCAGGTGTCAGCAGTTCTTCCTCACTTTCCCTCAGCTGCACCCAGAGACATTCTAGGGGTCTTTCTGGCTCTAAGGCACAGGATAACTATGTGAGCATCACCTACTAGCTGGGCAGCAGAAAGGAGAATGACCCCACACACCTTCCATAGTCCCCTGTGACTCTCTCTGTGCTGAATGGGGACTCAAAAATAAGATATATTCCACAGCCACAGCCTAACATGTCATCACAGCCAGATCCTTACTAAGGCCCCACTGTGTGCAGGTGATACAGTCAGGAGGACTGTGCCAGCATATCAGCAGCAAGATTCTATTTTCAAGGGACAGAATCATTCAGTATCATCCTCCTTCTTCCCATAAAACAGGAATGACAATAGTATTTTTTTTCCCTGACTCTTTTGGACACTAATTCAGAATGCATTTAGGCAGATATAGGAACTTAAACACACAAGTAATCTCTTGAGTGCTTACAAAGTGCTCAGGCATTTAAATGCCTTCATGAAGAAATGTTTAGATCTCATGGGTACTCACTCTGAGTATAAAATACCTGGCAAAGTAACACTACCTTAATGACAAACAGGAGACGGAGAAATTTGGACCTTAGCTTGTATGAGTAAACTCTTTTCAGTTGCTGTCTGGCACCTTTCAGGATCACTTTGAAGATTAAAAAGGGGAAAAAAAGTGACTTAGCCAGCTGAATTCTGCCCAGTTTGACAGCTAAATCTGGACTAACTCCATTGATTTTGGTGAAGTAATCTTCTCTTTATGCTGCTTTAACAGAGAGGTTTTGGCCTGGGATCATCTCTAAAAATTTATCCTTTTCCAAGTTAAAAGAACAAAAAAATATTTGGGAGGGCAAGGAGTTTAAAAGTAAACAAAAAAAGGAGAAAAGAAGAGGACATTTGGGGTAAGAGAAAGTGGGAAAAAGATGAAAGAACATGGAGACTTTTAAAAAGACTTCCAGTTGGATTAAAATGATGATAAATGGAGGTGCAGCACAGGGGTCAGGCTCCTCTCGATAACAGGATCTGAGTGCTCTCAAACAGTTGGTGTCTGTCAGTTATGTGGGAGCCCCTTTGGTCTCTTGTGACTAGAGTTTTTCATCGTGCGTTTCTGACAGGATAAAGCAGAGCAGCTAAACAGGATAATTCCCACATTCTGCTGGGTGAGTCATTTCCCTCATGCTTTTGAAAAACCTTGCAGGCAAAGGGGAGCCATGCTGACAAAGCAGAGGAAGTGCACTTTTTTGGATTTCACAGGGCGCCTGGTTCAAACATGTGTCGCCGTGACAGAGAACACCTGCAGCATAGTTTAGCGGCAGTCTGGCAAACACGGCCAACTGGCTCAGCTGGGGCTCTGCACAACACATGGGCTAGAGGGCTTTATTCTTTATTTTTATGTTATTTATTTAAACCTTCTGGGCAGTAGAATTAAACCTTCAGCCAGTGCACTTTTTTCTCTCATTATACAGCAAGATGCAATGACTGAATTCATGAAGCTGCCCAATGCAGAAACAATCTCTACAGTGAAGAGCTCCATGGTGTGAAGGAGAATATGTATAGCTTAATGCTGTTTGGCAAGGCTGAGCTCAACTGGAGCATCACAGTGTTAATAGTGTTCCTTAATGCCAATTTAGCATTATGGATGTAAAAGGGCTACCATTGAGAGCAATCTGAGTGGCTGGTGAGGTTGCTGAACCTGGTGATTAGCAGACTAATTACCCCTTGTGGCTCACAACTCATTAATCAACTATTAAAATAATCATTTCCAAGAACAGTCTCAGATGTATCAGGAGAAAAAGTCTGTAGTATCCTGGTTTTGGCAAGGATAGAGTTAATCTTCTTCTTAGCAGCTGGTATAGCGCTGTGTTTTGGATTTAGGATGAGAATAATATTGATAACACACTGATGTTTTTAGCTGTTGCCAAGCAGTCAAGGACTTTTCAGCTTCTCATACTGGCCTGCCAACAAGAAGGCGATGGATGTCCAAGAAGCTGGGAGGGGACACAGCCAGGGCAGCTGACCCAAACTGTCCAAAGGGATATTCCATACCATATGTTATCATGCTCAGTATATAACTGGGGGGCGGGCCAGGAAGCGAGGTAGCTTGGGGTCTTGTGGAGCATCAACTTTGAGTGGTGAGAAATTGTGCAGTTTGGCACTTGTTGTTGTTGCTGTTGTTGTTGTTATTATTATTATTATTTTCCTTTTCTGTCCTATTAAACCGTATTTATCTCAACCCATGAGTTTTACTTTCATTTTCAGTTCTCTCCCTCATCCCACTGGGAAGTGGGGAGTGAGCAAACGACTGTGTGGTAGTTTTAGCTGCTGGCCAGGTTAAAACGTGACATGTAGCCACTTTTGGGCCAATCTGAATTCCACCATTCTAGCAGCCAGGAATGGTATCTCTGAACTGTTAAGTGCCTTAGCCCCTGCCCAGGACCCAGAGCTCTTCAAAGCCTCTGAGTGAAAAACACCTTTGGCCAGTGACCTCTCACAGACTCCTCTTTCTTCCCTGCCATTCAAGGCAGAAGTTTGCAGCCCTCCTATCAGTGTCAAACATCCACCCAGCCCCTGGGCTGATGGACTGACAGCAGTTGCAGCTGAGCACTGAGCAGATCAGAGCGTAAATGCACCCAGTCCAAATTGAACCACACTAACCTCTTCATGCCAACCTGTGCAGCTTAACCCTATGCCAAATGAGGGAGAAAACAGAAGGCAAAATAAGGTTTCACTCAAACCATAGCTCAGCTGCACTCACACCACCTTCCCAGAGCTACAGCACCATGATGGGAGTTCATCTGAGTGGGCTCTAGGGAAGAGTTGCTGGGTGAAAGCACCTGCCAGTGACACACACCACCAAAACACACCAGTGGACCCCAGCTGCTGGCAAACAGCATATGGCAGGAGGTCCATCCTTATGTTCCTTGCTTGTTTTAACAACTTTTACTCAGCCCATTACTTGTGCTTCCAGCTCTGCACACAGTGGCCAGCCTAGCAGTCCAGGTGATCTCTTCTTCACCATTTGTTCCTAACACCCACTCCTTTGTCTAGTCTTTATACCTGACTCTTCTATTGCTTTAGAGAAGATCTGTGTAAAAAGGCAGGTCAGCTAAAACACTGTCCTCTTTTGACTCCTGCTTTAAAATCCTCCCTGCTGGAATGCCTGCAAAATGTCTGATAACAGCCAGACCATGTGCAAGACGACATTTTTATCTTTTAAGCTAATGAAGAATGTTTCATTGTTTAACCTGCCTTGTGTCTGGCCAGAGGCTTCTGCTTAGTCTCGCTGATCCGTATGCACAGCTAATCAGGACTTCAGTGAAAGAGCTATCTTTATTACTTGTGTCCAACACTTAGCATGACAAAGTCCTGAGCACATGCTGAGGCTGCAGTACAGAGCAGTAGGATAATTCACATATTTTCAGATCAGCTGGTCTTAATGAAAATCCCAGGATGTTTAGGGAATTGGCTGGAGATGTCTCTGAGCACCAAGACCCCCAAAAGGAAGCGTAAGGCTTCAGAAAACTGCAAAAGGGCAAGAAGAATGCCTGTATCTTAAAAAGAAAAAGGGGGGTGGGGGGTGGGGAGGAAAGCAGGAGTCAAGAAATAATAGAGCTAAAATCCAATTCCTAGAAAAATGTTGGAACAAATAAACAAATTAAATATCTAGAAGAAGACAAAAGATGAGTAATAGCCAACATGGATTTGTCACAAAGACACCATGTCAAACCAGTCTAACTTCCTTCTATGACGGGGAATAACTTTAGGGGAAAACCAGAAAATGTCATATATCTTGACTTTGGTAAGGTTTTTGACACTGACATGATACTTTGAAAAAGAAGCTAAGGAAATGTGGGACAGACAAAAGTACTCTAAGGCTCAGGCAGTGCAGACTTAGTTGGAAAATCATTCACTGTCAAAATTAAGCCTAGTGAGGTTCCATAGGGAAGATTTAATGTTCTCACTGGGGCCTAGATGATAGATTAGGGAGGACACCCACCAAATCTACGAATGATGCTGAGTTCAGACAGCAACAATCAACTGTACAAGTACAGAACAAGGTTGGGTAGCAGTTCTGTAAGAAAGGATCACAAGCTGAACATGACTTGACAGCACCATAGCATCTCTGTATGAAAATAAAAAAAGAAAAAAGGGCACATATCATCCTGTACAAACAAGAGCGTTATCTGCATATCATATGAAATAATGTTTCCAGACTATTATTAAGGCCTCCACTGGAGCAATACCTATTTAAAAGAGATACAGACCAACTGGGAGACAAAAGGAGATTGACAGGAAAAGACAGCATAAAGACTGCAAAAATTCGTGTTGCGTAGTGTGGTAAAGGTAACATGGAGGGGACCTGTGCTAAGTCCTGAAATGCAGAAAGAACAGCTTCAGAGAGGAAGGGATGAGTTTGCTTTCCCACTGATGGTGGGCAGGATGAGTTGTAATAGTCTGAAATTACCACAAACATTAGGTTAATCATTAAAAACTATAACGGGAGTATACTATCTAGACTTCATAAGGAAGCTATCGAATCACTATCACTGAAGGTTTTTATAAGAATGTTAGACAAAATATCTTCAAAGAACAGCATAGGTTTAGGTGAAAATGCCTTAGGGCAGGGAGCTGTACTACATATTCCTACTGGAAAAAAAGTACCAAACTGGATCAACTTCACTCCAAAGGTCAAAAGCACAAGAGTTCCTGTGCTTCCTAATCTGTACTGTAGCCAGGGAGGACTTTGTTCTTGCATGGTACACTTTTCACAGGTACTCTTCTGCCTGCAAAGTACAAAATGAAGGCAAACATTACTGTACTACATTAAGAATTTACACCCTGTTTGTATAGGTGTAAGCAGAGAACAAATCCTTGTATTTGCAGTCAGTGTTGCATTAGACAGCAAGACATGGTCAGAGTTGTTTCTGGGTTAGAATGACAAAAGCACAATCCAATTGCCTTTTGGTTACCGCATTTTAGCCCTTATTTCTCCTGAGAGAGGGACATGCATACATCTGCACACCAAATTACAACCCTTTTCCCACACTCTTGCTAACACAGAATCTTATTACATTCCTCTGGTGTAGCAGTTATAAGGTGCTATTGAAAGGAACAGGACAGAATCTCAACCTGTGATGTATGAGAGTAGTTCTGAGTGTAACTTACATATCAGTACACTTGCTTCATGCCTAGAGTCATATCATTGCAAGATGTGATCTTCTCAGATCTTATAACTAGGACTAAGCTCAGTTAACACTTGACTAGGAGACTTTAAAAGAAAATCTAAGGGCTGGGGGAAGTGTTTGGCAAAGCTTTGAACCAGCTCCTCAGCATGGTGCTTGAGGTCACTCTAGAACAAAATGGGCCATGTTTCATACAAAACACAGCCTAGGGGGTTCTGCAGAAAAAAGAGAAAAGAGAGAGAGAAGAGAAGAGAAGAGAAGAGAAGAGAAGAGAAGAGAAGAGAAGAGAAGAGAAGAGAAGAGAAGAGAAGGAGAAGGAGGAGGAGGAGGAGGAGAGGGAAAAGGGGAAGAGGAAAAAGGAAAGGGAAAGAGGAAGGGGAAGAAAGGCAAGGTAGAAAAGAAAAGCAGTTTTTACAAAATGAAAGAAGTTTCTATGAGAAAACATTGAGCCTGGGCTATACTACACACAAATGTAAAAGGCCATATTTTTCATTTGGAAAAACAAAATTAGATATTCCAATATTTTCCAGTATTTTTTTCCTGCAGAATTTCTATTCTCTTAAAAAATAATAGTTAACATGTCAGCATTTTGTCCTAAGCAGGAATAAAAAAGTCCTGAAAAGTTTTCCACAGGACAGAAATCCCAAATGTTGCTCATTTCTATTTTCATCTTTTTTTCTTTTTGTCAATTACATACATCTGTGATTTCACAGACAAGGGGGACTGTAGAGATGACTTACTTTGCGACAGCTGTCAAGAAGTTCCCAGCTGTCCACCCTCTCTGTCTCCTGGGGACTCCTGCTCTGACTGCAGGTACTGTTGACCTGCTTGTGAACTAGCTCCTGGTAGTGACTTGGGTTTTCCTTAATAGTTTGAGCTATTATTTACAGCAGTTCTCAAGCTCTTTCACAAACACGCAAACCAGTGTTGGGGGGCTGGAATGCCTAAGACAAGGTAAGGGTAGACCCGCTGCAGAGCAGAGTCTGACTTCAAGTTTACAGCTGTAAGGTCCCTATCCCAAAACCTTGCCAATGAACATTGCTTACTTCCACTTCAGCAGTCCAAGCCCATCTTGCCTAAGGTGCAAACTTCGTTTCCCTGGACAATTTCCAGCTGGAGTCTGGTGTCAGCATGCTACTTGTAATTTGAAATGGATGCAGTTTCCATGGAGGCTCCTGGCTTCTGAAGGTTGACTTCAGAGATAGATGACCAGCAGGTGGGGGAAGTATATACAACACTGCAGTCCTACAGGCTGCTATGGTTTCTAGGGAAATTTAGGATCCTTTCAGCCAAAAAACGTAGCAAGGTTTTTTACTGGTCCTCTTTTGACTTGTTCATATAAGCCCATGTGTGTCAAGTCTCTGTACAGAGACCAGGACTGCCTGCACTTTGTATACTGTAAAGCCTATTATGCCTTCTGACCAACACTGATACTGTTTTTTCTGAGCAATTACAGAGATTGAAAGCTGGGGGAGAAGAGGGGGAGAAAGTCATAAACAATTTCAGGCATTAAGCTTCTCTATCCACTTCTCAGTTGGCTATAGAGGAGGGGAAGATACAATCAGTTTAACAATGGGACTATCAGTTTAACTCATAGGGAATGCCTAGATTTTATCAAGTAGCCATCATAGACCAAAGGGCCCCTTCCTTGCCCCAGACTACCTTCATCTGCAGCTTTCCAGAGGTGACAAATATGGCTTGTGCTATACCCCCACCTCCCTCACACTGGCTATGTGTAAGGGAGGCACCAGCTTACTGCTGAACCTATCAGTGAAGAAGGACATCATATTGCTGCAGCGATGTGAATCTCTCCAAACGGGTACCTCGAAATATGTCCTATACATCATTAGCTATGGCATCCTTTCTATTTCTAGAAATATAGAGGGATTTTTTTTACTTTCATAGACCAGTTTTTCTTAGAAAGATCCCCATCCAAGCATTCCCAGGAACCATGTGTTTTTGAAACTTAAGTATTAGAAAAAAGAGCTTTGATTTTCCTATAAGTAAGTTTCAGAAAGAGAATGTGCAGTGCAGAGTTCCCGAAGAAAGCATGCCGAGGGAAGGTGCTATGTAATGGGGCCTGACCTCCCGCAAGTCCCACTAAAGCTCCGGGGCTGGAGCCACATTCCATTCAACTGAGGGAGAGAAACACTTAATGTCCTTTTGTTTAGAGATCACTAAAACAATAGCTGTCAGTGCCCAAAGGCTATGAAGGCAGGGAAATCCGAGGGTTCAACAGGGGCCTGAAAAAAAGGGATTCATGCCAAAGAAAAGCAGGCAATCAAAGTACAGCCAAAACACAAGGGCTCTGCCAGGTGAACTGTGGTACATCTCATTTCTGGTTTGTGCACCCTGCAGTGGTGGCACAAGGCTCTTATCTTCATGCCACATGCCCGTGTCTCGCTCATTCCTGTTCACGCTCTGCTCTATTGGCTTAACAACCAATGGCAGACTGTTTTGCACTCAGGAGCTGGTGTGAATGAGCATGGGCACATCTGTTCTCCTATGGTGCTCTAAGGCACTGATATCTTCAAGGGATGCAGCCGTTTGTTCTGTGAATGTGTCTTCAGAAGCATAGGGCATTCAACTGAGATTCAGGATCATAGAATCATAGAATCATTTAGGTTGGAAAAGACCCTTAAGATCATTGAGTCCAATTGTTAACCTAACACTACCAAGTCCACCACTAAACCAAGTCACTAAGCACCACATCAACCATGTCTTTTAAATACCTCCAGGGATGGTGACTCAACCACTTCCCTGGGCAGCCTGTTCGAATGCTTGACAACCCTTTCAGTGAAGAAATGTTTCCCAATATCCAATCTAAACCTCCCCTGGTGCAACTTGAGGCCATTTTCTCTTGTCCTGTTGCTTGTTACTTGGGAGAAGAGACTGACACCCAACTCGCTACAACCTCCTTTCAGGTAGTTGTAGAGAGCAATAAGGTCTCCCCTGAGCCCCTTTTCTCCCGATTAAACAATCCCAGTTCCCTCAGCTGCTTCTAAGATTTGGCTTTAGACCCTTCACCAACTATGTTTCTCTTCTTTGGACACACTCCAGCACCTCAATATCTTTCTTGTAGTGAGGGGCCCAAACCCAAACATTCGAGGTGTAGTCTCAAAGGTGCCAAGTACAAAGGGATGATCATTTCCCCGACGGGCTGAAATCTCCAACATCTAAAAGGTTAAATTTGAGATTCCAGTTTGGATCTGTCATTAAATGCAGTCTTTGCAACACTTCCACAAACAAACCTGACAACTAAGAGTGCAGAAAAATGAAAGTATCTAACTACTTTTCAACAGTGAAATATTTTGAAGAGGACAGCTATGCAATGAGATCACCTTGTGCTGTGGTGAGGATGACAATACTAACAACATAGTTAGGTGTCCTGCAAAAACTAGATATTTCTAGGAGCTAGACTAGGCTGACTGTCTGCTCATCCAGTGAAAGCCTTGCTGCACCTTCTCTTGAGAAACCAGAGTGCTGATAAAACATTACAGCAAGAGTGCAATACACATCATCACAAAACAAATAGGAACCAAATAAGCATTTGCTGTGGGTACGTGGTCATCGGCACTAGAAGGCTTCCCAGAAACACAATGTTTTCAGCAGCCCCTTCATGGATGAGAGAGAGGCTGTCCATCTGGTAGGGATCAGCATTTTATTATTGTTGTACTGATTAGTTGGGATCCAGCTCAAGGAAGAGATGCCCCAGAGTGGTCTGCTCTGTTTGATTTAACCAGCACAGCACAAAGCCTGGTGAGTACTTTTTGGATCTGCTCATAGAGGCAGAGGCTTGCAGGAAGGTCAAGATGAACCAATAATAAGTCAACTTGGGATAGACATGTGAGCCAGGAGCACAAGAAGAGGACATATCTTCCTCTAGTGACACAGTGAAAGTAGTCAAGCTGCAACCAGCTCAGCAGAGTGAGGCAGGAATCATTATCAGAACCTTGAAAGGTTTTCATAGAGCTGGAAACTTGTAATGCTCCTGTATTCACAATAATTACTGTAGTGCTGTGTCAGCACAGGAGTTTGGAGAGAAAGGCACAGCACTCTAAAAGTGCAACTGGAAGAAGGACAAGGACTGAGGACAGGCTGAACAGTTTAGCTAAGAGGAGAGGGGCTTGCTCCAGAAGTGAATGTTCTGGCCATGGATGAAGGTGAGACCATCAGCCTCACCACAAGCATCAGCATCCCTGTCTGCTCATCCCAGCCTCTCAGCTAAAGGCACAGCTGGAGGGGAGAGGAGATCTTAGAAGGGAAAAGCAGTGTTCATAATAGGCAAGGCAGAAAACCAACCAAAATCCCTTCCATGAGCTTTTCTTCAGCGGAGGGGGAAACCTGGCATACCTCTATGTGTTGGGTCAACCCACCACACTCTATTGACAAAAAGATGGAAAGGTAAGAGAAGAAAAGCCATGCTGGGCTTGAGCATAACAAAGCCTAGTGTTGGGGCTCAGAGGAGGACTCATCTCTTTCAAAGGGGATCTCAAGTTTTCCAAGAGTTAAGTTTCATCAAATCCCATTTTCACTTTGACAGAAGTTATATATCAAATCAGAATATTTTATCTAAGCCTTGCAGATAATTTCTTCATCAACATGCTTTATTAAAAAGTGATTTGAAAAAATCCTGACCTTTTATAGGTCACTTCTCTTTTCCTAGCCAATCAGATCTCATTGTTCCCTGAGGTCCTAATCAATTACTAGCCCATTTATTTCACTTGATATGAAGACTGTGCCCAATTAATTCAGAGATGCATTAAAGTGAAAGGTTTTACAATTGAAATGAATGCTTCTTACTTTCTGTCATGTCCTGCTCTGGGAAATTAAGTTTAAATAAATGCTAACAGAATTGTCAATAATGCATTGCATAAAGGTCAGGGTGGTCAGGCTGTAATACAAGGGATGGATGCTTTTATTTCTTTATTATTAGAATATGTTTTCTTCTTTTATCTGGTAAAAGAAGAGAAGTGTACAGCTACCACATCTGTGGTATAGTTGAAGCTTCATTGCAATAAATTGTGATTTGATACCTTCTCAGCCATGACTATTTCCTGTCTCCAGTCTTCTGTCATAATTAATGTGAAGTTAAATAGGCTCTCCATTTGACATACATCAGGTAGACTGAACTTTGTATTGGTTAAACAGCTCATTAGAAAGATTGGTCTAAGTAGAGCCGGTATCTCTGATTCTACAGCAAAAGTCTTCACCCATTTGAAAATACAGTAATTTTTCAGGGAGGTAAGGTAGACAGACAGACAGACAAAGTTTTTAAAATTGTAAATAATGTGCCAGCTGCACCCACATTCCCACTCATAAATTTCTTTCCTTCAGCTCAGTTTAGTGGAATAAGTTTTGCCTCCTATCCTTTTGCTGAGAAGTAGCACTGCCAGGTTTTCCTGGGTATCTTCTCTATGCGGATGGAGTATGTGGAAACCCTTGTCCACTCTACCTTTGTAAGAGCCTTGGGTGCAGACAGACACTCCATATACTTCCTAGCAGGCTTATCAGTAATCATCTGCTGCAGGCACAAGAGACTTACCCTCCCTGCAGTGCTGGCAGACAGGGAAAAAAATCGTTGTTTTACAGAGAAGATGCTTAAATAGAGGAGAGTTAAGGCTAGGATCTGCAAAAGGACCTTGGCATCCCTGGTGACGCAGCAGCACTCTGCCTAAGAGCCAGGCAGCTGGCTAATGAAGCAGAACACACAACACATAACGTACTCTTGTTAGTGCTTAACGAAGGACCTTTTACATTATGGGGAAGACCTGAGCATATCTATGACTGCTGAATACCTCCAATACTCATGTCTCTGCAAACCTTGTGCTAGACATGCCCAGTTGTGTGCCAGTCATGAAAGAATTCAACATCTCCTTAGTATCATTCCAAGGCTTCAATGTCATGGACACCCTCTCTATGGGCTGCCTCGGGACTTCAGAAAGTAGCATTGTGCCAACACACCATTTTTCTCTGCTTGTTCTGCTGGAGAGTGTTACAATAGAAATGAGCAGTAGGCAGCTGCCCTGAGCACTGTGTAGCTGCTGAACTTGGTATACATCATGAGCACCCAGTCCTTCCGCCTCTCCCAGGGCAGCCATTGAGCTTTACCACACAATACAGGCTAATTCTACACCAGTCTGTTGCACATTGACTAAATGTGTCTGGAGGGATGGGTTTGGCAGTTGATTTGAGTTTAAGCAGCAATAATTTAGAAGTGCTTTACTGAGTGGAACTGTACTTAATACCTCTGCTAGAACAAGTAAGAGAAAGTACAGTTACAAGTGTGGAAAAGGAAGGGAAAAGCTGGTGGCAGATGGAATACGTGCCTTCCACCTCAACTGCCAACAGTTGAAAAATTGTTTGTTTTAAACCTGGGCGTTTGCACAAGTAAAATGGCTTTGCTGATGCAGGAAAAAGCATCTTGTTCTTCCTTTGATGACTCAGTTGGGAATTGCTGCAGGAAACATGCCATGTGGGGGAAAAGGCCTAAAATTCAGGTCCCCAGTGTTACCCATTTGTCTTCTACAATGTGGCTGCAATTATGGCATTTTCATTGTTTCAACAATCTGTACAGAATGAGTCAGGGTCCCCTCTGGTTTCAAAAAGTTCCTGGTCAACAAATATATTGCTTAAATATCTGGGTAGGAGGCTAGGAAACACAAACTCTAACTTAATGGGGAAAAGTCTGCTGCTCTCTTCAGTTTCCTGCACTTTGGTGACAGCATTCACAACATAAAGTCATCCTCAGAATGAGATACAAGTTTCTGAAGTTAGAGATGTTGTCTGTTTATGAACTGGAAGCAGTTTAAAAGCAAGAAAGTTATTCAGTTTGCAACCAGTTTATTATGTGGCTGCTATTTCTCAAGGAAGATGTATAGAATGCTCAGGCCTTCCTCAGATTTTTTAGTCTCAGCACTCTTCTTTTTTCTGTAGCTCTTTTGTTTGTGAAAGAAAAACAACAACCAAACAACTGTGAAAACATAACTCAAATGTTATCAATTCATTTCCTGCTGGAGTTTGCAGAGTGCCTGAAACATCAACTATGAGATGCATAATCTGCTCTTTTCATCTCAAAGCAAGCCAGTTCAGATTTGAACTGTGGTACCTTTAATTCCACCACTGTTAGCTCCTTCACAGTCCTCAGCATGTAAGAATGGTGAAGGAGTATAACACTACGAAGATCCAAAATACAGTTAGGTCCTTAACCACGTGAGGCAGCACAGGAGATGCATGATTGGCTTTAGTGAGGAAGAGCACAACTCTTAAAAGTTTGAAAAATTCTGCTCCAAGATACTGAGCATCCTCAGTTCCCACTGAGCCCCAGGTAATTAGGTAATGGAGCTTATTTTCAATCTTTATCCTGTGCTCTTCTTAAAGCTTTAAGCCAAAATACATCATCACTCATTCTGAGCTGCTTCCCATCCTGTGAAGCTGAACCAGCACTTACTACTAAACCTGTCTCTGGTTTCAAATTCATTGCTTGATATCACACCCCAGGAATGGAGCCAGTAGGTTTTTAGGGATTTATTTGCATGTCCAGATTAGTACAGATTCATTTGCCACAACCATCTGTATTTTTAAAAAAGTGTAGTTATTTCTTTAACTACCTTCATTTAATTTTATTTTTTAAACATCAAACAAAGTAACTGGAACTTTGTGGAAATATGGATTCAATCAATGATCATTGGCTGTTTTTTCCTGCCTCAGTTATGAAAGGAGATGAGGTGTTTAAATTACTAGATTTCACATGTGGAAGGAATAACTCTGAAGGAAATAGCATAGGATTCTTTCCAAGCTTGAATTACAAATTATCCCAAGACCCAGGAGAGGAGCAGAGCAGAGCAGAAAACAAGATTTCAGGAGATTCTTTGTCAAGTTAGTTTCTCAATCAGCCTTGAAAGGCACCTTGAGGACCCAATTTCTTCCTTATGTTGCATTCCTCCACTGGTGTAGAAGCTTAAGGACTTCAGTTGGTACCTTTTTCAATAGCTGCTTATATGATGTGCTGAAGTATTTATCTTGCAGTAATGCATGTTAATGTCAATTTTGCAAGAAAAATGAACTAACAGATGAACTACTTCCCCCAAAGAGCTTACTTGTTAGCATGAATCTTGCAGGTACATACTATTCATACATTACTAACCTACAAGCTCAGAAGGATTCTTTAAAAAAAAACCCTTGTGAGGTTTGATATGTGGATATTATTAAACTGTTCAAATATCTGATAGGTGGAAATTCACATCTTCCGTTAAGCCCTTTCAGTAAAGCAAGAACAGTTATCTCCATCCACTCTTACTCTTCCATGCCAAGTTTCTTTTCCTGAATAGATAGTTCTTTCAGGCAGGCCAGTAGGAGTAAATGACTTGACTATTCAGATTACTAGCCCAGGTACTATAATCAGCCATCTCCCAGGGGTGCTGCTCTTGCTCTGAATGCCCACAAATCTAGAGAGAAATCTCTGCCTAGAGGTTATCTTTCCTCTGGCATCAAGATAGGGGAAGATAATTTCCCTCTCTGGTGCAATGCAGTTCCCATGTCAATTAGTGCCAAGAGCATTCTGCAGAGAAACAGCAGTAAAAGGAAAATCAGCAGCCAAGCTCCTGTATCATGTTTTAAATTTAATTTTTTAATTTCTTTTTTAATAATTGACCTGTCAAGATAATTACTGCAGATCATGAGACAATGTCTGTAGCACATTTGGGAAAAATGCAGCCATTCGGGGAAGGATATACATTTTCAAAGGGTTTGCTACCTGAAGTGGAATGCAATTTCATCATCTTGAAGGCAAACGCTAGGGAAGAGGGGCAGGAGGGGCAGATGAGGAGCACAGGGGAGATGGGGAGGCTGCAGCCACTTTTAATTTTAATTTTTGTTAGGCTTTTGAGAGTTAAAAACCCAGTGGCTGATGAGCTTGCCCTGTAAAGGCTACTATCAAAATTAATTTGAGTAGACTTTTCTTGGAGATGACTGCAACACAACAGACGTTCTCAGTGACAGGCTAAGGATAATGGCATGTCTTGCATTATTCAGTGTACAGTTTGCATAGTATTTAACTATAAAGCCTGGTCCATTTTATTTTACTTTTGTGCTTACTTCCAATGGGGCTTGTATACACTCTGCTCCCCCCTCCAACTTCTCTCCTCCAGATATTCTCCAGGGACCATGAGCTAGAGCATCTCTGCAAGCTGTTATGCAGCACCATGTTGCAAATTCAAGCCATTAACATGACAGCACATCTGATCCCAACGTTACTGTCCACCACTCCCTAGCTCTCCTATGGGAACAGCTGCTTTTAAATGGCAGGCACCAGTGCCTCATGCTTTGATATTCAAAAGCTTAGTGGACCGTGCTCTGTGCACTAGGAAGAGAAATATAAGCTGAATCTGCCTGAGAAGAATTCTGCTGCACAGTTTAGCTTTCTCAGTTATTTTAATGCGGCACTGACCAGATAATAAAATCCTTAATATTGAATATGAGCTTCTGAAGTCACAAATGTCATCAGTTTAAAGTGGAAGCAGGCATCCATTCCAGTATAAAAGAAGCCTAAATCATGGCTCCTTTGAAATCAATATGAAAGCACTTCTTAGCCTGAGTAGGCCAGGAAATGTTCATAATTATCATAAAACATAAAATTTCACTTCCCAGAAGGAACAGGCATGTTCTTTTCAGGGCGGGGAAATAGCCAGATGTTTCAGTTTTACACTACACTCTCATTTTCCATTTTTAAGCACCTTCTAGGTGTAACAATTGATAAGGGAACTTTGAGAAAGCAACTTAAATATCACTGCTTAAAAGATCTGCCAGAGTCTGCAAGTAGCCTGAAATGCCAGCTTTGAATTGCTCCTTTCCAATCCAATCTGGATTCCAAACAGAATAATTTAAGTGGCAGTATTACTAACTGCTTCACTGTTCAAAAGCTTTTGCAAAGAAGAGGAAGTACCAGTGTGAAGATAAAGTACTTCTAGGGGTGGGTGTCCAGTAATGGAGCTGGGAGATAAAGTAACTTTTTCTGCTCAGAAGTTTAGGTTTTAAATACTTGGATGATAAACTCCTGACTGCTGACTAGACCTACAGCTTAGACCTATCCTTCTATATTTTATAGTTGAACCTGGATTTAATAAGAGACAAATCATCTTCTTTTATTCATTAATAGGTAAGACTGCATAATCACCACTCAGCATTATTTTAAAAGGGCTTAAGAAGCTTGCATTCTGGTTTTTAGGAAGTACTGAATGAGAGATCAAGGCCAAATATGACCAGAGATCAACTTTGGGGACAACTGCTGATGTTGAAACAGAGCACTTCACACCTGAAATCATGTTCATTGCTCAGGCAGAAAGAATAGAGGAGGCAGGGAGCTGGAGAAAGTGCAAGAAATGCATATGTTATTGCATAACTACGGCTCTGTGTTCAGCTTACCATTCACCATCCACAGTTCTTGAGCTATGTCATGGTTTAACCCCAGCCAGTAACTGAGCATGCCACTGGCATGCAGCCACTCACTTACTCCTCCCCCACAAGGGGATAGGGAGGAGAATGGAAAAAAAAACCTCGTGGGTTGAGATAAAGACAATTTAATAGGATAACAAAGGAAGATACTACTACTACTACTACTACCAACAACAACAACAATAATACAAGTGATGCACAAATGCAATTGCTTAGCACATGTGAAAGGAAAATAAAACAATCTGATGCCCAGTTTGTTTCTGAGCAGCAAATCTGCTTCCCCAGTTACATACAGAGCATGATGTTATATGATAGGGAATATCCTTTTGGCCAGTCTGGGTCAGCTGTCCTGGTTGTGCTCTCCCAGCTTTTTGTGTTCCTGGCAGGGTGTGAGAAACTGAAACGTTCTTGACTTAGTGTAGACACTACAACTACCTGGCAACAACTAAAAACATCAGTGTGTTATCAACATATAACACAGCATATACTGGCTACTAGAAAGAAAAAATAACTCTATCTCAGCTAAAACCAGGACAAGCTGGAATTAAACAGAACAGAGGATGAACAAAAGCCAAGTACTGCCTTGTATTTCTCCCCAGTTTTGGCTTGTTTCCCTTACCAAAAAGCTCATAGGCTTTCCTGGCTATTGGTTCAGGAAAGAGGTTTGTTGGCATGCAAGTTTCTAACTGCTGCTTGACTTAGAGTAGACCTACAGGAATTCATGCTGTTCCAGCAAGGGGCTGTGGCTACTTGAGTATCCAAAGAGCCCTAGTGCACTAGGGTTGAAATCAAGAGCAGAGCTTCTTAGCACCCATGTGCTACAACATCAAAGGCAAGTCCCACCTGCTGTAAGTGCCTGAGCCACTCTATACCACCACGTCAGATCTTGTCTCTATCTAGGGCCCCATGTACCTCTCTGGATGGGCTTCTTCCCTGACCCACTGAAGAATACATGAGATTACAGGCATGAGTGAGCCCCACTACAAGATCCACTACCTACCTACAGTTTAGCACCACAGCATCTCTGTTGGAATGCAACTGGGCATGGGCCGCTGCCTCAGCCACAGACCTGCATTGTGAGCCCTCTTATATGACCCAACGTATGAGGGAACAGACAAATAAAGAGGCCTGAAATGCTTTGCACATAGAGATTAATCCAAGATATCCAGTGCCTTTAATGATGGGCATTAGCCCTCTCTGAGACCTGCACAGGAGAGAACCAGAGGCAGAACAAAACAGATGTGTCCTTGCTTGAAGTCACCCTGAAATCTGGAGTAAAGTGGAGAACAGGACTTCCGCCTTTCCACCAGGTTTTCATCATAAGACCTTCCGCTGGATATTTTGGTGAGAACATATTCCCGTCCGCCCCCTCCCCCCACCTCCCAGTAAGCTCAAAGCAGCTGCCTCCTCCTAAGTACCTATGTGCAATAGCTTGCAAGAAAAAATAAAAAACCCCTGCCTTGATGCCTGATTTTCCAAACTTGTTGCTAGTTTAAAAAACAACCATCACACAGGAAAACAGGGAGATGCTGTCAACTCCATTACTCGCAACTGCAGATAAACCCTGATGACACAGTATTTTTCCCAAGTGATGTTGTGACTTGGGGAACATAAGTACTTCAGTCCCTCCTTTCCACCTGGATACAACCTTCTTGGCATGTTTGCTAGTACATTGTATTGCTTGGTAAAAAATTAGAATTGCAAGAGCAGGGATATATCAGTTCTCTGACTCTAAGAAATACATGAGCCAGACAGTTCCTATTTAGTATGCATGGGAGAAGCCTAAATGCCTTTTATGGTTGAGTGTAGATGATGAAATACTATATTTGCTGAGGAGAGGAAAGGGGATGTCCCCTATTACAATCTATGATTTATTTCTCCTATCTCTACCTTGCTGCATTTACAGTAAGTTCCTTCCTTCAGAAGGTTCATCTACAGTTCCACAGTGGTCACAGGAGGATTTTTCCTTCCCTTCTGGAAAGTATCCAGTCCTCTTTCTCTCTAAGGAAAGGGCAATCCCTCCCTGCCACCCGAAGAAGAGCAGAGAGCTGGAAATCTGCCATGTATGACTGTCGCATCAGTTTAATTTTACTGGTAACAATAAAGAGGGTCACTACCCAATTCTGTAGACAGTGGCATGCATACTAAAACTGCTGATTTTCCAGCCCCTCCCCCTGCAAAATGATAAAGAGCTGTAGCACTAGAACTGCCTGCAGCACACTGTAGCCAGGGGTTTGCCAGGGATCCAAATGCAGCAGGCACACATCTCCTTGCTTGGAAAGACTCAGACTTAACAGCTTTTACTTTGAACAGGAAACAGAGTGAATGAGCCTTGAGACTCTACCATGCAGACACGCAGTCTGTATGAGAATATAGCACCTCATTTAACTCCTTCCTGCCCTCCCCCAATATTTGTTTTTTGGCTTACACGGGTGTGTGAAGGATAAGTCCCAAAACAAAAAGGTCCTCTTGGGATGGTAGCCAAGGAAGCTGTGGTTTACCTTTCTCACATGTACTTCCCAACCATGCCCCCTGTGAAGCAATATTGCCTTCCCCAGCTCAGGTAGATCAACTGAGCTGTTCATATGAGCATGCCCCGGAATGGCCTCAGTCAAAACTAGCCATGTGAGCTAGCACAAGCTTAAATGACAAGCTTTCGGTAACCCTCTTCATTTTGTCTGAAATGTGATAGGCAGCACTCACAAAAGCAGCGTCACTGGCAGATTACACAGGAAAATATCTTCCACAAAGAGCTGGTGACAAGTAGCCCGTCAACTTGTGTGTCAACACAAGTGCAGATAGAAAAGGATGCACCACAGATGTAAAAGCTCAGTTTCAGACAGTCTAAAAGTTCATTAAATCACTGAGTCTAAACGCTAAGCACCTCTAAACACCTAAAGCCAACCAAAGGGAAAGAGTGGGCACAGGACACATTTGCGTTTTTCAGAGTTGAGGCCTAAAATACATATTTACCCCTTGTCTTAGGCAGAAGCAGCTCACTGCAGTAGCATTGTCATCTCAACATTTTCCCTGTGGTTTTCCTGCCCCCAAACTCTTCCAAATCTATTTTAATGCTGCTAAAAGACTGGTGCACTGTTTTTATTTTCCCAGGATCCTTTTTTACAGCCTGCAGGTATAAGCAGGCCTGCTGAAAACAAGAAAAAAGACTTTACAGTGTGTCTTATGAAACAATATCATGTATGTAGCACTGCAGAGGTATGTAATCCAGAAATCTGGACAGTGTGAACATCAGATCCTTAAACTTATTCCCAAGACTGAGACAGTGATGTAGGTATGTAAAGTTGTGTTCCCAAAGAAGTCATACTGGATATTACTGGCACACGAAAGAGCAGAGCACATGTAAATACCATCTTGTTACTCCTTTAAACTTTACGGATCTTTAAAAAATACATTATCTTATCAGGCTTGAAAAAGCCTGGCCTATTGCTTCGTATAAAGTTATATCTTTACTACACGTTGGAATACCATTGTATACTACATATTTTATATTATAATAAGAAATGATCCTACTATAGATCAGACTTGTGAAACAAGCCACAATGGCTGGCATAGTTTTAGCTGAAAAATGTTACAAGCTAATTTTGTCAAGGATGATGTCTCCAAACAACATAACTGTGGCAAAATTCTATTGTGTAACCCGGATGGATGTGAGCCCCTCAGGCACAAATCTCAGCTAAAAGTTCATAAGGGAAAAAATGAGGAAAGAGAAGGGAGAGGCTTCATGAAATTCATGTGCTTTATTACAAAGATCCAAACTAGCACTGCTTCGGGCCCTTTGTAGCTGAAACTGTCTATAGACTTCTAAAGATATATATGCCTCCAAAACCAATGAAATGCAGTCTGGACCATAAATAAACCTCGTCTACCAGAGTACTGAAGTAATTCCAAAATATTAGCTTATCCTGGTGGGATGCTGAATTCCTAGAAAGCCTCCTCATCTCCCATGTTGCTCTAGTTGTAACTTTCCAGAACATCTAGATTTCTTTCTGGAGTCAAAGAACTTGTAGGACTTATGAATAGGCTTAGGTTGGAGTAACTCCCCCTACATGATCTTAAATGAAGTCAAACTAATCTATCCCTGTACTCCAGTCAGCGAACAGTAATGCTGTTTTCAAATGAGTTAGCATGAAATTGGAAGAAAGGATTTGAACCTCACAGACATTTTGGTTCTGTCACATTAGGACCTTGGCAGGCTTAACAAGACAGCTGGGTCCTAAATTAGCTGTAACTACTCTGGAAAAAAAAAGACCTAGGTGTCTTTAAGACAGTCTTAGTGGAAAACATCTGGTCATTGCTCAAAAAGAAAAAAAAAAAAAGAGAGAGAAAGGAACATAAGGAGCATTAATGATGAATGAGAAACTGGATAGAATTTTTTTTTTTTTTAAATGCCACTCTATAAATTAATGGTATGCTTCAGTGTGGAACTCTCTGTTCATTTCTGGTTGCCATCCTGGACAGATGCTGCAGTGAGAGGGAAAAGCAAAATCACACCTTTATCTGCTCTCACACATTTTGTTTCTCTATGTCATTTTGACTCTTCAGCCAGATTCTTCTTTATGTGCAAGGTCTTCTCCTGACTGGTATTGTCTACTTCTTTAAATCCCCTTCTTAAAATGAAATGCCAACTAATAAATTGTTGGTATCCCTATGGACACTGAACTCCAAGCTATTGTGGGATTTTTACTTAATGGCTCACATTCTCCTTCTTCAATAAACTCCCATTAGAAGTCTTTCATGCTAATTAAAGTCACCCCTTTTCTTGGATGAACTAGCAGGAACAACTGCTTCGCACCCTGGGAAAGTGCTGCTCTAAACCACCATCCTTTTGTCATACCCAAATATTTAATGTACGTTTGGTTGCAATTCCCCTGTTATTACTGCTTCATTGACAATCTCTGAGATCTCCCTTAGCAGCATGTATGCAGTAGCTATATATTGAGGAAAAAGCTGTTCTCACAAACCTGTTAGTCCACCTCTAATCACAACATTGAAGATTTCTATCC
Source organism: Grus americana (assembly GCF_028858705.1). Lineage (NCBI taxonomy): Eukaryota > Metazoa > Chordata > Aves > Gruiformes > Gruidae > Grus > Grus americana. The sequence goes on from NC_072857.1 coordinate 28,345,972, forward strand.
ACATAGACTGTCACATGCACTTCACTAAAATTTTACTTCATCAGTTTACTCAGAGTCATTTCTTTCTTTCAAGCTACAGTACTCTTCTCACACCTCTGTGACCTAAGCTGTCCTTTGGGTATAGTTCATAGCCAGGAATTACAGTATTTTATTGATTTTTGTCATTGCATCATATTTCAAGCTGTCTATTGAATAATGTCTGTTCTATCAAGGTCCTCTTCTCATACTAAGCAGGAGTGTCTAGGGCTGTCAATCTCACTGCCATTCATAAGTACTAACATCCACTAAAAATAAATTAGAACAAAAGTGATCTGACAATGAAAAGCTGTAATTTGAAGACATTGAAGAAAAAAGGCTTTTGTCAAATTTGACTCATATGGGATGTGTCATATAACACGACCCAAACTGTTTGACAAGAACAAATTACCACAACACTCCCTATCAAAATAAGCCAAAGCCATTAAAATATACAAATAAATCCCAGCTCAAGTATGAGAGTAGCATACTGTATTACAGGAAACAATGTTCACTAGATTACACTAATGGATTAAAAAAATAGTAATGTCCTTATCAATAATTCATCAAGAGCTCCTTATTTTTTCATAATGAAGGAATTTTTAAAATCTTAAACTGAAATCAACTTCAAAAGTAGATTGTGTAATTCCATAGGGTTACTATAATATTGAATAAAACAGAGATGCAAAAGCTAAAAAAACCCTGACACTAACAAAATGTAGATTAACTGCAAAAACAGACAAAAGGCCGCAGCAGCAGATCAAAGAGAGAGCAGCTTGGCAAAGTATGATGGAGCATTACCATAATGAATTTTGTGAGTAAGCAGTGTCCTTTAAAATAATTCTTTTGATCTCCTAAGAAGGCATTTACTATAATCAAGAAAGGGTTTACTTAGCAAAAAAAAAAAAAAAAGAAAAAGAAATTTAAAAAAAGAAATAGATTTATCTAGGATTTAACTTTAACCCATTTCCAGCACCTATGATGTTTCATAGCTTTCTAACAGGCTTACCCTGATTATCTACTCTGGCCTTCTGAATTCCAGCCAAAACTTCCTGCAGTGATTCCTGACTTGTACGTTCTAAGAGTAATTTCCTCCTGTTCCCTTTCAGGATTAAGAGTGAAAGTGAAAGACTAGTCAGACATTTCAATTTAACTACATTTCAGGTTAGGTTCCCAGACTAGAAGGAAATGCAGCCTATCAAATGGCCGAGTAGAGAGCCAGCTCAAGGCTTTCCTGTGTCACAGGTGAAATTGAACCCTCCCAACCCAAGGACAGACAGGGTTGGGATGCTCTTAGGCGGCTGAGGTGGAACAGTAAAGCTGGACAGAAAAATCCTGGGGAGCTGGGTTTGCTGTTCCCACTGCTGCTGGCTACACAGGAGGTGAGGCAGCAAACGCTGTTGCAGGAAGGGCCCATTCTGCCATCCCCATTTCTCTCCATCCCACAGTAAGAGACATCCCCATCCCCCCAACTTTCTCTCGGCAAAAGCAGGAGCCATCAGCAGTGAGAGCCGTAGCTTTGCAGGGGACTGCAAACTAGCAAGACTGTGGGATTACAGTTGCCATGGGCAACTGCTGGCTGTGCCTCTTCCTCCACTGAGCCTCTTCTGGGCTGTGCTGGGTTTGCAGTGAGCAGACAGACCTATAGTAGCTCCACAGCAAGAGTCTAAAAAAGTGGAGGGAACCTGCCTCATTCTGTTCAGGTTTTGATCCAAACTAGACTAGCAAGTCTATGGGAATCACAGAGCAGGCTGTTGCCTGCCAAGGCATCCAGCTGCATGCTCGTGCCATCCAACGGGCCAGGCCATGCACCAGCAGATCAAAGGGACCCGTAACTGTCATTAGAGCTAACATAATGAAGACATGGTACTAATAATTGTTTGGAGCAGGAGTCCACTCTTTTGAGAAATTTTTCTGAGTGCTGTTAAAGGGGCCCTGGTTGTTTTCAAACGAGCAAGTGAAATCTAAGGCGCTCAGATCTGCTAACAATTATCCTCAGAGCTGCTCTTGCTGCTGCCTTTCCCCACTCTGTCCATCACATGGCTGTCTCAGAGTAGGAGCCGCATGGCAGGTTGAGCACTCTGTGGGGCGGGAAGCCATTACGCCTTATTAACTTTGAGTGACTAAGCCTTTTGTGCAGGAGCTGAATATAATTAAAACACATTTTCATTGCTAAGCTGTTAGAGTGAGGAGGAGCTGGACTTGGACTTTTCTTTTTGTCCTACTTGTCTAGTGAGCTTATGAAAAATAGCAAAGCTGAAGTTAAGAAAAATCAAAAACAATTTGTTGACAAAATAATAACAACAGCAGCAACGATAAATAAAAGACAAAAGAACAATGACTACGCATTATTTAAGCCACACAGACATCTCACGCAAAAGGCAGGTATTTCTCATTTCAGAGAGAGTTATTCGAAATGTGAAAACAGCTGTTTATACAAGCTCAGGCAAGTCCCTTTTCATACTTAATATGGCTGTTGACTCGGAAGATTCCATTTTCCAGTCTTGACTTAAGCTACAGAAACTGCCAGAGTCATCTCAAATTGTTTAAAAGAGGCTTCAACAAGCTGGAAATCCCTTCCACCCTTGTGGGAATTCCTGCAAGGAACTGAGCAGGCTGAAATATGGCAAAACCCCAATGTCTGGCATAAGTAAGTAACTGTGGCTGCTGCTGCTACAGTAATTTAAGACAGGCAGCAGCTGGGAAAGACTGCTTCTCATGGTAACCCTTTCCATGTGTATCCTCCACCCAGATGCAAAGTCAAAGACCCTCCTCTCAAAGGCACAGCTTTGAAGTTCTTAAGTGATATTTAAGTCCAACAACATAACCCCTTTATCGTTGTTATAAAGCAACCAGTAAAATAAGATACCACACCCCAAAGACTCCAGGACTTTGAAGAGAAGAGTTAAAGCAGAGGAAGGAGACGCAACCTTACTTTGCTCAGGAATCCTAAGAATTGTGCTACCTTTTAACAGCATTGTTTGAAGTCAGAGAATGCAAAGCCACTCAGCAAGATTTTTATCTCCTGGATTCAAACAACAGTGGTAATAGAGACTCCACCATCTGAGTGCGCTTATGACTTGATTTTTGGCTGCTTCTCTGAGATACTTTTGAATTCATATGCTTTTAATTTCTGAAAGAAAAAGTGTTTGGGAAAGGAAGTGGGTATGAAAAATATATCTGCAATCTGGGAGCTACAGTTAATAGAAAGGAATTGTCTGGTTTTTATTTATATATAAACACACAGTGATGAAGGACTCTAGACTCTCTGGGAGTTTTTCAGAGTGTAATGAAAAAAAAGCAGCCCCCATAAACTTACAGTATGGCTTGTCACATGCAGATTGATGCTATTTGCCTGTGGAGGAGAAGCAATGGGGTCTATAGCACACTCTTTCCCATTCCCAACAAGCCATGCCCAGAACCTTGAGGTACTTACACGAGGAGGAGCTCCACAGCCTCTTCATTCAGCCCTTGTTATTATATTAATGAAAAACATTTGGATCACACAGTTGAATGGTAGAATTGCAGCTATTTAACACTGTAAGTATTATTTCTGGATAGAGCAGGGTCAAGTACCTAATACCTCTGTATTTCTTAAATGGAAGCTGGTGTAGAAAGGGGGAGCATATATGTTTGAACAAAATGGCTCATTTTTAGTGGTAGTTCCACTTCCATCCAAATCCTCTTCTATTATTCTACAAACATTCACACTAGCTGTTTTATAGCTAAAAACAAAAAAAATGTTCAAAACACTCAAGCATGGCTTATATCTCCATGTGTATGTGGATATGTCATATTCACATGACTATTTGTGGAGGAACTCTTCAAGCAACAAGCTGAAAAAGAGGCCAGTGAGCTCAGGGGTAATGCCATAAAATTTGGGCAATCAAGTATACAGGTATAGTACAACAGTCTGCTTTCAAAGCAGAGCAACAAACAATTAATGAGAAATGTATTGGGTGACAACTCTTATCAGCCACTTCTGAAATAATTGCAAGCATGTTTACAAAACTCTGAGCATATTCAATGATAATTTGAAAAGTGAGTATGAAACTCAATTAATTAATTAAGTTAATTATTTCAAATAGTTCAACTACTTCCTGTAAATCACAATCTGAAGAAAGCAGCCCTGGCTAAGAAGGCATTTCTGTTCAGCGTGGCTTGTCACCATGGCCTTTCCTATGTCAGCGAACAGTGCCTTCTGGTTTATGTAAGCTGTGATGGCTCCAGTACTTTTCTTGGTATAGTCGCTCATTGCTTTGTGAAGAATTTATAACGGTATTAAAATGGACCTTTTAAACCCACAGCAAAGCAACAAACAAAAGCTTCTCCCCATTTCTTCAATATGGTGAACATAAAGGGCTTGTGTGGATCAGCTTTACCCCTGAAGGACCTGAAAAAAGAGTGTTGTTTGGACCACCCCAGGGCCTTCTGAGGCTGCCACACACCACCCAGAAGTTACCTGGCCTCTTCCCACTGCACCATCAGCTACCCAGCACCAATGGCCATCTTCTCAGCAAGGGTGTTGGCATCCATTTCCTCAGCAAGGCAGCACCTGTCTCCTTAGCAGACACCAGAGGTCACCTCTTTAGTGGGCACCAACAGCTATTTCCTCAGCAGGCACAGGCACCCTTCTCATCAGCAAGGGCATTGGCATCCTTTTCCTAAGCAGGCACTGGCACCCATCTCCTCAGCAGAGCATAGGCCCCATCTCCTCAGCATGGCACCGGCAGCCTTTTCCTCAGCTGGCACTGGCTGCCATCTCCTCAGCAAAACACAGCCACTCATCTCCTCAGGTAGAGGTACGTCTGTGGTGCCAGGCACTTCCCAACAACCCCTCTGGGGATAAGACTGGGTGCTTGCCTGGGCACCCTGCAGGGGTCCTGAGGTAACTGGCTGCCCGGCTGCCAGGTGAACTGTGTGGCTGTGCCCTGTGGCGGGAAACAGGGCAGCTGGAGAGAAAAGGTGGCAGGAACAGGCAGCAGAGCAGCCAGCCCAGTGAAAGGTGGGGAGTGTCAGTGTTTTCTCAAGTCTCTGCTGCCCACAGAGGCTGCAGGATGGTGACAGGACTGTGCACAGGGGCAAGTCACAGTGGCGGTTCCGCACATGAGGGGAGCAGAGCCCTGGGCGGCATCCCTAGGCTGGTTTGGAAAGCCTCAAGGAGCAGATGAGGCAGTAGAGGGTACAGAGGTGCTGCTCCAGCCAAAGAAAAGACATGAGCACCCAAAACCACCTTCAGTGTGCAAGATATGCCTGTGGGGGCTGATCTTGCGGGCTCAGCCTGGGCCACAGTGATATTGCCATGGTGTCAAAAGGGAATGCACTGACTGATCTGAGTCCACTCCCATTCTTGCTCTCTATATGACAATGATGACACACAACAGGGGAAATCTGAGCAGCCATGATGACTGAGCTTTGCTGGAGTGTGAGCGAGAGACTGTCACACAACAATGCTTTGTGCAGCTGCAGACATCACCCTCGCCGCAGGCCCTTGCTATCACCCACACACTGCAAAATGCCACACAAAGAGGTGACGCCGTGCTGAAGTCCTGCAGCAGGGTGGGAGGCCTAAAGCTTTCCATCTCCACATGGCCTGGCCTTTGTCATCCACACCCTCATGCTGTGAGCAGCCAGCTGAAACAAGACAAGTGCTTGTGTGTTTGATGGCCAGGATGCAGGAATCCCCAGAGGAATGGCAAAGGATAAAATTGAAGGTGGACAGAGGCCTGCAAGCCAGGTAAGCCTGCTCTTGTCTTGCTTCCTCCCCAGACCTTGGCCTTGTACAATTTCCTAAGTACAAGAGAAATTACACACACAGTGGGATATCTTAAATGCAGCAGTGGAAATAATTTTGGGAAAGGGTCCTTTGAATGCACAGACTTGAGAAAAAACACAGTTTAACACCTGCTGAATCATCCCAGAATATTTGTCATTGCTTCTCACAGTGAGTTTCTGCAGGATCAGGCCCCATGCCTCTTGTTATCTCACTGGGCTCACAGGTGCAGACAGAGCCTGGAGTAACAGCAACAGTAAACTCAAAAATTTGCAGATTTTGCCAGTTCGAGCTCATGCCCATGCATTTTTTAGATATTCTTTAAACTACTACACTTCTAAATACCTGTAGATGTGGGCAACAGCACTGTAATTAAAACTACCTATGCTTACTAGGCAAACCAGTCTAGGCAAATCAACCAATATACACTCCTACTTATTAGAAAACTCTCTGCTGAATACATTTTTAATTTGAATGATCTGAACAAGGAGAGTTAAAGGAATGAAAATCATGGTAAGGGTGAAAAATTGAAGCATTTCTATTGATGTCAATTAATTTTTGAGTACTTTTATTTACATTAATGTAATTGGAACATAATTAATTTCCATTTCTTGTTCAAAATCTATTCTGTCACAAGCATTTTAAAACAGCCAGCTAAAAGCCAGGACACTGTAAGCATCCACCAAGCTGCTCACTGCCTATGCTTTCTCCTGCACTGTTGTCTTTTTTTAATTTAGACAACAGAATTTCACCTCTTCACAGTCCATTGCACTTTCTTATTCTTTTGAACTAGCATAGGGTGTTGCAAACTGAAATGCAGTATTTTTAGGATCATTTCAATGGAAAATATAACTAAAACACACATTAAAATCTCCTGTGCATCTTCAGATTTGGATCACCTGACATTCTCTGTCTTCCACATTCCTTTATTTCCCAAATCCAATCCAGATGCCCAAATTACTTGATAGCATGCCCTAAAATATCTAGCAGGACTTATGTATAAGGCAAGTGTTTATAGCATTTCCTAGTTAACAGGAAATAATTTACTGCTAAATTGTTTCTGGTGATATGTATTAGAATTGCTGCTATGTGGTATCTGTTGTGGGTTCATATACCATATAATCTGGGTGCTTTACAACCTATAAAAGATTAATCATAAGAGCAAGCTGTAACTTCATCACAATCAAGGTAAAAAACCCTGCTTTTATGGTTGCCTGGTTTTTATTACCTACAGATTTTCTAGTAACTATTAGATCTAAGATATAAAACAATTTATGTATGTTCAAAAAGTTTAAATGCTGTCTGGAAAACTTTGCAGTCAGGAGAACAAACACAGTAAATGCAAGGAAGAACATTATGAAGTAAGCATCAGTGTATTGACAACATTTCTCGACATAGAAGATGAGCTGAGAGCGTGTTTCTCAGGACTGACTTTTTTACACTGTGCATACTAGAAAATAAGTTTTGGGTTTGCATTCCAGGTTCGTTTGCTTCATTCATTATGCTGATCTTACCACTATAGTAGACTATTTCACAGCAAAGAACTCTACCTTGTCCAAGAGCCTTTCAGATACCTTTAATCTACTGCTTTGATTAGATCCAACAGGATCTAATAATTAGCAGATTTCTTAGGAAAGGAGCTGAAACCAGAGATGCTCTGAAAAAACAGTAGTAGAGGAAGGCCTACTACACTTTTTATTATATACAAAGATATTCAATTAGTTGTTTGTCTTATGCTGTTTGCAAGGTGAGCAGTATCAATCCTCCTATTTTTGCTTGAGAGGAGATGGATAAGAGGTGAGTCTCTTGGAAATACTCAGCCAGTAACCAAAAGAAGGGAACTAATAAACAATTGCTTTATCAAGGAGCTTTTTCTGGTGTGTTACTAGGCTATTGGAGTTAGACAAAAGGCAGACTGATTTGGCTTTGTGTTCTTTCTTATGATATAGGAGAAAGGTCTGAAAAAAATGCTTGCTTTCTTTAAAGAGAGTATCCCTACCTCCAACCACAGCTTTTTCATATGTTAAAATTTCAGGTACCTTCATCCCAGGAAAATTGTACAATTACTGAAGTTACCAAAATCATCACAGTATAAAAACCATAAGACTGGAAGTTGAGCAGTCAACAAGTGATGAGGTTCATCCTCAGCTTGTTTAAAACTATTTGCCATTCGTTTTTTCTCATAAAAACACTGACTTCTAGTGCTAAAGATTCAGTAGAGATGCAATGATAAACATGCTGCAATGCTTTCTACAAAAGTATGGGAGACCAGACCTGCCAGTCCTGGTATTACTGACATAAAAAGCAAGTTGAAGTCAGCTCATTCTTAAAAATATAACAACCTTTCAGGCTTTCATTATACAAAAAAGCAAAGCAGAAACATGCTTTTAAAAATCACACCTATATCTCTTGTAAACTTGCACTAAATGTCCCTTCACTGTTTTATAAATGTTCACCATGCCTGTTTTAATGCCACCATACCACAAATGTTTTTTTCTACGTGAACCATTCAAGAAAAAAAGGTAAGAGCACAATCTTCCAAACAGATACTACATTTTGGAAATTTTCAAGTGATCTTCATTAAAAAAAGGAGAACAGTATAGAAAAAGAAGATTGTTTCCAGTAATATCTTTGAAGGTGAATACAGAAGATCTCTTTAATAACCCCTCCAGTACCCATCCTTTCTTTGCCAACCAAGTATTCTGTATTCAGTTGATTCCACCTCCCCATGATGAGTTGGATGTTCCTATCCCTCTGTGGTTATCACTAAGAGATTTGATTCTGGGCAAGCTGACAGAAATACACCATGGCAGCAGCATCTTCAAATTATGAACGGTACAAGATTTCTGTGTAAACATCAATTTTTCCAGATTGCTACTGCCTGAAAGCTTTAGAAGCTATGCTCACAACGTGTGTCTACGCTAATAAATCTGGTGAATGTTTACCAGCAAAAATGTAGCTAGCACCAGTGCTGATTATAACAGCTCTGCTAGGGCAGGCCAGAACCAAGGCTTGACAACCTGAGTAATGCTGAAGTGTTGGCAATTGTCCACCTCAACGCTAACACCATCTTACATCCTTAGGCTATCACAGAGTATACACTTGTACTGCTACAAAAATCTTTCTGAGCATTGGAGATAACTATGACACTGTTGGAAAATAGGCGCTAAGTAGCCTGCATTAAGACTGTCAAACTGGCAATCCAGCTCCATCTGGATCCTGAATGATTTTCCATCATCGTATAACAGTATAAGGTTCATTTGCCATCTGGCTCCTGAATCAACTGCTGTTATACAAGCAGCACCCAGCTGGTCCAGGGTCAGGATTAATTTGTTATTTGAGGTATCTCCATTTTTAGGTGCCCAGCTTGAGTAATTTTCCTTGCTGACTGGTTATCAAAAGGGGTCGCAAGCACTTGTGGAATACTGGGAAACTTTAGCAAATTCTCTAATGGTACTTACTGGGGTCAGTGTTACTGCAGCAATCTGAAAAGAGCTGGAGCGGGCACTGTTACAGTAGCTAGGCATGGGGTGTCCACATACACTTAGTTCACGGGCTTATTTGGAACTCAAGCATCTCTGTCTTTCTTCCTGGTTTTTGTTGGTGGCTTTTGGAGCAAGAAATACTAAACAGAAAAAAAGGACCATCTTTAAATACGTTACATTTGGGTCCCAATTGTTAAAGTAGTGAAAACTAATCATTGCTTTTGAAAACTTTTTCCTATTTGCTTTAATCTTTTGGCCATCATCAATCCTTTCACAGTCTCAGTTGTTTATCCTTTTCCCTGAACATATCTGGTTCAAAGCTGTAATGAAGGCAACTCATTCAATGAAAGAGTCTCCTTGCCCAAAGGAAACTGGGGTGGAGCAGTACTTTGCTGTAAGCACTCCATGAACAAGCACAAGTGCTAAAAGATCCATTGGTTGTGGAGCTCTCCAGCTACTGGAACACTTTTATTTCTCATTTTTCATTCTTATTTATTTTAAAGCCATTTGTAATAAAGCTACAGCCTGAAGTGGAAGAACTCACCTTAGCTGTAGAGCTTCATTCCAATGCAGCAAATTGCACTGTATCAGAATATCAACCTTATCTAAGATTCATGGAATGAATTATACATATTGCATTGCCTTAAAAATGAAACCTAGTGAAGTATTACTGTAATTTAAAAATCTAAGTGGATTTGTACAGAGAGATTTAAAATTTAAACCTGTTTAAATATTGAGCTGATTGGGAAAAAATATTTTTGAGAAATGGTATTCAATAGTAAAAGAATCTCCATTCAGAGAAAAGACAGCCCCAAACTAATTTTGTCATAAGAACAAACCATAAAGAAAGGTATTCACTGGGCAACTTCCATCTAGGAAAGCACATAAAATCATGGTCACCTGAATGTGCTAATGCCCCTTAGTGCAAATTTATGCTGAATTAGGAATTCAAGGCAAGGCAAGGTAATTTACCCTGCAGGAGGATAACAGAGACATTTTGGACAATATGGATTGTGCTAACTTTATTTTATTGATTTATTTTGATCAAATAAAAGCAAACAATTGCTGTTGGTAGCTGATGCGTGACTTTTTGTATGTATTTTCAAAAGCACAAACCGTACTGGCAACCAGATCCCAGCTTCTTGATTGCTGATGCCAGTTCTCAGGTGAAGTGGCGTTTTAGCCCACGTCCTCCAGCAATCATTACCTCTTGCTACAGCAAAAGGGACACCTCTGTGAGAGCAAGGTGTCAGATTCTATCCTTGATCTGCTAATTAGATGACCAAACTGGCAAGATTATCTCTCGTCTTATTAACACGATGCTAAAGGAGTCTCACTTCTTACTCTGTGAGTGTTGCAGGATTTTATAGGTACCATTTCCCTGCTTAATAATGATTGACCATCTTGCTGTTCACATACCAGCATTGTTTGGCTCTGATAAGGATGGTGGTAGAATGTTTTAGCTAGCAGAACAGAGAGATTTGCCCAAACACTGTCTCACAAATGCACTTACATTAGTGAGGTCATCTTGAAACTGATCTGAAATCAGGCATCAGTTTTAATCTCAGCATTACTTGGTATGCTTCATACACCATGTGTCCTCTAAACAAATATGCAATAAAGCAGGCTGGTGAAGTTAACCAGACAGATGGCTGAAATTCTACATGTGAGATGGATTGGTAAATGGATAGGTAAGGACATGGATGGGTGTTTCAAAAGGCAGAGAAAAGTGTAGTTGATTACAAGGCTAGATAGAAAATGGAAGGTATTATAAAAAGAAATATGGGATAATATAAACAGAGCCCCTAATCCAGTTGACTGTAAATCCCTTTTTCTTAATTGGTTTAGAAACTGTGGGCTGTAATGTGAGACAGAGGGCTCTCAGCTGCTTTTCTTCTTTGCTGTCTGGAATCACATTAAGTGGGAAACAATAGCAGAGCTGACAGTTCCTTGTCTGTAGGGGCACTTGGAGCTAATCTGCTATTGAGACTAATACAATTATATGGGATTATAGGATTGTCACTGATACACAGATTAGGGAACTCTCAGAGGGAGTTGCATCTTGGGATATTACAAAGGGGGAAAATATACAAGGGTCCCGATTATCCAAAAGTCAAGAGGGAAAGCTACAAAAACACATTTGGATCTGTTGTTTCCCAGACTCTCACAAAATACTACTTGCACACGTACACAAGGATCTCCACCCAGCAGTAGGAGAATAATGCAAGAGACTTAAATATACATTGTTTACTCCACACACAATGCTCCAGTGTTGTCCTGAGCAATCTGAGGTCAGAGACAAAAATGCTTATTTCAGATTGCTCTCCTGCAAGGGTATCACTTCAATGCAGTAATTTGAAATGAAGGCACAGCCTAGATCCAGATTTCATATAGCAGCTAGCTGTCCTTGCTTTCTCCTTTCATGTGCATGCACAAAATATAAAGACACCAGCCCCTAAACAGGATGATGCAAAGTCTCTTGGGTATGTTTTGAATACCCATAAATACTACAGTTGTGAGCCTGGTCCTTACCTCCTCTTACAGCTTTGCTCTGTACTCCCAGAAGAATGAGCACAGAGTCGGGTTCTCACAGCCCACTATGAATGTACGTGCTGTAGGCATTGAGCTGACACTTCTGCAACCAGCTTCTGGGTACCTCAAGCCTTTAGTGAATTACACTCTTAATGGCACCTTAAGGTGTGTAAATGCAAATGTCTTAATTTTAAAGCCTATTAACCAACTCACCACAAGTCACGTAAAAAGTCTGCATTAGTGTAGCTAATCAACTGTAGCTATCCCAAGTCTTAAGTTACTGGGCCATGTTTCACACATAACCCTTTCAGTTCATATATTTCACACATATTCTTTTTTCCTGGCCAGTTGGCAACAAAATGTAGCATATTGTTCCCATTATTCCCATTCCCAACTCCAGAACAAACAGCTGCAATGCTGTTTAACAGCATTTGCTCATATGACAATAGCAAGCAGAATAACAAAGCTTCCCACCTCCTATTTTAAGTTTGGTCCAGGCATCTAATAAGAGATATTCCCAGCTCCTGAGTTCTAGAGTAGGAAGACAAACAGAAACATAGAAATGAACTATGGTTATCTCACAGTAATGACTCATGGCAAAGCTAGGAATAAAATTTGATTGACACCAAAGCCCAGTACGCACTGGACCACACTGTTGTAATTCAGATCTGGCAGTTACTAACTGTGATGAAGGAAAGGACTGGTTTTCTCATTCCAAATTTTTAAAGATTTTTCCATGCATCCAGGATGAATTTGTAAGAGAACTGATGCATTGTTTTAATTTAGACAAGTGCATTTTTTATAATACTAGACAATATCTCCCTAAAAACCACATTCTTTTAATCTTGACCTGGAGAACCCTTGGGCTTCAAAGAGCAAGAGCAAGAGTTACACATGGGCCTAAGCATACTTGGGAATTCACCCTTCATTTTCTTTTAGCCAAAGAGTAAACCAAAGTAGCCTTCAGGTCTTGAACCTGCGTCAGGCACTACCCAAGTGCCAAGACAATTTTAAGACTAAAGGAATTGGGTGGTTGTTTCACCTCCAGCTTCATCCATCTCTTGCTTCTTGAGTAGAGCATGAGATCTGGTCTTCCTTCGTGGTGCCTGGGGGTAGCTTTCAAGAAGTGGCCTCCCATTGTCTGACATCCTCCTTCAACACACAAAAGCCAGTTCCTCCATCTGAACCAAACTGAGCATTGTGTTATATATGGATCTGGAGCCTGAAGCACTGCCTGTGGGACTGACCTGAATTACCTTCCTAGAGATAACATGGTACTTACCAGTTTTAGCTGTCATCTGAGAAACATCCAGCTACTGCAAACTGGGGGAAGAGTAGTCAGGAGATGATTCTGAGAAGCAGTTCATTGATGAAGGAGGAAATAAGACAAATTACTTGAAGTGAATTTAATTCTAATCATGGTCCTTGCATGAATAAATCAAGGGTTCTCTACTTCCTATGGACTTTCTCCCATGTTGACAGGAGGTTTGCAACAAGATGAAAAGTTGGCCTTTCTGTAACAATTCTATTATTTATTAGACTATTGACTTGACTCAGAAGGAAAACAGCTTCCCCCTGTCAGACTGCTGAGGTTGGGCCCAATTACTGCTCCATCCTCTATTTTCTTACCTTTTTTTTTTTCCTCCCTTTAAGAGAGATTTTCTCTCTGATCTGTGTTTTTCCCTCTTTGCAACAACTTCCCGCCACTAAAATTAACCAGTTCCTGCTGAGGCTAATACAGCATTGTCAAGCTGAAGAACTAACACCCTAATATTCTCAGTACAGAGGGAATTTCAGCTCAAATACAAGTCATGCTGCCTGCACATTCAGAAAAAGCTTTTGTGTCCAAAACCTTGCCTATTTTTTTCCTTGCTACATTATGTGACTCAGTACAAAATAATACCTCTTCGTATAGATCCAGGCTTGAAAACACAGTGTATTAATAACATTTCTTTTCCTTTTTTTTAGCAAATTTATTTTGTTTGTAGGAAAGCTCAGGTTCTGAATGTACCATCTCTAGGAGATAGGCCATCCAAGCTTATTCAGCAGACTAAGAGTCTGTATCCCAAAATTAGATGAAAGAGAGATTAACTTCATTCAGTCTTTAATTTTGTTTGGAGTACTAAATTTTAAAAACTGGACTGAGTGGGTGAAAATAGAAAGCATGAGTCTGCCAAACCTCTTGGACACCTAATCTAACTTAAAGTGAAGAGTTCCGTGGTGGAACTATCTGACAGCAAGACCAGACTGTGCATGCAGGTTCCTCTGCATGTGTGTGTGAGAGAGATGGATACAGCTTCCCATCTGGCTGGGCACTGGGGGCGGAGAGAGAGGGAGAGAGAGACACAGGTGCAGCAGGGAATGTAAAAGGCAGTTAATGTGCAGTATGGAACAAGAGTGTTACATAAAGCACTTTGAAGTGGGACAAGTGACAAAATGTCTTGTTTTTATAGCTGAAAAGCATCCTGTTAGGGTCTGAAGTGGGCTAGAGAATAAAGTTTACTGAGGAATTTTTGTGAGAGGAAAGGGCAGTGTAAAAGGAGAGAACTAGGGGAGAGTGAGCAAAAAGCAGCCCTAGGAGACCGAAGTCAGAGAAAACAGACTGCCATGCAGACAGCTGTTGATGCAGGCTCTCAAAAGAGGACTGTCTAGAAATGAGGCCATCAGTTATAGACGTATGTGAAGACTGGATGGGTGCCACAGACCTGTTTACTTATAATCCACAATCTGTACTGCTGCAGTGCTTAAACAAGCAAGATGGAGAGCTCCTGAAGCCCTATAGAGTGTTAGACCTAGTGCCTCTCTCCCAGGGCTGGCACAAGAAGCCATGCTGTAACCCTGTTGTCATTGACAAAATGGAGCTCACAGCAAATCCTGTGCAAGGCTCCATGGCTTTGATTTTACCCCTTCCCACAGGACGTGAAGTAGCAATGAGTGCTACAGCCCGCAATGGCCTCAAAAACATGTGGGCAGATGAGTTAAGTTTATCCGTAGTTAGCAATGCTGTGCTTTCAAGTGGTGTGCAGGGAGCTTGAACACAGCATCCTTTACAGTGTATCCATGCATCACCTGCAACAAGTAAATCCACATATCCACATATTTTACCTGGGAAGACCTGTGGGATCCACCACAAAGCTGAACGCAGCTGCATGTGTAGGAGTATGTGTGGGATTCAGAAAATAAATGAGCCTGTAGTAGTACAGGGCAGATTAGATTATTATATACCTAAGCAAGAGATCGCAGATGCTCTATACAGTATACCGTGGAGGTAAATTGACTTAATGGCCTTTCTTTCCAAATGGTCAATTGTACAACTTCTAATTGCAATGCAAGTGAAACAGAATTACTTGTTATAACATCGAAGGAATCAGCAGCTGCATTTGTTCACAGTTATAACCTGGATTTCTCAGATGTTTAAGTGCAGTAGCCAGCTGCCAGCAAAAATATTTGTTGCAGTTTTGGTTTACATATTTATGTGGGGATTGAAAAAGTTAAAATGATGAATTATTGTTCAGTCATTACTGAAGAAATATATCTACAATTCAAGGGTGGGCAAAAATACCACTTTGCTGCCAGATTTATATACATAGCTTTAATCCTGGTTATATATGAGAAGAGCTGAATGTTTATGGTTATCTAACCAAGGGACTATAAACTTTGAGAACAGAAGAAGACAGAAAATAATGTAATTCAAATGAGTACAGAGGGTCAGTCAGAATTAAGAAAAGAGAAAGGAGAGGAGAGAAACTGATTTAATTTAAGTGGCATTAGGGAGCTAGATATTCAAAATGTTATTTCCCTGGTGCTTGACTAAAAACTGCCTTGTAGACATGCAAGGCTGTTTCTCATAATCACAAAAGATGCATGGAATGCATCACAACATATGCATGGAATGACAATGAAAATTCACTAAGACCAATATTTCTAAGCAGCAAATGATAATTTTGGGGTGTTTCTACCATGGGGTGTTCAGCTTAGGACTCACAAAGGGCTCAACAGTCTCTCTTAAAATGACTCTTCAAATGTCTCTTTGGTGAAAAGTTGAATATTAGAAACCAGAGACCCCCAACATCATTAATCATGTCTTGATAACCTTGTGCTGTAACGAGAGGAGAACACAGCATTTTCTATATATAACACTCACAGAGTGCTTTGGGATCTTAAATGTTGAAGATGTATTAAGGAATAATCCCAAAACATTTTACAAAACAATATATCTGTCAAGAAGCATCACCACAGATGAGTGCAGTCTGAAATTCAGCAACCGCATAGAGGCATTCAGCACCACAACACAGTAGTTCAGAACAGGAAGTAAAGGCTACTGTAAGTAAACAAAACTGTAGGGATGATGTTCAGGTGGCAGAAAGTAATATTCCAAATTGCAGACTGATTAGATCAGTTTCTTAAGACTCACTAGGAGCTCCCTGGGATTTTTAATGACAAAAAACATTTCAGGAGTGATTCATTGCATTAATACAGGCATCCAGTGCTAGTCCACGTGGCCTTGGCTATTGTATCTTGTTTCCAGCTACTGCTCCAGAAGACTATGGGGCTAAAGACCCACACCCTTCACAGCACCAGCTGAAGTCCAGGCAGGATGTTCAAGAGCATCTGAGATAGTACTAGATGCTTGTGTTCAGGCACCTGAATCCCAGCCCACATGTCTCACCTAAAAGATACTACAGCTAAAAGCATGTTCATTGACCTAACACTGTGGAGAGACAAATAAGAGCTATCACATGGTAGGCTGGTACTTTGATGAAAAGGAGCAGACTAGGGAGCAGCACACCACAGTTTTGCCACAGCCATGAGCGATGGAGTAGTCCTCTGTCACAAAACCTCTCTTCAAGCAATCAAAAGTGGAGACATCCCAGTGTGATGAGCCCCTGTTTACTCTAGGACACACCACTTCCTTCGCATTGCTCAAGAAAGGGAAAGAAAGAGATGGAGAAGAAAATTTTATACCACCTACCCACCCAAGAACTGGTGCAATGAACATGTGGGGAAATACACAATCAATGTTTGCCTGAAGACCATTTTTTATTTTAGTGAGATATGGGAATCAATGTGTTAAAAAGAAAGCATGTCCATATTTTACACTTGCATGCTTTTAAACAATATTAACAAGATTAATTCAGACCCTTTACAACACAGAATGAAAGAGTATTTAGAAACTTCTAAAGCTGCACGCTGTGAACCTAACAGTCTGTAACTGCTTTGTTAAAATATAAAACTTTTCAAGCTAACATAATGGATTCATGGATAGCACGGTCTGGAGGGATGGATCATTATGCTCATCAACTCTGACCTCCTGCATATGACACAGTCCAGAGCATTTCACCCAGTGATACCACCATCAAGCCCAATAATTTATAGCTGAGCCATGCCATCTCTTTTAGAAGGAAGGACATCCAATCTTGATTTAAAGACTCTAGGCGATTAATTTACCACATCCCTTTACCATCTGTTCCAGTGGTTAATTATCCTCAGTTAAATGTGTATCCTATTTGCAGTCTGATCTTTGTCAACTTTAGACTTTTATCTGTCTCTCTGTGTGGACATGATGGCTCATAATACTTTGATATTTCCCGTGCATTAGGACTGAAATGTGATGCCTAGACTGGAAATTTCAGGTTTGGAGTTTTGTTTTGGTTCCTCTTGTTGAAACTTTAACACAAAGACTTTCAAGGCATTGGCACAACACACTATAATATTTCATTTTGGAGCAATTTCAATGACTTACTTAGTGTTAATGGCATATAGTATTCCAGATTTTGAGGAATAAAAATATTATGTGCACTTCATCTGTTTGTTTAAAGTGGTTTTTCCTAATGAAAGCTGTACTGTGCTGAAGTGTGGAAGCAAGAGTTTGATCTAGTGGCAAGGCTAAGGAGTGCTGAGAGTTTTAATTCTCCTGCCCTGATCCCAGTTCTGCCACTGCAATTTGATTTGTGAGCCAGGGGAAATCACCTAACTCAACTGTAAATAGTTATGGGGGCTGTGTTACAAAGTGTGCAGAGATTTTTGGAGCTGGGCTGGTTGAACCACATTAAAAAACAGTGTCTGCCTGATATTGTATACTTTAGAAAGCTTAGTAACTTCAATTAAAGTGATTTCAAAGTCCAATCCCTACCCTAAACTTTTGAGTTTTAAGTGCGTCATACCATTATGAAAAGTGCCAACATATACCAATATATAAATACATTTTCATGAGCAACCAGACACATACCTCTTTTGTACCTGCCATCTGCAGATGTAAAATCTAATTTTGGTGCTGGCATTGTTTTATTGTTTAACCTCAGTTATTGTTATTACCATGTCCCCTTTATAACCTTATTCTATATCACGTTTACTTGAATAATCCCACTGTCTATTAAACCCTGAACTCCATTCATTCTCTGGTATTGCACTTTGACTGTTTTTCTTCAAATGCTTTCCTCTAGCTGAATAGTCTAAGTTCCTGGAGGATGACCATTTCAAATTACTCTTTTCTGAGAAACTCTATTACGTCTATGAAGTGCAGCTTTAAGGCCTTAGTCTGTGTTTTTGACAATACAGAATTCAACCTTTATCCTCTCTCTACAAGCAATTAAATAAGGCTTTTTTTAGGTTACTGATTTCTTAGCAGATTTGATCATCTGAATATAGAGTTCCTGAAATACCTGGTATTTTCACTACCTAAATCTATCTCTTCCCTGTGCCACCAAAGTCTTCAAATTTATCAACAGCCTGCACCTTTCTTGCTAAAGAAACCCTCTACTCCTGGTTCTGCATCACGCTTGGTTCCCTTGAGCCACATGAAAGTAGTCTTACATGTGTAGTAGAAAGCCTAAAGGTAACTAAGGAATAAGGAAGGAAGACGCTTTAACACATTCATAGGGTTCCCTGCCACATCTACAAAGTTTTCTAGCCTCCTCTGAGCCACGCCACTCTCACAACTGGCATATGAGCTCCCCCTGCAGACATTCCCCCAGTTGCCCGTTCCTACCTATCAACAGAGACAGAGCTCCATATAGGGATGTTACACACGTGACTGTAAATTTAGTGCTTACAACCTACTTTGCACTAGTTCCTCTCCTGGTGCTTGAGGTACAGTATATGCTTTTGTGTGAAGTAGCAGCCCTCTGATTGCATGCACTGGTGCAGCTTTGCTAATGCCATTCAAATTCATGCTCTTGGTCACTGCCCAATAACTTCTATGTACAGACAAGGTCATGGTGATAGAACCAGCCATGCTATGATAATAAAGGCTCTGTTCTTTTCTCCAAAGGGATCTCCAGGATGCACAAGGAAGGACCAGTGCCTGCTTCCACTGCCAGACAGTGCTGCGCTATCCCTTCTGTTCATGAAGCAATTAGCACTGAATTCTGGCAGTGTACCATAGTCAGCCAGAAAACCAGAACTTAAGGAGTTAATTCCTTCCTAATCGTCCCCTCTTTCAACAATCATGGAATGCTCCTAGATCTCCTTCAATCAGGAGCCCTAATTAAGAGAATCCTTTCTTGAGCCTAATTAAAACCTAAGAGCCAAAGTCCACTTTAGAGAGATGGTCCCAAGATGATAGGAAGATTTTTTTGATGGAAAAGGAGCTTCAAACAACCACAAAATTATTACAGTAGTGTAAATGCAAATGGAGACACTTCAAGGAAATCCACTGAATTCCTCTTGATTTTAATTCTCCTCCCCTTTGAACTGGTATAATCTCAAGTTTTATTTCCCTGACCTCAGCTTTTCTCAAACCAGCTGGCATATTCTGGATACTAGCCATATTAGCTGAATCAAGATAAATAACTGGAGACAATGGCCACACAGAGCTACGCAGATTACCTCATCTGAGGCAGTTTTGCTAAGTCATGAAATAAGTAAGAGATGCAACTATTAAGAATTTTTCCTCCCTCCTACCTCTGTTTTACTCTTGATGGATAATGTGTTCCCAAGATACATCAGACAATAACAAAAGGTGAAAAATGCTGTTTATCTCTCTACATAAAACACAATATGAAAAAGCACTTCCCTTGAAAGATCTGTTTACTGAACTGAGGTTGGCAACTACTGGCTCAGACACATTTGAGAGTGCTAGAAACCTATGGCTAGGGAAGTGCACTGCGAATCTAACGAAGAGTGACAGTGCAAAGCAGGATTATCTGCAGCAGGAGTTAATGAAAAATGAAGCACTTCTGTAGCAGCAGTACTAGAATGGTCAGCAAGGGCTCAGTCCTGAGTGGTATGGGCACACTTGCCACCCAAATGACCCTTTAAGTTTGCACCCCACTGTCCTGCAGCAGCATACCTGGTCCAGGACACAGAGCAATGGTCCTCTTATCAGAAAGGAGCAGAAATAGCTTAAAAATACTGCTGTACTTCTGTCTTGCATTGAATTGTGCCAGGCACACAAAAGTCAGGCCAAGATATCTGGCCATAATGCGGCACTGAGAAGAAAATTTCTTTTGATCCATATTAAATTTGTGGCTTTTTATTTCATCAAGAGCTGACTTGCATTTAGGCCATGGGACAGAATGGAATTCATTATCTCTTGTCTCTTATCTTCTCTATTACTTTGCACTTTTCAAATTAAGTCATCCTAGTCTTTTTTTAACTTCATCTGGCATAGACTCTCCTATTCCTCCATGCTGTGTCTTTAATAATTTTGTTGGGCTCTTGTCTGGCTTGGTCTCTGCAATGGCCATTTCGAAATGAAGCAACCAGAACTGAATGCAGTAGTTTAGCTGGAGCTATAACACCAATCAATGTAATCCTAGTTTAATATGTTCTACATTATTCTGCTTCCCTCTTTCATACAATCTGACATTTTTGCTGTTGTTTTTTTTACCAGCGCTGCAATGGAGATGATGTCTTCACTGACATCGTTTTTTTCCCCTAGAGAGGTTGCAGCCGAGTAAAACATAATCCCTGCAAGTACATACATACATACTTGTGTGTAGTTTAAGTAGTTCTTTCCAAAGTGCATTGTTTTGCACTTCTCAGTGCTAAAACCTCTGACCTCATATAAGCAAATTACCCTGAAACTTGGGACTTACATGAGGTCTCTGGTCACCTTCTCCCACTTCTACTTTCCTTCCCTTCTCCTCCCCCCGCCATCCTTTTTGCAAAATTTGGTATCAGTGATTTCTCTAACATAGGATTCCCACTCCCAGCCAGGCAGTATTAGCAAGAGGTCTAGAAAAATGTGGCCCAGTTGGAACTGTTGCAGAGTAGGGTGGTGAGAATAAGCAGAGAGATAAAATACATGGGTGTAAGGGGAAAACAAAGGAATTGCAGTTGTTAGGTAAACAGAAAAATAACTGAAGGGAGTCAAGATAGATAAAATAGTTTTAACGGGGAAAAAAAAAAAGAGTAGATAGTTATGACAAGCAGTAATGGCTCAACTTGAAGCAAGGGGAGTTTACACAAAGTTATATCGTTTTCTAACATTAGGAATGGTGGAGCAGTGGGATAGATTGAATTCAGAGGTCTGTGAGTCTCTACCATTCTTCAATAACAGGCAAGGTAAGTTAGGTAGAGCAGACCCCGTTCTTGTTATGAGTACTTGAGAAGTCTTCCCCAGCCTGTTTTCTGTGATTCTGTGTAAGACAGCTCCTTGGCATGCGCTCAGCAGCATTTCACCTTGTTCACAGCTGATGTAATACAGAGCCCAGCCTTTACACAGGGTCTTACAGGTGCTGAAAATAAATCAGTTGCAACACAGAAGTGATAATGGAACAAATGAAAAAAAATCCTGATGTGCCTCCTGGGTGTCCCACCAAATGAGCAGAAAAAGAGCTGTGTATCACAGTGGCAGTGGTAGTCTATGGCTCCAGCAGAGCATATATTGTCCCAGGGAGGGTTGTTTCTGACTCTTGCTCACCTGTTTGGTGACACTAATGGCTCTCCTCCTTCCTCTGTCCTCTGCCAACCCCTGGTTGCATTGCAGGGTGAGGATTGTCTTGCTAGATGTCTCTGCAGCACTAACTATAACAAGGATTCTATCTCAAGTCAGTCTGCTAAGTGGAACCATAACATAATTAACAGGCAGGAATAGAAGGTATTAACATTCAAAATTATTTCTGACTGCATATTTCTGTCAAAAGAAACAGCAGAATGTTACCTCTGCATCACAGTAGCGTCTTTAAGTATAGTAGTATCTTTAAGTAACTTCTCCAATGTGAAGTAACTCATGCTTTAGAATCAATTTATACATATGTATCTACAATATATATTAAATATAAAATACATATGTATAGAGACATATTCATACATATATAAATGTAAAATATAGGTATTCAGAAAGGAAAAATAAACTCGGTGAAGTGACTGGTAACAGCTATCATTAGGATTAATGATTTAGGCTTGGATGCCAGAGACCTACACTGAAATCAAAACTCTGGAAGCAGACAAATCCAGGCATAACCCTGGTTTTAACCATGCTTCAAGGCTGGTTCTACCAGGAAGTGATTAATATAAGGCAGATAGATAGTTTTGTTGTAGACACTAGGAAAGCTCTTCCAAGTCTGCAGCTAAGGCTGTATAGAGACGTATCAGCCACTACTATTAAACATGCAGTGCAGGATGTAATAAAACCTTGTTTCAGTGCTCATTAATTAAATTTTAAAAATGCTTTAGAAGCAAATTGCCTGTTGCCTAGCCCCAAGGCTTCTCTAATTCCTTATCCTCAGCCACCTACCCACTGTCTCCACATGACAGGCCCATGCCACATCCTCACCTGAAAAGTGCAGATCCCACTGCTGTTGTGGGAACTGCTGAGCCTGTCCAAGTGCCCTACATGTGTGCTACCCTGTATTCTATATCCAAGATCTTATCCTTCAGTAATTGTAGTGCCATTTGAGGTGACACACTCTGCTCTGAAAGAAGGGTAAATTACCTCAGCTCAACCATAGGGGAACAAGACATAGACTGAGAACAGTCATGGTGGAGCAGCTGACCTGAGGTAATGTGATGCAAGGAAAGCACTGAGCCCAAGGAACCTGTTGTTAGATTCTGTAGATACAAAGCAAACTAGGACAGAGCTAAAGGAAGCAAAAATGCTGTTAATTAAAAACATTCACAAACAAATACATGTTTGAGGTCCAAAGCTTCCTGGGATCTATTAGTTTTCTGAGCTGTTAGAGGCACATAAACCCTGACTACAGTCCCTCATGAAGAAATTCAGCTAAAGCTCCTCACAGAAAGGTGGGAGAACAGCTTTGATGGAACAAAAGAGTATGTGCTGCTTACTACGCAGAGTTTCTCTTCATAATAATTCCTGTTTTACTGCAGAATCCTAACTCAAATCCCACTAATGCTGAGATTCTCCGAGTACTAGCTGCAATATTCCCTGATAAGCACAGTAAAACCAGTTCATAGGAGTATGTTTCAGGAGTTAGGGGATTATGACATCTGCATCCTCTTTCTCACAATATTATAAACTGGGGATAAAAATGGTAACACAACTCACTTGGTTTACTGCCTCCTCCACCTCTTCTAAAAAACAGCTAAAAAAAAAGATATTACACAGGGGATAACCCATTTAATGACATAGAAGCAATTCCTTCAGTGCTGGATTCAATTAACAATTGTGCAAAGTCTATCAAAAGGTATGGATGTTTCAGGGTTTTCTTGACAGACAAACCAGACTCACTGAGTCTTAGCCCATACACTCTTTTGCCATGCTGTTCATTAGGAAGACTGCCTGATAGTTATTCACGATGGTGTGCTGATACACTTTTCAGTATATAATGATATACTTGGGAGTACAACTAATCACTTGAATTGTTTGCCTGTGGAACTGTAGGTCATTCAAGTTTTTCAGTGCTTAAATCTACACAGATTGCTCTGGAGATCCCAAAGAACTGGCTGCTCTTTACACATGTACAGGTAAAATCCCTTTAAAAGAAGTGAGCCTCTGAGTTGGGAACTGCCTTGCCAGACATGAGACTCCCAAGAAGACAGATCGTCTCACATATTGATACAACATCACAATGCAAATATCATATTGCAGTGTCGGGACAACTTGCAACAAGTGTTTTGTGGCTCTCTCAAAATCCATTTGATGTGATCCATCCCTCCTCTCATTCCTTCTGTCTGTGCACAGAAAATGTGGTTTGCTGCTTCTCTCTTGCTGGATGCTTGGAAAAATAAGAGATCAAGGCTTTAAAAACATGCTGCATACCAGCCACATGAGCTGCCCTCAAGAGCCACAAATAGCCCTATTATTCTTCCAGAATATTTCTATTACAGTAATGCCTAGAGGCTCCAGCTAACAGCAGGGCTATACAAAACCAGGCTGTGCGCCAGCCACAGCATAAATGCATGTTAACACACAGCCCATTCTCCAATGAGCCTGGGATCGTCACTGCAATCTCTTGTATATACCACAGAATTAAAGATTTTTTTTCCTATCAAGTGCTCCTGTGAGAGAGTGAGGTTCTAGATACCTGCAGCTCTCTCACTGCAGCCAAAACCCTGGATAGTTCTGATAGGAAATTAGTGCAACAAAACTCAAGGTGCAATCTTGTAAGAGGGGAAGCTGGTATTTATTTACAAAATCTCTAAGTTGATTTTACCCACTCATACACTCACAGATTTCATACACTCATACTCTTTTTCTTTCACTAAATATATATTTTACATAGATATGTATTATTTTGAAGCAGCAGGCTGTTTTGATAGTTAGCTCCAGGTCATATTGGAAGTGAATATGTGTTTACAATATATATTATGTATTTCAAGCTAAGTAAGAAATCAGGGAGTCTTCTGCTGCAGAAAAGATTATGTATACAAGTGGAGATAGATGACTTGTACTAGCAAACCCACCTCTCAATGTCAGTAGTTTGAAGAACCTCTTCAGGTGATAGAGCAAGAGTCAGGAATGCAAAGTGCTGCATTGTTGAAGTGTTACAATAAAGGCTACTTGCTTCAGTTGATACACCATCCTTTTATGAGGAAAAACATGTCAACCGAACAGCAACCCTCACATACTACAGGGGCTAAAGGTCTCAGAATTAGAGTGAACAAGGTCAATGTTAATTAATGCTTTAACTAATCACAGGGTAAGTGCTTCCAGCCAAAGGCAGCCTACAATACTGGCTTAATCTGCCATATATATGGTCTGGAGCTGCTGTGATTGCAGTAATTTTTTAAAAGTATATGTGTATATTTGTTGCATATAATAGTGAACCCAGTATTAAACTTTCAAGAAATCAGGCATGTTTTTCAGGACTGATCTTCAGTGCTGGGTCCATTTAATTAATTTATACAGACAAGCACCTAAGTAACCCCAGCCTCCCAACTTTGCAGTTTGGGGCCTGCTCAGTACCCGGACAAGTGCAGCCATGTAACAGGCTGGCACTTAAAAGCAGTTACCACAGTTTTACTACTGTGTACACAGAAAGCTGCATTCGTAACTTATGGCATTTCTCTTCCTGGACAGTGTGTGGGCCAAAGGTATAGCGACAGAGTTAGCGTAAATTCTGGGACAAGACCAACAAAGCAAAACCAAAACCAAAATCCCAAAATAAACAGTTAAAAAAAGAGGACACAAAGAACAAGAAAAGTTAAACCCTTTCGCCTCCAAGTCATAAACATCTCTTTTGATCTATGTATCTCCTATTTCTGAACTGACAAGTGTTACAAATGCCAAGCCCACACCCCGCTTCCCTCCAGTGATTAATGTGCTACGGTCTTTCTGAAAGCTTAAAGAGCTCTCCCTCCGGGCCACAACATTTGATAAAGAAATGAAGCTAGCGATTAATAATTCCCCGGGCTGAGTTTTTGTTTAATAACTATTCTGTCAGTGATAGATCTAAAGGGCGAGGGTGTGGATGTGCGTGCATGCGGAGGGAGTAATTTGATTGTGGCCAGGAGATTTGGCAGGCTGGCATTACAAAGCAGCTCTTTAGCAATGGCTGGAAAACCAGCGTGACAAATCACTCCGTTCTCTGCTTCCCCTGCCTACCCCCTCTCCACAGAGCTATCTCATTAGGCTCGAGCCAGCCAATCCAAGCCTATGATTTGGGAAATATTTCCTTCTTGACATTCAAGAGAACAATTCCTTACCCGGGGAAAATTACATTTAAAAATAAATGGAAAAGCATCAATCAGCTAGGAAAATATATTCAGCTTTTTGGATCTCTGGAGAGAAAGTGATTTTTTTATTTTATTACATTTAAATAGGACTGAAGGCCATGGTTTGATTTTTTTAAAAACTAAGATAACTAAAAGGATAGCACCGTAACATTTGCATATAAACTGTTACCTTTTCTTTATATAGAGACAGTATTCATTAAAGCTAAATCTTGAATATTTACAGACCTGTAGAGAAGTGCTAGCAGATACCTGTTAGTAGAGACAGATATGCTACATAGTATGAGAAATTGCAAGGCCTACTTGGGGGTGGTTTGTATGTGGTTTTTTAAACCATCAATCCAACTGTGTTTCCAGGTGAACTTTTTAAGAATTCTCAAGCCTCATTTCAGGATTTAAAAAAAAAATTAAAATTAAAATAGCTTTCCTTTAAAAGCAGTTCTTTCTACTGAACAGCATCTTGTTCACTCTTGCTTCCCTAGTCCAGAAAAATATGAGAGTCAGCCAAGCCACTAAAGAGTAATTTTTTCATGCATAGTAGCTCCAAACTTGGCCCATGCAAGCCAGTCTTCTTTATAACATCTCAACCTACACACTGAGCCAAAAGAAAACAATCACATTAGTGACAGCTTTCCTGGAGCATTCAGAAATCGTAGCTGAGTTCAGGGCTGGATCCTGTGCCTTTCTGCACATATAACACTGTCTCAAGGAGCCAGTATCTTACAGCTCTGGACATCTGTCCTATGCTAACCACAGCTAGTACTACTCAGGCTTCTCCACAGCCATGCATCACGTCTCCCACTGAAGATTATCTCCCTGTCAGACAGGCTAAATGGCTCCAACGCATTTCACCCAGAATGAACTGGGCTGGCTTAGGCAGCTTAAATAAGTGAGTCTTTACTACGCCAGCTGACCTGTGGCAGATGGAATTGGAAGAGTCCTGGGAAAGAGTCTCAGCAGCTGAAGGTGCTCACTGAGCGACATACAGCAGCAGAGTCAGGAATATAACCCAGATATTCTGTCTCCCAGTCCAGCTTCCCTGTTGATGAAGCTCACTGCCTTTACAACTCTGACAAAAAAATACATTCAGCAAGACCTTCTAATGAGATTCCCCCACAAATGTATCTAAGGAGATATTTTCATATTATGAGAGAGATTATGAATTTTATCCAAGGGGTAAATAACCTAGCAAATGAAATGTGTCATTGCTGGGCCATGAAAGAAGAATTGATTACATCACCTTTTCCTAATGGGACATTATAACTGATCGTGTTTTATTTCTGCAGTCCTGCAAGCTCTACCGTGTCCCATAATTCACTGCAGAGTGTTGGAATTCAGGCTTTGCCCATATCATTACACGAAGATAAAGTGCTAGTGCTGCTCTGAATTACATTTCTATTCATTTTACTCATTTTTTTAAGTATTTGCTTCCCATACATAAATTGTTACTATTATATAAAGATTCGTCAAGGCACCTTGCTGACAATTTTTCCTTTCTTTTACTCTGAATTAATAATAAAATGGAAATCAGTAGCAGTGGGGTTTTTTTCCTTCCACTTAATACAATGCTTGAATAACAGAGCATTTAAAGATTTACAATACATATTAATGGCATTTAAGCACCCTTCAGAGTAAATACACCTTTGTTTTTCATCTCCTCCTATATTCACCTTTTCCTATATTATGCCTGCTCTCTGCACCTCATACACTTTAAAACAAGGCCACCTCATCACATTCTTTCTTCTCTGCCTCTTCCTTTTCATTTGGCAGCAAAAACTATCTCACTACTTAAAGAAAAATGACCACTCGTCCACTCCGCCACCACCCCCACCCCCCCTGCAGAGCAAAAGCTCAATATATCTGATCACCTAGATAAATCCAGGCAGCGTTGTCAAGGCCGAATGTCAGGCCACAGTCACAAAGGCTGCTGCTCTATTAAATTCTTTAGCCGATAAAACACTGGTGTGGCAGCTTTAGTCCGTGCCGTTACAAAAAACAACTGACTATTGCTTATTAAGTCAGACAAACAGCGGTTTCTAAGACTGTGCCAGATTTTTACCTTGTTTACCCAATTAAAGCTCTCGGTTGTACATACAATTTCTGTTTCGTCAGTGACACTACTCAATTACTACTTTTTATTCAATGGTGAAGTGACAGACATATTTTTAAAAAGAAAACCCAAAACAAAACCCAATCACTTAAAAAAAAATCAAAACAATTCCCTAAATTATCTACCCCAGACTTTATGTCAAAAGAATTTGTAAAATAACATCTTTTCCCTCAGCAGCACTTTTAGCCTTGAAATAGGAGGATGGTTTTGTGGACATGATGTGTCATGTGAATGAAAACTGTCACGTGCACCACCATCTTCCATCTTCTCCCCAAAACAGCCCAGCTCCACAGCACTGTTAACCATTCTGGCTTCCCCCCCCCCCCCCAAATATTCCTTCTTCCCCTTATTTTCTAGACTTCAAGCAGTTTTGTGGTATCTTTAGGAATTATTACCTCTCCCTAGCTCTGTTAGATGTTTTTTATAAAGATGGCACACTGATCCCAGTTTGGAAACTCTTGCCAACTTCAGCATCATTTTCTGGATATATTTGGTTTGGATCCATCACCATGCTGAGAGATTGTGTAGCTCTGATCATTCCTAAGCTGTCCTGGAAAACCAAGACCAGAAATAATAGCCTTTCCTTCTTGCTTAAGGCTCACTGAAACCAGAAGCTAGACTAGCCCATCATTTGCCGAGTGCCCAACAGCCAAGAGCCATTGCCTACTTGCTGAGCCCACAGCGCTCAAGAAGGAATCTGAAGAAGTTGTCACACAACTTTCCAAAGGTGGCCCATTTTAAAACATCGCTTATTTCTAACAGGACCTGAATATGTTTCAGTAACTCAGGAAGGAATATTGCAACAGGGTCCAGGAAGAACCAGTCCAGGACGTGCCAGGTACCAGCTGCAGTGCTGGAGCACATTAGCAGCTCTGAGTGCCAGAAACCAGCACTGGGTGGCAGGCTAGGACAGCACTTAGTGGTGACTCCCAGCCCTGGTGTGTCATTTCTCGGCTTCTCCCAAAGTTGCCTCCTTGTCACCTGCAGAAGGGTACAAAAGGTTTAGCTGGGTGGTAGAGCAGATGAAGCCCATGCACCCAGCACTGGGAACTGCCTTGCTCGACTAGGTGTGCCAAAGAAACTAGGCAGAGCTCTCCCTCCCCCTGCAACCAAAGGAGGCTGCAGATACTGGCTCACTCTTTTCTCTGTTTAAACCTGAAGTAAAAACACCACCTTTGAGAGGGAAAAGTGCGACTGGAATTTGTCCAGGCAACTAATCTTGTGGGTGTAATTTTAGAATGGAGCAGTCTGGTAGTGACACACATTAACGAGCATATCTTGCACTGCATCCCTGTGTGATGTAAAAACAATTTGGGAGTCAGCAGCCTTCTTCCCCATGAAAGTAGCCACTAAAACCTTCCCCCATCACCACTAGTAAGGGTATGACTAACTCACAAGGTGAACCCCTGGACACAGATCAGCCCTCTTCCATCCCTAGGAAAATAAATTACTCTGTTGGGCATATGTGGGAATGCTTTTGAGACAAAGCTGATGGAGACAGACATTTCTATTCCCCACAACCAAGCTCCTGATGCTTCTGTGCAGCATTGCAATCTCCTTTCTATGTGTTTGGGTGCTGTGTTACAGCTCAGTCACTTTGTCTCCTCCTGGGCCTACTGTGATTCATACCAACTGTCTGCAGACCATTCAAACACCCATGCCCTGTCTGAATGCATAAAACGCTAATCTCATTAGATTTCTCATTTTCAGCGTAATATTGTCACAGTGCTATGCACCACTGCCACAGATTAGCAGGCTTGCCAGAACGGAGCCCCACTAATGAGTTAATCCAAATAACATTCAAATCCCAAATCAGATTTAAAGCCATCTAGACAGAGAACCCGCCAAGAATGGGTGAGGGGAAGGAAGGTAGAGGGTCAGCCTTGTTTTGACAGTAGTTGTTGTCGATTAAGTGAGAGGGGGTTATAAGGGAGAAGCAAGCATGCATTTTTTTTCCTTGGTAGGACAGGCTCAAACTCCAAGTTACTATGCATGGCCAATAGCCCAAATGGGCCTGAGAAATAATCTGCAGTAACACATATACCTGTATGGACTGTCAGCTTCTGACTTGAGAGAGAGACACTTAGCTATAAAAATGAGAAACTAGCAAAGCTTCTATTGCCATTATTTAATCTACAGTGCTTGGAAGGTCTAAGCAGCTTATAGATCTGAGCTTGATCCATTCCAGCCAAGAAACTGGAGATGAGGGGAAGGGCTGGTTTTCCTGTATTAGTTTCTTACTCTGCCAGTAACCCAATGTGCTGAAAAGACACACAGAAGCTCAGAGAAAAGGCATCGAGGGAAACACACATCTCTTATTGTTTGCATTCCAAATAGGTTCTTCAAAAGTAGCTGCAGTCTGAAGGGTAGAGCTGGCAGGGAATACTTCCCCTCCCCCTGCCATCCTTTCAAATGAAATTGCTCTTTTGGTGGGAAAATAGTGAACTACTGAAGCTGAAAATTTTCATGGGTACATATCGGCTTCATTAGGTCTCCAGTAAGACATAGTTCCACCTTAGGTTTGGAAAATCTGGCCAGAGCTCGAAGAAGTACCTAAGAACAGCCTGGCCTGCAGAATACTGTCCCAGAACAGGGGAAAACCAAGGACACAACAGGGTCACCCACACCTCCAACAAGGGTCCAAACACTACCTCTTCAGGATACTTTAATTTCTCTTTAATATTCTCCATAACATATACCTTGAAAGGCCTCAGCTTTGCTTCATGGAGAACAAAACATTTTTTGCAATGTTGGTGTATTTCCCTGGACAGAAATATTGTTTCCTTACCAAAGATTGCCTAGAAAACAGTATGGCTTGCCATTGCACTTATTTCCTCCTTGTGGATCCAATCCTTTATGTTTTACTCAGGAAAGCAGTCCACTGCCCACAATAGGATTTTTTTGCCAACAGTAGGAAATAAGTCTTGCATCCTTTAATGAAAACCCAAGAGCTTAGCACCAGGACCACACAGTTGCAAAGAGAACTGCATTTTATGCTGGCTTGTACATCGTCAACAAATTTGTATGTGAAGTTTTAATTCATTGATCTTTTGTTTGACCATTGATGGATGGAGCTAGAAAGAAGAAGTTTTGACTCTCAGATGTGGAATTCAGCTAAGAAAAGCTGCTGAGAGAATCCTATTTCAACTGGTAAATGTAGCCAATGTGTTATGGAAATATCTCTCTCTAGGAACTTTTATGGAACAAATGCTGTGTTAAGAAAACCTTTCCTCCCAGAAGCCATGCTTCTCAGCACATCCCTTATTGCTGTACTTTTTAACTATCATGTCAACTATTAGAGCATGCAAGCTCACTGGTCTGAGCCAGAATCTGGAGAAGTCAATGTGAATCTGTCTGTTGATTGCACAACATCTCGATCCAGGCCTTAAACTGCATTGCGTGCGGACAGAATAACTTGCCTATTTCTCTTCCCACCTCTCACTAAGCAAACAGACAAGTAGTAAGCAGCACATTCAAAGAAAGAAGGTTCATTTTGGTTTATTGTGTTGTAACTCCATTAAATTGTCCTGCTGATAAAGCATGCCGATATACTGCCAATTTTTAAGCATGAGATAAATTTTCCAAGTCACTCACATCTTTTTGACCATGAACAAATAGATCCCAGTGTAAAGGGCATGAGACAGCCAGCAGTCCCAAACCTTCCAAATGTAGCTAAGCTGCCAGGAACATGCTTTTGTGTGCACAAATCCTGCCCCTTCCAGAGACAACTGCCCACAACAATCTTCCTGCTCCATGCTAACAAGGTACTAATAACAATAGTAATCACAGTTTGCCTGCTCAGCTCACCCCAGGAGCATGGCAGCAAATTGATGATCATTTCTCATTGTGAATTATGACACAGGCACATCACCTCACCCCTGGAATAAAGCAGCACCTGCCAATCCTGTTAAAACAGCAAGGGGAAAAATGAAAGCCCTGCCGTAGCCAATCTGATTCCCTGCTGACTCTAATTACCCAGACGGGATTTTTACAATTGCTTCCTCCACCAACTCCTGCTCTGCAGTCTGCAGACTTTAGCTAGTTCTTTCTTTTGTATGCCTACCGCCACTGAGTAGATTGGGTTCCTAATGAGTCTTGACACTAATGGTACAGGGAGACAGCGCAATTACATATCCCCCTCCCATTCAGAGCAAACCTGGCAGGAAATGACCTGAGACCTCACACCCTTCTACCCCAAAGAATCCAGTTATAATGCCTCAGGAGCAGGGCCAGCTGGTGCACACTCCCCCCTCCAGCAGCCCTCACTTCACTTCCCCTTTCCATTGTGCAGGTGGCTGGAAACAGTTCTTTATGGCCTAATCCATGACTGGTGGGTTAAGGCTAATACAGAAGCCAGAGAAGCCTAAGCACATTTGGAACTGAAGCCCATCAAGAAAGAAAAAAAAAAGAAAAAAACCCATTATTTCACATATGTGCTGGAGAGATCTAACACACAGTTGTTGTCGATTAGGTGTTTAACAATGTGTGTAACTCAGACTGCTTTAAAGTGGGGAGGGGAGAGACATGTGCTTCTGTGATTTCAATGTTGATTGTAGTCCAGGTGTAAAAGAGACTGGAGCTACCTATTGAACTGTGAGCTAATTACAAGAAGAAACAGATGTTGTCTGCTAATGAGGATGCAGATCCATGAGAAGCATCTTAGCTGGTGAGGAATAAACATGTCTTCCACTCCTTGAGTGAGCAGCAGTCTACAAAAGATGTCATATGTCTGTGACCTATGTTGCCGCAGTATCTGAAAAACTCACAAATGATAGTATGTTTGCCTCTGTCAAGAGTCCTGCAAAAGAAGAAACCACTAGCCCCAATACACAGGTGGGAAGATGAGGCAGAGGACCAAGGATACGCACAGTATCTGATCAAAGCATAAAATAGGCCCAAATCAGCTTATTCACACTCCAGTGCTTTAACTACAAATCTATTGTTTGTCTCATACTAGTAACTCTGAACCTAGCATTTCATGTATCATTTAATCTCTTTCACTGCTTTACTACCCTATGATAGCATAATCTCCTACTTCTATTAGCCTCACTGCTCCTTCTGTTTCCCCTCAGGGGCCTGTAAGTCTTCTGCCTCACAGCTGTTTAGCATGACGTATGAGATGTTTCTCTTAGCCCTCTAAGAGTTCATCTGGCCATTGACGTTCTTCCTCCTCCTCCTCCTCCTCCTCACCCCCAGGTAACAAGGAACTGCTGCAATTCTCAGCTGCTCACCAACTTCTGTCTTGTTACCCTCCACACACATACCCTGACAGTTTCTCTGTACACCATGTACTTTCTCTCCTGGACAGCATTATCTGTGGCACTCTGAGGCTGCCATCAGCATGAGTGAGCTCTCTAAATTGCAATACTTATGGATTATTACAGTTTAACACCAGGAGAAAAGATTGGAGAATTTATCTCCAGTGTAACTCCACTGGCAGCAGTTACAGCATGGATCATTTCAAGAATCATTTCAACCTTTTGCATCCTCTTCTCCAAAATTTAACCTAAAATGTGTGTAATTTTAAGAAAACAACAGCTAATTTTAATCTCACTAATTGCCCTTTTCCTTATTGACAGAGGTGCTCAGAACCATATCATATCCTGCAAAGTTTTGAGGGACAAGAAATTACGCAGAAAAAGCATCACAATTATGCAGGTGTTGCTATTCTATAACCCACTGCACAAAGCATTCCATAGTTGCAAAACATGAAAAAGGAGCAGTAATTTCAAGTGGCTCAAGGAACTCCTAATGGAGTTCTTTCTTTTTATTTTCCTCTCCAGTTTTAAAGTATTATTTACTGTAGTATTCAATTAAGAACAAGGGTTTACTATAGCAACCACAGCAGTGAGAGGTACTATTCACACACAGTCTGAAATAGAAGCTTTTAAGCACCTTCTTAGCAACACTTGTTGATAAACCTATGGCATAGGCGAGTGCTATGTGGTTTATAAGGAGTGACTTGCACACTAAATTAAGTCTGCAGGAACTGTATTGCTTAAGGTCTTCCCCTTCCTCTGTGACTTTAACCTCCTAGAATGAGCACACTTGTTACCAGAGAGAAACACTAATAAAAATACAAAGACATCATCTTTGGACAAGGACTACAAAGGAGGATCTGTCATACGTCAGCTTTTCTCTCTGCCACTATGTGGCAGCAGAAGCTGGTTGTGATTCACTGCATCAGTATCTTCACAGGCATTCCAGCTGTGACCTTGCCATCACTCATTCTGGGGACCCTCTCTCATTCAGCATCTGCCAGCTGTCAGCATGGGGCTCCAGGGAAAATTATAGAAGATTTCTGGAAAATTACAAGGGGCAGCAGAAGGGAGGATTTGATTTGTTTCATTTTCTCTATATAAGGGAGTTCAGGTGCCTGTGATTTGCCAGCTTCCTGACTTTCTTTTGCCTGGGTGTCTGTCTCTATTCTTCTGTAGTCTTCCACTTCACTGCTTTAGTTTTTCTCACGTATCTCCATTTCACACCCTTCCTCTTCCCTTGATGTCAGAGTTTAAAAGCAATGGCAATCTCCAAAGAGTCAGTTTTCTTCCTCTCAGTACTTGATCCTTGAAGGACCATCCCAGCCTGCTTAAATCCATTCCACAAGAGTGGGAGAGCAACAAAGAATCCTCTCTCCTTCTGATGCAGAGGCTGGGTATTATTTAGACATGTCAATGAGTATCGATCATTATCTTCCTTGATAGGTTTTCCTTAAGATGCGCTCCCTTTACAAAGGCACCTTCCAGACCCAGCAAAGCTGCAAATGGATGTGCACTGGAAAAACCCACAATTAACAACTGTGGTTAACCACAAGCAGATAAGACCATCTTAAACATGCCTGTCTTTGTCTAGACTAGATGCTAAGTGGTGTTTGAAGTATACTCACTTTAGATGCTATGAGTAATTCTGTTTTCACATTCCCACCTGCTTCCCCTACTGGTTGAGAACATCATAACAAATATATTCATGTGGATTTGACATTCAGGATTCTCACTCTTTCATCGATTGCAGTATCATTGAATTCAAGCTGGCAGTGTTCCACACTGCAGGACAGAAATGCTGATCACTTCATCCTGATTTCTTATCTCATTATGGCCTACATTTTAA
This sequence comes from Grus americana, assembly GCF_028858705.1. NCBI lineage: Eukaryota > Metazoa > Chordata > Aves > Gruiformes > Gruidae > Grus > Grus americana. The sequence continues at coordinate 28,381,073 of NC_072857.1, forward strand.
CTGATGTACTCGGTTGCATTTCCACTTCCTTCCTAAAATCCAGCTGCTAGCATGGTCAGGTAACCACGTCGCTCCACTACAGGGTAGCTATATTTGGGCAGTAGCTGAAGCAGCTATTTTGTGTGTATTGTTTGTAAAATCTGTTGGCGTTAAGAAAGCTATACGCACATGCAGCATTACTGTTCTTTCCAGAAAGCTATCTGCAAATATGTTCCAAACTCTACATTCTACTATGAATTTAGGCAAGTGTTAGATTTATATAAAGGCCAAAGACTCCTTTAGATAGGAGCTCCTGGTTTGTATTGTTATCCAGGCTATGGCTGTCGAAAGCGTCTGAGCATATGTAAGCAAGGACCTGATCGGCTGGAATTGGGTGCTGCTGATTACAGCCATTATTTCAAGAAGACTTAAGGGAAACACAGATGCACACCCTAGGCTCGGCAGAAAGAAACAGCTTTAAGCACTCACACAATTACAGCTGGGAAAATAGAACCACTACGGAGTATCAGGCTGCTCATTAACTTCTACTGCCAAGGTTAACACCTATATTTTAGCCCTCTCACGTATGCACTGTGAAACTCCCTTTGATTGTCCGCTACTCTCCTCCTGCTGTAGGACCCAAATCAAGCCCTGATTAGACTGTTTTCAATCTTCTTTAAAAAGCCATGGACAATTTTAAGTGAAATGATGTTGCACAAATTGTTTTAATTAAAAGAACCCTATTTTCTCCTTGACTAGAATCATACCCCAGGTAGCAACAACACTGACAAGAAAATCAACAGGTGGCCTGTTTACCAATTACCTGAGCATCACATCTGCTTTATTCAGCACATTTTCAGTAGGAGTTGGTTACATTCACTCAGACTTTTATAGGCCAATTTATTAATGACTCTCTTAATCCAAAAGCTAGAAATTTCACTGAATCACTTCAAAAAGATGTCAAGACAAGTTATAATCTTTGGCAGGCTAATGCCAAACAAAAAGTGTAGCCAGGGTCTCATTCATTAAAAATCATGCTATTCAGCTTCAGCACATCCATTGGTTTGCTATTCTGGAAAGCATAATTTCATGCTGATACTTTCCCAAGTCCCACATTGCTACATATTTCGAATATTTTGTCCCAATATGATCTGATTATTGCTAAGTAGGAAACCACTGCCAACAAATTTCATGCAGGCTGGATTTAATCTCAGAAAAGGGTGGAGAATGAACATTACAAAAGGCCTTCTACTGCGCCTTCCTTCAGCTCAAACTATTTGGCAAGCCACAGGCAGGCTTGGTACCCATGCTAAGCTCCTTGTTGCTAATATCTCCAAGAAAGCTCTCTTCAGCATAAATTCAAAGCTCTGCTTCCTTACCTGGGAGCCAGCAGGAACTGTGCATTCCCTCTGGACTGTGAAAGAAAGTCTCCCAGCCCTAGACCCCCAAACGGACTTAATGCACTGATGGAGCACCTGAAGTCCCTCTGTGTTACTGTCACCAGGGTCTTGATACTCCATTTTTTGGCACCCCCACTAGCACATCAGAGCTCTCCTGTGCATTACTGCAGGGACCAGTTCCACTAGAAAAAGTAGCTGTAAGTTGTCTTCCTTTCATATGGGAGAAAAACAGTGTTTCCTCAGTGTTCAAAGCACTGAAACAGGTTGTGGAGGCTCTGGATTCAGCTCCCTTCCTTGTGGTGCCAGGCTCTTAGCTCTAGACTTAACCATTAGGCTAATTCCAGGAAAAGACTCTTGCTTAAACTATAAGATTGCTGTGAGAGATGAAGAATGTGATCAAAGGGATAGGGAAGTCCCTTGAGAGACAGCAGATATGGGTTCTTGTCCTTTTAGCAAAGACTTTACATTAAGACTTCCTATTAAGAAGTTGTTGGACAAAATACAACTGATAGGCTCAAAAAAAGCTGAATCCAGATCTCCCACTCATTCACCAGGTAAATCCCCTGCTCCTGACTACTTTCTCTGGCAGGTCCCACAAAGGGAACTGAAACCTCTCGGTAACACACACCTTTGCTGTTAGAACTTGCTCTGTATTTGAGATACGGATTCAAATCTCCTCAGGATGCCCGAGTGTTGGTGGGGAATATGATCAGTCTAAGTGAGAAGTGTTTTGGAAGTAGGGTATTCTGAAAAAGAAAAGCTTATTCCCAACTTTCAGGAAAGAGCAGATGTTTGTGAAGCCTAAGTAGGCAGATGTCTCATTTGACAGTGCTGAATGTGGTATCTCAGTTGTAGAAAGGGGCACAACTTTCAAGATACATCTATCTTCAGCTTGCTGGCTTTTGTGAATTGCTTTCTGAGATCCCTATTTCTCCCTGCATACTGCAGAGATAATCTAGGTACCTCAGTCAGGTTTGTGATATTACAAGGTGTAAATGCTTATGTCTTTGTGGCTTTGTGTCCTAGGTGTTATAGGAGTTGATATGATTTTATGCTATTATATTCTTCAGGAACAATTCTTTCACCCACACCCTGACGGCTTCTACCTGACATGCTCGGGTTTGGAAGGCAGCTCCTGAGGAAGTGATGCTGCCAGCCAAACTATCAGTGCTTGATGTAACTGTGCTTTGAGCAGGGGAAAAAAAAAAAATATCCAGATTCATAATAATAGTCTAAAGCTGACTAAACTGAGAGACTATGATGCATGCTCTGTCACAAGCCTTCTGGATTATCAGCAGAGATCGGTGAAGTTACCTCTTCTCTGCCATACTGATGACTAGGCCAGAACAGCTCTGCAGGGCTACAAGCAGAGGAGATGAGACACGTGCTGTGACAAGACCAGCTCTAAGACCACCAGTAGGAAGAGGAATTGGAGCAATCACTTGACACAAATTTAGTGGGACAGTCAGTGGTTTTCAAGGGCTTGCAAATAGTGATTTTTCAGCTAAGCAGCTGAACCAGAAAAAAAAGCGTAAATATTTCATTTGGATTGAACCAAAGCCTTTGTTTTTAAACCCATCATCCTTCCTTTGTGTTGAACAAGTGCCCCATCTGAGCCAAAATGGGATATTTTGTTGTCAAGGACTTGTAAGAAAAGCAAAAGAAATGAAGGGTTAGATTCACAGAGGTGGTAGAAGAGGCTGTCTCCGTTGTAACAGTCCCTCAGCAATGGTTGGTGAAATTACCTCAGATTTGGGAAGTCATGCCTCAAAAACTTATTAATAATGGGGGCAAGGATTAAAACCCAGGTCCCTGCTGAGTGTTTTATAAGTTAGATCAGGAAGTTGTGGTCTCTCTGAACCCACAAACATGCACAATCCCTTGAAGAGGATCCGAAGGCATCCCACCTCTAAATACCCTATTGCCTGTTAGCCAAGACACATTTCGTTGTGAGGGGACATTGAAGGAAGGGGGCAAATCCTCAGGCTGAGAAGTAATTGATCTGGATCTTTCATCCTGTTCTGCTGAGGTTATGCAGTAAATTAGAATGACATCTGCCAGTAATGATGAAGCTACAGCAAATCCTGCACTAGAGTGAGAGACAGCCTTCTCAGCATCTCTTCCAGCTCCCTGTTTCTGTGATCCTGTGACCCTGACGAAGAATTCTTGGGTGAAACAAACTCACTATTTACTATTTGCTTGTGTACCATAACAAATTACCTAAGGGTGAATGAAACAGGATAATGGCTGGCTGGTAAATTGCAGAAATGGGTTTCTCCTGGACATTCTCTAACTATGCTGAGTGTCCTACCATTGCACAGCAAATTATCTGGGTCCAAAACAGAAGCAGCAAACAAAGGAACTACTGGATAAAGTGAAATGGCTAAAGGAGTATAAAGTTACTTTCTTAAGAAAGTTGAGTTTAAATGTTAACTGGACTATGACAGGTTTTATTAGAAACTCCCTGGCTTTGAGAATTATTTTCCTTTATTGGAATATTTGGCAGAGAAAAGTGTCAATTTTCCCTGTTTACCTAGAGGCTATTTCTGCCTATCTCCAATGGCAGTCCTGTCCCAAGAATTCACTCTCAGGACAGAGGCTCGTTCCAGTGATTCTGATCCTTTCCCCTGCCACAGTGACAGTCTGTGGTGTAGCTTTGCCTCCCGTTAGACTTCCTGAGGAAAGCCAACACTAATGCCAGGTTTGGAGACAATACTGTCCCTCCATGGACCGTAATATGAGGCTGCAAAGCAAACTTTGCTTTCAAACAGCCACAACAAAATAACAAATCCGCCCCTTCATTTTCTACACTCTATTTTCCTAATTAGGTGGGTGGGAGAACAAATGTCCACATGCAGAAAGTAGGTGGGCATAGGCTGGATAAATCCCATGCTCCCAATTCTTGGCATGGAACAGCGCAGCCATTATCCTTTCTAAATGTCAGGGAACTAGCTCCAACTCTATGAGGTGCCAGACACCTGCTCCCACTAGTCCCAGCTTCGCCTTCTGCTGTTGCATCTCTCACTCACAGGCCTTGGTGTAATTCCACTCTGCACAAATTGAGCCGTAAGTGCCAGGAAAGTGGGATTCTGAAAGCATTTCATAGAAAGGCATGGACCAGGGCAGCAACAGACCCACAAGAAGGGACACAGCTGCCATTTCCATGAAGAGGAATTACTCAGTACTGAGACTGCACATTGATAAAAAGCCAGCAGAGGGTTAAAGCAAGATGCTTTCTTGCAGGCAGATGAAGTGAAATGGATTTAGGGATTTTTTTCACAACAAAAAGAGATGGAAGAGCCACAAAAGGCTATTGAAGGAAGATAGTGAGCTCTCCTATCTGACACATGTTGACACAGAAGCAGTGGCAACAGAACAAGGCTGTCATGTTGAAAAAGCAGTTCTTCCAGCCACAGGCTGGGCTGCCAGGCAAATCCTGTGCAGTGAAGTCCTCAAATACAGAGGAATCTATCTGACTCCATACAAGGAAGCAGCAAGATGGGCAGAGCCAGCCTCAGGAGGTCATCACTCCCTGCCTATGATCAGGGGTCCCTACACACTCCTATCTAACAGTTTAAGATGGGCAGAGCCAGTGGACCCATCAGCAACCATGAAATGTAGCAGAAGACACAGCTGCAAGGAGATAGGGTGGAGGGTAAAGAAGGAGAGGTGAGAGTGCTTCTCAGTTACTTTCTCTGGCCTCACCCAGGGACTCAAACTGCTCATCTGGGGCAAGTGACACCTAATGGACCATTCAGCAGCAACCCTAACACCCTTCCCATGTGCACTATATAGCAAAGCAGCCCAATGGCCAAAAAGGAGCCTGCTGAAGATCACTGCAGCATTCCAACTTGGTCCAGCAAACCTGTCACCATTCTTTGCAAGGTGGAAACGTTCAATGCCCCAGGCAGCTGTCAGCCCACACCCTTGCTGGAGAGGCACCGACAGCTCTGCCACAGGGACAGTGTAGTCCCCACTCCCTGATCTGCACAGAACATGCCATGGTGCTCACACCACTCTTGTCACCTGGGCTGAGCAAAATCAGCTGGTTTAGCCTGGAACTGGTTGGAGAGCATGCACGCAAGCATGCTACTCTTCCAGCGCATTTGGAAGAAGGCAATGCCAACAGTCAAGAGTAGTAGCTCTTCCACTGGAGGCTTGGAAGCAGAAAGAGACATACCTTGCCACACTGGAGACACAGGGAACACAGGTGGGAAGAAGAAGGAACATGTGCCACAGCCCTTGTAGTAGAACAAGTTCACCACTGCTCAGCTTGCGCCTCTTTGGGCAAACCTGCAGACTGCTAGCCACAGCACGGCAAATCAAGCAAGCCATTCAGCAGCAAACTACAGAGACAGGTAAGAAAGCCAGCCAGTAGCTTGCTTTCTAGTTCATCACATGGCTCCACCATTTTCATAGAAATAGCAGAGCTGATCAGTTTTCATGACGGTAGCAATACTGCCACCACAGCTTTCAGGCACTTCAGATTACCTGTTTTGTGAAAGCCCGTTGTTAACACCTATTTAATGCATAGTCCTAGAAACAGTGGCGCCACCTGAAGACAAAACATTTCTTGCATTTGAGGAATAATGTATCACCCAAGAAAAATGGGACACTTTTCAAGAACACAACCCTTTCTGCAACACCATGCTGCTCTGGAGACTGCCTGCTAAAGACACCAAATAACACACCAAGCAAAATACAACTCTTCTTGTGACTACTGAGTGGTTTCTCTGGCAGAGAAGAACGGCTTTCCCACTACAAACCATTTGTCAGACTAATGCTTCCACAAATGACAGACCAGTTCTCCCCATGAGTGGCCCTCAGAAAAGGTCCTAATTACACCACGCTAATGCAGAGGAGGAAATGTATTGATTGGCATAGAAACAGAAGAATATTCCCAGACTACTTTCCACCTCATTTCCAAACTCATATGACTCCCCCATATGTCAGCTCGAGTAGCAGTGTTAACTATTCCATTTTCTGTGGAATTGGTGAGAATCAACTTGAAAGCTCTTATGTAGGAATTTAATCTTTCCCTGTGAGAACCATAAACATTAATCAAACCATACACTGCAAGATAATAATTTTTAATTGATATTGCATAGCACCTAGCAATTCCCAACCAAGTTACAGAAGTTTGAACAATGTTCAAATAAGGCAAAGATATTGTCCTTCAGGAGACAAGAAGCAAACAGATGGAGAGGGAGCATGAGAAACTGAGAAATTATGTAGATTTCAGTCACATTCTGAGTCTTATTTATTAAAGAACAAGTTGCTTTATAGTGGACGGTTTCTATTACTGTAGGGTTTTTAAAGGAAAATCATTATTGGAAACTGCAAGATATGTGCCAAGCACATATTTTTCTTACTGAATTTCTTATTTTCTAACCTCATATAGTGCTTCAAAATACATTGCTATGGGCAAGTATCCTTCTGAGGGAAAACCTCTGAAAATCATTATTGAGTAGATTAACATCTAGCATATAAAACAACGTAAGACAAGAAGGAGCTGTATATGGAAAGGAGGAGAAATACTTGCCTAGCCAGAGGTCAGTAGGTCAAATTTTGATCCCAGATAACCAATCTGAAATAAATCCATTTACATGAGCACTAACCTGATGTCAGTGGGTTAAATGAGCTCAGAACCTGCCAGCCAAACACACAGTACACTTGAAATCTTGTTGCTTGGCTGATATGAGTCTCATTGTTGGGAGCCATGTGGTTTTCCACTTCTGGAGTATTAACTTCTTTTCAGCCAGCAAAATCCACAGGATCTGTTTGTCTTGGATCAGAAAGTGCCAGCTGTCTACTTCACCCAGTATGAATAAATGCAGATTTACTGTTTCAAAAAGACTTATAAAGAATAGTGGTTGTCTGAAGCCAGAAATCTCCACAGGCAATCTCCAGACATATTTTCCATTTAAGCTACCTGTAGCCTAAAACCTGAAGACTGCATATGAAGATCCCTAAAGATCAGCTTTCAGAGAGAGAGAGAGAGAGAGAAAGTCAGATTCTAGTTAGGACTATTGAAAAAGTTTCCACATTTGCATTATGTGCTGTCTTGGAGAAGTGCCCAATTTCAGCTTATACAGGAAGCATTAGCATGGCCAATTGTGTTATAAACATGAGAAATAACACACAGTCCTTCCTGAGGTTGTCGCACAGCATCTAGCTTGAGAGAAGGAAAGAAGAGGGAAGTCAAGGCAATAGAGAAGGAAGAGGAAGAGTCAATGAGTCCTAAAGGGAATGAAAGGGGATGACTGCCTTCAATTTCCGGGATGGAAATGAGATGAGAGCATCTAAGTTCCATTAATGTTGTCTATTTCTCTTCCCATCTGTGCAACCAATCCGTGAAATTCAGCAGGCTAGTAGGTCTGTCTCTGTCTCACTCCTAATGCAAGTGCAAACGCAACACCTGCTGTTGCTATTGCAAGAGTAAAACAAATATCTGACAGGAGGGAAGGGAGAAAGAAGTATAATCTAGATGGTTTTCTCCTCACTTAAATGCAATCAAATGCTAAAAATCTCAGCTTGCATTCATGGTCCCTGACACAGAGGGCCAGCAAAACAACCACAAATCCTAACCCTATTCACATCCTGGCAGGTTAAGAACAAAAGGACATTTTGACTTAATTACCCCTGCTTCAAAACAACCTCAAATTTGGATACAAAGCCAGAAAGTCTCTAAACTTTTTTGCCCCAAATAATTTGAAAGCTTCCCGTGCATGATTTCATCTGAAAAGTCCCACCCATTCAAGGTGGCATAAATATCACAAAATACTGTGATTGTGATAGAAATCTCAAGAATATCTCAGACCACTGCAGACCCAAACCACAGGTACATCAGGCGTCACACATGAAATATAGGATCTACTTCTGAATCCTATCCAGCACTCTTCTCACCCACTGTTTTAGCTGTCTTTAGTGGCTGACTAAGCAGTACTGTATCTTCTCTCCTCCCTCTGGGACCATGCAGGTAATTTGGCTCTCCAGACTGCTCTATCCAGCACGCACAGTTGCACTGGAGAAAAGGCAGGTGGTCTCCTGCGTGCAAGTGCATGCCCCTGCACTGCCTGGCATGACAGCCCATGACAATATGACCCAATATGTGAGAGTATGCACCAGCATGTCCCATGCTCCTTCTTATTACATGTCCCACAACTGCTGTCTCCCACTGAAAGAAGCCTGAAAACATACACTGGGTTGGTCTGAACCCCAAGAATAGCTGAAAACACAGGTCCACATTTAAATCAGCCCAAATACCTTGACCTAGCTATAAAGGTGCACCATCCAGACATCATTGTAGGAACAGTGCTCAGAGGGACTCAGACTAGCTTTATTACTTCACAGATGTTTCCTCTATACCTTAGAAACACACTGTCATGGTTTAGAAATGTTATTTTCTCACCTGCTTACTTTAAACTAATTTCACTGCTGCAAAGGCATTGTCTCTCTTCATTAGCAGGGTTTTCACAGATACAGCTTTGCTCCAGCTTATGTATTTTAATAATTTACTCAACCAGCATGTACTTGCTCATTTCCCTTTCAACTAGCACTGCAACCATGCGAATACAATTCAGTGGATGAAGCAGCTATGAAAAATTGTTTAACTGTGACCTTAAGCAGCCTAGTTATGGCAGAAACCCTCTCCCATTAATCAGTTGCACTTTGTCTGTGGTATCGACTTTGTACTCTTTATGGAGCCTTTCATTGCAGAAAAGCTGGTGGATAGCTCAAGAATGTCAAAATTACATTCAGATTTCAGAGCATGGAAAAAATAAACAGGGGGAGAAAAAATCTTGACAAAATTCTTATGCATCTTCCAGATGCTGCAACATGTACTTTCAGAAATGTGGTGTGGCATTTTCCTGTGTTATTTGAGAAAGTGTGTAATCACCCAGTTGTTGGGCTTATCATACAAGAAGTTGCCAGCAAATAACTGTTATCTCTCAAGTATGAGATTTCTGTCCCTGGCTGACATTGCTGATTAAAGAGTTCCTGTGGTGAGCGAGTGTGGGAAGGCAACCATTTTAGCTGGTGGTATATTGTTCCCCATTCGTATTATTTAAAAAAAAAGGATGGTGCTTACACAAAGGAGAAACAGCAACATAGCTGGAAAGGCAGAAGCAACTGTGAGTCTATAGAAAAACAAGTTACAATTCAGCACCAACGCAAGATTGTTGATGAGATGCTATGCTGAGGCTGGCAGGCCACATTTAGTTTGATAGGTATGATACCCTTGCTTATGCAGCTGCCTGCCAGAAGCTGTAGAGATCATCCTGATCAGAAAAAGGCAGTTCCAGAAGCTCTTCTGTCCTGAATAATGCTGCACTTGTGAATCCTGGCAATTCCTGCAATTCCTGGTCAGAGGGATACATGCAGCAGGGTACGTGTCTCTTACCTACTCACTGGCACTCTGGGGGTAGCTGAGATCCACAGGAGTATGGGATGCCTGGATTTCTGCAAAGAAACATCGAGCAGTTGGACAGTAATCCCACTGGGGGCAAAGACTGTCTTTGGAATCAGTGTCTGTGCAGCACCCAGTGCTGTTGTCTTAATGGTAAATGGTTTAATAGAAAGAGACAACTCCAAAGTCAGCAACAAACACAGCTGGGGCTCACAATCTGAACAGCCACATCTGACCTTTCTCTTACCTGTCAGGGAAGAAGAATATCTTCTTTTTATATAAGCAAACCCCAGAAATAACATATAGAAACTGAACAGGGGAGACAGAGCACATGAAATGGAAGGGTTAACATTCTTTTCTGAAAAAGGGTGTTACTCCCTCCATAACTGATATCAAAGCAGTTTGGGCACAGTACATCCCAATGAGAGAGCATGTGGCCTAATTTGGCACTTCTTCCACCAGCAGGAGGCTCTTCTGCAGGCTATTCACAATCCAACTGAGGTTGGCATCCTTGCCTGGTTGAAGCTGACATACTGTGCCACATTATGAGTGGGAACAGGACCATCCTAACAGATTAGCATGAACACAGGCTTGCCAGAATACCAGTATGTGGATAATACTTAAGTGTTAAAGGGGGGATCTCTGTCCAAAAATGATGAAATGACAGTCTGTCTTCGGCTTGCCCAGCTACAGTTAGGAAATCTGTCACAGGGTACCACAGCTGAGCTAGGCACACCCCAAAGCCATTTCTGCAGCCCATGTCAAAGAAGGAAACCTCTGTTTCAGGAATCAGGTTCTCTAGAGGACACAGGTATGAGCTAGTCCCCAGAAGAAAACTGTGAGAGCCTCAATAGACTGGTTATTTTTCTTGCTGGAGTGCCTCGTTTGGCAGGGAAGCCCAATTAAAAATTTCTTCTGTAATTTATATACCTGTGGGCTTCATGGTAAGTTCTGTAGTGAGGAAAAAAGATTAGGGTCAGACTGTGATGAAGTCTATGCAGATACACAAAGTGAAGGGTAAGGCAGGAGAAGCCTCTCCCCATTTCTTACTGCCTTGGGAGGTTAAAGCAATACTCTGTGTTGGGTCTGAGTGCATTAGCCCCCATTTGCTCCTTGGACAAGTACTGTGGCCAAGCCAGCTGGCATGCTGCTGTGTCTCAGCAAACAATTCAGGCTGGGTACCTTCAAAGCTTGCAGAATATGAACCGAATTTTTGCAAGACACTTGTTGCACATAACGAGGAGCTATGATGTGCAAGGCAAGGAAGAGTCATACTGACAGGATCAGCATCAGAACAGCTCACTTGGCATCCTCCTATACCTCTCGAAATTAGGGGTTTTTTCATCTGTAGTTGGAAGAGGGACCTACCATTTAGGCTGCACAGGTGATTTATGCAAAAAGTATACTTCGGCACCCTTCACAAGCAATTAATGTCACCTCTGAATACTGTTTTCAGAAGGTTTTCATAATAAAAGAGGAGAAAAACAACTATATTTGTACAAACCGTGGCTAAAGTGTTTGACACTTTTCAAAGGTGTGTGTTGAAACGCAGAAATATTTTTAACCCCAGATAAGATCTTGAGGAAATGTTTACTGGGCCTCAGAGAAAATGTAAATCAAAACTGCCAAAACTATGTCAGTAGATTTCATTACAGTTTACTTATTTAAGCTGAGAATGAAAACAAGCAGAGTTCTGGGCAAGTTTGTACTCCTGCATCTCCTTTTAGTTCTGTCTGTTTACATTTTACAGTGTTTTAGGAGTGACACAAAGGTGGCAAGTTGCTGAATTCTAAATGTCCTTCAGTAGCTGGAACATTGCATTCCCGTGCCTTTTGATGAGTCACATTACTTATTTGTCACATATGTTGTTAACACAAGGAAAGTTATTCAATGAAGAAATTAATCCAGGCAGCCAGCCATGGACAGATGAATGAAAGTGACCAAAAGCAGGTTGGAGCAGAAAGCAAGGAAGGGAGAAAGGACTGTTAAATCTGTGCAGTCTCCAAATCCTTTTAATATCAAACACAAAGGCTTTAGAGATTGAAATCCACACTTCCCAATGCAGAAACCACTTGCTTCCTGCTCCTGAGCAGGAACCTGAGTTGGGACTGTGCTCCTTTCTTGACATTTGACTTCTCTGATCTGTGCTTTCTCCCTTGACCTGAGGACAGAGGAGCAGCAGCAGCTAGCATTTGGGTAGGCTGCTTAGCAGAAATGTGAAAAGCCTATGGATCCTTCATCAGGGCCCACTGGGGACCCATTTTGGAAGGAATGAGAAAGCTGAAAGCATTGCCAGCATTATGCTGAGCTGTTGTTCTCTGGAGTCCAGTCTTCAGCCAGATTGTAAAATCAGAGGACTTGGAATTGAGACAAGGATAAACCCAAATACAAAACAAGGTTTCTGCTATATCGCCTCATTTCACCATTGTCTCCCTAGGGCATGTGGACACCATGACAGATCATTGCTAGGTTTGTTATTCTAACACATTTTTTCCTCAGCATTTTTTGAAGGGAAAAGTAAAATTCTGCTATAATAACCAGGACTATTTTTTTGCTATTCCAAATGGTATTTCCAAGCCCCTCATGCCTTACAGCTAAGACACAAGGCTATTGCCATTGTGATGGATTAGCACTGTGGCAGCTTCTTCCATCTTGGGTTAGTCTCAGTGATTGCCCCAGCCATTGAGAACCAAATCCTGGCCATGGCATCAGGAACTTAAACACCACATGACAGTGTAAACTGGCCCTATACACAGGTAATCTAGCCAAGAACCAGTTGACTTACCAGGCAACTTAGGAAGCAAAGGAACCCAGATCTTTGTTCCAGTACCTAAATGGCTGTGAAGTTAGATAAAATTTGGAGTGAACAAACTCATTCAAGCTTTTCTCACCATTTTTGCTCTTTGGCTATAAAGGAAGCAGTAGCAACTTTGGCACTTTTCTAGCAAAGAAAGGCTTTAGGACCTCCGCACACTTTCTCTTGAAATAGATGGGTCCATGCACACTCTTTGACATGATTCCCACTGCCCACTGCCTGGCCAGGGGCTCATTCCTTCCAAGAGATGGCTTCAGGCCACTCATCTCACTGTGATCTTCCATATTCTGCTCTGTTCCTTATTTCTAACTCAGAGAAGGAAGCCTTTCATACACCAAAGCATCAGAAAGGTCTTGAGCATTGCCTCGGTGCTGTATCCTGCTTGCAGGCATGGCTGACTGCCCTGGGAATGGGGATAGGTTCTGTGCCTTTTGCTAAAAGGGAATGGTGCTTTCTCCCTCAGGAGGCAACTCCTGGCTGTGCAGGCTTGTTGCACTCCAGCAGCTACATCTGTTATGCACAGCATGGAGAGATGCATCTTGTGGTAGCCATACTAGTGAAGGGTTTTATTTTTGTTTTGTTTTGTTTTTTTCTTTAAATAAGGGGAATTTAATATTTCATTATTTGAGACATGTTGCTTTCAAATCTGTCTTCTGAGAAACTGAGATCACTGCAGCCTGGAGACCAGCCAGGGCTCAAGGGAATTACAGTCCTAGACTAATAAATTTTGGTCTGACCTAGAGCAACCATAAATCCTAAATAACCTCTCTTACTTCACTCGTGTTACTCTAAGCTCACCATGGTGTTTCGGATTCTGAACATTGTCAATGCCCTCTTTTCCTGAAAGGACAGTTTGATGGAAAATTTGTGTCTAACAAAGCATTCCTGCTAACCTAAATCCTTCCTATTATTTCAACATACAACAAAAAAAATGGGCTCTTGTACTCTGGAGAAGATGACCAATCTTAATGCATTATGCTTTCACCCCAAGCCTTTCCACTTGAAAGCAAAAGTCCTTCTCATCCTTCCTTTTCTGGCCTAATCTCAGTAGTTTTCTCAGAATACTGATCAAAGTGTAACCTGGGATCTCCAGCTGAACTTGAGAATGTCCATTTAAAAGCCTCCTACTTCCCAATAAAACAATGATTCAGTGTCACACAAAACAGTTCTGTTGTCCCCCAGATTCCAGCAGGCATGGCAGAAATTGGTACTAGCCAGCAAGAATTAACCAGTTTACAGCATTAACCAGTTAACCTTCACAGCGTTCCAGTGAGGTCAGGAGGTTGAGCCAGGTAGGGGAAACTGGATGCACAGTTTGAAGTAATTTACAGTGTAGGCTGGATTTGTGCAGAAACATTGGCACATAGCACACAATTATGTTCAATTGATTCTGAAAATCTGGTCCTAAAACTTAAAATCAGGTTTGAACCACAGGTAAAACTAAGATTTGGTATATTTTGTCCCCAGTCCTACAGGACAGACAGAAATAACTTTCAGTTTGTAAGCTTTTCAAAGGCGATTCTCTACTCTAAACCCACACCAACCTCCTAAATTCACACAAAGATCCCAGACTGTTCCTCCATTGCTCACATGCACTCATTTGTGATTCACACAAACCACTCCATGGCTTGCATTGTCATCGCAGCGCACTTGAGATTCAAAATCAAAACTTTGTCTCCTGCATTCCCACATATGCGTGATTGCTTGCCCACCAGGGGAGTCCTGATATTCTCATCTACCTTCCTGAAGGATCATTTGTCACTTCAAGCCCTCTAGCCACCTGGAACATGGAAATTCCATTTACATAAATTCAGGGCCCAGGTTGTCTCTCTGCTCTTGCTGGCTGTCACAGCAGCCTAATTCATGGGTGATCACGTTAGCCCTTCACCCTCTCATGGTGCCTTAGAGTTACAAGTAGCAAACACAAAGTGGAAGAAGGGGAAATGCATTCTTCAGTCTGATGCAGAATGGCAGGCTAAGCATGCAGAAGAAACCTAAGGGATTTTATACAATCAGAGAGGTTTTAGAGAGCCAGTAAGCTGCTCTGAAAATAATTTAGCACACAAATTAATAGCTACTTCTTCCTCTCTTTAACACAGACTTTCACAAAAGTCCTCCTTACCCAGGAGTCAAGCTCTGGGAAACCACTGGTACCTTAGGGAGATTCCTAGCTGTCTTTTACTACAGAATGGATTACTTAAGGATTTCAGCCTTGGATTAAACTCCTTGGGAAGCTTCAGATGTTGCCTTTCCACACCAAACAGCATCCAAATCAGTTATTGGCATAAACAACTGTCAAGCTGCCTTTTCTTCTTGCCAAAAGAACTAGGTCCAATGGGACTTAGTGACCATAATTTTTTCCACCATAGATTTCCAGCTCAAGACTTCCCACCAGCTGGCCACCCATTTTTTGTGGGTTCCAGCTCTGGAATGACCTCCAATAGACTCAATCTCGAGCTCAGGAAGGCGAAGACATGGGTCCAGCTCCACTCTGGGACATGGCAGACAATTCTCTGAAATCTGCAGGAATTCTGTTTGTCTAAACCTGAGCTGAATTAGACCCTTACTGAATTTTAATGCAACTGGCAGAACTCTTACATTACAAGCTTCTTCTCTTCATTTAGTTCATAGTTCAAAAACTAATATTCACCATGTCTCAGCATTCCACAATGAGTTATTTGTTTAGTAACAAGGAAAAGTGATTAAAATATACAACATGGTGAAAATCACATTCTCATCCTCTGCACTGCTGTATAATTCACGCTGAAGAACAAATGAGATTACAGCTCTGGGACTGTCTCCAGAATGAGTTACATTTGTCCCGTTTCCCATTCTTGTTATAATCTTTGTCAAGACAGGAGAATGATATGTCCCATTTGCTGTCCCCTTCACAATATTTGTCACACTACTGCAATAATAGAGTTGCTGGATGCCCATATATGCATCATGAATTATTTGTTGATGTAAGGAAAGTTTTCTTGCATTCTCTTTGAGTAATCCGTCCTTCCCTTTAAATCCAGAAGCAGGTACTGATCAACATTATTCCTTTTTATTGCTTTTAGCATGAGATTTGCTACTCTCAACCTTTTGTTTAGAAGTGGTAGAGGAGGAGGGAGCAAGCAGCAGTGGCAGATACAGTCTATCACTTTGCTAAATACAAAGAGGGATCCAGGTGTTGGCAAAGATCAAACCTACTAATATAATATCATCACCCCTAAAGGGCAAATAATTGCAACAGATGAATCACTGTTCAATAAACACATCATTAGAACAGCCATCTACCCCTAAGCAAATAGCTTTGAGAAAATCTACCTTCTTATGCAAGCATTTGTGCGGGATTGATAGTCATCAACTAACACCATTTATTTAAGCTAACTCCAAAAATGGATATCCTCTGGTTGCTGCTGAGTAAATGCAAATAGGAGAAGCAAAGAAAAAAAACCTGAATGCATGAAAAGTGGTCACAATGCTTCAAAATTAATGGGAAAAGGAGGGAACAAACATTACCCTGTTTTGCTTGCACTACTAGGAATCCCTCACATGGCAGAATATTGAAGGGGGGAGTCAGGTGATTACCCCAAGCAAGCAATCCCCTGTTATTTTAGAGGTTCAGTTTAAAGATTTGCCTGCCACTCCTTGGTTGGAAAATGTGTGAGCTCACTACTGTGGTCTTCAACGTATCTTGAGCCTGACCAGGCTGGAAATTAGGTGATTTTGAACACTGGGCCATGGTAGGGAAGTGCAGCTCCATGCTTGGACTCCTGAAGGAACTGCTCCCCTCTGGGGAGGGACCCACCGGAGCTCTGAGACAACACATCCTGCAGCTGCATTTAAAACTACTCGGTAGCCTCTCCTGCCCCCGGAGCCCAGGGGTGACTAAATGCAAACTTCTGAAAATGAGGAAGTGGAGGCTGTGGGTAAGGGAAATGTGATCAGAACCAGAAAATACAGAGTTAAGCAGGATCCCAGTCCTGCAACCCCAGAACTGCTTGGGCACCTTAGCAGGGAGCAGATGACTGTAAGTAGGTACATATCATGAGCATTCAGGGCTTTCTCTGCTCCGTCTGTCAGCAGTAATCTGCATTTGCTGTGTGAGCTGCAGCTGTATAGGAGATGGTTTTGCTCCACTATGGTACACTCAAAGCAGCTGTGTTCTGGCAGTACTGCTGCTGGTGCCAGCCACACTGGAGAGAACCCAAAGGAGTGTACCAGAGGAGGGGAAGGAAAGAAGGCCAGCTGAATCAGACTGATAGCAGAAGAAAAGCCCCACTTTGGGCGTTCTGCCTGGGGCGTCAAGACACCATAGGAACCAGACAGTCATTGTGATATATGCTATGTCATGAAGATATAAGAACAGCCTTTGTGGTCCAGCCCAAAAGTCCATCCAGTGCAGCTCACTGTCAGACCTAGACTTGGCAGGGCTGATAGCAGAGACCCAGATCATACTGGAGCTAACACGAGCAGAGTACACAGCAAAGCAACCACACAGAAGGAGCACAAGAACATGATGCCCCCTCAATAACAGGGAAGAATAAAGTGGCCAGCCTAGCATGCCACTTGAGAAGGAGGAATAAATGTACCAGCAGAAAGCCTGATCAAAAGAAGCAGCAAGCCCATTGAGAAATGACAATCTCTCTGTGAGCACCAGTTTGATAAACCTGCTTATGAAAAGGGTGAAGGAAGGGAATTTCATCATAGAATGGTTTGGGTTGGAGACTGAGGTGGCCAACAACATGGTGGCTAGGGCAGCCACAGATGCAGAATGGGTTGAGGACCTGATTTGACCCGCATACGTAGTGACTCAAGTGCTTCAGCTCTGACATGAATGACCCAGAGACTCTTTTAGCTCTGTCCTAAACTGAATGTCATGAGCCAGCTATGCACTCACTGCATCTTTCTTTAGGAAATTTGCAAGCTTAAGAATCCTAAATGACAAAGAAATCAAAATAGAGAGACTGTCATTCCTACCATTCACACAGAAAATGAACTTTTCTCACCACACAAACAGAAGCAGCAATATGGCAGGCAGTTTTGTATTTAGAAATGAAACAGTAGCAAGAATGCTGTCAGGTTTTTTCAGAGATTATACATTCGTCATGGATACTTTTTGTATTGCTGTTTGAAATATGCATTTCCAATGTGAAATATAGGCATGAACATTGTGTACCAGTTTTTAAAAAAACAACAAAATAGATAAAACTGTGATAGCGAACAGATGCCTGGAGAGAATAAGAACAGAGAAAGCATAAGGATACTCCTTCACCCCCCTAATACCACCCTTCCAGCATAAAGCTATTTTCAGCTCAAGAGATGTCCTCCCTATCCCAAAATTTTCCTTCCCTTAACCATAAGTTTTCAGTCAGCCTGTTCAGGTGAGAGCAAGATTATAGTCAACTGTCAATGATTTTCAGCAATGATCCAGAAGGATTTCTTATTTTAGACTGAGATGGGATACTTCACACTGGTTAAACTTGCCATGAACTAAATAAACCAAACCACAAGTCACGTTTAGCAGAGGCAAAACACCACCTCAGTTTTTCCATGCATGTCTATCAGTCAGCCAACAAAGTAGGAGAAGGAAACCAATGACCACAGATTCCACAGTGAGAGCCAGTTTTGCATTTGCTGCTGTTTACAAAAAGTGAGTAGGGTGAAGCAACTTTCATACACCTTGAGAGCAAGACAATTTTATATATGTAATTATTCAGATCTTTATTCTTGGTTATATGTTGCATTCACCTTAATTTATTGCCCCTTGTTAACTACAGCAGTTGTGTTTATGCAAAACCAGAAGAAGGTATGAATTTCCAGGAACAATTGTGGGGTTTCACAATGCACTACAGAAGGAAAGCAAGCAGTTGCATAATTATTCCAGCATGACATGTTCATGCATAAAATTAGGCCTTCTCTCCAAGCGCTGTCAATAAGCCCTGTAAGTCTATAGGAGAGCTGTTCATAACACATTCAATTTTACCTATCAGTATGATGTCCAATTACTTGGGAAAGGGTGAAAGACTTTATGCCGCATCTAAACATGACAGACATAACCTTTAAGTACTGGCAAATGCCAAGATGTTGCTGGCGGTAGGCATTCTGAACATGTTTGTGTTTTTCTTTGTACACGTTTTTCCCTTTTTTATATAAATGCAAATTGTTAAGTATTTTAAAACCCAGCATTATCACATCTCCCAAGGAACCAGTTTGGAAATTGGAAGGAAGTTTTACACTAGCTAACCTTCCCTAAGACATTTAACATAATGTAGGTTTTGTTCCTTCCACAGGTACTAAAGTAGCATTTTCCTGACCCCTGGTTTCAGCACACAAGTATCAAGTTGTAAGTTCAACACTAGGTCCAATCACTGAACCCTGCACAAAAGGAAAAAAAAGTAAAATAATTTTGTTATCTTGTCCTAAATAAAGCACATCAAAAGCTTCTGCTCCATCTCCAAATGGTAAAGCTGATCTGTACCTCTCAAGTCTTTTGAAATAGTCCAGCATGTCATCCGTTTTAATACGTCCTAGCAGGGAGCACAACAGCAGGTCTAGTTTATCTTAATTATCTCTCTTTATCTCCATAGGAGGAAGAGATTACTGCCAGTGTGTTGCTGGCTAGAACAGAAGCCAAAGAGCACAAGTCATCTCCATTTCTTCACAACTAGTCCCACAGCTCAGGTAACTGCAATAGGAGAATCTGATGGAGGGAGTGGAGTCTGCAAGAATGAGATTTCTGATGTTTTGGGTTACCCATTGTAACTGGAAGTGGACATTCAGAGTCACAGTGCACATAGAAGAGAGAAAAAAAGTTTTTGTCTAAAGGAGGATGTGTTTTATCCTTGCTTACCACACAGGAAATCAACAAAGAGAAAACTGGCTGCAGTCACTGAGACAGCCTGCTCTAGCAAAGACAAAACTTTAAGAAACACAGCCTCTCTATTAACCAGAAAAGAAAGACAGTGAGTACTAGAGATACTTACAATGCTGATTGACTGTCACAGTTTCCATTTTATAGGACAGTGTGTATACTGTAGTTCTTTATGCATTACTGAAGTTACCTTTTTGTCACTTATTGACTCCCTGTGCAACACTGTACTGCTGCTTCTCTTTCAGCTAGCTTAAGGAGCATCTTGGGTTTTATGTTCCTGGGAAGGTGTTGTGGCCTTTGATCTGAGGCCTGTGGCCTATTGGAAATTGCAGTTTCATTGCTGTGTGGCAATTTTGGTTGCATCTTTAATAGTGTCACTGCTGACTGTTTAACTAATGTGCCTTTGCTTTTGGCTCTTTGTTGTTAGAGAGTCCCATTCTGTTTTCAGCAGGGCATCATAAGCTGTCTTAGGAGTCTGCCCAGAGAAGTTGATGGGGACAAGAACAAGCTCCTCATGTGTTTCCTAGGGCCTCATTAGTGAAGCAAACATAACATTGTAACATAAACCTGAGTTACCATTTTCTGATGTGCTTTGTTCATCTGTGGCGACATTTCCAAGACTGCCTTTCTCTTACCTCTTCATGGCCCTGAGGAACAATCTTTTTGCATCATTTACATCCTGGTCGGAACTAATAACTTCACAGTAATTTCCAGAAATGTTAATGGAAAAATTTAGCATATAAGACTCAGCAGAAGCACCTTGCAGAGGTAAAACAGAGTTATAAGTCTGATGGTTAGTACCAAAAACTTAGCTCTGATTGACCTTATATCTGCTCCACATGCTGAATAAACATAAACACCACAAAATCATTCCCTTACTGGCCTAACCTAGATTATTATTATGGCTCTTCCTCTGTTCATTATTGTGTGTGAGAAATTAAAACTCAGTTCAATCGCCTTTTGCTGCCTATTCCACATGATGGATAGCTACCAATGGTGAATAATTTTTCCTCAACACTAAGAGTTGGATTATAGTGCACAGTTCAGTCCATCAGATCATCTTTGGGGATTGTGGCAATCTGCAGATCTATTATATAGTGGGTTACGGGTAGGGCTTTTTGCCCTCACTCTTAACTCTTCTATAAAGGCACAGTCATCAGACTGGGTCATCACTAATAAAGGAAACTATGAGCCAAAGATTCCCCAGTTAAAAGGCAAAATGTAAGTTGACCATAAAGCTAAATAAATGTTGATGTTGATGTAGCCTCTCCTTTACCCTTATGCAGCAAAGGGTGGATTTACAGGACTGAAGTCAGCAGGAAATCCTTTCAAGCAGCTTTGAAAATTTTAGCCAAGAATCCTATTCTAGCAGACTTTTGGCAGCATGTGCATACCCTTCTGGTTTTCTTTTTGATGAGGATCACGCTATCCACATAGTGAAGGATTAAAAAGCAAGATACCAGTAATAATAACATATTCATTTCAAAAGCTAGCAAATTTTCTTCCTCCAAATCAGGAAGCACCCTTGAGCCAGCTGGACAGACTGAATACTGGCTATCAATGCTGTTTTCCAAGACAGAAGTCATTTGATAACTTCTTTCAAGCTTAAATCTTTATCTCTTTGAAACATTATCTGCATCTTCTGCATGCCTATAAAAAACTGTAGCCCAGTAAGACCATGATTCTGACAGAGTTCTTCAGGACAATACAGCTGATAGATCCAAGTTCTTCAGGACAATATAGCTGATAGATCCAAGTGATGATGATGACTGCTTTAATAAGTTGTAAAACTCCTACCGTTGGCATGTAAGCAACAAGTGAAATGGTTGCCTGTTTCACTGTTGTGGGAATTCCACAACAGTCTGAAAAATCTAAATCTTATTCTGAGGCCTGTGTTTGAAGTTCCAGCCATACAGGCCTCCAGGACTTAGTGGCCTCATGTCTGAGCATGGCTTTTATGTCAGAAAGCATGGGGAGGTTTCATAGCAGTTACAGTAATGAGAGCTAAAAAAAATGTCCAAAGCCAAAATACTTACTCACCTGTGGTTTACCAGTGATGGCCCAAACAAATCACTGACTTGCTGAGCTTTTCTCCTCTGAAAACTGTAAAATCATGGTGGGAAAGAGTGATTCAAGCATGCGTGGCACTTTTCTTCTGAAGAAATGGAGTGGGGTAGCATATGTACAATTCTGTTCAGTGAACTTTGGCTATTGTGGTTATCCGTGCTTGGTGAATGGTAGAAAAGGGAAGACTCCATTTTGTACTACACTTGTGCAACTCTTTATTCTGTAAAAAGACAAAACATGCCTCGCTTGTGTTTGTGATTCATGTTCAAGACTGTTAGATGGCTGTTTACTTTGTGCCATATTTATTTTTGTTACTGACAGTCCTTTGTTACTATAGATATTACAACAATGTTATTTTAATTTTTACTATACTGACAGCTGGAGAAATCCACCTAGACATAACCATCAAGAACCATTTTTTAACCTACTCCCATGTCAAGGGGAGGTGGGGTGAAAAAAATCCAACACAAAACCAGGGAAAAAACCTATCCATGTTGTGCAATTCTTCCTTTTCTCTCCCACCCAAGGCCTGTTTTCCTCTGTAAGTGGCTCAGTGGCATTTCCAAACAGCTGAATGTTTTCATTCTTTCAAGCTAGATTTTTTCTCTAAGCAATCAGAGTTCTGCTGCAGCATTACATTAAAAAAATAAATAAATAGAATAAGCATTTCAACTACAAGCAGTTTTTGCTCTTTCACTGCAGCATGGCTCCCATCCAAAGCCAATTATGTAAAACAACAGCACCTCAGCACCATTACCAATAGCCGTCTAAAGGGAAGAATTGCACCCACTCAAAGCTGCAAACATTTTCAAGAAATTTAATTATTTTCTTACTTTCTCGCCTCAAGTGTGCTTTTTACCTTACTTCACTCTAAAACGCCTTGGGTGTTATTCATCTAGAACATATGGAGCACTATATAAATCCAAGTTGTTGCTGATATTACTTAAAAGTCAGGTTTTATTTTCTGTTTTTACTTCTGCCTGTTTACACTCCTTGAAACATCTTTTGCATTGCCCCAGATGTCGCTTCTCACAGTGCTTCATCTTCTGTACATGTTAATCTTGCTTCCTCGGTACTTGTGATTTTTTGCTTCATACAGTGATGGAGAGAAATACAATGCCAAAAACTAATTGTCAAATAAAATGGCAAAATGATTTATGTTCATGCCTTTAAATTCAGTATCAATTAGGTTTAACGGTCAAAATCCTTTCATCGATTTATGAAACTGTGTAGATCTTCTAAAGGAAGAAGTGACTCTGAGACAGCTCTATCTAATAGAGAGATTTCTCTTTATTTTACAGCCTACTGTCTTAACTTTAACATACTGTGGAAATAATTTGTAGCCTTTTGTTCTCATATTGGGCTTTCAATGGTCTTGGTCAAGAATTCCAAGTATGCTGATAACAACTGCTGGCAAAGGATTTTCCCTGTGCTGCAGTGGGCTATAAGATGGAATAATCAAGGCATGATTTACTCTTAGATATGGCACCAGCAGGCTCTCCAAAATATCCATCAGAGTTATATCCTGGAGGCATAGTGAGTTGTTAAATATTGGCCAAAGTTGCGGTGGTCTTCTAGCATGTTTTTCATTTAACAACTGGGATGCTCAGCAGGCTGTACTCATTTCCAGAAAAAGTTCTTCACAAGAAAGTAATCTTAATTGAGATATATAATGTTTCACATATAAACAACACAGATCTTTGCATAAATATTGATGCTGGTTCATGTGTGCATTCATTATACTTCCTAGATGAAAAATTGTTAAAATGAAAGGGCTAAGTGATTTCATTACTTTCAAGGAAGCTCACAGTGTTTTGGGTCTTCCCATCTCTTGGTCTGTAGTGTGACAACGCTACATACAAGGGTAAGAGGAAATAATGATTTTCTGCCATATATGTCTCTGGGTACTCATTCAGTTTAAACACCCTGGGTGTTGACTTCACCTGGCTCCAAATTCTCTCAGGTAGCTGGCACCCTGGAAACTACGTATTAAACCGCTTGCTCGTGGTTGAACATGACAAAGCTTATTACTTGACTGATTTTGAGACAGTGACTACAAATTATTCCCTTTCAGTTAATCTTTTACTCCTTTATGTACAGTTGTCCCCTAACATGAACTGAGAACTGTGAATGGAAGCAATCGTTCAGAAGAAATCTCTTCTACTTAAGCACATGATCAGACAGCCCCTAAGATATAAGAGGCACTGAAGTGAAAGGGAAATGAGGAGAGAAGAGTAGGAAGAAGAGAGTAGAGGGCACATGGGAATATATATAGGATTAGGGCAACTATAAGCAAAAGAATAGAACTTGGCCCTGCAGTGGAGATTTTTTTTGGAAAGTAAACAATTAATACGGTATAGTGCCAACCATCGGCCTGAATTCCTCTCAGCATCATGGAAGAGAATAAATTAGTAGACATATATAAATTTTGAAAGGAGGAAATATGTACTACATTCTGAATCATGTGTATTTCCATTAACGGAGCTTCCAGTATGTGGAGCTGGGTGGGAAGAGGCAAAAAATCTGGGACTTTGGGTCTCAGTCCTCTTTGGAAGCTTCCACTCATTTAGCCACCACCCTCATTGACCTTGTATCTCTGCAGCTTGTCTGGGTACTTAGACTTGCTCCTGCTGCTGAAAGCAATGGCTAAGCCATCATTGTGCTCAAAAGCACTGGAATTGCAAATAGTCTCTCTGGAATCATTCAGCATGGATATCAATAGAGCTGTGCTGGTGCCTGCTTACAGTAAAATCCAAATTTTTCACATCAGGATGAGGATTATAGCAAAGACCTGTAGAAAAGAACAGAGCCACGGCCCCTGCCATTCAGTAGCAGTGTGCTAGCAGGACCACAACCAGTTCATTGTCAGTAAATAACAAAAAGAGGTGTCATGTGACTCTGTTGTGGGAAACTTCAGAAAGCTTAGTAAGGTCCTGCGTCAATATATTATTATGCTCAGCAGCACCAGCTGCTGCAGGTAATATGTTGTTTGCTTGCTGTCCCTGTTTGAAGATCTGTTGTGTGCAATGCTGTTAGGGTACTGGAGAGCTTCATTGAGGAAAAGAGCAGTTCCTTGGCTTAAAAACCCTAAGAGGCCTGAACAAAGGCTTGTTGGTTCTGCACAAACATAGCAGCATTAAATTATAACCCGAGCTTTTTACCAGGCTCACTCAAGTACAGCAAATACCAGCTGGAGGGTAAGGAGGGATTTGCTTTCCAAACAGCTAGGAGAGGCATTTATTTCACTAAATTAAACAAATATCAGCCTGTTTATGACAGTAGAAGTCAGCTGGACATCATGAGCTGTGGGTTGTACTGTGAGCTGTGGACTTGGCATCCAAGGAGGAACTGAAGGGAGTACAGCAAAGCTACAGAAAACACAGGAGATGTGTGGACTATGGATCAGTGAGATCAAGGCACCGCACTACGAAGATGGAGGGCAGGTTTCTTCCATGCACCAAAACTAATATTGATGATGCTGCACTGTTCAGCCATGGTCTCCTGAGAGACCATCTGCCTGCAGAAGAAATGCAGCATGCACTGAGCTTCTGTCTGGAAGAAAACCGTCTCTACTCCACCTTTACTTGAGACTGTTGAAATGAGTGAGGACACCAGGAAAGTATAGTCCCTGGGCATCAGAGAAATAAGGAGAGGAAGAAAGGAGGAGGCCATATTTAGAGGAGAAAGACTTTTTGCATCCTCTCTGCAACATCCTTTAGAAAGTCCCAGGAAGGGCTCCTCACAGTCTGGCCAGAAGAGGGGAGGTGTCATTCCTGATACAGTTTGGACTCCCTTCAGCCCCAGTGGTATCTAAATTCGCAGAGAAGCACCTTTTCTTCCCTACCAATATACTTACTGGCTTAGTCCTGGTAACTGAGGGTTGCCCAATGCCTGACCAAAGGGCAGTAGGAAAGAAGAACTGGGCCCAGTTCATTCCATGTGTTCATGAGTGCAAAGAGCACTCATATCATCCTAAGAGCACTCATACCATGTTTTCTGTAACTCCACAGCACTATGTATGTGACTAACCCCTACCACTCATCTTACTTATTCCTCACTGTCAAGATGATGACTGCAGGTGATCTTGAATCTCTCTGCTATGCGACATCACAGGGCCTCAGTTATCCATAATGCAAGAAAAGGGAACCCCATCACACTGAATGATAAGGAGGATTTCCAACAACAATTCTTACATTCCCTGCTTTCCAGTGCTACTACATGCTTTTTGTGGAATTTAAGGCCTTCTTTCAATATTTTTTTAAAGTATACCTGTCCTTCCTGATAATGCAGACACCCTTGCAAATACAAACCAGAATATGCACACCACCAGGAACAAGATAAACTTTCGGATCAAAGAATTGTTGCTCTAGGCTTGTATTTTTCAGTTAATTGAGACCTTAAAGAAACCTTACCTGAGCTTTGCAGGAAGCGTCTGGTGAGGCCACCATTTTAGTACTGCTTTTGAATCCCAGCCTGGTGCTTTCTTCTGAAGACTGTCATTTTGCTGGTAGCATTAATACCTGTGTAGTTGCAAGAGAGAAACAGAAGTGAACTGGCCAATGCTAATGCCAGTACACACATGCAGACTTACTTCAAAAAATAAAAGAAATTGAACTTACCTAACAATAACTTAGAAAATTTGATTTCTTATTTGTTCCAATGGTGAGAGGCATTTCCTTTGTCTCAATCTACTTCTCAGCAGGAGTCCCACGCTGATGAAGTATCATCAAATTGTCAGCTCCCACTGAGAGAGACACCCGCACTGCTCACTGATTGGAGAGATGGAAACAGTGACAGGTGTTTCTAAAAACTGTTGGGTTTTAAAATTAAAGGAAAAAAATATTTTTTCCCCTTCTGGAAGATATTTCCAAAATAGAAGAGTAAGGACATGAAAATTGTGTTGGGAAAGACTGAAGAAGACAAATGAGACTAGTTAGTGTAGCAAGGAACTAGGTGATAAAAGTTTAGGAAAGTCAACCTTAGTGGTGCAAAGGACTTCATTCTAGGTCAGCTGAAGTCTCAATAATTCTGCGGCAGAGTAAAGCAAGTCTGTTATTGGGGTTCATCTCACTATGGCCATTCAATCAAAAGAGCTGGTGGGATTCTGAAAACAGGTTAATTGTTCTTATGAATAAGAAAGGTATCTGCACTTACATCGGTTAGGATAAAAATGCAAAATTTATGAAGGACTAGTGGCACCACTTATTATTAAAACTGAACAGCTCTCTTCATGGCAAAACCATATAGCACTTGCTTTTTTAACCATTTTAGAGAGCAATGGAAATTCTTGTAGAAATTGCTCAGCAATGATCTCCTCAGCTAAATGGGGATAATACCAAGCCCTCCTTTTACACAGATGAAAACAAGTGTGTTAATTTATGTGAGGCCCACAGCTGCTAAAGTCAGGAATGTGACAAGAATGTCCATGATAAGATGAGTAATCCTACCTCCAGCAAGAAGTGAATAGTGTTCAGTAAATAAGCCTGGGACCACACAAACAGAGAGGAGAAAGGAAAATATTGAACAGCTTCTCACGCAGTGGATCTTGTCTGTCCCCTGCATTGTGAGACACAGACCCTCTGGGGAGAAATAATACATGCTCATGCAATTAGATAATGCGTGCACACAGGAGGGTTAATTAAGGTTGCATGGTTTTGACATCTCCTATCTGTGTGCTTGAGTTTGAAGTCTTAGCGTTGTGGTGTTTATCAAGGGATTGTTTTTAACTTTTCTGTTTGTCTAACAGAATGTAAACAGTATTTGTGTTCTAACATCAACCAACCATTTGCTACCCCTTCTTGCCCAACTTCATTGAAGCGCCCTCTTACCACCAACACAGGATCCCTCTTAGAGCTTAGATTATGATCGACTCCCTTCAGCATCAGCTTATAGGAGAATAAACAACATGAATTATTTTCTGTTTCTTTCTGCCACTCTCCTGGAAAACAACAATAAAATCTAAATCACATTTTACCCTTTATATGGGGATACACTCAAAACAGGACTGGTGTGATAAGGCAATTGAGTGGGAAGGGGTTGGTTTGTGTGGGCATGGACGGTGTTTGTGGTAGTCTACCATGCAGTTCTTTTGTACAGAACACAATTGAAAGGTCCCATATACATTGGATAGATACATTCTAACTGAACAAAGATGTCTGGTCCCTTCTATGCTCAAAATAATTCACATTGTCTGTCATGTAAGGACCAGATGCTTCCTCTGAACCCCTTGGGTAAAGGAGCTTTTCACAGGCTATGAAGAATGCCAGTCTGGCAACTCCACAGATAGTCTCTTCGGTTGCTGCCTCTGCTGCAGCCGAGGGGCTATTGCAGTAGCCAGGGACTTTGTACTCCACCTGTCACTATTAGGCAGATAAAGCAGTTTAATTGTGTATCTGCTGGGCACTGTCTGGTTGTTTCTCTGGTTTTATCTCCATTAACCCTCTTCTGAACACACCTGACCCCTTTATCATGAAGCTGAATAGTCCCACTATGTTTAAGCCTCCCAAGACAGCTTTTGGTGTAAATTTCAGCCATTTTCCTGTCTCACTACAGTAATTTTTTCCCACCGTTCTTCTCATCATCTCATGTGCAAACCCTCCTGGGAAAGTCCTACAGAAGTTAAGAGGGATGAAACCCATAAAAGTCTCTAGAAGTGTAACAGTACTTTATTCTGGAATTGAAATAGAGTGCTGTCTTCCACAACCTTTTCGAGCCATCCTACTGGATTATATTATTTGACAAAGACATTAATTGTATTCTGTTCTATAGGATGTTCTAAATGTAAGGAAAGGTTATCATTTTCGCTTAAATTCTACAGGGCTTTACCACAGAAAGCAGCATCACAGACTGTATAATGCAGTCACCACATGAAGTATGCCCATGTCTCTTTTGTTAGGTGTCTTTTTTATTTTTTGTATGAATTATTTATTACTCATTAGTACTGGGGAAAGTGAATTGTGCTCCTGAACATGACCAAGAGAATGACAGAAGCAACGTGGCAATAATTACAGGAGTGTGTGAGTTCTCTGAATGCCTGTAAAAATGATTTAGTTGGTTGTAGTAGGAAAAAAGGGTTTTGTAAGAAGCTCAAATACCCTGGTGATGAGTGCTATATAAATACCATAATATAGTATGTAAACCTCATTTTGTATACTGATAATGAGAGTAACACACAAACAGCACAGTAGTCTTTGACATATTGACATCTACTCTTAGATGTCTAAGAATTTTGGGGGGATGAAATAATCATGGCATCTATATGTGAGGAGCTGAGCACAGAGTAGCACAGCTGCCCGTCTGCTCCTCAGTAAATCCACTGTGAAAAGAGGAAGAAATCTCAATGCACCAGATTTTTGTTCCTGAGCTCCAGGGTAGGCTCGCCCTGCAGAATATTTTTGAGCATCATCCCATAGGTAGGACCCTACAATTTACTTTTCTTTTATGGTTCTCAAAGAGTTTTAATCTGTCTTGGGTACTCCTAAAATACTTAGACTAACAGATTTTCATGCATCAGGGATACATTGCACTCAGCACACCCATCATAATTACATCTTGACCTTTTCTGACAGGTAACCCCAGCAGGCTAGCATCAATGAATTTAGTAGTGGACTCTCTCCTTTTAAGATAACCCCGTGTCTTCATTTCCCTTCTGTAAGTGGTTTTACATTTTTTGGCCTTACCTTTGTATGGCTGTGAGTATAATTAGTTGCTAAAATATGTCATTCTTACAAACACAGGAGTAGAACAACAGAGAAGTAGAAAATTGGTGCATCTTGGGGAGCTGTCACTGAAGAGAGGATGGGGCTGATCATCTGAGTGATATGAACAGACAAAAGGGTTATGGGGGTTATTTTCCATAGACAAAGAACAAATGTCTTTGTACTCTGAATAGCTCTTGTTTTAGATTAAAGGAAGCAGCAACAGAGAGTGAAGGGGAGTTTGAACCAAGTAGGTGGAGCTACAAAGCAATCACGGTTGACTTCCTCTGTGGCTTATAGAGGGGTCTTCCCACTTTGTCCACGTCATGATTAGCTCTCCATTACAATGCACCAGAAGATATCAGTAGAGAGTTACTGGTGCTACTGGCAGCAATGGAAGTGGAAAAATTAACAGATTTGTGTGTGTAAGTGCATGTGTGTGCACAGATGATTTGTGCTGTGACAGTGACTGCAATGGACTTGGCTCAGAAGGAGCATTCCCTAAAGAGTGGCTGCAGGATCACTTTAAGCTTTAATGGTGCAATATGTAAAAAAACCACAAACCACAGGCACACATTTATGTATTTATCCTGTATTATTAAAGGCATGAACAGCCAGTGTCAGCAGCAGAAATGGGGAGAGGGGAGACTGGAAGATTTTGTCAGTAGTGCTTAAACCTCCCAAGCAGCCCCAGAGAATAAAAAAAATCTGTCCTATTCCCCCCTAACAGCCCTGCCTTCTTGTCTGCACAGGTACTGTCTGATCTTGAAATAGTTTCAAAATGTGTCATGCGCAGATTCAGTGAAGAAATTGCTGGTGCACCTTCAATGGGAGACCAGTTCCTGTTGTATACAATACTGTATAGGTCTGCCACTGAGGGCAAAGGAAATTAATGCCTCATCTTGCCATTAACATGAGGTTCCGACATCTTTAGCTAAAATCAAAACCAAGGTGGACTCACATTCTTCCTTCCAGGGTTCTTTTTAGAGATCCAGCATTGTTTAGCTCTGAAAGCAGTATAGTCACACCATTTTCTTTAGCTCTACATAAAACATTCCTATTGAGAAACTTGAAATATCAAGTCAAGTTCTAATAGGATCTTGGCACATACTTAAATTTAATCATGTAAGGAAGTATTTTCCTTAGCAGAGGTGGAAATAAAAGAAATTTCTGTCTCCCTTTTGTCTCCACCCCTGAACCGAGTCCATTCTCTTTCTAATTCCAGCTGGGAGGACACAGTACAGAAAATTTCCCATAAAAGCCATTTTGCCATAATCCAAGTTTTTTCTGACCAGTGACAGTTACAAATATTGCTTTTGGGACTTTGTCTCTATCCAAACTGCAAACCTTAGTGAGGGTCATTTTTTTCCAGAACTCAAAACCTGATAATAAGACCTTCCTAAAAATCATGAGGTCACTGTTAAAAACGCAGATGTTTAAGAGTAATGCATACTTAAGATACTTTTCTTTAGGTTTGTAATTTTTCAGTTCTGTTGGTTGACAGGTTTTCAGGCTTTCCTACCCCATCAAAAGGAACAGACAGCATTTTTTTAAGAGAAAACTAAGATTCCCTCAGACGCAGAGTTTGGAACATAAAGAAAACAATCACCAAATATGGCAAGAAACCGTGAGCTGGAGATGTTGAAACACTATTATTATTATCTGCTCTCATCCTGTCTTTCCCAACAGGCTTCACACCAAACAGAGAACAGAGAAAATGCTCTCACCTAAGACAAGATGAATAAGCTTGTTACATTTTAAGAAGTGCCAGGCACCCGCAGCTCTGATATCAGTGGGAAATGCAGGTGTTCTGAGAATAAGATCCGATTGTCAGGTTTTTTCTGCAGTTGACTTGCCTTCTTGTTCTCTCTTCAGGCAGGACACAGTCCCATTGCTTTTCTGTGTAATAATAATGGAGATTTCAGGCCATGCTCTGGCAACTTTATCTATGTGCTTAGACAGGGTCATTCAGCCTCTTGGGCAAGATATAAACCGTGTGCTCTGTGCTTATAGTCTGAAAGACAGGGGTCTGGCTTAAACACCTTTTAACATATTTTTTCCTATGTTTTCCAGCAGAAACCAGGGTGTGGGAGGATGCATATGCCTATGTCTTGTCCCAGCACGGAGCTGGGATTCACCCGAGTGAATGTCTGTACTGAGGAGTAAAGGGATTACTTCCAGTTTTCTGCAATGATCTTACTGAAAACAGCAGTATGAGGTTTGGGATCAGTGGTGGAGTGCCAGACTGCAGTTAGTTACTCAAGCAAGTTTCTGAAGTGTACCCCACAAAAAAGCTTTTTGGTCACTTAGAGCAGGACTGTGCCATGGTCTGACTGAAGCTGTCCCTCTCCTCTGGCTGCGGCAGAGCCAATGGCACTAGTTCTCTGACTGACTTGCCTAAAAGTTTTCCTTCACTGTGAAATGCTAAGTAAATATTCCTGCTAGTGTGTAATGGAAGAAAAGTGAGTTTGAGTCATTTGACAGAAAGCAATGGTACCAACCTCCACAAACGTACCTCTGGTGGAGTACAAAAAGAGGCTTGAAGAAAGCTAAAATGGAAAGAGCATAGTAAGCAATAGGAATCCCAGTGATCACTGACAGAGGTGCACATATTTCCATGTTAGGAAAGGGGATGGAGAGACCATACCTTGTCCTTTGCTAGACCTGCCCTGTTAATATATCCACAGTAGTTTCACAACTTGCAAACACCTGTGAACTAGCCAAAGCTGAAAAGAAACATGGATTTCTCTCCCTGCTGGTCTTGCATTGATTGCAATTAAGGAGGAAGAACTGAAGGTACAACTTGTATGAGTGCGTATCCCCCCCAGTCCAGACGAGTTCTTGCTATTTGATTTTTTTTCCCCTGTCACTTCGCTCTGCTTGTTAAAGGTGCCAATTGTATAATTTCAAGTTACGATGTGAGAACACTATTCACACCCATGGTAACGATATTCCATTTCATTGGGCTGCACAGCTTTTAATTTCAAGTTAATATAGTATAGAGGTTTTATGTCCAACGTTCTAAATGCCACAGCATGTTGATGAAAAGAAATTACATTGATGAAACAGTTAGGCAGTGATTAATATGATCCATAACTCAGAGTGATGTAACAGCCCCAGCTTTCTATCCTACGCAAAATAATGTCCAATTACTTGCTATTGATCAGATATTGCATTGCACCAAATGGGATGCCAGCATCAATTCATTTCATCATATTGAATTTCAGCCAATATCAATAGATATTTGGCACATGTTTTGCTGAAACATTTGTCTGCCATCACAGAGCTGATGAACAGGTTGGCAGGTTTTGTTTGTGAAAGGGGTGGGGAGGGGATAGGGAAGAAAAAGAAAAGAAATGTGCTAATCCTGCTTGTGAATTTGTCCTCATACCTGGCACTGACAGGACAGGAATGCCTCTGTGCATGTGCACATTTGTTTTACACAAGTGGCTGCATGCCCCTTTCAGACATGTTAACATTCTGTAGTGCTCACTGCTTATTTTTTATTGATAATCAAGTGAATAATTAAAGCCCAACAGCTACGTAAAAAACATATAAATCATCTTCAATATGCGAGTAATGCACCTCTGCTCAGGCATAGCTCCCATTATAAATGATGGCCTAGAAATCCATGATTCATACTAGTGTGTACCGCTTCCTCACTCTACATTTGTCTGTAGGAGATGTGGGTGCCAGCCAGAGCTCAGGGAAATGGGATGGAGGTACACAGGGTGGTCTTAAGATGTCTCTTCTGGCCCACTTTCCCATGAAATGATCATCTTGGTTTTATGTCTCTTCTCGGTTGTTGATGTGCTATTTTCCCAGCCAACATGCCATTAGGTCTGAGCTTCCCTTCCCCTTATTTTAATTTTTCTTTTGCTCCTGCTGTTATTGGTTCACTTATAACATTTGTTCCCCTCTCATTTGAAAGAAAACCCTCACGTAGGAGTGCCCATCCCTATTAACCTCTCTGGCTAGGATCACCAGTCGTGTGACTGCCACATGGAGTACTGCTAGGCCAAATGTAACAACATCTGCCATGCATTCAACAACTTCCTTTTGGATTCCTCGCACTCTGTTTTCACTTCCAGCTCTGAGCAGGAGTGAGATATGTTCTGCTGTCTCTCGGATGCCAAAGTGCTGGGAATGTGCCATCCTTCCACTGCAAACTGGGTGAGTTTCGAAGACAGTCAAATTAAGCCAAGCACTAGAATAAAAGTGCAGATGAGCTGTCCACAGCTTCTTTCTGTTGACCCTCAAGGCACCTTTTGCCATAGAACTCCTTTCGAGATCCTTGAAAAATATAGTAGCTGCAACATTACAAATTATGGAGCTATAGCTCTGCAAATGTTTACATATCTGCTCAATTTTATGCGCTTGAACGTTCCCTGGGGCTGCTTGAAGGTGTAAAATTAAGCATACGCGGAAGTTTTATAGGCTCCAGCTTTCTACCTTACAGAGCAGATGGCATCTCTGTAAGCTTTGTGGAACATTATATTTAGAAACAATTCCATTTGTTATTCTAATTATTTGTTTACTGAGCACTGACAGCATAGTTGGTATGTTGCAGATGTGGAGAAATTGCCCTCTTTTCCAAGAAGTTTGTGACTTCAATGGAGAGTCACTACAGGGACCTGAACAGGACAGCCTACTTGAGCTTCTTTTTTGAGAATCTGGTTGACTTTACCTGATGGCATCATTTTCTCTTCAAGATACTCCATTCAGTTCCACACTAAAATAATGTAGTGCCTGTAGCAAAATTAGAATGTATCTAGTGCACATGCATTCCTTGTGCTTTAAAAGTCTTAGGATAGATCAGCTTGATCATGTTACTCAAACTTGAGATCAAGTATAAAGAGAAAAACTGGCTGAGATCACAAAAAAGTAGATTAAATAAATAAAAGAAAATCTGAATTTCTTTTAATTCCATGACCACTTACATTTTTCTTAACCAGTTCTAGTGTATAGCAATAGTTAATTGCTAAGAGTAGAATAATAATCACAGCCGTCCACTCAGTATTGAATTTCTAAGAACAAAAATATTTTCCATCCTTACTCTTTTTTAGAATATTTTTTCCAAATGTAATTTCAAGTCTATGAGCAAATTATAACTCAGCATGTGTCTGGAGGGAGAAATATTCTTCTGCAATAATTCAGTGGATAAAGGACACAGTATTCCAGTTGGGATCTCACGAGAGTGGAGTAGAGGAGGAGAATCACCTCCTTTCAGCTGCTGGTCACACTTCTTTTGATGCAGCCCAGGATATGGTTGGCTTTCTGCACGGTGTCGTCAGCAAACTTGCTGAGGGTGCACTCAACCCCACTGTCCATGTCACCGACAAAGATGTTAATGTGTTAAATTCACATCTAGAACTCTCCACATCTTCACTTTTCCACCTCTAGGTTCAGTTTCACGTGTGGTTGTTTAAATGAGCAAATATACAAGGTGCACACTGGAAACTACCCAGGCACTGCATATTGCAATGTTGAAGGTTTGGCTTCATCTTTGTTTGGTTAAAGTGATGTTTGCATCTTGCCCATGAGAAGCTGTTGGAGGTGATTGTCTAACACACTGTGCAGTGTATGGCCAGGGCTGGTCCCAGAGCTTGTGCCTGGGGGATCAGGGGGAGGATTGGAGCTCAAGAAAAACATCACGTAATATTGCTGACATTGGTCCTGAAAAAGAACGAATCAGCTCCCCTCCCAGAATTTTAAATTATTTTAAAGCTAGAAATTAACATTTAAAATCATAATTCTGTCATTCTTTTGGAGAATCACAGCATCACAGAAGGTCTGAGGTTGGTAGGCATCTCTGGAGATCGCCCCGTCCCACCCCCTGCAGGCAGGGTCATCTGGAGCAGGCTGCTCCGGGCATATCCAGTCAGATTTTGAGTATCTCTAAGGATGCAGACTCCACAGCCTCTCTGGGCAGCCTGTGACTGAGTGCTCAGTCACAGTTTTTTCTTATGTTTGAATGAAGTTTCTTGTATTTCAGTTTGTGCCCACTGCCTCTTGTCCTGTCACTGGGCACTGCTGGGAAGAATCAGGACCTATATTCCTTGCCCCCTGCCCCTCTCGGGAGTTTATACACACTGATAAGGTCCCCCGAGCCTTCTCTTCTCCAGGCTAAATAATACCATCTCTCTCAGCCACTCCTCATATGGCAGATGCTCTTATTTCTCTGCCATCTTTTTGTCCCTTTGCTGGACTCTCTCCAGTATGTCCACGTCTCTCCGTACTGGGGAGCCTAGAACTGGGCACAGCTGGGGGCTCATCAGTGCTGAGGAGAGGGGAAGGGTGACCTCCCTCAATCTGCTGGAGATCCTCTTCCTAATGTTAATCAGCCTCTGTTTTTCAAATTAGATCTGTTTGGTTCTTGTTTTCAAGTTTTCTTCTGTAACTATGAGGGATAAATGGGGGGAAAAGCAAGCAAGCCAGAAAAAAAACCCAAAACCCAGAGCAGAAAGAGTAAGCAGAGAATGTCAGACAAGACCTTGGATCCCAAGGCCAGGGCTCCAAGAAGAAATGTCACACTGCCACAAGACTTGTAATAACTTCAAGAGCTGGCACTGCAGACATTGTCATTCAGTCACCCTGGCTTTGATTGCACCATTTCTTCTGTGGGTAAGCATCAGGCGTTCAAGGCACAGCTGGCATGAGCTATGCTGGTTCCTGGTTTCTCTCTGCACTCCCCTCTTTCCCTTAGCCTACAGAAAGTCTAGAGTAATTTCTTTGGCTCCTTGGGTATTTGAGCCTGTGGCACTTGCTCTAGGCTGTCATAAGGGAATCTGAGAGAAGAGTTTGTCCTTAAACTTTAGGTAGAAACCTGTATGTGTCATGGAGAAGTTGAAGGGAGGATGGATGTTGCAATGTCTTGATCACTTAATAAAAGTAACTAATCAAATAAGGAAGTGACATGGGAGAGCAGAGGGGAGAGAACTGAGGAAACTAAATGATTTAGCCAATATACGATCCATTGTGGCAAGAAACTTCATAATTTCAAGAGGCTTTCCAATATTTATAAAAATGCAATAATAGGCTTAAGCGAAGAAAGGCATGAAGGTAGGCATCATGTGATGTCTGTGATAAGAGAAATGTGTAATTGAGCTGGGGTGGAGGTGATGGCTCTCCCTGCACGTACAGTGATATTACGTTCTTTTCCACTTGGATACCCTTTCCAAGCACACTAATCCATGGATCTTGAGGAGAATAATCTACTGACATCCAATTTTCTAGGATATTTTCTTTTTCCTGGATGATCCAATTTGTTCACTGAGAGGTGTGGGTGTTAACTCTTTCCTGGCTAAATGGACCTCAAGGATTAAAAATGAGTTTGTTCACAAGCAATAAGCAAGCCTGTGCTTCCACCTGTCTTCCTGATGACATGAATAGGTTTCCCAAGCTAGGGAGGACATTAAAGATGTTAGAGGTTAGATCACCACTGCAATTAACACGTAGGTAAAGGAACATGCGCAGACTCTCAAAATTAGCTGAAGCAAAAAGAGAGGGGTAAGCTAAAATGTTCTGACTGTGATACATGTTCAGATCTGTTCCCTGGAGGTCAAATGCAGAATTCTGGGCAAAGCCCAATTCTAACAGATATTCCTCACTCTTACAAGATGAATACATTTCTTTTTCCAACCACAAATGCCTTGAAGCTAGAATAAAAAAGGCCATTGTGCTTTGCTAGTGCTCACTCCTCCTGGTGCTGACAAAGCCCCATTGTTCTCCCCAGGAGGAGGAGGAGGAGGAAGACCAGGGAGCAGGGTGTGGCCAGCACAGCCTCACAGGGAGTTTTGAAGGTTGTTTGCATCCAGTCACTTCTTTGCAAGCCACAATGAAAACTTTGCAGCTGTTATTGTAGTGGAGAGAGTTTGGATGGTAGCTGGTGTATTAGTACATTCTGCATCCTTACAATGTGCACTGGAAAACAACTTTGACATTTTAAAATGTCTTGATGTATTTAATGGTGGGATCTGTGCGGTGGTGTTGCCTGTGCAAGCAGGGGCTTGGGTCAGTGACTTGGTTCTTTCAGTCCCTGCCCAGTGCTTGGCAGATCTTCCTTCTCACTGTGGACATTCTACTGCACTGCCTTCTAGAAAGGACATGCAGCTGCAGCCTGAGGGGAAGGGTGAACTCTTCTGCAAAATCAGTTACATGCAAATGACATATCCTCAGCACTCAGAAAAAAGCAGCCCAAGAAGCATTCCTGCCTCTGGTGAGGCCTGATGAAGGACTGCTCAAGGTCAGTGTGGAATTCTGTTGAGTCCTGTGCATGGCTATAGTTTGCATGTCTCAGAAACCTAAGGCCTCTGTGTCAAAGATAGGTGTGTGTGGACAAGGTTTCTCCCACAGCGTATCTCTGCAGGAGGAAAGGCATGTTTAAAGGGAGAAGAGTAGGAAAAGCAAAGAGGGTGATGGGACAGGGAAGACGTGGTGGAGGGTTTTGTTACCAGTACAGAGGGACCTATTTTGACACTGGCTGGTCTGCTGACCTCCAGGTTCTGGACATCCTCAGCCACACTGATCTGCAGGTTGATCCAGCTGTAGGCATGATGGACGTGAGGGAAGGGGAGCACTTGTGGGGAGGACTTCTCCTTTGACCTCTATCTCTAGCACTGTTGGGTTAATTTTGTGTAGAGAGACAGTCTCCAAGAATCTAATTAGTCATTAAAATCTCATGTAGCAAGTTTCTCCCCAAGGAAAAGTAGCATTTTTATAACTCTGTTCCCATGCAAACACATGCACACACCTCCTGTTTTGTTAATGTCTGGCTGGGTGTTCCCCTTGTAGGTTGACCCGGTCACCAGATAAAAGGGAATGTCAGATGGGAATTAATGAGTCCCGCTTCCTCCCACTGAAGCCAGGCAGAGCAATTCCAGTAATGGTTTGCAAAATGGTCGTTATTTTAATTTGTAGAACAAGGACATTGACTTGCATTGCCAAAGGCCCTGTATCCCACCCTATTGGGGTTGTACTTTCCCCTTCCATTTCATAGTGGCCCCAATCCCAGCATGGACAGCCGTAACAGGAAAAACTGCACCCCAGTTTCCTGCACACACATCTCCTGGCTTCCTGTGCAGAGACTGGGCCAGGTTTTCTCTGTTCCTAGTTGGTTCATAGTCTCTCTCCTGTCTCTCAGCAGACCTGTTCTTCCTCCATCCATAGCAGGGTCAAACCCATGGTTTTTTTCCAGCTCTTGGATCACATCTTTATGATGGATCACTCTTTGGCCCTGAAGATTGTCCCCATTTCAGTTCACATTACTTCCTGATTGAGGTCCCTAGCCCAGAGAAACGATCATCTGACTCCTGAAGATCTGCTGCCTTGGAGGCCAATCGATTTGCTCAGAGTGCAGATAAAAGTCATAAAACGTGCAAGCACTGATGCTTCATCTAGTATTTGGAGTCATCAAGAGTCAAAAGAAGGGGCAAATGAGGAAAAGGGACAAGTCATGTTTGTGGAGTCTTTTTCTTTGCAATGAAGAGTGGTCCCAGCCAGCCCTCTACTGCATGCCTGCTTTCTCCTGAGCAGGGAGTGAAAAGGCAGGCTGAAATTTCAACGCTAAGTCTATCCCATGACTTGATGCTGTGCTAGCTCTTGCTGGGGGAGTGGCTTGCAATTCTTGCCAGTCCGGAACTCCTAGTTCTGCTCGTTTTAAATTAAATGCCTCATTTCCCAGCATGCTTACATGATGTCTTTGTGTCCCACACAGCTTACTGCTCATTCCCCACCTCCAGCCCTGCACAGGAGACACATACACATCAGTTTGCTTAATGTAATATCCTGGCTAGAGAAATTACTGTCAGATCAGGCAGATGGACACAAGAAAGCATTTGCTGCTCTTCGCTTCCTCCGCTGTCTGTGTGCTATCCCGCCTGGCTCAGGAGGGCAGAGGCAGCTGCTGATTAAAAGAATGAGACAGATTTTCTTTATTATTCCATCAGGGCAGGAGACAGAGAAGCACTTGACACAAGAGAGCATCCCTTGAGGTGGCTGAGGCCTGGCTGGGCTGTCACTGTCATGCTTTCCATGAGGATGCCTATTGCCTTGCTGAGGCAGCATCCCCAGTGAGCAGGGAAGCGCAGAGCAGAGCAGTAATAGGGTTGGTGGCTGTTGTAGCAGTTGATGAAGTAATAGGCTTAGCCTGCTGTTTCCTTCCTCATCATTTCCATACTCATTTGTTAAGGTGGATGGCAACATGTCAATTTGCCTCCAGTTACTATGGGGTGTCTTGTATTCCAAGAGTGGCCATGTCCAGCAGCATCTGGAAAGGCACAGTGGCTGCAGTTGTGATTCTTTATCTTTTCATGACAGCATTTTTGGGGAACAGAGCTGGGGTCAGGAACCTGACATCAGATATGTCCGTTGCAAAAATCAGTATTGAAATCAAAGGAGCTATGCCAGATTTGCACTGCTTTTCTGAGATCAAAATATGGACATTTGTTCTAAATAAAAAATATCAGACCCTCTTTCTGGTAAGCCAGCCAGCTGGTCAAAATTACACAAACACGTTGCAATCAAAACATACCTTAATAGTTGTGATTTTTTTTTCCTGTGGCCATGACTGGATGTCACCTCTAAGGGGCAGTGTGTGTGTGTACATTACACGGCGGGGATCAGACAGGCAAAGATAGCATACTGCTGAGATCATTCTGCAGTGGCAAGTTGTTTTTCTGGCTGAGAAACAAGGCATAATATATAAAGTTGCTTTAAGGACAAGAATAACAAACATGCTGCATAAATAATGTAAAGCAAGAAGAAAGTCCAGCATTGTTTAGAATATTTTATGAGGAATTTATTGCTGTTAATTGAAGGGGAGAGATTGATCACTGAGGAATCTAGCTCATTACTTAACAAAACCTGGATAAATGGTGTGTCACTTCTCTGTTCTGCTTAGCATTCTCCTTCTGAAGCCTTTCTGTTTATGAAAAAAAAAACCAACCAAACATATTTCAAACCAGATACAAAATGATGCCCCAGGTCCCCCCTCGCATTCCCACATAAATATATCATAAAATAGAGACAGGTAGGATATAAATTTCTCTCCTTCCTTTTCTTTTCCTGCTTCCCGACATTTTGAAATGCCTGTTGAACCTCAGCACATATAAACAAGGAGGGCCAGAGATGGAAGAAGAGAGGAATCCACTGTGCTGTGCCCCATATTCCCCTTTCTCGGGGCTTCCCGTGGTTGCATGCAGCAGAAATTAGGATGCTGAGTGCTCCAAGCAGCAGGTTGCAACGCCGCTGTCAGCTCCTTTGCGGAGGAGCCCTGCCAGCTATCGATCTGGCAGTGGGAGTCACCTCAATGCAACTGCGCTCAGAGCCTGATTCTCACCAGCAGGACAGTTTTGATAACAAGGATGCCTACGTGAGGTGCTTTAAAAGGTCTTTGCTGTTAATTTGGTAGGGAAAGAAGCAGGGGGAGGTGAAAAGCCAGCACATTATGCTCATTTTTTTCCTTTTTTTTCTACTTTCATTTTGGATGTAGTCTCTAGCCTTTGAATAGATTCCTGTAATGAGATGGCTCTAAACAGAAATACTACCAGAATTAAAATAAGACAAGACAAACTTGGACATGGACAGGGATGCTGATTATATCCAACCCACTGCAGCCACCCTCTGCTGCCTGTGTAATATTCATTTTCCAATTATCAGCACTAGGCGAGTGAAATTAAATGGCCCTGTGCAGATATTAGAGTCTAACCTTGCTTTTTTCATGCTGAAGTTGAGGGGGTTGGTCAGCTGAGAACTGTTGAATCCAGTCTCAGCAGCCACAGAAACAAGTGAGAGGGCTCCATCACCCAGCAAACCATCTCCAAGCCACTCAAACAACATTGCAATGGCACTCTGCAGGGCCTGGACAGGACCAAGCAGCAGGGCTTTCCAGGAGCACAGTGATATGCTTAGTCCCCCAATCCCCTCAGCTGCAAAGATATCAGCCCTAGACTAGAGTCACACAGGACCACACATCATGTCCCTGGGTGAGCATTACATGACATGATCTCATGGCACTAAGATAATTTTCAAATATATCTTGATTTTACGAGCTGTGTTTTAAAAAGAAAAATAATTCCCAAAACTCAAATTATCTCCATTTGGTCTTTTTTTTCTAATGAAACATTTTGATTTTCAGTCATCAGCATGACGCTTTTATTTTTGAACTTCCATTTTACTTTGATCTTATTTATACAATGTATGGATCAGCAAAACTGCTTGAATCCAGATTTTCATTTTATGCAAAGCAAAATTTCTTCCACTCTTCTGTTCACCAATGTTTCATATCTAATGTCAGCCTCAAAATATTTTCACCTCATTTTTTTCCCCTGGAAATGCTAATACATCAAAGTTTAACTATAGTTTCAGCAAACCCTTCCCTCTTCCACCTCTCAGTCACTGAAGCACAGCTAACACTTTGCAGGGTTCAAGTTTTATAAGATCCTCAAGACAAATCCTCTCTCTGGACATGTCCCAGCACTAGGCAAGGCACCACATAACAAAGAGACTTGTGATTTCTTTTTAAATGGCATCAGATCATTCTTTGTTAGATTTGTCAGTGCTCTGCAATATAGTTCATTAACTGCTTGTTAAAACATTTGACAGACAACTGCCTATTTGCGTGGATAATAATGTGTGAAGTTTAGTTACGGGCAAATTTTTGAGGTTCTAGCTTTCTTGTCTTTCTTTCTTTTTTGAATTTTTATAGGGCTTTAATGAAAATCAGGCCTAATTAAATGTGGGATTTTTTTTGTCTGTGCCTTGGTTATTGCAAAGAAAATTCAAGGGTTGTAAGGGAGAACAGCCTATTAAGAAGAAATCAAAGTCTTTGGGTAGGTTTTTTTTTTTTTTAAATATTCACCTGTCTCATTTCTGCAAAATAGTCCTACAAACCTAAGGAAAATCCCTGAGTCTGAGCCACAACACATGGGTATTATTGCAGCCGTGCTAACAGCAACAGAAAGAACTACTTTGGCTGACCTTCCTTGGGCCATGAATGTTTTTTAAAAGACCCAGAGTGGAAGCTGCCCCTCAGAAGTCCAAGATGTCACCTGTTGAATTCCCTGAAACTTTATGCCTAGGGTGAGGTAGGGGAGCTGGTCACTGGGTGGGAAGGGGCAACACGTTCCCCTGCCTTGTCCTG
The DNA here is from genome assembly GCF_028858705.1 of Grus americana. Lineage (NCBI taxonomy): Eukaryota > Metazoa > Chordata > Aves > Gruiformes > Gruidae > Grus > Grus americana. The sequence continues at coordinate 28,423,444 of NC_072857.1, forward strand.
ACTTCTCCTACCTGCCATACGCATCCCCTGGCATGGGTGAGTCCCCGGTAGCAGAATGGCCTCTCCTTTGTGGGCTGCTTTTTCTGTGCTGAGGAGCAGTCCTCCATGCACCCCAGGTCACATCTGTCCCTCTGCACTGACTGTACAGAGACTCCAAAACCAGCAGCCCTAGAAGTCAGGCACACTGTGACACTCTCACAGATTTTTTGAGCATAGATGCTGCATTAGGCAGCTAAGTTTGTCTTCAGCCTCACAGTTGGCTGTTTGAATCCAGCCCCAGCTGCCTTGTGATAGAACCACAACAGTGACATTTTATTGTGTTTTTTAGAAATGGGTTTAGTCAAATGGTTACAAATAATTTGAACTTTGGAAAGCAAAATCCCTTTTATTCTGTGGGCTAATTGCTAGAGAAAGCAGGTGATTCATGACATGACATTATGCTCTTCATTTGCCTAGTGCTGCAAAGATTAGATTAAGCTGCTTGTGTACAGTACATATGGCTGAGCCAAAGCGCTGCCATGGAAAATCCGGTCCCTTTTGTGCAGCAACGAGCACACAACTCCTCACTTTGGTGGCCCTAATGGTGCCGAGGGTCAGGCCAGTCACCAGCGGTCAGGGTTCATGACTCTGTATTTGCATGTCTGTGCGTGTGTCTTGGGTCCATTTATCTCATGTCTAGCAGGATGGCCCTTCTGTGTCCTCGTACATTTGCAGACAGTGACACAGAGCTGTGATATTCCCTTCCTCCACCTCCTCTCAGTGTTGAAATTGAGAGAATTTTAACAGAGTGGTTTCCAGCAGAGAACAGGAATCAAGAGCAAGGAACTGAACCCTCACATGTATTCATGACCACGCACACTTTTATGGACCCAATAGTACTGTCAAGCATTTCATGGGGCTTTCTATCAAGGACACTATATAACAATAAGTTGTATTGTACTGCACTTTCAGTGAATATATAAGGTAATTGGTGTGCAGTTCCCTAGACTAATACTGGAAGACAGGCACCTGTAGACAGAGAAAATGAAGTTTAAAAATCTCTTTGCTGACTGCGTTCCCCCAGCTGGGAGAGCAAAGCACAGCCAGTAGCAGTCGTGGGTCAGTTGTTCTTAACCCTCTCCAAGCCCAGGCTGCATCCCTCCACTGCCTCCCTGTCTTACTAGGATGGATCTGGGGACTGGTTTCATTTAGCAGTGGAGGGAGGGGTGAATGCTTACACCCCCTGCCCCTTTCTAAGTCCCAGAAGAAGAGGCCTGCCCTCTTTCCAAAGTGCTGAACTGAGCCCCAGGGCACTAGGTGTTTAGCCTGTAGAAGGCCAGGTGAGCGAGGAGAAATCCCTGGCCTGGAGTCATGGTCCAGGCTGCTGTGAAGGACTGGCTGCTCCCGAGCAGGATGTGCTCCCTGGTAGCTCTCAAGGGCTGTGTAACACGTGCTGTCATGGCAGCCATGGAGTGCTTGGGGAACAGAAAGATTCAAGCCTGCAGCTTTCCTTCACTGAGCAGCTTCCCAGGCCACCGTGGGTAACAGAGGGGATGTGGGCTGCAGGCAGAGAGCTACCCCCCGCTTTCTCTGTAACTGCGTTCAAACAAGATGTTCATCACAGGAGCCATAAATTATATTTCTTCTCATTCAAGGCCTGATCCATTGATTGCCACAGTCATCTGAACTGTCTAGATTAGCTCTTCTGGGCATGGTGTAAGTGCTTCTTGAACCCAGTCCTTGGAGCAGTGCATGGCCGGGAACTCGCCTGCTGCTGAAGCGCTGGATATGAGCTACGGCTAGGAGGAATGCAGTATATTTTCTTTCTTGTTCCTTCTCACTCTGTGAGCCATCACAGAGCCATTTCGCTGAGTTGCTGAGTTCCAAACGTCAGGAATGTGATTAGGTTGAGTCATCCTTTCATATAGATTTCTTTATTATTATTTCTAACGTTTACCCACTTAACCATGAACAAAAATATTTATGGGGAGCGTGTCCATCCATACATAAATATTGCTGGTGATATGCCCAGGGACATCCACTTGCTAGGCAGCAGGACTTTAAAAATGTAGGCAGTGTATTAAAGCCCACCCGTGGTGATTTATCTCCTGACTTAATCTCCACAGAAGGAGGCCATGCTGGCAGTTCTGCCATGCTCGCAGTGGCTGAAGAGCAGCTTACAGTGTTAGTAGCACTGTGTACCTTGGTAAAATTGTGCTCAAAGCAATCTGTCACCCATTGCTGCCAGGGCTATTTATGGATTCCAGTCACCTACCCATGCATGGGAATGTGAACTTGCACATCACTGGAGACCCCAGAGCTTTATTTTCACCACACCGTGTATACAAGCCAGTCAGACAGTGTCATAGCCTGACCAAGTGACAGAGCAGGTGCAAAGCACAAAGAAAAGTGACAGTGGAAAAGGAGAGGAGACCTGTGACTCACAGAGATTTGTCCCTCATAATACAACAATGAAAAAAGCAGCAGCAGGATTTTCAAAGAAACATGCTGAGAAAAAAATGGAAAGGTTCTGTGGACATTCCCCATCAGATGTAGCACTTCACGGCAAAGCAAGAAGAGACATCAGACTGCAAATTCTGTGAAGACAAGGGCAGTCTTTGTAGTCTCTGTTTGTGTAGCACCTTGCGAAATAGTGAGCCAGTCTATGACCTGTCTTCCTGGGTGCTACTCTAAAGCAAATGCTGCTAATAGGTAAAATAGCAAGCAGAAGTGAGTATGTTTGTCAGTCTGCCTCTCTATAACAAGGTTGTATAGTTATTCACTAGCAATATAGCAACCATGTTGTGATAAGAAAAAATATATACACAATATTTAACATTGAACCTTTTTTTTAGGATGGCTGCAGTATTAGTCTAAACCTCTCTGTACACCCTGTTGACTGTTGTACTCTTCCATGTTATTGTTTAACCGTGTCTGAAGACAAATGTTTTATATTAATTCTAATTTCCCTTAAATTGTCTTATTTCATGCTATCGAGCAAATTAATCCACTGAATCAAGGGCAACTCTTTCTGTTGGGCAGCTCATCTTGCTCATTATTCATTTTTGAAAGAGTGAAAATCCTTTATGTAACTTCATGGTTCTCTTGCTTGCAGTACTCCCTGTAAATACAAGGAGTTGTTTTCTTCAGACATCATATGCAATTGGGTTGGGAGCTGGCTGGAAATTGCCACTGTGGCAAAGGAAGAGACAGATTGGTTTAACCCAAATCTAGAAGGAATCTAGAGACCATTTTGTGGGGAAGTTTGCTCTAGAATTGCTTTGGACCTGGGGAAGCCAGCACGTATGCTTCTAGTGTATGCACAGGAGCTGCACTCTGTCTGCCTTGAGCTTCATGAACATGTTCTCAACAGAATATAACTGAATTCAAAATCTGTTGCTGGGCACAGTGGCCTGACTAGAGCTGTGATGTTTGGTGAGGACTGGCTGGTTCCCTGGGAATCTGGAAGCCCAATTACAGCTGAATTGAATATTTATAACCTTGATATTTTGGGAAATAATAATCTGGAACACAAGGTTGCAAAATATTAATACGGATTATTATTAGGTATTACAATATGTAATATACTATGACTTTCTAGATACCTTTTAGAGTCCCAGTGTAAGTCACATTCCCAACGTACCCACTGGTTTGTCCCAGCGCATGTGTTCAAGAGGCAGGCCTTGCACTGTTGGGGTTGGGCTGCAGAGTGGATTTGGCCTTGCAGAGGGAACGGATTACAGGCAGAGAGGCCACAAGCTTGGCTGGTCCTTATCCCACATGCCCACTAATGCACAGCAGATGCTGGCACAGGGAAGAAGGGATTTTGTGCTATCATCCAACTGATTTAAAAAGTGCTTAGAGGCTGTGGGTTGCCTGTGGACGCTGCAGCTGCACATCTATGCATGTCACTTCTGAAGACATTAGCTTTGTCTGATGTGGAGGCTTTTGGTGTGGTGGCTGATAGAAGGTCCCCTCCTGAGAGTGGAGTGAATGACAGACAGAATTAAGCCCCATTGCTTCTTCCAGTGGCAGAAAAATTTTTGAAGAGCTAACCTGATTTCTTACCTTTTAATTTGTTTTAGCAAGACAGGGTTGCGTTTTCATCCTTGTAGACTGATCATGCTCATTCAAAATTGTTCATTCAACAGGAAAGTAAACAGCTCTTTGAGCTATACTTCTCTCCCCCACTTCCTTGGCAAGAGAGACCTGTAAAAGAAGAAGATAAATAATGTGTCAAACATGGTCTGGAGAGGATTCAGCTAAGCAATTTCTGGCTTCCCATGCCTGTCCTCCAGCTGTTTTGCCCCATGTAACTTCAGTGGCTGTACACAGGCTTGGCCTGGCCGCGGTTTCATTCAGTTGGATCTATGCTTCCGAATATTTTTCTGATGTAACAATCTCTGGCCAGGGCTTCAAACCTCTCCCTTCATGGACTGGGAAAAATGTGTAGAAGTATTTCTGTACTCTGCTATAAACAGACACTTAATACCTGTGAGTAAAAGATTTCAGTCAGGGTGCTGGGTCAGCAAACTGCTTCTGTGGGTACCAGAGTACCATGTGTCAGGTTCATATGTACCTCATCACGTACTTGCATGGCTTGGGTTTCCTGGGAAGGGAGACCTTATGCTCTAACAGCATTAATCAAATTTTTATATGATGGCTACCAGACCTTCTCCATGAACTTGCCCTGAAAATGCCTTTATGAAAGAAGATTACATTCAAACAAAGCTGGAAAATATCTTCTTTCAACAGAAATTTCCTGTTATTTGTTGAAAAGAAGTATATGAGCAAGTCCCAACTGTCTCCATTCTAAAATTTTGATGTGATGCCTACACCAAACCTATTGTTCTCCAGCTCGTCCTGGGCTGGGACCGTGCTTCTAACAGCAGCACAGCCAGGTCCCCACAGCAGGATCAGCAAGAAAGGTGGCGGCACACCACCATGAGACTTGGGATACAGCCCTGCTGCCAAAGGGACAGAGAAGAAGAGAATGGGAGATATTTAAACCACAAATGCCAAAGAGGTATTTTAGAATGTATATACTCAGGGGTTGATTTTTTTTGCCAAAACCTTGAAAATTCTCTGAAAAAGATAAAGGGGAAGGTTCTTAAAATCTTCTACAGGAAAAAAGATTAATTCCAGTCATCTCTAATGACTATATTAAATGATGAATATGTTCTGTTAATTACTGTTTAGAAAATGGATTGCACCTTCTGATCTGTTGCTTTGCTATTTACACCTCAAACACAAAATGCTAAAAATCATCTGCATTTTCTAAACTCCTAGGTATTCACTAATAATAGGCAGTCTGGGTGTGTGGTGGAAGATACGGGACTTTAGCTGGAGCTCTGAGTAAATCTGGTGATCTGTGATCTTCCAAAGCTATTTACTCATTGGTGTTAGCCAATAATATCTTTCCCTGTTATTTCACACAAGAAATCTCCCCATTAATCCAGTGACTAAAGATTTGAGGTCAATTTTTAAGAGTGGCTCAAGAGATGTGGCTTCTCCATAAACTCCCCAATAACAATAAATAATGTTTGGTGCATAAATTTGTAGGACTCTAGTTAACATCCTCCTCTCAGCTATCCAGTGAATGTCATCAGTTATACTATGCTACTCTCAGTATAAGCAGGTAACACCATTCATATCAGCTGAAGATCATATATGCAGGGAAAGCAAAATATCAGAATGAACATTAGCTGGGAGCAGAGATGTTGCCAAAAAATTAGAAATGTCCATTTCAATGAGGGAGCTAAGCATGACAGTTACAGCAAATTGTGTCATGAATGGCAATCAAACATTTAAAGGAAAGACAAGGTAGCTTTTTTGTTCGGTTGGGGTTTTTTAAGATGTAAAGTAAAATCTGTTTCTCTCTAGCTGGCAGCTGTGAGGGAGAAAGATTTTTTTTAAACTCACATTGATTAAATTAAAAGCTTAATTTTTGAAGAAGCATTTGATAGGAAACCACTTGCAGTTGGAGAATTTTCCATTTCATAAGAACAAAACACAATCCTTTCCACAATTGGTTTATGGATTGATTACAGTATGTCAAAAAAGGCAAATAGATTGATTCATAGCTGTTTCAATGCTTGTGCTTACAAGCCACATACTGCATGTGCATTTGCTGTTAGTATGATTTATAATAATATGCTGATAGTATTAACTATATATGAGAAGCTTTGTAAAACAGGGACCTGACTCAAACAATTTAGAGAATAGCCAGGCACTGATAAAAGAGTGGATGCAGTACACTGGGATGTGCTGTGGCTGACTAGCACAGTTTTCCGTGTGTTTCTCTTAAACAGTAATTTCTGAGATTTCTTTTTTAATGGGGATTCTTCAATCTTATGATTTGCTTGCACTCCTCTGGAGGCAGGCTTGGTGCTTTTGTGAAATTGTTGCTTCGGAGTTATGGTTTAGAAAGCTAGAGAGTTAAAAGCAGAGAAGGAGGCAAGGTTGAAAGCTTGGAGGCAAATGCAAAAGAAGTTATAACTGAGGTGGAAGAAGGTGGCACTACTAGTAAACTTTGCAGATTAAATAAACATCTCTGGCATGATAAGTGATGCTAATAAGGACAGAGCATTCCTACGGCAAGATCTGGATTGCTTGGTAAGCTGGATTCTTTTAGAAAGCTGGTGTATACATACAGCCCCTGGGAAGGTCGCATATACACAAACCAGGAATGCAGGTTATGTTTTCAGTTTCAGACTGAGAACGAGAAAGCAGAAATTCTGGAAAGGATGTACGGGCTATTTTGGATGAACAAATGAATGTGAATTCCCAGTGTGAAGCTGGTGCTACAAGGGCTGATGCAATCCTTGGGCAAGTAAACAAAGGGATTTAGTAGGGCTCGGGAGGGAATTATGTCACTTCTTGATACGGGATTGCTGAGGGATCTGCTGAATTCTGTGTCCAGTGCTCATGCTCAGACATCCAGAAAGGATGCAGAAAACTGGAAAAGCAGTATAAAAACAACTGAAAGAATGATTTCTGAAATTCTTGCAATGAGAGACTTAAAAAGCTCTTACAAGTCTTTTCTCGCTTATCCAAAAGAAGGTTAAGAAGTAATTTGACTGAGATGTATAAGCATCAATATTGTGAGAAAATTTCTGATGCGAATCTTCCATCTGGGAAAAAAACTGCAGCAGAAAGGAAGACACACAGACAAGGTACCAGCTGCTCTGCGGGAGCTATTTGTCCCCTCTCTGGAAGTGTGTATTTACCCCTCTTACCCTGGGAGACAGAGTCCCCTAATAAATCATCTCACCATTATTGTAGTTTGCTGTAGGTAAGAGCATGAATAGGGGTGATTACCACAGGGAAGCCAACCCGCAGTAATTTTTTCTCTTGAGGTGAACTGTTCAAATGTTAAAGTCTATAGAGAGGTCCGAGGGCTGTCAGCTGAGGCTAGCCACATTTGGATGAAAGATATGATGCTCTTTTTTTTAACAGGGAGGGTTAAATCTTTAGGTCAAGCTGTCTAGGGATGTAGTGGGTTCTCCATTAGTTGCAGTCTTTTAATCAAGGCTAGGTGCCTTTGTAAAAGACACACTAATCATTCAAACAGAAGTTATAGGTTCAACACAGAAATTCCTGGATGAAATTCTGTGGCCTGTTAGGCTAAATGATCATAATGAACCTTTCCTGGCCTTTCACTCTATTAATCTGTGAAAAAATGAGCGAGAATTGAGAGGTAACCAGGAGCTACGCAGTTCAGGTTGTGGATAGCAAGGACAAGGAGATTAAATTTGGTGGAAAAGGTAAAAAGCGGTTACAGAGGAACCTGCCAGCAAAATGAGCAGAGAGCTGGGCTTGGCTGCAATAACTCGGGGCGCACAGGGAGCGCTCATGGGACAATCTGGGACACTCAAACAGAACAGGAGCAAGTAAGGGAGGTGTAACTGATGCAAATGGCAGAGGCTGTGCAATGGAGAGACAGGCAGCTATTGAAAGAGGAAAATACACCCGCAGTGGTGGAAACATCACTGCCGATTTAGGGGTCTAGGGTGGGAAATGATTTGCCAGTTCTGACAGAGGAGGGAGGAGAGAATGATTTGGGCAGAAAGGTGAGACAGCCTGGGGGGAGAGCGTGCAGAGACAGAAAGTCTGGATGCTGCGGAGGAGAGGTGAGACAGACAGTAGAGAAGAGTTTGAAAGATTCTTGCTTTGGAGAGATACAGAAGTCAGCAGAGCATGTGCCTTCATTCATATAGCACACGCTTGACTTTCATAGCAGAATTACCTCATAGCATCACACCGATGCTACTGAGGAAAAAAACTGGGCCCCTCACCTGATATAAAAGCAGTGCATTCAATTTTAACCACTCCATGACCAAAAATAAATTGTACAGTCATCCTATTCCAGAATACCAGATTGATGGCTGAATAGTTAGAACTCAGCAAGTTAGGTAATTTTGCACTGAATATAAATGAGAGTTATAAGATAAATGACATTTAGTGACATTAATTAACTGATTAAATTAAACCTGATATTTTAATCAGAATTTGTTTATGCAAAGCTCTGGATAAAAAGAAATGGAGTTTAACCTGGTTACTTTTAAAATTGCAGTTACCATAACAACTTCTTGTGATATCAATTAAAGGTGGTCTTTTCTTTACATTATTTTTAGAACTTGAGTTACCATAACAACAGAACGCTGCTTCATTTGCAAAGAGTTAAAATATGTTGTTGTTCTTTGAGAAACAATCAAAATACAAGTGGGATGCCAGAATTAATCCCCCAGAATGGTTGCACAAACAGCATTTTTCAAACACCTCACTTGTGGCACAGGAGACTGATGGATCTTCTCCAGTGTGACAGGCTCAAGATGTTCCTTGGTTGCTCAAATCAGAAAGAGATTATTTATCAATTGGAGAAGAGTGGGGCTGTCAGGCACCCAAGGTATTATGAGCTGTCAGATCTGCAAGGAAAAACAATGTGATAGCAAATAAATTCACCTGGCCCTTAAGTGCTTCCGGAGGGCAGGCAGGAGAGTGTGTCTCAGAACCGAGGCAGCAACCCCATGCCTTCTCCCCAGAGATCCCTGGTGGGAAAAGAAAAATGCTGACTGATCATTTCAAGGACTTTCTCATGACTGTGCCGGGCCCCCTTGGAGGTCAGTGCTAGCATCCTTCTGTTCTACCTCTGGCTGTTCTTCTCCTGCGAGGGGTTTTCCTTTGTGCAAGGGCAACACCTGCTGAAAGAGAGCAGCCTTGGTATGAACTGCCTACAGAGAGGACCGGATGAAGTTACTCTCTTGGCCCAGCCCCACAAAAACCTCCATGAGACAAAAGCGTGGGTAAAGTTACAAGCCAGATGTGTCACAGTGGCCAAGATGCATAAAGGGCACCACAAACATGCACATACATGTGTTTGTGTATGTTCACCACAAAATTAACTAAGGGTTTACACTTGTATCACTGCGGTCTCAGGCCTGTTTTTAACATAACTACTGTTCTAACTTACCTCCAAAGGGGATGTAACTAAGAGCTGTTGGGGGTGTGCCCTCTGCAGGGTCTGGATGGATGGAGCTTTCCTCTTTTTGCAGAGGTGGATCTTAGGGATCCCATTTACTTGTGTATAGAGCAAAGGGGTGGCCTTTAGACACTTAGAGGCCCTTGAACCTACAAGGAAAATGCCTTGAAACAAACAGCAGTGCATGAAGCATTGGAGTAAGAGGCTTCTTGCAGCCAGGTTTCCACCTATGGCCCAGATCTAGTCTAGAAAAGATAAGTAAGGTGGGCATCAGCCTCTATACTTGCTGCCCTGCCGGGCATTGCTATTCATCAGAGGACCCTGCAACACAAATGTAGTCCCTCTTACTTCAGCTGCGGCTTCCAGTGGATTTGTGGGGTCAGAGATAGTTTCGGCTGTTATCAAACTGGAGAAGAAAGCGGGATGTCTGAAAGCACAAACTACTCCCCCACACACACACACTTGCACACTTTGTCCCCCACTTGCACATTGACTGCAGAGGAAAAGGAGACTCATACTGGATTTCTGTTGTTGCCTTTTGACGACAGGACAAAAGGTAGCCATCTTGCGTTGTTCCACAGTGACCTTTTGTCCAGGCAAAGATATGCAGATGACAACCTGAAAGTAGGAGAGGCAACCCTGCATTCCTGGTTTGAATGTGGTCCTCTTCCTTAATGAGTTTTTAAGAGGAAGAGGAGGAGGAGGGCACACTGGGGAATTTGCATGTGCTCTTGTGTCTGAGGCTTATTTAATTAAAAGACAGTAAAAATGTCAGCTGCTGCAGGTTGCAATCTGGATCCCCTTCCGCCACCCCCATCTCCCTTCCTTCTTCTTCCTTCTTTCAAAGCAAATAGATAAGTCATGTGGAGGAGAGGGCTCAAAGGGACAGGACCGCTGCAAAATGCCAGCTTGTACTGATTTATGCTGGGCTAACTGTGAGAGGACCCAAGGCAGAATCCTCCTCCTCTCAACAGCAGCTCCAAAGTCACAGTGTGTTTGTCTCTCGCAGCAGTTCACTAGATGTGACTTCAGGGCAGTTTCCTTACCAGGAGGGATGGCTTGAAAACACAGTCTCTTCTAGTAGCAGTCACCTTGGGGCCAACCCCAGCTGCTCTTCATGACTGCTCTGACACACTCCACTTCCTTGGGTCTGCTGGTAGGTGTCTTCTGTGAAGGCTCCTTGCCCATTTAGGCCAAAACGGGCTGCCTTGGTGAAGGCTTTAGCATGTGTTACACTGGCACCAGCTCATTTTCCCAATGCAGACAAAGGTGTGCTCACACAGAAAGCTCATCTGGCTGAGCTTTGTGTGCTGGTCATCATCAGTGGTGGAGAGAGCCATGAAGAGCTGGGACTGAGGTGGAGCCAACCTCTTGCAGAGGGACGAGGCAGCTTGAACTTGCCCAGAGAGGTTGCCTCCAACCTCCTGCAGGAATTTGAGTTTACAGAAGGACAGAGGAAAGCTTTATATCCACCTCCCATTCCCTGAGATCATCTTGTGTTAGCCCTCCTGCCCTGCTGGGCCACACTGAACCTGTGACTCTACAAGCAATTTTATTATTTGAAGAGAAACTGAAGAAAAGTATTGTCTCAGGCTTCTTTTACCAGCTGGTTATCCTTCACTCAGTAAGCCTGTATTCTGGGTAGTTTATGCTGTGGGGCAGAAGATGCTGTGAGAAAGGCCAAGGGCAGGGTATAAATGCCAGAAGTGACTAGCTCGTGTCCCTGCACTCACCCAACATACCTGGAGTCCCAAAGAGGGGCCTATGATCCAGAGGCCCCCCATTTTGTCTGAATACACGGTTCCTATTTGAATGGCAGCCATCCCACCTGGGACAAGTCAAGGTTTGCACATGCTGGAGCTGGTGCACTCTTTTCCAAGGGGTGATGTACGGTGATTCAGAGCTAGCTGGCTGGGGAGCCCAGTCACGAGCAGGGGTACCCTCTGAAGGACTGGGCATGTAGCCTCTGCTGAGTCCTTCCCTAGCCTCTGCACAGAGCTGGATACTCAGAGATCCTGGCTCCCTGAAGCTGAAGTCAGTGGCAAATGATTGCAGTAAATGTGGCAGTGGAAAATGATTGTGCTGTACACAGAATGGCTGACCTATTTGTCATGGCAGTGAAACCAATAGTGCTCATAATGTTAATTTGTGTGAATCCGTTCTGTACAGGGTCTTGCAATGTGTTAATCTCACAGCTCCTGAGTACCTTTCCTTTTGCATCCTCTCATCAGCTCCTAGGAAAGGTAGCTGTAAGGAGAGAGTGGATTGTTTTACTACTGCAAAAAGGAAAAGCATAAGAAGGTGGAAATAAATGTATTGACAAGTGAGACGAATAAATGTTCCTCTTGCCTGCACTATATAGAGGTGTTTGACATACCAAATTATGGCATAACTGTAGGAGTAATGGTTGCAGCTGTTGCCTTTGTAAAATGATCTGCAATACCACATGCTAATAAGTAAGACAACATGTCAAAGTCATTTTATACGGTGCCAGAAGACTAATCCCATGCCATGCATGCACAGTGCCAAAAGTGGTCATATCACAGCAGTAGGATCACTCCTGGAATAATCACATCCTTAGGAAAAAATCCTCTGTGCAATACAATGAAATCCCACTTAAACAAGTCAACCTTGTGAATCTATTAGAGCAGCATCCCCAGAGTACTGCTACTGTAGCACGCTTCTAGCATAAAGTGGAACACTCATGTGTAAAAATGAAGACAGGAGCAGAATATTTACTCAGGTGAAAATAGGCTTCTTTTGGGAATCCTAATGGGGAGAGAGACAGAAGAGCTGCAATTGCCATAAGGAGGATATCAAAACCTAAAAACACTTGTACGCAACAACCTGTCAACCTGGTTCTGTGCCCTTAATCCATACAGAACTCCCCTTGGCCTCCGCAGGAATCTTCTTTGAGCTAAGATGGGTGATCATCCCCCTAATCTAAAGAAGTTCAAGCCCTTGCTGCATTTTCCAATTCATGCATTCATCCTGAATAGGAAAAAGATGTCAGAAAGAGGCAGCTTTGCAAATCTCATCCTTCAGACCTACCAAATCTGGATTATTTTTTCCCCTGTGTACTTTGTATTAGCTCTAAACACCATCTTTGAAAAAAAAATGCTTTTGACAACTTGCTTCTAAGTATCACCACATGTATAAATCTGAGAAATACATGAAAGCTGCCTATTTATTGGATAATGAGACCAGCCTAGCTAATTCAGTGGTGCAACACAGACAGATGTGATTTTCCTAGTACCTGGGGCTTAATAATTGCAGTACGTTAGGGCACATCTAAGCTTCCAAATCACAGCAGGTTTTTGTATATCCATGCAGAGCATTGTCCAAGTGTACCTATTCCTTTCTTTTCTTCCACAGAATGGTATTTATTACATCTATTTGCTGTCACAAAGCATAGCAGGAAGTTTATAAATAAGCATGTTGGTCAGACATCCTCAGCGTCTCTTAAACAGCTGCTGAGCTTTCTACTTCCAAGGAAGGATTTGAATAGGCTGGAGCCAGACCATTCATGGGACTCCTCTGCTTTCCTTGGGAGGGTGAAAACATCACCTTGGAGAGTTTCCTAGGCAGAGATAAGCATGCATCCACGAATAATTGGAAACTCATCCTCTACTGCTGGCTGCTGCCAGCACGTCACTTACCAGTTAGTGGTTGGTAGTTCAGTCTTGGGGTAGTAGCAATGAAAGAGAGTACTGCCATCAAAAGACTGCTGTACTCTTCTCTCATTCCTCTCCAGTTTCAGGCTGGGCAATAAACAGTGTGCTATTGTGGAGGATACACAGTTAGGGACTTTCAAAATACCCTGGGATCAGCACTTGGACTGATGGTCCTATCCTTTGCTTCTTTTCCCTCTGGTGCTCTTAAGTCCTGATTGATCACCATATAAACCATATAGATCTGGACAGATCTCTGAGGCAGGAACCTTAGTAGATTTGGACATTTTTTTCTGCCTGGAGAAGTACAGCCTGTGTCTGTTGGGATTTCATGGCAAATTCATCCCAATTCAGTGAATGGTTAAAGGACAAACACAATTTCTCTCTTTTTCCCCCCAGTCCATTTACGGATCACAAGAACATGCCAGCCTGTCCTAGTAGGGGTGCACAGGGTATGAAGACATCTGAGGCAGATTTCCAAGGAAAGCAGTGTGGAAGGCAAATGCATTTCCACAGAGCTTCAGCACATGCTGTTTCCAGACAAGGTTTGGTAACATGTTATAAAGTAACAGGTGATTTAGGACAAAAGGTTTAGGAGGGCTCCCTATGTAGGCAGAGATGACATATTTGCCCAGTGAGTCGCACAAATTCTTTTTTGCCCAAGCAGCTCCTGAATCATCTATACGGCTGTGTATAGAGTATGGTAGAGATTTCAGGCCTCTTGGTAGTCCTACTGTAGAGATGATACTGCTATTCCAGAAATTCCCCTAAACAGATGGCCTCTGCAGACCAGAAGTCCTATAAATGCATTGGAACTATGTTAATCGGTTTTGCATGCAGTAAATAGAATTTATTCAGGATGGAACATTTTGTGGTTTAGTCACTGAAAACAGCTTGAAATTATTTATTGGAGAAGATTTTTGTTTGTGGGCCAGGACAATGGCTGAGAAAGATCGGGTCATTTTCAAAAATGAATAAATCTACCCATACGGATTTTCTTTCTTCCTATCCCTCTTTCCGCCATTACTCATTATTCTGTCACTTTGTTGTCTTGATTTACCATAGCTTTTCCCAAAGCAAATTTTCTAAGAGAATGTCAGCTAATTAATTATTGTTTCAACATCATTTTTATTGCAGACCTTTGACCTCTTGGCAGCTCTACAAAGCATTCTGATGCATTTCACATTTGCTTAGTAAATATTTCTTTTGCACAATAAATTGAGAAACAAGGGAAAGAATGCATTATCTTTAAAAAAAAAAAAAAGACAGTAGAGGGGAGATAGAGAAAAAACACAGGCCAAAATCACTAATCAGAGACTAAACACAGATCAATGCATTAGGTCCCATGAAAAAATGGAGTGGCAGGGTCTGTACCTAGTACAGGGTAGAAAGGAACACATCAAGTAATATTGTTCTACTGTTTTTTATAATTCACTTTATTTTATTGGCTTGTATTCCTTGGTTCCCCATGTGAGAGTACACGCTCTCTCTGGAGTGGCATCATTTATCTTTACCGTGGTGAGGAGGGGATCATTTCTTGCTGAGGCTGACGTGCCAGTGCAGCACTGCAAATTAGCAGTAACTGCCATTTACCAAGTGATGCATCTGGCACTTTCCTTTGGAGGCCCAGTTGGCATCCCTCTGCCCGCTTGCCTCTCTGCCTGCCTTCAAGCCCTGGCCAGAGAGTGGAAACTCCCAGCACAGAGGTCTCTTGCAGGATGGGGAGGGAATCAGCTGTCTGCAGTCATGGCAACACCGGTGCCAGGAAAGAGGGCAGAATCCAGCTACAGGCCTCCTTGAAGTCTCAGGACTATATTCTGGTGTCTGAGCATCACTTTATGTCCTTGACCCAGTTTGATAAGAGAGTGAGACACCTCTCAAAAACCTCCAATGATATAAGTAAGGCACAGTATGATAGGCAGTAGGAGGCATCAAGTCAGGACATTGACATCTGTCTGAATGCAGCCCTGAAGGCGAAGTCCCAATTTCTTTGTGAAGCTGAATGTAGTGCCTTGGCTGCATTTTACCCAGATTAAGGGCTTGGTGCCACTCCAGCTCTCCTCCAGCTGCTCGGCCCATACCCATCCTCAATACCTGCCAAGCAGGTGTGTGGCCTCGTTCTGTCAGACCATCCCAGATCAGTGTGATCGTTTCTTCAGAGAGCATTTTTAGCCAGATCAATTTATTTCACTAGATTAATTAATTTGACTTGATCTGATTTCAGAAGTTCCTCAGAAATCTGCTGAAGTTGGGACTATCTTGCCTTGTTGCCATAGGTCCTGGGTTCCTGTGCCCTTGAAGTGGATCCAGCGCTCCTCTGGCAAGCTGAAGACGTCTTTTGCTTTTCTTTTTTTTTTTTTTTTTCTGGAAACTGTGGGAGGGGGGAAAGCAGGAGAAGACAAAGCAAGGTTTCACAAGCTGTGGTTGCAGTGGTCAGGCAGTATGCAGAGAATAGTCTCTCAGCCAAAGCACAGGGACCTGAGCCAAGCTTTCTGGATCCTTTTTGTCAGTTCTCCTACACATTTCCTGGAGGACTTTGAAGGAATCATTTAAGCTAAATTAGGCATTTGCATCCAAAAGAGCAACTAAAGTAGCTTGATTTTCAGAGGTGCTGAAAGCTTACAGCTTCTGTTCAAAAAAGAAAGATTGTGGGGGTTTTTATAGGGCAGGAAGTGCCTGCCCTTAGAACCCCAGTTTCCTCATATGGTCTTCATCTTTCTTTGCCTTTGCTTTCCACGTCCGTAGACTAAGGAGAGCAACAGCTAACTCAGAGGGCTCAGAGAGGGTTAATTCAGTAATGTTTGCAAAGTGCTCTGAGATCTCAGATGGAAGGCACTATATAAATGCAAAGTATTATTTTATGAAGATCAGTTAGTAGCACTTCATCATTTCAAATGGCACCAATTATACACAATGTACATTGATATATACACTCTATTTTCATAAAGTGCTGCTGCATTTGATTCAAACTTATTTGCAGTCTGATAACTACACAGATATTAATAATGCCAGGAAGAAGAGAGTTTTGCATAGTTTATCATTTGTAAAATTATTTTCCAAACATTATTTTGTATGCACTGAATGCCAGATTCACCAACCAGTGCACTGGCCTGTGCGCAGAGCCCTTGTACTGTTCTGGTGACACAAAGCAGCCATAAACTCTTGTATCTGTTTTGTGTCACCAAAGTAGGGGTGTAACAGCCAAAATGTATTTGCAACTGAAGCTGGCTCCAGACAGGTTCAGTCTGTGAATGGTGAAAGGTGAGATCTTCTCATGTCCTTTTTAACAGACTAATTTTTCCTTGAAAAAGTAATTAAAGCTTTCTGTAAATCCAAAGCCTCAACAGATACTTCAAATTAAGACCATGCGTATAATCTCCTGGTTTTTTTCAGTATGCAATAGCATAATTTACCCAGCTCCAATAAAAATATGTAGGGATGCTCCCCCTCCCCCCCGCACAAAAATTAAACACTGTTCCTGTAGCTTTGCCAATCCTTTCTTTTTCAGACTGTGCATATGGCATCACTAAAAAAAGCTACCAAATCATACGGATAAACTCAGAAGCAGTGTGCAATTTTGTATGTATGTCCAACATTAATTTCTCTGGCAAAATACTGGAAAGCAAACCATAAGTTTTCTTTCATCCCCTCACCTCTGTCCCGGTGAGTTGCGTCTATATTCCCCCATCGTATTCTCAACCTTTGCAATTGTTTTAGAAGACTTATGATATTTGGTGCTCTTTCTTTTCATCCCTTGGTTGGCACACTACAGAGAAAAAACCCTCAGGCATCATGGTTGTTGAACAGCTTGAGAACTTGAGCTAATGTGTCCCAGTGGCTTCTGAATGGACATAGGTAGGCCTCATTAATCTGCATTTAACCATGAAGATGCA
This sequence comes from Grus americana, assembly GCF_028858705.1. NCBI lineage: Eukaryota > Metazoa > Chordata > Aves > Gruiformes > Gruidae > Grus > Grus americana. Next base: position 28,440,468 of record NC_072857.1, read on the forward strand.
CCTGGTGTAGTCTCTGCTGTGCCCACAGCCTTTAAAACATACCTAAACAGCACCTGGGGGGGGACAGAGGTGAGCTAACCCTGCACATCACCTGTCAGAACTTTCTTATGGTCAAGAGCCACTAGACCTACTCCCTATCCTTAAAGAGCAGGGAGATGCTCAGGGTGGGGTCCAAAGAAAGGGACAAGTCCCACTCGTCCTTGATGTACCTCCTGATTCTTTGCTGGCCCAGCAATGGCTGCTGGCCAGCCTCTTCCTAGACCAGGGGTTCAGCTGACCCCGTACATCGTGGTCTTGCTGCAGGTGGGAGCTGCCCCTAAACTCTCTGCAAACTACATTTAGATGCAGAACCACAGGACAGCCCCTCTGCCTGCTGGGCGCTGACAGGGCTGTGCACCAGGGCTGTGGGCGGCAGCGGCAGCTGCGTGGGAGGAGGGAGGTGAGGTGCCTGGAGAGGGTCCCGGTATCCTGCGAAGTCATGCACAGGTTTTGCAACTAGGCACCATCCCTTGCTAGTGCAGGAGGCAGTGAGAAGATGATGTTCATATTTCTCTGCTGGAAGTCTTTGACTCTGTGTTCTTAAGGACACAGACAGCAAGCACAGAGGGCACTGGCACCCTGCTGATTTGAATTTGCAGTTCACTTGAGCTCAGTTTCAAAAAAGCCTTTCATTTGAGTACATAACATATCAACTTCCCCACTACCTCACATGCAATTTAAGAAAAACCACTCACAGATCTGTAACCTCTCACAGTGGTTCAGACTGTCCTAGGCTTCAGAAAATATCAGGGAATATACAAAGAAATTATATTTTCAAATGAATGTATTTTCATTAGTTTCTCTCTGCATCTGAGAGCTGTGCTGTTTGTGAGCCTGATCTATTTGAGGACAGCTGCATAATTTAAGGTATTGATGGAAGAATCTGTAGGATAAAGATTTTTAGTTTTCCCATTTTTTTTCTCAGCCATATTTCACTCCCTCCCTTTGAGTCCATGCCAGCACAGTGGGTTTAAATATTTGATGGCAAGAAAATTGTTTTATTTAGCTTATAGTTGAGTGTAAGACTTTTCTAGCAATGGAACTACAAAAATCATCTTAGCACAAGATCTAGAGGAGAAGGTTTTTATGTGCAATCACACAACGTGAGAAAATGTTCAGATCATGGAAGTGAAGGCTGGCTGTTGACACAGTGGCGGCGAAGTGAAGTTCAAGGCATAAACCAAGAGCAAACCGCAGTGTAGAAGGTGCAGGCTGTGCATGAGAAGTGACTGGGCTGTGTGTTGAAATGGACACCTCCGAAAACCTGACAAATTTATTTGTGATTTCACATCTAGGAGTAAATCTCCCATAGTTTCTAGGAATGGCACGGGGTGCTTGCAGCTTTTTCAAAGGGGGACACCTTGACTTGCTTCAGGCTGAGGTGCTGGAGTTGCTCCTGGCCCTCAGTTGCCCAGGCAGAAGTGGTGTGGTTTTCCAAAGGGCTGAGTGGCCCTAGCAGTATTTGCAGATCTTCAGCAGAAAAAGGATTACCCAGCTCAGGTGTGAAATCATTTCAGTACTCACGTGCACAGATATCTTTTTATGCCAGGCTTTATTTTATTTTATTTTATTTTATTTTATTTTATTTTATTTTTATGGATATACTGCATTTCTAAGCACTATAATCCAGCATCTTCTGAACAGCAGTATATGAGAAGGGGGAAGGAACAGTATACAAAGTTCATTTTTCAGACCTTCCCTTCTGATGACCTAAGATATAACTCAGGGATAGATAACATGTATAACCTTATTTTAGATTTTAATGGGTACACCTCCACACAGAAAAAATTGCCATGTTGAACGCTTGCTTCCTTAAGAGAGGCCCAGTGTGGAAAACTGGGATATAGTGACACACAAAATAATGGAATAAAAATGCCTGTTGCCATGTTTGCTTATTACACACTTTGATCAAGCCAATCCTATTAGGTTGCTTCCAATCTTTTAATGAAGCTATTGTGTGTAGAGCTTTAGCAGGAGGTACTTGATGCATTTCAAAATAGAGATCTTTTGGTTGGGTAGGGCTCAGGAGCAGAGGCCTTTCACACTGAGTTAAGGCAGTAATTCCCAACGGGAAGCACAGAAGCAAGAATTCATAATTTTTTTTCTCTAGCTGGCACTGGCTGTAAAAGGATGCAGCCACACAGGGTCAGCTGCAAACAGCCGCAGCAGTTCAAGATGTAAGTATGTTCCAGCTGCTTGTTACTGCCCTTCAGCTGGAGGTCAGTAAGCAGGGAGAGGAGAACTGGAGGCTGGGCAGGGTATCATCTCCTCTTCCACTTCCATACTTAAGCCGTTAACAGTAAGCAAGCTCAGTTTGTATAAATTCCACCCCTGTGACAGTAGTTTTGGCAGCACAGTTATAATAATTGGTTGATGACTATGCAAAATGAGGAAAAACTCGATAGGCTTGAGGTGAAGAAAACCCTGATTTATGTCTGAAAAATTGAACGTGGAACTCAGAATCAGATATGAGCAAGCTGGGTTGCCAGGGTCGGTGTTGTACAGCAAGCCTTTGGTCCCTCAACAGGTGTGTGCAGCATCTTTAGCAGCCACAGAGATGACCTCGCCAGAAATTTTCACCTCTGTTCAGGTGAAAGCTTGGTCTCCCAAGCTTAACTACTGAGTGAACAGGAATCAGAAGGAACAATTCCCTTATTTGTTTAAAGGAACTATAAAACTTAGAAATGTAATGAATCACGGCAAGACTCAGATCAGAATTAGAATGCACACAGCCCGTTTCTCAGGCTTTTAATGCTGTTCTTCTTTAATTGGACATACCATGGTTTCAGCTTATTTGAAAATAGCTTCAGATGTGTTTGGATTTATTCTAGCTTGAATGATGCAATGTGATATTCCTGGGATTCAGAGAGGGCTATGGGATTCTCATAGGTATTTTAAGCTGAATTTTAATGGGAAAGGTGACATGGATTGTCACACAAACGGAAATTGCCATGGCTACCAATAGCGCTAATCCAATGCCTTGACTGACTAATCCTGACCTCATTGTGCTCAGTAAAGAACTAAGCAAAGATTTCTGCAGGTTGGTTGGTTTTCCAGCTATGATACCAGCAGCTATCTAACCCAATACAGCTTGAGGAATTTGCATGGATAATGGTCATGGATTGAAAGGCGTCCCAGAAAGCTACTTTTATAAATAATGCCTTTTGAAGATCACTAACAGAGTGCAGTGTAGGGCTAGCTCATCTGAGCTCTGGGATGAAATGGAGATCTTGTGCTGCCCTCTTTCATACAAGAGCGCAGGGACAAGATCAACATACCAATTACTGCAGGAGATATTTCATCAACTATCAAGTTAATGAAATTAAACAAGTCCCTGGAGCTGGCTGATTTTTCTGCTTCATTAGTGTACCTTTTTTTCAGATTGTGTTCCCATAGCTCCATGAGATCATGAACTCAGGAGCTGCCAGACAAGGAGCCATCTTAGCACAGAGATTTCGGAGTAGGTGCAGGTCAGGCCTGAAATCCAAGCAGCTGATAGATTTTGCAGCTGCTCCGTCATGTTACATGGCTAGATCCATGTACAGTGCTCTGTGTGTGCAAATGCAGAGAAGAAAATGAGGAGCAGGGCACGGAATTCAGTCAAGCAGCAATGAAATCACTGCTGTGCAGAGGCGAAGCAGCCTGTTCTTAGCAGCAAGAGTAAGGCCAAAGCTGGGTTTGCATGGCTTAGGAGTTCATTTGCATTCTGCCAATCCACTTTAAAGCTGTTGTCTCTTCAGGGAGACAGTTCCTGCAACTGTATTCCCCTCAGCTCTAGGTTGTGAAAGAAGGCCAGAACAAGCCCTACATGCTCCCAGAGTCCCTCAGGGGCTGCAGGAAGGCTCTTGCAAAAGCATTTGCCTGGTTACCTTGGCCCTTTGCACAGGGACTAATTTCACGAGGACCTAGAGACTTCTTCAGTTTCAGCTCTTGGAGTTATGCCTATTGCTGAGCACTGGCTCTGCTCAGAGATGATCTCTGCTCTCCCTACAGTCTCTGAATTTGTGCAATTTCCATTTCCTCCTTTCATTTTAAAGCACAGTACCAGTGTGCAGACTGCAAATGAACCGGAACACATCAATGTCACAGGCAGAGAGTGTTCCTTACGAAATAAAATCTTTCACTTCGAATAAACTCTAAACATCGTTTTGTAAAACACATTCCTTAGCAAAATGGTCCCTATTTTACCAGCCATTTCTCTAATAATCCTTTGCACAGCAAACGTAGAAAGATGTTGGGGAATTGCACTGTATTCAAGAGCTCCCCAAATTCTGGCAAGATTTTAAGGGAAAGTGAAATCCAAAGGTTTCCCTCCCATTCCTGGTTCCTAGTGTACCTTTTCACCTGTTCTCTTCCCCCTTACCCCAAGGCTGCTAATTGGTGAGAGTGCCCAAGTGTCACTGTTACACACACCCCTCATGCTTTAAGACTTCAGAAAAAAATAAAGTGTGAGGATCCCCATGTGCTGATGGCTGATTCCTTACCAGCAAATCAAAGCTTTTCCCAAGTCCACAGAGGATCTGTTCTCTTTGGGACTCCTAAAATATTGACAAAAATAATTAATGAAATCATCTGCTGCCTCTGTTTCTTAAGCCCGGTCCAGCAGCAGTTAATCCCAGAGCTATTTTTGACCTGCACCAGCTTCCTCCATCCTCATACATCTCCTTTGGCTCCTAGCCATGGTGGTTGGAAAATGATCTCAGCTGATTTGGGTTATTGCCGTGTAGATGAATACAGGGATGTGCCCTTGGAAGCCATTCTCATCTTTTTTGTAAATGTCCAGCATTTCTGGACAGAAAGATAATGGTGTATTTAAATTATGGGTTTGTTTCTCTATTTTTCCAGAACACAAGGACAATGAAACTAGCCTGTGGCTGTCTACACAAGTCATGCAGGGATAGGAGGCCAGTGGACAGGCATCTGAGCTACTGAAATAACACTCAAGAGGTAAGTGCTGAGCATCTGTCCAGGTGTGGAGCTGACACAGGCTGCGTCTCAGTTCAACACATCTCTCAATGGCACTTTCATTCCTCTATATCCTTTTTCTGCTAGCCTGAGGAGAGCCATCTCTGTGCTCAGCTCCTGTCAGAAAAGATGAGATACACTGCTGATTATTTGCTGCTGGGAAAGTCATTCTAGTGAACTGTAAGAGAAATCATCTGCCCAGGAGTGCTGTCGACTGCAGATACACACAGATCTAAAACAAAGACACACATGCCCCCCTTGACCAAACCTGCTGGTTTGAAATTGTAGGCAACTTCAAAGGGGCGTAGGGGTGAGGGTTCCAGTACCCATGGAAAATAAATTGGAACTTGGTGCCTAATTATCTTATCTTTTATGAAAATCCCATCCAGCATCTGGAGTTCTGTGCTTTGTCGGAATTATGCCACCACTATACTTCTCTTTTGATGCGTAAAATACTTGAACGTAGCTGCCAAGACTATTCCTCTTACCTACCTCCTGTGCAACTCCCTGGAATTCAATCAGTCCCCAGGCCAGGCTGTGTGGGAGATGGAGCAGGCAGTCAAAGAAGACCTCCCTGTTCATGCATCTGGATTTCAGTCAGTCTAATATCCAAGCCTGTTTGGTGGAAATGTGCTGTTTGGTCATGCCTGTGAAATGCCACTTGTTGTGGAGGAATAGTTGGCTCATTGAAAGGGGACTTGGATGACACTTTAATTGGGTGGCAGGAGGGTTTGCCCCACAGTGTCAAATAGTGCTCTCAGCTCAGAACACAGGTTGCATCATCTATTCTGAACATAAAACACAAGAGCTCCTTTAAAGCCAAGGAGGGAAAGCAAGAGGAGGATATGAAATGGGTCAGAAAGTAGTCAACCCGTGAGGCCAGAACAGGTGGAGACCCATCCCAGAACACGAACTCAAAGTTTGTGGTGGCTCAGGGAGGCAGCCAACCACAGCCTGCAGGTGATATCTAGGGTTCCCAGCGACACTGTGAAGCACAAATAGTTTAGGAAGTCCCACTTTAAGCTCCCTTTTTGCAATTATTCTCTGCAAGAATTGGAGTCAATGGAGGCTTGATTTTGATATCTGTTTGATTTTTTTTGTATGCCATTCCTGAGAATATGGCTCAGACTTGGTTTTCAAAGTGAGGGCTTGATGTTTCTGAGTGCTCAGAGCTCTTGTTGACTTCAAGAGGAGCTGTGGCCAGTCAACTCTTCTGAAAATCAGGTCCATGTTGTGTGAGCATGTGGTTCTTCTTATTTGTCGCAAAACTAAAAAGAAGTTTTGATGGAAAACAAGTTTTATATCTTCTCTTTCATACAGACAACATGTAGAATTGCCCTTGGGGCTTCGAATATATTTACATCCTTTCACAATTAACCCTAATGGGACAAATGTGGGATTTTTTTTCTTCTCTGAGCAGATATACTCAAAGCTGCAAAACATCCAGTGTTTAAACAGATCTCATTATATCAGCTACACCAAATCTCTCCTCTTTATATACAGAGGATTAGACTTCTTTTCACTGTCATGCAACATTAAAATAGGAAGGCATACACAAGGCTGACATGGATTTGACAAAAAATTAATGATTTGTACATCACTTTAATGCTTTAAATCTGCAATTCATGTATGCTAATTAGGTCATAATGGGGCTGTTTGAGAACAGAACTGTCATCAGGCTGCTCTGGCGGCTTCTGGGAGCAGAGATACAGCCCTGCCTTCCCCTGGTTGGCTCCTGGAGTCTGTGCTGTAACCTGGCAGATCTATGACACCATTTTTTTTTTTGCACAATTGTTTCCTGGATGTGGTGCTTTAATCTATCAGAGTTATGATGGCATATCTCAAATAGCGAGCTCCTGGATCCTGCAATACATCCTGGTGGAAACGGCATCCAGGCGCTATATCTCAGTGATTGATTCCTTGATTTTAAACTGTCACACTCTATCTCATAGGGCAGCTGTCAGCTTCCCAGATGCATGAAGTTATATTTATGCAGTGTGCTATGAAAAAAAATATATAAGATGATTTTATTTACAGATAAGTAAGGTTGTAAAACTTAGGAAAAACAAAAGGGGATTCAAAAACATGTCTATATTTTATTTTTCAGCTGAAAAGCCTGGCATATCTCTCTGTTGCAGGAGAACAAAACTGCTCCCTTGTTCAGAGATCTCTTTAGTTTTGCACCAGTGGTGCAAAGACAAAAGCTGTCACAACAGAGGGAGAGAAAGCCAGAAAGCACCTTCACAAATGGGACAACGGGAAGTGGCGCATCTTGCAAAATGATAACGGTGCAGAGCATTGTGCTGTGTGATAACATGAGCTGTTGTCTTTGCTGACAGCTGTTCTTTACAGGTTCTGCCAAAGCCCAAAGCTGCTTTACAGTTTGAACAAGGGTACTTTGTATGGAAATTCCACAAAGCATGCCATAACAGAGGAGAAACTTATGCCTTCCTGGGATTTTCTTCAGGGAAAGTGTTATAGGTGTCACGGGGCTGATCCAAGCTGCCTGAGGACAGCTTGATCTTTCAGTGAGCTCCAGATCATAAAGGAGTATTTTCAGGAGACATACCACATTCTTTGTTCTAGAAAACTGTAAAAAAAAGGCTAAGTATAGATGAATGCTTAAAGATTATGGGATTTTAACAATGGTTCTGCATGGAGTGAAATCTGGGAAGCAACAGGTCCAGGTAGCAACTGGATTCTTCTGCCTGTGGGATCTTTCTTTTTGACTTCTCTTTGGCACATCATCTTCAGTCTTGTTCTCTCTCTTGTTTCTTCTCTGTCTGTACACATGCACACAGAGACATTAATTCAGTCATATTTATGGTCAGAACTGTACTTTTAGTTAGTGTGCATCTTCTACAGCCAATGAAACCCTGTCCCATTAGGATATCTACCAGTCAGGTCTTTCCTTGGCCTAGGTATCTGTATTGTATCTTGTATTTGTGGGGTGTTTTCGTCACATTAACAGTAACAACGCTGTTCCTCATCCATTTGTTAACAGTTCTTTTTAAGAAATATGGTCATAAAAGTTCATTTTCTTTAGCACTTTGCATGGTCATATGTAAAAGAAAAAGCCTTCTTATAGCATGTCTGTTCCCTTGTAGAAAAGCACATTCAAAGCATATCTTCAAGGCAAAGCATCCCTGTTCATAATCTCACTTTTCATGTGCAGTCAACAATCAAAATGAAAATATAGCAGGTCTGTTAGGCAGCATGTCTTGCCTACTCTGTAGACAGAGTGCCAGGGTACATGCTGGATGATCTGAGAAGTGCTGATGTGGCAAATCTTGGAGTAGTGGCCCATTTTGACCACTCTGCAACACTTTTGTGCAAAGTGGTAATGTAGACAGTATGGACTACAGAATAGCTGTAGGTTTTGTACTGTGCCTCAGAGTCCCAACAGAGATTAAAGCTCTCCTGTGGTTGGTGCAGCATACTCATCGTAAGAGACGATCCCCCTCCCAAAGCTTGCAGTCAAACAGATAAGACGGATGAAAGATGGGAAGTAGAAGAGGCACACAGAAGTGAAGTGATTTGCCTGAGGTCACACAGCAGGTCAGTGACAGAGCCAAGAATAAGAAGCCTTGCTACTTCTTGCCAGCATGATGTCCATTGCCTAAAGCTATGTACAGAATTTCTCTGAGGCTGAAATGCTCACAGTCTTCTGCAGGGCCGCTGCCAGCAGCAGAGTGCAGCTGCACTGTGGAATGATGGCTTTTCCTTTCTGCAAGGGAGCACTGTGCACGGCCTTTGTGGGGCTTGAGCACAGGGCGCTGCAGTGTTAGTTTGTGCAGCTGCCCTGGTTGCTGGCCCTTCACTGGTCTGGCAGCCCTGTTGTAACACTGAGGGGTAAGCACAGCCCTGGTCAGGGCAGAGTCTGTGCACAAGAGATGTTCTTCAAGTCATTGCTACTAAACACAGTATTTGTCAACAGTGAGATGCGATGAGCTCCCTTTCTCCTTCCCCCTTATCTGGGCTAGCTGTGTTTTATTGATTGGCAAAAAGTCTTTCTTGTTGTGTTGTTCTTTAGTACTTATTCATGATGCAAAGAATATCTTTCCTCTGCATGGGGAAGCCAGAGACCACTTAGGAACTTGAAATATGTTTGTGTAGGGCCATCTTTCAAGAGCTTATAGTTAAGATGCTGTGCCACTGCTAATCCAGGTCAGAACTGGCTTCCCTCTTGGAGTAAAATAAATAAAGGCAAATGCCTCTGTAGCCTCAAAGTATAATTCAGCACAACACTGGGCAGGACAGAGACAACCTGTCTAATGACTTCTCCAGCTTTTGCTGGCTTTTCTGAATGAAGTCTGCTCCTGACAGGACAAGCAGCTGGAGCCAGGCCAAAGGAAGCAACAGGGAATCCAGACAGAAAGCATTTGTCATAAGCATAGTTCAGATTGCCTTTGACTAGTATGTTGGGGTATTATGCATATCACAACTGATTTAAGCCGTGGACCTTCTCATCCTTGCTTAGAAGTTGTATGTCATGTGGTGCACCAGACCAGTTCAGGAGTACGTAATGACTACATGGAAAGTACAAGGTGTAAAGTGAGAGCAGGTAACAACATTGAGATGTGACAGTATGTACTTAGTAACAGTTGTAATCTGAGAAAATGGTGTAAATGCAATCTTTAGTCTATGTTTTGTTTGCTTTAGGTAGAAATTGCCTCCTGATTCTCTGGATACAGGAACGTTGTCAGCAAGCACACTAATGCCAGATTGATTTTTCCAGCAGTCCTTGTCCCACTCATCATTTCACGTGTAAACATGCTGAGAGATAAAATCCCCACCTTTCCAGTGAAAGACACCACCTCTTTCTACAGGGACTTGTGGTATTTGGTGAAGTTCACCATGCAGAACAGGAAATCCATTGCTAAAAAGGCAGGGTGCGAAAATACTGGGCCAGTTTCAGTCCAGTTGTCCTCAGCATCATCACTGATGTCCTCAGAGTCACCAGTGTCACGTTCCTTGTGGCAAAAGCTGAACTCAGCTTTTCACAAAATTACTCCAGTGCTGGGTATCCAACTGGAGACACCCTGGGTCTGAGTCCCACAGGTGGCAAACACCCACAGCCACAGGAGCTGTCCCACAGCAAACACTGACCACTGTGTGTCAGGAGCAGCTGCCCAGCACCTGAGACACCCCTCACACTGAGTGGCACTTCCATCTGAGCTCCTGAACTTTCTGTGGGCCCAATTCCAGCTTTTTTAGAAATGTCTTCCCCTGCTCAAGGAAACCAAGGGCCTTTTAAAACATGTCTGACGCTCTGCTTTCTCCTTCAATTTAGCTGCCTCCCATTTCTGCACCTCTGTCAAGCAGCCTCCTCCATATGCATGTTGCCTGTCATCTTACTCGGAAAATACAACTATAAAGCATAATTAGTATTAATGATGTGAGAGATTGAGTTTCTTATTTGTATTAATTGCTGATTAATGCTTTAAATGTCTCTAGCACTTACAAGGATTTTAAATTAGAAGTATTCCTTTCTGTAGTGTCTTCTCGGAGGGGGGCTCTTACTGACTGGCGCTGACTAACCCAGAGTGTGCCATGAGGTTGTTTATATGTTCAGGTCTGTTACCACAAAACAGGGAAAACACTGATGGAGCTTGCTTAAGGGGAGAGAATTATTTCACAGCTAGTGCTGCATGGAGCTGCGTGTTTGGATTTTAAATAAAAAACATTGCTGTGGAGCTGGAGGGGCCTTGTTTGAGCCTCCTGGTAGCATTGCCAGTCCTACAGGTGGAGGAGGATCCCAGCTTTTGTTATATCTCTGTGTGTGGGTAAAGAAGTCTGTTAAGGGAACTTCTGTAAACCAATCTCCAGGGCTGCCAGGGAGCAGCACTTGGCTCTGCTTTGACAGCTGGAGGCTGGGACAGCTTTCCTACATGTAGTGTTGATTTATTGTTTAAGCATTTAACTTTGTCATGTGTGTCAATGTATCACCTTAGAAACCAGTGTCCCCAGCTTCTCAGCCCAGCCCTGTGAATAGCAATGACTCCTAAGGAGTCCAGCCAGTGACCTCTTTGGGAGGCAGAAGTGGTCACAGAGACCAGCACAAGAAATGTCCATGTTCTCAAAACCTGGTCCATACATGTGAGTTAGATATGCAGGATAAGGATTCTGGCTGGGGAAGTATATGGGTATATTGATGTACCTATTCCACAGGAACACTTTCCTAAGGAGAAAGGGGAATATACTGCCCATGAAAGGTACCTCTGAATTGTATGAATTCATCCATAGGAGGGGTTAAATTGACAGAACTATTTCACAAAGAGCAACCAACATGAAAGCTCTTAGACTGGCTGGGCCTGCACCTAGAAGCAGCAGTCCCATCTTCTGGGCAGGTATCTGATGGCATTGCTTTGGTACTGCCGCTTTGCAGTTTAATTCAGTTTCTGCATTCTGCTACCAGAATGCAGTTCTCAGCTGGAAGAAGTAAATGCTGTGACTCACACTGGTCAGCTGGACTGGTTTAAGAGGTTATCATCTTCCAGTTGTTTCTTATTACACCACAGCAGTTCACAGTAGGGTTGGCAGAAGAGAGTATGTGGTGTCACACCACCAGGGGCAGGGCTATGTGACACTGCTGGACCAAGAAATGAAATGGTGAGGCATTGGCTGGTGTTCCCTTCCAGAGCTTCTTGTCAGAGCCCTGCATCCTGACCAGAGGAGGGACTTCAATGGCAGTTCTCCTCTGAGGTCAGGAAAATAAGTTTAAAAATTCCATCCCATAAGCATTGGGTCCTAGGGTGAGACTGCATTTGCTGAATGTACCCCAGAGGGAGGGCGAGAGCCTGCAGGAGGGAGCAATCTCTTGCTTTTTGCCCTCAACCGGTGGGAGGCTTGCAGGAGTGTGGAGGCAGTTGCAGGCAGCCATTATCCACATAATTTTATGCTATCCACATAACAGGAGCTGTGACTAGCAGGGACCTTTCTCAGGGGAGGGGGTGGGTTTATATGTACGTGTTCCCACAGATCAGTGCTTCCCAGTTTGGGGAGAGGACAGTCTGGCTGTTACTGCATGCTAAGGTTGCTACCGTGAAACTGCTCTTCTGTACCCTCTGTAGTAACTCTGAGAGGAGGAGGATAAGGAGTGAGTTTCACTCCGAGGATGCAAAGTGTAATGGAGTGCATCACTCACCTGCCTGTCCTACACAGTGTGCTCTTATTGGCAATGAGTGGGCTCATGAGCTTTCATATGAAAGATATTGCATTAAACCAAAATATTTATCCTAAGGTTTTGTTTTGAAAGCATGTATGGCCTTTATCTAGCTCCTCAGTGACATCTCAGTCTCTGTTTCAGATTTGTGGCCTTTCTGGGAAGACTCTGAACTCTGTTTTCAATTATTCTAAGAGTTTGTTCTTTTTGATCTGATTCAGGCCACTCATGTAGAAAGAGATGTGCCTGTTACTGGAAGTCATGTGAAGTTTAATTCAGCTCTAGAAAAATATGGTTCTGACAGACCCAGAGTGGAGAAAGCTTCCTGGGAGGGCAAATGCAAGTTAGTGGTCTGGTAGCAGGCTGCCCAAGGTGTTTATAGGTTAGACAGTACTCGGGTCAGCCATGCGTCCCAGCCTGTGCTCCATGCTCTCGCAGATGCAATGTGGCCCTTTCCTTCTTGCTGTTATGATTCTTCATAAGGACTAAAATGACACGGTTTCCAACCCATTTAACTTTTTACTTCACAGACTGTTTTAAAATAGTAGGGTTTTGGCATGTTCACAGATTTTAAGTTCAATAAATAAATCTTTCTATTTTTTAAAGGCTTTTGATCTCTGTAAACGTGACGAATGGACCAGAAACCATAGGCAGTTAAGAGGGGTCTCAGATCCATAGTGTGCATGATATTTAACTACAGGAGCAGCACACTGTATGCAGATGTGTTTTAAGACAGAGTTAAGATCCCAAAGTTCCTTATGCTGGGTCATGTTGGTCTTTCATAGCCCTGGGACAGTGGCTGTCCCTTGCCTTCTACATGAAGGTGGGCCCAAGATCGCTGCTAACCCCTGCACCAGAAATGATGCAGCCCCACTCCTTCCCTGTGTGACCAGAGTACTTCAGCCTCTCTGGGAGGGCTCTTGTCTGGGTGTCACAGCCTGTGGCATGAGCAGCACAGCCTCCCCCAGAGCCACTCAGTCCCTGGTTCCTGCACTCAGGTTGGGTTTATCCAAGCGGTGCGCTGGTCCATAGGCCCTCAGCAATCCACCTGGGTTAAAATGCCCTTTCGCATGCACAAAATTATGAGGGATGTAGGACTGCTAGGGGTCCTTAGCTGCGTATTTGTATTGTCACTTGACAGCAATTGTCACAATTACACATTGCAATGAAAATGGGGGTACAAATGGACATTTTAGCAGCATGTCTTGAGCTATTATGTTGACTATCATCTGAACTCTTTGCCCTCCTCTGTGACAACTCAGAGAGGGAATAATTTCCAGTGTTCTCCTAAAAGATCCTGGGTATCATACAAACAGTCTGAAATAAACTGATTTCAATAGGAACTGTTAGAGAACACTGGAGAGCCACTCCACAGTGCTCCAGTCCTGGGAGTTGTGCAGTGTTGATATCATCAGTGTAAGGAAAGCAGAAAATTCCACACTGGGCACTGGAAAATAAAGGAAGAAGTTGGATGACAATTTTCCGGCCATTGAACAACAGATTTGTATTCTATATTTTCTTTTTTCAAACCATGGCTGGTAGATGTGGGCTTGGTTTTCTTCTTCATTACAACTATTCAGGAGTTACTTTCTTTTCATTGAGCATGTGTATGTGTGTGAGTGTTTTACACTTACAGAGCAAGTAAGGCTTTCCATGAGCCCATTTTTTCAGTCCTCCCCTTTTGCATGGTAACTAGAATTCAAATTATGCAATGACTTGCTCAAAACACAGACATGCCTATGCAATGCTGACTTCATCAGTATTCTGCATTTTTATTGGTAAGCCCAGTGCAGCCTGCCCACGAGTTTAGTGTGGCTATTAGAGAAGGAGAGGAGAGGAAATGCCAGCCAGTCCAAACACAGAATATTGAAAAGGTCAACATAGTAGAGCATGCTGCTATGATTCATAGAGACTTTAAGAGTCTAATATTTCATCTCATGACAAAGATTGTAATGAGAACTGAAAATGGCACAACATTAATTCATCTTTGTGACAAACACCATAATGAGAGTGGAAGTGTACAAGCTTCAAATATTCGTGTTACTGATCTGTGGTCCTTGTTCTGTAACAGGACACAAACCCCAACTGCTCACTTAGAAATCTAAAACCAACAACTTCTACAGCTACTCTAAACAGTCTATTACATGTTCTGATGCTAATGCAAGCAGAGAGCAACACAAGCCTGTCAAAACCAACCAAATCTGCTGGGCGCTGCCCAAGCACACGTAGCACACTAGCACATTCTGGCTGCCATGGCATGACCATGCTGAACCATGTACATGCATGCGTGTTCGTACAGTTGTATAACAAACATGCTGTTTGCATCGACTTATGTCCACAATGGTAGAAACTCCCTGTAGATACTGAGAGTCAGCTGGGGGCGAAGGTGATAGGCTGGGTAGTAGTAATAAGTCCCTTATTTTCTGCCTGTGACTAGTCTTCATATAAATGGAGAGGGAGAAAGTATGTGTGTGTAGAAAGTACTTTCAGTTACATTTTTTGTTGGCATTTTCCATGTTTTTCTTAGGGTCATGGCAACCTAAGCAGAGCATGAATTGCAAGTCTAATTTTATTTTCTGTTAGTTTGCTTTAAAAAAAAAAAAAGAGAGAGAGAAAGAAAAAGAAAAGAAATGGCATATGGACTGTGGCAGCAGTTCTTGGAAATGCTCAGATTCATTAAATAAACAGACGTGTATTCTTAAGTATTGTGATCCAAGAAGCTGCAATATCATACTTCACTTTCTGGGCGCTGGGCACAGCCTCTGGCTTCAGGTCCACAGGCTGCTCTAACATGCTGAGTCTTTTGTCCTTGTAGAGTGTCACTGTAGATCCCCCTCCACCCTACCCCGAGGTTTCCAGGTGGCCTAAATTCTGCTTATCTTTGTGTCCCTCAGTCTATGGCTAACGATCTTGATCCCCTCCCCTGAAGAGACTTAATTACCCGTATGTGCCAAGCATACTGAAAAGCGTTGCATGTCTGACAAAAACCAAAAAAGAGAACTGGCCCTTTTCAGAGTTCTGGCCCAAAACTTAGCTTGGCTAGTGGGACCCAGCCCTGAACGGCCCCTAAAATGTTGCTAGAGCAGGGTAGTTTTTCTGTCTGAGGGCAGGAATCCCCCATGGCGTGGATCACATTAACCAGAGGGATTCTTGTTGATCGTCCTTTCCCTTCCTTTCTCCCCATGCTTGCAATTGCAGAATTGCCTTCAGGCAATGGGAGCGATTTACTTGCTTAAGTAACATTAGGAAAGTATTTAACGTATATTTAACAGTGTCACAGTGCAATTTAGCAGCTGGAAACAAGGAGCAAATGAGCACCATGTGACATACCAGCTCGTAATGGGCCATCCACAAGTGCTCCGTGGAGCGTAGTTTAAGGATCGGTGTCTTATTCCGTGTTTTAAAGAAATCCATATTAATAAAATACCCTGTCTCTCTCCCCCCCACACATTCAGACACGCAGAGATGTGTGTTTCACATTGCAAACTATATAGACAGAAGAGGTGTTAGCCACTAATGAAATGGAGCTCTGGGAAGGGCTGCAGCAGCTGTTTGAAAGCACATAGTCACACTACACAGCATGCTGGAGTGGGAAGCAAAGAGAAATATTGTATCGGGTTGTAACTACAGGAGGAATTTAGATAAGCAGAAGGAATTTAGAAAAGCAGAAAGTGATCACCCACACTAAAATTTAATTAGACCTCCAGAGCTTCCACCCTCTTACAAAAGGTGTCATAGGATTGCCAGCAAAGGTGAGCAGTTACTATTCTTGTGCTTGGCAATGTACAAACACGCAAGATGATATAATTTATATCCTGAAGACTTAACAGTTTAAAGGCCCCAATTAGAGTGTCAAGAAGGAAAGTGGAATAGAGACAAGTGGAGAGAGGTGGGTTGGGAGGAGGGAAGAACATGGGTGGTTAACTAATGGGTTTGGCCTTGGTGAGACTATCTGCAATGCTTAGGGTGCAAATGTGTGTGTATATTTTCAGGGTCAGAGCTTCCTTGAAAGCAAGCTTGTAAAAGATGAGTTAAAATGGGGAGAAAAGGGATGGTCAGAGGATGTTGGAGAACAAACATGTATATATGAAATGTAGGTTTTCTGTAATTTTGAGGTTCCAAGTCATCTGAAAATGTTTCATGTTAAAGACACAAGAGTTCCATGATTGCTGAATCCTATCTTAAGGGAAGAGGTAGAAGGGCAAAAGGCTGGAAGGCAGGACTCTGGTGTCTCAGCCAAAATGAGCTGGAGATGAGTGGCGATCTCCAGTCACGTATTCACTTACTCGTAGTTTCCATTACATGTTCCACTGTAAAGATGGATTATACCCTTTAACACCATGCTGAAGCATCAGCAGCTCCATGATTTTGCTTTCCCTGGAGGTCTGCTGGGGCACATGTACCATGAAGTCAAAATATTTGGGGTTGAAAACGTGGCCCTAACTGAAGTTGGTTTTAAAGATCTCTTTGACTTCATTGAAGGCCAAGTTTCACTGCTGGTACTTTTATAAGCCATTTTAAACTTCTGTGACATTTTAAACTGATTATTTTGCAATTGGTTTCCAAGCATCTCGTTCATGCTGGAATGTCACATTAATTCATTCTTAATTGATCCACACACTTCCAATTTTCTAAATCCAAACAAGTCTAAAACTTGAGTAGTCAAGATAGTATCTTAAAGTTTATTACCAAAGACATAGTTTTTGTGGTTTAAATTCCCTTGCAGAGGTAAGAAGCGGCAGCTTTTTGTTACCAAAAAAAAAAAAAAGAAGTCTTGGAAGAAAGGTATGTTCCCTCCATTGTACTATTTTTTCCGAAGAAAGTTGTTTTAACTGTGGTTATTTAAACTGCATTTGATCTCAGAGGTTGTAAAGATGACTAGACACCATGGTTACTTGATTTCTGCAAGCTGTGGTTGCTTGCCAAAATATAGTTGGAAGGACTGCTACTTAGTAAGACTATTGTTAGATGCTGTGATCTTCTTTTTTCTCCCCTGAACAATGTGAAATATGTCCATACTGATTAAAAATACTCAAGCTCCTACTGCATGGCAGACATAAAAAATTATAATTTATATTCTCATTTGAAATTAAGTTTTAGTGGAAAATGCCTATCAATCTTACTTATAGAAAAGAAAGATTTTTTTTTTTCTACAGCTTTATAACTGTAACAATATGCAGATATGTTTTACTTCTCATTCTAGGGAAATAGGGCTTAAAATGTAGCGGGTGTTTTGAATTTACAGAATCTGAAAGGATAAGCTCATGGCTTATTTTGTGTCAGTAATGAACAGAAAAAATTGCTTCTCATACTTCCATTTGGCACTTATTTTGTATTTTCTGCAATTAAAGTGGGGTTATAGTCAAAGCGACTCTAAAAATGACACATTTATCCTCTCGCAGTGACTCCTGTATCAAATTTCCTCTGATTATAAATCAAGAGATGATTTCTCTAGCTGTCAGCACTGCAAATTCATCCTGGGATCTCAAACTGCAAGCTGCATTCTTTATGCTTATTACAACATCATTCGTAAAAAAGACCCGGGAATGTGGATGTGATGATTGACTCTACAAGATGCAAAGTATAATCCAGCTCATTCCCCCGTGGCATAGCTGAGGGCACAGCAACACAGGGAAATGGTCTGACATAGCTAAGAGCCAACATGCCCACCCATGCTAATCTTTTGTAGGCGTGTTGGTGTAACTCCCTCATGTGGACTTTCTAGCCCAGAATAAACTGTCCAGGTTGGACAGCACTGAAGTCATATGAACATCCCTTCACATGCTAAATAACCTGCAATGACTCAGGTGCAATCCTACCCTGCAAAATACAGGTCTTCATGGAAACAGAAATGCCTAGGCTTTAGTTTCCATTCAGCTCTGGTTTGTCTTTAAACAGAATTAAAAGATCCCAACGTTTTGCCAGTTCTCATTTGTCTAAGTACCTGCCCAGCTTTTCATTTTGACTTTTTTCAGTTTGACCAATCTCCTGTTGCTCAGCAAAACAAAGATGCAGTTGTAGGTGTTGGAGGCACAGTCATGGTGCAGGCAGGACCATGGCATGGTGCAACAGGCCAGAAATGTTCACAAGTGCAGAAAATGGTGCCTTCCCTTTGCTAGCAAGATTTATGCTAGCAGATGTGTACCTCTTTTGCTCTTAGTCGTCATCTTTCTATCTACACCTTCACTTTCCAGTATAATCAGCACCACAGGGACTCTGGTACATCTGGGTCCTGAGGGCAAGATGGTTATTCCCCAGGTTGTCTGTCCCACCCAGAGGTCACTGCCTATGTGGCAAGTTTAACAGTGTGAAGTTGTCCCCAGGCTGCCACTGCTCCCTGCAGCCTCTTACCTTCCATCATCATCAAAAGGAGATTAGTTCTCAGCTGCCAAACTGTAAGCCGGAATTGCTGAAGACCTGGTGTCTGCCCCACTCTCCTGAATCTGCTACAGGGAAAGGGAGCACCTTGTATCAAAGATTTGGGGGTTACTGACATCCTTACAGGCTCCTGCCATTGCTTAAGGAACTCTGCCCACAGGCACGTGAGTCGGAGCCCAGGGATGCAGGATGTAGGGCACCTACATGGCTTCTCCCAACTTCCAATCCATAGCACAGTGAACTCAAACTGGCATGTTAAAAGACCAGCAACTGTATTGTGTCAAGCTTATTTATCACCAGCTCCAGGTGTGGGAGTCATTTAGCCTTACGTTTTATGTAGCAATTTAGTGTGCTGCCACCTCACAAGCCTGCTGAGACATCTTCTAGCTAATTATGCTCATTCATTAAGTGCATACTGCCATGAACGTCTCCTTCGTGCTAGAGCAAGGGTAGTGCAAACTTAGCTGGCAAGTGAAATACAAAAATGGTTATTGTTGCAGTAGTGCTGGCACAGGAGAGAGATGTTAACTTGCATACAGACTCAATAATAAATGAAACATTTGACAGAGAAAAATGAATTGGCGATGTTCCTCCATCTTTCTAAGAAACTGACAGTGTATCCTACAGCCATGGGGTCCACATGCTGACAGTTACAAAGAGGGTATGTGAACAAACTAATATAGACTGTGTCAGCCTGCCATTAATTCTGGAGTTTCTTTTCTGGGCAGTTTGTAAAATCTAATCAATGGGGCATTTTTCAAAAATCCATGAAAATTGTGAGCCTGTAATTGTGCCTTCCTAAAATAATAACGGGGAATCTGGCAAGGGAAGGTGAAAGCTACACAATGTGTCTTTTTTCCTGGCTGCTGCTGGAATGTGTCTTGCAAGCACAAGCTTTTCCCATTATGCAGTAGTCTCATGCAAAATCTTCAGTGATATAATGCTACTTGGAGAAATTGGAAACTTCAGATCCACTTTCCCTTCTCTATTCCCGCAATATATATGGTGCTAATATAAAGTTAATATCACGGCTTTCCCCTTGCTTTTTCCCCACATAGTTTAACTGTTTATTTACATATTTTCCTTTTATCTCAAATTGTATGGCAGGCTCTACACATCTGAAGATGGGCTGGTTCCAGCCTCCCCATGCTTGAACTGCCTCTTGAACTTTCTCTGATTACATCATTATATATAATGATACATTATTAGTGCCATCAAAGCATGCAGAGTTGGTCACAGTGCTTACACTCTAAATCTGACAGAAGCAAAAAAAGAGGGCAATAGTTTAAATAAAGGGGGAAGTGGAGATGACATTGAGGAGGAAATTGATTGCAGAAAGCTTTATGAAATGAACACTTAGATGAAAGAGGGCTCTGAAGGAGAGAAAAGAGCCTGTTGGAGTTGGGGCTGTTCCAAAATGAGGCCCCTACTCAAGAAAGCATTTCTGTTCAGGGTAGTGTTTAAGCATGAAGTCAGCCATTTGCTGGACTGGGGCACGTAGACCTTAGGAGACATGTATATAAACACATGATGAGAAGGAAGAATCAATAGGAATGTAAGTACAGGAGAGCAAGGAGGCTTGCTAGCTTGTGTTCAACAGGGTCAAAGTCAGCAAAGTAATGAAATGCGTGAGGGGGAGATTGGGGTTGGTCATACCAGAGGTTCAGGAGAAACTGGCTATTTCAGTGAGAAGATTTGCAGGGAGAGGTGCTGTCTTCTTCTAAATAAACCAATATGCTGATGGGGAGGGGACAGATGAACTTTTGAGTGCATGAGCTTTTCTCCAAAGCTTTAGCAGCACTGTTTGGAGACCTGGCCAAAAAGAAAAACAAATAAACACCTTTTCCGCTCTCACAGGTTTTGAACTCTTCACCTCCTTAAATAAATGGCTTATTGCTTGCACCAAAGTTGTAGAGCATGAACTTGACACGAGGCTTTTGCACTCCAGAGGAATGTTGAAGCTCTGCTTAGAAAGAGGAGAGTGATAGCGGCAGACATGTCTTCATCCACAAACAACACCACAACAAGTATAAGAGATCTTGCAAACCCAAGCCTCTCATTTGATTTTGCTTATTTCTGCTTAACTGATTTGGAGCTTTCCAGCTAGCCTTATTGTGTTGTATGGCTACACAAACAGGAGGAACAAAACTGGGAGAAAACCGCAAGGCTGACTATTAGGAGGAAGAGAGCGAAGTGGATAGGAATAAAGGAGCAGAGAACAGAGATCACCTGGTGGGCATACAGCTAATTTAAGATAAAGTAGACAATCTGCTCTTGATTCCTTTACCACACGCTTTTAGTTTGACGGTGGAGTTTGAATACACAACATCTGCCATACTAGCATTAACTGTTATATTTTTATCTGTCTTCTGACTGCTGTATAATATGAGGATTATTTGATTTTTAAAAAGATGGATGATATAGAAGAAAAATGTAGGCAATGGTCTAGACACAGGACTCCGTTGCTGGAAAAGGCCTCAGTATTCTTGACATGTAACAGTGCCTGCTTCAAGGGGCTTGTAGAACAAATATATAGGAAGAATACCTCTGAGTAGAGCCTTCCTCCCCAGAAAGAAACAGCCTTTAAAACTTCCAACAACCTTTCATTCAACTCAGAGCATAGTCAGAGAAAACATCTCCTGTTGTCCCAGTGTGGCCCAATCAGAGTATATTGCACATGCACATGTGTGTGTGGTTCCTATGGTATATCTGTTCTCCACTTGCTCAAGAAGTAGCTACATGATTGAGCACCCTTGTATTCAATATGACAAATTATTTTATCTGAATATTCCAGTGAATAAATGCAAATAAGGGATAATCTCATCACATAAAACCCAGCAACTCCTGTAAAGTTGGCTTTGACACACAGCTGAGTAATGGCATCTTCAGCTGTTGCTGCTAAACTGCAGGCATGGTTGCGTGTGCACGTCCAGCCCTACCCATGCTGAAGAATCGTAAGTTAGCCTAAGCTCTGCAAAGCAATGCGACTTAGTGTTCTTGTTTCAGTTCAAATTACCATTGTGAACACTGACGGCTGGTAGGCAGTAACCTGTAACACCATGGTTTAACCTCTTTGTCCTTTCTACTTAAAAACAACTTTGTAATAAAGTTTTACTGAAAAATAGAAGTTGTCTCAGTAACAGTGGGAGGTAGAAAAGAGTTTAACAAAAGAAGTATTAGGCTGATGAATAAACTGTTAGTGGAAGTGTAAGTTGCTGTGTCTTTGCCTGCACTATTTGAATCATCCGGCTTTCTGAAAATAAAATGGCTATTTATTTCAGGCTGCATCTTACAGCTACCTTAGCTGTCAGAAGTCATATATAAAAATATCCTTTCTTCCAGAGAGAGCCATTCATCATTCAACCAGTAAATATTACTCACTGTGAGTATTACTATACTGTGATTATATTTTCTCTTTAAATGGCTGTTAGAATTGGGTATAAAAGACCCATTTGTTTCTACTATAGATAGTCTCTGTCTTTAAATGCTTCATTGTTTTGAATTAGTCATTGCAGTTTGCACAGCTGAAATGCCAAATGTGATGCCTTTCTGGGTGAAGTCTGGGAGCCTTTCTCCTCTTCATTTTTGGGCCTTCCAAGCGAACCTCCAAATCCTGTACAATGAGTTTAGAAGTTACGACTGCCATCCCCTCGTACAGAGATGCAACTTCACTTTCTGCAGCACCAGAAATTCTGAAATAATTCTTCATAACAAAAAGGCCTCAGCTCAAGTGAAACAATTTTTATCAGGCAAATAGGGTGTCGGGAGACCTGAGTCCCAGACACAGCTCTTCCCTGCTTTGCTTTCTTCCAGCATTTCATGCACTGTCAGCTGAGGATAGCGAAACCCCACAAAGTTCTTTAAAATTTGCAGGTGGCAGTAAAAACTCCCACTAATCTCGCCCGTTCCTCCAGGTCTCTGTGCGTTCTCTAGATATAAACTGCCAGGCAAAGAACTCACTATAAACCTTGTGCAGCCCATGAACATTATCAACCCACAAACAACCTGGCATGTGGTTAATTAATTAGACTGAATACTAATTAATTAAGGGGCATCCTCAGTGATTCTGTCCAGAGCCAGCTCAGATGGAGCCTGGCTCAGCAGCACTTGCGCAGCCCGAGGCCTGAGCTTGCTGCCTGCCTTCATGCAACACTGTGACAGCACGCAAGGGAACCATCAAAACACCAGGAGCAATCCTGAGTGTGCTATATGGGGTTTTTCCACCACCTGGGTATCCCTGCAGAGCTGAGTGCTGGCTGAGTGTAGGTCTGGCAGCCCTGCACAAAGACTACGGACTTCTTTGTTCGTTGGCCACCTCTGTTCTTTCCAGACCCCTCTCTCTTCCCTTCCCCTACTCCCCTGACAGTACACAGCTCTCCCACCAGTCAGCTGAAGTTTTACCGATTCTTTTGAGGATGCTCTCAATATCCTGCAGACCAGCAGGGGACTTCCCAGCTGCAAGCAGCCTTAGACACCTTTGCTGTACACCAGCCTTCCCATCAGTACGCTTATCATCTGCAACACAGAGGCTTTTGACAGAACTGGAGCTTGTCTTGCAAATGGCCAGTCCATGGGGGAAGAGGTTATTCAGGCCACATAAGGGTAGGAAACTGTCCTCACCTTCCTCTAGATCCACCTCAAAGACATTTCTTGGGCTTGTTGCTGTGTGAGAAGGCAATGCTAGCAAATCTGTCCATGGAAATTCAAGTTTCTTAAGCTTGGAGAGGAAGAGGAAAGATTAACACTTTCCAAATGTCCAAGCTCTTATTTGCTTGTGTGTGAGTGAACAATAGTCCTGTGGTCACATAAAAAATGCAGCACATTACAGGTTAACTGGTGAGCTCATTTTAAGCAGTTTAAATGGCTCTGAAAGTGATCTGTGTCATTTTATTAAAAGACAAACATGCACGTATTCTGTTATAGATACGCTACGTCACGGCTGTTTGAAAAACAAAACTGAGCTTAAAATAAAATCTTCAAAGGTAGAAGAAAAACATTAAATGAGATAATCTGAGGCTGTGAAGTTATACTGAGATTCACTTATCCATTATCTTCAAATTAGGAACCACCTGTTCTTCATAACTGTCTGTTTGTATGAATGAGGAACTCTGAGTTTAATTAAGTAGCATGTGTGGGTGGAACAGGCTTCCCGACAGCAGTGAGATTATTAATGGACATCTATACTGAAGTTCTTTGCATTTTTGAAAGGCTAATTACAATGTAAATTTAGTTTTAAATTATTGCTTTGCTGTGGGATGGGAGTTGTCATTTATTATGAAGGTGGGGGTTTTTTTCAGATCCCAGGAAAACATTGGTTTGACTGTATAAGCACTCTGTAGTCTCCTATTTTTCGCTAATTTACACTTTTTGCTCATGGTTCAGCATGCTGTAAAAGATGCCCCCATCTCTAGTTTCATTAATTTTACAGTTTTTGTTTTGCTTCTGCCCTGCAACATTCTAAGGTTTTGAGGAACTGAAAGCCAAGCTTTTCAAAAACAGGCCTGAAGCTGAAATCTGGAAAACGTGAACTTGTCTTAAGAAAATAGCCCCCACTTACTTCCTGATACTTTCATGTTTTAACTGCTAGTTTATTACATGTAGCTGGTGATGTTTGCAACATAAACTCAAATACACTGGATGCTAAACCATGTTCTGTTGTAGTGAACCCAGAATAATTCAGATATAGTTTGTCAGTGCCCACAAGGAAGAGCAAGCCTCAGCTGGTGGATAAGCCTGCAGCACGCCCAGCCCTTCCCATGCTGGGCTCTTCAAACTACGTGGAAGACAGTTTTACCGTGCTCTCAGCTACAGTAATGCATGATTTATGCTCCCCCTCTTTCCTCACCTGGGAAGTTTGAAATTTGGCCTGGAAGGGGTTTGAGGTGTGAGCCTAAGAGGTGCAGCAGTGTAAGTAGTTTAGTCAGTAAAGGCTCTTTTGCATCAGGCATGTTGTGCTCACATAGTGTTTGCAGGTAGAGGGAAGGTAAAGGCAATGATCAAGCACACCCGGGGAGATATTACTTGACCTCTTTCTGCAGTAACATGGGAAAGCGATTCGCTGAACATCAGCAACACGTTAGTTTGGTATTTTGTGTGTTGGAGGTTATTAGATGAAAGAGTGCTCTCTGGAGTGAGCTGCAGCCTGCCTGCCATTGGCCACAGGGTCACTTTGAGGCTAGTAGGAAATAGAAACATCTGATTCCACACAGACTACATTAACGACTTATCTGCTTTGGCACTGATGGATAACCTAAAGTTTACAGATGGGAACAACAGGAAAAGATACAATATCTGGTCACATCTGAAAGACCTGCAGAGCATGGTAACTCAATTGTACGCAGTAAGCACTGCGTTCGCATCGCCACTGATAGAATTCAATTAAAAGCTATTAGCACAACAAGCCATAGAAGGGTTGCCAAACTGCAAGGAAGCTATAAAGCATCTGTCTGGGACTAGGAGGGGACTGATTTGACAATTTTGGTCCTTCCTGCTCCTTCCTCATTTAATAGTGAACAAAGTGCTGATCTGCCTGGTGGCATTTTTTCTTTACCTGTTTCTTAAGTAAGAACTATCTCATAGAGATTTCTGAGGCCTACATCCATAATCTGTCTGCCTTAAGGCTCTCTTGAAAGAAAAGAAGCACTATATAGCTCTTGTTATGAAAGTCGCACAGTTCATGTATTGCTGGGGGAAGGTACCCACAGCAGGAATTGTTTGATTGTGCGGGAGGTCGGATTAGGTATTTGTTGAAGTCTCCTTGGCCTTATACTGTGTGACTCTCTACAATTTCTTTTCAGAGCATTGAAAATAAAACAGGGCTGTGAATTAGAGTCAATTCCTACCCTGCCTAGTAGCCCCTGAAGCAAAATTCTCATGGATGTTGAGGAACCCTTCTAAGAGCCCTGACGACGCATGAAATACAGGAGCAGCGTGTCTCCAAAGGACTTGCCACTCCCTGTGTGTCGCCCTCATTTTGGCGCTCTCGTCCACCCGCTCTCTTGCTCCAGGTGTTGGGGGGTTCCTGTAAAGCTGCATGCCCCAATGCAGAGCTCCTTCCTCCTGGCCATGGGTCCACACATCTGGGGCTGGGGCTGACCCTGAGAGCCCACAGCTGCTGCAAGCTACAGGGGGAAAAAGGGGTCTGTCCTAACCCTGGATCTGCCCATATCCATTACTAGGACTGGAGTTTTTTAAGACAACTGGAAAGAAGTGATCATTAGATATCTTTAAAGTCTTAGAAGAATAATAAATTACAGTTAAATGGTTAAAAGCTTAAACAAAACTGTTGCAAAAATAACCTAACAGTTGAAAACTATGAATACCTCAGGGTGGTGGTATTATTATTATTATTATTATTATTATTATTATTATTATTATTATTATTGGATTTGTTGAGGGTTTTGTATGGTTGATCCTGTGTTCTCATTTTGCGATAAATTGGAGAAAAATGGCTAGACATGTGAAAGCACTTTTGCAGCTGAGTCTCTGGACATGGCCATTTCAATACAGCAGAGATGCTTTGCCCCAGGTTGGTTCCCAAGGTGACCCTCTGCCTCTTGGGGACAGTAATACTTACCAATGCCACACAGACATTGTGTCACTGCTGAACTTCTTTATGAGTTCCTGAGATGAAAGCTTGTATAATAATACAAAATAAGATTCATATTTATTTTATTCCATAGTCCAGCTAAGGGCATGTTTTGTGAAATGGCAGAAAATAGTATGAGATTTTCATTTTAACTATTTTTTTCCTTAAAGTATCTTTTGTCTGTTTTTCATATGTACAATAAGGTTTCCTTCCTTGCTCCATAGCTCTGTAGTCATTCCTTTTTGTGTTATTAAAACTGAGAAGGAATGCCTCTAGGTGAAAAGAGACTTATTAGTGTGTTAGGTCTTACTCTCAGGAATAGATCCTGATTTATGTGTTACAATTTGGGAATGATATTAACTCAAATTTCTTTTGTAGAATGAGAAGGTACATGTAAATTACAGAAAAATAATGGTGATTTAAAAAAATAAAACTATTTTGTTTTATCTACACTCTCTTTGAAGTAGTAATAGCAGTAATATTATTAAATTAACCCAAATGCATAGATTAGTATAAACTGTTCCCTGACTGCAGCATTTCGGAGAGAATTATTAAAGAAGCGGTTGGTGTTACTCTATACCGAGTTCATCTAGCTTCATGCTCATGCCACTGAATTCAATGCAATGCCATAGTTTATTTAGGAAGAACTTTACAGACTCACTTTGCAGTCTTAAGTTTAAGACCTGCCCACAGATAAATCAAAATATCCCAGTTATTCTCAGTTTTGCCTGGGTTAAATATTTGAGGGTAGGTCAGGGGTGGATAGCATTGTTTCATGCGTGGTACTGCAAGAGGCTGTGTATCACATTTTCTGATGCTTTTGTAGTTGAAGTTTTTATTTGATTATCTTGTTGTGGGGCGGAGTCGAATATGTTTTCAATTTTGCTGTGAATTGTTACAATCTGAAATGGCTTTTGTAAGCATCTTGGCATCGATAAGCGTAAGTGATTGTGGTTTTGAACCCAAGACTTATAAGGACAGCCATAACATAATCATTTCTCCCTCTCTGCACATCCCCCCCCTCCCCGCCCCTCTGGTTCTGACTCTGGAATATTCTGAGTTAGCCAAAAGATGCACATGGAAAAATGGCTTTGTTTTGAATAAATGTGCAAAGAGGCACACAAATGCAATGTTTATTCCTGTAGGCTAATATTTTCAGGCTTAGTTATATACTTGCATTCACATATTTTAGTCCCTGAATCTAATCCAATTTTCCAAAGAAGTTACAGCATTCTCAGCAACTCTGTAGCCATGACAAAGAATCAGAATGCTGATTTAGACAGTTAAATTTGTACCTGTAAACTTATTGGAACACTGTAACTGTAGAAAACGATGAGTTCAAAAAATGTCTTCATGATTAGGGTCAAATGATTTTTTTTTTAATTTTGTCATCCATTTTTTAAATTGGTTTAAATCAGACTTATTGTCCTGCTTAACAAAATTCTTCTCCCTTCCCCAAAATTTCACTTAGTTTAATTAAAAAAAAACCTGTAAAAAGAGGAGACAAAGGCTGAGATTCAGCAAACTGTTTGAGGATGCAGTGATGTTGTTATTCTCCTCTTGTTCAGTAGCTCAGTGTCTAAGAACACTTCTCTGAATGTCAAGAGATTGGCTCAAATCTTACTCAGAACTGGTAAACTTTAAGCAAGAACCTCTTTTAGGTGAGTTTTCTAACTAGGCTATAAGTGCTTGGAACATGAACTCAGTCCCTTCTCATGGGATTGCAGCTGTACTTTGTACTTGAGACTGCTGAAGTATTTAATGTAGAGGATGATTCCGCAGGCTCGTGGTTAGAGCACGTGCCTGGGGCTTGTCCCAGAGAGTATTTGTTCAACTGAATATAATAAAAAATATCACTGGAAAAAGGACTATGCAGACAAATGATCTCCTCCAATGGCAGTTCCTTCCTTGGGATGTGGGACTTACAGTGTCCAAGCTTTTCTGGCAAAGAAGGGAATACATTCTGCATCATTTGCATCTTTTTGAAAAAGGGAGAACAAAACTGCATCCTTGCCTCGTCCTGACTTCCCCCTTCCTCTCTTCTCTCATCAGGTATTATTTGTGGCACACTTTATGTTAACTTCCAAAACTAAAAATAAATGGAGGTTGTGAAGGTGAAGTTACACTTTCAGCTGCTTTACAGTTTGTTAGCAGAATTGTAAAACCCCTCTGTTCTGATACTCTCTGATGCTCCTTTCTCAACTTGACTAACAGATCGCCCTTTTTGCCAAAACACACCCTGCAGCCAATTGTCACACCAGTGTATATCTGGTAGCTATCTTAGTGCAGCCTTGGAAAGATGAGCAATGGGTATAGCAATATTTTGGCACAAATATTAGCTGTTTAGATTTTCACATGCACTGTTTTAGGGAATGTGTAAAGGCTCCTACCCACACCTTGAAACAGTTAAGAAATGGCACAAGGCCAAGTAAGAAGTCTAATTGAAATACCATATGAAGGGAAAGAATTTGGAGCACAGCGGTATCACTGTGTAACAAGTCCACCGTTTAACAGTGGAAAATAGTCAGAAGGAATATGAGGTGAGAGGAAGAATCATCCATTTAGTCCAAAGAGTAAACCGAATGTAAAATATCCAGATTCAACTTTACATTTATAGCAAGGCAACAGCACACAGATAACCCTCCCTCCTGTTCTTGTAGTTGACACTTCAGTCTGGCACAGTTGTCTAAAACTAGGAAACGTGACAAAGCTGGGGACTCCATGGCTGTGAGGAGCAAGCTGCCATGCAAAGAGGATGCTGTGCTGTGCTGTCCCTTCATCCTGCCACTGTTGAGGGATGAGGAATCATATGAGGCAGGTTGAAGCTGTCAATATTGCATGCCTGCTCTAACAGGAATTTTTAAAAACCAAAAAAAAAAAAAAAAAGGTAGCTACGTCAGATGTACATTTTAAGTGGCTAAGCAGCAACCAAGAGAATCCCTAGATGAATTTGCACCTTGTTGACAAGCCTTGTGTGACGTGCACAACTACTTCAAATGCAGGCAATCATTCCCTCTTCAGTAACAAAACTGTTTGATGTGGCCCTGATCTGAGAAAGCCATTAAGCCCATCTTTAAATATGTGCATAACAATCTAAAACAAAGAGGCTTTCCGAATCTGGGTCACCTGTGGAGATACATCTAACAGAAATTATTAAACACAGCCTAGAAACCCGTGCTTGCAAAAACAGAGTGCCAAAGCTGGGTTCCCAGGAGCCTCAGGCTTCAAAATGGCCTTCAAAAGCGCTGGATGAGGCCGCTCGGGGGCACATACCTTCACACTTAAAGCTGCTCAGCACAAGTATTTCTGCATTGGTCTTTTGGGAGGGGGCAGGAAGGTGAGCAATGTGTTTTATCTTGAAATGTTAGTTTTGCAAATGGTTTAATCTGCGCAGACATCAAGGCATAGGAAAGTAAGGCAGGGCTCGCGGTGAGAACTGCACCAGCTTTAGGAGTGACAAATCCAAAGCTCCTGAGGTGAATATGGACGGTGTGAGCAGCTCACCTGCTGCCCTGGAGGCAGCTGTATGTTCTTCTCTGGACACAGCCAAACAGCAGGCAATAGAGTGTATGAACTACTCCAGCTGCTCGCAGCCTGCCCACCACCATCCTCACTGAAAGCCACTGGGTGTATCCATGTGGCTGTAGCTGCATCCTGATGCACGTACGTGTAGAATCACTCCAGCAGGGTTGGGGAGGGCATGTCTCAACCTTTGCTCACCAGGGCAGAGGGCGTCAATACTGTAATCGGCCACAGGGTCAATTACAGCCCTGAAAGAAAGGCAGGGCACTGCCATGTTGGGTAAAATAAGCATGGCTGGAAACAACCTTCTGGCAGGGCTGCGTGCCTCGTGCAAGGTCACTTACCTTAGGAGGGAACCAAACCCAGCCATTCTGGACTCACCCCACAAGCTATTCGTTTCAGTTAGATATTTTCTCCTTGAATAAGCAGGACAAAAGGGATGTGATATGCTGAATCATTTAGGGAAAAAATCACCCTGTCAAGTGGATTATCATCAGCTAAGCAAGGCCCTGGAGGCCAAAACCTCAGCCTCTAAATTATACATGCTGAATGCCTATGCTTTTACTGTATTGTTGAGGCAAAGCCTGCACTATGCATTTCAGGGACGTTAAAGAAAACATGAAAGCAAAGTTATATCACAGCTGGTATTTGCCCAGTGATCCCACCTTATCCTTGGGAATAGCAGGTGTCCTAGACGCACTGAGTCCCTAGCAGGGAGGGAGGGAGGGAGGGGATGCCCAGTGTCTTGCTTTCTAATTGTTGGCAGATGCCTGTGGGGTCACTCAGCTGCTAAAACATGAAAGCATGTAAAAGCAGGATGTGGGAACTACAAACCTCCTAGAAGAATGTACACTGTGAGCCTGAGAGAGAACAGATGCGTTCTCGGGAGGTGGGTGTCACTCTTGCTTGTGCTACTCACTTCTCTGACGTTTCCTCTGTTTACTGTCTACCTCTTTCTCTTGATTTCACTTTCAAAGCTACCTATGCACATAAGCAGATGGTTGACTTTCTGGCTATATTCTCCTTCCAGGAGGTGTTCAGAGTCAAGGTTTAAGTGAAAACACTCCTGCATTTGGCTTAACACCTGACATTGTCTGGGTTACTTCAGGTTTGAATATGATACTAGCAAAATTGCACAATCATTTTCTTATTGGAAATTGCCCCCTGCAATTGCATTTCACTCACAGGGATTATATCCCAAGCCAGCTATTCTCCACTGAATTATATTCTTCTAACCCAAAACTTTGGATATTAAATTAACAGTTTCTTACCCAGGCAATTTAGAGGAGTGGGGATATGAGTTTCTGGTGTGCATCTCTGGAAAAAAGCTGTAGCTTTCCCCTTCTCACAATGTGCAGCTGCTCTTCTAGGATCTTCTGTGCTACTGCACTTATCTCCCTGGGTTTGCTCTGCAATGAGTCTCTTTTGCTTTTCCCACTGAAATACTGCTTTTGTGACCACTTCTGTGGCAATCATGGTCTACAATGGTAATCCTCATTCACTGTGCATTAACATTGTCTCTGAATAGAGCATTTTGTTACCTGCTGTTCAGAGGAAATCCATCTCACCTGAGGAAACATGTGGAAAATGACCTGTGAAGCACAGGGAAGGGACTAGGGTCTTGATCGTGGACTTCCTTCCTTGCAGCTAGGTCACATGGTGCTTTGCATGGATGCACTGGGAAGCACGAAGCCCCATCAGTCTTGAGCATCACTTTCCTGGACTACAGGTAGCAGCATACTGGGGAAAACTGCACCTGAGCATTGCTACATCCTCTTTTTGTTTGTGAGCAGGGGCAAACCCAGCCGGTACAGCTCTATCAAATAAAATCTTACATCTTACACCCAAGACAGGCAAAAGGTATGATTCCTGCACTCTGCCCCTGAGGACAAGCCTGTAAGCACGTAGGCTTATGACACTGAGCTTTGACTCTAAGAGGGAGGCCAGTATAGGGCTGAGTGTGCCTGCACAAAAGTTTGCCATGCATGAGCTTCACACCTCTAGGTAGTAACTGGCATCAGGACCTTTACAGCAACTCCGGTCTGCTCCAGGACTGTGATAATAAGCTGGCCCCTTACTCTGAGCAATAGTATGATTGAGTCCCCATTTAAAACTGTATTGATTTTGATGGGGGATTTGATAGAGTATGGGTGTTGAAGGACTGCTAGATTTGGCTGTTAATCTTCAGGATTGCTTCTTTCTGCTTGGCTGAGTGTATGCCTCATGTTTGCTGTCCTCAGTGTGAAGGATTTAGGAACTGTCAATATCTCTGTTGATATATGAAGCACTAAACACAGTGGGAGCAAGACACACATTTGGGTCGCTCCTGCTGAGGCCTAGCATTTATTCTGGGGTAATTTAAGAATTCCCCACCTTCTCCTGTCCCCCTGTAAGAGCCTATTGCCCCAGGAATACAAGCTGTGAAATCTTTTGGGTGCCTACTCCTCTGCTGCCAGTGCTGCAGCTCCACACTCCAACAGAAGCTGAGACGCAGGGTGGTTTCAGTTAATAAACGCTCACCATTTCATCTCCTGCCTTTGCTGTGTGGAGTGATCCCCCTGCCAGTCCAGCCGTTGCTGACCTGGCACTGCTTTTAGAGGTGCTCTGCAGAGCGGTGGCTGCTTGAGCCTGTATCGGGTAGGCAGCAGCAAGGTGGGGGCTGAATTTCTGGGGTGCTGAGGACCCACCACTGCCATCAGTCCTTCTGGAGTGCTCCCTGCTCCTGAAAGCTAACCCTTGGATATTGTGTGATAGGGCAACTGGCACATGAAAGTTCTTTTGAAACTGTGTTTCATGTGTCTATCTTTGTGAATTTACCATAGATGCCCAATTTCAGTCAGAACTAATCACTTTTGCAAATGGTCTGGTGCTCAGACTGCAATGGCTTCTGCTAGATGTCTGTAAAGACTGCAAGTGTTGTGGCTGAACCATCAGGTTCATCAAACATATACGGCAAATGAGACTTTTAAAGGGGGTGATTCCTTTTTATTTATTTATATTTTAAGTAATGCCTGGCATTTTTGTCACAACCTTAGCTGACAAAGCATTTTCTGGTCACGTTGCCTCAAGACAGCACAGAAGATTAATGTTTGGAATATGCTAAGCTCTTGAAAAAATGTAAAGATAATATCAGAAAAGTAATTCAACATGTCCCTGAAGCTCTTAACCACAAGTGATGACATTCTAATCTTTGGGGAAATGCAGAACAAGCGCTGTCAGCCTTTCAGAGCAGTGTGAGTGTGTCGCAGTGCAGAGGGTGCAGAACCAGGGCTGAATTTGGAAAAGGATCATTGCGCTTGCATGGAGTTCTCCAAAAAGCAGAAAATCCATCAGCGCACCAAAGAAAGTTCTTCTCTTGGTGAAGCCTGTGGGTGTCAGCTGGGTGTGGGACGTGTTCCGAGCTGTTCCTCAGAAGTTTCAGTGTGACCTTGGGGCACATGCATCCCATTCCCACATCTGTAGAAATGGGCATGTGAGCAATCTTTTTTACTCTTGGATTGCTTCATTTGATGGCTTGAGGGAGCTTGGAAGCGTGCCCCACAGACAGAAGCAGAGAGAGGCACTAAATTTGTATAAATGCTAATTGTGCTGGGCTTGCGCTCAGGTGCTCTACTCTCATTTGTATGCAAACACACAGGAAAACAACATGTACAAATGTGGTTCATCTGGCAAGGTGGGAGCGTGGGCACAGTTCAGTCACAACCCTTACTGCAGCTGGTTACCACCTCGCGCAGTGGGCCTTGGCTCGCTCTCAGCTGCAGTACGCTGCACGGCCACGAACAGACGGATTGCACAGACAGCACGGAGGTCAATACCGCACGCTTTTCTGAGGCAGTCTGCTTTTCTTTCTTTTAAAGTGGAGTGTGCTATGGAGGGGAAACAGAGTTGCAACAATTAGCTTCAAAGTCAAGAGTCCTCAAAAAATAAAGCTGCTGATTTTTGTTACAGCAGAGCAGTTTCTGATGTCCTTGCTAAAGCTGATGAGAACTTGGCTAGAGCAAAGCCTGCAGGAAGATCGGGCCCAGGGCTAGTGCTGTTCAGAGTTGAGGCAGGAGAGCTAAGCAAGGCCAGGAGAGCAGAGGTGGGAGGGTCCTTGCCCACAGGAGTGGTGTCCCTCATAGATGCAGCCCTCCTGGGAACTGTTAGTTCTACACAGAGTTGGTGGGAAGGAGGTGACAGGTTTTGCTTTGGTTTTGATGAACGGAGCCTTGTTTACATTGCAGTGAAAGAGAAGTGACTCTCACTGACTTTTACTCTAGGACCAAAGCTGAAGAATGGCGAGAAGGGCCATGTTGCGCAGGTTGGTTCCAACTACTGGCAGAGAGGAGGCAGATGTAAGTGCACTGCTGCTGGTGGTGTTCTGTTACACTGTTCCACAGCAAAGACTTTAGCTGTCATCTAGGCATGCATAAATAGATTGCTTTATTTATAAATCTCCACTTACTACAGTAACTCATCATTTTGTCTGGCTTTCTTGAAATGATGAGTCTCTTGAAATAAATGCACAAGTTAAAAAAAAGAAAATAAGTAAGCCGGAAAGCCCCCAGCCAAGCAAGAGAATGCTACAATCTGAAGTTGAGCAAGATGATCCTGAGAAATGGAAAATGTCCTAAAATTCAAATTTAAAAAAAGACATATGTTCTTTTGCATGCTGACCCTTTACAGCCAGTAAAAACACATGACTTAAGAAGTCTCTGGCCCTAATACTTGCAGGTCTTGCTTGCTTGTTTCTTTAACAAAACCTGAAATGTTTGTGTATAAGTTGACTCCATCTGCTGGGCTTTACACATGGTATTAAGTATCATGCGATTCAGTTTTGCCCATTCACAGTTTTATCTTAAGTTGAGCTTGCCAGCCAACAAGGGAAAAGTTTACATTAGCTGTGAGGTTAGGACCATAAAACTGTGACTAACTCAAGGAAAGAAAGTAACCTGACAATATTTCAAATATACCCATTGGATCTGGAATACTATATACCATCAATCGCAAAAGAATACTTCATTTTCAAAGCTATCCCTGTGGTTTCATAAGCTTTTGCCTCTACCAGAAATGCAAGAAGTAATAAAAGAAGACATGGTTCTAAATGCTATAATGGATCCAAAGGGAGCACAGATGGGGCAGATGATTACAGCACTGAACTCCCTGCTATGGAAATGGACGTATCTGAATAGAAATTTCCCTTCAAAACTTAACAATGAGGTTACAACTCCTGAGACTGCATAGTGCTGACCAGTACTACTTCCTGGCACAGTTTTCTTTAGTAACTTCAATAAAAATATCAAACTGGTAGTAGTATCTTTCTTTCAGAGACTCTCTAGGCTTCAGGCCCTACATTTTTCACAACCCATGTATGTCAGGACAACTTTGTGGTTAAGCCCTTCTTCCCAAGGATCACTTGAGAACAGAGCATCCTATGAGGAAAAGTGCTAAGAAATCTATTAAAGCTTGTAGTGTGTCAGCCATTAATCTGGAAATTCTCTATAAAAAGAGACTAGCCTGATTTAAAATCTTCAAGTGGGTGGTTTTAAATTATTCAAAATATTATATTACAAATCCAGCTGAGTCAATTCAAATTTCAACAAAAAATTCAAAGGACCATAAATTATCTGACTGGCACTACATGATTATCTCAAAAATCTTAATGACTAAAAAACCATGTTTCCCTGTAAAATTGTCAGATAAATTAGAAAAACCTAAACCACTTCCATAGCATGTTTCAATTGTTGCAGCAGACATTAAAAACCTGAAAAAGTATTATGGAGAAATTCTTTCTCTTTCTTGTTTTGCAGCGCCCAAAATATAAAATGTCTCTTTTTGTTCTTCTTATGTATTGCTTCTAAATCTCTAATCATTACATTCTGTTTGTGTGCTTAATCACTGCTCATCAACACGCTTTTTCTGTGCAGTGCTGCTAAAAATGTTTGTTTGCAGTTGCCCTTGTGCTCTGAACTGTGCAGTTTCCCATGCATAACTTCCTATGCAGGGAGGCAGAGCATTAATACCCTGTTCAGGTAATTCGGAGAACACAGTGACACATTGGCATAATTAAATAATGTCATCAGTCTCTGAAGTGTACTCCCTATGGTGATGCACCGCATGAGAAACCTCCTAATACGACACCTATGGGTTTCTTACACAAAACTGACTTTACTGTAATGTATTCCATTAGGAGAGCTGAAGTTTAATGGAGAAATCATTATGTTATTTTATTGGTATTTCATGGGTAACATGGTATGAAGCTTCTGCTCACTGGATCCTGTTACGCTTTTTTTCCAGCTCAATTAAAGAGCTGTCTCCTCTACGTCTTTGCCACATAGGTGCTACACCACCAGGGTCCAGCCTCTTCAGTGTAATGAGTTTGGGTGTTCTCTGACTACAATGCAGGTTTAGTATGGCAGAAGTTCTTCCAAGCTCTCTTCTAAAGCCTCTACAGTTTTTAACAGCCAATGGGCATCCAAAGCATGACACAGCATTCAAGTAATGGTGTCCTCAAATATTAAATTGTGCCTGTCTCTGATATGTCCATCCCATAGCTGTAACTCTGTTTCTCCCATCACACCATTCTCACTACAGCCATCAGGCAACATAAGATCCCAATCCTGAGGAGAATGGCTGGGAAAGGAGCGTCTGCAGTGTCGCAGCTGCTCCAACATCAGGTAATGGGCAATAGGTACCGCACTGGTTGTGACAGCAGGGCCAGGCTTCAGCTCTAATACCCATTGCAGAGTTGAACACATTTGCAGTGCTGCTGTCTCAGAGAATCAGGGGAAAAGCAGAGGAGAAAGCTGGGACAAAGGACCGTTGCCCCAGGGTGCCATACAGGGCTTGGCTTAGCAGCTTCTCTGGGCTCTCGTTCCTTGCCAAGTTTTTTTGCTGCTTTCTGACCTCCATGTCTCCTGCCCTTCCTTTTCCTGCTATGTTATACACGAGCTTTTGGCTTCCTACCTTGTATCACCTCTTGCAGACAGGCTTGCTTTGTTTTACCCATTCCTCGCTCTGACTCCTTGCCTCTCCTGTACTATTTATTTATCCATTTAACGCTGTTCTCATGATTATGGTATTTGGGCACCAAGCAACTCGAATAAACTGTCTACTGCATTGGCTCAAACTGTTCTCATTTATGTCGGTTGCCTGGTAACAGCTGTTGTAACTGAAGTTGCAAAATTTTCGGTGAAAAAAGAATCCCGTGCTCCCAAACAGCCTGAACTTGAATAAAATTGCAAACTGAGCTGGAATTTTCCATGCTTTGGGCTCTCCCAAGCTGCTCTCTCACTGTCAGCTTGGAAAAGTTCAAACAAAACCAAGTCAGCCTCCTTAAAGTCCTGTGGGGGGAAGTGCAGCAAGCCCCACTTGTGTCTCTGCTGCCTTAACTCCCATCCTTGCTGCACTCACACAAATGCAAATTATTACCTGAGCCCCGCAGCTGGCTGGAGGCTGCCAGAGAAGCTCGCTCTTGGCTGGAGGGTGTTCCTGACTCTCAAAATGGCAACAGAGGGTTTGCCTTTGTTTATCTGTGCCAGTGGGTTCCACCCTGCAGGATTCAGTTTTGAAGCTAAAAGATGTTTCTAATTACAAGCATTGCAGAGACAGCCTGGGAGCTGGGAGGCTGCGTGATTTTAGCCTTGCTGAGGACGGGATGCAGAGGGTGTTGGCAGTCAGGCACGTACCCCACTTGCTACCTGGGATGAAACCTTTGTGGCTGTGTGCTGTGGATCTGGACAGTGCAGGCGGCACTGCCTGAAACCTGGCCTGCCTGTGGCCCACCGCTCGTCTCACGCTTTGCCTTCATGGATTGGGAAATCGAACTGGGGGGGTAGAGTGGTAAGAAGGTAATTTGACTGCTGGAAGAAGCAGCTTTGATTCAAAACCCGGGGTGCAGAGGCTCGTTGAGTAGCAGCAGGGCATTGCAAAGACAGCGGCAGCTCTTGGGTGCACCCTTCTCTGTCAGCTCCTACCAGCCCCTGCCCACCAGCGGTGCTGGGATGCGTTCCCCTGGAGCTACCACAAAACACCATTAAAACTTCTCCCCCAATGACTCCTAGATTCTACAGTACTGTGTAAAAGCCCTAATCCTCCTGCTAAGCAGAGAGATGTTCAGCCCCTTGCCAAAAGCACCCAGACCTTGCTGGAACACTTTCATGTGACCATCAAATTATCTTCAGGGCCAAACTTGTAACTGCTGCAGGAAACTGTGGAAACAGATGAAAAATTAACTGTTAACCTTGTAATGAAAAATCCATACTACAGAAATCACAGAGAAAGAGCGAAAAATTTCATGGGCCAGTTACAGTAAAAATAAGAAATTTTATGCTTTGTTACATTAATTGAAAAGCATCTAAAACCACCAATAACATTATTTCATAGTATTAATAATGATTATTCAGTGTTCAAAGTTATTTAATGATGAATCCAAATACAAACAAAATTAGTATGACCAGATCATAATCTATTTTTAAAAATGCGAATGAGCTGTTGAAACAGCAAGCAAAAGAAATCAGCATGTGTGTATTTGTTTGTTTGCTTTTTTCCTTATGGAATTAGTGGGTGTATTTCATTCCCAAAGCCTAGCAGAGGGCAAAAAGAGCATTTTGCCATCCATTTAATACGAGTTCTGGAGGGGTGAGAAGCTGTTCTTAATGCCAGCATGAAAACTTCCCTCTGTGTTTGTAAATATGTGCACAGATAACAGCAAAGGATAGTGTGTGTAGGCTTTAACTGCTGAGTTTTTCAGGGCAATGTTCTCATCACAGGGAGAAATCACTGAGATTTTTCAAGCCTCAAGGAAAACCAAATTTAGCTACTTTGGGGAAGTGGCAGATATGCGCTGGTGCTTCCCAAAGTTTGGACAGGGTAGCTGGCCTTGAGGTTTCTGAAAACCCGGCTCCTCCCATGTGAGATTGAAGAGAAACTAAGAAGCATCATGTTAATGGGTAACACTAAACAACATTTGCTTAAATTGCTGTGTACCCTAATTACTGCTTAAACAGACTAAATCACATGTAAGATTTTATTTTTGATCCTTTGTGATCTTTGCAATGTGTGTAAAAGTGTTGGGGCAAAATAATTACAGCTGAAAAATATTATTTATTATTAAACAGTGTGTCTTATTTTAAATATCAGTATTATGGCCTCTGACATTAGCTTTGCATTGACTAGAACCATAAGGGTTGCTTTTTCTGTTTTTTAAACAGATCCAGCACTCAGTAAATACTTAACGTTGTCTAAACAGATACAATCTTCGTTTATTTCCTGAAAATCCCTTTGGCTTTGCATGTAGCTAACAAGAACATTACTTGCACTTTACCCCCAAGTTTCAGATTCCCCTTTCTCATCTTGATTAAATGATAGCAAAGGTAAACTTTAGTTTGCTTCAAATGTAACATTTAATAAAATAGATGGTAGGTTTGCTTTGTTCTGATTTCTTTTTTTTCCCCCTCTCTTCCCAAGTGTCTGGTTTTGGTGCCTTGCCTCCTCTGTGGTGTGACAGCGCTTGAGCTGGCTGCCTTAAGCCTTGCAGGTGACTTAGGGCAGGTTTGTCCCCGGCAGACACATGGTGAGTCAGCAGCGTGGGAACCTCGGCAAAGGAAGTTGTGGAAGAGTCCATGACAAACCTGGTTCCCATTTGAAGCCAGTGACTTCAGTAGGAAATTATTTTCTTCCTTAGTGAAGAATAGATCAGTTTGTTTCTGAAACAAGGGGGAAAGCTGTCGGTAGAAGTATTTATGTCTTGGATCTATTTATTTACAGCTGTGGGGTTATGTAGCTGGTCTATTAGGTACTTGCTAGTCCTATGGGAGCAATAACTTAAGAAAGCCCTGAATTGCAGCTACAGATAGATGTCAGGCTATGGACTGGTGCCCAATAGTCAGAAAAGTGAACTGTTTACTTATGTCCTAAAAAGTCCTCAGGTACCTACCAGACATGGCTGAGGTTTCTCCTCTGTTGTCCACCCCTGTGCTTATGTGCTTTGCTGAAGCCAGCCACGCTTACTAATCAGGAGAAATATAGTCCTGCTGCACAGCCATCTGATTAGTGAAGGGTTAATTTCTTCTATCCAGCTCAGAACCTTCAAAATAGTATTCTTCCCTGCATGGCCAGGAGTCTGTGTTGCAGGTGTAAATCAAGCCCTGGGCACTGCATGCCCATCAAGCATGGCATAACCACTGGAGATGGGACATTACGCAGCGTCCCAGTGCTCCTCACATCTTCCATAAAACACGTGGCTGGTGAGGGATGATGTCGATGGCTTGGGTGGCCTCTTCAGGGTAGCCTGTACTAGCTGCCAGATCATGCTGAACGGCCTGGGGGGGGGGGGAGGTGGGGTTAGGGTGGATGTAGTGAAGGAGAGGATGACTGTAAACTGTTGAGCAGATGAGAGAGTTTGTCTTGTCTGCTAGCTCTGTGTTCGCACAGGGAAAATCGGAGCTGGGTCCCCAGCAGGCACTGGTGGCAGGGAGAAGCTGCAGCAGTAAGTGGCAGGCAGGGGAAACTCGGGGCATAGCGCCAGGCACTCGGAGAGCAGCTGGAAAATCTTTTCCTGTTTGCCACACAGCCAAGCTTAGGTGGCCTGAGCTTGTTGCTGTAGCTGGTGGAAAACTGAGAAATCCCTTAGGAGGAAGGGTGTGATAATATGACGAGGGTTTTATACAAAGGCTGGCAAGGTGTGACCAGAAGGCATATATTAATGAGAGGGAAGTTGAATTCTCATCTGTTCCACCTGTGAATCCCCACTGAAGTCAGTATGGGAAGGCCTAAATGACAGGAATATCTGAAAACCACTTGCAGTTTAATTATTGTCAAAAAGAAGAATTTGAGTGGCTGAGGAGTTATGCAGTCTGAATATATATCACCAGCGTAAAATCCCATTAGAAGTAGATGAAACTACAAGAAGGCAATAGCTGGACAACAGAATAAAACCCTACTCAAAGACTGATGTAATGTATTTTTCCACTGCAGGGCAGGAGTGAAACTTCAAGCTATTGTTAAAGAGAGAAAGAAACTCTGGCCCTCAGGGCTGCAGTAGGAAAGATGGTTAAAAAAAGATCATTAAAGAAAAATCCCTCTTGAAGACTTTGATGTCTATTGATGCAAGCTGCTATTTGTTCTCCTACTGAAGACAGATCTGAAAGACTCTGCAATTACTAATAAATCACTCGCTATATTGAGCAATTACCAACAATGCAATCATAAAACAGTGCAATAACTAAATAATTATACACTTGTTGGGAGAATACGTTATTGGGCACCTTGGAAAGAAAGGGGAAGGAGAACACAAAAGACAGGATATTGGATACCACAAATAGCAACAAAATACACTTTCCATCCAGAATGCT
This sequence comes from Grus americana, assembly GCF_028858705.1. NCBI lineage: Eukaryota > Metazoa > Chordata > Aves > Gruiformes > Gruidae > Grus > Grus americana. Next base: position 28,481,458 of record NC_072857.1, read on the forward strand.
GAGTAGTTGTGCATGCTTAGGGCCAAATCCCAGCCCTAGAGGAAATCAGGGAAAAATTTTAATAGGAAGGTTAATCTGTTATTCAAAACACTGAATATGATGGCTGGAAAAGGCCTCTTCTGCCTGCTGGCCGTGTTCCATCCAAAACCAGCCCTGAGAGCACCAACTATCTCAGTAGTACTTGTTCTATTACTCATCCTAATGATAATAGGCTGCCACCTCAACTGGGGCTCAGCCGAGGGTGAGGAGCTCAGAGGAGAGTACTGCACTGCAGTCAGAAAGGCATGTCCGTGCGGGTTACCATGGCCCAGCTGGAGCCAGAGGAAGCAGATTCCCACACTTCAGAGGCACCTCAAATCCCTGTTGATGTGCGGAGGCCACCCTTTCCTCACCTGGTAGTGAGGGATTGGGAGTACTGGGGCTGTAGGAGTTCTGCACTGGGGTAAAACAAAAAGGGAGGGTAAAACAAAAAGAGAGAAAAATGGTGAATGGGAAGCTGAGGTTTCATCAGCAGAAGCTGATTATGATGGTAGAGAGTGGGAACATTGCTGTTGTTTAGATTTTCCCCTCAATGAATTTGGGATTATTCCAGAAACATCTGGAGAAAACATCTGCATGAATGAATTTCTTCTTGGAAGAAAAGGTGTGTATCAGTTACCACAAGTCAGACTGATACACTGTTGGCTTGACTCACTGGTGTTCAGCCGTTGCCTTAGGTGTGAAAGCTGGAATACAGTGGAAAAGAATGAAGATTTTGAAATACTGTTGGGAAATAGTGTGAAGTGCTGTAGAAGCAGAACTGTATACACAAAAGAAAAATATCTGTTGTTGAAGAGATCAAGAAATCATAGCTGGAGGATTTTGGATATGTACAAGGATTAGAGACCATCTGGAAAAAGGATCATGTGAGGGAGCATCCATGGTAAAACATTAAAGGAAAGGCGGGGTGCTTAGCATGCCTGACCCAGATAGCTTTGTAGGCACCGTCTACATAAGCAGAGTACAATTTATGGGGCAGCGTAGAGACTGATACTCCTGCAGAGCACAATGCCATTCCTGGAACATCAAGCAATCCTTTTAAATAGTGGTGGCAAAGTATGAGGGGAAGGCAAATAGGAGTAGACTGGGACTCCTAGGTGAGCCCACACTCCAGTAGCCAAGGGTTTATGCTCCCTTCCTCCTCCTGAACAAAGGAGAGGAGGAGGGCTCTGCTCTAATCCTCCTTCTGGCATCCATTTTAAGTAAATCCTTTGTGGTCAAGGGAGGGGAACAGCCACTTACACACCCTCCTCCTCCAGCTGCTGAAGGTAACGCAGCTGGCAGCAGGCACAGCATCCTTTCCACTGAGTCCTCTCTCTTCCCTGCCGTGTTGCTAGAGAGATTGATTTGTGATCTCAGGGACCAAAATTTCCTCTCTTTGAGTTCCCTCCAGGCTGCTCTGGCCTGGGAGGCCACAGCTTTTCCACGTTTAGAGCAAATCCTTCATCTTAGGAAAATGAATGGGTAAAAACTTTTAGCATCTGTAGCTCATATTACCTGACAGTATAATATAGCCTTGAAGGAAGGAAGGGAGAAAACAAAAGAAATTAAACAGAAAACTGAGAACTGGTGAGAATCTTTTTTAAAAACTGCACCTTTGGCTGTGATTTGAACAGTCTTTTCATGGATTTTGTGCTAAATAGACATTTTAAATTCACATATATTAATTAAAATTATATATACTGGCCAGGTTACAGAAAATATAGAAGTTGCTGTTAGCAACAACTGTTGCCATTCTTAGCACAAACAACGGCTGCAAACAGAGCAACTAATGAAAGCCAAAGTAAAAGAAATCAGTGCTGAAAGCTAGAAGTAAACAGAATCTGGAAATGACATGCTATTAAATAGAAACCAGTGGTGGCCCTTGAAAATTTGCTTTTTTCTCTCAGATAATCAAAGGCCATATTGTGCCTTTAGGCACAGCTTTGAGCAAGGAGAGATGAATGAATTGCATTGCTACAGGAGTAGCCTTAGGGTGGGAAGAACAGAGAGTCAGCATAACATCCCAGTTGTTCAGCTCAGTAAGCAAACATAGGGCTCTGCTGTGCAGCAGCTGCAGGCCATCTTCAGGAGCTGGCACTGCTCTCCTGAGCAAGGGTGACAGTGTCCAGCCTCATGGTCAGGAAGGCAAATCACCACTGCAAAGCTGTCACATGGCATGAGAGCATCCCATGGACACAGGCTCTAACACACATATTTAACACAGAGTACTCTGTTTCAGAACTAATTAGACAGACTCCAGGATCTCAACCTGAATCTCCTCGGTCAGTGGTGTAGTAAAAGGGCAGGACCTTTGTTTTCCAGTCTAGCTCAAGAGGAGAATTTGTCACATATAACTGCTAAAGATTTTTGTCCACAAATCCCCCTGAGGAAAAAGTTAAGCCTATTTTTTTTTCAGGGTAGCCTGCGCGCTTCTGCATAACCTCAATTTACCATATAACCTGTTTGTACATTGAGCTACCTGGAGATGAGCAAGATCATGATGGAGGGGTGGCTCAGACCAAATCCCAGGCGATAGTACACAGCCGACATTATCACAGAGTTAATAAAGTAATTTATCCTTACTATGGAGAATCAGGGAGAGCCCAGGGCTTGGCAGGCTCTCTACCATCTCACTGCCGAATAACATTCGCTAATGCAAAACATCTCTTCCACGAAGTGCTGTTGCAGAGCAGAAGGGCACCTTGTTCCCTCCCTGGATGTCCAGGGGAAACATCCTGCCATCCTGGCACAGAGGTGGATCCTGGCCAAGGTTCACCACAGATGGAACAAGAATGGAAAACTGATGAAGTGATAAATGGGACCTTAGTAATGGTCATGGACCACAAAATCACCCTTCATAAAAAATGAGCTTGAGATTGGAGTGAAGCAAACTTTAGCAGTCAAAGTGAAAACAACTGCGTAAGATTTTTTCAGATATGTGAACAGAAATAAAAAAGAAATCTGGGATTATATCCACCTATGCTTTTAAGTTAGCTTCAAAAGACTTTTCTTTCTTTCTGTAAGTCCTAGCGATTGTATCACTAAGGTTTTTACATAACTTTGTGGCTGAGGACCATTTTAAAGAAATCTTTAAGCATGTAACTTCTATACATAAATGTCCCCTGAGGGTCTATCTAGATTTTCCTTCCCCTCTGGATTTCTCTGAACATACCTGCTGTTTTTGAGGGACTAATTTCTGCACCTGCCAAACTTTTAAGAATGTTAATATCCTTTGGACCTATTTAGACAGAGCCATCTCCTGCCCACACTGTAAACAGAGCATGTTATCAACAGCTCTTATGCTTAATTAACTGTAAACAAATCATTATCCGACTGTGAGCAAAACATTCCTTTCCACACTGCAGGCTGGGGTTTGGCCCTCAGTGTTGAGCTCTCGTGCACTCAGCCTCTTCTTTTACAGGTATGCATGTTTTGGCAGGTATACATGATGCCAGCAGAACCTGGTAGGATGCATAGGATGTTTACTGCATAGGTTGTTATTGCCCAGGTTGTTACAGCCCGGGTGGCTGCTCCAGCTGACCAGGGGCTCCCTTACCTTTCCTAGGAGAGCCGCAGGGAGAAGGGACTCTGAAGGGCGAAGGAGAGATGTGATTCCACCCAGACTAACAGAAACTGGATTTCTGCCATCTGGTTCCACACTTTTATTTTGATATTACAGGGGGTATAGTACTGGCTATTCCAGCACAGTCTTCCTTCAGATCCTTATAGAACATAGATATTAAAAAAATTTCTTTGTTGAGCTAAATCAATATAGTTATATGAGCAGAAAGAAGATCTGAGGTGAACTAAGGGTGGCATCACGAATGGAAACTTAGAATCATCTGGCTTTGCAAGTCCATCTTACAATTCCTTTATTTATTATTTCAACTTTAAATTAGCTTCAAAATAAACTTTTGCAAGAATGTAATTTTATATAGATTGTAAACAGATTTTTTTTTTATATTGTATTTTTTAAAATTCTGCTGCAGTTCCCAAGAATGTTTGTTAGTTTGCTTTCCCTTTATTCACCAACATTGTACCACTGAGACTTGGCAGTGAAAGTGGTTTTATTGATTTTCATTATCCAAGCTGGGAGAAATGCAAAATATAAACAGCAGGAATTATGACCTTTTTTGCCTTTAGTAATTGAAGGGTTTACTGGTAACAACATTCAGTAAGTAGCAAACAAATATATTTTACTGTGTTAACAGAAAAAAAAAGTTTGAAAAATCACAAATCAGATCTCCAGGGATTATGAGATTGATTTAAATTATGAAGTTTTTTCTTTTCTTTTCATCTGGTTCAACTTTATGCCCAAATCCATTCCAGTCTGACGCCCAGGAACAAAACATACCTGTAATAATAACCTTTCAATGCTCTTTTTGGGCTTTTGGAATGTACCTGAACTCAGATTGACTCTATTCTTTTTATATGGTTTATTAACGGTAGAAAAGAGGCTGAGCCAATAGCGCTCTAAGAGCATCTTCTTTGGCAGCCCTGGCTACTGATGTCAAATAGTTAAATGCCTAGCGGGTGATAATGTAGGAAAGAGGCACTGCTCAAAGCCAAAAATTAAAGGTCAAAACTTGTGTTGTCTTGTTAGCAGCAAAACTAGGAAAAATTCCTTTGTGTTTTTAGGCAAGTTGCTTAATCAGTCTATGTCTGCTGGCACAGTACTTGTGAATCTTCACTGACATTTGCTAACTGTTTTGGGATCTTTCACTAAAGCCTCATAGATATAAAAGCAAAGTACTGATTATCCTTACTGCAATTTCCAGTTATAACAGAGAACCTGTAAGAGCCGTTCAACTTAGAAAAATACAAATTCAGAAGTCTCAAATTCTAGTTGTCTGGTGGATGCTGTGCTCATGCAATACCACTGTGGGAAAGGCCAGGAGAGAGGGCAGGGATGCCAGTGGGGCTGCACTACTGGTACAGCATCTGTACAGCAGGAGACTCCCAGCAGTGCCAATGAAATGTGACCACCTTGCTGTCCTGTGAAACAGTGCAGATGAGATGGAAGCCCTATGCTTTTACACGGAGAGCTGACCTAGCATAAGTGATGATGATGGTGTAAAGTGAGCTTTTACCTGGTCAGCACCTTGTCTTGTGGCTGTAGAGTTTTCGATTTGGTGCTCAGGAGCTTGGGAACTGAGCGGATGGTCCTGTGTGGAGAGGAGCCAGAGGGGACACCAGATGAGTCAGTTGTAGTACAAAATGACATGAGAAATGCAGTAGATGAGCTAAGGCAGTCATTTGGGCAAATGACTTATTGCAGTTGATCAAAGCGGAGGTCTTGTCCATTCCCCTTGCTGCTCCCAGCCATGTGGCCTTGCTCTCGCTCTCCAGCCTGCTCTGGGATGTGTCAGACCCTTTCCTGAATGGCCTTAGCTTGTCAACAAAGCAGAAAACAATCCTTTCCTTTTTTTCTGTGTTAGTTTTCTACTGGACTGATGAGCTGAAATGGCTTATGGAGATATCCAAGAAGCATCAGGTGGAGAAGTGCAATGAGAGGGGAGGAAGACAACAGTAGTATCCTTCAGTGACAATGAGCTGTTAAATCTGCTCATCCCCTCTCATGAAACTGATACATGAATGTTATGAATATTATCTCATGGATATGTATATGTATTTATGTCTGAAACTCTTATAACTAGGCTGCCTGCCAAGCACTGTAAGATGGTATAAACCAAAAGAAAAAGGCTGTCATCTTGCTGTGCCATGCCCTCCCTTGGGCCAGCACAGGCTTTAAACCCCATTATGGAACTGAGTTCTGATTTCTCCTGATTTTCTGGTTTCTGCAGAACTGATTTGGCTGAAAGCTAATCTGGCAAAAAAATTAATTTCCACAGCATCTCATTGCACAGACCTACAACTGTGCGTGCTGGCACACGAAAGGGAATGGATGGGAACAAACAGCTGGGGCGGGGAGGGAGCAGAAGTCCTCCTCGGGGGGGCAAAGCCAGTTTACACTGCTTACAGCATCAGCTGGATGATGATCTCCTTAGAATGAAATATGGTTTAGATTTCTGTAAAAGAACCAAGCAGCCAGCCCTTCTTCAATGCACAACTGTATAGTAAAAACAAGACCTCATTGTTAGTCAGTTTTAAAAGTTGTTGTATTTTACTCTCAGTAAGTTTAAAGTGAGCATAAGGATGCTATTGCTGACCTGGTTTTTATAAGTGGTGTGTGCCAAACAAGAAGATGTGTATGTGACTCTGCAGCTGCATTAGGGTTTGGAAGCCTTCAGCTCTCAAATGTTCACAGGGTATTTTTTTTCAGCTCTGTCTCACTCTATTGCAAATCAGCTGTAGTGTCTTAAGAAGCGTTTTACAGGAATTCCAGTTCAACATTCTTGGTCCTCCCATAGCTGGCTTCTCAGCTGTGTCAGTATGACACCTTTTCTTGCTGCACTGTTAGCTGCCTTGGAGGAACTTACTTTTGCAAAAAAAAAAAAACCTGCATTCTTCTTGCTCCCTGCCCCAAGAAGAAAAATATCATGACCAGCTCTCTGGTAAAGCAAAGGGTTTCTTTTCAGAAAGTTGTGCAGACTGAAGTCCCAGAGATACTTACAGGTAAAACCTTGATATGTAGGTGTTAATTGTTACCAGCTGGCTTCAAAGACTTTCAGACTGTTTCAGTGTAAACAAACATGTAGTGCACCCAGAACACAATAATGTCTTATTTGCAATACCATGCATAACTTTCAAACAAACACTGTCAGACAGTAAACACACTGGTGATTCCTCTGCAACCTTTCCTCCCTCCCCCTTGTTGATGTGTTATAATTAAATACAATTTCGGTTTCTGTAAGATACTTAGTACGCACTTCTAAAGAAAACATTTTCTTTTCTTCCTTTCTGAAATAACTTATAGGTCCTTATAGTGTAACCATAGACACTTTGAAACCTGCTGCTTATGCTTCAGGTATGGAGTTGGGGCAAAAATTGCTTTAATTTTTTCCAGACATACCAATTGTTCTGACACCATTTCTGTCAAAAAGCTCCATCCAACTCCAGTTACAGTGCATATCACCTGCACTTTTCAGAACTTGAGGAAAAAAAAATCATACCACGTTTTTTCCTGAATGTGTCAGACTTTGCTCATAAACAGAGATAGAGGGGGAAAGGGAAAGAGAAACAGAGGGAGAGAGTGAGAAGCCTTTATGTTCACAGTCAATTATTAACCTAAACCCCCCTGTACTCTGTAGCCAAAGCCGTATAAGCACAGGGACTCAGGCTTCCCACCAGCACGTCAGCAGCTGAGATAGTGGCGTGCCTTGAACTCCTCCTGCCTCCCACTCCCACTGACTCAGCTGAGGCCGCTGCGTGGGTCTGCTCCCCCTTATCGTTTCTCAAGAGCAAAGAAAGGCGTGAGGAGCTGTTGCCTCCCTGCCCTGGGTACCCCTGTGGCTCCCTCCTTACAAACTCAGCTTATGGAATCACTAGGAGTTATACTAAGTCTTCCCTTTTTCCCCTCCTTGATTATTTTTCATGTGAATCATTTCCATAGCCTAGCTGACCTGCTGGTCCCTCCAGCAGTTGGGAGGAATAATTATTTAGCGTGATGCATACTTTACAGTGGTGCTGACCCAGGAGAAACTGTTTGGCCCTGCTTTGTGGTTGGGAGCCAGGGTTGGCTTGGGGCTGAGCCAGCAAGGACCCAGTGATGTGTCGGGGATGGCCACATGAGCTGACTCCAGGGAACCTTTCAGCTGCCCCTAGTACATCCAGCACTGCCCTACCTGCCCTGGGGCTGTTTCTGGCCTGCAAGCTGTGCTACCTTACCCACCGTGTTTCCGGAAGAAACAGAATATTCCTGTTCCTTTGCATTGCTTCTTTGCTCTGGAAGGAAAAAAAAAAAAGTAATTTTTTTCTGGTTCAAAGCATATGGGATGCACATTTGTGCACTTACACATGCAAACACACGTACGTACCCAGGGAATGCAGTTCTATATATGGTTTAATAGATTATTTCCCTGTGATTTGCTCTGAAATGCTGTGGGCTGGTGGCAGACACGTCCAGATTTGAAAAGGCAAAGAGGAATTGTTTACCACTGCAGCAGTCACACACTATGCCTGTGCCTGCTCTTAAGGAACCAGCATAAACTTTATGCTTGCTGGAGTTTATGTGGCTCTATCCCCATCTCATCCCAAAACTTCACTATTCACTTTAGTCTCCAGCTTGGGCTGTTTTGGCCCACTTCCACTGCAACTTCTCTGGTACTATCATTTGGTTATGTTATACAGCACAGGGTGCGGACTGCCTTTTTGAATGCAAATCTGAGTTGCTGCAACATTATTTTTACTGCACCAATAGTCCCCTTGTCCTGTATGATGTCATGCTGTGGTTTAGAGGTATTTTTATATTGCCTTTTCTTTGCTTTGTGGTGATTTTCAGTTGCACACATCTGTGCGTAGATTCATCTGATTGTAATGGATTGGGCTGTCTCATGTATTTGCATGATGTTGTACATGATCTGGTGGTAGGTAAGATGCAGGGGGACACTGCTCGATACCATGTGGTACAGAAAAATATGCTTTTCAGTCATGGGTGTTTGGGGAGTGGTGCAGAGCCTGACATCCCATCGTGCAGCTTGTGTGGCTTTGCCACACCATGTGTTGAAGAGTATGGGCTCTTGCTGTATTGGGCTGATGTGTTTCTGTGTGTGTTGCTGTATGCTGCAGAGTAGGTATGGTGTTGGGAGTGCCTGCGAGTTGCTGTGTGGTGTGGCAAGGTGTGTGCAAGGTCTTGTGTTGTAGGTCAGGGGTGGGCGGCACATACCTGTGCACGCGTGTGTGTTTCACTGCTCGGCAGGGCAAGGCCGGTGGTCTTTGCCCTGGTCATTGCACCACAGTACAGGTTACTGTGCATTATTTCTCTATAGCTCTATTTTGCGTGTCAAAGGGCCTGCTCTGTGTGCGCGTGCCCTGTGCTATGTGAGGGTGTGCTGTGTGGTACAGATCAATGCTGTGCAGGAGCACCGCTGTGCTGGCAGGGAGGGCTGTTAGGCCTGTTAGGGCACGCCAGAGTGTCAGTCTCTCGCAGAGCCAAGCGTTACAGCACGATGCCCCTGTAATGGGCTGTTACAAGTCAGCATTTCATACCGGTCACTGCCCGCAAGGACCGGACAGAGTGCTGCTGGCTGGGTGCGGCTGCGTGGGTGCAGCCTGTGTACCCTGCTCTGCCCAGCGCGGGGGGTGCGGTGGGCACCTGTCCACAGGCCGCACAGGGAGAGTGCAGACTTGCCCTGCTTTGCGCGGTGTGGGCTACGCGGGGCCGCGTGCCCCACGGGGCGCCGCGGCCCCTTTAAACCCGGCGCGGCCCGGCCTGCCCTGTACTGCCCCGGCGCTGCCCTGCCCCGGGCGAGCAGCGCCGCCGCCCCCGGCCGTCCCGCCGCGCCCCCCCCCGCCGTACGGGGCCGCCCCGCCCGGCCCGGCCCGGCCCGCGCCTCCCCGGAGAGCCAGGCGGGGAGGGGCGGGCACAGCGGCCCGCCGCGGCGGAAGGAGGCCGCTGGCCGCGGCCTCGCTCCCGGCGCTGCCCGCGAGCGGTGAGGCGCAGCTCCCGGGGCTCCGCGCGCACCTGCCGTCCCGCCCCCGCCGCGGGACCGGGGACAGGCACCTGCTGGCGCCGCCGGGCCTCCCGCACCTGTGCCGCTCCTCGGGCCGGGCCGCGCGGCGGCGGCGGGCGCCGTTTCTCGGCAGGCAGGGCATGGCGGTCCGCTGAGATGAAAGTGACCGTGTGCTTCGGGCGGACGGGGATCGTGGTGCCCTGCAAGGACGGGCAGCTCCGCGTGCGGGACCTGACCCAGCAGGCCCTGCAGCGCTACCGCAAGGCCCAGGAGAAGGTGAGGGCGTGGGCCCGCGCTTGCCCGCCCGGGGGGCCGGGTCGTGTGCGGAGCCGGCCAGCGGGGTGAGGGGCGGCCGGGAGAGGGGCCACGGACGGTGGGAGGGGGGCGGCCGGCTGACGGCCGGGGCGGCGGGTAACGGCCGGCGCGAGGGGGGCGGTGGGTAACGGCTGACGCGAGGGTTGGCCTCGGGGAAGGCCCGGGGCCGGCGCGAGGCGCGGCCGGGGTTAACGGCCGGCGGCTGGGCTGGGCTGGGCTGGGCTGGGCTGGAGGGGCGCCGAGGGCGGGCTGCCAGGCCCCGCGGCCGTTGGGCCCACGGGACATGGTCCTGGTGGTGCCCGTCCCGCGTGGGCCCGTGCTGTGAACCCCCTGCCAGATACTTTGTGTGAACAGCTGATGCTGGCGAGCTGAGAGCCTGTTCCACTCAGTTGACAAGCTAGCCTGGTTTATCCTACGTGTTTTAAGGTTTCTTACGTTATTGCTGTGCACGTTGACTAACAAACTTGATACAGACACAAACGTAAGTTCTGTTATTTCCATTAAAGCTTGTGTTTTCTGGCATCAGCTGCTCTGTGTGGTGCTATCTGTATGGGTAGATGACTTCCTTTACATGAAAGAAGCTTGAGTTTTTCTTAGGTTGTACCTAAATGAGCACAAAAATACTTTTTTCTTTTTCTTCCAAGAGGCAGGTGCTGAAGGCTAATGGGATACTGTTTAATATGGATGAAAGGCCTAGTGTTGCAAATACTGCTTTGTGAAAGAGCTTCCAGTTACGAGCCCTGAATTAAGGGTTTGCAGGATTGTCCATCCTCCTAAGATATCTGAATAAAAAGGAAAAGGACAGCCAATGGCTTAGGGGATCTATCCTGTGCTGGTTTCTTCAGTGCCTAATCAGTTGCTTGATATCCTGAGTGCAAAACTGGAAGTAAAATTCTTGTTCTTGCAGCTTTATCTTGAGAGAAACTTGTGACCAATATGTTAAATTGATCATGAACAGCTGAGCCTGCTCTGTGGTAGAGATTGTAGTGGTCACCATGTTAATATTTCTGAGCAAGAGCAGTGCTTTAACCTGCCGTAAGATACATAGAACTTGACAAATACTTTCTATGAAAAATCTTTTTCCTAATGAATATTGTAATAACTGCAAAATGTTTATAGAATTCTTGGTGCTGTTACAGCCGACAGTCAGTGAGATCTTTTGCACTGAAGTATGGTCCAGAGTATTTAAATAGGCATATGGTCTCTCTTCAGGAGTGGAGTTTATCAGAAACAGAATTATTTTCAGCTGAATTGAACTTAGAAATTTAAAATTTGATTTCAGCTTTGATTTGTGCTTGTGGTGACATTGGAATTAGGCTCATGATGATGGTTGAAAGATGGCCTATGAAACTTTTGTATAAACACTTTTTGGCTGGGACAGAGTTGATTTTCTTCATAGTAGCCAGTACAGGGCTATGTTTTGCATTTGTGCTGGAAACAGTGTTAATAATACAGGGATGTTTTCCTTATTGCTGAGCAGTGCTTACACAGAGCCAAGGCCTTTTCTGCTTCTCACACCATCCCACCACCGAGTAGGCTGGGGGTGCACAAGGAGTTGGGAGGGGACACAGCTGGGCCAGCTGACCCCAATGACCAAAGGGATATCCCATACCATATGATGTCATACTCAGCATATATAGCTGAGGAAAGAATAAAGAGGGGGGGGATGTTTGGAGTGATGGCATTTGCCTTCCTGGGTAACTGTTACCTGTGATGGAGCCCCGATTTCCTGGAGATGGCTGCACACCTGCCTGCCAATGGGAAGTGATGAATGAAATCCTTGTTTTGCTTTGCTTGTGTGCATGGCTTTTGCTTTACTATTAAACTGTCTTTATCTCAACCCATGCGTTTTCTCACTTTTACTCTTCTGATTCTCTCCCCCATCCTGTGTCAGGAGGGAGTGAGTGAGTGGCTGCGTGGGGCTTAGCTGCTGGATGAGGTTAAACCATGATGCTGTTCTAGAAGGCTCAATAAGCAATTTATAGGAGAGGAATTCCAACAGCTTGAGAAAGGTTCAGATAAATGCCAGACATTGAAGATGTCCAATTAGTTTCTCATGATTTTGTACCTAATTTGCTATTTAGGTAATATTTAAAGAAAATTATTTTTATGCTAAGCAGTCATCTCCTATGCCCCTTTCAGTGTGAGGTCAAAATCATCCAGCCTTCTCTACAGGACTGCCAAATGCTGGAGTTAACATTTCTGACCTTCTTGTATTTCTTGCCTTTGCAAATAAAACTTTTTTCTGGCTATTTTGTTATAGAAGTCTTGAGTTCCCTATTCTGCATTGTAGTCAAAGTGGATACAGTCCAGTTTGTTCAAAAATTGCTGATCACTTCGAGTAATGGTGATTCAGAGCTTGTACAAGGATGTGTAAAGAGGCAGGGTGGGGGAAGCAACCTAAGGACCTGAAAAATACAGAACAGGTTTTCATTCAAGTCACTAAAAGTTTTATGACTTCTGCACCCTCTCTCCCCTCTGTTCACTGGAAACTTAAATGGTTCTCTTACAGTGCTTTGTATAATTTAGTTTTCAGTCTATGTGATTTGCAATGGAACTAGCCAAAAAGATAAATAAATTTCCTCTTATCTTGTCAAGCATTACTCACAGTTAATGCTCTTTCCCGAGGGAAAATTTGAGGTTGGTAAAATAGATCATACAGAAGCCATAAACAATCAATTTTATTACCTTGTGGAGAGCTTTTGTCCAATCTAACATGGATGGAGTGTTTTATCATTTTCCTTCTATTAGCTCTTTCTAAAATTTTCTTTACAAAAATGTAGAATCTCAGAGAATGGGATTATTTCAAGATAATCAGCAGCTAAAATCTGTTGTGAGTTGTGGGCATGCAAACAGGTTTATGTTAAAGATAACTGAAGATTTGCTTTTCTTTTCAAAATATTTAGAATGTTTGGAATACTTCCTGTGGCAGAATGATGCTGTTTCTGTTGGCATGTTCAGTGTTCTTTATGTAGGTTTTTTTCAAGTGTTAAAGTCTTTTAAAAGAACAAAGTGGAAAATGGTATTGTTAAAGTGCCTAAAGTATTTGGAGAAGGGAAGAAAACTGATACATGGAATATCTTCCGTTGCAGAATGGAAAATGAAAAAGGTAGCTAGGATACAAGCTTTAGGAAATTCTTATCAGTTATCGTACTGTCAAATACCACAAAAAAGTGTGTGAGAGGCTCTATTTTGGGGGTTGTTCTGGAAGCCTAGTTTTGCTGTTGCACGTTAGCGAGCTTTTACATTGTCTTGGAAACTGATGTATTTCAATGAACAGCTTCATTATCACTTCTGCATTCAGCCTTCAGATTTGTCCACTATGATATCATACTGAAAAAGGAGATTATAACTTGATACACTGCTTTTCCATTACTGTTGTATGAGTTTATGGGTAACTGACTCATACATAAGAAGACAGGCCGCATAAGTAGGGACAGTAAAGAAAAGGAAAGGAGACAAATTACTTTAAAGATTCTATGTAAAACAAGCTGTTACTGACTTAACTGGGAATCTACCTGGCCTGGTAAAGGGGAAGATATGAGATCAGCATATTCATTCTTAAATGTTGTAAAATATTTGAATCTCTGTGTATAAAAATAGCAAATTTTTTAATTGGTTCAAAGTACTCAGCACTTCTTTACAATTGTAATGAAGAGAAAGTTGATGCAGTAAATGACCGAGTCTCTCATTTCTGTGAGACTTTTGGTAAATAGCTGAGAACTCTGCAGGCAGTTGCTTATTGTAGCCTGCTATGTTTTCTTAACAAGTTTGGTTTGGTTTCTTGGCTGGGCTGTGTTGGCAAGGTTTGGTCGTGACAGCTCAATTGCTCCGTTAACTAAACAAAATACAGGGCCATTGTTTCAGCTGAAAAATCAGACAGTGATTATTTTTTGATGGTACTGAGCTTAGCGGTGGGTTTTAGAGGTACTGTTGTAGTTCTGAATGGGCAGATCTTGTCTGATTCACTGGAGGATACAAATAACTGTCTGGACTTATAAACTATTGCCTGTATTACAGTATCAGCTAAGATTTCTGGGCTCTGGGAGTTCATGATGTGAATAGTCTTCCATGTTTAACAACATGGTTTGTTGATCAGCTGCTTTGTGGGAATTGTAAATAAATTTTTCAGGGGAGCGACTGTCATCTCAGAAAGTAACTTGTGTTTTGGTAAAATGAATCTTGGTGGAACTTTTTTGTGTCTCAGGATCTGCTTTTGTTGCTGTTCAGTAATGTGTGTGTTAAGGCTTCCTGCTGACAGGTAGATAGGGTAGGATTAATGATTCCTTATTGTCAGTTCAGTCTCTTAGTATTTCTTGTAACTTAGTATTTTTGGTGCCTTGGGGAGCAGTTGCATGTTATGTGTTGTATTTAAGATTCTTTGCTTGAGTGAGCAGATGTAGTGCAAGATACTTGAGTTGCTGTGCCTGTTGTTTGTGTTTGCTTCTCTGTGGCTATAAGGCATAGCCCTTGGATGCAAGACATGGTACCTCACTGATTGTTTTCCAGTGAATTGAGACACCTTTAGTTTGCTCTTTTCCTGAGTATGTGGATGAGAGAGGGAGATAGAGGGGTTCTAGGTCAGCACTGAAGGGCTCCATATGCTCTTGTGGTGTTGTCTGGGTCTCCATGGTCCTGTCCTGTTGAAAGCATAGAGGCCAAATGCATTCAAGCTAAGCACACCATTGTGCTCATACTTATCCCTTTTGAAATGCCACTCCCCCCAAGTAGGAGGCAATACTTGAATTACCAGCTTTGTAGTGTAGCCTTTGGTTCAGCTGGAGATGCTAGTTTGCTAACTCAAAGGCCTTTAATGCTGTTGGTACAGAAGGTGATGTAAAGAATGAAAAGAATGGCTATGAGACTACTAAGTGAAATCCACAATGATTTTTCTTTAAGCTACAGTGAAACTTTTCCCAGGAAAAATGTATAAAAGCATCTTGCTGCTCTAGATGTTCTTTAACTCTCTGGAGAAGCCAGAGATGGGGAAGTGGTGTTTGTGTATCAATTTACTGGTGTTTGCATGCATGGCAGTTACCTACATGACTTGCTTGAAGTGACTACTGCGGTGTTCCGAAGTCTTGCTCATAGAAGCCAGTTGAATAGGTGAGATGTGGAAGCCATGTAGCAAAATCAATAAGCACTGCAATTTGTCATTTAAATATGAGTTTAAAATTTGTCATTTTAAGCACAGTTAAATTCCTGAGTGGCTTGCTTTCACAGCCTTTGTGGACCTCCCTTTGGGAATGCTGACACAGACAATCAAATATTGAACTATCTTACAGGGACTCGATCTCCAGTTGTTACAGGCATTAGAGTGTCTGTCTCCGCTGATGAGACTGTATGGAAGCCAGCAGTTGATTCTGGAATGGTAATGGTAATTTTAATTGGCAGTGAGACCCAGTAGGAAGCAAAATATAGTAAACAAGTTGATTCAAGAATGGCACATTTTTTATTAGAGTGAGAATAGTGGGTTAGTTGGGTTGTGTTGGCAATCTTCCCCAAATTAGATGCATTTAAAGAGCTAATGCTGCAGGTTGACTGTCTATGTCATTTTCTGATTCCTACTAATAAAGTATTTTTTCCCTTTCTTTCTGTTCTTGCTTGCCCCACAACATGACAATTAGTTTTCTGGAATTATGCATTGCTGTTGTAAATCAGCCAGCAAGCAGAAGGAGTACTAAATGTTCTTGTAGTCTCTGTAAAAACATTGGGAGTAGGGAAAATGACAATTTATTTTGACTCCAAACTCTATGCCTACAAAAAAAGTTTGCAAAAACATAACAAATTTCTTCAGAAGATATGTGGAAAGCTTTGAAAGAAATCCTTTGTTATGAACACTTTACTGTTTTGGGCAAATCATGAGTATTTAGTCCTTTATAAAGGCAGAGTAATACAGTTGTATTTGTATGGCATTTTTGTCTTGGATGTGGTCTCTAGTTTTTAGTGTGTGGGTTTTTTTTTACTATCCCAGTTTGTCTTAGAGCATAACATAAAATAAACTTTCTAATAGGGATGAGGTTAATCCATAATCTTTGTTCTACCAAAACAAGTACAAGCTCTGTTTTTAAGTACTAGGAAATGTTTTAACTATTCCTTTCCATATTTGTCTTAGTATTGCTCGATCAGCTACAGTATGTTAGCGAGCTTTTACATTGTCTTGGAAACTGATGTATTTCAATGAACAGCTTCATTATCACTTCTGCATTCAGCCTTCAGATTTGTCCACTATGATATCATACTGAAAAAGGAGATTATAACTTGATACACTGCTTTTCCATTACTGTTGTATGAGTTTATGGGTAACTGACTCATACATAAGAAGACAGGCCGCATAAGTAGGGACAGTAAAGAAAAGGAAAGGAGACAAATTACTTTAAAGATTCTATGTAAAACAAGCTGTTACTGACTTAATAACACTGGTGGTGATATTTCATTGAGACTGGAAATAGCTTGCAAGTGGCAGAATTTTGGGTCTCAGAATTTTCAGGATCGCTTTTACACTGATATTGAAAAATTAGGTACTCTCTAAGTCTCACCTTTTTATCACTTTGGCATAAAATGTCTGCAGCATCATAGCCACTAGTGTGGATGTAATGAGATTTTGGTAGATTCCCAGTCTCCTGATTATAAACACCTGTTAGAAAAAGAAAACAACTGTCCATGGACTTAGTCAGACTTGTCATACAAAATGTCTTACAGGGCATGATGTACTTATGTAACCTAGAAAAGAAAATTTTGGATCCCTTTGTTCTTTTTAAGAAGTAGACTGCTGCCAGTAACTTGGGCTGTTGGCTGAATATTAAGTCACCTGATGTTAATGTGTTTCAGGGGACCTCAGTTAAAGGGTAGAGCTGGATGGAACTGGTGGAAATTCAGTAGGCAAAATGAGAATAACTCATCCTGGAAGTACTGCAGGTCAGACTTCAGTGTATGTGATAATAGAGTTTTCATTTTGTCCTCCAGATCGTATTTATCAAGTTCTGAGTACTATTCAGTTGTTATCACTCTAGAGATAGCAAAGATTTTTGTAATAAGTGAGTGTTAAAACAGTCATAGAAGGAAGTCATTGAAGAGCAGAGTTCTCAGTAGTGATGGCTCCCTATTGCTCTTTGCCCAGTTGAAGATGAACTCTGAATAGTCTCATATGAATTTGTGAAGAAGGAATTTAAACCTGAAATGGTAGTTTTTAATGTATTTATTTCCAATTTGGGAAGCACCATGTAGTATGATAGTCTTAATGTTTAAAAAAAAAATTCCTTCTGGCATAGAATGGAACTGGGAGGTGCTTTTGTTTCTGCATAAAATGCAGCTTTAATATTTTTTTCTAAGTATTTGAAAATGGAGGGTTGTGTTCTATTGATGTTTCCTTAAAAACGTAATGTTTTTGTTTTTAACAGATACAGTTATTTGGGAATAATGTCTTCTGATTCATGTTATATGACTGCTTTCTTCCTTACTTGTTCAGTATGGTAGGTCAGTTGAGTCATACCATACTGTATAGCCTTGCATCCTGCTACTGAAGCAACAGATTTCCTCCCCCATTGAGCAGAACATTCTTTAGGCTTTCCTAATGATGCTGATGTCATAACAGCAGCTTTCCTAGACGTGAAGACCGATTGCTTTGTTATTGAAAACTCCCTCAACCCCCCTATTAAGATGACTGTGTTTTATCCTTAATAAACATGATAACGCTGAGGGTCTCGAGCAATTAGTATTGTTGAGAACATTCTACTTTGTCTTTTTATATTTCATTCTTGAATCTTGAGGTTATGCATAAAGATATACCCATTTTATGTCAGAGTATTTCTGACTAAACAGAAATGATGGGCTCAAATGAACGACCTACTGATAGAAATGGACTTCTAAATTCCCCTGACCAGATAGTGCCCTGGATACACTGGTAAAATGAGGAGGCTGCTTCATATGAAAAATTTAGAAAATCAGTGTGTTACAAGAACTTTGGGGGGAAAAAAAAATACATATGCAGTACTTGCATAGTGTCTTCCTTAATAAAAGCAGGTTTTGTTCCCCTCTGTTTATATGTTGTTGTGGTAGTTCTCTAAGTTTTATCTTCAGCGCTTTATTTCTTACATAGGATTACCTCTAACTTATTTGTAAAAAGAACTTTGCATTATAAGAAATTAGTGATTGCACTGGACCCTTTTAGGACTGTTATTCTCACTTTAAAGAGGAAATATGTAAGACTTGATTCTGTAAATGCTTTTTTCTTATGCCTAGTGATTGTGCTATAGACACCTCCATTAAGTGAACTGTTGTAATGTTTTAATGTCATCCAAATCTGTCTTACTTTCCAGTGTAAACCTGTAATTTTTATGCCACCAGTACATCCATTCAGAACTGACAGCTTTGCTTTGCTGTGGCAGGTGCCATAGCACTACTCCAGTGCTTATATTTGCTCTTGGGAATGCTCCTGAATTGGGAGGTTTAGACAAGTTGCTTGTTGGTTCCATGAGGACGCACTGGCAGCATTTATTGCCACAGTGAGACCTCTTACTTCAATGCTTTCTTCATTGGTTATTACATGTATGAAAGAGAAAACTACAGAATGCTTGAATGAACATGCTTCTTACAGCTGCTAATAAGGATACCATTTGTGTGAATGGTAGATGGGGAGGAAGATGAACGATTGTAGGCTAACAAAGACTGGTACTTGGAATCACAGAATTCAGTCTGATGGGTAGAAGCCAACAGCTGGCTTTTTGGGCTCCTTTTTTTTTTTTCTGGCTAGGGATTTGACTTCAAAGATGAGGCTCCATTGAGCCAAATGGTTTTGTAGCAGAGCTTATCTGATGGAAAGTTTTCCAGATTCCCAACAAAATACTAGCTATTGGTGAATCCTAACACACACCCTTCCTATCATTTGCCTTTACAAAAATGCAGTAATTTCTCAATCAGCACAAGAAAATGGAGTGCTTAGACTAAAGGGGAATTTGATACAATCCAAAGAAGCTCTGAGACCTGCATTCCTGGAAAATTATGTGGCTTTTTTTTTCTTTCACTATTAAATTCCTCTGTTCATCTCTTTCCTAAAACCTTAGAAGACCTTCAGATTGTTATAGAAGATACTGTCTCATTCTCATCAATCCATCAACAGCTGAGCTGATCTTTATTGGCAAACCTGAATAAGTTATAGATTTTCTGAGAGGAGAAAAAAATACTTTATATAATCATCTCATGTTTCTTTTAATTTGGGTGTCAGTGTACAGGTCAACTTAAGAGTGATTCCAGCTCCAAAGAGGTTAGAATCCAGCATGTCGCTGTTTGAACCTTTGAAGGAGAGGCAAGTCATAAATCCTGATGGGTTAATCTCTTCTGTGGTAGATTTGTCCTGTGTCTGAACTCTGGAATGGATCTTGAGCACCCATGGGTAGACCACCCTACAGCTGAGGATTATTTCTTTTAATTTGGGCATGGATTTATGCCCTGCCATTACATGTGAAAGGTGGTGGTAGAGTAGTTAGTGTTTTCACATTTCCCTGAAACTTACCATTACAAGGTTCTGTTCTTCTGGTAAGCAGATGGGTGATCTTCAGCTGCTACAGAAGGTGACCAGTTGAAAAGATGCATGTACCTGCTCTGCAGCTGTTCTCTTGGCTGGTATGCCTGGTGGGTCAGGCAGACTTAAATGCTTCTTTATAAATTTCTGTGATGTCCATATAGAGGTAGGTCCTTATTTATTTCTCCTCAAACTAGAAGCTTTGAGACCATATAGTCTTCCCTAGCCTTTTTTCTTTTTTAGTTAGTCTTACAGTGCGGGCTGTCGTTAATGGTCATAAGGGCAGAATTTTATGTAGAGGGTTTGAAGTATAATTCTACCATTTTTCTATGTTTTTAAGCAGTATATTACTGAATGTACATACCATTCACTTGAGTTCCTGTAGGTCAGGCATTTTTTTGTTGAATTTGGTTCTTAGTAGCACAGTTTGCTTTCTGTGACCTTTGCTGAAGCTGAATATGATATTTTTTAATAGTCCCCTGTGATACTCATTTGGTGATGAATTTGATCGATAGTATTTTGAGTGTTACAAAGCTTTCCACTAACATTCTCTGCTTGCCAACTTTTTTATTTCTGAGCACAAGCCAGAAATGAAACCACACTGTAAACTTAAGGCTTAAGACTTTGCCATTAGTGGAAGTGTTGGCTGTAGACCGATTTGGATACAGATTTTTTTATCTCTCTATCTTGTACCTTTTGTAAATGATGAGTTTTATGAATAAGGAAGATAGTATATGACCTGGAACTCCACTTAACTAACTTCTTCCTCCATAGCTTGTCAGAATTGCATGTGCTGTCTAACCTGGCAACTTCTGCCTAGAGGTCAGTTGCAGAATGTCTTTCCTGTGGATCCCTGGTCAATCAGCTATTGAAATTCTCATTCTGCTAGCTGTAACCTTTTTCTACAAGGCTTTCTTAACTAATTCAGTAGGGATTTTGATGGAGGGTTCTCATCTCAATTTTTGTTGGATTTATCCTAGATGCTAAACACCACAAAGGTAGGAAAGAAATTCAGTAGTGCAGAAGTAGGGGAAGCAATAAACAAAGCTACTTGTGACAGTGTGTCTGTAACTCTTCTAAAAGTAGAAGTAATTCAGGTGTTCTACAAATCGGATCAAGGGGAGGTTGCTGTTTTGCAGCAGTTGAAGCCTTGAAAGGCTTAGTCATACTTTTTCTCTTTCATGGGTAGTAAGGCCTATGCAGTTGTGTAATGAAAATGGTTCCTCAGTCTCTCCAGGACAAAAACAAGTGGGTAACTTCCTCTGATCCTCTAGCCTGTGTCATGCTTTGTCATCAGTAAATTGGATGATCCTAAAGCATCTCACTTGTACATTTTTTAACTGAAACAAGCTTCTGCTTTTAAAATAAATAACGAAGTGATCCATTCACTACTTAGGTTATTTCTTTAAAGAAATAACTTATTATCTTGTTTATTTGAAATGTGAGCTAGTCTAACATGAAAGCCTGCATGGAAACCAGAAGTCATACAGGAAGTTTTTTTGCAGAGTAAAGACTCCAGCAGGCTTGCATTTAGGGAAAAAAATAAATCAGTATTTATTAAGCTTGCAGGAAAAAGTGAGGCAAATACATTATTGCATCAATCAAATGTCTATATATTGTGAACACCATGAAACTGCAGTTTACCACATTCCTTCCATTCACATTGAGTTAAAAAGCTGTTGGCTGTAACAATGATTTTTTTTTTAACGTATAACCTTGGTTTCTAATAAATAAAATAATTGGCTACAGTAAGGGGTTCTCAGTAATCTATTGGATTAGTTTTACAAGCTGGTTTATTTCATACTAAGGACTTCTAAATTTGAGAAAATATCTGGTCTGCCCTAGTGTACCAAAAATGTGGCATACTTTGCTTTGACTCATTGACTTCAACTGTATTTTCTTGAGGTTACTCTCTCTACTAAGATTTTCTATAGAAGTTGTCTTTGTCTTTTCCTCTAGATTGTCCCCCCGCTTCCCATTCTGTAGGATAGCTTACAACAGTATACCAATATCAAATTTACTTTATCGGCATATTTTTCAGATGTCTGTTTCTAGTAGTTGCCTTATTTAACAAATATGGCATACAGGTTTTCTTAGTTGATGTTGGAAATTTGGCTGTCATCTTCTGGCACCTCAACTTGTTCTTTGCCCAGATAATAGAAGATTAGAAAGGAGATTGCTTCCTTGAATTGAATCTTCTCATGTCTTTTGTGGGGTAGAAAGTCTTGCTGAAATTTTTCAAGGACTGAAGGGAGTTAATGTGCTCAGCTCCCACAGAATTAGGCTTGTTTGAAAAACCTAGCTGCTGCCAATTTGCAATTAATTTTCCCCTGCTAGCTGTAATGAATGTATTCTGAACAAATGTTTCAGGAGTTCTGGCATCATAAGCTACAAAAAGAAAACTCCCTGAAGAGCTGGAAACCTGGAATAGTTGTGTTGAGCAACAAAAAGGAGAAGGTTCATTGACATTTTGATGTTGTGCATAGAGACTAACA
This sequence comes from Grus americana, assembly GCF_028858705.1. Lineage (NCBI taxonomy): Eukaryota > Metazoa > Chordata > Aves > Gruiformes > Gruidae > Grus > Grus americana. Next base: position 28,503,381 of record NC_072857.1, read on the forward strand.
CTTGCATAGTAGTAGTCATGATGCAGGCTTTTAGACTGCTGTGAAAAAGGAAGATAGTTTTGTTTTGGTTTTTTTTTTTCAAAGTTGATGTTTGTATGTGGGGTAAAACCTATAATCTTCACGTGGTTTAGACAGGGTCTGTCCTGTCATGACAAATGATGACTCCTCTATGTTAGGCAAGAAGATTAGCACTCAAAAATCCAGAGAGTCTTTGGTATTAATCTTTCAGGAACAGTTATTTGGATAGCTCTCATTCAGCTGCTGACTGCTGGGAGATCCTAACTTTACCTGAAAAACCCTCATAGAAACCACTCCAGTAGCTTTACAAATAGCAAAATGAAGAATTAATTTTTGCTTGAAATACTCAGCATAACTCAAAATGCTTCAAAGACCACTCATGACCTGTGCATTTTAAATATATTACTTCTGAGGGTTTTTGCCTCCTTATGATTGCTGTTGTATTCAATCCACTTATTTTTTCAGAACTGTCAACAGAACAAAATTGCTCTAAACTCTTAGCCTTTTCACACATTTCCACTTGAAGCAAGATGGATCAGATGGGAGTATGCCAGTGTTGACCCCTTAATCCTTGAGTCTGGAAAAATGCTGGTTTAGGCCATCTTCCATTTAAATTAGAATTTGTGTTTTGTGGGGGAGTAATTGGAGCAAGTCAGAAACTGAAAGGAGTAGATGGTTTGCTTTTGAACATGCAGTGTGCTTTTTCTTACTAGGCCTTTCATGTAGCACTAGAAATGCAGTGCTGAAGTTGGACTGTGTCATCCTTCTCCTTGCTCTCCTTGTCCCAGGTCTCTGCTAGCTGTACTTGCAATGTGTTTTTGTTTGTTTTTGCTGCAGCAATGTTCACTACCATTTAACTCTGAATAGAGGCTGAATACGTACTTTGTTTGTGTTTTTTAATGTATCATTAATTTTGCAGTTATGTATGTTGCCATTGTATTCTTTCTTGTCTGGAAGAACAAAACATATATTCATTGCTATCATCTTTTTATTAAATAAAATATTCACAGACACTACGACATCACTAGGTAGGTCTTTTTTGGTAACTTCAGATGTTTCAAATGTAACACACATCTGGCAGTATACATGCGTTGCTTGTCTTGGTATGACACAACTGTCTTTTGAATTCAATGAAAGTGGAGGAGTCTGGCTTATTGTTCATACTGCAGTTCATTAATGGCTGTAGATATGAAATGAGCATCTCACTAAATGGAAGTCTTGGTCAACCTCTGACTCGTGCCTTAAAGGTTTGAGAATAGACAATATGAAAAAAATACCAGCTTCTTTCCAGATGGCTGAATGCTTGATGTGTCTTTATGTTTAGCTGTCATTCAAATGTGAATGCTGTGGTGATTATAAGTGTCTTCCATTTTTCTGGTTTGAAATGATCCCTTTTATGCATTGTGTGTCTAGAGATTAACTGTTTGGCTTATCAATAGGGGTTTTAGAGAAAAAAAACCAACTTGATGGTATAGCAAAATCCAGGATGTTAGTGTTCATAAGCAGATTTGACAGTGCAGGCCTTAGCTCTATGTACTGTGTTACAAACAGTGGTTGTTTTGAAATAGGTTGTAGTGGACTATTAACATTCTGCAATATGTTATTTCAGTTTTGAAACATCTTGTACATGATAAGTTTCATACTACTGGCTTTTGTTGTGAAAAATGTTTTTCTGCAATCTGGGTTTGACAAAGGAGGCTTTGTGGGAAGGAGTTTCTCTTAATTGGGAAGAAAAAACTCTAGATTTAGTTTTCAAACTGAGTGAGAATCATACTTTTTATGTGATGGTTTTAGATAAATGTGAGTTAATACTCAAAGATACAAGCTACAATTTAATGATCAAGCCATTTAATAATGTTGTAATCTTGCTCACTTAATGAATTTTCAGGCTTTTTTCTTAGTGATTTTGTTTTGGAGCCTAACTTTGTAGTTAGTGTAAGAGATACCTCTAATAATGTAGCCAAAGCTGTTGCAGGTTCTGTAGGAGGCCAAATTGCTTACCTTATGTGACCATTATACTAGCAAATTCTGATGTTATCACTTTTTCTATTAACTGACAACGGCTATTTCCTTACTTAGTAGCCATTTAAAAAAGAGAATCAAGTGCTTCATTGCATGTGCTGGTTTCCTTTTTCAGGCACCGCACATAGCGATAAAAGTTAGTGAAAGTAGATCCAATTACTTTGCTGAAAAGCCTTCAGCATCGGCTCTCTGCTGGTGTTTGTGTATGTGAGTTGGGAAACTGAGATATAATCACCTCTGCTAATGAGAAGGTAACGTTACACTGGAAGTCCTATTGACAGTGCATTGTGATAAAGCATTCCTGTAACCTGGTTAGCCTTGAGCATTCTTGTGAATAATGGCTATCTTATGTCCTGTTTGCTGTAGGCATTTCCAATAGGTCTTTGTTTAATTTTACAGTGAAATCTTACTTCTGTAGGTGCTTTAGCTGGCATAATATGTGGAGCCAATGTATACGGATGCAGTTGTGGAGCCCAAAGAGAATGAATGAGGTAGCTGACTGAAAAGTAAATTGGACTCATCTGTATGGGTGATGGATGGCATCAAACTGCAAATGAAAACGAAGGTTGTAATGGCATCTCAGAACTGTTGCAAAATATATGCAAATACAGCGTTTAATCAAGTTTGCTTACCAGCTGTTATTTTCATTTGAAGTTTCTTGTGAGGTTGTACTGATGGGATTAAAATTGTGTACGGAAAGTTTCCATGTGGCCCTCCTGCAAGCTCTGGAAAGAAATTCCTGGTCAGAGGAGAGGCTTGGAGAAAGCTACCACAAACCAGTAACTGGAACTTGTGCCTCAGGTGTCACTTTTCACATTTGAGCTGAATGCTCTACTTACCTGTCTGTTAGCTGTTTTCCAGTGATTTTTCATTCTGCTTTGCCACCTTGGTTTTTCCTTTAAATCTCTGAATTTGTTCCTTCCCAATTCTTTTGTGATTCTGTTTTCCTGAAGATTTTTGGAGGAGCAGGAGAAAGCAGGGTTTTTTTGCACTTAGGATGGGGCAGGAGGAACCCTTCTGCACGCTGGTGGTATTGAATTTCAATGAAAGAGTGAATAACTTCAGGCTCTTCTTTGTTGTCTTCTATCTGGTCAAAATCCACTTCATGAGATGCACTTAGGCGTACGACGTAAAGTTTTGATGATGCGTTAATTCTGGCATGTTCTGTATTTTCAGTCAGGTGAAGGTGGAAGTTGATCTCAGGAGTGAGAGAATTGTTCTTGTTTGGGTTTCATCCAGTTCTGTCACTTGGCTCTACCAATATGGTTAGAGTGGAGCTTGTTTGGGCTACTCACCAGCTGTATTTTGCTCTGTCTCAGAAGTCAAATATTAAAATTTACCAATATTGTACTGTGATAATATAAATGTTAGTAAGATAACACAAAATGTAAGAGAGGTTATATAATAATTCCCATGGTGTAATATTATGCTGGTAAATATTTTGTTACTTTTTAAACTTCCTGCTCATTTTCTTTCAAACAATAGTCAGAACCAGTGAAGCCAGCTAATCTTTATGGAATTAGGCAGTGCTTGCCTGTTAGTTGTGTCTTCAGAACATTCTTGACCCAGTCATTTTTGCTACTGAGAAGTCAAGGGAGGAGGAAAGCTGGTTAATTTAGCATTTCATGTCAGAACAAAGTGACATGCAACAGCTTCATCTAGCACAGACCTTGCACCGACACCTGTAGGGTTGAAAAATCCTTTGTTTCCCCTCCCTGCACGTACAATTCCTAGTTGATATATTACTTTCCACCGCTACCCTTTTTTTTCCTTCTTTCTATTGTAATGAGTTTTGCCTCAAAGGGACTCAACTTACATCTTCAAATACTTCTAATGCTTTGGGTATTTAAAACTACTATGTCTGTCTCGGCATCTTTCTAGCACTGGGACCTACAATTGGACCCCAAATCCACGCTGAACACTTTACTAAAAGCAATGAACTGTAACTGCTAGTAGGTTGACAGAGAGCGTGGAGAGAACTGGTTAGGGTTGATGGGGGAAATGGCACTGGTGGGAACTGGTGCTGTTGGTGCAATGCACCAGCCTTGGAAGAGTGAGAAGACGGTGGTGGTCTGGGGTCTGACTGGCCTTACGACACTGCAAGTCTGGCAGCCTTCTGGCAAAATTCCTTCCCAACCTCTGCTGGGTGGTTGCTCCATGCAGGACATAGGATGGCACTGCAGCAGAAAAGTCCTGCTGTTTTTTTGTGAAACAAGTGAAATACTTTCATATGGTTGAGGGAAAGAATTTTTTTTTCTCCCAAAAAATATGTAATGGCTTTCTGTGTGGAATTAAGGATATACTTCTGTAATTTACTACTGTGTTTTCTTACTTGAGCTTTGTCTAAAGCTTGGCTTATGTTACAAGGTTTTACGGGATTTCGGCATACCTGATCTGCATTGTCTCACAGGTGTCAGCTGCTAATACATTAATCACTTTATCAAAGGAAGGCCAAACCAGTTGTAAATACCATAATCTTAGATAGTTTCTAAATGCAGGACTGAAGTGGTGGCTGCTCTTATTGTAGATACGGAGCCATTTGTCACTTTGTTCAAGATCTTCAGTGCTGAGTTTGTTACAAACTGAGTTGTGTGAATTTACAGCCAACCTGTTTTTGTTATCTGTGGCAGTATTGAATTTAAGGTACCTTCAGTTTTAGTTGGCAAAATAACAATGTTGTTCACTCGACCTGGGCTTTGCTTTTGAAATACAGTAGTCTTGTACACGTGCCTTTCTTATTTTCTGAAGGTTTTCCCCCGCCTCATTTCTGTGTGAAAAATGATTGGCAATTTGAAAGCGTAGCTTTATAGTTCTGTGTGCTCCCTTTAAGTTGGATTTTAAGAAATCATGACTGTGGTCCCTCAACCCCCCAGTGCTACCTTCAGATATCAAACAAAAAGCCAGACTCAATGCAAATTAATTGTTTGCCAGGTGCCTGTAGCTATGCAGCAGTTTGCTTATTAGCATAACAATACTGCTCTGAATATTGTAGCTAATATATGACACAGAGAACATGGGATATGAAAGTTAAAGCTTTAAGTAAAATGACAACATTTTAAGATGTTTTGTGCTAGAGCTGTTGTGTTAACTTACATACGGATGAGTCTTTTGTGTTTCTATATTGTTGAAGCTATCTAGTCTAATGGGCTTGATGAGCTAAAGGATAGTCTTCGTCTGCAACTGAAGATCAGTTTACACTTGCATTCTTGTATTCCTATAGCCATCTTGGATTCAGAGCCTGGCATACAGTGCGCTCCAGTTTCACCTGAGGCTTTAAGGGCAGATTTCTTTGTAGTTGTTGCAACTGCAGTGTGTGGACCTTTGAATGGGTGTCTCCAACTATCTTTGCCTGTTCTGGTTTTGCATACTTGTTTTTCACTGCAATATTCTTCTTAAATGTCAGATGTTGGAGTGTGAAGGTGGGCTATGTGATGCCTCTAGTGATGTATTCTCTACATCATATTTTAATCAGATAATATTCTGATAGTGGGTCATATTCAGGGAGTGGTTCTCATTCAGATTCAGTATAAAATCAGAATACTGCAAATTAAATCAAAGTTTGAATGTAAGCTAAAATATTCTGGGTCACTTTGGATTTTTATATCTGTGCTCTGACTATTGCACTGTTGGGAATTCCATGCTAGGGATATCTCTGCAGGTTTTTCTGTTTTCCTCTTCAGACCTCATGTGGGAGATTAGTGTGGGTTTTTTGTTTGGGTTTTTTCTTTTTTTTTTTTTTCCCACTGCATATTCAACTACCAGGATAAACCAATTTTCTCTTCCTCCTTCTTGCTTTCTAGTGATAGTGGAGCTCACTAAGTGAGATGAATATCTACCTTCCCTGTCTTGTGAAAAATGAAAAGACTTTCTATTTAGTACATAGTGTTATTAATTTCTCAAAGCATAATCATTTAAATATGGCCACAGAACAAGAAATATTCTAGTCTCTCTTTGCAAACAGTGTCTCTGAGGGACAGCAGAGATTCACTGTCCCTCTGTGGCCTACAGTATGCAGGTGTGTAGTGACTTGGGTGGAGGAAACCTATTGACTGTGCTCCCTTTGCTGTCCTTTATAACCTGTCTGAAGAACTTCGTGTGTTTGTGTTCTATCATTTGTCTTCCAGGAGCTCAGAGCAGGTTCATTATCTCAATGTGAACTGGGGCATTTTAGAAAAATAAAACTGAGGTGATGGTGGCGTGTATATAACCTGTATGTCAGGTTGCTTGTAGCAAGCATCTCTTCACCTTGAGAGACCACCCAGGATGGAAGCTCTCTGATGTCTAAGCCTGTCTTCCTGTAGGGAGGTGACTATTATACCTTGTAAACGTTTGTTTTTCCATCTACTCAAGAAAAACAGAATGTGTTAATAGTATATGAAAATGGCTCAGAGAAGGAAAGAGAAGGAAAAAGAAGGAAAAAGAATGGGAGAAGGATGAGTTTCATTAACCCAAAATGGAGTTTGGTGGATGGTTGCATGGAGAGGGTAGGTGAAGGAGACAGAAGTGGTTATCAGTCCTTGCTCGTGCTGTTGGGTTTTGACTTCTAGTCGTAGTAGTACCTAGTCCTGTTAATTTTAGAGCATAATTATTTGAAGATGGCTAAAGATCAATAAATATTCTAGGCCCTCTGGTGACTAGGGATCGACTAGTAATTTTTTTTCCTGACCATTTAGCATGTTAAATATAAAGCTGATAGTGAGCTGTGTTTATGCTGTGTTACTCTCATTCCAAAGACTGAAAAGAAACTGTGCTTTCTGGTTGTCAGCTGTGTCTGCCTGCACTCAATAGTCCCCTTGACTTCAAAGAAAAACAAGGGAAGTTTTTTTTCTGCCCTTTCCCAGATGGGTAACAGTCTTTCTGTCACAAGTCCATGGTACTCCGCAGGCCTTATGCGTGGATTGTTTGGTTGTCGTTGTTTGTTTGTTTGTTTTGCTCTTTCCACTCAGATGCTTAAGAGCAGCCAGCAAGGCAAATGGTGTGAGCAGACTTCAAAAAAACTGCAGATGTGTTAAGATAAAACCAACCCTAGTGACAAAGATAAATCTGTTTCTGTATTGACCTGATCTGATAAGAGTCTCGGTTTTGACATCAAGTTTTTAGCACCTTCAAAGACAGAAGCTTTTAAAATTGGGTATTTAAAGTGACCTTATGTAAAATTTTATTTTTTCCAGGACTTCTTTCCTACTTTGTGATTACACTGTTTGGCAATATTGCATTCAATGATGATTGAAAAAAAAATAAGAATTGGGGAAAGATAAGTTTTCACAACTAGTCTTGAAAGATAAAGTGAATGAATCTAAACAAAAATTCAATGTGTGTGAAAATACATAAAATTATTTTCTTAATTTTTATTTTTAAAATTGCTTGTTTACATGGAGTAATTCCTCTGCTGTAGTCCAAAATCAGATCTTCTAAACAGTAGGACAAATTGTATTGTTTTGGAAAAAAAAAAAACAACCCTCTGGTTCAGCTCATACTTGAATGTTTAATTTATTCTTGTTAGGAGAAGTAAAATGTCATCTTCTATGTTGTCTTACTGTATGAAGAAAACTTCTTAACCTCTTTGAAAATCGAGAGGTGTGCTTTGGCCAGAAACAAACATCATGGATATATTATTTAGACTGGCTTTACTTCTGTGGTCTCTCATTTTATTTCCTGTATTGAAATCAGTATACATAAGCTGACATAAACCAGGCACAAACAGATCAACTGTGTCCTCCAATAAACGCTCATGTTAAAAAGTATTTTGATCTTTTGAGACACTCAGGGTTTTTTGTGGTTTGTGTTTTTAATCCTCATGAAAAGTTTGTTCTTGATGCTCATTTGCAGGTAACATTTTGCTTTTTTAAAAATTTAAGGATTTAAGGATTCTTCAGTTACTTTATTTCCTATATGTTCCTCATGCATGCAGATACTTCCAATTTTTTTGTTTTGAGAGTCTAACTTGGCAACAGTTCAGTACACTGAATTAATAAGGGAGGCTTACTAAGGAGGAATTTTAGATAGGAGTTGGCTACTAGTGATGATACCATGCTCAATAGTTATGTCGTACTCTAGTATTCTTTTAATTTTCTTGAGGTAATTGGTCTAAGATTGCTATTAGGCAAAAACTCATTTTAAGAGACCCTAATGTAGCAGGCAGTGGTGTCTTACGCTAGCCTGATGAAATGTGTAAGATCTTTGTGATTACTTCAGCTATGTACTAAAATGTGTTGCAGTCATGTGATATAGCCTGTAATTTCAAAAGCATTTACTCAAGTAATTTGTTTAATTGGACCTCTTCTTGCAGAAAGGGAAATGTGAGAGCGCAGCTCTTGCTGAGTTAGGAGCGTTACAGGTATGAGGTGGGTCTCTTTGGCAGATGCCTTTCTAGTAGGAGCTGACAGTGCAAACACTGCTCAAAATTACATCACTGTCAATATTGTGGGGTGGTGTTTTGTTTGTTTTTTTAAATTTCTTGTTTGCTTTGCTTTATGGCTTATGGTAAAGAACAGTTCAGGACTACATGCCTGTAACTCTGTCAGCTGTAATGAAAAAGCCCATGCTATTTGTGAATACTATGGAAAGGGAGGTGAAGAAGTCATCTTTCTAGGATTATTTCTACTGTATGGCCTTCTGGGTTTTCTATAGTTTTATTGCTGGATGCTTAAAAGCAATTTCTTTCTGAGCAGACTACTTTCAAGAAGTCCTCACCTCAGCTTTAATTTCTGTCTTTGAGCTCAATCAGTATAGATCTTTTTCTTAAATATTACTGACTTGAATGTGTGTCACTTCAGGTGGTAGAGGGTTATAAAGAAGTTTTATCTTTCTTGCATCTTAAAGCATTTTCACTTCTAATGCAAGCAGATTCAGAGTTCTGGTGAAGGAGAACAACAATCCTATGGAATACATGACAGTGTTTTTTTTTTTTTTTACTGTCTCACTGTGCTGTAATGTATTTCTAGTGCTGTAATGTATTTCTAATCCTTGTATTATCTTGAAGGTTTCTGCTGCTTTTGAATTTTTAACTAGAAATGATTAAAAAATCTTGTTTAATTTCATACAGTTGAACTATAGAGCTATAAAGACAATGTAATTAATTCCAGGTAAGAATTTATTTTTAACAGTGAGACTGAGAAATATGGTTTGTAACTTACTCTGTTGTACTGTAATGCAAACTAAACACTGAAAGCTTCCTGAGCAGTGAAACCTCAATGTCACTTTTTTTTCTATTTTTGAAAGTTCGTGAAAAGACCTAATTATACTCTTTTGGCCTTCATATAGGGAGGTTTATTGGATCTGATCAGTGCTAGGATCTGCTGAATTCAGTAAATGTCTGGAATGGACTTAATGTCTTGTGCAGAAAACTGTTAATCTTTGATTTGTTTTTTTTACAGAAGCTTCTTGTGTTTGCTTTTATGCCATAAAAATGTCATCTCTGCAACATACAATATTGTTACAGAAATGATAGAGTTCTACTAGTTAAACTGTCTTCACATGTATGTACGAACATAGTTCTTTGCATGCTAGGAGGATGGGGCGTGATACATTTTTATTAGGGTTCCTCTTAGGTTGTTTAAGGATGTTCAAGTGTATCTACCTTGTGTTGTTGCTGAGATCTAACCATTCAGCTCTAGATTATTCTTGAGAAATCCCTCACTGTGACTGAGGAGTATTTAACAACCAGCAGTGACAGTATGTGGTATGCAAACATTTGCTTCCTGATCAGCTGTTGATGTTGGGACCTCGGTATTCATATTGCCATAAACCAGAGCTCTACCTTTACTACAGCTGATGGTGGCAGCTCAGTTGATGGCAGTTGAAATGCAGTCTGACTAGAAGTACCACTTCAGGCATGTTTGGAGGTGGTTATGGTAAACAAAAAAAATGCTAGAGGCTGTTCTAATTTAGTGATAAATTTTGAGAAGGATTTAGAGATGAAGTTTGAGGCTGTGACCAATTGCATCCATCTGTTCCTCTCCAACTCCCTTTTTGCACTCTGCTCTGCACACTGTGGTTTGAGAGTAACTAATACTTAGTGCTGTTTGGCTGTGGGTAATGATACATCATGTAGCCATAGAATGCTTATAGAAATCATTAAATACTTCTTATATATTGGGAGGTAATAGATCACATTACAATCTAAAAATAACTAAATAGTAGAATATCTCTCTCTTATTGACCTTAACCTAAAATATCCCCTTCGTCAGGAAATATTGTGTTTGATTGTGGGGTTTTATTCTTGTTTTTACACTAAATGACAGAAAACAACATAGCTGGAGTCCAATCCTTCCCCCCAACTTTGACTTAGCATTTATGCTGTTGCTGTGGATGTGGAACAGGCATATGTGATTTCCATTTTTTAAATACATCCTTTTTCGTGCTGTATTTCATTGAAGTCTATTTGCTCTGGTGAAGCAACACTGTGGAGGTTCTTCTCCCACAATTACTTCTCAGACTGGTATTTTAGGAGTCTTAGTAAGTCATTCCTACTTCTGAGTTTTTCATTGCATCCTATCTTTACTGTATTTAAATTAAAAATTCCAGGATAGGGATTGCAATTAATTTTATACATTCTGCATAGCAGAACAAATAACACCACCAAACAATTAATTGTGAAATCATTAAGTGGTGGTGTTTAGTTTATTGATGGGCCAGCTGAAATGTATTTAAACTTGTTAGGATTCTCTTGCATATTTCAGACTGTTAATGAGTTATATGAACTGCGACATTTATAAAGCATGTTGCTTTAGTTTTCAGAAGAGTAGAGACTTTACTTTTTGAGTTTGGAACAAAAGAAATAAAGATGGTGGTTGAAGTTTTTGATACATTAAAATGTGTATCTGTAGATGTGTATATAAAAACCCCTAACAATAAATGGAGTGTCTTTTAATTACAGACTGATTGATCTTTCACTTGAATGTGTGTTTGCCTGAAAATAAAGGCATAGAAGAATTCTTGGACCTACTTCAGACTACTTGAACACTGAAGGTGTTCCATTAGGTGGCAACAGTTGAGTTAGAATTCTGTGACAACATGAATGTCAAACCCACTTTTTTAATTTATGTCACTTCTTTGCCTACATTGCACTTGTGCATTCATGTGACCTGGCTTTAATTTAACATTTGGTAAATATTTGCATAGTAATTCCTAAAGTGTTCTCCCACACATAAAGGAAATGATGATAAACAGCTTTTAAGTGGCTTGATGTTAAACACAAACATGACTTGCAGCCCTAAGGTAAAATGCACATTAGAGTAACTGTTCAATATTCATTTTGGAAGTGCTGGTATGTGTTATACCAAGTAACTTATTCATACTTTTTTTACATATTTAGATGTTTCTGTTGTATACCTGAGCTAAACTTCTGCATAAGGGTTATATGCCATGCTGTAAGAGAACTTCTCCCCACCCATGCTATTAGGATTTTTTTTGGAACCGTTTTGATGAAAACCTCTGTTTTCTCCTAAATGACCCTGCTAACAGGAGAGCATTTAGGAGCACAGATAGACGGTAACCATGCTTGAATGCTGTCCGGAGCTTCTAGGCTGCTGTTAGTGTTTTATTTTTACAAGAGACTCATTCTTTTGTTTTTCAAAACTAGTTCTTTCTTCTTGAGCATATGAACTTCCAGTGATGATGGTTAAGAAGATACTGGGATGGATCATTCTAGACATGGTCAGTTATTAGAAGGGGACTTTAATCTTAAACTAGAACCTCTCAGTTGGAAAAAAAAAAAGTTGTCCTAGCGTTTTAGAATATAGTTCTTACACTTTTTTACTTTATATTTGATAGTTTTCTCAGCAACTGATTTCTCAGTAAATATGTCCTTAATTGATCCCTTCCCTTAGCAAAAATGGGATAAGTGCAATCTTATCCTGTATTGTTTATAAACTTAAAAATCCAGGTTTTTCTGCTTTCAACTGCTAAGAAGTGTTATTTTACTGAAGCAAACATATGCAAGCTGGGATTGACCCTTCACACATGTGATGTTGCAGCAGCCTTTCACTTCTGTTACTGGCTTCTGACTCTTTCCTTTCAGGCCTTTCAGAAAATACTGTAGAAGCAGAGCTGTCTGTTTCACAAGAACTCCAGTGATATACTTTTTATAAAGTTACCCTATTAGTTTGGAAAGGCAGTCTCCTGCCTAGCCGTTCTAGAATATATGGAAATCTGAAGTTTTCTTGACGTGCTTTGTGATTGTTGTATCTTACTAAAACACGAGAAGCTTAAAGACCATCCCTTTCTAAGGAAAGTTTTGATTTCTCCAATGATGATTCTATCTTGGATGTACCACAGTTATTTTTCAGACCTATTCTACTCCTTCAGAGCTCTAAATAATGTGTAAAACACAAGTATGTGTTTTACAAAACACTCATTTTTCCTCATGTTAACTGTCCATCCCCTACTCATCGTGTGGATGAAATGCTATTTGGTAATTAACATATGCAACTCTTACATCAGCTGGTGGTTAACGGCTTATTTTATATGGCGAGTTAGCCAAAATATTGGTATTTTATTTACTGAAGTTGTCTGGACTCTTGGTGGGAGTAAAGAAGCACAGAAGAAACTGCTATATAGATTTTAGCTTTTTTTTTATATAGGCACTTTGTATCCTGTGCGTAGCAGTGTTTGGAGTTCATCCAAAGAACAGAAAATGTTCTCTGACTTTGAAATCTCTTTGGAATGGGTGAGTGATTTTGCTGGTCAGATGAACTGTTGTTACTTCTGTGACTGTGCAAGGGGAATTTCCTCCACCTAGGCTATCTAGCAATAGTTACTATTTGCTTCATCAAACAAGTCTCTAAAAAGCATCTCTCTCTCTCTCCTTAGTAGCTGGTTTTTTACCTTTCACTGATGAAATTCTGCTTAAGTTAATACAAATGTGAAACTGGTTTCTATTGCTGAAACACCAAGTGTTCAGTCTTGTTGTAGTCTCTGGTGACTACTGTAATTGGGGAGTCCATGAGATCCAGTGGTCATAGTGGCTTCACACTGTGTGTACCTGAGTCATAGTGCGCATGGGAGCAGAACCTAAACTGTTAAGAAGTATCTTTCTGCTAAGGAAACTATGTGAATCCTGTAATGTTTTAGTTCTTGTATTTCAGTGTGAATTGTCATTCCTTTCTTTTAAAGAATCTAACATGGCTGCACTTGCTCCAAAAAATTGGTGAGGAATGGCATCTGCTGCTCTTTCAGACTGATTTAGAGACTACTTTCTCTTGATATGGCTACTAACAAAACCATTAAATTACTGTATTTGTTGTGGCCCAAAGTAAAAGGAAGGTTAGGAATTCATTAAGCTTAATGTAGTTTAGGGTGGCTGTGTGTCTTGAGCCTGTTTCCTGCCGACTTGCTGCATTCTGTTGGGACAATAGAGCTTTTACACTCCTTTTTTCTTTGTTTCTTTTTCAATGACACATCTGGGTTGATGCAGCTACTGAATCACAAATAGAGGCGAACATTGAAAGTGAAATATTCCAATCAGCTGTTTATTTTTTTCACATCAGCTTTATTCTGTCTACAGGACACTTAAACAGCATAATACGTATAACAGGTTTTAATATATCTTCAGACAAAAATGTTAGCTGCAGAAGTTTGTCTAAGGGAGTGATTTTCAGGTATGCTGTTTTAGTGTTAGTAACTATGAAAACCTCTTGTAAGTGTATTAGTTAAAAGGTTCAGGAGGAACATCTGTAGCTACTGATGCATTCCAGTTTGAGAGAATCATATTTTGTAAGTTTATTGGTAGGGTCAAGTGATGGTCTTTCACAAGGTTTCTGCATTAGATAGATTGTTTGATGTAAGTTAACATATTTGCTTGTTGCACAGAGGTACATTTCCTCTCTGCCTTTTCATCTTAGAATTTTGTAGTTATGGTAAAAATACTTAAACAATGGGCTTTAAAATAGAGCTTTGAGCTATAATGGTTGTCTATGCTTTATCACTTTGCAGAGACAAAAGCATGTTAATTGATTTTCTTAAATTTTGTAATTTTAAACACCCGATACCTAGATTGAACAAACATTTGCTATTTCACAAATGGGTGGTTTCAGTGCAACATGAATTAACTGTAGTTAGAGGTAAATTCCAGATTAAATAGACATGTTACAAATAAAGATACTTTCATGTGCTTAATTGGGTGGTTGTTATTCAGCCGTTCTGTACCTTAGATGTACTTAACCCTCAAACAAGTGCAAGGGGGTAAAAAGGCAGTGGGTTAGCCCAGTGTGGTAGGGAGGAGAATCGCAAGGGTACAAGTGAGAGAACTCAGGGGCTGAGATAAAGACAGTTTAATAGGTAAAACAAAAGCTGCACTCACAACTCTGCCTTCCTCCCCCCCCCTTCTGCCTCCTTTCCCCCAGCTTTTATTGCTGAGCACAGTGTTACATGGTAGGGAGTATCCCTTTGATCACTCAGGGGTCGGCTGCCCTGGCTGTGTCCCCTCCCAGCTTCTTGTGCACCCCCAGTCTGCTCAGTGGAGGGGCAGTGTGAGAAACGGGGAAGGCTTTGATGTTGTGTAAGCACTGTTCAGCAATAGCCAAAACATCCCTGGGTTATCAACACTGTCACAAATACAAAACATAGCGTTGTGAAAGCTACTGTGAAGAAAACTAACTCTATCCCAGCCCAAACCTGTATGTGTCAGTGGAAGAATTGAAACTCGCCTGTGGAAGCTAGATGGGTCACCACAGGGAAAACATTCTGTTTAGAGCTCACCAGCAAAGTTGCTAGTGGCATGATGGGCTGACCTGTTGGTAATGCTAGGGTGGTTATTGTGCGAAGTTTTTTGGTTGGTTTTCTGACTGCTGCCTATTGATGATAAAATAAAAAAAGAGGCCTAATCCAAGTGATCTGCATCTGTATATATGATGGAATTGTCTTGATTTATCTGCTGTCTGTGTCAGTTGATGGCCAAAGTTATAGAATGCCCATAAATAAATAAGGAGTGGAATAACCCTACTTCTCAGGGACTTCATTACATGGGGAATATCCAAACTAAAGATGAGGAACTTGCTAGTCTAGATTTAGTGTGTCTGTGCGTTACTTTGCTTCTGAGAACTGTGATCTGATTAGATTAGACTTGCCAAGGAAGAAGGGATTTGAGATATAG
This sequence comes from Grus americana, assembly GCF_028858705.1. Classification (NCBI taxonomy): domain Eukaryota; kingdom Metazoa; phylum Chordata; class Aves; order Gruiformes; family Gruidae; genus Grus; species Grus americana. Next base: position 28,518,514 of record NC_072857.1, read on the forward strand.
ATGTAGTATAAATGGAATCATTGAGATTGCATATTGTACATCAGCAGTGCTCTTCGTCCATTTCTGAAACCTTTTTCAAAGCTACATGTGTCCATGCCAGTTTCTTGACCCTTAATTTTAGCACATTCTGGCCAGTCTCCATACTGTTTGGTGGAGGACTCAAATACGGTTTGTAATCCTAACTAAGCACATTTCCTTTCTTTAGCATGCTGTAGAAGATGTGCCTATTCAACATTTATCAATGCTGATAACATAGAGTACTCAAACATGTTACTGTGACTCAACGAGCTGCCATGTGCTTGTTAAACCACACTAGCTGGCCCTAATGGCATAGATGTTCAAATGTAACTAGGGCAACTCAAACATAACTACCACTTAGCCTGTCCCCCGTGGAAGTCATGTTTACACAGGTAGCTGTTATGGTTTGGGGGCAGTGGTTACAGACTGTGTGTCTGCTCCGTGAATTGTATTTCATGTCAAGGAGAACTTTCTGTTGAGCAGTGAGCTCTGAGCCTTTTGGCTTCAGGGTCAATGGAATGATGGCTAAGCTCCCAGTTATTGAAGTAGTTAATTATAAGAAAAGCATTAGTTTTGGAAAACTAATGTGATCCTTGTTAATATGATATACAATGTTGCACTGGAATTTGAGAGTGTTTATTTGTGAAAACAAACTGGGATTTATTTATTCTATTTGGGTTTTGCTACAATAGCCTGACCTACACTCCTGAAACTGTCAGGAGTGGTGCATGTCCATACATATATATATATTTACATGTGTGTGCTGATAATAACTTAAATATTCCAACTATAAACTGCTGTAAAAAGAAAAAAGTTTAATTTCTCCTTTTTAATTATTTAACTTCAGTAAAGAAAGATAAGGTAATGGAAATGTACATTTTAAAGATCTCTTGCATAGTATTCTATAGGTAGTGTCTATAGTTACGTATTTGTAGTTTTCATTCCCTCAGTTTCAATTTTGGGTAGTGGCTCCAAGCTTCTGCCTCACCATTAAAGTGAGGGGGGATACAAAGCTACTTTGTTCAATGGCCCTAAAACCATGCAAGGTTAGGTTAAGAAGTCTTGTGTCTGTCTTACAGGATCCAGCTTCCTGGGTAAATATTCACCACCTGGAGTATACAGATGGAGGAATCCTGGACCCAGATGATGTGCTGGCAGATGTTGTGGAAGACAAAGATAAGGTAGAGCTTGAATGAAAAGATTATGTTTGCTTTTTGCTGTGTCTCTTCAAATAATTAATGCTACTTTCTCATTTCTTGGACATCTGGCAGGTGAAGTTGGGTGTTAAATATTCTTAAATTAAACACATCTGCCCATAGGTGCTACAGCTCTCTGTTTCTGGAGTAGAACTGGACAGAGCAGGGGGGAGGGGGGCAGGATGACCAAAGCAATATGCAACATGCAACATGTAAGAAAATAGAGTGGTGAAGGAATATGAGTTTTGCAAGACATCTTTTTTTTTTATGCCACTTAAAGTATCTTTTATAATCTTTGCTCAGAATTAAGTTCTTGAGAATCATTCAAATGTCATGGTTGAATATGTGTGACAAATTCTGCAATGACAAGAACAGCTGCTTCAACTGTGTTAAATTTCAGGAGGAGTTCCTGTGATTTGCTACTGAAAGTCTAAGCAGTTACTAATTTTAAAAGCTATGAGTCTCTAACTTTCAATTCAAATAAGATAGATGTCCTTTCTGAGTACAGAAGTAGTAGCTGCAAAGAAGCCCTTTTTAATGTTTTTGTAATTATCAGGAAAATTTAGTTTTGGGAAACTAAATCATGACTTATTTCAGCATAGAGGAGGAAGAGTATAATTTATAATATGTTGCTGGGTTTTTTTTCCCTTCATAAAATCAGAGGAAAAAATTTAGTGACTAGAAACTGAAGATCCAAATATGGGATATGCCTGTAGTTTCAGACAAATAGCTTTGTCTATTTACAGTGCCATATGCTTGGTGACTTCAAAAATAATTTTGTGTGTTGCAAACAGAAATGCTAGTTTTGTATGCTGTTGATTGTATTAAGTCATTGAACAAAGTGCAGTGTTTTGCTTATGATTAATGGGATGCTGTTTTTCTTAGAAAATTGTCGAAGATGTACTTCAGTGTCATTTTATGGTGGTTTGTGTGGGAATTCTTAAAAACAATGGAGCTCTGTTTGGTATATGTTCTTTTTTTCAGACTTGTTTTTCTTGCTTATCCATATTTACTGAAAGTGTACTTAAAACACCCTAAGGCCTTTTTCCAGTAGTGTTTGGAGACTAAAGATTGGGTTCTGAGACTGACACAGCTGTATATAAGGATAAGACCATAAGCATAAGATGTCATAAAATGAGATAGTGCATCAAAGGGAAATGTTAATCAGTTAATAGAGGAAATCCTGCTGGACATGTTCATTTTTATTTGAAGTACTGATACAGGAACACTTATGCAAGTATGAACAGTAGTTTGCAGAGTATTTGACATACCATCCGATTTTTAACTTGTTGCCAAAGCCTTTGCTGTACTTTGGTGGTGGGTGTCCTTGTTTGAGTATGTGTTGCTGATGAAGTTTTTCAGTTCACACACAGGTGTAGATTTAACCATCTTCTGTTATAATAGTGTTAGGTGGGACTCTGTAGTTCTGAGGCTGCCTTGAGGAAACAAACACTGGCAAACCAAGATCTTTCTTGCTGTGAAGTGGTCTGGAGTGGTTTAAGAATACAGCCAACTTCTTGATTTCTCGTCCTGTGATGTCTCAATTACATGTGATGCATCACTACTATCTTCTTCAGAAGGCTTTGGTGAAACAGTGGTAAGTAAGACTTACTGAACAGCAGCAGCTGCAGTGACAAATGAGGTTTTTGGATTAAACTAGGGGAGAATCATGTAATTGTGTAAGGGGACTGCTGGTTGAGAGGTCAAAGAATTCTTTTGGTTGAGAGTGGAATTGGGCCATTGCCTCTTCATAGCACGTATAAGGAGCTGTCCATACCAACTGCTTACAAGGTTTGGTATGATCTGATAATAAAGAACCAGCCCTATTGAAGGCTTACAAATACATATTTTTAATAGTTTTACTGTGGCCTGTTAGCCTTTGAGCCTTTGCCAGTGCTATTCCACACAGAATATTGGCCAGTCTCCCATGAAATGAGATACTCTAAATAAAAATAAGTGTACTTAACTTCAGTGCCTTTAACCAAAGGTGTGTTTGGCATTGCTGACCATCAAGCTGCTCTTTAGTGGCAGAGGAAACTAGCTGATGCTTTTTTAGGTGTTAATGTGCTCTAGATTGTACTTTTGATAGCAGTAAATTAGCACAGTTTCTTCCAAAAGAAAATGTGTTTGCTAATATATTGAAATTCTTTCACTGTGGCAACAAAACAGTGAATCAGAGAGAGCTATCGGATATAATTTATTTGGAATTTCAAAAGCTTTTGACAGCCCTTAACAATAGACCGTTAAGGAGGCACAGCTACTCATGAGGTAAGCAGCAAGTGCTGCCATGGGTCGGGAAATAATTGAGAGAGAACAAAAAGATGGGATAAATGGTCACTTTCCAACGTTATGAAATGATGGCACTGGGATGCATAATGTGTGTTAGTGGGAATGGCAGTGTTTTTGAGCTCTACTTATATTAACTTCATGGTTTCCTCTTGAACTCAAAATTAGTCAACATTGAGCAAATATGCAGTACAGTGGATGACATTAATTGCTGTCAACTGCACAGTTATGCATGTTGGAGAGGGTGACTTGTTCTATTTGCATATAAAACAGGTCTAAATTAGTATTATATGTACTTGGTAACATGTGTCATGTGAAAATGCTTTGGAAATTCTTTATGGTGAGAGCCCCTCTTGCTGCCACTGCCTCAGTGGCAATAATCTGTGGCCTGAATTGGATGTCAAAGCTAGCGTTGAATAGTTTTAAAATAGCTTGTTTTCACTTGACTTATCTAGCAAGTAGTTTGTGTCCTGATTACTCTGAATGATGGATCTAATTAAGTACAAAACCCAAATTTTGTCATTTGAATAAAAACATGCTATTTAAATTGTCTGTTATTACTGTGTTGAAGCTATAAATGGAGTCGTCTTTGTGCACTGCTCTTAACAGGTATTTCTTCTTTGAAATTACTTTTTTTCTTGAGGAAACAAATGCCCCAAGAAAATGTCTATGCTGTGCAAAAGATGAGTATAAAACATTTCCCTTCATATTGTTGTGTACATTGAGTCTTTGCTTGGCACATGTCTTAAATGCATAAACTTAATGTACCCATCTAGATTTCCCTCTGATTTTTATGTGGAATCATTTTCAAATACAAACACCTGGGGAGATGAAGCTCTATGTTAATAAGTTAAAACTTGCTTAGCTTATAGCAGAAGTTTAAACTCTTAATAACTTCCTAGATCGGAACAGTTAGGCTCTCTGAATACATATAAAAGTCTACAGGGAAAATACAGTTTCTAACCTAACATAGATGTTCATGCTTTGACAGGATTAAATGCAAGCAAAGCATGCTTTCTGCTATGCTTTTATCATCAGGGCCCTTCTGAAGTAGGGTATGATGGTCTGCTGTCAGGGTGCTGGGTGTTTTGGTTGGTTTTGGTTTGGTAAGACTGTTTGCAAGGGCAGTATCGCAGTATCTACAATTTGGCCAGCAAAGCTATTGAACATTTATGTAAAGATACTACTTCCTGACCTGTCCTGCTGGCAAAAGATCTAGGCTTGTCATCCTAGAAGGTGGTGTTGCTTTAACCTTTCCAGAGGCCTGTTTGTTAGCAGTTCCACTGCTTTAAGTATACGGGGGGTGTTTGGTGTATTTTTTGTGTAGGGTTTGTTTTTTTTTAGGAGTGGAAGGAAAAAGAAGGGTATGTGATTGTGATGGGCATTGCACTCATACTGAAATAGCAGGGTGCCAATATGGTCTTAGAAATAGTTTTTGCTTGGATATCTCCTTTGTTGTATAGGTGGCTTATGTTTTTTAACAGCAGCAGAAGCTTTTTGAAGGACACAAAGCAACATCAATGAAATGCTGAAACAGTGATGTTGTTTCAAGATTGGTAGGGATTGTAACTGTCATTTAAGTGTTTCTAATGATGATATCAAGTAAATGATATGAATTAAGTGTAGCTCAGATACTTATTTTAGCTAAGCATTTAATGAAATATTAAATAGCAAAATGAATGAATTCTTCCTTCTCAGTTCACTACCAGCAGAAATGCAATATTGAGAAAACATGTCTCCTGGAAGGTCTCCAAATGCTAAAGAAATCATCTGCTGTCTGTTCAAAATGGTTATTGAGCCTGTGCATGCTCCTGGTAAGAACCTGAAGATCTGGCTGAAGTTGTTTTTGTAGAGGATGCTACGTAACTCTCTTAAGCCTTACTTCAGACAGAGGCGTTTGCAGTATTTTTAGTCTCAGTGACGGTATTGTGAGGATGAGGCTGGTTTGGAGCAGTTGTTTCAGTAAAACAACAAAAACATTTGGATTCAGAAGCAGATATCATAAACTTCAAGACTGATGTAATTATACAAAGGAAATATCTCTGCAAGTACCTGACAGGCATGTTTTCTGTCAGTGGATTCTGAACTTTTCCGTTGTTTCCAGGCAGGTTTAGTCACTGGGAGTGCTGGCTGGCTGGATATAGCGCTTATACAGAAGTTAATCCCTGACCGGGGTTTGGCTCTGTAGAGCTTCAGGGTTGTTATTCTGGCTGTGAAAGTGACTGCACACTCTAATGTGCAATGCTTATTTAAATTAAGTTATACTGAAGTAAGTCTACCTTTGAACAGTTTCTGTTCCCTCCAACCATCAAATTCCTCGTGAAATGGAGAAGGAAATCAGAACTAAAGTAACTTTTAGGTAAGTAAGTAGAGAAAATGTTGCTGATGAGTGTCTGAGGTGATAAGGAAAATTCTTTATACGAGCAAGCTGAAATATGGTAAAATGAAGTCAGAATAAGAAGGCAAGTGGGCAGGAGTATCTTGATAGTTTAAAGAACAAACAGAATGCTGTGGAATTCCAAGGGAATTTCTCTTAACAGGGAGTTACAGCATTGCTGCTTTAAAAACTTCCCCTGTGAATCAGTGGCAGAGACCTCAGTGCTGGCTTGTTTAAATTACTTTCCAGTGGGTCAGCAAAGCCTGAAAGTGTCACGCTTTATGGATCTTTTTGTTGTATGGTTTGATTCTCGAATATATGATCCGTGTGAGTAATGCATACTTAAGTTAGAGAAATGTGATTCAAACTGTGGACTTCTGTGCAATTGAGCTTTCTAGTATTTTCTCTAGGGTTTTGTAACTTTCTGATAACTGGAATGCAGAATGGAGTTTTTTCTTCAATTTGTTGCACAACAGTATATTACACTTGTTTCAGAAAACCAAAGCAAGATACATAAGACTTGATTACAGCTGAGAATTTTTACCTATTGAAGTACATGCTGCAGTGTTCTGTTTTGTTTTTCTGTAGGCTGCTCTACAAGTTGTTGCATGTTAGTCAGCTTTTCCCTGGAGAAGTTTTTTAAAAAAAAATTCCTTTCACTATAAAGAATAAGTATGAGAGAGATGTCTGGTAGTAAAGAAAACAATTTAATGATGTTAGTTTCTTATAATGTAGGGGTGGCATTTTAAGTGTGCAGTGGACACAGGATAGTCCAAATTGGTGTATTATAACTTGGATGCTCTGTGTCTTTCATAAAATCTGCACCAAAGAAGGCAAGCATCAAAGAAAAAAAAATCACAGCTTTTTTTCTATAAGGTGGTGACTGTTGCTCTGGACTAGATTTTTTTGGCACGCAATGTTTTAGGACATTTAGTTGATGAATACCACAGCCAAGTTATTGTTCTAATGTGTGTACTTTCATTGACTGTTAAGCCGATTGCGGCAAATACAGGCTTCAAACTTTTGATGCTTAATGCTTCTGGCAGAATCTTAGTTACACTTCCGTAAGTTTGAACGCCTTGAGAGAGCTGTTGTCCAGAGGCAGCAAATGCTTGTGTGTAGTTCCTTGGTGCTAATGAGGTAAAATAGGGATTAGTAAATAAAAAGCCTGATATGTTCAATTTGGGAAAAATGAATTGCAGAAATTTGTCAAAACTAGTATGTAAGGGCTGTTGTTCTTTGATTTGGTTTAATGTATGTTTTCCAAGCATAACTTTCAGGCTGTGGTTAATATCTCTGCCAGAATATGTGTAGATATTTGTCTCTGTGACTCTTCCTTCCTGCTTTTGGTTTTGCATTCATATTTTGTGGCTTCAGTAATGAGATCGTACAGATCAGTGGAAATCTTAAAATTTGATTAACAAAAAGGGTAACTAATAATCCATTCTTCTTTCAAACCCTAAATTGGTAAAAATTAAAACGGATTTAACTTTTATTCTGAATAATGTGATTACAGCCTCCAAAGGCATGATACAGTGTTCTTATCTGTTAGATTCAGAGTATTGTTTCTTCGTTATATGAACAATTTGTAATAGGTTTCAGTTGTGATTTCCCATAATCAAACTTATTGGGATATGAAATTGCTACTGCTGACAGTATTTGTTTACTTAAATATTCTTAGCTAGTTCTGGGCGATGAAGATATAAAGACAAAACAGTACTGTGAATAAAACCTCCATGTAACTTCTGTTTTTTTTCAAGGGAGTCCCAGTGTAAGTATTCTCTAGGTGTCTGATAATTAGCTATGCATCATACATCTACAAAGAAGGGAAGTATTAGAAATGGCGTATTTTAAAAATTACCTTTATCTTTTTCTGCACCTTAAAATATGGAGAAGAGACATGAGACACAAGAAAATCCTAGAGAAAATGGAGGATCTATCCTTTTGCATTGATTGTGATGATGGCTTTTACCCTCATCTCGAGTCACAGGCTTTTTAACTTGTTCAAAAGGGTAGTGCCAATGCTTGCTACAAACCTCTGTTGAGTTTATCGAGGCTTTACCTGTAGTTTTTAAAACAAACAAAGGCATTGGGGATGGGAGGTCGCTCTTGCGGAAGAGCTGTAGACCTTGATTTGGTGGCCCTTTGATGAACTGAGATGGAGTTTTGGTTTTGCTGTTGATGAAATAGTATGCAAGCCAGTCAAGCTGCAGCCTATTTAAAAAAAAATAAATGTTTTCACACTTTTCAGGGAGAAAAAGTTTTATGCCATTTTGATCAAATGCTTGTTTAGGAAACAGATGTCTGAGTTCAGTCTCGTATAGTAGGGTATGCTGTGAACCACCATATATATATATATATATCTCCTTTATATATGTGTATATATATAAAAAAAGATATTTTGATAGGAGTTAGTCTGTTTATTTTTGAAGTGGGATCTGAACTGTGTGCACCAGAGGGAAGGGGAGGAAAAAATCACCATCGTTAGTACTTACTAAGCAACACTATTTCAGTAATGCAGTTTCTTTTAGAATACAGATTATGAAGCTTTGCATTTTTATGAAATTTGTTTTAATTTCTTGCTGCAGAGGTGCCATGCATTATTCAAGATTATAAAATGATTTGGATTTCAGGAGCATTTGGATTTGCTGATGAGGATTTCAAGCTGTGTAATTATGAAACTGTGTGCACATAGGTTGGAAGTTCAGAACTCATTAACGTAATCATTAAAATAACCATTTTTTAAGTGTGGTATTACATTCCGGGGTGTGCAATTACACTATCATGTGTTTCTGGTTACTGGAAACATTCTTGTAATAAACTTCAGGTCTAGCAATGTACTTCAAGACAAGTTCATAGCTTTAAGAACAGACACCTGGTCAAATGTTGCTTAGCTTATTAAAGAAAATTCAGTTTTGTAGATTTAGAGCCATAACACAGTGCCTGTATGCATAAATTAACCTCCTATTTATCCTAGAAAAAATTATAAGCTTTTACATATTTAGTGCTGTATAGTGTAGTTTTTCTTAGAATAGATATTGTCTTGGAGCATATTATAAGGGTTATGAGGGTTACTTATTTCAGCTCTACCTACTTTGAAAGTTAAAATGTGGCTATGAAGATTCTTACCACACGGACTCCAAACTCTTAGTTTTTCCGGTGTAATGTTTGTGTTTGAACATTCTGAACTGTGGACTCTATCTGTGAACATCTGTAACCACCCAAGTTTTTCTGTTTGTGATAAGTATTCATTACTTTTCTCAGATATTTAAAAAAAAAAAAAAAGGAATTAACTCTGACAGTGAATCTGTGACACTAATAAGATTCCTCATAGTTTTGGAATAAGATTGCCTATTTAAATGCTAAGAGGGGGATTTTGGAGTTAAAATCCTTTTAATGTAAGATACATGCAAATCTGAAATTTGTGCTTTTCTAATTTGATTTTCTATTGATCCCTCTATTATCTGATTTGTATTTTGGCATTTTAAGCAAAAGAGTATTAAAGCCACAGCAGGTAGAAGGTTTGGGACCTGGGTCATTTGGGTTTTGGAGAGTATTCAGCTGTGCAACCATAACACTTTCTCTTGACCTGAAAATGTGTTTTGTCATCTGGCACTAAGTACTGTAGCTAATTGGTGGTCGGACAACTGAAGTTACTTGAGTTTCTGTTCCTTAAACAATGAGAGGGATGGAGGGAGGGAAGGTCATTCTAAGGGCATCTGCTAACGAATGGTGAGTAGAACCGATGTTCAAATGTCGTGACGAAAAGTTGTTTAATATCTCTTTGTGTAAGCATAAACTGGTGGAAGATGCTTACTTCTTCTTAATGATTTTCACTGATGTAACAAATACTTGGAATTCTATATACACGTGTTGATGCTTAAGTGCATATAAGCACACACATGTTAATGTTTACCAAGGGAGTGATATGCATTGTGAAAATAATGTAACCTTGTTGTGGAAAGATAACTTGGTGTGTTGTCTTGCTATAAAATAAGCTGAGTTCTTAAAATATAAACCACTACATAGAATTATTTGCCTTGGATTATTATTTCCCTTGTCCTACTTAGATTGCAAATGGATTGAAGAGGGGGCTTTTTGCTCTGTTTTCAAGAGAGGGCTCCAAAGACTACTTCAATACACAGAATTATAAATGCCTACTGTGTTATACCTACTTGTGTAAGAGTGGTGGAGGAGGAGGTGAGGTTTTGTGTTGGCGTTTCATTCCTTTTCAGAAGTGACTGTGTTCTGGCTTAAGGAGTTGGAGTTGGTACTGTTTTTGGGAAACTATTTCAGTGTAGTAAGTTTGCATTACTTTTGATAGGTACACATCTCCTATGTAATGTTCTTTTCTAATTTCTGTGACTTTCCTCCAGAAAGTTGAAGATTATTTTAAGTTGTGAAACAGTGGTAGAAATCTCACTTACGTTTCAGCAGTTTCAAACAGTTTTTGGGGTTTGTATTTTGGAATTCTCCTGTTGTAATGGGGATATTGTAATGGTGTTCTAGTGAGATGGCCTAATACCGTTGCTATTATGATAGCAAATCCTTCCCAAAAGTTTAGAAAAGAACCCAAACTCAACCTAATTCTTGTTTGGTTTGGGACATCAACCCTTATTTTATTTGAGGCACAGTTGACATGTTTGAAGGAAAATACCATAAATATTGCCATTAAAACTGCACACATAACCTGGTTATGTGGCAGCTTCCCAGTACGTGCAGTATTGAGCCTAACAGAAAGCCTGGCTAAGTTTGACTTCAAAAGGTTGAAAAGGGCACTGATTCCATACTTCAGCTGAGGAGGCAGCTTTGTAGCTGAAGTATAGTAGACCTCTGTTGAAAGAGCCAGGTAAGTGTGAGTTAGTGCCCGCTTTGTGGGGTTGGAGGCTGATGTATGTGAAAGGCTGTAGGGATGGAGGCGGCACTGTCCTTTGATATACTTGTCATACAGTAAATATCTTTTGAGCATATGTATGAATAAGAGACCACACCTTCATCTTTTGGGGAGTTTAGAAGTATCTTTTGCAAAGAACCAGAAGGCTGACTGTGTTCATAACCTGCTTCTCTTCAGTATTAATGCTTTCCTGTTGTTCGTTCTATTATCATTCTGCGAAGATGGCATTAATATAAAAACTAAGTTACAGTAATTCGAAGACTCAAGTCTTGAGGGCTTTTAGTTTTCTTCCCTTTCTTCGAAGACAGAACAACAGTTCAACCTAAGTAAAAAAAAAAAAAAGTAAAAAAAAAATCTTATATTCACAATTACACATTTGAGGGTCAAGATACAATGCTACTTCTATGTAGTTGAAGTTCAGCTCATTAGCCAAACAAAAAGAAGGTTTAAAAAAATCCTTAAATAAATAAAAAATGTGCATTCAGGAAAATGTTATAAGAAATAACATCCAGGATTAAGTAGTCTAGCTGGAAAAAATGAAATACTGTTAAAAATATTCTAAACTTTCTAGCATGAGAACGTATTTGCTGTGCTGCTGCCTTCTGTAAGCCCTTGACTGAATCCATTCAGTGCTGGCTCGACATGTACCAGTTCCTTCATGTGTGGTGGTTTTGTGTGTGGGTTTGGTGGTTTGTTTTTTTTTTTAATTCTGATGAAGCTGTTAGAGTTGTTCTCTTGCTGTTGTAGTGCTAGTAGTCTGATTCTTGCTCTCTTACCCCAAGCTCTATGCAGACATTTAATTGCATCCATTTTTTAAAGATTCCCTCCCTGTTAGGAGATAGGCCAGGTAATCCAGAAGTCAAAGCTGAGGAAGAGTAGCTGACAGTAAGGAGGGGAAGATGAGTGATGCAGGAATTGATTATTGACTTGTTTATTGGTCATTTTGCAACAGTAGCTGCTATGGATGCTTGAGGGGCAGAAATAAGAAAAACTCTTTTTAAAAACATCCTGACCTTTGGGGGCAACTTGTGTCCTGAAATGTATAAAGGTTATCTCAACTTCAGGTTTGTGTGGTAACTAACCACAAAAGGATGACACACACTTCCTTAAGTTCACTTTTGTGGTTGAATAGTGGATAATGCTGCTTATTGTATATTCATCTCTCTGAATGTCTTCATTTTTTTTTTCCATTGGCGTGTTTAGCTCATCCTCAAACTCTTATTTTCTAGTGGAAGTACTGTCTATTCATATAACTGAAAGTGGCTGTTTGAATGAAGGAAAATTGTCGATATTTTCCTCAGGTTTGAAGAGTTTGCAGCTTTCAGGATTTCACTGCATTACCTGAAAGTAGGAGAGATTCTGCAAATCACTTGGATTTGAGAATCAAAATGGGATGCCTGAATCTGAAGGATCACTGAAATTTATCTGTTAGAACCATTTTGGACAAATGTGAGAAGTAGTGTAGAGCAAAGCAGACTTCAAAAAACAGATTTTGGAGCGCACTTGCCGTTGCCTGTGCCGAGGGCAGGGGCCGTAGTGAAGAAGGAAGCATCCTGTTTTGGAACCAGCTGGTACAAGTAGTTGACAGCCTGAGCTCACAGTGAGGACACCCCTTTCTGGGTATCAGAAGTCTGGGTTTGTGGAGGAAGATCAGGCTGTGCACTACGAGTGCAATTGTGAACTTCACTGCTCTCTGCTGTTACCTGAGGTCAGGCTCTGTGGCCAGAGAGCAGCTGCAGCAAAGAAACGCAGGCTTCTGGGAGGTGGTCTGTACAGTTCCTTCTTTAGAAGGGAGTGCTAGAACTGGAGGAAAAAATTTAGGGCTTGTAGGCTGCCTCTAGGTTGTTCAGTTCGAGGCTCCTTGGTTGATGGAACCCATGCTTCCTGTGACAGAAGAAACTGTAGGATAAAAATGTCTGGTAAGAAATGCTTGATAACCATAGTTGAATCTTGGGGAATAAAAATAGCCTTTACTTCCCATCTGTTTAAAATACATTTATCTTGTGGTAGAAGAATGACAAGGAATGTCAGTTGCAAACAATATATGGCAAAGGGTAATTCTAAAACGTTGTTTTAAATTAATGAAGTTGACATATGTACACTTCAGCTTGGTTGGCGGCTTCATTTTGGAGATGCTTTTTCTGTTGCATGTTGAAAATTGAGTTGAAGACAAGCAATAGTCAAATCTTAAGACAAAAATGCATGAAGATTTAGTCAAGTATGCAGATGTGCATTACGTGGCTTCCTAGAACAGCATAAAAATAGTACATGGCCATATACCACTGTTTTTGCAAAGTTGTATTTTTTCATGTGGTGTGTGATTTCTTCCTAATTAAAAGTAGCTAGTTTTAAATCTATGGGTGTGGGGGTTTTTTGTTTCTGTCCTCCTTTTAGCAAAACAATTTTGTGTCTTCCTTGCTTTTTCAAATAAAATAAGAGCTAACTTTTTGAGGAACTCAAGTTCTACTGTTATGTGATTATTTAGCAGGCTATAATAATTATAGTAATTAGCATGTTTTTTAAAAAAGTACACTTTTTCCCTGTGCATTTTTAACTTGGTTGCACAATCTACCATAGTCTATTTTATTATCCTCATGAGAATTATACCTTAAAGTTAATGTAATCAAGCTGCTAATCATTTTCTTGGAAGAACCTCCATTAGAGAAGATGAAGACTTGCTCTTCTTTTGCTGAAGAAAAGTCATTTGCTGTTGATTGAGGTCCTAAGCTTAAACTGCTAGGTTTAGCTTGACCCAGGTCATATTAGTGGCACTTTCAAGTTATGATTGCTTGCCTTCTGGGACTACATAGAGATTACTGACCGATAAGAAATCAAAGAACTGAATTTCAGAGTACTGAGATGTTCCTGATCTTAATGTTTTACATGTTTAAAATCTGAGGAGTCTTTCATATGGTGCTAATGCATTTTATATTAACACTTCTGAAAAGTTTTTCTTAGATGGCATGTTTCTTCTTACATCGTTTTATGTTCAGCCTTTAAGGAAGATCTTCCCAAACTTTTACTTACATGTCATATCTAACCCATAGCATTCAAAGCTGTAAGGAAAAAACCTGTATGATCAAGAAGTTCCTATAGGTCAGTATAGAATAATGATAGTGAGATGAACAAACAATACAGCAACAGGATCTAGGTGTCTTAAGATACTTTACCTTTGTGACATTGAAGCCAAACTGCTGAAGGTAGATATGAAATGTATTATGTGAGGAGCTTTGATAACCATGTGTGGTGTATTTAATTTCAAGTTATCAGATCTATGCGAAGCTGAAACTACTCACTGGCTTTATTTATAATGCTTGTATAGAACTGTAGTTCTTATTTCTGGCCCCCCTCCCCACCAACTGGCTGTAGTAACTGATGAATAAAGGGATTGTCATGGTTTGGTCCCATCCAGCACACCAAAGCACCATGTGGCTGCTTGTTCCCTCCTCCCTGGTGGAATGGGGAGGAGAATCAGAAGCAAAAGGTAAAACTCATGGGTTGGGATAAGGGCAGTTTACTAGGACAGCGAAGGAAAACAACAACACTAATAAAAGTATATACAACGTGGGTGATACACAATGCAATTTGCTCACCACCCAGAGCCTGATGCCCAGTCCGTTCCCAAGCAGTGACCCCTACTCCCCGGCCAACTCCCCTAGCCATACCTATGGAATTGGAATGCCCCTTCGGCTAGTTTGGGCCAGCTGTCCTGGCTGCGTCCCCTCTCAGCTTCTAGTGAAAATTAACTCTATCCCAGCCAAAAAACAGGACAGGGGTGAAGAATTTTAATTTCTCCTTTTAAATGACAGCTTCTATTTTCTCTTGCTGTATAGTAGCATCATGCTGCCATTCACTTAACGGCAATTCAAGTTATACCTTCGTATCTAGAACTCTATTAATAGAGTCCCTTGTATAAACACGAAGTGGAAAAGTAAATTCATTTGGAGACAGTTGCAATTAATCTACTAAATCAAATATAAAATACACTTCAGCAAAGGTTGTTTTCTTTTTCCCTCCTTTAAAAGGTTTTTTTTTTTTGCTTTTGTTAAGATGAAAGCCTAGAAAGATATGGCATTTTTGTGTTCAGAATCCCTTCTTCAGAAACTTTCCCTGCCCCTTCTAGCCCTCATGAAGCTGACTCGAGATACAGCAAAGGGCTTATAGCTATATATGGTCTCTTTACTCTTACATGAGTGATTTATGTTCATTTCCCTGTAACTATTTTAGACTGCTGTCCTGGTCTTCCCATGTGAAAGAGAAGATGGCAGCAGTTGTGTACAGCTGTACTTAGCCTCATAGGTTGCCCGTGACCCTGGAAAAGGGACTTTTACTTCAGTATATGAAGGCTCTGCTTTTCCAGTAGGGCCACTGAAAGACAATGAGTGTTTCTTACGCTTAGTTTTGCTTTGGCTGTGGTTTCCTGGCAGCCTTGAGCCGGCCTAAGCATGCATTTGTTTTCAGAAGTGTTGTCTGTCTCTACCCAGTCCTGCTGCTCTTGCCCTCTGAACTGTACAGGAACTGATCTGCATTTAAACTACTCTGACACAAACATAAAACTTTGATTTTTCCCCCAAACAGTTTCCCGCAGTAATTCCTTTTGTGGGCTCTGTGCTTGCCCAAAGTGTTGAGAAGCAGAGGTTGTTCTGGGTAGGGGGAAGGTGGCGCTGCTAGTGTTCATGAAGTGGTGGTGCTGCTGTGGTGTACGAGGACTTGAGGCTCCTGTTCTTTGCTTGCAACTGCTACAAGAAGAATATTAGTTTCAAATTGTATGTTACTAGGCAATAATACACCAGAATGGGACAAAAATGTCCTTGGGAAATTAGGACCATCTTTCACTCCTTTCACTGCACTGCTTTGAACTGGCCCTCTTTGCTATAGTAGCTCACAAGTTTCAGAGATTTTGCTGCCATTTCAGTCTAATTTTTATCGCATCCTCTGTTCAAAGAAATTCCATTTGTTTGTTGCAGGCAGGGAATATGTGAATAAATACTTATTAGATGTTCAATTAAGATTCCTAAGAACTGTCCTATACCACTTCATGCACCTTCTTCTGGAGTCCTCTGCTCCGGGAGAAGGTGCCTCTCGGACAGCTCCTTGTCCTGCCTCACAGGTACGGCTCTTCAGTGAGGTTTTACCATAGGTGTGTAGGCTTTTTTTTTTTTTAAAAAAGTATATACTGCTTCATCTTCATAGAGATTGCCAACCAACAAGCTCTTTTTCATGAAGTCAAAATATTGCAAAAGAGTTGATTTTCACCTCCTCGGCCAAAAAAAAAAAAAAAAAAAAAAAAATGTGTGAAAAAGGATTATGGTGCAGTGTAAAGGATTTTGTAACTACGCTGATTAGCCGTGCCACTTCAAAGTTTAGAAAACTTGATGATTGGCCATATACAGGAGAGGAAAACCTGATAATTGCAGCATTTGGAACCCCAGCTTTTCTTCATTAAAACTAATGAGGATATGAATAATTCTAGTTTGGAGGTTTTAAAAGTTGTGTGAGAGCTGGAAATAGAGATTGTAGGCTGACTAAAAAGAATATCCTTGTGCTGTGATACTTAATTGCTCAATGGCTCTTTCAGAAACCAGAATTGTACATACCGGTCAGCAAGCATTGGGGCAATTATGTCAAAAGGTTCAGAATCATCTGGATCATTATAAACATTAGCCGGAAGGTGTTTGTGGGTTGTTTGCTTGTCTGCTTTAACTATATTCTGATAGCAGAACAGGGCTTGAAAGTTAATGTGCACAAACGCTGTAGCTATAGCAGACCTACCTGGCTGGTGACTCCACAGCAGAAGAGAAGTGAGGATGACTATGTCCAGTTTCCTGGTAGCCAAAGCATGGCAGATAATTTAGTCCTAGATGTACTCCTGTACCATTGTATGAATACAGATATAAACATATGCTGTGAAATTCTTTTGTAAATATAAGTGAGAAGTGTTTTTTCTGGCTTGCTTACTACTTTAAAAATTAGTAAAAGGGGTAATCAATCCCTTTTGAAATTGTCCCAAATGTGTAAAGCACATGAATAAATGCTTCCAACTATTCCTTTTTCTGTTGGCTGTTTAATTAGTAACACTAGCCACTCTGTGGAGGATAGCTGAGAATATAAACATACTTTAAATATCTTCATATAAGGTAGAATTGAGGAAAAATAAACAGCATTTGAAGTATCTTTATCTTGTGTTAACATTTGATTGCATTGTAAACAGTGGGTGTTATTGGGACTTCCAGTACTTGGCTTTTTCCCCAGTATGTTCCTTATACTTAAGGAAAAAAACCAACAACCCAGTAGTGTACTGTGATCACGTTATAAACACTATCATAGTTGCCTGGTGAATGTATTCTGCAGTACAATTTCAAGTAGTGGAAAATAGTTTTATCCAGTTAGTGGAAGACACATTATTGACTGTATCTGATACAGAGAAAATCAAACTATCTGTTAAAGGTGACGAACTGTTTTTTTCTAATATGTTGTTCTGAAAGTGCAAACATTTGAAAATAAACCCACTAGATTGCTCATCTCCCAATAAAAACAAAGCATCTTTTAACCCTCTGTGATCTTCATGTGCTCTTGCTTGTTGGCCCTAACTGTGTCGGTATTGCATATTACCCTTTCCATCTGACATAGCTCCCATTCCTTCTTTTTAATTTATCTTTATCTTTTTTTAATCTGAATTGCTTCAGTAAGATCTTCTGAATCAGTTGAACTGGTTTGTTTAAAACACTACAAAAAAAAAAATTAGCTGGAGGTGCATTTAGCTATTTAAAAAAATACCACTAACAACCAAACCCTGGTTCCCAAGCAATTGAAACCTCTCAAAGAAATGTGCAGCTGTTATTAATGGTGTCTTATTTTTTTGAGCTGTGAGGTTTCAGGCATCCTTAATAAGCTGGCAGTGCTGTGACTTCCACCTGCTACCCAGCCAGTGGATAGTCTAGACTATATAGATTACTTCTATATAGAGTATAGGGACTACTAGAAGTACTTCCACTTGATAAAAAGTGTGATTTTTAAAATCCTAGGAAAAAATCTTTAGGTCTTGAATGGTCTTCATATGCTTAAACCTGTTCAGAAAGACTAGATTTAATGTGTACTGAATATCGATGCTTTTCAGTTTAAGGAAGCGGTAATGCTAATATACTACAGTGTGACCTGGCGTCTTGATCAGAATTAGACCTGTAGTTCTAATGGGGACCACTTACAAGCAAGGCTAAATACTACTCATCCTGGCAGATAACTGAACAATTTACTGTACTTTCTATGAGAAACTAGTAACGAGATACATTGTATGGAGAGGATAGGGAATATTCCTACCATTTAGGAGTGAAAGTAGATCTTTCCTTTGTCTCTTAGCTCGTCTTGCGTTAGAGAGGTATGTGAGGCTTTTCCTCATGTGGGATGACTCAGTGTTTGAAAAGTGATTGACGTAAGTGCAGACAATATCAGATCATTACAGTGTAATGTAGAATACAGTGTATCAGATCAATGCACAATACAGTGTATTAGATCACTACAGTGTAATGAAATGGGATGTGTTCAGTGCTCTTCACTGTCAATAGCTGCTCTGAAATTTTGACAATTTAGCAAAAAAACTGCTTAAGGTAATAGGTAACGAGATGTGTTTAAGGTGAAGGGAAGAGAGTAAGCAACCCTCTGACCCTGTTAAAAAACAAACCAAACGGCACAAAAAACCAAACACCACCCCCACCCCCACCCCCCCCCAAAAAAAAAACCCAACCACCAACAACCAACCCACCACCAAAGCCAACCAACCAACACCCACCTCCCAAAAAAACCCCAAACCAAAACCCCAGAAAACCCCCAGACAAGCTTCTGGTTTTCTGTGTCTATACCTAGACAGAAAGAAACCAGCCTCTGGACTGATAATATACAGCTGGCTTCCCCAATGTCCTGTCTTCCCACCAAGTTCCTAATTCCTGATGCATCTTCCTCTGGCCTTGGCTAGTCTTGCCTTCCAGAGTTTTGAAGCAGAAGCTGAGGTGATGATGATGCCCCCGTTAACTGCGGGGCCTTAACCTTTCCCTTCCACTGTCACTTCAGTGAGCTGCCTCTGCTCACTAGCGCCTGGGGCCCAGAGGTGAACACCATGTCCTTGTGCAGTTGTTGTGAAGCTGCCTCTTGCTGGCTTCGTTGCAACATCTGTGGTGCTAGAGCTCTTGCTTACTGGAGGAGGATTAAAAAAAAAAAATCCTCCCCACCCCCCAAACAAAACCCCCACAACCTCAAACCAACAACAAAAAACCTCA
Source organism: Grus americana (assembly GCF_028858705.1). NCBI lineage: Eukaryota > Metazoa > Chordata > Aves > Gruiformes > Gruidae > Grus > Grus americana. The sequence continues at coordinate 28,537,555 of NC_072857.1, forward strand.
AACCACTGCTGTGTTAGGTTAGTAGTAGCAGCACTTATTTAGCTGGCCTAGGGAATGTTGACTCTGCAGATTTTGAATGATTTTAGTGTGTTCCATCTCTGCGTCATAACCTTATAACCCTGAGAACTTGTTTTCCAGTTTCGGCTCCCCTCGCATACTTAACAGAATACTGAATGTTGGGAAATACCAGGCAATTCCCACTTGATGGTTTGGAAGAGGATGTGTTGGGCTGGGCGAAGGACAGGTTACTGTCGCTTTTCAAAACAAGTGTCTTGGCTTTCAGTTTGGATGTGTCCAGTGCCAGCTTTCAGCATTGATTCTTGTTTGATAAGCAAGTGTTGTCTAAATCTTTGTTCTGAGGAAATATGTTTGTAAATGTCATCAGCTCTGAACTTTTGGAGGAGCTGAATGGGCTAAACTCCTTGGATCACTCACTGGAAAGGTTCCCTCCTCTCTGGCCTGCAACTGTTTTCTGTTTCTCTCTTCTTCATTCTCTGTGTGTGTGCATTTACATACAGACTTACCCCTACATATTATAATATGACATTCAGAATTGTATGCGTTATACTTGTATATTTGTTTTATATATGTTTATACTTGTTCTATTTTATTAATGCTATAAATGGCATTAATTGCATCATATACGTACTTTCTGCACTTTTATGCAGCTAAAGGCTGGAAGATTAGGTGGTCCTTATGATATGAACTATTAGTATGGAGAAGCTGTAGTTTCTCTGCCTGGTCTGTTACCACTGTTAAATCCCTTTGAATCATGCTTTCCAGGGAATTGCTCCCATTTCTGAAGGTGCAAACCACTTTCCTTGTTCCTATTTATTTTTTTTAATGTTAATTCCCTTGTTTCCAGCTGTCATGCCAGGAAAAATAGATACAGGATAGTTGGTTGGATGAACATATTGCAGACAAGACAATTTCTTTAATAAAGTCTAACACAAAGTCTGAGAGGCTCTGTCAGAGTGGCAAACAACTGCTTATCCAAGCTGAGATTGCCAAGTTTCAGAGGAGATTGCTTTATTTTGGCAAAGTACTGCAGCACATAAGGAACATCTTAAATATCTTTTTTTGGCACTTTGCAAACAACAGATTTATTAAACTTTGTCACCTGTGCTTTATGGAAGACTGTAGGTGTGGAGCTGACTGAATTCCAAGAGGCAGACAGTATTTGGAAATGGCCACAGCTGGTTCAGAAGTGTTTGTAATACTGAAATGTACTGTGCATGGAGAAGGTCAGCTACAAATACAACTGCAGGGCCGTGGGATCTGCATGCCAGAGTCCTCCGCCATTTATGCGTGGGGGCACTGATGATGATAAAGGGAGGCTCCAGGTTCGCATGCTGCTAACAAGTTTAAATAGGTATTATACGCTGACTCTCAGCTGGGAAGCGTACATCTTCATGTGTTTGTGTTCTTGCTGGTGGTGCTTTTCAGAGACTTGTTTCTGACTTTGGGAAACTCGGCACTGTAATCAGTATGTGCTCAAGAAATAATGGTAGATCTGAACATCAGCTCTAATTGTCCTGGAGTGGCCAAGTTGCTGACCTTGTAAACCAGGGAGCAAAATCTCCATAGGACAGAAGCCATGAGACAGCACTCCTTGCAGAGAGCTGAGGAGACAGGAGTAGTTTACAGGCAGGAGGCTGTGTAGGAGCCACTGTTTTGTAGACTTCAGTTACCTGACCAAAGGCTGGGCTTGTAGCTTGCTCCCAAGGGAGCTTGACTTTAGGAGCAAGCCAGCTGGAGCTTTCACACCTTTAGCCTAGAGAATGGATTATCTAGTGGTGTGGTAAGCCATGCTGTTTGAATCTCTGATGCCAGCACAACTAATATGCTGTTAAATGGCTTGTACAAAGAATCTGTATGATTTCATGGAGATGTGTTTGGGTTAGAATGAGTCTCCCCCCACCCTAGCCTGCCCTTGCTTTCTCTGTCTCTTGCACAAAGGTGGCATGGAGATTGCAATGCCTGGTGCCGCTGAGATGCTGTCTCTCTTTTCATTATCGCCTTCGCTGCAGAGGGCTTCTCTCCTTTATCTGCTTCTTCCCCAAGACCTGCAGATCCCCAGTGTGGGTGTGGATGGTACAATATATTATTATTGGGTCTCCAGCTGTTCTCTGTCGCTGGACAGCCTGCAGTGGGACCGGTTGTTGGTAATGGCATGGTACTGGGTGATTAGCAGTGCTAAATAGCATGGCAAGGTTTTGTCATCTTGTAAATCTAAAGTCAGAGTACGGATTTCACTGGAGTATGTTGTAAGTCTTTGAACTGCATCAGCTCTGCTGCTGATTATGTGATCAAGTCCCCTTGTAAGAAGTGTGTGTAGGGTCTGGCAAGGCTTGTGCTGTTGCTTTGTGTGTCTTACAGATGGCTCGGGCTAGCATTTCTTCTTTTCCAACTGGTTGCTGCTCCCATGTTCTCTCCCTCTCTCCTTGTAACCTGGTGTGTGGCATTTGAGTGCTAGTAAAATCATGCTTCTTGTCCCCGTCAGTCATTAGCTCACTGTGTTAGTGATAATACAGTACTTCTGGCAGAAGCATGGTACATTATATTTTAAAATGGTTTTGTACATGTAGTGTATCCAAAGAGAAAATTTTGTGAAAGAAGGCTTGAAAACCCAGTTAAGTGGTAGAATAATAATGAGCATGTTGAATGCACTGACATTTTAAGCAATTAAACATTTTCAGAAGAAGAAAGAAAAACTATTGGTTTAGAGTCATCTAACACTTTTTATTATTTCTAATAGCTAGTGTTTTGTTAGCTTGCTAGTATTGAGAAATTTGTAAAATTTTTTATGGTGGCTCTGAGAGACATGCCTTTTAACTTGTACGAAAATTGCCTTTCCTATTAATTAGATATTGATCTGTCTTTCCTAGTTGTTAATTGCAAAATACTTTTTAAAAAAGTTGTATTTAGTTCAGTTGTTTGTTACTGCATGCATTGGTTTTCAGCAGAGCAAAATGTAAATAAACTTAACAGTTAAATAGTGTGATCACATACTTTTTTAGATAGTGTTGTCTTTTGGGTTTTTTTGACCAGATTTTGTAACAAGGTAGTTTCTCTTTATTTTTCTATCTGGATGAACTTCAGTGTTTTGGAGAAAGATAGTCTGCAGTGGCTTGCAGTATAATTCCTTTGTAATTATATATTGTTTTGAGTTTGTGCTATGTATTTCAATTGAAAGCTTCTGCTTCAGCTAAGAATGGAACTGAATAAACAGAACCAAGGGAGCTTTTTAAATGACACATGAATAGATCATTTGTATTTGAAAAATACAGAAACATTTGGAGAAAAAAGTCTAAGTCAATGTATGGCTCTTTTCAAAAGAGTGAAATTGTTTAAGATGAATTGAAATCTTTTGATTGGTAGATGTGACAACATTTGAACACTGAATCAGTTGGTCCTTGTTTGTCATGTCTTTAGACAATGTCTGTGGATTATTTGCTTTTGGACAGCTGCTTGTGCTGTGACTTGGACCTCAGCACATGCTCATTTCCCATAGATTTTAAATATACTATTGTTGAATGTACATTGTTGATTCTTGTGTTCTGGAGCAAATAGTAAATTTGAAAGAAGTTGTGCAAAACATGACTTTCCAAGTTTTTAAAGGCTGTGTTGTAATGAAATGACTTGGTGCTAATAAAGGCTTCTGAAGTGGTTTTGGTGGTGCAGTAAGAAAGGATGAGGATAGATTTAAACAAAATAGGAGTTTCTGTCTTGATACATGGCTGAAGAGTGGGCCTCCAAGTGCTCTAGCTCCCAGGTCCCAGTAGTTTAAGCCTGGTCGTTTAAGTGTTAAACAGCTGTTAAGATGCTCTTTCCCTTTTCTGCAATGTTGAGGCAACTTCAAAAGATTGCATAGGCTTGTATGTACAAGAATACGTGGTATGTATATTTTGATTGTGGGGAAGTGGATAATTAAACTGGTAAGGCTCATATGGAGTTCTCCAGGTACAAATAACATCTGAATTTTGACATTCACAGGTTTGGCTCCATATGAAATCTAAAACATGGATGCATAGCCTTCAAATCACAATTCTCAAGTCTCTTATTTTAAGAGTACTGGTTTTTGCCTTTGAGCCTGACTGTCATCTTGGTCCTCTTTTCCTTATTCGTATTCCAGAACAAAAACTGTGAAAACTCCCAACTCTCTGTTGCTGAATGGTTCTAAAGTTGTAAGATTTTGTCTTCTGTTGTCGGCTTTCTAAATGAGTGATGCTTTGTTAGGTACTGTGAGCTTTGGTTGGAGCAAAACTAAGTAACTAAAAAAAAATAGTCTTTGAATGCTTTTGTAAATGCATGGGTTTGATCTGTTTTGTAGGAGTCTAAAGGAGCAATGAGGCTTCTGTGCATCCTTTAGCTCGGACTCTGCTGCTGTATTCCCCTCACAGCATCCTTGTGGGCTGTGGAGTGGCCGCCTTGCACTGGTATAGGTGAGGGGCAAACGGAACTAGGGGTTTTCTTGTTTTATCTCAAGCACAGTGTTTGTTTCTATGTTATTCTGTCTTGGAAGAAGGGAAAAGGATTGAAGGAAAGGGAGAAAAGAGTTTCATTGTGTCTAAAACTCCTTAGAGTTTTACAGTGTCCTCATGATGAGCGCGTAAGTGAACAATTTTAAGTGTTTTGTGGTTTTCTTTAAAAAGCTGATGAAAAAAGAAATAAGTGTTTGAGAAGCTAAATTTTAATTCAATGTTCACTTGATAGCTCTGTACTGGACTGCTCCTGTCATTGATTTTACTTTTTAAAACACTGTTTTACAGCCTACTTAAAAATGATTTTCCTACATGTGGGAAATAGTGAAGTAATTAAACACATTTGGGTCTATGCATAAATTTTCTAAAATTAACTGTCTCTTTCACACTAATCTTTCTTGTCTTTAATTGGGTTGAAATGTGTGAAAGGGAAAAAGGTTTGATAGGGAACTATTTTTCAGAGAGCAATTTAACTATAGAGCGCATAAAGGAGTTGTTAGATATGCTTCGGCCAGGGAGGCAAGAACCTTCTGGTAAAAGGGGAAATATTTTTGTATTGGTTTCTGCTGCATTGTTTTTGAATAAATCACCTGCTATTTCCATGCTTTTATACCTTTCACTCTAGTGCAGATATTCAGGTGTGCTGCAGTTAAGAACAAAATATCTTATCACTTCAAGAATTAAAAATCCTTAATCATGAAATGGTGGTTGTCACTTACTACATTATTATGGATACATTTAATGTTAATTAGTTTACATTTTTCTTTGTTTTCCCAGCAGAGTTTGCTAACCTATTCGCTAACAGCAGCGCTCACTAACCTTTTCAGTCTTCAAACATGTCTAATAGGTAAACTCATGCATGACCCACTTGCACAAAAAAATGAGAAATCATTCCGAAAGGTGCCCAGCAGTAGGGTGCATTTCAGGGAGAAATGGAAATGGAGGTGAAAAATATTTAGGTGTATATCCTGCTGTAGTGGAGTTGATGTAAAATAGTGGAATAAACAGTTGAAATACTTTGCTTGTAGCCATGACTCTTTTTGGCTTTATTTACAGCTGAATTCTTACCCCTCCTTACTTTGGAGTAGAATTGTTTCCTGTTTGGAAATTCTTTTCCAGTGTTGAGTAGGAAGCTAACTTGTTTCAGGTGTATGCATATAAATTTTAACCCCAAAGCAAATGTTTTTACCCTAGGGAACTTTTTACCTTCAACTCCACCATCTTTGTTTTCAAAGTACCTTTGCTGTTGTTATAAACTAATTTTTTCAGTTAACTGGAATTTATGAAGCATATCTTGGGATCAGCATTCAGTCTTTCACCTGCTATAGCAAATTTGAGACACATGGTTACGCGTTTTGTATTCAACTTTTCACTTACTCGAAGTGATTAATCTTTCTTCTTGTCATGTTTCATGTCACAGTAGCACTGTCGTTTTCTCCCTTTGACAGCCTGACACTGTTTAAACATCAGTCTAATTTTGCACATAAGCCAGTTTAAGAGAAGGCAAAAAAAAAAAAAAATCACGTGAGGCATGTCACAATAACTTATTTTCAGAAGCAGCAGGCTTGCAGAAGGCACAACTTGCTCTGTTCTGTCTTGATTTCTGCTGACAGCAGGCTGTGGTGTTAAGCACATATAACAAAAATCAGGAGTATTTCAGACAACAGAAGTATGGGAGAGTACATATCTTGCTGTGAAATGAAAAGGCAAAACGTGGTGGAGCCCATATATGATTGATTTGTGCTGGTATCTCTCTTTTTAGGGAAAACGTCTGCTTTATGCCATGTGTTTCAAGAATTAGTTTTCTTAATATGCTATAGTTCTTGACACAAGTTTTGTCCCTCACCTTCAACATTTCAATCTTCACTTTTAGAACAATGTTTAAATGTGCTGATTTTACCCCTGTTTTGTAAGTTCCCAATAAGTCATATGGAGATCATGTATAAAATAGGAGTAAGTGATCGGTTAGGAGTGGCTTCTGTCTCCCGTGGATAAAATCTTTTATGTACTGTTCCTTACTTTGTCACCTTAGGTACGTTTGTATGGCAAATTCTTCCCTTTTTTGTCCTCTAAGAACCAGTATTTCATGGCAAAATGGGAAAACACTACTGTTTTGTTTCCTTTTTAAACAAGTTACACAAGAATCTAGAGGTGACATCTGTGATGGATCAAAACCGTAACTTTTATTTAAACTTGATTATAGTTTTCATGTGTAACTGTGTATAACCTCAGTATTCCTGGAGGTGCACGAACATGCCTAGAAGAACGATACCCAACCAATATATATTGTTTATAATGCTGCCCTAATGAGAGAACAGTTTAAGAAATACTATTGTATCTGGGCATTTCCATCAGGATCTTTATGAGAACAAGAGAAGCCAGAAAAAGCAGAAAGCCTTTCAGACAACTTTTGGTAAGGTAAGGTGTTAAATGTTGTTATTCTGTATATTTTGTGGCTGCTTACTTACCTTTAATGCAAACAAAATTTATTTACCAGATTATAGTAAGATTATAAGTAGGTTACATGGGGCTCCTAGAATAGACTTGGTAGAGTTTCTGAAATGTGTTGAGAGGTCAAGGTTTTAATTAAGCTCTGGTCCGTTCTGCTTCCTTGAAAGTATCCTGGACCACCTCAGTATTGGTAATGAAAAATTCAGGGAATGCTTGTCTGTAAAACATCTTTAGCTTGTATTTGCCAAATTCCAATTTTTTTGTTTTGAGGTGGTGAACTGAGCAAAATAGTGACCTGTCATATTTGTGTTTTTCTCTTTGAAGAAATTAAAGATATAAGGCTAAATAGCTTTGTGTCAAGGTTCACACTTTTTTTCTTGAAATAAATTTTGCTTTGTGTCTGTGCTGCAGAAGGCATGGTCAAATTCCTTCCTCTGGGAGTAGGAATTTGCAAAACTGGTGCTTTTTCTTAGCTCCCAAAGATTTTAGTTGAAAATTTTGTTTCGGGCATAGAGGAGATGGTTCCTTGTAATGAAGACATCTGTTGTTAGGTCCAAAATTATGCATGCCTCTAACAATTGTCTATCTTCATTAGAAAGTAATGGGTTAAACAATCTTTCTTTGCTTTATCGAATTCCACTAAAGGGGAAAAAAGAAAAGAAAATCACTTGGATGCCTTTATCAGGTTGACATATAGGATAGGAAGTGTTCGTAACATCCAGGGGCTTATCAGTCTGCCATAGACCTTTGTATCTGTTTGTAGGATAATCACTTTCAGGCTTTTATGATTTTATTATTCTCTCAGTAGTGGCACAAATGTGCACTTACTATGGAAATTACTTATCCTATCCACTGCTAAGCAGCAATACCATTAAAGTCTGAGAATTGGGTCTCAGAGATAATTATTGCTTGTCTACCTGAAGAACTCTTCCTGCACAAAACTCATGATTTCAAACTTTATTTTGGGTTTTGGTGTATCAAATAACATCTTTGGGAATTTGAAATATTTTCGCCTCTCCTTTGTTCCTCCCCTGAACAAGGAAACCAACTGATCAGACAGAAGTACTAAAGTTGTGTTGAAATATTAACTGAAGCACTCTTGTTAAAAATATCTCTTCTTTTTGTTCTGTCTTCTAAGGATGGAAGAGTGTTTCTTGTGCTGTTTGCACGGCACTGATACACCAGGTTGAGCACTTATCTGCATGGCCTGGCCTGGCCTTTCTCTGTGTCCTCCTGCCTTCTCGTTTGTTGTAGTTGGCTTTTCACAAGGTGCATGGTGGTGTAAATGTCACTGCCTACAAGATCAGAATGTGCAAAAGTGTTTTTATTACACAGACTTAGTAGAATGTCTATAAAAAGAAATAGTATTGAGAGTAGCTTTGTCACTCTTGCCTTAATCCTCAAGTAATGCAAACTTCAATGGGCAAACGTCACCCAGGGAGCCAAATTTTGAGACCTTGAAAACATTTTACTCACCTGCTAACTATAAGGAATAGAGAGCTGTCTTGTGGGGTTATACCTCAACTTCTGTGTAGTCAAGGTTAGCAAAATGAAATAGCTTTTCTAATTCTCTTTTTTTGACAGGTGAGAAGTTGATGGAAACTTGAAAATCAAATGGTAACTTACCTAGAGCACATCCTCCTGTATAGCATGAAATGAGCTGGGCAATTAGCTGGAAGCAAATATTAATACTTAGTTTTCCATTACTTTGTCTACAAAGTGGTATGTATCAGAATTGGTACTGTCAGCTGCAAATGATGATGTACTGTCAAAGTTGAAGTCATCTGAGTGCAGGACATGCTTTCTGTGCTTGTAGAGACTTCTAAAGTCGTTTCTTGCAGTCCTGAAAATCATCAGGGAGACGACAGGTTTTTCTCCCATTAGCTCTGCAGCAGTGAGAGAGGTACATTGTTTCCATTGTTTTAAGGTATCAGTGGATAAAGAGGGAAACACTACTTTTTTTAACAAGATCTGTTTTATCAATCGATGTGTTGTGGGCAGTGTAGGAAGCCTTTGTCCTGCCAGGATTCGTCACAGGAGTACCCTGTCTTGCCTGAACTTTTTCAATTAAAAAAACCCCCAAGAGCACAACCAAACACAAAAACCCAAACCCAGGAACAACCATATTGATTGTTTTGGGCTAAAGTTTACCTTGTGGAGCATTGCTATGCTGTTATGAGCAGGTTAAGCTTTTCCTCCATTTGATCTAGTATTTCCCCTTTCTCATATGACAGAATGAGCACTTCTTGTTTGAGAGTTGCCACTATGTGGCCAAGCATGGAGGATGGAGTAGTTTTTTGCAGGATCATCTAATTCAAGTAAAGGCTTAAAGAAAATTGCTTATGTGGATGCAGTTTTTTCCCCTTCTGGATTTCCCTTCCTTCTGTATATATACTCTCCTTTCATCTGCAGATCAGAGGAAGAAAGTGTTGCCACTGAAAAGAGGGACATGTCAAACTCCTTTGAATCAGAAATAACCTCTTTCTTCTCTTAAGACTCCTTAGTGTTAGTTGACCTCTCTTCTTACCACTCCTTTGGGTTATCGTGTGCTGTTGGCCTGTCTGTTACTCTGTCCACTCAACGCTTGCAATAAAGCCCTAACTGAAAGTATCATCAGGAGGAACTTTGGACCCTTAATTGGAGTTTGTTACTAAAGCGGATTTGTATTATGCTGAACTTGGGTTATTTGCCAGAGAGATTTCTTAAAAAAACTTTCAAGGAAAGCGAGCAAGCTAATGAAGGTCTTTTGATCTCTTCTGTACAGAAGCTAATTGATGTTTGGGTTGCTCATAATTAATTTCATCCTTCAAATTAATTTTCACAAGCTTCAGAAATTACCAGTGAAGTAGTAGTACATAGCTCTGGTCTTTCAAGTAGGCATTGGGCTTAATTGTAGCTTTGGGAAATTCTGTTTATGATAGAGGGCAGCATACTGCCATTGGGTGGAAGAGTCGGCTGCTTGCTAACAGCATTACGGTCTTGGTCTGGTCTACTCTTACCTGCTCAGTGTCCCTATTCCCTGGTAGCTTCATTGAGCAGTTTGCTCTTTTCTCCTCGTGTTCACTCACAAAGATACTATCTAGCTTGTCACAGCATGTATGCAGATACATGTCTAAAGAACACTTGCTTAAAAAGGAATTTTTTGGTTTATATGTTTTTGCTGACTCTGTTTATAGATGAAATGGCTTAAAACACTTGCAGAATGATGGATGACAAGGGCATTGGACTACCTTAACTTTAAGACTATTATTACTATGCTACAAGCCAGCAGTTTATTCCCGTAGAGCCTTACAGTAATGGCAAAAGATCCTGTGAATTCCATGTCTGCCTCTTTTGCAAGAAAACCCAGAGATGTCAAATTTCATGAAACTAGAAATTGCTGTTTCACTGAACTTCCATGCAGGTGCTTATAAAATGCGAAGCTTTAATCCTAGGATTGTATTTTAAATAACAAGATGAAATCAGTTTTAAAAGTGTTTCTGTTATATTATTCTCATGCTAGCTCTCCTGCTTGTCTTGAGTCAGCATCTTAGGATGTTAGGCAAAGTTATTTGATGGGTTTTTTGTTTTGCTGTCCCTGAGGAGTTTTTTTCATGATCTTTGGTCCTACCTGTCTAAAATTGCTGAAGTGTGAATTGTGCTCTTTGTTTAGTATATCTCTGTGTATGTGTGCACTCTAATAACAGTCGTTTTGATTGCTTACAATTAATTAAATTTTTCATAAAGGAAAGCCTGGTAGGAACCTCTTTTAGACCAAGGCTCTTGCAATAGTGGACTAATGAGTCAGCACTTGTGTAACTAATGGTTAAAAATACTTTTGTTATAATATCTCCTTTTTCAGTTAAATAGTTCTGTGAGACAAAGCAGTTGATTACTTTTGTGTTTCATGTAGGATCACATTTGAAAAATCCATTGAAAAGCCTGGAAATGTTCCATATTGTATTAATATTAAAAAATATTAGTAACGTAGAAGGGACTTCTAGATAACCTGGAGCTGCAGGTTCACTTGCACTGAAAGTTGTTCCGTAATTCCTTACGGAGAAGGTTGAACATGGAGTTTGTCTGTTGTACCAAGTGGAAATATTTGCTATTGAATGAAACAGCTGACAATTCCGTAGGAAACTTCCTTTTATATGTAGGGCTTTGAAGTACAGTGTTAGTGAAGTAAGAATAGGAAAAGGGAAAATTTTGTTTTGCCTATTGTAATGCAGTGAATCTCTTACACTAGTGATGGACCGGAAAGCCACATTGCCTGTATTCTCTACTTCTCTACCCGTTTTGCTGCTGGGCTGCTTCAAAATGACAGCAGTGATGTTCTTTATATTTTCCTATTTTTTTGTAGACTCCCATTTCTGTTGAAAATAAAAGCACTGACAGGTTGTATTTACTTCTGGAAGAGGAAGTGAGAGGTGGAAAGAACTCTTGACAGTTGTCCCGAGGCAGCAGAAAAACTAATAATGAAAGAAGTAGTTCAATGTCTGTAAAATATCTGGTCTAAAATGAATACATCTCTCTGCCCTTCTTGGGGAAAAGCTGGTTAATGGCATTTCGACAGGCTGGCGAATATTGTGGATGATGTCTGTTATGTAAGAATACTAGATACTACTGTGAGGTGCACAATTTAATATTAGTGTTATCTCCAGGCATCATTTACATCTGCAATAAGTAATGAACTCAGGAGCGAAAAGACGAAGTATCTCAAGTGATTTATGTATTTTCCTTTTCTTTGTATAAAATGCATAAAACATGCTGTCAGAGAGTGAGCCAGAACTTTGCAAGTCACTTGAAAACACCAGGTCTTTTCTCAGAAGAACTTCAAATACTACTTAGGCAGATGAAAGAGAGGTGACTTAGATGTAACAATGCAGCAGGACAGAGATTGCAGAGATAAACATTACTGGAATTTAGAATTGTTTCCGTATTGCTTTATGAAAGACTTCTGAATCTCTTTCTCTCTCCAAACTAGCAAACCAGAAATAATTTACTGGATTGTATTTCAATATCTGATAGTTGCTTTATGTACATCTTCAGACAATAGGAAAAGAGAAGGCAGACTCATCTTCAAAACAAGCACGTTAATGTTAAAACAGAGCTATCTAGAGCTGTCGGAGAGTAGCGTGTTCTCAATATAATCAGGCAATAAAAAATGTGGGCTTGATGTGTAATTCCACAGCTTCTATGGCTTGCATTTAATAATTTATATTTTTTTGTCATCGCTAGTGTGTAGAACAAAAAAGTAAAGGCTAATGAAGCAGGTGAACTTCCGAGAGCAGATTGAGAATTTTTTTAAGCTTCATGATGCATCAGACTGTTATAATGATAAAACACAAGCAGACATTAGATGACACACTTGGATTACTACATGCAGGAGAAGGACTGAATTTTGGTAGGAGCTGGATGAATCTCTGTTCAAATCAGAGGATAGGTTGTTTGCAGATAGCTGTCTGCAGCCCCAGCCTTGGATGACTGATGATGTGTGTAATTTAGAAAGCCTGGAGTTTACTGCAATATTTATGCTTCCCTGGCCTGCCGTGTTCCATGTGTACGTGGAAACTGCAAGGTTAGTCTGAGAGGCTGGCCAAACTACGGATGTGTGTTATCTGAAACTCTTACTTTGTACAGGCCGAGTGGAAAAGGGTCTGCTACTTTAATATCCTTGAACTAAGAATGCAATAAAAGATATTTTTAACATTTAGGGAAAATTTCTTGTATATGGACAGGGTTATACTTGGGTTGATTTAATGCTTGTTGTATGGCTCTTAGATGCTTGGTCCTCCAGTTTTTTCTTGAGTAATGAATATGATGATTTCATTAACAAAATTTACTATGAGAAGCAGTGGATGATGATTTTCCACTTCTTGAACTATGCTAATTAAAGCAAAAAAAGTATCACAGATAACATGAAAACTCTAGTTTTAGAAAAGTCATTTTATAATTTTTGGCACTCTTTAATAAAGATGTGAATTGTAATGTTTTTGAGGAATAGGGAGAAAACCTGCAATAAATTAAAATGAAATAATGTAAAATAAATTTAATTAAGTAAATAGCTAGAATTAGGTAGCATTTGTAGATGAGAGCAGCTATAGTTCTTGCAAGTAGTAGCAGAGTTGTCTGCAGGCGTGAGAACTTACACTTCATTACATGTCCTTGCTGCAATGGCTATTAAAATAGTTAGAGTATTTTATAGATTTCTTTCTGTAATTTCAAAATGAGCTGGTTTTCCCTCATCCCTTGTTCTGATTTCGTTGGGCTTGCCACCACTTCAGCAGCTTTGGAGTAGCCATGTCCCTTGTGGCTAGGTGCCACATGTGCTCTTTCTGGATGCTGGAGAAAAGATTTTGCTGCCAGGAAACTAGCCCTGTGATAAGACAGTTGTTCTCTTATCACCCTTAAGTGTGGCTTAATGGTTAGTTACAGTTTGTTACAGAACTATTAAATATTGCTGCTTGATTCAAAAGGATACTATTTCATGGTTGTTGGGTTTTGGGGTTTTTTTATACATCTCTTCACAGCTGTGGGTTTCTGCTGTTCTCCTTTAGTGCTGTTTGTGTAAACAATGCCATTTAATGTGCTCTTCAGATGGACCTTTTTTGTGACAACATGATTTCAATACAATTTCACTTGGAAATTGTACTAATACTATTTTGCCTTTGGCAAGTTAACATAAAAAGTGTATCTGTTGTGTGTTCTGTGTCCCCCTCGCACCCTCTTCCACCTTTTAGACAGAGCATGTAACTGTTTTGACATTGTTCTTCCCCCTCCCTCACTAGGAAGTAAAACAATTTTTTTCATTTTATCGTGATTGTAAAGAAGATGCAATAATATATTTATGGTTATGCCCTGAAAAAAATTGTGTAAACATTTCGTGTTTTGTAAGTATTGGAGGAAAAAAAAATCAACCTGTCAGAGATTTGGAATTATGAGCCTTGTTCTTCTGAAATTGCGTGAAATGTGGATCTGTATTTTTCTTTGCCATGTAAATACCAGTAGTGCTTTGCTGTTTTCTGCAGGCTTTTCGTTTGTATTTTGAGGGTTAAAGAACTTCTCTTTTTTTCTTGATCCATCACTGTAACCACAGTAACCATTTTAACTGTGTTTGATTTAGTCCCAGTAGGCAAGCAAAAATTAATATTTAGAGCAATTCATAGGCAAAGCAAACTTATCTCTTCATCCCAGAGGATTTAAGAAATGAATTAATTAACTATTGTTGGCTTCAAAATTGGTGTAGTATTTACAGGTTAAAAGTTGTTCTGTTGTATTTTCAGCTTTTTAACTAGCTCCATACTCTTTCAGCTTAAGAAATAGACCAAAAAAAAAAAGGTAAAAAAAGAGCTAGCAGTCATTGAAGCTACTGTTGAAAAAATACCAAAACAAAGACCAAAATCCCTCCAAAACCTAAAACACCCCTTCACCCCCTCACCCCAACAAAACCCAAACAAAAAAACGCCTCAATCTTCGCCCCCAACTGTCCAAAGAAGAAACTCGGAGGACTTCACTTGGCCTTGACTTGATTGCATTGCTGGAGATATGAGAAGCCAAAAAGGTAACTATATCCAGCAACAGGTAAGTGTAGCTTCACTGCAGTTAGCATTCCTTTTTAAACCTGCAAATTCTGTGTGTTGAATATTACGCACATCTTTGAGCTCTTGGGTTTTTTATGTTGTTTGCAGCTCTATAATATCGTTTCTAGGATCAAAACACAAAAATGAAAGCATGCTTGACTTGCTGCAATTTCTTACGCTTATAATATACATATAATTTGTACTATATTAGATATAACACACATAATAGCTATAAACACGCACATGTATTATAGCTAATATAACTCTGGTATATATAAAAAACATACCTATATACATTTATATAACATAATACATTATATTAGATATATATTATAACTCTGTGTATATTACAGAGATATTAGAGACAAAATTATCAGAGATATATGTTATATCTAATATACAATTATACCTAGTACAATATATAATTATAATAATACATTCTGTATCTCGGTGTATATATATTCAGTGGTCAGATTGATCCACGTGCAGGCAGAAGTCTGGCATGTGTGAGGGTAAAGCCCTTGAAGTGGGGTGGAAGTGCTTAGCTCACGGAGAAGCAAAGGGCTTTATTTTTCAGTAGTGACGTTTGTTAACACAATTAAGTTTGGTTATGTCACAAATGCAAGTAGGAGTTTTGGAGATGAAAAGTGGTCTCTTACATGAGGCATGGTGAAAATAAAGGAATTGTTCACTAACATTCAAAGTAGTGTTACTTCTTACACTGCATAGCTTTAAAAATATTATTTTGCTAGATTTATAGCCTGAAGGCTTTTTTTCAAGAAACTTCTACCTTCTTAAGTGTTTTCTACATCACTTCTCCATTTTCTTCCCAAGCAAATATCAACATACAATATCTGGAAGTGATTAATGGTAATTACCTTTCTGTATTGTGCAGTTAAGAGCAAAATAAAGAAAAATGTAAGAAAGAAATAGAAAATCAAAATGCTGACGTGAGAGCAGCAATTCAGTGAGATACAAGTGCATTGTATTTTGTTTTAATGTTTTGGGTCTTTTGACAGATATTGTCCCGTACTTTGATCTGCTGATATACTTTGATTTCTACCTAGTCTAACAGTTTTTTGCCAAGTGTGCTGCACAATACAGATACTGCTTTTGTTTGTTATCTCTTCAGGGATCTTCCAGGGAGGAGTCAGGGAGGAAAGGCGGGAGAATAAGGAGGTATCTCCAAAGTGTCATCACCACCCTACCCGGTGGTGCTGTGGTGGGAACTCTGCCATGCCGGCCACTGCTGTGGCTAGCGGGGGAGTTCATGGAGTTGGGGTTCTTCTGCCAGAATGCAAAGATACAACCTAAAGTCATGGTTTTATCTGAAAACCTGAAGTTGTTTTGTTTGCTGCTTCAGTAGGTAGCGAGTGTATTGTGGGATTCTGTGCTTTACCAGGAACTTGGTCTTAGCCTAATTAATCATTAAAGGTTGTCAGTGTGCTATGGTGGAGCTTGTTATTAGAGCCTGCATGTATTTCACAGAGCTGTGACCCTTTCGTGAGTAACTATAGAAACCTCAGCAACAGTAGTCATTAGCTTAAATTATGGAGTTCATATTTTTTTAAGAATATTGGCCAGAGTCAACGGCTAATAATTTTGGTGTCTAAAATGATGAAGAAAGATTGTAAAACCTGAATTCTGGTTATTTAACTTTGAGTAATAAGGTGATAAATAGATTATTACTTGTCACAAGGTCTCTCTCATACTTTTCAAGAATTATAGAATAATTGTGTGAGTTATTAGACAACATTAAAAAAATTAAGTAACTTGCATATTTTGTGAAGTTTTGTACAAAACATTTTATGCCCGTGCCCTTTCTATCAGATTCACAATTTAAGAGTGACAATTGCTGAAGTAACAAATAAAATGTCATTAGTTTTTTTTATTTCCAGTATATTTCTAGTACTTATTATGTCAATATTATACTTGATTTACACTGGTAAATGAGATACTGAAAAAAATCTGTCTCAATTTGCCAAACAGTGTTAGGGGCAAGTGTCTCTGGTGAAATAGAAGGGAAAAAGAAGAGATGTCAAATGTGAACATTGCTACAGAACATTGCTAAGGCCTGTAGGTATAGCAAGTTTGAAAATGGGAATTGAGTATTTGTACAGCTAACAAGATAATTTAGTTGATGCCAGCCTAGGTTTTGGAAGAGAGTTTAAACTCAGTCCTTTGACTTAAATTGCTTTATAATTTTTTTTGAAGAGTAGAAGGAAACCTGATTTGAAGGGTGAGAGCATTCAAAGGTCCTTTTACCGTTTCATGACACACATGGCACAGGCCAGTATGGGGAGATAGGTTATTGGATGATGTGAACAGAGCAAATGCAGTGTGGTAATCCCAATGTTTTCTGTGTTGCTAGAGTGTGAAATGCTGGGGAGAGGGTATCATAATGTCCTTGTAATAAAGATAGTGCTCAAATGTGTTAGGATGGATTTTGCCCTTGTTGAGAGAAAGAGAAGCCATTTCAGCAGTGGTGCTGGTTTTTAAAGAAATAAATCACAAACCATCATGCTCTGGACCAGATCAATGGAGTTGAGTGAGACCATCCTCTGTGTTTGTGAGTAACTGGGATACAGGGAGTAAGCCAGTGGGTAGAAGTGAAACTTGGTTTGATAGCAGGATCAAAACATTGAAATTAGCCAGTGGGAAGAAATGCCTGTGTTAACTTGGCATAAATGTTGTCCCACTTGTGAGTCGTTGAGCTGTTCGAGTAATTAATGCTGTCACTGTTTTGTTTTTCTGTTCTTCTCTCTGTGTACTGTCTACTACATCGCAGGTTGTTCAGCCTGCAGGTGTTTTTCTGGCAGGATGCCACTGGCGAACTGAGACAGGACTGTCTGCTGACAAAGCGGTCCCTTCAGGTGGTGGGTGTCTGATGTACAGTCTCCAGGGTAATTGCACATAAACACTTTTCATAAAATGGTTACCTCCTTGAACTAATGTTGAGGGAGACAAACGTAATTCTTATGCGTGTATTAGTCTCATAGTGATACTTTAGTAACTGGGAACCTGCATAAATGTGTGATGGGATGTTGAATTGGACAAGGTTTGAAGGTAATATTTTTTTTTTGTCACTTAGACAGCATTTTAAGAGGAATCTATCTATCAGAACTGTGGATCTTGAAAGCCGTGGTTTTATTATAACAGAAACTAAAGGAATAAATATAAATATAGAGGCTGGCAGAATGTGGAGAGGGCTGATAGAGCAGTTCCCCAAACCCCGCTTTGCTGTGCCCAGTTCTTAGGTTTGTTTTCAGTTCAGCAGCCCTTACTGGCTTCTTGGGTAACATCCTACTGGTGCCCAAGAAAAGGGGGTTTTTTTATGCCACCTCCGAGGACTGTTTGTGTATGTTCTCCCTGCTTTCCTTGGGAAGGCTCAGCCTCCGACTGGCCTGTAGGAGAGATTTTGTGGGGATGGAGGAAAGGGAAGTGGGAAGTTCTGTGTCAGCTGCCTGCCCTCCCCTGTGTCCTGCACAGCTCACCCACAGCTCAGTATGCTCAGGGGCTCCTGAAACCAAAATGCAGTAGCCAGGAGAGGCCACCTGGTGGGAGCCTTTCACCCTGCTGACCTGTCATACCCTTCCGAAGGATAATGAAATGGAGTAATTGCAAATCTTTAGGTATTGTCTATCATCATGTGCGTGGATGAAGTTCAACAAGGCCGCGTGCAAGGTCCTGCACGTGGGGCGGTGCAATCCCAAGCGCGACTATAGGCTGGGTGAGGAATGGATTGAAAGCAGCCCTGAGGAGAAGGACTTGGGGGTATTGATTGATTGATGAGAAGCTCAACATGAGCCGGCAGTGTGCGCTTGCAGCCCAGAAAGCCAACTGTGTCCTGGGCTGCATCAAAAGAAGTGTGACCAGCAGGTCGAGGGAGGTGATCCTGCCCCTCTACTCCGCTCTTGTGAGACCCCACCTGGAGTACTGCATCCAGCTCTGGGGGCCCAGTACAGGAGAGACATGGAGCTGTTGGAGCGAGTCCAGAGGAGGGCCATGAAGCTGATCAGAGGGCTGGAGCACATCTCCTATGAGGACAGGCTGAGAGAGTTGGGGTTGTTCAGCCTGGAGAAAAGGTGGCTCTGGGGAGATCTAATTGTGGCTTACCAGTACCTGAAGGGGCCTACAGGAAAGCTGGTGAGGGACTGTTTATCAGGGAGTGTAGTGACAGGACAAGGGGTAATGGGTTTAAGCTGAAGGAGGGTCGATTTAGATGAGATGTTAGAAAGAAATTCTTTACTGTTAGGGTGGTGAGGCACTGGAACAGGTTGCCCAGAGAGGTTGTGGAGGCCCCCTCCCTGGAAGTGTTTAAGGCCAGGTTGGATGAGGCTTTGGGCAATGTGGTCTAGTGGAGGGTGTCCCTGCCCGTAGCAGGGGGGCTGGAGCTAGATGATCTTTGAGGTCCCTTCCAACCCAAACCATTCTATGATTCTATGATGTTTTGTTTTGTGTGTGCTAACTTGTGATATCATGTGATTTCTTATGTACCTTTTAACTGTTGAATCTGACCTCCTTGTGAAAATTCACATTCTCAAACCACCAATTTTTTATACAATATTGCTGCTTATTTTGCTCGTTTTTATGCCTTTCAGTCCTTCTGGGGTTGAAGCATTTGAAGACTATTGATCACATACTTCAAATGCTGATTATCATTTGTGCGTGTTAACTGTTCTATAGCATTTAGGCATTGGACTGTCATTAGAATTGTACAAAGGTTTATCATGTTATGACTCTCTGTAAAACTTGCCTTTTAAAAAAGCAAGAAACAACCAACAACAATTTCTTCTCTTTGTTATAGCATATGCTGTGCTCTCAGTTCAGCCTTTGGATCACCAGATTAACTGACAAAATAGTAATATTCTTACTGCTAAAAACTTGAATCCAATACATATTTGGCATAGGACGTTAATGATAAATATATTTTCCTGTAAATATACTTTCTAAATAACAGAAGGGTGCTGACCCTTTGTGAGTCTCTTAGAGAACCACACTGAGGAGCAAGAACAAAAACCTGCCTTGTGCAGAAGCCTGTGCAGCGCTGGGGAAATGAATGGTGCAGAAACAAGAACTGGCTTTTTTGAATTGAAGTAGTTTCTTTATATCACTGATCAGTTCTTTGCAGTGGTGTAAGAATGGAATAACCATGTCTTAAGCTTTTTTAAAGTAAAAATTTAGATAGTGAGATCAGTCTTAGATCTTGTTCTCTGAAGACTACAATATAGATCTATCAAGCTTGATCTGTTTTTTATTTGCTGTTTTTTTTCTGAAGAGATACTGAGGGAGTAGTTACTGTATGTATGTGATCAATAGTGTTCAAAATAATTTCACCAGTGACTTCATTAATCCTATTCAAAATGCGGTGGTGAGGGGAGAAAAAGAAAAAAATATCAGTATAGAATAATTAGCAGAATGAAATTGAGTTAGTAGGTGTGACATCCAATTATTTTCTGCCCTGGAGATAAATATCAAGTGAAGGTTGGATATTACAGCTTCAGTGTAGCACCTCTGCTTCTTCTGAATCGGGTGGAGTGAGAAGTAGCCATGTAGTGTGAAGAAGAAAGATCATGTCTCAGACCGTTGTGGCTAACACATAGTTTGGTTCAGGAGTGGGTTAGCCACTTGTGATTGCTGTTTTAATGAGGTCTTTTCTTCATAAAAAATATTGGTTTGCGGCTTGCTACGTGGCAAGTTTAATTTTGCTAGTCTTTCTGCTCTGTGTAGGAAGAACCGTTCTGAGGTGGCTGTTAATACAGGAAGGTTGAATGCCGAATCTGTACACTCGTGCTGTTGCGCAGGTGTGCTGCAGAGCTTTTTGAAAGACTTGTGTGTTCCAACTCTGCATCCTTGAGGGCTGAGACTGAAGTACAGGATTGCTCCCGCACACCCAAGGATCTCTTCTAGGCTTTCCCACTCAGAAGGCGGCTTTAAATAGTTGTACTTCATGTTATGACTGACTGAGCTAACCTGGCTGTGTGATAACTGGATTCCCTGATCCATTGAAGGGTTGACATGGGGGTGGGAAAGCCGGACGTGACAGACTGTATCAGATTAGCTGTAAGTGTGTAATAGACCTTATCCCATGAATTGCAACCAAATGCAGTCTTCTGCAATGCTTTAGGCTGTTGTAGACATGGTCTCATCTGTGAAATGTGAGAGCTTTTATTTTCCCTTCATTAAAAAAGAAGAAAAAACATTGCATTTTAAAATCCTGGTGGGCTTTACTTGAACCTTGTTTGGAAATATGATATCACTGCCTCAAGTTGATACCGTGTTTGCATTGTGTCCATACAGCATTGTTTTAATTTCACTGCTACCTCGGGATATATTTCATACATTTAGTTTTTGCTAGGAAACTGCCTAGATTTTTTTTTTCCATGAGACTACAGGTATCATTTTTTTCCTTTCTTGTTGGCCACTTAGTGCAGTCCGATTCATTCTTGGACTTCTGACAAAACAGGCTCACGGTCTATTAAGAAAAACAACTGTTTAAATAGCTGTCAAAACCAATGTCACAAGTACCTTTATGTCCATGTAAATTATAGTTTATGGAATATGAAGTATTGTTGGAGAAAAGTTCCATTACTAAGCCAACGTACAACTGAGAAATTTTATATAAATTCTATAATTATCTGTTGGAAGTAAGTGAAAAACACTCTTAGGAGGTTTTTATATTGTATGAAAATAGCCTACTTCTCACAAGACACTTATTCTTCCACTCCATGTTTTTAACTTCATGTTATATTTACCCGTTTCCCCATGTACTATTTTACTTTGAACTTCTACAGTATATAACTTCGGTAGCCAGCACTTTGCTGGGTGAAAGAGGTGGTTTATTGATGTGTTTGTGTAGCTGTAAGTATTTAATGATACTGATGAGATGCAGAAGCACTTATATTGGTTTCTTAATATAGTTCTGGTATTCCTTCTAATAAAGTACTTCACTGTTCAGACTCTGTCTTCAGATTGTGTTGTATTAAATGCAGATGTGTGATGCAGACAAGTGGTTTTTGGATTGAAATTGGAGATGGTGAAACTTAGTTCATTTGATTGGAGTGTAGCACAGACATTCAGATGTGAACAATAAAGAGACTTGATTCCAAGCAGTAAAACTGTAGAGGTGAGGAGGTACTGATAAGGTGGTGAGAAAGCTGGCATCACTCACTTGAAGGAGGAAGGCTTCTAGGTTAATGAAAAAAAAAAAAACCAAACCCTTCTCACACAAGCAGAATTCACAATGTGTAGATGCTTTAATGAAATTTAAGGGGATGGAGTTGATATTCAGTTGGTTTGGGTGCAATTTTCAGTTCTTATAGCTTTCATTTTCCATATATTTGGGTCATTAGTTTTACTAGTAACTGTCTTAAGTGGTTGTTTATTTCTTGGAAATAAACGCAAGTTTAAAGAAGTAATTCTGTAGGACTTTAATAAATGTGAACGAAGCAATGATCCATGCTTACTGTTATTGAGATGTTACTGTGTCTAGAACTAATGCAAGCAATCTGACATTAATGATGTCTTGGAATATTTTTCAGGCTTCTCTGTGTAGTTGGAATAAGCACATAGAGTGTGGGAAATTTAGTAAGTGTTCATTGTTGTGCAGAAAATGAGGTTACTAAATGCTTGTTTGTCTGTGCAAATGAAATTCCATGTGTGTTTTAAAACTGTTATAACCCCCTGTTCTATACTGTATACATTTTTATATGTAATATTGACATGTAGGTGAGAGTTGACTTTTTACTTGTTGGGAGGGGATAAAAGAAAGCTCTGAGACATGTTCATATTTGTCCTCACTGTAAAATATTGTGGCTAACTGCAAGCATTTGAATTTTTTCGTAACAGGGTGCCTGGCAAACAGTTGCGTACAGGTACCTCTAGGGATGATGGAATTCCCTTTGGTCAAAATGGATGTGTATATTAGCTTGAGAATATAACAAACTTGTTCAAAATAAACTTCACTGTATGTGACTTATTTGGCAGATTATGAATGACTCATCAATTTCATATGACTTACCAGATCAGATTCAGGATATTGATTAGGTAACTTTTACTTGAGAATGACCCAGTTTTTTTGCAGTTTCAGCAGACTTCATGGCCAGATATTTTTCAAGTGTTTCAGTATATAATTTCAAATTTTATTTTACCTATATTTTAAAAAAGTCAACAGTAAGTATTTTCAAGGACTTTGTTTAAAATGCATTGCCTAAGTGCAAAAGACTTCCTTTCTCTTACGATCATGCGATGTTTTTCAAAAACTCATAGTAGAAGGAAGTGTATTTTGGAATATATTTTGAATACAGAAAAGCTTTTAAAATGTTTCTTTTGCTACCTTTGTAGCTTCCTTGATTTCCTCCCTACCCTGAATGGGGACTTGAGCAAGTGGCTTTCTACCTTCACGCTGTCTGCTGTGTTCTCAGTCCATTATGTAGCCACTCATGCAGCCAAGCAAGGTCTCCTGGAGGTAATCCAATTTCTGATCTTTGTAAGGGAATGCTCAGTTCATATGTGCCAATTTATTTATACCTGTAAGAGTAATTTTTAGCTGTCGTCTTATGCTAATTAGGTATAGAATTTGTGGTAGTAGCACTACACTGCTTTTAAGCCCTCTATGAAAAGTAACAAAAAAATGATGGCTCCTGTCTTTCAGTGAGAATACTGGATTTCATTGTGTTTGCACAGATACCATTCTGAGTAGATGGTAACTATCTGATGACTACATAGCCTATTGGTAAGGGTTTCAGGATGGTCCCATAAGTAGCTGGAGTCTTACCAACAACCTTCTACAAAGGAAGGGAAAGTGATTTGCTTTTTCTGGGAGGATACAAATTCTCTGACACTTCAGCATTACACTGAGTCTCTTCTCATAGTATGTAGTTCATTAAAAAAAAAAGGCAGAAGAAAAAAAGAACAGAGCTAAGCATTGCCTTAAGATGACAAATCAACCA
This sequence comes from Grus americana, assembly GCF_028858705.1. Taxonomy (NCBI): domain Eukaryota; kingdom Metazoa; phylum Chordata; class Aves; order Gruiformes; family Gruidae; genus Grus; species Grus americana. The sequence goes on from NC_072857.1 coordinate 28,561,003, forward strand.
AAAGTAAAGGCCACACAACATGTGATACTTACTTATTTCAGGCTTTCTCTGAAGCCTTAAGTAGACCTTTAGTTGTGGAAGAAGTACATACTGGGTTTTATACAATTTCACACTTTCCTGGTAAAATAAGCTCTAACCAGCAGCTGTAGGAAAGACTCTAATTCATTAGTAATAAATGTCCAGTGACATTTTTGCCTGAGACAAAATGAATTCAGGGTCGTGCTTACTTGCTGTTTAAATAAAAGTAGTTCCTTGGTGTTAATGCTCTGCATGTAGAAAAGTTTTCTCCTTGAAGTAAATCTGTAGTGTGAAGAAAGGGGGAGGCTGACTGAGCAGGCCCTTATCACAGATCATAGTTTCATGTTTAAAGTACAATCCACCCTAACGTTTAAAAATATTGAGATGAATGACTAAAATTTTAATTATAGTGTAATATATTTTGTGTAAGTATTGGCATAAAAATACTGACAAGTCAATATGGTGTCATTTAAATAATTACTAAATAGTACATTGTCAAGAACTTGGAAGGGATTTGATAAGAACTTCCCGGTTTAGACAACAGACATTTTTCTTTCTGAATTCAAGACTGGCAGGTCTCAGTACTGAGACTTCATGGAGAGAGAGCACAGAACACAGAGCAGCGTGAAGACCTAGGAGGAAAGAGGGAGTGCAGGACTCGGTGAAAGGCAGGTGTTTAAAACAAACCAACACCACTGGTGTGCCGTCCCCCCTCACCTCCCAGAATACCCAGATTAGAGATCTCACCTCTAACCTGTTAGCAGTAGAGTTTAGAAATGCAGTGCTCTTTCACTCATAATAAAACCAGAAATCTGTAATCTGGCAGTCAGTTTTAGAGGATTTGTGTGGCCCTGCCTACACAGGGGATGTGACTTGCCCCGATCAAAGCAAAGTTAAGTCCTGCAACACGTAGGAACACCAGAATCCTGAGGCAAGGATGTTTTCTAGCTCTGAAGCCATTGTTCTCCAGAAGGAACTCACTTCTTTTAGTTTAATTCTGAAATTACTGCTCACAATATTATTGCTTCTTTTAAAAGGTTAAGAGATTTATGTCATGTTGACCAAATAAGCCTATAATCAGCATGAGAACCCGTTCATTCCAATAGCTGGTAGTCTCCTAATTGGAGTCAGCCTTATTAGTGGCACATTTTTCCTTGTAGCAAATCTCACATGGAGCTTCAGCTCACAGGAAAAGCAGCAGCGTAGGAACTAGGGAATACTTGGAAACAAGTTGTGATTGTTCTTACATTTATAATCTGGAATTTCTGGTAAGACTTTGTGGGTTTTCCTTTCCCTCTCAAGTGTCTTTAAGCATTCATCTTAAAAGAATGTCATTTTACCAATAAATTGTTATTGGACCCTGATATGTTCAATATTGTAGTTGGGGTGTATAAAATGTGATGATGGTTAACTGTTTTGTTCAACTCCTGAAAGGCTAGCCAGCCTTTCACAGAGTAGCAAACTGCTGTTGCGTTAGGAAATTACATACCAGTTCCTTGTATCTTTTTTTAAACTCTCCTTCCCAGTTGTAGTTAATCATTTGGTTAGTCTTTAACATGTGCAGATGTTCTCAAACATTGTTGTAAGGGGTTGGGAGAAAGCATAATGGATAGTATGCACTGATAAAAGGGGAAAAGCATGATGTACAGATACATTGTAATTTATTGTTTGGCTCTTTGCTGGTTTTTAATATTCTAGTTTTTTATGCAATACACATCAGTTGTTGCAAGTGAGCTACTTTAGGCTGTCAATTTGACAAATGGTTTATTTCAGTTTTTAAAGCTTATTTGTAGCTTCATACTGTCTTTGAATATATTCTTTTTCTGTAGTGTGTCTAAGGTGCTCCTTTAACATCACTTGAAATCTTTGAATATTCACAAATATTTTTGCTCACTTTAGGTAATTTCATTGTAATGCTCTTACATCTTAAGAGAAAAATCGAACATGACGGAGCACTACAGGTAATGTTGGATTTTCTTTTTTCCCCTCTAAGGATTAGGTTTTAATACATCCTTACAGAATTTTGAAGGAGTGTCTCAAAATCTGTACTTTTTGTGTGCTATTCTTTGGCTTTTCACTACAAATGATTGGTTATTGTAACACAAGTAGCTATTAAGATTGATCTTAGAGATACCTGCTTTAGTAGATGAAAGGAGCCTGGTCTCCTGTGGGGAATTAGTTTGTAAAATCAGTTTAAAAGAAAAAAGTGTCCATCTTTAAGCTGTGTTATTTGTGTGTTGCCTGTCACCAGGCTCTCCTTCCTGGCCTCGTTCAATGTTAACACACTATAGGTTCTGCAGTGAAAACATCTGTAATGGAGGTGCCGGTTTCCAGATACCCACTGTTCTTGCCCAGTGGCTTCTATGCTTCTGTGATACAATATGAAAGGAAATCAATTGAAATTCAGCCACTCCCAAAGTCTAGCACGGGAAGGGATTGTAGAAATTCAGATATCGTAAATGCCAGACACCGTTTTTATGTGATTTATGGAAGGTCCCTGAAAACAGAAATTTTTTTTTTTTGTTTTCAGTCTGATGCCTTTGAATCCAGATTTGGGATTTTTTTGAGAGAATATTCAGTTTGTAGATTCTCCCCCTATTGATACAGTTATTTTTACGTGGTTAGAATTGCCTTTGTAGTAGTTCTCTATGATTGCAGCTTGTTTGCCTTGTCCTGGTAACAGGAGCGAGTCTCAGGTTATGGCAGTGTATATCCGACAGCACGTGAGAAGCTGCTGCGTCCTGGCTTCCAGCTGGGGAGAACACTGCTAAGTTTCTTCCTACTACTCCTCAGCATGTGTGGGGTTTCCTATAAAGCCCGTCATCTCTTGCTGTGACTGTGAGGTTCCAGAGCAGGACTGACTTGTGCTCTTCTGGATCAGAGTGTACGGAGAATTCACAGGTGCTTGTCGACCCCCGGCTCCTTAGACTTTTGCTGAGGAGTTTGCAAATGCAGGTATCGAAAGGGTACTGTTTTTCTAAAAAATCTGGGGAGAAGGAGAAAAAAAAAAGGGGGGGGGAAAGGAGGAGATTTTTTTTTTTTTTTTTTTTTTTTAATATTTGAGGCTGGTTTTGTGCCTTGTTTCCAACTGCTACATGCTCTGGTTTCCTGGAAGTGTTGACGTCCCGTGGATGTCTGAGTTAGCAAGGGTGTGATGTATTTTACATCAGCAGCTCCTGTTCAAAAGAGTAACTAATCATCCTCCTCATTGCTGATTGACCAGTAAGTGCTTAATCATCATATTTTTCTTTATCAAAATATGAAAGCAATTAAAGTAATGTTAACAAGAAGTACTTGAGTAATCTCAAGAGTCTGTACTTTTTCCAGTTTAGGATCCTGGTCATGAATTTCATGCATATCTCATATCTGTAACAAAAGCTTCTTGAAGCAGTATTATTAAGAGTGTTCTCAAATTGGAAGCCCAGATAGTGTGTTATCTACTCATACCAGCAGTGTGATGTCTTGGCTTCACAGTTTGAGATTTTTTTGTTTGGAAGACAACGTATGTGTACCCAGAACTGGTAGATTTTTGTGCCACCAACAAATTTACAATTACAGTGCAGTAGTATGTCCTGCATTCCACTCGGTAGCATTAAAATATCCTGATTATTAATTGCCAAGAATATGTGTTTTTATGCTTTGTGATGTCATCTCAAATGATACTACCCCACGGACAAAGGCAGAAAAACTGAATAATGAAAAGATAATAAAATAGCATCCCTTTTGTTAGGTGGTAGGAAGCTTTGCAATCGATCAGAATCCAGTTGTGTGTACCTTCCTTGTGTGTGTCTGAAGTGAGGGAGAATACAAAGGAAATAGATTTTTCAGTGCACCAGTGAACTTTCTTGTGTGACAAGCTGTTTCTATTTTTTCTTCTACTGATAAGTAACCTGATGCTTTACCAGTGATACTTTTCCCTTCCCCTGCTGCCCCACTCACTTTAGATCAGAGTTAGCACTTGCATTGAATTAAATGCTTCAGTGAAGAGCATGAGTTTAAGGCTCAGTGAGTGATAAAAATTGATTTAGAAATACCAGTCAGCATTGCACAGGAGGCAGTTGGGGTGGAGTGCTGGTGGTTAAATCCTTTAATGTTACATGAGGGAGTAAATAAAATTAAATAGTGGACATTTTGATGAGATCCCTCCTCTGGGTCTCTGTCTTGTTCATTACCTGCAGTTTTTTCTGTTTTTCACCCATATGTTAAATAGATAAACTGGTTTCCAGCTGACCAGGTAAAGACTTGTTACGTATGTGTCAAGCTTAATGTGGTGGGCTTTACCTTGGCTGGAGATGCCGGGTGCCCACCAAAGCTGCTCTATCACTCCCCTCCTCAGCTGGACAAGGGAAGGAAAATATAATGAGAGGCTCATGGGTTGAGATAAGGACAAGGAGAGAACATTCAGCAATTATAGTTATGGGCAAAACAGACTTGACTTGGGGAAATTAGTTTAATTTATTACTAATCAGATCAGAGTAGGATAATGAGAAATTAAAATGAAATCTTAAAAACACTTTCCTTCCACCCCTCCCTTCTTTCCAGGCTCCACTTCACTCCTGAGTTCTGTACCTTCTCCCCTCCCTGAGCAGCACAGGGGGACAGGGAATGGATGTTGTAGTCAGTACATCACCTGGTGTCTCTGCCGCTCCTCCCTCCTGAGGGGGAGGACTCCTCACACTCTTCCCCTGCTCCAGCATGGGGTCCCTCCCATGGGAGACAGTCCTCCACAAACTTCTCCAATGTGAGTCCTTCCCACAGGCTACAGTTCTTCACAAACCGCTCCAGCGTGGGTCCCTTCCACGGGGTGCAGACCTTCAGGACCAGGCTGCTCCAGCGTGGGTCCCCCACAGGGTCGCAAGTCCTGCCAGCAAACCTGCTCCAGCGTGGGCTTCTCTCTCTCCATGGGTCCACAGGTCCTGCCAGGAGCCTGCTCCAGCACGGGCTTCCCATGGGGTCACAGCTTCCTTTGGGTGCATCCACCTGCTCTGGTGTGGGGTTCTCCACGGGCTGCAGGTGGATATCTGTTCCACCATGGACCTCCATGGGCTGCAGGGGGACAGCCTGCCTTGCCATGGTCTTCTCCATGGGCTGCAGGGTGCTGCTCTTTGCTCCAGTGCCTGGAACACCTTCTCCCCCTCCTTCAGCACTGACGTGGGTGTCTGCAGGGTTGTTTCTGAAATGAAAGATCAAAAAGTGATTTTTGTTAAACTTACCTGTTTTCTGAATGTACCTTGAACAACTTACTGAAGCAATTACATGAATTTTTGGGTTAACTCAATGGTCATGCTACAGAACAGACAACTGTAAAAAGTAGTTGTACTCAGAATTGGATATTTTCAATATGGATGATGTTAAGATCAGATGGCATTATAATTGTTACCCTGGGGAATTTAGGCAGGTTTAACAGTACTGTTGTAATTGCAGGATGCCACTAATACTAGCAGTAGCCTCAACATGCACATGCAATTTGCCAGACAGTCAGTGGTGGTGTTAGGGTCAGTTGTGGTGTTAGGGTTGGTTTCAGAAACGTAGCTGCACTCATGAATTTTCCCACGCTGTATGTATGAATAGTGAGGAGGAGGAGTGGTGATACTTCTCTTCATTAATGTGGTTTTGGGGTGGGTGGTTGCACGTTTTGTTTGGTGTTTTGAGGTTGGTGGGTTTTTTTTAGTTTTAGGTGGCTGACTGGGAATTAAGACTTTCATACAAATAGATTTCTGAAGATATTGCGTGACTATGAAGCCAGGCTTCCATAGGAGAGCTCTTAACTTTCTAGCAGATCTGAGGGAATGTGTTTGACCGTGGCTGCTGAATGCTGTAATAGAATTACTCAGTTACCTGCCCGACACCAGCTGGCTTCAGACAGGCAGTCCTCTCCTGCCTTTCAAAGGCTGCCAGACTAGTTAAAAGACCAGCCTTAGATTTACTTTATCAGCTGCAGTCCATTCAGAGAGTTAGAAAGCTGTACAGACAACCTTACTTCCACTTAAATTCCTTTGATTTTACTGGATCAGCATTAATAATAGAGTAATTTTAGAAATTAACTTCCTAATATTCTGAAATTGTTAGGGATAATGCATAAAGCATAGTGAGGTTTATGGAATTTAAATAAGTAATATAATTTAAGATGCTGCGTTTCCAGAGGTCATGTTAATTTCATAGGAAATTTAATATCTGAATAACTCACTGTGAAGACTGAAAATACTTAGAAATTATTACTTCAGAAAGTTTTATGGTATGTTGCAAGGGTTGCCGAGAGATTCCTTGCCATGATCATCATAATTCAGGAATGTAAATAATAAAGCATTTATTTTTCTCATAGCCTTTTAAACTTAGTCTCTAGAGTTATAAAACAGAACTCAGAACCTCTAGGTGGCTACTTAATTTTTAAATATGTTGACAATGTCAGCAGAGAAAGAAGAGGCGTGAAAGCTTCTATCTATCTGATTTACATTCTGTGGAATTAAAACTAGATCTAGTTGTTTTGCCTTTTTTCCTTTAAAAACATACCAAAGTGATATTCTTCTAAATGGACAGAATTGAATTATAATGTTTGAGAGAGAGTGCGGTTTATTGACAGCTTGTGTAGAAAATTATTTATTTTAAATTGTATAATGGATTGCTGATAGAAGGTTAAAAAATAATTAAAAACCAAAACATCAGCTAACAACCTCAAGATCAGGTGAAGAATGCAGTACTAAGGGCTGCTCTTTTGGTTTTGCTATTCATTTGATTAATAGGAGAGAGAGTAATTGTTCACCAAACAAATTCTTGCTTTGAAAAATTGCATTTTTTGTTGCATATGGGAGGGTAACACAACCATGTGATATTGGGATTTACCTGGGTAACTTAGCAACACTGTGTACAGGCTACTTGGTTTGATGCTGCTTTTAGTTCTAGACTGTCCAAAAAGAAAAACAAACAAACAAAAACCCCAGGATAAGCCTGTGGTGCTCTTGTGTGGAGAAGAGCCTACCATGCTAGAGCAATAGAAATGTCAAAATAAGATAGTGATAAGATATGTTAGAAGCTTGAGAGTAAGAGTCCTTGAGACACTTCCCAGTAGTAGACATTATTATTCTTGTTTTAAACATGGGAAGATGAGACAAAGTTAGTGATCTGCATACAATAGGATGTGACATGAAGTGGTTAAACCTTTGTGAGATGCCATGACTTTCTGGCTGTTTCAGTGCTCTCATCTCTGGCTACATTCTGGACTGTGTATGATAGAATATTGAGGATCTCCAGCAGTAGTGAAGCTTGAAGCTATGAAAAAGTACTTTTTAGCGGTTGAAGCCCTCTTTGTCAGCATGAGTTTTATGTTAATAAAGTGAAAGTCCTTTTTTAGCTGGGACAAGCAAATACTTAAAAAAAATGAATAATTTGGGCAGGTCTAAAAGGAACAATCGTAAATTACAGGGTTTTTAAAATTTATTTAAAAAATAATTAAAGATTTAATAAAGGTTCTTAAAACCCTTTAAGAAGGACTATTAGACATTTAGGTCTCAGGAAGGATTTCTTCTAATATCATTGGTTCAATACTAACTGTATAGTTGGTTAAAGAGAAGCAATATTCTCGTAGAGGATTTTGCCTTCAAGATTCGCGGCTCAGTCAGAACAATGTGTGTGTGGATATGGGCGAGTTTCTTACTATAACTTCTGTGTGAAACCAGACAGAAGGCTGGCTTAGGGTCAGCGGGGTCCCTTGGGACTGTATGATAAGTCCTGGTTCCTTGGCTTGGGAGCAGCTCATTCAGCATGCCGTCCCTTTGCAGCGTGCCATGAAAGCCTGAGCCGCTGAATTGCGTGGAGGCAAGTTTTTTAACATCATTGCAATTTTTCTAATCTACCTGTCATTAAGCTTTTAGTCTGATCTAATTACCCTACAGCTTCAAAAATGTCCTGTGTATAACTCAGATCTACTCAGCGCGAAATTAGAAGCGCATTTCAGCGCTAACTGAATTTTAAGATGGAACTGAAAAAGTGCAGTCTTATTTCAGTTAACTCAATCAAATGTGATGCTGTGGTGCTAGTGAGACAAGACATGTCCAACACCTTTCAAATATTTTTCTACATCTCATTTTCCAACTCCAAACTCCGCTTACAAGTCAGAAAGACAAGTTATTGGTAAGACGAAGATGACTTTTGTGATCTTGGGTCATGAAGAGAAAGTACGTTTCCATAGAGGCTTTGTTGACAGGTGATCCTTGTTATTTGTACCATGCAGTCACCAGAAAGAGAAATTATGAAATGATTTAGTTCCTTTTTAACGATGTTGCTTTGAAAAGTTGGAATAGAACCTGCAATCTTAAAATGTGGCACTAAGCTCAGTTTTGAAACAGTTTTTGATTAGGTTGGCTTTGAATAAAAGGATTCATGTGTGAAATGAATTGGAAATTTCAGTTCAGTTGCTCCTGTGTAAGCGTTCCCGGTGTGCTTTCTGTCTCCCGTTATGTTTGACATACTGTTTGACAGCCTAACAGAAACAGAGCTCAGTAGACAGTGAACCTGAACTAGATTTCTTTATTCTTCTAACCGGTGATAAAATGGAGTGGTTGTGAAAATAAGCTGGCAACAATGAAAGAAAGCACAGCGCTCAAAATTGCAGCTGCGTGGAAGCTGCGAACTCCTGAGCATTCTGTTGAACCAGCTTTCCGAAACTTAAAGCAGGGTCTCTCCCTTGGCATTAGCGCTGCTTTGAGTTGACGTCGCTGTCCCCACAGTTTACATAGTGTTTGTATTCAGTTTGCAAAGCTTCACTAAAACTGGGTCATTAATTTTTATGATTGCAATTCTTAAAAAGTAAAAGAGCGTTAGTCGCGCTCTCACAAACTGTGTGTAGTACCTTCTGTAGTAAAGTGCCATAAAAAGTCACTTTTAATATGGAATTATTTGAATCTGGCAAATCTTTGTAGCACTCTGACCCATGCACATTGTTTTTAAAACTGAAATCTTGAGAATTAACTTGTCATCAAAGACTGGTAAAAGCAGGAGAGAGAAAGGTGAAGCTGGAGCAGAACCTCTTTTCAGGAATCCGGAATTAATGAATGACAATTGACTTAACTCTAAGCAGAGAATTTCTGGGGATCATTACATTTCCCAGAAGGCAAAGTCAATTTGCCTTTGGCTTGTGCCTTAATGTAACAGGAACAAGTAGTAATTTTGCAGACAGACAGTCCCCCAGAGGATCCTAATTCTTAATTGTATAAAAGTTCTAATTGTTCTGTTTTTAAGTGCTAACTTATTTAAGGTGTGCATATAACTTAATTGCAGTGTGAACATTCTGGATGACTATAAGTGAAGCAAATCAGTATCACAAATATTACTTTAAAAATAGAATTAAGGACATGTTAAGGAAGCATGAGGTGAATGGTTTCATGTGCTGAAATACATATTTTTTTTTTTAAACTCATCCTGTTACTGCAATGTTTCCAGCAGTTGTACTATGCTTTTCTTCCTGAGATTGCATCAGCAATCACTTGCTTAACAAGGCTTCGATTTGATAAATTCACCAAGGAACGTTAGTGCAAAGTTGTTAAGCTAAGTGATGCTCTTCATTAATGAAAATGATGCCCCAGCAAGGGATTCAGACGCATCGTGTTGCTGGTGATAGCTGGTCAGAGACTGATACCACAGGTCCAGGAATGAGAGGTTGGAAAGTAATGTGAAAGCTGAGGCCAAGGGAGATGCTGGGGTTTCAAGTCTCTGTTCTGTTCACCACATCTGCTCTTGTGTGATTCTCTGAGGAAGGTTGGTTTAGAGAGTGTCCCATCCGTTGGGCCTCCTTACATATACCTTAAAATTGGTGTTCTCTGGAGCGCTGACATGCTGGGTGGGATAACACTTTGGTTTAGATTGTCCCATATTTATGCAAGAGAAATCCTTCCACTGGGAAACAAAAAATTCCATTTGGAAAACAGTTGTTACTTTGTTAGTGAAAACAGTAGGTTTTAAGGTCTATTGACAACACCTAGTAGTACGGGTGAAGTAATCTGAGCTTCTGGCAGAATGGTTGGAGGACTGGAGGGCCACGAAGCTGATCCAGAGAGCTGGAGCACCTCTCCTGTGAGGAGAGGCTGAGAGAGTTGGGGTTGTTCAGCCTGGAGAACAGAAGGCTCTGGGGAGATCTGATTGTGGCTTACCAGTACCTGAAGGGGCCTACAGGAAAGATGGTGAGGGACTGTTTATCAGGGAGTGTAGTGACAGGACAAGGGGTAATGGGTTTAAGCTGAAGGAAGGTCGATTTAGATGAGATGTTAGAAAGAAATTCTTTGCTGTTAGAGTGGTGAGGCACTGGAACAGGTTGCCCAGAGAGGTTGTGGAGGCCCCATCCCTGGAAGTGTTCAAGGCCAGGTTGGATGGGGCTTTGGGCAACGTGGTGTAGTGGAGGGTGTCCCTGTCTGCAGCAGGGGGGTTGGAACTAGATGATCTTTGAGGTCCCTTCCAACCCAAACCACTCTATGATTCTATGACTGTTGTTTCAAGCTGTTTATTGGCTTCCATAGCACTTAAATCCCCAAACTAGTGTTTGTCAAGTGGCATGAGTAAGTAGAAGAGTTTGTCCTTTTCTGTGTTAAGTTATTCTTCTGCATTAGTTTTGCAAAATTTGTGAGGCGGTATAGAAAGATCAAATGCATATAGTATTCACCTTTTGCAGGATGTCTTCCACACTATCTCCCACCCTAGTTGTCAGGAATATAATTCCATTTTGATGGTAGAACAACTATGATACGTGTTTCTTATGTGGTTTATTTTTTTTAGAGGATAGCGAAGTTTTATGTAGTATTGAAATGGCTTCAAAAATTCAGAATTTCGAATTGGTGTAGAAACTTACTAAGACTCAAAGCAGGAAAAGTCTTAAGTTTGTGACACCTACTTATGATGACATTAATGTTATTGAAAGAAAAAGGGCAATTATTAATAACTTTTGTTGTTATTAACTGTAGAATATACATTTAGCTTAAAGGTATATTGGAAATGCTTTATTGCAGTGTGTTCTGTGTAACTGCTTCCCAGTAGAACAGGCACACTGTAAACATTTAACAGATGGGGTAAAAGTTTAATCAACGGCTTAACTATGGAAGGTACCTAAAAAAGCAGCAGTGTTGAATGAGGAATGAATGATAACTACTTGGACATGGCTTAAATTCAATAGAATTTCCAAAATCACTATAAATAGAAATATTAGGGAAGTAATTACCACTTAAAACACCAAAACATCAAAAAAGTGTTATCCTTTTCATGATTCCAGGAAGAAAATGCTAACTTTGAATAAATAAAAATGCTTAAAAACCAGGTAGATGGAATATTAGCAGTATATTTCTTTTAACAGAAAGATATCTATACTAGTAAAATGTATTTTGCAGTTTGGCCTTTGATTTGGGGGTGTTGATAATTTCCTACTGCACTGTTAATATATAAATAGTGGATTTATACAACTCCTGATGATTCCTCGTTTTTGATCAGATTATAAATCAGCTATACATAGTTTACAAGTAGTGAATTACTTTGGGAGATTTTTATGCATTTAAAACACACATTGGTTAACACTGCCCTTACTAGGTAAGAAGAGTAAAACTTAATTGGCATACTTAAACTGCTGCTTCAGCATCAAAAGTCTCCCCTTTCATTGCAGTTCTTGATTTCTAATGGAAAAAGATAGACTTCCAAATAGTAAAACTACTGCTAAATATTTCATCTCCTGGATAAATTTAGTATAATTTTAGTGTATCAGAAGCTAGCTTATAGCATGTGTATCTTAATACCCTGGTGCAAAAGTGTTTTTGACATAGGCTTCAGTGGCCAAATTGAGCATGTTTTAGGAAACTTGCACAACTAAGTAATTAAGGCCAGTGGTCTCTAGCAGTGAGTTCATTGTATTAGGAACACAATTCTAATATCACCATTATATTGCTGTTTTTCAGAGCAAAGAAGCCTGGCCAATTTTGTAGCATAGTGCCAGCATGATTTTATTCCTGACACCTTCCCCCCCCCCCCAAAAAAAAAAAGTCTGATATAGGTAGTATTACTTTAATGACTAAAAGCCTAGTAGGTTTTTTATTATCAAATGGACTATCTCATAAACCCAAGCTCTTTAATATAAGATGGACCTAACCAGTTAGGCAGGGGAAGTCACAAATGCAGTATTTAGTTAAAAAACCAAACCAGACAAAAAACCCCAACCCCAAACCAACAACCCACAGCCTCCCCTCCCTCAAGTTATTTATGGTACGAGGTACGTGACTGAAAGCTGGCGCCCATCACTACATGCAGGAAGCTGCTCAACTGAACTTCAGATGCATCACTTAGTAGAAAGAAACGTAATTTTATTTGTGGACACCAATTTCTCTCCTTCACGACGCTTCAACAACCATTCCTTTGTTTGAAATAGTTACAAACATCCTCTCTGGATGGCAGAACAAGGCAAGACAATTACGAATCGTGGGTGCACTAAATTGGACCTCTTAAAATAGCTATTGAATTGCTCACTAAGGTGTCTCCACAATCCGGCTGAGATACCAGGTTGTGTTAAGCTGTGCTCAATTGTTTTATTTACAGGCTTTTGAGATCCTGCTCTGGTTGCTCTGAATTTTGTCGATAAGCCTACTGAAATAAATTATTTTGGAGCTGTTGTTCAGTTACTCTAAGATTCAGGCTGCGACCTGAGCAATTAAAAAGAAAGTTATGTTTAGTTTTATTTAGCAGTGGATTCGTACATCAGTTTTCAGGTTCATTTAGAGTTGCGTATCTGTGCCAACTTGTTTGATTAAAATTCCAAATCTCGCAATTGTGGTATAGAAGCGTAGGAAAGAAAGATGCAAAAGATTATGGTTAAAGACTCTGAACCTGATTTTGCTCCTACCCTTTCAGGCTCAGGAAATGTTTGTGCATTAACTGTGTGTAGACACAGTTATCATGGATCCATTACAACAGATTACCACCTTTTCCTAAAGGCTTCAGTTATGTTGTTGAGTATCTGGAATTTAGACAGATAAAACTGTTATTTCTCACAAATTAATCAGATGCTTGACAGTCAGTTAAAACTTAATTTGTGTGGGGGATATGGAGAGTGAACATGGCAGAATTCCAGATTTTACTGTTAACTTATTCTGTGACTCCCGATGAGCCCCCAAAAGGAGATGGGCTGCTGATGCAGCCATGAGAGAAACTCCTTGTCTTATGGGAGCTAGAGCAAGCTGCCCTGCAGCATAATCCACAGCAAAGCCAAAAATTTGCTTGCTTTAAGGAATTTCCTGGTAGCCTTAGGGAGGGTATTAATAGAACATCTCAAGCTTAACCTTGTTATAAGCCTGTAATGCGGCCCTTGTTCGTTCTTTCAAGTCAGGAATTTTAAGCAGATTAATGTGAAGACTAACACAGCCAAGCCTGAATCAGGATTTATGGTGTTGTCAGGGTCTAGTTCATTCTTAAGTAAAAGTTACTTGTTTTGGTAAAATGTACGTTAAACCTCAGTAGTAGTTGTAGTCAAATATTTGTCCTTAATTTATGTAAAAGAAAAAAAAATCCACAAAATAAAGCTGTATAAATTCTTCTGAGGTCTTTGACATTATCAAAAACTTGAAGATTTTCGGTGAACATCATCTCTATTCACTGTGGGGTTTTTTGTTGTATTTTTTGTCTGTTTGAATTCAGAAATAAAAAAATCTGGTGTGTGTTTGAACAATGTTCTCACCTCTTCAGGCTTTTTAGGGTGTGCTGAGGTGGAGGAGAGGGACAGCATAGTCTAGGGTGAAGAGAATTGCAAAGTACGGACTAGCAGATAGAGGGAATGGATTGCTGCTGCAAGATGCTGTGGGCAGTTGGAAAAGAGGTTGCTGGATGATATGTTGAAGAGATGGACAGATTTTACTGAGGCAAGGAACTTGTGCTCTTGCAATGCATGGGACTTGCAGAGTCATGAGAACACGAACAGAAATTAAGAGAATTGTAGCAGGGGAAAACGTTTATTTTAGATCTTGAATATAAATCTTGTTTATGAATAAGAAGTGGTGATGGATTATTGAGTGATGTTGTTGCATCAATTTTTTTTTTTCCATAATTCTGATGTTGGAGAAAGGGGAAGACTAACTTTTGTGATGCTTTTTGGGTGGTTTGCAGTTTGTCAGTTGTGCATCTTTCTGCATAGGAAAACTCTTACGTGGCTTGCTCTCTGTAGCTATTATTTTGGTCCTCGCAATGTAAACCCAGCTGGAGTCTGAGAATGCTTTAGCAAATAAGGGATTGCTTTTCATAGTGACTCTGTCCTTCAAAGAACTTTCCTTGGGATTAAGAAAACAATACGATTGTGTGTATGTGTTTCTTTAATTATCTTGTGTATCTTCTAGCTGGGTCCCATTAGGTTTTGCTGTACAGCAGACCCACACTCACATTTTATCTTACCACAATTGATGTGTGTTCGTTCTTCTGTGCTAACAGATAAGAAAAAACTAACTAAAGTATCAGCTGTGACAAGGAATAAATATTGACATTTTAATCAATGTATGATACTTAACATTTCTAATGCTGAGCAGAAAAACACATAGTCCTTAAAGCACTGAGACATTTTTCTAGCACCTTCAGCTCTGTATGGTGACAAGCAGTAGCTTAGCTAAGACAGATGTGGTCCTGCAAGTGAAGAAGGCTGAAAGCCTGGTCTGTAGGTGTCGTTGTAGAGTCCCAGGGAAAAAAAGGAGAGGATGAGGTATGGAAGAATTTGTTTCACTCTGCAAGATGAGAGCATATGATCATCTTGAGGTAGCTGCTTCTGTTTTTCATGAACTGAATATGGAAGATTAAAAGGACAGTTGTATTTGTGTTTGCAGTATTGATGACCATAGAAAATTAAATTTAAATCAGAGTACTTCATTAAGATTTTTTACAACTGAATGTGTGGAACTGGATGAACTGGGCTGTAAGGATTTTGAGAGAGGTGTTCTGTAACTGACTCTGGGGTACGTGATCAGAGATCAGAATTTTTTTTAATAGCAGATTTCTGTTTCCTTCCTTTTCTGCTTTTGTTCCAAATGGTGCAAACAGCAAGGTGAGGTCAGGTTTCCCTATTTCCTTGTCCTGTGACTGAGAACAGCATCACTAGCAGTGTCTTATTCTGGAAGCCTGGTTACTTTGGATATGAAACAGACTACAGTTTCAGTAGATGTTTAGTTTTTCCCAATTTTGCTTGGGCTGGTAGCACAGAATAAATTGTTCTCATCTGTGTTAAGAATTTCTGAAAAATGAGGCAAAGATGAACTGATCACATCTAGGTGCTTTTGGGATCCCTCTGGGACACTAGAATATTTCACTGTGCTTCCTGTAGCACTTAAAGTGGTTCTGAATGGGCAGTGGCCTTGTGATGGCCAAGTTGCTGCTGTTTAGCCCAGCCGATGTTGATAAAGGCATTGGCTCCTTGGACACTGAAGAATTCTCATCCAGACATCTGTTGTGAGCTGCACAGTGCAGTCGAATTCAGTAGTGTCAGCTCATTCTCAGAATTTGTAAAGATTTGTATTTCTATTATTTGGCTTAGCTGAAGTCAGATCTTGAAGTGTCCTTCCTCTTCATGAGAGCATTTCCTAAGTATACCACAGAGATTTGTTAAGTTGCCATTGGCCCGAGAGGATCCCTCTGCCCCTGCGTGCTGAAACTTTACCGTAGCCTGTACTTCTGCTGTCATGTTGTTTGCAGTGTGGTTTGTTTTTTTTAGACAAAACCTAAAAACCTCAACAAACAAACCAGAAAACCCCACAAACACCAACATGAGAAAAAACAGCAACAAAGAAATAAAGCAAAACACACCCCCCGCATGCCAACACCTACACAAAACCACAATAAAGCAAAACAAAAAACCCTGACCCCATGCCCAAACAAACATAAAAACCCCAACCCAACAACACTGTAGTTCAGCAGATTGTGCTGCCGCTTTGCAGCTGGTCTCATGCCACTTGGCAGAATCACCTTCACCGGGTGAGCTTCCTTCGCCAGCGTGGCCATCCATCTCCCGATGAGGTGGTGGTTCTGTCTGCACCTGTTTCGGGATGAGCCTCAGAGAAGAGCTGCAATGCTGGAAACTGAGGTAGAAGTTTAGTGAAAAATCTTTCCGTTTTTAGAAAGTGAGCACTTCAGTATTGAAGACTGACACTGGTTAATAAGGATATTAATAGCAGGCTCAGTTATTGTTGGAAACTTTGGTTGCCATCCCTCTGTGGTGGCCTTGGAAAAACAAGCAAAATTCTGTCTTGGGCTTGAATGTGTCTGCCTGGCAACTGTTTTTTTCCTTTCAGTCACAGCATCTTGGAAACATGAGAAACATCCAAATCATAAGTACTCTAGAAAAGAGAGCTTAATATGTACAAAAAAGGATTTTTTTTTTTAAAATGTGAAGATTACTAATTTTCAGTGTATTCCTCTTAACATTTTATGTGTCATTCTAACACAGTGGTCAGATATTGACAGTTTAATCTGTGAGGAAACCTTTCCACAAATAGGGGTAGAGATACTTGGTATTGTAACATAAAAGGTTGTTGTTCCAGTTATGAGAAAATAATGCTGTAGATTTGGGGTAGTGCGTGTGAAATTCAAAATACTGCTGGAGATTTTACTTGTTTAAAGGCACTGAACTTCCCAAATGAAATTGGCAACGTGTTAGTTACTGTCTGCTGCTACTTTGTGATCATTCAGCAATCTGTTGCACAAGGAGGAGCAGGAGGAATATTGGAATTCACTGCTGATGGAGAATCCTGAATAAATTGTAGTTTAAAGATGCTATAGAAACTCGTTTTGGTAATCTTAAAAAAAAAAAAACAAAAAACCCAAAAAACCACAAGAGTTGTCATGAAAGATGTTGGTGTTGTCTTTCCAATAGTTACATTTCTTCTTTTGTTAAGATTTAATAACGAAGCGAGAGACCTTAGGAAGATTTGCTCAAAAATACAGAGCCAGCTCTTTTTTAAAAGAATTGAAATTATAGGTATTATACAAAATTAAATCTCTTCATTTATTATGTTCACTCCCTAAACCTGTTGTATTTTTGATGCGTATTTGCAAAGTCCAGTTACCTGCAATGTGTCCTACTGAAAATTAGCAGAGTTCTATTCCCTTTTTCAGCTGAGCTAATCTTATTTAGTATTTTATTCTGATCTCAAATGGGAGTTCTAGATTTACAATGGATATAGTTTTCCCTGTGGCAAGAAAAATTGATACAAGTACACACTATGGTGATTTGTTGAAGAATCTTTAATGGGAAAACTTAAACAGTTAGATTTATGCTCTTAATTAAATAAGCATCAACATAAATTGAGGAAAAATGTTGACAGAATGTATTTTATAAGTATTCTTATTTAAGTGTTCAAGTGTTGCATGTGTGTTCACTCCAAAGAATCAAAATGATACTACTTTGGATAAGGCACAGAGGTTATAAATCAGTTTAGCTTTAAAAGGGTTAACCTTCTTTCACAGAGGGAGGGGATTAATGACCTGGTGTTTGCCTTACTGATGTTTTGTCCTGACATAAATGAGCACGTACCCCTTTGTTTAACAGGTATCCATTGAAATGGTATGTCCTCCCCTGCAAGTGACCTTCTGTGTAGGACTTGTCAGAATCTCTTCCTGCTGTCACAGGTCGCAGCTGCTTTGAGAGGTGTCCCATGAGCTGCAGGGCAGAGCCTGCGGTTGGCCAGGTGCATCTCTTTGTTGCCATGTCAGTAGGTTCTCTGGGGACGTCTTACCACCACTTACGTCTGGTAACAACCTATAGCTATAATGCATGTGAAATAGCGTGGCAATGAGAGGTGTTTTAGATCAAAAAGTAGGCAGTCCATAGTGCCTGTTAGCAGAACAGATTCCACTAAATGAACTACATAGCTGAGAAGAGGATAGACACGATGGAGAACATATATGCACAAAAGTGGTTAAATACTTTACCTTTAAAAAGAATCATAACTGTGCCTGTTAAGAACTAGTGTATCTATGGCTAGTATTATCTGACATCACTGTGTGTACGTGATGGCTGAGATTTCTTGGGTTTTAGGTTGCAGTTTCTTAGATGTCCTAGTGATTTCCATTGTGCAGAGCTAGATGGAGCTATAAGATCTCCTGTAAATTGGTACAGTGCTAGGGACTCTTCAAAGTTCTCTTGTTTCTGTATTTCATGTTGGGCTGGCTTTGTCTCTTGAAGAGTTATGATGAGTAAGCACATATTATAACCCATAAATGCTCAGTAAGTGAAGAGGCACTGTTTAACGAAGTCCTGGTAAGTAAGTATGCCATAGCCAATGGGCACCCTACTTGAAAGGCACAAATTTTCATCTGAAATTTGCCCCTCTGGGCATTGAAGGTGTTATTAAAGTTGACACCCGAGTTATCGTGAAGACATTGTGATGATATTGGAATGGATTGTAAATGCAACAGACTTGCTGAAGATCTTGTAATCATACAAGGGTCAGGGTAGCTTATGTGATTACCTGTCCCCTGCACAGGGATTGGAATGTGATAACTAGTAGCCAGTTTTTAGTGCTATCTGGGTGTGTTAACTTGTACGTATGTTTTTCCATTATTTCCTCTTCTTGTCATAACTGTGCTGTTGCTTTGTGATGCCAAAACATGAAATATAGGAAAATAACGTGAGATGCTGAATGCTTTGTTTATTGCTTCAATAAGAATCCTGTGTATTGGTAAGATAGTTTAATAAAGGTCACCTCTGAAGTAGTTAATTGCAATAAATTACTGCGTTGGATACTCTAACTGGATTGCTCAGGTCCTTAGCTGTTAACATATGCAGATAATCATGATGGTGAGCACCACAATTTGTTAAGTTTTCAAACACCACTGAAATCAATTAGGTATTTTGCAGACTGCTTAAGCTCTCAAAATATTCTTATTTCTCCTTATTTGTAATTTTCCTTCTATCTAGCTGTCATTTTGACTTTGTGGGGGACAGGCATGTGGACTGCACATCCTTTGCAAAGGAATAGAAAAATACTTTCTGCATTCCAAACTGATGTGGTTTGAATATTGCAAAAGATGCTATCTTGACAGGCCCAGAGGCTGAATTTCTATCTGTAGAAAACAGGCAGCACCTCAGGGAATGGTAGTGCAAAGTTTTACCTTTTCCATGTGATGCTCATCGTCCCTGGAAGTGACCATCCTGAGTGAAGTAGCTCAATCTCCAGTCTTCAGTAGATTTGCTGGCAGTAGACCATCAGCATTGACATCCTGATGTGTCTGCTTGTCTGTCTCAAGAAGATAGGAATTGCTCTTCTGGATCAGCTGTTCTTGTTTCTGTATTTCTTAATTTTTGGATAGTGTTCACACGAGTACAGTATCTAATTATTTTTTTTCCTGACGCTGCTGCCCTGTGGCAACATGCTGCTCATATTTCATAGGCATGAAATACTGTTGAGCGGGAGGCGCTTGGAGTTCCATAAGACATTATGTAACAGGACACTGAACAAAAGCCAGCGTTCTGGGATCCGGTTTTATATCCTGATCCTTATCAAACAGTTCTTTCTCCCTAGTTTTGGATTAAGGTGTTTGTAATATTATGTAGGTACTGATTGGTTTGTGTCATCAGGTACATAGTAATTATTACCCATTTTCATTCTTTAACAGAACTACAGATGTTCTCATCTGTACAGATTTCATATCCCACTTTCAAGTTAGTCTGTTAGATTTTTAAGTATTTACAATAATGAATGGAGTTTAAAAAGATTAAAAAACCTCTAAAGGAATTTGACAAACTTCTGTAGCACTATATTCAAAACATTAGAGTATTATAGATTATACAACATTGCTGTATATTTGGTGATTGCTGTATACAAATATAACACTGTCCAACTTTAGTGTGTAAGTTTCTCTTGCTTGATTTTGATCAATGCTCTGCTGCAATTTTGTGCGTATATGAGAAGTTTCAGCTAGTCTCATGTTTTCTGTTGTGTGAGTAAAAGCTATCCAAGAAGCTCAAATGTAAATTTCTACATGACAATATATACCAGCGTGTTTTGAAAGATCTTTTGTAGTGGATAGCTAAACCCATAACCACAAATAAAATTTTAATTTTCTGTGGCTGAAGTGTCAGAAATCTGAGCACTGTTCTAGGTTGTTGGAGATTGATGTGGCTGTCTCTCTGCTTTAGACGTGTGTGTTGGGTTGTGCTCAGGTGTTCTAATTCTGTGACTTTTTAGATGAGATTTGAGTTGGTCTGTTGTAGCTCCGTCTGGTTGGCCAAGTACATGAGTAAGAGCTGGGGCAGCAGGGTACTTGGAGTATATATGCCTTGAATTGTAGACAGAGTCTGGGACCTCTGAAATGCATGGGCACCGTTTGCTGTTATTTAAAGTATGTAACTGCTTCAAAATGCACTTACAGTGGTCTCTCATTGGAGCAAGTGTTTGCATCCATGGGAAAGTGAGTATTTGTCTAACCGTAAGTTCCCGTGTTAGAAGACTAGTCAATTAGGTACTCTGAAAGGGTCGCTCAAAGAGCTGGTTACTTTAGGGAGAGATCTTAACCCTAGCATTTAAAATGTGGTATATAAAGTAGATGTAGATTGTCTGTAACACTGATAGTGAAAGCTCTGGAATAGCCAATGATTTTTTTTAAAAATATTATGAGCTGTAGAACTTGGTGCATGTGTTGCTTTTTACCTTTGAAGTACTCAGAAAAGTACATCTTCCTTAGTAAGATTGGCCAAGCCCTAGAACGTGGCTAGCTGAAGTTAACCACCAGACTCCCTATTTAAGCACCTAAATATGATTTAATATTTTTGTAAAGGGAGGGAGCAGCAAGGGGGCTTGTGGAAGTTGCTGTGTTCTTCAGGCACTTCAGTCTTTTGAGCTCTGAGGATTTGCCAGGTGTGGTTACAGGTAACTGACTGTAGCCCTTGACTTGTCAAAAGCTTGATGCAGTCATTAAGATTCATCTTATGACCTCTCGTTCCTCCTCATTGAAGGTGGTTCTGTGATGCCTTTCTGTCATAGGAAGGACATAAGGAAGTTGTTATCAAAGAAGTGTATGATGAGATGAGTGTTCTAAGAAAAGAAAAACATTTATAGTCCTTTTTCCTTTATAAAAAATGAGCACTCTAATCTGATTAGAAAGGCAGTAATTGGTGGGCGCTGACTCTGTCTTCCGTTGTTCCTGCCCTGTTCACATCCATGTGTAAGAGTGCATGCTACAAACCTTCTACTCCTGTAATTTTCCTTGCACCAAAAATTGTAACTTAGTTGTTTGTAAAGAAGGAGAGGAAGTAGTTTTGTAATGTTATCAGATACCATGTTCTCTCAAAAATAGCAAAAATTAGCAAATTCGAATAGGGTATTTCATATGCTGTTTAGAAAAGAGAATGTATACGTACCAGCACAGATAACTTGAGTTTGAGAGTTTATCATCAGAATTTGCAGAGGTACAGCTCTACAGTAAAGAGGTTTTGGCAGGATGATTCTTTAATAGCTTGTAGTGGGCTTCAGGCTCTTTTTTTGGGCCTTACAGTCATGATGAACAGGCTTCTCTTTGTGTTTAAAAGACTGGTTAGATTAAAACAAAACAAAAAATAATCTCTAAACTGCCTCAACTTTTATCAGCTACATCGAATGTTGAAAGGGATCTTAAATCTTGTCCAGGCAAAAGTCTTCCAAAATTTTTTCTATTTTGCTTTTTCTTAGCTTCCTATCGTTAAAATTGAGCTATCTCAAGTATGTAAGCTAGTTTAATAGGCCCATGGGGCTCTGCTTGTTCACTTGTCATCCACACCATAATGATATTTTCTGGTTTCCTTTCTGTACTAAACCAGAGTTCTTGAGCTTTTGTTTTGATCTCCCCCCCCCCCCCCCCGTTAAATGAATCATTGCTTCAAAGTATGGTTCAGATAGCTTAGGGATTAAAAGCTGCAGTTTAGCAAACTTCTCTTGCAAAGGGTGGTTGTGCGTGGAGCAGAGCACTAGTAGAAAACACGCCTCTGGAGCGGTAGCGCCTGTGCGAGAAGGGAGCCCCAGCTGCTCTGTTTTCTAACAGCAGAATCCGGGCAGATGTGTGGTTTGGCCACAAAATAGAAAGAGATTGTAAGATGATGTAAAGCTGTATTTCCTCACTTCTTTAGTGATATCCTAAATGGCACTTGGCTGAGAGAGGGGTAACATTAAGCCTGGCATTTTATACATTTGTGCATATTCTGTCCGTGTATCCTGAAGTTTGTTTTTTTGCAAGTTGTCTTCATGCTGGAGTGGAATTTGCGATATGATGTCAGATAGCTTTCCAAGATATCTTAGGGGAGCACAGCTGTCATTGCATTGTCTGAAAAAGCAAAAAGATTGAGATGCTGGTGGGGACTTGGGTAGGGTGGTGTGTACGTGCAGGGTGTGAGTGGTAGTGGGTCTTTTAATTTCTATTGGTGAAGGAAATTCGTTGTATCAATTTAACAAAACTTGTAAGCTTGTTTTTTCTTTAAATACTAAGGCTAGAAAGAAGAAAATGGGAGTTTGTTCATTGGCTATTTGTTTCCATTATGGAAGAGAAATAATAGAGAACAGATAAAAATAGATAATCAGCAAAGTGATTTACTACTGCATGAGTACTCCTAGATTAATGTAGTGATAATGTGCTGTCTAGAGCTGGGAATGTGCTCAGAGGACGAGTTAATGATACTTTATTAATAGTTAGCTTTTATTTTGTATACTCCTACTGTCAAGCTTCATTGTCACTATGATTATTTGTGCTATATATTTCTTTCAGAGAGGAAGAAATCTGCTAAAGTCTTTCTAGTCTGTGTGTGTAGACATACATCTGTGTCCCTCTGTTGCTCTGTCTTAACTTCCATCCTCATAAAATATTCTGTCATCTACTCTTAACATAGTTTTCTGTTCTCAGCAATGAATCCCTCCCTTGGTCATAAGATTGACTTGCCTTTAAATGATATGTAAGAGAGAAGAAAGCAGTATGTTTATTTGCTTTGTAATTTTGCTGGTTGATGGGATGTACAGTCATGATTGGAAGCATTTCTCCAGATTGCAAAAAGTGACAAACTTCCTTCAAGTCAAAGCTGAAATTCTTATCTCCTAAAATGCATCCCACAGCTGCAGTTTGAAGATAAGATCAATTATTGTGAGATATGCACTAATGTGTTTTGAGAGCTGGCAACTCCTTGAGTAAAAGACTCCCTTATGTCTCTTATGACAGTTTGCAGTGGGAGGGAGGAACTGGGTGGGAATCTAAAAAACTTCCTATCTTTGGTGAAACATCCTAAAATGGAAAATAAAAACTATTAAATTACATACAGTTTTTACAATCTCAGATGTTGTCCCTTATGATTATTGGGCTTTAGTTTCTGGTATTTGAATGTTAGCAGTGTTAGATGCCCTTTTTAGTGACACTGCTTATTGTTCAAATGCATACAACAAAAATCTCGGTTGGGGTTTCATAGTTTGGTTAAATGCCCTTTTTATAAGGGCATTCAGGAGAGGCGAGTGAACAGAGATCTGTTGCAATGGATCAACCAAGTTGCTTTAGGTAAGGAAACAGGTTTCTCCCTGCAGTGAGTGTCTCACACTCCAGAAGGAAGGATCACTGACTTGTCAAAAAGCTGGGAAGACCATCTGGTAGGCATCCAGGTGTACCAGTAGGTTCTCATTGATGAAATCCTGGTAGTACTATAATGCATTTCTGGTGATTGTGGTCTCTGTGCTGAAGCGCTTTCCCTACTAATTTTTAAAAGATGGAAGATGAGGAACCTGCCTAGAGGCTGCTGTGCCCGGTGAAGCTAGGGAACCTGAGCTCTAGTGCCTGGCTGTCACTGTGCTTCTTGGTTGCCAGTACCAGATGAATTAGAGAAGGATCTCTGCCAGCCGTGTACAAAGGCCAGGCACAGCGCATGTTTAATTGGACACATACTGATGTTGAGCAGGGATTCTGGTTTGCGGAGGGAGTGACAAGTCTGTGTGCTTACAACAATCAGTTAAACTGCACAGTGTTTTCTTTGCCTTAATAGGAAAAGATGTGGTGATTGTGTAACTATTTGGATGCGTTTCACTACTTGTGTGCAGTAGAAAATCCCAGCTGGAGATAAATTCTTGTCTCTGTAGAAAGGAAGGGTGTGGGTTATTACCTCCCTTTACCAAACTGCTAGCTGCCTTTTCTGTATAACTTCCAGCTGAGACTTTTTTTTTTCCCCTGAATGCTCCCTTGCTACTTTAAGACGGGGCATTCTGGTGTAAAAATGAAAAATGAAGGCTGATGGTGTTACTGTGAGGTAGAGACTTAGAGGAGATTTTAGATGTTTAATGTAGCTGTAGGACAGCAATGTGTGGTTGGATCTCCTTTGACTAGTTGCCTGAGCATTCCCTGCAACACTTTTGGAAGACAGCAAACTGCATGTTTTACAAGCAGTCAAGTAAAGCTCACTATTATTTTTCAGAAACTTAGAGCTGATGTGTAGCTGCACACCAGTTACTTTCCCATGGGCAAGTTATCTTTAAAATAAATAAATAAATTTGCATGACTCTCTAGGGAATAGGATAACTGATGCAATAATTATTTAAGAGCAGAGCCAGCATCCTGCAATTTACTTTAAAGCACATGTGCTGCAATGTCTCTCTGTATTGATATACTTCTTGTGACATCCTTCTTCTGACACATTCAATTAACGTTTTATTATCATCTTCCTGTTAAAAAAACCCAAAACCCCAGTGACTCAGCTAGAAGCAAAATAGCTGCTCACTTACTTAACAAGAATCGTTAAGTGATTTTTTTGAACCACGCTGGAAGTATCTTTGCTGCATGAATTGACCTCGTATCATTGCAAGTTATTGATTATACATATGCCTGTGGTTGGCTAAGAGCAAACAGGTTGTAGTGTTCCCTTCAGTGAGGAAGACATAATGATATGGGTGCGACGTTGATTAGAATTTTGAAAATTGTGAAGTATCATCATCTGCATTCCCCACCCAGCACATGTGGCAACTGCCAGCCCAGAATGGGGTTGTTCCTTGTCTTCCTCTTGAACTCATTTTGTTTAAAAATACTCTAAACAGATGATAGTGCAACATACTGCTACTTTAATCAAATCTATATTTCCATGTGGATTGCATCTCTTGCTGATTTCTGTAACTTATTATTTGCTCCGACGATGCTATTTCCTTCATTGTTTAAATTGTCATATTTGTTTTCAGTCCCTTTTTAAAGAGCTATATGTCACAAAGGAAAAAGATGGACCTGTAAAACTATGACATGAGGCAGTTTCCACTGGGTTTAGAACTATGGTGTCTATAAAACATCAGCTGCTTTCTCAAAACATCTGTATGGAGGGGATCATGAACTGTTAGTGAGCTCTGGCTGCTGCACTAGCTGTTGGGGGCTGTAACCCTGGCACGTTGGAAGACTGCCAGACATGAACCTGGTGTGCTGTGCACACGTACGTGTGTGAGTGTGCTCAGAATGATACCTGCCAGTGTGGTTGGTAAGGTGCCACACGCAGCATGTTCAGCATACGTGTCTGTATGTCTGTGTAGAAGGTGTTCACCTCAGCTTGGTACTGAGAACTTTTTTCAGCTTGTTCAATGAGCGCAGTTTATAATGAGAGCACTATGACAATTCCAGTTCTGTGTTGTAGTTGTGGTAATTAATATTTAGCATGGTATCTAGTAATTTTCAGCTTCGGTGCACTTTACAAACATTAATTAATTGTCACAGCACCCCTGTGCAGTAGGTAAATGCTTTCTTTACTGCCATCTTAGAGAGCAGCCTGGAGCCCTGAGAGTTGCAGGCTCACTGGGTCTCACTTGGTGATCTGTAGCTTAATTTTTTGGAAAAGTTCTATGTTAAACTTGTTAGTAATTCTGGGTAAAAACAAAGTTGTCATTAGATTATTATTGCATCAACTTCTGCAATACCATGTCTGTTCTAGACCCCATAGATTACATTAGACAGTAAAAAATTAAGAGCCTAATTATTTCAACTGTATTTTACCTATTCTTTGGATGCTGTGCCATCCTCATCTTACCTGTGGTGGTGGTAGAATTATTTGAAACAATTTCATTGAGACTTTTCTGTGGCAGTCTTGCCCTTGTCTTCTAAGAGCACACTTATTTTCCTGTGGCTCCAGTCTTTGTTTGCAATGCTCTGTGAATGTGTTGAGAACTGGCTTTGGAAATTTGTTGACCTTTGTGTCCCGCAGAACTTGAAAGTGGCATTGTAGGTGATCTGTACAGATGAAGGCACATGTGCTTGCTGGATTGTGTTTGTATATACTCTCCCCCTCTGCCCCAGTTTATACGGTTTAACGGGAGTAAAGCCATTCACGTGTAAGCGTTGCTTGTGTACGCATCTTGGCACGCGGACCCTTGTGGCTGTGTTTCTAGCCGTTACCTTTTGCTTTCCGCTGAGTTGCTCTCAAGCAGAACATTTGACTGAAAACTTTCAGCTGCTGCTGCAAGACTTTACCCTGGTAACTGTTTCTACTTAGAGCTGCTGACAACTCATGAAAGCATTTGAAAAACATTTTGCTTACAGGAACAATTCTGCTGACATATTTTTCTTCCTATCTTTTATTACTAGTAAAATTTGCATGAAAACAGGTCTCTGTTTATTAAGAGTTCACAATCCTCAGTTTGACAGCGTAATTAGAGTGACGTTCAACTTGCACAATGGAGGTAGAAGGAACTCGCTTAATTTCCCTATGAACCTGAAACTTCAGGCCCTGTTTAATGATCTTAAATCAAATTTGACTTAATCGACGCTTTGGAGTGTAACGGAGGCAAGAATCAAAATGAAGTATGGTGGACAGTGGAAGGCTTTGTACGTGGCAAGGCAAAACTGAGAAAACTCACGTGAGAAAACCCTCCTCACATCTGCCCCTGGCCTGATGGCAAATATCAGGTTGTGCCCAGTTCAGGTCATAATGACTGGGAACCTAATCACCTCCGTGGCCCTAATTATGATGCCGTGGTAGGCTGAGATATTAAGTGAGGAATAAGCAGCAGGAGTAGATGAGCTCTTGAGCAGCAAATGCCTCATTATGCTCAAGTGATCGGTATTAAAAATAAAGGAGAGGGAAGAAGCAGAAACACACTGCTAAAATACAATGCAGAGTAGCAGAATTTCCCTGCATTTATATTTATTTCTAGTTCTTCGTGTGAAGCATGCAGCTATCTTGGCAGTGCAGCATTTTCATAATTCCTTCCTCCTCTACAGGCGCTTTTGCAGCACATCTGTCCAGTTGTTTACCTGGGAATCCAATGTGTGAGGCTGGGCTCTGGTCTTCACAGCAGACCTGCGACCCTCCTCATTTTGTGAAACAAATACTTGATGGTGTGCAACTGAGTTTCATCAGCTCTTTACTGAAAGGATCTATGAATGCAGACATATGTATTGTCTTCATCTGAACAATTTCTCTGTGTTACTGCTCTTTTGAGATCTGGGAGTATTCAGGAGTGTATTTATTCCTCTGCCCCAAATGAATAGCGGCTGGCTTTAGCTTGTTTACTGCTCCAGCAATTTGGAAGCATTTATGTATAAAATTAAGAACACAGTCTAGCTTTTTTAAATTAAAAGTTTCTGTGATTTGTGTCTTAAGAAATCAAGGTTAGCTTTTATAGCTTCCAAATAAATAATCTTCTGGATTTTCATTATTGTATTGTATTTAACTTAAGCAGTAGTGAAACTAAACAGATTTTTCTAAAAATTTTTGCTTAGAGGGTTTTTTTGAGAAGATGATTCAGATGGAGTAAGTCAAGTGCTTTGAAATTAGTAATAATACTTTTGCAACAGCACTAATGTATACTTCTAAAAACCAGTCATATTTTATTTTCTTGAATGGTATCAAATATTCAGTACAGTAAACATGTTAAATATTTATGGCTGTGTCTATAGATGGTAGGGTAGGATTTTTAAGCAATATTCTAGAATATCTTTCCCCTCTTGCCACATTTTCATTTAAAGAAGCCGCTTTTGTAATGTATACAGAACACCTGCTGTACATACTTTGCAGTAAATCAACCAAGTGGAATCTGGTCCACCAAAACAAGCCATTCCCCATGTGGTTTGTTCCCTGCTTTCCCAGGACTTGCACGAGCTGCTGGCCGGACGAGTTGTGCTAGCCAGCAACTCCCTTCCGCTCTTTTCTATAGCCCTTTCCTAAATTACCTTCTTATGCCATGGGGTTTGCTGTCAGTTCTGGTCAAGTGGTAGACGTGCTGGTCACCAGGTCAGAGGGGACTGAGATGTGTCCCATTGGTACAGAGCAACCTGTCCCGGCCGTCTTGGTCAAAAAGGCTCTCTGCTTGAAGAGACTAATCCACGTGCATAGTAGCTCTGACAGTAATTCCATAAGAAAACCATCCGTCTCTCTAGCTGTTATCTTTATGAAAGTTTGTTGACCTACGCATGGAATAACCTATTTGCATGCCAGTATGGGCTGGTAGACTGTTAGTCCTCTGAGACTTCTTACTGTAGGACTGTTTCAAGAGTACTAATGGTTAGAATTCACCCCTTCTCATTCATGGTGTCTCAAAGAAGTGGGGGTGTCGAAGTCTAGAAAATGCTGTATAAATGTTGATTTTATTACAAAGAACTCTTTGTTGTTTGAAAGGGAGAGGGGAATCTTTTAAAAGAATATCTATTAAAAAATTTTTGTTAATTGATATTTCCAGGCACAGAAGAAAAAATTAAAGCTCGATCAGAGAGCGTTCAAAAACAATTTTACCTTTACATTTTCTGCTATCTTTATCAGTCCATTTTGGGACAATGAAAAGCAATTTTCCCAGGCTGGTTTTTGGCACTATATATTAAGATGGAGTACAGCTTCATTAAATAATAGACCTATAAATGAACTGGAATGCTTTAACAGCTCTGTAATATATAAAGTATGCCTCAGTGATAGATATAGTTTATATCTTGGTTTACTAGCTGTAAATGAGATTAATAGAGCTCTAGAAATAATGTTAGTTGCTTGTAGAGATGAAAGAGAATTCAAAAGATAATGACTACTTAAAGTTAAATTTCTTTGTACAGGAATACTACAGTAGACGGTGATTAACTGTGAAAGAGTCTTATGATAACAAAAATTTGCAGAGCTCTAATGTTTACGAAGACATTTTTAATTGCAAGGTTATCTCTGGATGTCTTCTGAGAAAGTTCTGTAAGGATTGACTAGGCAAATGGCAGTTAGTCAGTGTCCTGCTGTTACCCTAAGGCACTCTTGGGGTGTTCTCAAATACTATGCTCTATTTGCCTCTTAGAAGTGAAGCGAGACCACTAGCCTCGTTTCCCATTCAAGGTTGGTTTTGTTGTACTATCCTGGATTATATTCTTCTTTGATGGCCCCTAACAAAACTATGCAGTGCTACTTGTGTAGTGCTTGTGATTTGCTGACAGTTCTGTTATTTCCTGTGGCAGTGGTGCCCGTGAGCTTTAAAAAAACCAAACCAAAACAACAAAACAAACAAACAAAAAAACAAACCAAAAAAGGGGGGGAGTAAAGCAGTATTAAATACCTATATATCAGCTTCATCTCTCTGCAGCTCCATTTGTTTGATTAGTATTACAGTGGTGTGACAGGGCAATATATCAGAAGTAATCGATCTGATGAGTATGGAGATGATATAAACACAGATCGTATTGATGTTTAATAGTATGAGCACCCAAGTTCTGTAAATGTAGATGTTGCATAGGCTGTGTGAAAGGTCTCTATAATGAAAACAGCAAATACAGCAGATTTTTGAGCTAAGTTATTTTTGTGCCAAATTTCACAGCAAGCTATGGATAGTTTGACTTTGCAGTGTTGGAGATGGCGGTCAGATGGGCCAGCACAAATTGTTTTAATTGTTTTCTGAAATATACATTTTTTTTCCCCCCCAAGGCAGATATAAATCTTAGTTTCTTTGGCTGTTTATGATGAGTCAATTGCAATACTGTGTTAAATATTGCAATATTATTAGACATGAAAACAGACACTTTTGGTAATTTTGGTTTTGTTAATAAGGGTATCTACATGTATTATTAAAATCTTCATTTCTGGGTAATTTGACCTGATGGAGAATTATTCCTTTTCTGTAACTTAAAAGGAGATGTAAATAAGTAGCAGTAGGATATGTGTTTTTGTCTCATATTCCAGCGAATGGCTGGAAGAAAACTACCATGAACGAGGGAGCAGAATGCTGTATTGCAGTTACATAAGGAAGCAAGTACTTACATCGTTTCCCCCATTTCAGAAACGATCATTATGCTATATCTGTTTCAGTGCAGGCCCCTTGATTGCTTAAGGTACGTCTTGAGGACATCTCTGAGGCTCATACCAACCTTGGAAGAGGTTGGGTGTTGGTGCTCAGCCATGATGCTCCCTCTGCCGGGAGGGTTATGGGAGCTGAGCTGTGCCGCTGGGCAGGGTGAGCTGCTGCAGCACCGCTGGACCTTCCAAGGGAGTGCTGGGCTGTGGGGCTCAGTAGGCATCCTGCCTACTTGGCAGCCTTTTGGAGCAGGCGCTTAATTTGGAAGTAAAGATATTGCTGAAAGACAAAGTTGCGTCTTTAAAGCAAAACCCAACATGTCAGCCACTTGCTTTCTCGGTTCAAGTCCTGAATTTGTCGCAGCTACCAAGCTTCTGGCAGTGCCTTCATCCCACCTGCAAGAGCAGCGCTGGTGGCAGCTCCCTGCCATCGGTGTTAACGCTGTGTGCTTCAAGGCTTGTTCCACTGCTCGTAAAGCTGGGCGCTTCACAGGAATGTGAATGCCAGGTATGATTGCTGAAAGTAGCTCGTCTGCTGCGTGGAGTCCATTTTGCTTTACTCCTGATGTCACCGGCAAATGAGTAACCCAAACAAGTGATGTAGACTAAAACTTCACTCTTAAAATGCTCCAGGAAGGAGGAAGGGTAGGGGGAAGAAGTGGCAGATCAAAAGCTGCAGAACTGGCCCTGGAACCTGGATGACATTTTCTAAATTGACGGTTATGTTGAAGGTGGGAAAAAAGCGATAGTGAAGTCCAACACTTCAGACCTTTGTGAATGTAAAATGATTTCAAATTAAATAAGCTTTCTTTCTAATGACTGGTCTTTCTGTGTTCAAGGTCAAGAAGCAGAGCTTCTTAATTGTGCATTTCCTTCTTTGTAGGCAAAGAAATGTGTTGTGTGGTCCAGCAAAAAGGAATAGCTGTTATGCTTTTCAGGGTATTATTTTCAGACTGAATTTGCTTGTTTAATTTGATCAGTTAAACAGAAAAGCATTCTTCCCTGTCTGCTTGCTATAGTTCAGTTATAAAAGAAACAAAGTACTGTTGGGAATTTTCCTTTTTTAATATGAAACATTTTGGATCAGATCACAACCTAATTTGTGCCAGCCGTCTGGTATCAAATTCAATTTGTGAGGGAGGAGTGGAGTTTGATTTACCCACCTGCCTTAATACCATGGAATATATTTCATAAAATATGGAAAAATATTCACTACCTCGCACCTGTTTACATATGCAGTAGTAACTGCTGATTGTAGGTGTTGCTGGGGATTAACAACGTGACAGAATTGAATTTTCAATATAGCAAAAGTATGAAACAATGTGTATGCACGCAAAGGAGTCTGTCATTCATATGAACGGAAAATTTTTTATTTCTAAAATATATACCTTGGTAGAAGAGGCTGTTTCTTCAACAACTGTTTCCTTTCTTTAGTCTTACGGAAGGAAAATTACATTTCAAGATGGTCTGATTGGTCGTGTGCCCACATGGAGTTCCTGATATCGATGCGACTCAGTGCTGTATTCCTCAGATGCCTACTGCTGTTCTTACATGTTGGTTTGGGATCCCATCTTTCCTAGAAAACTTTGGAAATTGGTATTTCCAATATCTAGTATTCACTTCAGTTACATTTGTGACAGTTTACTTTTTAAAAAGTTATTTATAACATGCCAGAAAGAAAGGTTGAAAGAGGATTTTGAAAATCTAAATTCTGCGTCTGTTTTCTGCTTTTGTTGTAGGCTGGAATCCAGGCTCAGATTACAAAATCGTTGCTTATTTGCAATGTTACTTGTTTAGATTCTCTAATCTCTGAACTCTTCACTGGTACCAGTAGCTGCAGCAGTGGTGTCCGTGTTGTCTTTGGAGAAGTCAGGTCAGCTCATGTGATGGGAACACTGCTGTTGAAATTTCAAAATTTGTGTAAAGCTGTAGTCAGTGGGGTTCTTCTTAACTTGGTCACTAGTAACCATCTTCAAAGGCAGTGCGATAGTGTTGGGTTTTGTAGTGTCAAAAGCTTGAAGGAGAGTGGGATGCATTTGTGATCTGCATACTGGTTCAGTATTTACTAGTACGTTAAATGGTAGTTAAGCAGCTTATGTCCCAGTTCATTTATGATGCTGTGGCATTTTCACAAGTGTCTCTTTCCCATTTTCTTCACTTAAAGCAACTTGTTAAAACTTAGTTATAGACTGTTCAGGAAGATCATTACATTATTAAAAGTGATTTAAAAAAAAAAAAATCTACCTTCAAGAACCAATGCCATAACACTTGGAATTTCTGAAACGCTTTATTTAAAGGGTGGTTCCAATACAGTGTCCTGGTTTCAGCTGAGATAGTTTTCTTCATAGTAGCTAGTAGGGGGCTATGTTTTGGATTATCAACAGTGTTGATAATACAGGGATGTTTTTGTTACCTAGAGGTGTCTTAGTTATTGCTGGGCAGTGCTTACACAGAGCCAAGGCCTTTTCTGCTTCTCACGCCACCCTGCCAGCGGGATGGCTGGGCATGCACAAGGAGTTGGGAGGGCATGCAGCCAGGCCAGCTGACCCCAGTGACCAAAGGGATATCCCATACCATATGACGTCATGCTCAGCTTATAAGGGGCTTGGGGAAGAAGGAGGATGGGGGCCGGCAGTGTTCAGGGTGATGGCGTTTGTCTTCCCAAGTAACTGTTATGCATGATGGAGCCCTGCTTTCCTGGAGATGGCTGAACACCTGCCTGCCCATGGGAAGTGGTGAAGGAATTCCTTGTCTTGCTTTGCATGCGTGGCTTTTGCTTTACTTATCAAACTGTCTTTGTCTCAACCCATGAGTTTTCTCACTGTCGCTCTTCAGATTCTCTCCCCCGTCCCGCTGAGGGGGGTGGGTGAGCGAGCGGCTGCGTGGGGCTTAGCTGCCGGCTGGCGTAAAACCACAACATAGAGAAAGTAAAAATGAAACTGAGAAGGACTGTTAGAAATCTAAAAGTTAAATTCTGTGAATGAGAAATAGTTGCTTTTAACATGGCTCGTGAGTTTAGATAAGTAAAGCTGTCTTTTAAATTTAGCAATCTCCTGAACATTTTTAAAGGAGTGCTGTACCACGCTGTGCCATCATCTTGCAGTGGCTGTGCTGTAATCACGTGACAGCGTTGGAAGAGTCGTCTTGTGCTGGCCCTGTCCAGAACGCCATGCGAGCGTTCAGCATCGCGAGTTGTCTCTGGACCAAAGGGATTTTGTTCGTATGCTTGAAGCTGAGCTTGTGTTTAGATGCCCCGGCAGTGATAAGTAACTCGTGAGTCTGACTCCAGGTTTTTTCACAGATCTCAGTAAATTGTTATAACACTGGGTGTGTGCCTGAGTGCATTTCCAATTTCGTAATCCTTCTAGCATTTGGCTGAGTGTTAAGACTGCATCCGTGCTTCTTGCATACTTTTTTTTCCTGACTAAATGCTAGACTTGTGGTGCTGGAAGTGTGTAATTGTTCAGCACTTACTTCCTCCTCCTTTCTTTAATTTGAGGATTTGTTTTGACAGCTAAAATTCTGGTGGTTTTCTGGTTTTCTGCTGCAGTAGAACCTACGAACAGATGTCGTAGCAGAATGTTTGTGTCCCCTTTTAAATAGTGAAAATTCAATTTCTCCATTAACTCAGTTTTCCCACCCAGATACTGTAAATTTTTTTTGATGGTTGTGTATCATCCCCCGTCACAAATTTTGGTCTTGTGGTTTAATGGCTTACTTAAAAATGACATATTTTAGCTTTATTTGCTGAACAATTATTTTCATTATTAAAAAGATAGATTTGGTGATTGATTGAATGTGTATTTTGTGTGTCTCTGAGGTTTTTTTTCCTTCCCCCCTCCTTGAGTTGGTATGATTAGTCTTTGTTTTGGAGTAGATTTTTAGCCTGTGCAAAGAACTAGTAAAATACTCCGTACTTGA
The DNA here is from genome assembly GCF_028858705.1 of Grus americana. Classification (NCBI taxonomy): domain Eukaryota; kingdom Metazoa; phylum Chordata; class Aves; order Gruiformes; family Gruidae; genus Grus; species Grus americana. The sequence continues at coordinate 28,595,147 of NC_072857.1, forward strand.
AATGCTGGGTGCACCTTGCTTGTCATAGGTCTGTCACAGGTTTTGTTGTCTGGGTAGTTTATAAACCAACATTTTCTTTGTGTGTTTGCTTTTAAATAATTCTGCTTGACCCTATTCATGTGCTAAAATGAAAATCCGAGCATGGGGGTAACTTTTTCCAGATTTGCTGCTGGCTCTATTAACCGGGTTCTTAATGCTGCTGGCTCCTTTCTCACTGAAACTTACACTGGTGTGCAAATTTATGGTGTAAAATAAAAGTGGAGATGTTCTTCCTGGGGTGAATGTCGGTGAGATACTGTATTTTGTGGGAGCTAGTGTGGTCATTAGGCTTTATTTAGCTATTTAGGTTTTAAAAATCAAATTCCTAAAAGCTCTAACTTAAACCAATGGATTGTGTTAATTCTTTGTGGGCTGCTTAAATGGTCTGTGGGATTGCAGCTGACAGGGCCGGTGCTGGCGGGTTGTTGAACGAGCTCTCTTGCCACTGCTGGGCTGTTGGCCGAGCGGTGCTTCTCGCCGGGCTGCGCAGATGCAAGGTCTGAGCCGGTGCGTGTGGGAGGCTCGGCTGCTTTCCGTCCTCTCCTCCCCGCATGCCTCGTTCCACGCTTCAGAGTGGGAAGGGGGCGTGGGGGAGAGGGATTTGGGGAGGACAGTTTGTTGTCATGTGTGATTCATGTTCTCGTGTGCTCTTCCAAGAAGCTCATGAAGCATTAGGTCCATCTAATCGTTATTGGCAGTAAAGGGCGGAGAAATCATTCTCAGTGCTGTAGGATAAATCCCACAAACTGGGCTTTCATTAATTTATTTGGCTTGGGTTACTAATTGGGTGGTTTGGGGTTTGGTGGGGTTTTTTTTGTTGTTGTTGTTTTAAAATCTGAGGCCAAACATACATGTATTTAGTATGTAAACTGTTATTATAAAAAGTTTTGGGGTTTATATTTAAAAGTGCACTTGTTTAGCTTTTTAAGTTTCAGTGAAAGACAAAATAAACTATTTGGATTTTAGTTTCTGTTTTGAGAAATAATAATTTTTAGGACCCTTTAAACTTTTCTAAACAGAATTCTCACAGGCCACTAAGCAAAAAAGAATCTCACCTTATTATTGCAGGTTCAGTATTTGTTTCTATAGAAACAGCTGTTGACAGTGTTTTTTAAAAAAACCTCTTCATAATTTCTCAGATCTCAGTGAGTTATAACAGAACATTTTTCTGAAACCCTTGAAATCAGTAACCTGTGACAAAACAGAAATGTGTAGCTATACCTAAGCAGTACAGAATGGGAGAATATTAAGTGATTGAGAAGTAGAATTATACTTGCTCAGAATATATAATCAAAACTTCCTTAGATATTGAAGTGATACATCTGCATTACAATATGTTGAGTGGGTTTTTCAACAATTTTTAACTGACAGAAGTCTGTTAGAGTACCAGTGTGTTTTTTTATTTGACAATTTAAACATCTCAGGTGTTTCATGTGATTTCTCAGGTGCATCTCAGTTATTTTCTTAGTCTGTCTCTAAAACTGAAAACAACTGATGCTTTGGCCAATGTTTTTTCTTAATAAATTATAATAAAGCTTTTCAAAGAGTATATATTAAGGATTTCTACAATAATGGTTCCATTTTTATAAATAACCAGTATTATCCATTAGGGTAATATTTGTTTTATAAGACTTTTTAGCTCATGGCAGTGAGTGCAGTAAGAAGTGTTGAAAAGCAGCTTATCCAAAGGTTGCAGGTGCCCACTGTGCTCTTGGGAGCGACTGCTGTACAGGTACAGTCACAAGCTGGTAGTTGTTCGTTAACTGCTCATGTTGGTATTTTGACTCCTGGAATTGGACACTGTAAGTAATATAATATAGTCTGTCATTGACTTCAGCAGTAACGAGTAAAGCAGAAAGCTACTACTTGGAGGGAGGGTGGGAAATACCTGTTAAGGTGTTGACATCTGAGATACTGCACAAGCACAGAGGAAAGCCTGGGAGTTTTAAAGGACAGAAAGATGGGCCTTGGGTCCTTTGTGGCATCTAACTCCTATATGGATATTCATCTCCTCCTCGTTCTTTTCTTGGAGTTGAGAATGATCATGTAGGCCTTGTTAAAGGACTATTGTACAAGAACCCATGGCAGACAGCCATGCGCTTGAGGGTATTTTCCAATGTACGTTGTTTCTGGCATGCTGTTTATCATCAGTCTAAACCCCAATATGAATTTAATCTGTGTCTGCTGTTGGCTGAGATGATTTGGCTTTTGGGGACGCCATTCTTAGAAGCAGGTAATGTTCCTTCTTCTGGGGAGAGGGGTGAGGAGGTGTGCAGTGTTTTCTCTGGGTCTTTATTTTTAAATAAGTATTCTAAATATGTCTGTATTGGGCACTGGAAAAAGTTACTTAAATATATTTTATGGAAGTTATATTTGTATTAAGGGTAACTTTTGATGGAGTTGTCCATTTAAAGGATTTTTAGTATCTGGGTGTGTTTGGGAAAATATTTCTGTATTCCAGATTGGTGAAGTGAAATTATTCTTAAGTTAATTTTTTAGGTTATATGTTGGATGATTATCATTACGGAGGCACTGTGTATCTGCTTCTGAATCTGCTCAGTACAAGCAGGTAAAAAAACAGTTAAGAATTTTGCTTTCTATAGAACAAAGAGATTACTTAGTCTATTTTCTGAAAAATGCATCAAGGTTTTAATTATGTTTTTGGAGTATTCAAAACTAATTTAAAAGCAGTTATATTTGGCTTTTTCTGTATTTGTCTGATAACTGCTTCTCTAGCCTTCTGTGGAACACTGTTATTTTCAGTTGTCTTAATTGCTTCTCAAGAGACAGGACTTTTTTCTTTACTCCTAAGGAAAGTCAGGGAAGGTGCTTGTTGTCCCATGGTACAGGGAGACTGGAAAGCACAAACGTAGTCAATTAATAGCAAAGTTATGCTCTCGTTTGGATGCAAGCTGACAAAAGCAGAGAAATCAAAAGATATTGCTGACACTCTGCTCACAGTTCTGTTTTGCCTTACTTATTTTGCATGCTTGCTGTAATGGAGAGTGGTGCAACATCACTTGCTGTTTGAAGTTTAGATGTAACATGAAAAGTGAAGATAGATTCCTTAACTTAGAATTTCCTTGCTATTTTTTGTCAGCTAATGTTTCACCTTTAATGCTAAATATTTGTTTTGGCTGCCATTTTGTCTGTCAATTTGTATACATGTGCTTTCAATGAAAAATACTTTATGGCAGTCATTATTTAGTTAATACCTTATTTTATATAAAGAAACGTTTGCAAACTAGAGGAGATAAACAATTTCTTTGTCATTAAATTTGTATTAGTGCATTTTTTAAAAGAACTGTCAGGTTGCCTTCAGGAAAATAAATTCTAAATTCTTTTGCTGGAAATGTGTAAGAATTTAAGGCATTTGCATCGAAGGCAAAATGATTAATCTATGCAGATCTGCCTTGATACCATAACGCTAGACATAGGAAGTAAATAAATTGGGGAAGATAGGATGTTTAGTAGTCATGGAAGCCTTGTATATTAAATAAGCATCTCCTTGTTGAATGTTTTTGTGTCATTTTTCTTACTGCACTGGTCCAGCTGCAGTACTCGCTCTTGCTGCTGATGTGGGAGTAAGGAGCAGGGAATAAAGGGAATACTTCCAGCTATGGCAAAAGGCAAGAGACCATTTGGGGCTCACTGCTACCAGTTTTTTTTATTTAATTATTTTCTCTAACTTATCGTGCCTCTGAAATAACACAGTTATACGTGAGCTTCCTTTAGGCTCGCTAATTTGGGAAGTAAGTTTGGTGAAGGCGAAGGGACCCGGCATACTTTGTGTGGAAGCGCAGAGTCCTTGTTTGGCCGCGGCAGGCTCTTGGTGCCTGCCGTCCCTGGTCCCTTCCCACCGTAACCGGAGAGGCGATCCTGCCTCTGCCACAGCCCGTCATCCCTCGCAGCGTGCACCTGCCCTCAGTGCCCCCCGAGAAAGAAGCTAATACTTTGTCATTTTACTTCTAGGATGTTGTGCTTAAATGAATGATCTGTTTGCTGCCTCAGAATTCAGCTGTTATCAGATACCAAAGGGTAAAATAATTATTCTGTACCTTAAGTGTGATTTCTGCGAAAAGACAGTATGGTGCAGTGTTCATACCCCACAGACCCCCTGTTACATCTTTAACTTATAGAATATCAGGCATTTATTAGCTTCCAGACTTGCCTCAAAGCTTGAATGGTTTTGTTCTTTTAATCTTTTGCATAATCACTTCAGGTACACATGTAGTCTCCCTGCTTTCTTTTTCCCGTCCCTCATCAGTGGAATCTGTTTAATATCATTGCGACTTGAGGTGCCGAAGAAATGTGAGGGAAGACAGTGGATGCTGCCAGTGATGGGTAAGGATGGGGTGCGTGCTGGCTCCTAAGGTGCGTGCAGAGAAATTTATTTTTGTGTTGTCCCCGAGAGAAGGTTAAAGCTGTCGGGGGCCCTAGTGGTGCCATTAGTCCTTTCTGCCCTCCGTGGGCTTCACATTCATGTTGCAACTCAAGGCCGCGTGCACTTGGATGAGCCTTTGTGGCCCTCGGGTGCTACATGTGCCCTCTTAGGGCCTCAGTGGGCAGCGCTAACGTGCAGCTCTGCTCGGCTTCCTGGGCGAGCAGCAAGGGTCCAGCCTCCTCTCCAGAAAGTCACCTGCTGATGTGCTGTTACTTCTCTTCATGTGTGCTGGCAGCTCAGAGATACGCTTTGTATGTAAACGGCCTCGGCTGTGCTGCGCTGTTACCAGGAGCCACACTGATCTTTTTGCTAGGGGAACGTTGGTAGCGCTCTGCAAAGCTGTATTTCCTGGCAGTTTTTACCGTGGTTGATGTAGAGGTTAGAACAATCCCCCAAATTGAATTGAATAGGCCAAATACTGCAGGACCTGGGCCCTACTCTTTGCCTAGTTGGACTTACAGAAATGTTTACCTTTATGAAGTTTTCAGATTTAAATATTTTGAAATATTTAAGTATTTGCTGCAGTTACTTGAACTTGCGGATTTGGAGTCAAAATAAATTACCTAGACTGCACTTCGATAATTATTTGCAGCTGAGCTTACTATCAGTGCCTCTCTTGAAATTTGAAAAAATGTACCCGCTCCAGGGTACATTACAAGTTTAATCATTAGCCAGGCTTTTGTGGCATAGTTTTGAGCTGTAATACAACAGTTCCATAGTGTAGCAGGTAGTGTCAAAATAAAAAAGTATTTATGCTGAAGAGTGTACTTCTAACATGCTTTGAAAGGGCAGTTAAGTGGTGTGAAGTAGCTTGTCATTAGCAGGCGTTATCTTGTGTAGGGATTTAGCCAGACACTAAGTAGTTCCTCTAACTTTCATGTCACAGAGTTCCATCAGGCCTTTTTTTTTTTTTTCTTCTCCTCCTCCTCCCTGCTCTGGTTATACTCTTGAGTTCACGTAGGCTGTGTAAACTTGTATATATGCACGTTTTGTATTACTTAAGGCTTGAAATTGGCTGAAGATTTTGAATTAGATGTTAAGATTTTAGATGCAGAGGTCATTTAATAATTCTGTTTTTTTCCCTCTGATTGTGTTGCTACTGATGCATACTATGCAGCCTTTTAAATTGCCTCTCTCAAAGCTTTGTAAAAATCAGATATGAAAGAATTAAAAATTCATTTGAGGTTATGGTTGTAAATTTGACCAATTAAAGGTTGTGTGATGGGTTCAGAAATGTTCTTCATTCTTCGGTAGCCTGACCTGTGGCTTCCCCAGGGCCGCTTGTGCCCTCTCCTGGGCACTGAGTGTTGGTATCATAAAGTACATGAAGATTGTCTTCAATCAAGAGGTTGAGTAAAATTCAATGATGGAAAAGCAAAGTAGGCCAAAAATTGGGAGAGAACCTGAAGTACTTGCTAATCCTAGAACCTTACTATTTGCATTTTTTTAAAAAAAAAAAGTGGAAACCACATTATTTCTAGATTATAATGTAGCAAATATTCCACTATAGGAATACTACAGGATTGGTTTTGTTTTTTTCTCAAAATGCAGGAGGCTGGGAAAATAAATTCATAAGCTTTATTTCAGTAGCATGTAATTTTTCACTAGGCCTCTGAATACGCGTGGGTAGGAGATCAGTAATGCCACCAGTCCTGCTTACCTGTCTTCCTCCGAGGTGTTTAAGCAACGGCTGCATTTGTTGTGGTTATCTTCCTTATATACAGCCAGCAGGCAGCCTGGATTTGGAGGGCTGGCTCCACAAGCATAAGGGTGGCATACTTAAGTTTAGATGGGGAAAGAAAACGAGAATCTTGCAGAAATTCACAAGTAAAGCCCAGCTGGCCTTGCAACACTTTTAATCTGTGGATTTGTAACAGAAGGTGTCAAACAGTATGTATGTGTGTGTTGAATTGTATATATTGAATTGGATACAAAGTACTTAATTTGTAGACTAAAATGAAAATATTTTAGGTAAAATAATGCATATAAAACCAACCTAATGGTTACAGGTATGTGGCAAAGGTACAAAATTCAAAATCTTCAGGGATAATAGTTTTCTGAAAATAGGTTTATTGCAATTGCTTGTCCAAAGTGAACAAGAAAGTATCTGTTCTAAAATATCTCACAGATTTCAAAATAGCCCTGTAAAGCTAATTTTTGTAACTCTGCGGAGATTAGGATGGAGACAGTAACACTGGTGCTAGTCCAGAGGCAACAGAACTGCTGCTGTGGCGCAGACCTGGCGCTCTGCTGGTGTGTCTGTTGATTTAGAGGTGAGGCTTTCTTCCTTCACTCTGGCTTCCACCACTCCACGCTTACACTGATAAAAATAAAATAAAATTGTCATGTAGATTTGAACTACGCCGGGGAGGAAGAAGGGTGGTTTTGAGCAAGCCATCAGTCCTAGTCTTAAATGATGCAGGCTAAGTAAGGTTCCAGCTCTGCCACTGAACATGTGCTGCCACAGACTTCTTGTGTGCTCGTCAGCAAGATGCCGCCTCTGTCCTGATCTGTCACTCCCTAATCAACTGGACGTGTGGTAAATGGTGGGAGAATGCTGCTAGTGACTGGCTTGCTTTTGATGCTAGCTTGTTGGAGTAGGCATTAACTTTTAACCTATTTCTGGGGCACAATGGACTTCTGATCTCTTGGAGTCCTTTTAGGCTGCTCTAGAGTAAATGTCTGGCAGGGTCAACTCTTTTCACTGGGTTTTAGAACAATCTTTCCAGTATTCAGGACTATATATGAACTGACTGTACTCTTAAACACTTTATGACCAAGGTATGTATCTAAGGATAAATAGGATTTTAATAGATCTGCAGTGATCTGTTAAAATGTGAAATGCTAGAAAGTGAAAATGTAACCTCTGTGCTGGTGCTGACAGTTGTCCTTGCTGCTGCTCACAGGCATTTACATTTTGATGGTGCTGTTCTATGCTGTTCTGTTGAGATATGGATAGGTTTGGGTTTTTTCTTTCATTAGCAGGAAGTTCATTATTTTCTGGTCTGAACTCACCTACCAACAATTACCAGACATGGTGATCATTGAAATATTCCTCTGAAAGGCCAGTATTTCTCTGATCTCCTTATTAGTAACAGTTATCTCAGTTGAGAAAATGACCGTAGCCATATTGCTATTGAGGTATTAGCTGCTGGGTCTACCTGGTGATCCAGGGAGAACATCTTGGAAAGCACTGCAGAGACTGAGCTGCAGGATGCTGCAGAGCTTATTTTCCCTGAAAAGGATTTCCAAGGCAGACCACTGTTAATGGCCATGCTGGACAGCTGTTATGTGAAGGTCTCCTTCTTGTAGAGGCCGTTGTTGCAGGGATTGGCCCTTCGAATTTACTTCCACTTCTTCCCCACCCCCTTTCTGACATCCTTTTGATAGACATAGTAATAGGAACTCCTGCATGTAAAAAATTCGTTTTGTTTTATATGGCTTTTGAGTGTTTGATCTCAACCTTTCTGTTGTTTTAACACTGTGCGTCTCTAGTAAATGCAGTAACCACTGCTATGATGTATCCTTGCATAACTCACTCCCATCAAAGGTTTGATCCAGTGTGATTTAATATAAGAAGTTATTCTGTTAGATTAAATGCAAAAATCTGTTTTTTCTTTCCCCCTCCCTCTTTTGTTTCTTTTTCTTCCCTCCCACTGTGCATTGTATAGGCTTTTTATTTACTCTGCCAGATTGACAAGATTATAAATGAGAGCCGCGTGTGGAAGCCTCTAATTTTTCATAAGTAAATGAATTAATTTATCATAGCTGTTGTGTTTTATTGCTGTCTCCATGCCAGACTGGCCAGCTTCTTTATTCCCCCTTTTACCTTCTAAATACTGAATCCATGTCATTGTGTTTGACAGCTTTCTGATTCCCCTGTCAGATGCAATTTGGTGCTAATCACATTTTCTTTGCTTACTGTCAATGATACAGGCCATGCATAATATTCCTGTATGTCCACTTATTTACTTGAAACACAGCTGAAATGTCTTGGGCATTAATCTGATGGAGCTACTACATTGAAATGCAAAAATGATGCTTGAGTAGTAAGATAATGCGGTGTGGCAGATGTGCAGTAGATAACGTTGAGGCTAAACTACTGATCTTTACCAAGCTCAGATGCATTTTTATTTGTTGGTTTTGCATACCTTTTCATAAAAAAAGATTGTAATCAGTTCTGGTTCATTAGAATGGTGTCATTTATTTAATTCCTTCTCTGTGATCAAAATATGGGAAAGTGCTTGTCATAGTACCCAACCCCCATTTTTAAGTACGGGCTATATATTTTTTAAAGTTATGGGATGTATTTTATATATGCCTACTTTTAATGTGAGTATTCATGTCTTTCAATTACTTGTGGTTTGGAGTTTTTAAACTTCTTGGTTTTTCTTTCATACATCTCTGCAGTTTTCAAAACTGCTGTTATTGAGTCCTGAATATTTAAAATTTTGTAGGTTCCAGTAGCCTCTGTTACTGAAAGCTAGAACATGCTGTCAGTGTTCACCTCTTAATTCCTACAAAGGCTGCTTTGCAGCGCTTTTGCCTAAAGTGTATTGAAACTATATTTTGTAGTATGTGTTTTCTCCAGTTACCTGTTAATGCTTTTTTAATGTTTTGAAATCCATCTCTTACAACAAATAAAAGTGAATGTTTCAAGAGGATGTGAAGACCTTGAAACTTAGGTCCCTGTAGTGCGTATCACTATACATTAGTATTTGCCTACCGAATTATGCATTTTCTTTGGTTTCCACGTGTTTTTGTCTACTCTGAAATACTGCTATCTACTCTGCTGCTGCTTTATAGAAACAGTGATGATGGCTTGCGAATAGACCTGACTGCTTTATAGGCTGTTGAAATTTATTCTCTTTTTGTAAGAGTGCACTTAAGTGGGAGATTTGGGAAAGGACATAATGTTGATCTGTCATAAAATGGTTGAATTTTGAGAAATGTATATTTTATGAAAAAAATCAGACTTTTGTATGCTTGTCAGCCACATAGACAATTAAATAATTTTTCAAGCATCACCTTCTGCAGATGAGCCTTGCAGCTGAGTGGCTTTATTTTAGAGTATATACTGATGTTAGGAGTAAGAGCTTCTGCAGCGTGCATCAGCAGTTCTAAACTTCCCATCTCTTGGTATGGGAATTCTGTTCCCACGCAAACAAAGAAATTTGAAGCTGGAAACATGCTTTATGGAGAGCGCATGGGTTCTGCTTAATGATATTTGCATGTCTCGGTAGACATGACTGTATATGCTCCCAATAAAGCATTTCGGCAAGTAATAAAAGTGCAAGCAATTACATGGTGGGGTTTCCAACAATCTTATTTCTTATAACAGTGCAGTTCTGAGTAGTCCTTGAGAGCTCAGGGTTCTTGAAAACTGAAGGTTCACCTGAAATGCTGAATAAAGACTCCTAGTTTCAAATGCCTTTCTATTTATGTGGAATCTGCTCACTTGTGCTTGAAACAAGCTGGATTGTGAAGCTGAATTTCTTTTTCCTTTGAAAAAGAACAGGTTAAAATTCCTTACTGTGCTTTGCAGCAGGGGTGCTTACATTGACCCGCAGGGCTGTTGTGCCCTGTTCGATAGCAGACGGAGATGTTTCATTGGTTTTGTGGGCAGTCGTGGGTAAGTGATTTGACATAGCACATCACTTCTCCTGTATGTAAAATTAAGATCGAGATTTTTGTAAAGCACTTGAACTATGGATGGAAAAATGTTGGTAAGGAAAAAAGGATACGTGGTTGTAGTAGTAACCTGGGATTTGAGGAAGACTAGGCTTAACTCCGGCTTTGTTGTGGATATCCTGTACTATCTTGGATAAAACAGCTTCATTGAGCTTTTGTGTACGTTTATGAAGTAGGAATGATAGTTCTGTCATACTTCAGAAGTGCTCCTTAAAGATAGATACATACATATACACATCCCCCCTATATATACAGACACAGAGTACACATTTTGTATTTGGTTATTTTTGTGGCCTTCCATTGTCAGTTTATTAGAGTGTGCTGGTAGTAACAAATATGCTTAACAGAACTGATGCAGTTTGTCTGCTGGAGATGTAGGATTTAGGTACTTTACTTAAAATTAAGGAATTGGAATGTAGCTGTTCCGTTTGTTTTTTGTTTGTGGAAATAGAAAATGTTTAACTAATGGCATTAATGTGTCATCCACAAAGAATATGGAGAAATTCTTCATATTGTCTTATGCTGTAGTAGATTTTAAAAAAAAAAGTGTTGAATTAAATAACCAAATGCTTTGTAATTCCTGTTTACTAGCGGAGCTGCTAATTTTTAGTTCATATTTCTTTTTAGGATATGTTAATGGTATTGTATATGCTTTAGATTTCGTAGATTATCAACTTGCTTTGTTGTTAAAGGCATCTGAATCTATATAATGATAGTGGAGCTAGAACTGGGATTTTGTGGTACCTTAAAATCAGTTTACCTCATGGTTATAAGGCAATTTATAGTCCTACATAATATATTTGATTTTGGGACATAAATTCTTTAATATTTTTACTTATATTCTGGTTTTGTTTTGGAAGATATTGAAAGGGTTCCAAAGTAAGATTGAAGTGAGTATATTCAACCCTTAGCCTCTGTGCTGAGACTCCCTGTGGTGATGATTAATTGGTAATGTGAACATCTGTGAGGGAATAGTGCAAGTGCCAAACTTTTCAGAGGGGCTGTAACTGGTCAGTAGGCTTCATGTTCATAAGATGTGGAAGAAAAGTATTGCGATGCAGATAAATCTCCCTCCGCTAGTGACTGAGATGAGGTAACTTGTGTTTAACAATACCTGAGGAAATATTAGTTGAGTGACTTACTGAATATCGTGGAACCTGTGATCTGGTTGGATGTACAGTACATCTTAGGGCAATTCTGATTGTTTTGGATGATCTTGTTTTGGGGGAGACTTATAGACTAATCAAGTTGGTCAACACATGTCCAAGATAAGGCAATGTAATAGTTGTCTCCTGCAGGGAGTGGGAATATGACAACAACAGTGATGTGCTGTGAATTTACATGACTTCTCTTTACATAGTACTGATTTTGAGAATCTTACTCGTGGATTTGTAAAAGAGAGAATGCAAGTTGTATTGAAAACGTATTTAGTACGCAGGATCTACCTTTCATTCACCCATGCTCATCTAGGAATAAAGTCACCGCTGGGGTGGCAAAGTGCTGTTCGTATGCTCGTAACGAAAGCGCAGCTCTTTGCTTGGCATCTTCCCTCCTGTGTGAAATGGCAGGCTACTTCGACTGTTCCCACTAACAGGATCATGTACCATCATATGCAGCAGAGAGAAGCAGGTAAAGGAGTTTTCACGATTCAGGATCCACCTGGGCAGGTAGTTGAGACTGTTCCAAGAGCCTGCTTGAGATGGGCTGGCTCTTCCATCTGCCAGCAGGCTTGCGGCTGGCACCCGCCACCTTGGTGCGGTTGAAACTGAAACATGCTCCTTGGATGCAAAAATGCTTGTCGTCTTCTCCCCAAAAGCACCACATTATGGCTTTAAAAGACTTTAAAGGAAACTATCTAGAGACTTGCTAACAATGACTGGTTTTCAAAGCTCGCTAAAAATACTGAGACAAGGGGGGAAACCCTGTCAAGGCTGTCTTTCAGTACCATGTACTTACATACCTGGCATGAAATGAAAGTTGAAACAGTGCATGTTTGGTACTCTTGGATACAGAAACTTTCAAAAAGGGTTAGGTGGATAATCACATCAGCAGTTGTTGCCTCTTTTGTTCACTTTTAATGCAGCTGCTAATGGATTTGGTTTTTTTTTTTAAACAAAACATCAGTTAATGGGAGAATTAGTATCTGATAATGGGGACCAAGAAATCTTTGACTGTTAATGGTATTATGCATGCTCTCTCTACCCCTTTATATTTGCGTTCTAATAGGATTGGAATATTTTAATGGCATAAAAAACCCCAAACAACTTCAGTAAAGAGATTGAGTGTGTGTAAACCCTCAGTGATGCACTTTTAGATGAGAAATTTGGGTCGCCAATTGATTTCACTGTCAGCATAACAACTGCGCTGATTGCAGAAGGGAAAATACGTTTTTGTACTTAGTGTAGTTATGTCCTGAGATCCTGTTTTGTAACCGGAGGGTGAACTGACTGAGGTCTAAGTGATTGAAAAGTAAACAAAAATATATTTAAAATAATTGGATTTGAATTAAATATATTTCTACATTCATTTAAAAGAATCATTGATTTTCAGTGATTGATCGCAACTAAAATGTTGATGTGCAATTAAATGTCTTTACATTAAATTTAACACTTCATATGAAGAGCAAAATGCATTATATGCATATTTATGCAATGATACTTAGCATACATTTATTCAGAGTCTTAATTTTTACATTTAGCTTAGGAAATGCTGAGTGACAGTTCTTATTTAGTAGAATATTAATTTCTTCTTCATGGCTTGTGTCAAGCTAGTTTTAGTAATTGAAGTTCAATTAAAGCTGCAGAGAACTAAAATGAATTTTAGTTAAGAAAAAATGGGAAACATTCTGGCTGTGTATTGAGAAGAGTTTTTTGCATTTAAAGCTCATATATTGAACAGAAGCAGTTAGCAGATGATGCACGATAGACTATGCAGCTGATAGAGTAGATGAGACCAGGAGGAGTCTTTCAGGGTCTTGGAGCTAATGGTGCTCAGCTCTTGCATTTAGTTTTTATCCAGAGGCTGTAAGAAAATAAGACTACTAAGCTTCCTTGCTTTTCAGTTGTCAGCTGATTTTTCATTTTGAATGAACTTATTGTTGAATTGGATTGCCTAGATAAACTGAAATGAGAATATACTCTTTGCCAAGAAGTGGCAGCTAGAGCTGTCAGAAGCTCGTCATTTTATCTCTTCAGGAAGCTCTAGCTCCATGTGGTTAGCTGTAGGCTTTCCCCTCTTCAATAGTTTGAGTTTCCTTAAAATGTTTCACGGGAACGTGCTACTTGTGAGCAATCCTGTGGAGGGTAGGAATTGGCTGTGGAATCCTGCTACTTTTTTTAGTCTAATTTACATTACCTTACAGATCACACAGCACCCTCCTTCTCTCCATGCTGCCAGGTTGTGGTTGAAGAGTAGATCAGAAACAATTAGTATGAATGATTATAATCCTGGTGGAGTGGGGTGACATGACCAAAGATTAAGAGCTCTGCTCGGTCAACAGAAGCTGTAGAGTTTCTTGATAGTCTGAAAGCATGGAAGGAGAGAAGTAGCTAGCAGAAGCCTTCTCGTAATTATTGCAATGACTTTGGACTGGAGGCCAGGGAAGAGGATGGAGCTGCCTTTCTTGCCTCTTCCCTGTACTAAAGCCCTGAAGGTCAAGAGGCCAAGGAGTAATTAGTTATTAGTAGACTACTTACGTAGGAAAGAAGGCTCAGCAGACTGGAAGCACAGCTCTGCAAACTTCATTTTGATTACAAATTATATATTTTTCCCAGGTAACCTAAACAGCAGGTATAGGAGAAGGCAAAGAGCAAAAATAGAATTTTACCACAAATTTGGCCAGAACCACTGTTTAGAGTGTGTACCCGTTGTCACATATTTTATAAGGTCTTTGCGTTTGACTTGTGTTAGCTTAACTTATTTTAAATTAATTTTCAAAGTTAAAATGCAACTGTGAGGAAAAAACCTCCAGTCTTTTATCCACTCACAAAAATCAATTACTTCTGTTTTGATATCCCGTGCAATAGATATTTGGCAGATTCTCCTTTGCTTCTTTATCTCTCTGAAGAGTAGGCAAATTTCTGTTATTTTCTGTTCCTCAGCTTTTCTGGAATCCCTGAGTCCCTGTGCAGGGAATACCTGGAGGGCACACTTCTCCTGAGCACTGACCTTCTGGGGGAGGCTGCTGGAAATGCCGTTGTGTTGGTGTTGGGCCACGGAGCAACCAAACCAAGCCTGGCCTTTGGGCACCAGTCTGCAGCCTCAGACTGTGTGGTGCCCTGATTTAACTTTTAGATTAAAGTTAAAACTGTGAGAGAAGGGAGAAAGGGGTGGCATTTTTTTGCCTCTTAAACATCTCTCTTAAATTTGTGTCAAAGTGGATAGTGGGCATCCTTGGGTTTGCCAGCTGTGGTTGCCATCCATTGCTGCAGAGTGTAGTGTGTGTTGTTTTGGTTTGTGTGTGGTTGTTTGTATTTGGTTTTATTTTTTTTTTTTTAAAGTAGTTTAAGCACCCAGATCTTTAAATCAGGAGTGAAGTTATTTTTGGGGGCTTTCCCAAATACCAGTGCCAAGTTCTGCAGTGCGTGTGTGCCTGCTGAATTACTAAGAGAAACCTATTGAACTTAGACTGGATAGGAACCCCTGAGACTTGATTTCAGCTAAGTGTGAAAAAACACTCTTGGTCTCTTGGAAAGAAAATAATTTGACTGGAGGATAAGGATTCAGTACAGTGTGAATATATTTGTGACCTTGTCTGGAATTTTTCTTTGTGGATTTTTTTTCCCCTTAGGTTTTGTAAAGCCTAGAAAGCCTCAACGAGTGTGCTGCTCTAGAAGTGTGGCTTACTTGGAGGGGGCTGGGTGCTCGGTGTGGTGTAACCACAGAAGAACGGAAAGCTGTACGCATGAGGAACCGATTCAGAGGAGCAAGGATGTCACTCTCGTAATAGGGCACTATTAATTTATTTTTTTTCACTGGAAGAAAAAATGTGTTAAACCATCCATAAAAGTAGACGGAGAACTGAGTCAGTGTTGTTAGCATTTTCTACCAACTTGAATGTTCATATATTTCAGACCATTAGAATAATGTCGGGTAACCAGATGATGTGGCAGTGAGGAAGGTAGAAGGGATTCTACTGTGAATCCACTCAAGTACTAGGAGTAAAGCTGGGAAAACATGAATTCCCTTTTACAGGGTCTGATGAGGCCTCAGCACAGATAGGTCAAGCAATAGCCATGTTGTTGTTCTGGAGGATGCTAAAATACTTGGCTAGTTGTGTGGCTTCAGTTTTGATGACTCTTCATGATATTCAAGATATTTGAAGATTCATGACAACTGAAACATTTTGGGAGAATTTTCTATTAGTTGAAAGTATCTTAGTCCTCTCCCATTGCATTGTTTATTGAGTAGTTTAGCTTACTTTTGAAAGTGGAGCCTGGTATATCATTCACTTAGAGGGTTTTTTATAAAAAATGCTTTGCTTTATGAATAGGTCCCTTTATCATTTGTAATGAGGAGTGGAAAATGGATGAACAAGCTTCTCTCTGAAAAAAAAAAAAATCACATTTGAAATTTCTGAGTAATGATCTAAATGGTCTGAAGTCATTTATTCCCAAGACATATCACTGTTTTGCAGAATATTCAAACTACTGTAATCAAAATTAAACTATGCCCTAAGCATGAAGATTTTTTTTTCCCCAAAAGAAAGCTTCAGATCACATTAAAACAATATTTCAGAGTAATAGGAATCTGTTAATTGAATTCAACTTCTTGGTTAAATATATTCTTCGGTATTTTTCATTATCTAATAAAAAGTTTTAGTTTAGTGTAGGTAAGAAACCATGCTCAGTATTTTGCAGTATATTCAATACAACAGAAAAGTTTCCTTTTCTTTCAGTGCTTTTCTTACAGAAGATAGTCTCCTTAAGAAATGTTAAGATAATGTTAATTATTGTTCAGAGGTCAGAGTTGCAGTCTGCACTTTTACAGCTAAATATTACAAAACTGCATCAAGTAAATGTTCAACACTATTCTTAATAGGGCATTGAAATTCAGCCTTGGAAATGAGGATCGTGTCAAAATCCATCTGACAAGCAATTATAATATCACTTATGGAAAATGTACTTTGGTTTTATTTTTTGGATTCTATACTGTTGTGGAAGGACAAGAACATTCCTAGTGTTATAATTTTTTTGAATGTTTTTTCTTGTGTATGCTGTTTTAATGGGATGTGTTGATATTTGAATAACAAGTACCAATGTGTGGGTAATAGAAGGGTACATATGTGAGATCTTGTTTGCTTGCAAACACATTCATGTCCAAGGGATGCATAACATACATAGCTGCTACTAACTTTGCAAATACCATTTTCTCGTTTGTATACTGAATTTTAACTCTGTTAGAAAACCTTAAAATAGTATGTTTAATTTTGCTGTGGATCTTGAACATGATGTCAGCATTTAATTTGTTTACTAAGAAATTAAGAAACTTAACTATGAAATTATGCTGTGGGCAGCTAATGCTAGGGTAAAAAAATGACTGAAATTTATAACATGTAGATCATTCTTTTAAGGAGTATAATGAGCAAGGCAGCAGTAGGATGTCTGTTATGAACTGATTGCTGAAATGAGTAATTGTCACTGAAGGGTTTTTTTGTTATTGCCAGAGCTGTGACTATCTCTGGAAATTTTACTTTTAGTTTCATTGTTTTCACAGTAATGGTGCATTAAGATGTCAAGTCAAAATATTTCTTCCAGTCTTTCTGTTCTGGTAGTTCATTTGGGAATGTATATTTCTGGAACTGCAGTGTTTGGAACCACCATACTACTTAGAAAGTTTCTGAATGTTTCACAATTTTGTGTGTTACTGATCTTCTGAGAGAACATAACTTTATAGGTTTCTTCTTTAGTTCTTGTAGGCTTCCTTAAACTGGTTTGCCTTTAAAAAAAAAAAAAAAAAAAAAGAAAGAAACAGTTCTCTAAGTGGCTATGATTGACTTTGTAGTCTTCCATTAATGAGTATGATAACACAAGCCATGTGAACTAGCCAATTACTAAATACATTCTGAGGATTTTGGTGATGTTCCTGCTGCACTTCTGTTAAACATGTCTCCTCTCTTCTGTTCTTCTGTCACAAATTTTATGTATAAAAGGATCATGACATTTAGGAGCTTTATTTAGGGACATGGTTGATCGAAGTCAAGGTCAGCTGGCTTGTGCTGCTGCTGAAGCGTATAGGGTTGTGATTCTTTGGAAAATGAGGTCACTGTGAAAGACAAAAGGTGTTTATTTTGCCATTTTTGAAGGCGTATGTATGCATTATTATAATGCACTAGAAACCCCCTAAGAATACTGTTTATTGACAGAATTAAACTAGTAGAGACTGATAGCATTAGTTCATCATTAGGGGCAGACCTTTCCTCATCAAGGTGACAACTAGTTTTGTAACTTACTTTTGCCTTTCTAAAGCCTGACATATAAACTGTCAGAGACAGGGCAAATAATGCAGTCTCACTAAACTAGACATCAGTAAGAATAGGACTCTTGGCAGTTGTAAATACCGAAATGTTTTTCTGCACAGGCAGAAACACAGTGTGAGAATTGTATGATGTGTGGCAACATCCCAAGATTTATCAAGCCTGTCTGTACTAATGAAAGTTGTTGTGTGTGTTATGCTCTACAGATGGTTTTACACTTTCTGATGGGTTTTACAATTCAAGTATTTTTGTGCTGCCTTTTTTTTAACTTCTGAAGTTCTATTCCCCCTTCCCGTTATGTCCTCTAAAAAGATCAAAGACGTTTAAAAACAAATAAACAGCTAATTCATATGCTGTCTTTGAGTAATTGTAGCCAAAGCAAAAACTTTTTTTTTTTTTTGCACATGATGTGTACTGTCAAATCAGTGAGAGAGGGAAAAAGAGTGGTTTGGTAGAAGTTGATCTGGCTTTTTCTTAGCTTTACAGCTAAGAAGGCTGAATGTACGCTCAGGTGGTTAGCAGTACAGCTGTGAAGTCAAGCGAAGCGATTCCACCACCCTGTTTGGCACTTGTGAGGCCACAGCTAGGCTCTTGTGGCCAGTTTTGGTCTCCTTTGTGCAAGAAAGACATTGACGTCCTTTGAGCAAGCTCAGCACAGGGTCACCAACATGACCAGGGGTCAAACACATGACATGAGGGAGAGGGTGAGTGAACTTCATAGGATAAGGGGGAATCTTATTGCAGTCTACAACTACCTAATGAGAGGGTGTAGAACAGACTACATGCTACCTCCTTGAAAGTCTGCAGTGAGAAGATTAGAGGTAATGGACATTGCGTGGTTATGAGGAAGACTCCAATAAGATACGAGAAACTTTTGTTTGCACTGTGTGGGTGGTCAAGCCCTGGAACTGGTGCTCTCAAACTTGTGAAATCTTTGTCCTCGGAGATACACAAAACTGGATTGGGCTCTGAGCAACCTGAGCCAACTTTAAGTGCCAGTGTGGCCCTGCTTTGAGTGAAGGACTGGACTAGTGACTTCCAGAGGTCCCTTCCAACCTAACTTGGGCCCTACTCATTAAACTGGAATCTGGAAAAAATATGGAAGTTGAAGTGCTTAGTTACAAATACAGAGTGCTTTTTAACATCACAACTGATCGCCTAGAGTATTAAGAGCCATGCAAATTCCTAAGGATTTCAATTATACCCTCTGATCTTACTGATACGGTATACTGTCTCTTCACCACAGTTTACTTCGGTTTAAATTTCTTAGGATTTTCATATGTCTATATAATCCAAAGGTTAACAAGCTACCTTTGGGGGACTCTGCTCCCTTAAATTTTGTATTCATTATATACAGTGGAGACACTAGAAGAGAAAAGAGAGCAAGTGAAAATGGTTGGCACTGCAAGTACATCTGGCAGTGTACTGAAGGCCAATGTTTTCTTCAAGCATTTGCAGCTAAGGAGGGTTACAAGGAGAGCAATTGGGAGAAATGGTGATTGGCTCCCTAAATTATTTTTTCCCAGCTCCCTTTCAGCCCTGTGACCTCCTATATCCAGATCAAATGTGACTGGAATGGGGAAAGCTAGCAGGGAGCAGCCTCTCTCTTGCTTCTCCATCAGCTTCTGCCCCTATTATACATAGCTGTACAATGTTTCAGTAACCTTAAATGGCATCATAGTGATCAAAGACACTTCACAGGGATTTGAGAGAGTCCACAAACATACGTGTGGATGGGCTGTGGAAACTCATGTGGATGGGCTGAAAAGTATGCAAAGGGTATGAGTGGAGTGGGAAGTAACTACTGGAAAGGAGGGCTGAGGGTGGTGTGGGTGCTAGGAAGTGTAAATCCATATGCCTAGTACCACCTCGCACGTGGCTGGATTGATGCTTGTTTGTTCCCACTTTGGGTTCCGTAGAAACTCTGTTAAAAAGCCCCAGCAATGAAGAAGCTTGAGACTCCAAGAGCTGCTCAGTTTCTTCTTGCTGTTTTGTCTGTGGCTGAGTGCTCAGCAGCTGTCCGCTTAAACATTTCTTTGTGCCTTAGATCAGGACTGCCCAACAGGCTGGATTTTTACAACCCCTCAGCTTTTTCAGGACTTCAAAATCATCCAGAAAGGGGTGAGAAGGTGGGTAGAAGAGGTTGATGCAGTTTACTGGAGAAGTCTGCTGAACACTTCTGACAGGCAAGGTACCTGCTAATGTAGGAGTGGGCTACAGGAATGCCTTGTGCTGCAGTAGGAATTGGGAGCAGTTTGAGCTCTCCTCATCTGGCTTTCCACTGCTCTGCCTCGCTTCTCCATGTGTGGCTTGAAGTATCCAGTGTTACTGTGGGATCTCTGTTCAACAAAGATGCTCGTTCTAACAAGTGGTTTTTGTGGTGTTAATGGCTTGTTTGATTGTGTGTTCCACAGGAAGCTTGCCAATGGAATTGAACTAAGCTGTTAATTTAGCATTAAAGTAGTATTTTAAAGTAAGATAATTCACATTATGGAATTACTATAATTAATATTATGAAAGTGAACATTTATTGATGCTTACCCACAATATAGTAACTAAGATGTTCCTACTTTCATTTCTAAGGATAAACTGTCTTATTTCTGATACCATGGCACCATAATTTTTTCCTTTTCAATGACTGATTACAATAAGTGCATTTGACAAGCACTGTTCTAGTAAGTAATGCAGTCTTTGATATTAGTATCTATGTTTTTATAGTGCCATTTTAAATGGACTGTCCAAAATTAGCTCATCTTCTGTAAAGTCCATGTAGGTGAAAGTATTCAGTTTCAAGGTAAACAGAAAGGGAATAATCAGTCTTGCATTTTTTCAATCCTCCATTTGTTTTTTCACTTGGATAGAGGAAGAATAAAAACAAAGGGCATTTGTTATCTAGCAAAACTCAGAAGCTATTTCACATGAAAACATAATGAGTGTGACAGGCTACAAATAGCATTGAACATGAATCTTTTACAGAAGAAAGAAGGAATGTCCTTTGGTATATTTACTTCAATCAACCCTAATAAGGCTTGTTTTATGTGTTTTATGCATCCGCCATCATAATTATAAATCCTTGACATTTTAGCACTAGCATTTATATCTGCCAGGGAAGCTACCCAGAGTCAACCCTCAAGGAATGTCTGTATTGTTACTGTGGATCTCCATAACAGCTCTCAAGTAGTTACTAAGTGGCTTAAAAAATTACATCTCAGTCATGCTTGAAGGGCTCATCAAATTTTGCCACAAATATCAATGTTAAGTACCCAATCAGCTGCATTGTTTGAAGTAC
Organism: Grus americana; assembly: GCF_028858705.1. Taxonomy (NCBI): domain Eukaryota; kingdom Metazoa; phylum Chordata; class Aves; order Gruiformes; family Gruidae; genus Grus; species Grus americana. Next base: position 28,616,084 of record NC_072857.1, read on the forward strand.
AATCACGTGTGCCCATGAAGGAATAGGTTGGACAGGAAGAAGTATATAAGGTCTCATCAATCAGGTAGATTTTTTTTTTTGCCATGACCTTTCAAAAAAAAAAAAAAAAAAGGAAGAAAAGAAAAATACCAACCCCAAAACCTGCCAGTTCAGCTACAGGGAAATAACAGGAAGATAAGGATGTCTCTTGATTTGATCACACACACAAAAACAACAGCTAGACTTTCTGAAAAACATGCACAAAAGGGTTTTGTCAGGCATGATTTCTTAATACAGGGGTTTTTTTTTACCTTTGTAGAATAGTCGAAGGCCTTCCCAAAATAGCAGTAAAAAAACCCAAACCACAAAAAACCCAAACACACCCACACTACCACCACCCCCCAACAAAAGCCACAACAAAAGCCACAAGAGAAATTACAGCAGTCTGTTAATAAATTCTTAGATATCTGGAAACTGAGGTTCATAAATTTAGCAAATTCAGTGACAAGACTGAGCGCTAAATGCAAGACTGATAGTAACAAAGCAGTCCAGAAGTTTTGATCTCCCAGAAGTAATGGAGAGTTCGAGCCCTGTCCCATGGCTGTGATGTCAGTAACCACAAATCGAGTAAATTCGAGTAAGCGCAGTCAGCGTTGGCTCTTCAGCAAAGAAAAACCCTGCTGGTAACAGGCAGTGCCACAGCACAGGCGCAGCAGGAGGGCTGGGGAAAAGGAGCTCCAGAGGGCTAATGGGCAGTGCTTTCTTGATGTACAGCTGTCTCTAATTCTCTTCTAGATGTAGTAAGTGATGGGCAAGAAGAGGAACTCCACACTTCTTGAGAAGTAGATCTGCTGATTAAAATGTGAAGACTGGAAGCAATTGATATCTCACTGTTTGGACAAACTTAGTGATAACTTGAAAATCTCAGCTTAATTTATGAAGAAAATTACTATTTAAAGTATCACCTCTTGCCACGGTGCCCATTTACGGTGAAATACAAACATTTGAAGATTTGGCAGTATTGAGGACCTCCAGTGGCCCTGTGCATTTAAACTGAAATAAATCCTGCAGGGCTCTACCAGTCCTGGCCTCATGTTCCACCCTTGGTTCTTCCTTTTGTCCCCTGCTCTGTCCTTGGGTTGTGCCAAAACAGCTGCGCTGTCGCTTGGGTAAGGATCCCTCCCTGCCACTGGCGCACTCCTTTCCCTTCCCCCAGAAAGAGCTGGGCCTTGGGCTGGGTCTGGTCTCTCTTTTTTAGGTGTGCTGCTTCTCTTCCTATTTCATATTTTCCTTATATCCTTGAAAAGTTTAGAGAGCAGAGGCTACCAGTGTTTGTACTGTGTGCAGTAGGATTCTGTTCTTGGCTACTTTTAGACACTACCTAAAAAAAAATACCTGAATAATAAGAGTAGGAAAAGTGTCAGGTGGTCTTTGGGAAGATACTTTGGTGTATGTAGCTTTGGCATGTAGGTAAACAAGATGAGCTAATCACCATAGCTTTCATGTGATGTATCTGTAATTTGTTTTCATACGTAGGTGTGAAGGAAGGCTGCCATATGGTGTGTATATTGGTATTTTTCCTTGACAGCCTTTATTTTAAGTTAAAGGAATTCCAAGGCAAACTATTATGCAAGAATGCTATTTCAAATACTTATCAGTATATACCAGAAGAATGCCTTGAAAGAACATTGAAGAAAGGCTGTAGAGCTCCAGAAAAGTTTTAAATTGAAAAATTAAATGACACTTTCATCCATTTTTGAGGTACCCTAATTACCTTAGTTCTCTCTATGTTGCACTGTTACTAGTCTTTCATCTTTTAACCATTTGAACAGGAGTCTTTCATAAGTAATATATAAAATCTGATTTTACATTAATGAATTTGTGGTGTTCCAAGACAACTTCCACAGTGGCTTTATGAAGTTTTTTGTTCAACATATGGTACGCTTTACGCTCCGTCTTCTTGCCTCCATCTGAAGTGTTCTTGTCCCCTTGTGGGCATAAGTTAAAAGTATAACCCGTGCCAGTAGAAGAGCTTCTGTTTGGAAGGTTAACTCCTTGAGAGAACTGCAGAAATGTTGTTCCTGCCGTTGTGTTCAAACTTCATGACGTGTATGTGCACAGCACCCTTGCGTGCCGTCAGAGGAGCTGGGCACAAACATTGGTCCATCTTCGTTAAAGCAGACACAGCTATGTCACTACTACAGGATTACAGACAATGGTAGTCTAAGGAGGTGTTAACCCGGTGATGTGTTGACAGAAATCTGCTTTGTATGGTTCACAGAGCTGATCAGCTGGAGGATGGAGAGTTGCTTTTCTTCCTGGTTTAGTTCTCTGAACTGACTCACCGTGGATCTAGCAAGTTGTAGCACTTGCGTGAAGGAGTAGTAGAAACTAGTGGTGGGGGGAAAGAGTCAAGTCAGGCCCTAGCAGCCTCAAAGTAGGTGTGAGAATTTGAAGTTAAGATGGCCTGGTGCAAACTACTAGCTAAAGAGGTAACTTTGCCTTTATCTTGTGTTGGCGCTGGTGCTCAGGTGTCTTCGATGGCAGGAGTAAACAGCTGACCTGGCCAAACACATAACCTTGCTGAAAGAAAGGAGGAAGGGGGGCGGGGAAGGAAAAGATGCCTTTTCCTTTTTTGCATAGGTCGGATGTAGGCTGCTGTCAACTGCAGCCTTTCTCCATCTCTGTCTGGTTGTTTGCAGGTGCAAGCACCTGGGGAGAATTGAAGTTGTTCTGATATTTTAATTTTTTTTATATTATTTTGAACTTTGCTGTATTCTGGTGTCAGTGTGTTACATATAGAAACGCTCTGTGTCTTTCTACCTCTTTGTTATGTATATGTAGGGATAAATACAAGATTAGCCCAACAGATCCCAAGTAGAGGGATCGGAGAACAAGGTAATGTGATGCTGTTGTGAACTGTGTTTTCTGCTGTAGCTTGAGCCATGGCTTCTCCTTAGGTCACAAAGTTCCATGAAATAGTCACCTATTCATTGACCCCTCCTGGCAGGTCTTTGTTGAGGTGTGAGTGCTTTGTGTGAACAGTCTTTATTAATTTACCCAAAAAAGGGAGAGGTTTTTCCCCTGTGTCATTTTATAAGTAACTAATAATCACGCCCACGGGAACATTGGCTGTCAGAAGTATAGATATGGTTAAAAAACCCATAGGCTTTTCTCTTAAATGAGCATTTGAATTCATGGACAGAGGAGCATCTGAACAGGAAACAAACATGTCTTGAAGAAATGGACAATTTTACTACCTTTTGTTGGCCATAGTGAGAGAATATAATAAAAGTTTTGATTGTGAAAAAATTAAGAGGAAAAATTTCCATCTGACTTGAATGAAAAATTTAATACAAGTTGAGCATTTAATTTCCTTTTGTGGTTTTGAATATCTCATTCCAGCTGTTGAAAATTGCATCTTTTCAGTCATGTACTGATGTAGCCTGTGACTGATAACTTCTCTTAGTGATTTTATCCTGACAGTAATTGAAAGCTGATTAATTTAATTGCAAGCAAGCTTTTATTTTGCCATCTCTTCCTTAGTACCTTGTGTACATGCCTGGTGTTTGGGGTCAGAAAGGAAATAGTGGTGTCTATTTTCTAATTCAGTACAGAAAAGCTAGTAAAATACACAGTTTTTAACCTTATTAACAGTAATCTAGTTGTCAAAAGTGTAGTTTGAAGAGAGAAATAATTATGAAACCTTTTATTTAAAATGGTGTATAGGGCAGCGGAAAGCCAGCTATTTCTGGTTTAACAGACAAGTGCCTTAAAGCAATATCTGCAAAGTTCTGGTATCTGTTCAAAGGTGGGGATGTTTTTCTTTGAAATTCTGAAACTCCACAAAATTGTTTATATTTGAGCTTAATTAGTAAGCACTAAACCAAAACTGTTGCAATATTAATTTGGAAGGATGACTTTGTTTCACACGGGAACAGGGATATGGGAACGCTTTGTCTTGCGGGGATTTTTAAATGCAACATTGCATCAGTTTTGTGCGTCTTTGGGGCCACTGGCTCCCCGGGGTAAAACATGCTGCTGCTTTGTACTTGGTCCCTGGCACTCAGTAACATCATTGTCCGCTGTCGGTGTTTACCCACCTTTTTGTATATGAGGGTTGATCTTAATTGAATGTGTGTGTGTTGTTCTGTGTTTGGGAATGTAGTAAATTCTAACATAATCTTGTTTTAATTTTCTGCAAGCTTTGCAATTGAGTTATCAGTAAAATATTGGAAGAGCTGTACCATAGGACACCATACAAAGTTAAAATTTGCCTACATTGCCTTGTAATGAATTTTCCACTTATGATCAACAAAAATGCTAATAAAATAGCACCATTCATTATTGCTGCCTTATGTTGTGACTACATCAGTATAAGTAGGGAGGGATTTAGTAATCAAAAATGACAGATAAATGCCAAGTTTTGATAATTTATTGATCGTTTAGGTAACTGGTAGGTTGTTAGTAGAGATTAAAACAATACTGAGGTTAGAACCATTTTACCTATATAGAAATACACAGACTTCTTTTACAGTAAATATTAATGTTCTTTAACCTTTAAAGAAGAGAGGCTTAAGTACAGCAAGTGTCTAAAACCACAACAGAGTACTCTACAGTTTACAAATATCTAGAGTAATATTTTGATGTGTTTAAAAAAAAATAATCGGCTGACCTACTGAACTTGCAGTATTTATAAATCCTGACTGGTAAAGAAAAAACTAATGTTGTGAACAGTGTTGTTGTTTTCATGATATGCTTGTGGGGCATTTCGTAATGTGTCCTGAAGTTCTTTTCCATCAGAAGAGATTTGCAGTCTGTTCCAATTAATGAGTTTTCCATATTGGAAATGAGAAGCCAATTACTACAATTATTTTTGAATAGTTAATTTACATAACCTTAATTGTATTCATTCCCTTTGAAAGGCTGAAGCTGATATTTATAATGCATTGATTGATTAGCAGTGTATTTATGTTAGAATTGCCGCCGATAATGTGCTCCTGCAACTGCATCCCAAGGAGTTTCCTCCTGAATAAACATTTTAGAAGACAAACGGCTGTTTACGTCATTGGTGAGGAGAGGCATTGCATCTTTGCTACCTCCACGTAGACTACTGGAAGTATCTCCTTTCCACACTAAAAAATGGGAGTTTAACTCTAGATCATGTTACTTACTTAATGGTGCGTTCCGTACTGTAAAGAAACACATTTTCCTTGGGTTTTTAATCTGTCAAAATAGCGCCTAGGTGTAGACTAGGGAACCGCAGGCTTTTCACTGAGGCCGCTTCCTCGCTTTCCGCTGCGCGCGAGGCCTCTGTGGTGCAGCTCCGACCCTCAACGCCCCGCGGCCATTTGCCGGGCTGTACCGCAGGTGTTCGCCTGCTGCCGCCTTGCACCTGGGTCCTGCCCGCTCCAGCCGCGCCGTTACACAGGCCCCGCCCCCTGCTCTGCCCTGATTGGCCCGCGCGCACGGGCCCCCTTGAAAAGGGGCGGTGGGTACGTGACCAGGTGGCCACGAGCCATGGCCGCTTGCCTCAGGCGGTGGTGCGGCGGTCCCGGGAAGGCCGTGCGATTATTTGGTGTAGCCGTAATGCATTTTGCCTTTCAGGGCTTGGCTGATAGGTAAGCTACCATATCGTACAGCTATCGGAAGTCTGCCCGGGACCTCTTTGTCTGTTAAAATAATTTTCTATTATCGTTTCTGCTAAAGTTTCATTCAAAATTCAGGGGAATAAGGGAAATTTATAGTGCTTAGAAACCCAAGTATGTCATAATACCATAATACATGTAAGCCTGCAAGAGTGGCAGTGCAGGGTCCGATTGCTGCTCTGGTCTCTGGTGACCAGTGGAAAATATGTGAAGAAAGCATATAGAAATAGGGTAATTATATAACAGCAGTGTTCTCCTCGTTTACCTTCCTGGTTTTTACTACTACATGTTTTGGGGGCTTTCGAGTCTGAGGTAGTGCTTGTGTGTTTCCATTTAACAGTTTGTGCTGGTTTTTTGCATCAATTTGTCTAATTTTTTTGAGCCAATCCCTACTTTTGGTCTCTGCAACATCCTGGGGCAGTAACTGTAGAGTATTACAAGGTAATAGAGCATTTTAATATGCTGGGGTGTGAAACCATGGGGAAACTCGGCTTAGTCCAGCTGAGGAATTCTCTTGTTTATTCCCATCAAATCACAGCCGAGCTCCGCTTAGTTTACATTGCAAATACTCATGTGAACTTCGTATCCTACTATTGTCTAAAGTGCTTTCAGTGCCGTGGTCCTACACAGTCTCAAATTTCCTCTTCATTAGTAATAGCCTCTTTCTTAAAAATTAAGTTTCCACAGCAAAAGTGAGATTGAGAAAGCAAACCTTTTGGTGGGCAACAGTTGTGGAACTCCTGGAATGGTGATGGGCTTCCATAATAACGTGAACATGAATAGTAATTTTAGAAACAAACAAAAGACACCATAGGGTTTTTTCCTCGATACTGGAGAAAATTGTTGGTGTCTGGTGCTATAGCAGCCTTTTTAGCTGCTTTGTAGTTGTGGGGTGTAGTGATGGCTTGGTGATGAATGCAGTGTGAACACCTGGGTGGTTTCCCTGCAATGCAAGAATAAGGTGCAAAGAGAGTTGGCTTTTATACTGGAATTAATCTTTCCTTTATGCTTTGGATAAATAAAAAACAAATTGTATGTGTAAGAGCTATTTGTGTGGCCATGGAAAGGAAACAGGCTCCGTAAGGAAAAGGAGAGCGGGTTTTCTACCTAATTATTTAAGGGGTTTTGTATGTCTCTGAAATATGCATTAGTAAATATGAGCTGACACATTTCTAGCAACCAAATTATAAATGAGTGGAAGACCTGAAAATGTCAGTTTCTTCCTTAGAAGCACTTCAGGATTTTTCCTTCCTCCCTTTTCCCTCATACATTCGTTTCTTTCCTTAGGCAAATGAGTCCCTTTAAATGTTTGTCTCTATTTCAGTATACTACTTACTATAGAATATAATTTTTGACATATGTCTCAGAAGTGTCAGAGGAGATTTGATGTACTAATATTTTTATATAGTGTGTATGCATACCTTAAAATAACAGAGAAAGTGGTAAATCAATCCTTTAAACTTGTTTCTATATATCTTGACATTGCCTAACCAGTTGTGTGTGTTGTGGTCTTTTTCAGGATTAGCTAATAAAAACTTTAGGATAATCTAAGAAGTTCAGAAAGTTAAACAAATGAACACCTTAAGATTTAAGATATCTGGTGCAATGCTTATTAGGCAAAGTGGTGTTGTGTGGCACAAGAACTATGCTGTCAGATAGTGGGGCAGGAAAAGTGCTTGAACTGCTGCTGTTACCTCCTCTCCTCTTGGAGCTGGCCCAGGGATGTCAAGTGTCCTGTTGGTGAACAGCAAGTCTTCTAATTTGTTTAGATTTATTGGGAATTAATAATTTTTTGTTTATTTTCCCAGAACTGTAGCACAGTTAACTGTTTTCCTGAAACTGTAACACAATTTACACCCAGCCACAGGGCGGCTGAGTCACATGTTGATGAAGCTGTATAAACATTATCTGATCACTTTCTATTAGTAGGGACCAAAAGGAAGATCCAGGCTAGCTGAGGCAAAAAAATGATTTTTCTGGTGTTTTTATCACTTTCCTGTCAACATTAATGTGAGTTTGCACAGCAGATTTTGCAATCTGTTGTTGCTTAATATTGACCTTCCTGTGTGCCTGGAGTTATGGAAGAGTCAGTGGGACAGTTTTCAGAAGCAATGTGTCTGATATAAGCTTGCAGGGAGTGTGGGAGGAGATGGTAGATATGTGGTGGGTAGAGACTGTGTGTAGGTGTACCTATCTGAACCAAGAAACACATCCTTACAGAGGCACAGGTTGGGTGATTAGGGAAACTGTGCGCTCTGTCACTGTGCTGGATGTATCTTGTCCTTGGAATGTAATTATTATGTATGTACAAATAAAACACGTATCTGCTTACTCAGTACAGCTTCCATGGTTGTGTTACCTTTGGGCAGTGTGACAGTAGCACTAAGAATTTTTAAAATAACACCCTCCACCCCCAAGAATTAAATGCTGTTCTGTGTTTTGAACTATATACTTAATTCATATTGAATTCAATGTATTTAAACACAAATGCATGTGCTTTCCTGAATCTGTATATTGTTAGTTGTTCTGTTATTTTTGTAGTCCCAATGAAGGATAAATTTTGCTCTTAAAAACCCCAAACTTTAAACATACAAACCAATACTTTAAATATACAAACTGTATTATCTTTTGTTTTGATAGCTGATTGCTGTTTATGATGAGCAAGAAACTCACCGTAAGAATGATGGCACCAATGGCAATTTGACAGACAGAAATAGCCCAGACTCTTTTGAGACAGAAGTAGCAGCTCAGCTGGCTGCCTTTCAGCCGATTGGTGGTGAAATTGAAGTGACTCCTTCTGCCCTAAAACTGGGTATGTATATCTTGCATGGTTATTTTTTAATTTTTTGACCAATATATACTGCTTATTTCTTTTTTCTTTTCTGAATGTGTCTGGGGTCTGACTATGTATTTAAAGAATTTTTTAGGACCCTGTTGTTTGCCTTGTGATTCAGTGAAGACAATTGTAATGACAAAAGTTGGACTTTTGAACAATTGATGCTGAAGACTGCAACTGAGCATGGCAAATTTGCACCTGAGCCTTTTGTATCCTGCTGTATGTTATGCCCATCCATACAGCTGAGGTCTCTTTTTCTCCTTTCCTTGACAGGGTAGGTTGCTGACAATCCTTCATTGTAATCTTCTGAGAGATGACACCTATGCAAAGTATTTTCAAGTAAAGTTATTGAATAAAAAGTCAGCGTTTTTGTTGAGGAACTTGGGTTCAATGAGTGTAAAACTGCTGTGTGCAAATACTTTTACTGATTATCTGAGCTAGTGCCCTATTTGGGGAGTAGGAGTTAGAAAGGAGGAGATGCTGGTTGCAAACAGCTCAGCTCTGCCTTTGAAGAAGTAGCACAGCAGAATCTATTTACCTGTCTGACTTTCAGGTGAGCCAACTGTGATTAGGAGAGGTTTCTGCTTAATTCCCCCTTATATCAGAGGATACTATGTGAAGTACTGCAACTCTGGTCCTGTGTGTTGTTTCAGTGGGCCTGGAAGGCCAAGAGTTCAGGCACTGGTTTCCAGTTTTAAAGAGCTAGAGTCTTGTACCTTGAACATAAAGCAGTTTGAAACACTTTCTTGGACTGGGAGCAGGCTAAGCTGTCACGTAGATTGTAGATATAGAAGCTTTCAAAAACAGATTGAAGGTGAATCCTCTTACTCTCTGCCTGTAAAGCAGTTGTACACTGGCAGCATTTAGCAAATGAATAATGCTCAGGAGAGGTGTGGTGGGTTGACCCTGGCTGGACGCCATTCCAGATGTCACTCTTCTCCTGAACTAGACAGGGGAGAGAAAATATAACGAAAGGCTCGTGGGTCGAGATAAGGACAGGGAGAGATCACTCTCCAATTACTGTGATGGACAAAACAGACTTGACTTGGGGAAATATACTTTAATTTATTACCAATCAAATTGGAGTAGGGTAATGAGAAATAAAATCAAATCTTAACACCTTCTTCCTGGGCTTAACTTCACTCCCAGTTTGCTCTACCTTCCCCCCTCAGTGGCACAGGGGAATGAGGAATGGGGGTTGTGGTCGGTTCATCACATGTCTCTGCTGCTCCTTCCTCTTCAGAGGGAGGACTCCTCACACTCTTCCCCTGCTCCAGTGTGGGGTCCCTCCCACAGGAGACAGTCCTCCACAAACTTCTCCAAAGTGAGTCCTTCCCAAGGGCTGCAGTTCTTGATGAACGGCTCCAGCATGGGTCCTTTCCACGGTGTGTAGACCTTAAGGACCAGACTGCTGCAGCAGGATAGAAATACTACCTCTAGTTGTGCTATTCTCATGCTATTACAACTTTAGAAATTAAATCTTCGCTTGTCTATTTTAATTGCATTTGCAAGAAGGCTGACTAGCAAAAACAATGAGCCAAAATAAAGTTTCTAATAAAGCTCATTGGATTGAGGCTGTGTAACTTAACTTCTAATGGAAGTCTGTGCTCATATTTATGCCTGATGTAGAAACTACTGAAATTCAAGCTGCATGAAAAAATGTAGATTCAAATTTCTCTGTTAATGGATCACTTCTACTTTTTCTATATTCTAGAATATAGGAAAAAAACCTCTTTTCCATGTTTAATGACACACAGGAATTTCTAAATATACTTAAAAAAATCTTGTGAAAGTACTTATTCTTGCCATAACTTGTATTCAAGCTGTGTTTTTGGTAATCAAGAGGTATGGAAAAGTTTGTGCCTGAAGTTCCAATGGTTGAATGGTTTGCCACTTCATTTGTTGCATATTTTTAACACTGTGTAAACACATTTAGCATTTTTCAGACAGTAGAGATTGTTCTCTATATACTTCTGAGCCCTGTTTGGGAAAAAAAAAAAATAATTGAAAGTGGTTTGTCTAGCATACTGTTGTATGTAAGTTGAGGGTTGGAGAGGAGTATTTCAACCTCACGCAATTTTACGTAAAACTGTTAAATGCTGGAGCTCTTGAGCTCACCAGTAAGCTACCAGGTAGTTCAGTTTTCATAGCATTTGTGGAATCCTTCTACTATATAGTATAAAAGAAAAGAAATATAACATTAGAAGAGTAGCTAATTAGGGTTCTCTTTAATTTTCGGTGCAATACTAGTATATATTGAAGTTTAAATGGATGCTTGCTTCTTAAAATAGACAGCATAAATATGTGTTTGTCTCAATGGTTATCTTTTCAGATTGTTTTATTTTACAAGGTAAATGAAAGATTTTCTACTTGTCAGTCCTGTAAACTCAGTCTCCACTCTGAAATTTAGTTGTTTTTTCTTCTGGATTTTACATCATGGATTACAGTTCTTTAGACTTAATTTTTGCCTGTTTCCTGTACAAGTCCTTGGACCTTAAATTATGTCCCTATTTCCACTAGAGGCAAATTGAAAAGTAAATGAAGAAAAAGAAGGACAATTTGGTTGCGTCAATATCATTGATGCATGGGCCACAGTAGTCTGACTCCCTGTCTAATTATTGAATTGACTCACACTTGCTAGCTGAAATAAATAATAATTTTAAAAAGGTGTTCGTTCTTTGGGAGCAAGGATGTGATTAAATATATATGTAGCAAGCAAGTTGCTTTCTGTGGTAGAACTGTGTTCCAAGAACTGTCATATGCTTCCCTTTTAGAGTATTTTTGCAGAATGCCTTTAGGGATGAAGTGCAGGGAATCCGTTGCTATATAAATTGTCACATTGTGGAACAGTTTTGCCTGTTAATTTCTGGTGGATGTTTTGTGTTCTATGAAACCAGATCCACGGTTTTATGTAGAAATGTCTATTTAATGCTCTGCTCAGAATACTTAGAGCTTGATGCATAATAAGTATGGGAAACTAAATGCTGCTCTTCTCAAACATGAGAGAATTGGCGGCACTGATGTTAGAAAAGGCACTTGTGATACTGCCTTCAAACTCTTCTCTTTTTTTATAAATTGTGTCTTTGATCCGGTTAAGTTAATCATATGGTATACCAAGTCTTAAAGCCTTTACTGGCTAGATAGAGATGGCGATGATGGGGGAAATATTTTTTTTATTGTATGGTTACTTCTTTCAGATTTTTTTGTGGCTGATACTCTTTACAATACTGATCAGCTTGATTCTGTCTGAAATCGTAGTATTTCCATTATGTAGTTAGTTACCCTTATTTTGCCTTTTGTCACCTGTAACTTTGCTTTTACTCTGGCTCACTTTCAATCTTGTATTTGACTTGAAAGCTAAAAGTACCTTATCTTACAGCACTTCTACATACTGGCAAAATTTTCGGGCAAAAAAAGTAAGCTTGTTGTTTTACTTTCTATCAAATTACTTACTTAATACTTGGTACATATCTTCTTAAAACAGGTCAGGAAATTATTCAGCTATTTGTTTTCTTTTCCCTGAAATTAATGCATGTCTACTTTTAAAGCAAACTCATTGTTTTCAAACAGATAAAATTGTGGGCTCTTATGTTTAATTTACAAAAAATGCAGGAAGACTTTAACTGTTAATGAACACAATATCTGCTGTGTCCATAACAAGGTGAGGTGCAAACATACTTGAGCACTTTGTCCCGCAGAGCTGGATTATCAGGTGTTGTTGCTGACAGTGTCTGAATTCAGACTGCAAAGGAAGCAATACCCGATAGTTCCTTACAGCTGAAAAGGCTTAACTGAACTATTGGACAGTTGGGGCTGGAATTACTGAGGGAAGCATAGTCATTCAGTTCTGTTTGGTACATAGGTCTCAATTTGATACTGGGGTTTGCATCCTGGTGTTTTCCTATTAAGCATGATGACCAAAACAGTGACAGGATCAAGTAGTTGTTTCTCCACAGTTTACTTTTTCTGTATTTGGGAGATGTAATATTTTTCTATTGAAACCTGCCATTATCCATTTGGATGTAGATGAAAACCTAATGATGATGTCACATGTACTTTTGCACACCCTATGACTATACTTTTTTGAGAAGTACCAGTACTGTCTTCATTGTTTGGATGGGTTGGACAAGTAATGCTGCATTGCTGTAGAAACCTGAAGAGGGGAGGGGGCATTGCTTATTTTGTTTCCATTCAGTGTACATCTTTGAAGTATCTTGTCTCTGTTGTTGTAGTGAATGGAAGAGTACCAAAAGTAGATTCTGCAGAGGGGCTTTGGGTTCAGTTACACCTCCAGTTCCCTTTCTATTTTTCATCCATAAGTCAAGTATAATGCCAAAGAATATCACTGATGGCAGGGATTTTTTAATTGTACTCAGTTTCTCCTATCAAAATCAAAAAGAACTTTTAATACTTAAAATCTTCATGTACATGTTTCAGTTGACAAATAAATATAGATCTATTGTAAAAAAAAAAAAAAAAATCCCCATTTGACAGAAAGTGTGATTGGGTAAGGAATACATTTCATTCTATGATACAAATAGTAATGAAACGTTGTTTATATATATATTACAAAATTTAGAGAAGCACACAACTATTTAATATGTCCAGTCAGCTGTTTGACACTGAAGAAATGATCTGCTGATTTTGGTATATCTGTGGGTAAGTAGAGAACATTGAGACACTGGGGCTGAACTGGCAGCAAAGAGAGCTTCTCTTGTGAGACTGTTTCTTGTGAGCAGAACTTCCCAGAGTGCACTCATGATGTGGGTGTCACAACAATTTGCAAAGAATGATACGGACAACTAAATGCTTAGGTAGCTGTGACCTACCTTTGAAAAATTGAATGGAGGTATACTTCAGCATCTCTAACCCCAAATGCTGTTGTAAATTCTTCATTGCCATTTTTTACTTTGTTTCTTAGGTATAAAACTGTGGATAGACAAAACCTTACAATGAACAGTGAAATCACAGAATGTTGAATGCTTTTTAGCTGTGTGGCTTTAGCCCATGGTAAATGTAAGGTAACCTATATCCTTGTGAAAGAGTTTATTTTAAAATTCTGCTTCAGAGATGGTCTTCTGGCTGTCCGACTCCTTAGCCCTTCTCCTGTGTGGCATAAAGTATGTTAAGCATCACTTTTGAACTCCTGTACCCTTAGAAGATTAAACTTGGTTGTTTCATTGGAGCCAGACCGTGACTGACAAAGAGCTGTTTTCCCATTGTTTTCCCATTTTTTCCACAAGACCTTGATGCTCTCTGGGATTAGATGTCATCTCTAACAATGTTTCATTTCTAATCTCTATTGTTGCACCTCCTTTGGTCTGAGTTTATATAATCTGACAAAATTATTTTGAATGGTTAAACTGTGATGCTATAACACTTTTTTAAAAATTGGTATATCAAAGTCACATGTATTTCCTTTATTCTGCACAGATGGTGGGTTTTGTTTTCTAATCAAATGGCATTTGGATAGACACATTTTGTCTCGTCACTGTTGTTGATCATTTATCTTTATAGCAAGAAAATGTATTATGTTGGATTTTTGGCAAATTGTGTGCGAGTATATTCGTTGATGCAATAACTAGTAAACTGACAAGTGTTTGGAATGATGAAATATTTGGAGATGCTTGTATGTAGGTAGTAGAGTAATGACTGGGTTAACTAGCACTGTTTTCTGTTGGCATTGGTTTTGAATGCATGTGGTTGGTTGGTTAGTTTGTTTTTTGAGTATATCATGTCCTAATATTTCTCTTTGACCAGAGGTGTCAGCTGAGAAGACTTTGCAGAATAGGGACTTACCTTTGCAGGCCTTGTTGACTGATTGCCGTTACTTCGTGTTCCAAACTGCTGTTCCGTTGCTGATGTATGATTAAACAGCCATTCTCTCATCTTAAAGGTAGCTTTGCTGGGATAGTGCATGACATTCATGTGTAGTGTGTTAAGATCTTTAGAGAGCCCATGATGGATGGGGTTATGTATATTAGGGATAACAACAGTATGCGCAGATAGTCCTGTCTGGTGTTCTCTAGCTAATAGTTTGAGATTTTGAATACAAACATGTTTATTGTTAGAATTTTTAAAAGTGAACTAGCAATGTAGAGTGGTAAAACACAACTGTATGGTAGCAGCTAATGGGCAATGTGTAAATTGATGTGATCGTCCTAAAATATTTTCAAAATGTTTTGTTTTAGATGTTTACCACCTTCAGACTAGAGGTTTTTAATAAGTCTTTTCCAAATAAACGGTTACCCACCAGTAATCTTCTGCTCATGAAACTGGTGCATCCATGATATTTTAAGCAGTGGCCTGCAGGCTATTACTAAACTAATATCCAGTGAAAGCATGCTTCTTCATAGCCTGCTAATCTATAAGGAATGCTTTGTGTGATTATTAGTTTCAACTGCAAGTTAGCTATTCCTGCAGAATGTGACAGAGTCACTTCAGAAGTGTTCCTTTTTTTAATAATAAGAACACTAGTGTGTCATTTTAACTGTCCAAGTACGTAACATGCCGGTACAGGTGCTTTGTATTTAGTAGAAGATTTTTCAATTTCTTTATAAGACTTTTCAATTAAACTAGCTGAACTGTCTAAGTTTGAATGTTGGTAGTTCTGTTGGCCTTTATAAGCCATCTTGTAATTTTCTGTGCACCCATAAGGGTGCTACTGGCTCTTTCGGTTTCCTTTAGAACAGTAAACTATTAGGTGCGTTTCTAGAGGTTTCCCTGCATTGTAGGTAGTGGAACAGGAAAGGGGGAGTGAGAGGTCTGCCTTTTGGGGTTTTTTGTGATGTCAGTTTGTTTTTTCCTTTTGAGTCCATAAGGGCAGGAAGGAGAGCACTAATTTATTTATGGAGGATTCATTTTATGGACATGTCACTTTGAGCTGGAAATGCCTTCATGACTGACTCAGTGTTTCATTTGCTTTATTCAATAGATTATGGTCAAGTGCACACAAAGTTGTTGCTTTTCTCTTGCTCCTCCTTGGTGTTAAGTAGTCATGATTTTGCCTGGAGGAAGACAGACGGTATTAAGTGACACTTGTCATCTCTGAATACTAAGGGAGGGGAAAAAAGTGAGGTTTGTGTAGATACCTCCATGGTATTGGTTTGTTGTTGTTGTTTTAATTATTATTTCCTCTTTCTCTCTTTGGGGAATCAGGTTGAAGATTCCTAAAGCTGTTTTCTAAGTTACAAGCATTATGGGAGGCAGATACAATTAGGTTACTTTGATTGTTGGCTATTACAGTAAAAATTAGCTTCTTAATGAATTTATACCTTTATTAGTGTTTAGTAAAAATTGAGGTTAGATAAAAAAATAATTGCTTAAACAGTTATTCATAGTGGGTTAGAAAATTATTTTGTAAACTACAGGAATTTAACTCCTCCCTTTGGAAACTTACTGCTAAGTAGGGCAAGTGTCTTGCTTTTCTCACTGAAAGATTTTACTTTGGTATTTCAAAATTTGCATGCCTTTGCTTTACAGAAAAATCTCTGAAAACAAGATTTTCTTTTTTTGTATGTACATATATATATACACACACACACACACACCCCTCCCATCTAATCAGCATTCTAGGCAAGTGGAAGACTTGGGTGCAAATGATGGTTGGAATGGCTGATTACAGTCTCTCTCCTAAAATAAGCTTACAAATGGCAATGACAGTTGAAGCAATATTGAGGCACTAGTGCTTTTGAACAGTCAGTTCTTTCAGTTCTGGGTATTTTATGTAGTGTCTTCACAGTGGACATTTGTTTCCTGAAAACAGATTGCTACCTGGGAATGCTCAGTAGGTCTAGTACAGGATAATAACAGTGCTAGTCTAGAAAGTTTTGATTTTTTCCATTTTGAGGCAGTGATTGGTGTTATGGCCATGTCTTTTCGACATTTGGAAAAGGTTACTTGCACTCTTACGGAATTTCCTTGAAGGTGTTTCAGTGCCTTCAGATGAAGAATATACTTAATCAGCGTAATATATTCCTGTGGTTTTGGGCTTACTCTAGCTTAAATTGTGCTTCATGGGGTTGTTCAAAACACTCCTTTATTTTGAATGTCCCTGTGTGTTTGGGTTGCTAAGTCAACAGAGATGCTTCCATTGGCAGTGTCTTCATTTGCCTTCAGTTCCCTTGGACTTTAAGGTTTCTTCCAGGAGTCTTTGGAAGTTCCTCCCTTGATAGGCCTGACAGAACTTAAATTGTTACCTCCAGGGTACGGATGTCGTCTGTTTCTGTGTTCAGACTTCAGAGCTCAGAAAGAATTCGTTCTCTCTTGTCTGCTTTGAAGTGGGACAATTGTAAGTAGGCTTGGGGGCATTTAACAGCATATATTTGGTTAGTCCACTTTCAGGCTGGTGTTGAGATACTGTGGATATACAGACAGAATATTTTTTAAATACAGAGGAAACCACATGATTATGTTTTTTAGAAGTTATGAAAACAGATATGAACTGAAACTATTCCTTTGGTAAACAAAATGTTGCTAATGCTTGTATACAGCATACATGCTGTGTCAGTAAGTAGGAAAGACACTTTTTCTTACATAAAAGCTATCCTGTTCATCCAAATCTTGCACTGTCAGTTTATTGGCTGAGTGTTCTGATGTTTGTCAGTACATTGAGTGTACTACACGTATATAATAATTCTCTCCTGTATGATTCAGGGAAAATTAACATTTTGAAATTGGTAACTTTCAAAAGAAATGCATTATAGAAGCACTTGCTGCCTTCTGTGGTTTGAGGCAATACTGCTTATTTCCTTAAGCAAATATGACTTTATTCTCTTTCTCTGCACTGGAAGGCTGCTCTCATAGTAGTGATACCAAATGTTGTACTGTGCTGTTTGTCATAGGTGTTGTGAGGATGACACTGTACTTGATAGATTTTTTTTTTTCTTCTCCTCTGCAGCATTCAGTTTAATCTGGTTTTAAAGAATTGTGCTGATCAATTAAAGTCTACTTGTGTTCCTAAAACAAATGGTTTCTGTTCTCAGGCAAGCTAAAGGTTTGAAGATAACTTTTCATTTCAGTCAGAAATCAGACTTGGTATATTTTGACCTCATGACTTAAGCATGGTATTACTTAGTTGTCCTTGATTCATGGAAATGAGCTTTGCACCACCAAAGCTTAAGTTTATCTTTGTATTGCAGCAAAAGAATACAATAATGCTTTCTGTAAATATATACAAACATATATACACAATTTCTATGTATGTCTCTGTCTTTGGATTGCCCATTTAGAAAGCAAGCCAGTCTTTCCTTCTTTTCCCCATACCCAAGAATTTAGTAGTAGCGTAGGTAATAAATTTATGTGCATAGTTGGTTACCAAAGAACCCCTTTTCTTTCTAATAGCCCTTCTGTCTCTGATTTCCCCAAAGATTGTTTCTCATCAATTATTCCACTTGTTTCTATTCCCTTTGCACATGGTTTAATCTGCCTTACTTTGGAGCAAGGGGGTATCCCCATGAAAATATGTTAAGTAGGGAGAAAAATATTTTTCCATTGCAAGTTACACATTTTCCTGCAGTAGCTCTTTAGCTGAGATGTTCATTTTCAGCCTTTTATTGCCTCAGGGAAGGTTTTGGAGGATGGTGATGATGGGACTTAGAATGATGGACTAAAATCTATTACAAAAGTAATACTACACTGCTTTTTGACACACTTGATTCGATGTCAGTGTTCTTCCTAAGATTTTTGTCCTTTTTACTAATTTTGTGATGTTGCTGTTTCTGTTGAGTATTTGTATATTGTTATCATGCATAGCTAGTTTCAAAGGTAGTATCTCTTAAAAAGAAACAGACTAAGCCACTTAGCTCAATATTTGTAGCTGAAGGTTTTGAAATGCTATAGTAATATTACACTGGAAGGCTATAGTGCAATCTCTGTCAGTACAAATGAGTGTATATATGTGTTTATAAATCTCTACAGTACTGTGCTGTATTAGCTTTGAGGCAATATGGCAAAATGTGTATTTCAGGTTGAAAATGAGCCTGCTAAGCTTGGCTGATAGTTTGAAATTGTTCAAATAAAAAAAACAACAACAAACAACAAACTCCTCAACTAAAGGTTTTGAGGTAGTAGATCACCTTTTTTTTTCCCTGAAGAAATCAAACTACTATAGTTTTACACATTTTTTTGCAATATGTTTTCACTAATGATTGTTTACTGTTTGCTTCCATATGAACATGTTCCAGTATATAGATGAACCCATCTTTAAGAAAGTCATCATTAAAGAAGTTACAAATAACAGTTAAATTAGTCAGTTTGCCCATTGCTATATAGTTCTTTCTCATTGCTTTCTGTTTAATTTACCCTTTCAAGAGCCTTAGTTGATAGTTAATCTTTTTGCCTCTTTACTTTGAAGTGCCACTTCAGATTTTGATTGTTTCTCACAACAGATATCTAGAATCTCAGCCAAGTAAAATGGAGAGTTGTGTATTTACTGCTCCTGAACATAGCTGGCAAAAGATGTACCTCCCTCCCAATGTGTCGCACAATTTTCCCATAGATACTGGCTGTTGATTTATGTTTTGCCTTCTTGTAACTCATTATTTTGTTAGAGGGAAGTCTGTTTACTGTAGACGTAAAGTAAAAGAAGGATGTAGTATGTTCAGTAGAAAGATGAATCCTGCAGATTATTTTGGTCATCTCTACTTAGCCCTCCTACAGAAAGGGACAAGTGACCCTCTGTGACTGAGTCCTTTTTTAAGTTTTCTACAGAAATAGTAATTTTACCATTTTAAATATTAAGGCAGATTAATAAGGGATGATTATTCACTTTCCTCAACGCATAAGAGCTAGGAGTATTGAACAAAACCATCATTTAACAGATTATAAAGCAGAACAACCCTAAACTAACTTTTTCATGAAGCATTTAACTAAATTGTGTAACTCAGTGTTGCAGGCCAAAAATCAATGAGTTATAAGAGAATTAGACAAATTCACAGAAGGTGGCTCATCAGTAACTGTTAAAATGTGATGGTCTAGATGCCACTCTAATTTGGAAATCTTTCAAACATATTTTTTTGCAAGCTGGTAGGATGCACCACATCAGTTATGCCCTCTTCCTGAGTATTTGCTACCACTGTTAGATGCGGGATAATGGGCAAGGTGGACCCAATACAGCTGCTCTTATGTTCTTATTTCTTGAAACTTCCCAGAAAGTTTCAAGTTCAGAAGATTTCACTATTTTATCTAATGTCTTAAAATTGGCAGGAAGAAGTTTGAAATTTTTGACTAAAACTCATTTACCATAACCAGAATAGAAAATAATCACGGTAAGACTTCTTTTTAAGGAAAGGTCAAAACAGAAAAGGCTCTTAATTTAGATGAGATATATAAAATACAGGTCATATGTAAATATTAATAAAACCTATACTGATGCCATAATTTGTGATACTCCTTTAAAATACCATTAAAATATTCGAAAAAGTATTTTGCTATGCTACTACTAGCAATAAAATGCTACTGAAGTGATATTCAAGCTGTAAAGTTTAGCTGCCAAAGTTTTAAAGAAAATTAAACCGTTGAACTGTGGAAAAGTGACTGCATAAGCACCTGTAACTGATGTTAGCTGAAGTGCTAAACCAGCTTTTGGCAGAGTGGCCTCTTTTGCAGGTGCACAGAATATTTTTTTTTGTGTCAGTTTATTCACCTAGTACAGTTCATTAAGTTTTTCATTTGAAGTTGAGAAATGGGCTGGGAATTGAAATAGAAGAAATGCTTATTTTCTCCTTTCAATCTGTGAATAAAAATGAGGTGCAAGAGTCTGAGATCTATTAGTTTTAAAATCTTATAGGATATATTAGCCTAAAATGATTGATTTAAATGCAGTAACTGCAGATAATATTCAGCTTAAAAAACCAGTCTGTTTAATAAGATGAATGCTTTTTACTGTGTCCAGCAAGCTGGATGACTAAGACAACTGGTGTTTTTAAGTATATCTAAAGTTTAGTTTCCATTGACATCTGAATGTCATTTGAAGGCGATTACATTTAAAAAAACCCAAAACCCAGCCCCCTCCCCCCAAACAAAAAAAACCCACCCAAACCTTTGCATGTATGTAGGGAAATTCTAATATAACATGAATTATTTTTTCCCCCCAAATGATACTTAAAAAACATAAAATGTTTGAAGCTGCTCTATTTTTTAATTCTGTGTTGGAAGCTGGAAGTTGGAGGCTGTGCATCAGTCAGTAGGTGCACAATGATGGTTTGAACACAAAGATGGTTCACCTGGACAAGAATAAGAGAAAGCCTGGCCTGTAGTGGGAAGTGCTGATTCTTGTTGGTAATAGCCGGTGTGTTCTCACAAAGCTCCTAATCAGTCTGCCCAGCAAGGATAGGAGTTGCATATTTTGCTAGAGCTTGGGTTGGGGAAAAATTTCACAACCTCAACCTATTGTGAGTGAGGTGATTAATCCTTGCGCCAGAAGGATTCTGCTGCAGTTCCTTCTCCTCTGCCTGGTGTCTTCCATGTGGTACCTTTGGGGTGGAATCACGGTGCTCCCAGCACTCCAGTAACTGCATGCTCCCTGTCTGTCTCATGAGGAGCTGAAAATAGGAACACTGTGTTGATAGAGTGAGAAGATCCTGAAATTACTCTAGATCTAATGTATGTTGTGACCTTAAGAAAAGAATACTTAAGATCCAAACTGAAGTCCTGTCCTTCAGCTGGAAACTTTAAGAGACATTTTGAAACGGGAAGAAAGTAGCAATATTACTTGTACATCTTCTGTAGATACATATGTGTCCTAGTGCCTTAAGATAAGTGGTTAACTTCATATGGATGTTGATTTTGATCCTGAAAATGGGATCTAGATTATTACTGAAATTATGTAGGTGAGTCTTACATGTCCATCTTTGAAACTGCAAAAGCTGTAAATGTTCCATAGTTGTTTCATTAGGCGCTCTTTCTGACAATGACAACACTAAAGAAGTGTCATCCTGGTCATAAAAACTTTGAGAACAGTTCTTGTGCTTTGTAACTGAAATCTGAGTTAATGTTATAGCACATGCAACCAGAGAAAATAATTCTTTTGAAATTTATGGCACTGAAGAACACCACCCCAAAACAATCTCTGTTAAAAGGTTTTGCTGGGTTTTATTTGTAGGCAATTGCTTTTATTTTTCTTTGTAAGAAAAAGCACACCTCATTTAGAGTGATAGGGAAATACTTTGGTTCTGCACTGGTCTAATATGTAAAAGAGAGAGCTTGTTGGAAATGGATTTTCATCTGTTTATAGATTTAAGTCAATTGTCTTAACTGTTACATCATCCTAGTTCATTAATCTAATCTTGTATCCATGGGAATTTAAGAAGTGCAGTATGCACTTTGGAAAGAAAAGATAGCTGTAGATCTAAAATTGTATCGATAGGTGCTATTATGAACAATTTGACTTAGGTTTAAACATAAAAGTCACATTGTCAGAGCATTACATATTTAAAAAAAAGTAAAAAAAGAAGCGGTACTGTCCTATCACAAGGTAGAATGTACAAGCTAAAGTCAGGTACATTATAAGTACATGGTAGCACCATTACATGATGCCTCAGGTGGTGGTAAGCAATAAATCTGAGGGCGACCAAATTTACCCATGTTGCTTAGAACTCTCAAAAAGCGCTGACTGGCAGAACTGTCTGTATACCTGTTAACATGAAATTTCTCTGATAAAAAGATGAAAAATAGGCATATATTAATGACCTTTCCTATATTTAAATATAAATTAATATCCTGGTTGTAATATTTTGTTTCTAGTGCCTGAACTGTTTCATGACAGCAGCAGTTTAAAAGTCATTCTGACTTTCTGGTTTAAATGGTGGTTGTTTTTGTTGTGACTATACAGAGATCTTCCAGCTAAGAATTGACAGTGCTGAAGTGCAATTTCATATTTGTATGTGTGTATGTATATAGTATTTATGGTGTTTTGTTTCAACTCTGTCTTGAAATTTTGCTGTGATTTATTCAGAAAGAGCTCTAAAAAATATTTTGAGGCACATGCAGGTGAGAAAATAATTTATCTGTCCAGGCAAGTGTAATTTGGAAGCAGACAGCAGAGTAATTGTCATTGGTGTGGCCTTTAACAGCTGACAGTTTGATACACACTTGATGGACAGGTTTTTTCCCATCATAGTCAGCATTTTTATATGCAGGAGCAGAATATAAAATTATGACTGTAACTATGTAAGTGATTTATTGTAAATATCTTTCTACCCACTTAGAGTATTCTGTCCAAGTGTATCTTTTGTTCTCCTCTAAAATAGTTCTTCCCTGTTACCTGGAAAAACAAACCAACCAACCAACCTCATATGTTAGTTGCCACCAATGCAGTGGTAACACATGTGCTTGCATTTCCTGTGTTGCTTGATTTGTCACCTTACCCAAAAGTTGAGGGTGTGTGCACCCAAAGCAATGCTAAAATCGATTTTTAGTATATAAACTGACTGCCTTATAGATAGCACAGCCTACCAAAAATGCTCGTGGGTGATAAACTCTGATTGTCTTCAGCAGTTTTCTGAATTTGACCCTGTAACAGCAACCTGCAACCTAAATCCCAAAGAACAAAAGGATTTCAGTCTGGGGGTGAATTGTGCTTTCCTGAGCAAGGAGACTTAAGAGCAAAAGAGTGAAATTAAGGAAGGGTTGGAATAATCTTTTTTTTTTTTTTTTTTTTGTGCTAGTGGTTACCCTGAGTGATAATTGTCTAAATTTAGGCATCAAATTTGATGCAAGAACTCAGAGCCTAAGACCTAGACCCTCAGAGAACTAGAGACCCTGAAGAGTTTAGGGGGGACCCAGGAGGGACAGCTGGAGCACCAAAGTTCCCCTGACTGCGCTCACATCCTGGACTCCAAACTTTACATTATTCATCTGAGATTGCACAGTGTTCTTAAACCCATTGCTTCTTGTTAGTCAGCTCCCTCCTAACCTCAGAGGCTGATTTCTGATCCGCCAAAGGGCTTAAGTGAGGCAGAGTGCATTCCTATTCAGGGTAAATGTTAATGTCTTTGTACAGGTTTTTGGTGAATTTTTTTTTTTTTTTACAAAGGAAAGAAAAAGAAAATAGGATTACACCTGGCATGGAGATGTTTCTTTTGCCATTGTGTTGATGCAAGTTTTCAGTTTTTAATTGTGAGCAAATGGCAGAACTTCTCTCTTCTGTTTTTTTCTTTATGTAACCAATTTAAATCTAAGTGTGGTTTCTACCATATGCTTGTTTCAACTATATTTGCAGTTAAAAAATATTTCCAAAACATAAGAGTTCAGGGAAAATACACTGTTAACCGTGAGTCTGTGTAGATAGTAATTTTTGAGGGTGATGCTAGCAAAAGGAAAAGATTGATCTGCATTGCTTGAAACTAAATGACACAGAGTTTACTTTAAGGAGGGAAAACTGCAGGACTCTTTCTCATCAGCTTTGTCAAAGAGTTTGTATTGTGAGTAAGGCTGAGGCATCCATGTGTGCTTAAAAGGTGCTATGGTACCATAATAGAAGGTACTCTGTGCAAATTCTGAAAGAAGAAGAAATACACTCTGAAGTGATTGAGGTTAAAAGCTATCATCATGAGAAAAATTTTAGTCTTGGGCATGTGTTTGAATTTTTCTTGTCTGTAAATTCCTGATGCAATGCAGCAAGATGAGGATAACTAGTTTTCTTTTAAACCAAGTTCCTAAGTTTAAAATACAAAGTGCAACTCTGGCACAAAACAGTAGTGCTTGCAAATAACGTGTTTGATCAACTTGGTATGCAGAAAGGTGTTTTTCTGTGTCTCATCATTCAGGGAAAAGATGAATTTTCTGTTTGAGCTTACACTCGTCGTTATAAATGTTCAGCACAAATGCAAGAGTGTGAGTAGAATAACATGGAAGCACAGCATGAACATAAGGAAAGCAGTAAGGAAAAAGGCAATATTCTGTTTCCTGATGAAGAAAACGTATGACCTCTTAAGTAAAAAACATATATAATTATCTGTAGTATGTCTGTAATGAATGGTATCGGTGATGTTTTTTCATTACATTTTATCCATGTCTAAGGAAGACAGTGATGGACAGATTCAAGGTATGTATGTATAACAGACATGGGCTGACTCCTGAGTCAGGTTGAGTCTTGTGCAGTGGGATTTGGGGCAGTTTCTCCCTCCCGGAGTGCAAGGGAGCACGCTTGGCTTTCAAGAGCCCTGCATGTGCAGTACAGAAGAGGTAGGGAGAGGCTGAAAAAAGAAAGGAGCTGGTGGGGCAGACGCATGGGCTGGGAGGCACTGAGTGGCAGGGAAGGTGTTCTTGTGGCGGTGAAGAGCATGAGCCACAGGGGAGATGGAGGAGAGTTGGTTAGCTCAGGGAGCTGCTGAGAATGGCTGTTTCCTGAAAGAGAATGAGGGCTTCTCCCCCAAAGAGGGAGATTATACCACTTTTCCAGTCTTTCATCTGATCTTCCTGCTTGCCATTTGTTTTGCCCTATTAAAGAGGGCATTTTGGTTCAATTTACTTTTGTCTTATTGTGTTGGGTTTGCGTGGCAAGGTTTTGGTAGCGGGGGGGCTACAGGGGTGGCTTCTGTGAGAAGCTGCTAGAAGCTCCCCCTGTGTCTGATAGAGCCAATGCCAGCCGGCTCTAAGACGGACCTGCCGCTGGCCAAGGCCAAGCCAGTCAGCGCCTCTGTGATAACATATTTAAGAAGAAGAAAAACACTTAGAGCGAGTTTTTGCAGCCAGAGAGAGGAGTGAGAAGATGTAAGAAACTCTGCAGACACCAAGGTCAGTGCAGATGGAGGGGGAGGAGGAGCTCCAGGCACCGGAGCAGAGATCCCCCTGCAGCCCGTGGTGAAGGCCATGGTGAAGCAGGCTGTCCCCCTGCAGCCCATGGAGGAAGGATGAGGGGGTGTAGAGATTCCACCTGCAGCCCGTGGAGGACCCCATGCCGGAGCAGGTGGAGGCACCTGAAGGAGGCTGTGGCCCGTGGGAAGCCCACGCTGGAGCAAGTTCCTGGCCGGACCGGTGGACCCGTGAAGAGGGGAGCCCATGTTGGAGCAGGTTTGCTGGCAGGACTTGTGACCCCGTGGGGGACCCCACGCTGGAGCAGTTTGCTCCTGAAGGTCTGCACCCCGTGAGAGGGACTCCATGCTGGAGCAGGGGAACGATGAGAGGAGTCCTCCCCCTGAGGATGAAGAAGCGGCAGAAACACCGTGAGATGAACTGACCGTAACCCCCACTCCCCGTCCCCCTGTGCCGCTGAGGGGGGGAAGGTTGAAGCCGGGAGTGAAGTTGAGCCCGGGAAGATGGGAGGGGTGGGGGGAAGTGTTTTAAGAGTTGATTTTATTTTCTCATTCCTCTATTCTGTTTTGCCTAGTAATAAATTAGATGAATTCCCTCTCTAAGTTCGGTCTGTTTTGCTCGTGATGATAATTAGTGAGTGATCTCTCCCTGTCCTTATCTCGACCTGCAAGCATTTCGTTATGCCTTTTCTCCCCTGTTTGGTGAATGAGGGGAGTGAGAGAGCGGCTCTGGTGGGCACCTGGCCCCCAGCCAGGCTCAACCCGCCACACTTATAAAAGGTTGTTTTTGTGCTCCAGTGTCTTTGTGGTGTATGCGTGTAAAACAGTGAGGGCCAGAGGGACTGTTTGGGTAATTTTAGCTGAAGACTTCAGCTGACTTGGTTCATAGACATGTTATGATTTGTGATATCTCTACACAAGAAATAATGTTATATGTCAGTAAATATATTTAAGAAAAAAAAAACAACCAGTCTCTGGTTTTCTCTTCAACAAGAAAATTATTTGTAGGACCCCAAAATTTACAACAAATTGGGAGAAGAGAGAAAGCCTTGTAGGCAGTGGTCAGAAAGTCCAGTTGGTTTTGTGCAAGTAGGGAAGTATTCCAGACAAGCACCATAAATGTCACAGCCTCATAGCAATAGATAAAAACTTGCAGGAATAAAAAAGAAAGCAAATAGCTGCAAGGCCATTTTCTCAAACTGGAAAACAGTGTTCTCTATAATTCTGCTGTTCCTACAAACTTTGGTTTCAAAGTTTAGACAGCTGTAAACTGAGAATGGGATAATGTCACTTTGCTTCAGTTTCTCTGGAAAACAGCAGCAGAAGGGAAAGTGAAAGGAGGTCTTCAAAATTGAGGTCCGGGGGATGTGGTAAAAACAGCACCTTGCAGCAGTCAATACTGGGAGCAGATAGAATTGCTGAAGTATGGTCTCATCTTACTAGACAAGCATTATGTGAGTGATGTGGTAGGAGGCATCTTCTTTCAACTGCTGTGGAAGCTGGGAGGCCCTGGAACAAATGAGGGTCCTGTCTCCCAGCAGTCAGAGAGATGGAAGACTTCATCTTTCTCTGAGGAATGAGAGAGAAATGAGGAGCTGGTTGTAGAAAAC
Source organism: Grus americana (assembly GCF_028858705.1). Taxonomy (NCBI): domain Eukaryota; kingdom Metazoa; phylum Chordata; class Aves; order Gruiformes; family Gruidae; genus Grus; species Grus americana. The sequence continues at coordinate 28,642,911 of NC_072857.1, forward strand.
AGCTCGGGAAAAGGAGAAATCTAATTTCAGAGTGTTGGCTTTGGGAGGAGGAGTGAGCTTGGTGTAAGTGGGTTGTTTTTGGTTTGGTTTTGGTTTTTTGTTTTTTTTTCCCATCTTTGACCTCTTTAGTTAACTGTGGGGAATTTTTTTTTTAACCTCTTCTCACTGTGGAAAAAGGAAGACAAAAATGAGAAAAGAGGCTGGGATGATAGCCTTGAAGAATATAAGCAACAGTATGTTTGAATTTGAATTTGGAATATGGCTCATTGAGTTGTGAAAGTTAAAAATAAAATTACCAATGCAAAGGGCTTTCTGGTAATTTAGCAAGAGTGTTTCTCTGTACCGTTCATGTCAAGAGGAGTTGGAAACTAAATTATGCTGAATCATGCAACAGTGTCTCAGCATCTGTTTTCAAACTGTTGTGTTGAAGTGAGAATGGAAATTGGATACAGGTCACCAGAAACATTTTGGTCATACACAAGAAAAAAATATTTTAAGGAACAAATATTTATGTTAAGGGAGTAACTTAAAAATCCAACACTTTTTGGCTTTAGCTTTTATACACCTTCTTATCAAATATGCTTAGAGGGTAAAAAATTTCTTTTCAGCACCATGTGAAGAACAGGAATATTTGAGTGGAGAGATTTGGTTCCTTTTGACCTACTGACACTTTTGGAAAAATTACATCAAATGGATAAATCTGGTGATCAATCACTTTCTTCAGAATCTCGTTGTAAAACATGCTTAGTTCTTGATATCAAGATGATAATCACTTAGAACAAAAAACAATATTCACCTTTTAATTTTTGACCATTCTCTCAATGCCAAGACACAAATGTAAGCCCCACTTTTGTTTTTTTTACTGATTTCCTGCGTAAGTGGAGATAGAAGGGGTTACCTGCATATAAAAACTGTTGCTTACTATGAGGAAGAGTTAAGAGCATTGCATTATCCGGTTATTCCTCAGCATCAGGTGCTGGTATTTATTCCAGCTATAATTACAAAGTTGTGCTGAGAGTGAATGTGGTACAGTCACTCCAGGTTTGTTAGCATCTCTCTAATGAGGAAACTGTTGCATGTTCAAACTTTCATTATAGATCTAGTAATTATGACTGCCATCAGTCCCAGCCACTGTAATTAATATTCTAACTGACAGTTATAATCTTATTTTCACTCACTTGCAACATTTGAAAAATTACTGTCTTAGACCAATGTTCTCTTCAATTTTTTTGTTTGCCTATGATAAATTATTTTGGAAAGACTTGGGAAAAAATAATTCATTTTTGTTTAATTTCATCTTGGATAACGTGAGAATTTCCTTTTTCATATTACTAAAGATGTTTTTCTTCTCGCCCCACCTGGAGGTTTTGCAGGGAGTGTTTTATAGCACCCGTGTATTCTGTTAACTGGATGGCTGTGTTGCTAGAAGTTGCTGACTGGTCTTTGAGGTTATTCTCAGACAGTACGTGAATAGACATGAATAGTTGGTAAGTCTAATTGGAGTTGCCTGCAAGAGGAAGCTGTTTAGTCTACAGCTTCTCTGAAACAACTGCAACTGCCTACGTCTGTTTCCTGGGAATCCTGGCAGTTGGTAGTGGGAGGCAGATCTGCTGTGAATAAAATCTCTTCTCTCTCTCTCCTCTTTATATTCCTGTTTAGGCTGTCTCTACAGAGCCAGCCGAAGGCATCTTAGATACTAAATGAAGTTAATGTAGGGAGTTATCAATTTATCCTTCAGCTGCCTCTGTACCCAAAAACATGTGTCTGAACTGTCGTTTACATGCCTCGGGTGGTGATGGACTATGGCATCTTGTGAGCTTATGGAAATAAAATTTATAACTGATATATATGGTCATGCCATCATATTCAAAGTGACCTTCCATACAGGTTAAATGTGGACTTGTATAATTGGTATGAGGTGGGCAAGCAGTTGCTCAGTATGGCTTTTGGACATACACCAGGAGAAAGTAAGGAACAGGTGAAAATGAGACTGTGAGATCCCAGTTTGGTGGGTTAATGCAGAACAGCACAGTGAGAGCTGTCCTTAGTGTGGAGTGAAGGGCTGCAGACCATGTTCTGGTTAGTTAAGTAACTACTACCAGTTGTAGGAACTAACAATAGCAATCCAGTTCTTCACAGTTATTTCTTAGATCAAGCATATGATTTCCCTGGCAGAACTTGATAGTACATGTGGTCATGTGGATACATGCAACTACTCGTTTGTTTTTCCAAGAAGGTGTCTTTCTCCTGTTTGTCAGCAGTTTTCCCCTAATTTAGCAGCTCATGGATGAAAGTCTGTATAACAGAGTTTAAAATGTTCTCATTTCTTTAGCTTAGTAAATACTAAACGCAGAACCCCATCAATTCTAGTAATTTACTAGGTGGATATTGCCATAGATAAACTTATATTTAAGCTCTCTTAGTTAAAACACATGAAGCTTTACCTTGTGTTCCTGTAGCATCCTTGAACCATTGCTCTTTATTTTGTCTCTTAGGCACACCACTTCTAGTACGAAGGAGCAGTGATCCAGCTTTGGGCCCACTTACTGACTTCCACCCAAGTGCTTCTCATCCCAATGACCACAGTCTCAAGCATGTTGTGGTGGTAGGTGTCATGTAACTCACCTTTTTCTTAAGGGTAAAAAACTGTTCCTACCTGTTGGTATATAGCAGTTTTAAAAGCTATATATGAATTTGGATGTAAAACAAAGTGCATCATACTCATTTTCTGTAAAGGAGGGAATTTCCTCTGGACAAAATGGTTATTTTATATGATACAGTCAATTAACAGTGGTTCTCTTTTTCAAAATAAGGGATTTACATAAAGCTCTATGGTGACATCAGACAGTGGAATATGAACTTTTGGCAATTGTTTGTGTTCAGTATCGTCCAATTTACCACTGCTTAATGGAAAAAATGTGCTTCCCCTTTAATATGCTTCATTCATCTTGCACCCCTTTTCACTTCCCTGGTTTTCTCATGGCATTTCTGTCTTCCTTTGGCACCCTGCTACCATCCTGCGTGGTCTCTTCTTTCTCTCACTTTTCTGTTTAACAACCTGACTCTTCCCTTTTGAGGACAAATTTGTTTTCAACATAGTTATTACTAAATATTAGTGATGGTACAGGGGGCTGAATTTTGTCAAAGTCCTGCATCATTTGTCAGACCTGTTTGAGTTGAGAGGTGTTTCCTTGATGTTTGCTGCGAGCACTTACAAGTTAATGAAATACTGACATAGTCTGATAAATGAAAGTACAAATAAGAATTCTTGGTTAACAGTGCAGATCTTAATCTCTTTGCAAAGTTGAGAAATGTGTAAAGTGGGTATGTCAGTATGTAATGCTGACCTCTAGTATTATATAACTATGAAGACTGAAAGAAAAAAATTGAAAAATTGCTGAAATGTTTTGCATTCCAGGACATGTTTTGAATGCTTTATTTTTGACCATCAAGGAGAGAAAGATAGGTTTTTGTTGTTATTTTAAAAATATAATAATAGCGGTGATGTGCATTTTATGCTGTTACAGGAGGACTGCAGTTATATTTGTAGGCTAAAAGCTCACCATGCTTTACTGACTTTCATCAGTACACAAGAATCCTCTAGGCCTAAAGGAATTCTCTATGCCTAAAATACAGAGCATCCCTCCGTCAGCTGTAGGGGTAACAGTCAAATTTGGATGCATAACAGTGGAGGAGGCTCTCAGATTTTTTTTTAAGTGTCATGTAAGGGGGCGGGGGGAGAAAAGACCCAGAAGTCTGAAAGTTTTTATTGTTCAAGTGAAAAATCTGTTACAACAAACTACATTACACTAGCTCTTATTTTTGCAACAGTACCATTTCTAAAACTCTCATCATCAATCATACTGAAATATGTTTTGGCATAATGTTTTGGGAAGCACAGAAAGCTTAAATAACATAGGTTAAATTAGATACAGATTGTTTTAAAAGACAGGGAAAAATCGATATCTGACAAATGAAAAAACATGGCACAAACAACTGAACACTGCCTTTTGAATATAGCTATGCTCTTTCACGGAAGTATTAAAGCAGTATTGAGAGAAAATTCATTTGTTCTGTATATTGTTGCTGAAAATTTAAAATTAATACTGCATTTCATTTGCCACAAACATGTATTTTTTCACATTAAACTGCTTCCTTGCAGTCACATGCAAGTTAGAAAAACCAGAGCTGTGGGTAGATGAAACAGTTTTCAGTGCATATAGTAAAAATTAAGTCTCTGTATTTATGCTACAATTATCTTAGCAATTATTTTGTAACTGAATCTGACTTCCATAATTAGCTTAATTGTTTTGGCACTTCTGGCATTTTGGTGTTTGGCACATGTAGAACTGGTAGTTGGGTTCTCTGTAGAAATACTTGTAGTTAGACTGTATGCTGTCTTATACGATATGTTCTGATATACCAGTAGTTGATCAGATTTTCGAGGGGTGATTATCATACGAATCTCTGAAGGCAGCACTTATTTGTCTCTAGAAGAGTGCAGGACAGATGTACCATAAGTAACGCATAAAATAAAACAGCAAGCATGCAGTAATATGAGGACATTGCTATCCAGTTCAGGTGAGCTGGATGAACCTGATGAAACATTTGAGCTGTTCACAGTATTTATAGAATCTATATATAGATTCTCTCTCTATGTATAGCAGGGCATATATTGTGTTTTTTAGATGTTTTCACATTCATTCAAAGGAAGATTATTTTTTTTCATGCCATATGATGATTACCAAAATTACATAATCTTTTCTGAGTGAGCAGGTAGCTTGAGAAGAATTTGAGCTGCTATTTCATATTTTCTGACACTTATTTTATCTTAGCTGTAGTTTTAGCCCCAATTAACAAAATACTTCTAGATCAATCACAAACTGATAGTGAAGTCCAGCATCTGTTCTCTCAGACTGGAAGTCATTTAACAGATGGTACAAAATTTGAGTTTCTTTTTTCATCCAAACCTCTCCTTCCTTATCATGATAGCTGCCGCTGAAAAATTTAGAGACTATAAACAGGGAAAAATATGGATAACAAACATCTGAATTTGTTATTGAAGAAAAGGTATTTGTTAGTGAATTTGTTAATTTATGAAGGCAACTGTTAAGCTCTTCAGTCTAGTTGTAATCACAGAGCTTTGGCCAGGCTTTCAAAAATGGAAACTTCTCTCCCTAGGCCTCCAGAGAGGACCTCAGGGAAGTGTAATTTAATGCATTTTCTCTGAAAAATTTGGTGGCCATAGCTTTCCTACAGTAATAGCCAAGTGCTGGTCCAGCTGCTTTTTGGCTGTGAGTGGCCTGGCTTCAGAAAGGGGTTAGCAATGGACACCAAGTCTTCCACAGGGGATCTTCCCTGGAGTGAGGCTGTGCTGGGTGATTGAGACAGTGTCATAGTTTAACCTGGTCAGCAGCTAAAACAACCACACAGTTGTTCACTCACTCTCCCCATCCCCTCCAGTGGGATGGGGGAGAGAATTGAAAATGGGGGGAGGGAGGGGCAGGTAAAACTCGTGGGTTGAGATAAAGACAGTTTAATAGGACAGAAAAGGAAGATAATAGTAATGATGATAACAGCAGAACAGAAAAGGAAGATAATAGTGATAAAAGAATATACAAAACAAGTGATGAGCAACACAATTTCTCACCACCCGCAGCTGATGGTCAGCTATTTCCTGAGCTGCCCCACCTCCCAGCCAACCCCCCACTTATATATGGAGCAGGATGTCATGTGGTGTAGAACATCCCATTAGCCAGTTTAGGTCAGCTGTTCTGGCTGTGTCCCCTGCAGCTTCTTGGGCACCCCTCACCTTCTCATGGACAGGCTGATACGAGAAGCTGAAAAGTCCTTGACTGCTTGCTAACAACTGAAATATTAGTGTGTTAGCAACATTATTCTCATCCTAAATCCAACACACAGTGCTATACCAGCTGCTAGGAAGAAAATTAACTCTATCCATGCTGAAACCAGGACAGATGGTCAAAGCCTTTCAGAGGGAGGAAACAGTCTTTGACCACTTAACACTTGCTCAACACTTGTCCCCAGCTTGCTGAGAGAAGCTGCAGTTTGAGGTTCTCTGTGCCAACTGAGAAGTTCCTAGCTGGATCCTCCTACCCAAGCTCCATTCTTATAAAGATGAGATGCAGCAAGGCAGAAAGTCTGAATTGTGAGGTTCTGTTGGTTTGATTTTTTTTTAAATTTTTTAGGGAGTAGAATACATCTTGCTGCTTTTGTGCAGTCCAGTTCATCTAGGTAGTAATTGCTAAGGTATAATTAAAACACCTGAACTTTCCTTTCTGGAGCTATTACTTCTGCTTATCTCCCTTTTTGCCCAGGGACAGCCTTCTCTACTATCTTAAGACTCGATCGGCCATGAGTTTTAGATGGAGGATTGTGGTCCTATTTAAGTTGATGGGAGTTTTGCATTAATTCTGGTCAGACTACGGTTTCACCCTTCCTGTTAACTTGCTGATTATTATGGGGATGCTATGTTCTGCTTGCCTTTCTTTCCTTTTATAGTTGCACGTTTCCTCGATAAATACTTAGGTTAACTTGGAGTTAATCAATGGGAATGGCTGATTAAATTGCATCTATCCATATTTAAAGATACAATGAGATGCTGGATCAATTGAAGAGCTTCTCCAGTGGCTCAATACAGTTTCAATTTTTACCTAGATGTGACTTGAAATTGACTGTATTTTATGCATTGTGGACATATAATTTGCAATTTTGGATAAGGTTCACATATAAACAGAACATTTTTGTGTTTCAAGCCCTTGTTAAAAAGGGTCGAAACCTCCTCTGGTTCTTTTGGCCATTAATTGTGTTTGTAATGTATTAGCCTTCCTGATTAAGTGTCTGCAGATTAGCATAATGTGAGCATGTGTAAGAATGCAGCTCCATGATTTGTTCCTCTTACGTGCTATTTTATGTACATATGTAAACCTAAAGATATGCTAAAATCAGAGCTTGGCTTTGAGAGAAAGATTATATCAGTACTACTATCAAAATGCATGGGTATTTTATTATAAGAAAAAGGCAGACATTACTTTAATCAGGCTATTTAAAAGCAGGACAGGGCAGAAAAGGTCTTTTTTGACACAGTGATGGAATAATGCTGTAGAGTCTATAACTTGGGCTGATCTGGCGAGTTTCTGCTTAGGCTTGAGCAATGAGACTGCAATGCCATGAGGGTTGTATTGTTTGTCTGATTTTAGAAGATAAACTTTTGTTCAGTATGTTTATTCACCCTGACTAGGTCAGGTAGTTTTAATTTCTGGTCCCTTTGCATGTGTTAAAATTTCAGTATGAAATTCTCCTGTAGGTATGTGATAGAACCATAGAATAATTTGGATTGGAAGGGACCTTTAAAGGTCATCTAGTCAACCCTCCTGCAATAGGCAGGGACATCTTCAACTAGATCAGGTTGCTCAGAATGGCCCCCTCCACCCCCAACCAGGGATGGGGCATCTACCACCTCCCTGGACAACCTGTTCCAGTCTTTCACCACCCTCATTGTGAAAAAGCTTCTTCCTTATATCTAGTCTAAATCTGCTCTCAGTCTAAAACCATTACCCCTTGTCCTATTGTAACAGATCCTACTAAAGAGTCTGTCCCCATCTTTCTTATAAGCCCCCTTTAAGTATTCCAGGAGGTGGGCTATGAGAAGGAAACCAGATATTGGGAGAAATACAGTAATCCTTCAGGAACTAGTAGTGCTGGAAGGATGGTGCACTTGTAATGCTTTAAATCCAGTGCTTGTTGACACATAATAATGAGACAACAAATAAAGTAGAGATGGAAACACATCTTAGGTATTACGATGTGTGTTGCAGGGTAGAGGCAAGACTGCTTCCCTGAGGTGGTGTGGTCTCAGACTGTCATTCAAAATAGGAAGGTTTTTAAATTCTGGAAGGCGTTTACTTTTTTCTCGTAAAAGTTTTCCTATTAATAATTTAACTCCTGCTCTTGAAATACTGCTGTGTGGAACTGAAGATCTGGGAAAATTAAAAAAATTTTCTGTCATTCAGCTGGGGAGTTCCGAACAGTTTGAATTTTTTAAAGGGGAATTCTGATGTGGGTGAATCCATTTTTAAAGCAGCTACTGTGTGTCTGTTTACGCTGTGGAGCGTATCTAGAACACTCCTAAATCAGCACAGGAGCTTGTCAGTGTATTCCTTTTGATGTCTGATTAGATGATCATAGGGACATCTGCAGTGAGTTAGTTTTGAAGTTGTTGGTGTGAGGCACTGCAGGAACCAGAGCTGTGTGGCACTCTTACACCATGAAAAACTGCTGCTCTTAAAAAACCTTTTACAAATCCAACTATGCAGCTAGCTGAGGGCTGTCAAATTAACAAAAGCCATTCCTTCTCGATTCATTTTGTTGCTTTTCAACCCTGTGCTGCTTTTTTTTCCCCTTCCTTGTACTGTGGCATTCTGTGTAAAAAAGAAATTAATTTATATTGTAGAGAAAAAACTAAGAAATGTAAATGAAATATTTGTAATACTTCAGAATACTGAATTGATCATCTGAAAAAGGACAGAAGTGCCCTGCAGTAATTTCCTCTATTGAGCGTGCAAAGAGGGTGTGGGGGGGTGTGTGTGGGGGGGAGAAGTTGTCTCTGTGTTCCTTCCACAACCTACATTTCAGAAAAAGTGTATTGTTTTACCTGTATTGTTTAAGATGAGCAGTGGGTGTAATTTACATATTTTTATTTGAGAAGGATAAGTAGACTTTTTGTGATATATTTTAATAAGAGCTAATAATGAACCATGACATTATATAGTATAAAAATTATTAGTAAAAATGGTACAATTGGTAAAAGAAGTTATTCATTGTTAATGTGTTGCTTTCTAAAGCCTGTTTCCAATGAGAGGAGTGCAGGCTTTTTACTGACTATTCACGAGAGAAAGTAGCTATTATGAAAACCATCAAAGTTCTCCATCATTCTGGAACTTATGTTAGTAAGGGGATGGGTTTTGTTTCCTCTTTACAGCCAAGGCCCAAAAGTTATTTTATTTTTGAAGATGCCTGATTGTTTATAAACCTTCCTCCTTTGTCTTCTGCCTTGTGTAGTCAGGTAGATGTGATTGCAGATGATGGAAGATGGCTGAGAGACTTAAACTCTTTCCTATGTGGCTTATCTTATAAAGAATGTGGAAAAATTGTACGGTGGAAATAAGAACTGCTGACAAAAGAAGAAACAGGGAAAAAGGTCATGCTTTCAATGCTGTTGGCACATTCTTCTCTATAGCTACATCTTTGGGGTCCTACAAAATACTGTCATTCCATCTGGAACAGCTTTTAGCAGGCAGCTTACGCAACAGGCTTATGGTGCTGAAATTGGAATGAAACATTAGCAAGTCACTTGTATGTCTGACAGTCAAATTAAAAGTGGAAGATGACAGTCAACATGGCTCATGCATATCATTTACTGTCAAGCTCTAGAAACACTTAGCTAAAATAAAATAGGTTCTCAGTCAGTGTTCTACTGAAATGCCTGCTACTAAATAAATAACATTTTCCATAAACATAGTAATTCAGTGGACAACTGGGAATAATGACAGATCTCTGATACTTAGACCCAAGTAGTGCTGTGACATCAGGAAAAAAAACTCATTTTGGATTTTTTTTGTATGTCATCTTGCAGTGCACTGATACAAGAGACTCTGCTTTTGTTCTGGTTAATATTTCTGTGTCTCTGAAGGTGAGCTCTGTGGCTTTGTTTCTATTACAGGGTTGACATTTATTCACACTAAAAGGAGGTGCGATGATTTTCTTGGTTTGTTTATTTGTTAGGAGAGACTCCTTAGACACTAAATTACCCATCCCATCAGAGAGACCTTATCTGGGGATTTGTTCTTCACCTCTGTAGTTGGTGTCTCAGCTAATCGGTATTGTAAGTATTTTGAGTTGTAATAATGTAGTGCTCTTTGAAGCTTGCACGTTCAGGTTTTTTTATGGCAGCAGGTCCTGGTTTACTCCATACCTATGATGCAGTTTCTTACAATGCCAACTGGAATGAAGGGAGCAATATTTTAATGCTTCTGTGTACTGTGCACTTTTGGTGTTGCAGGTGTTTGATGTGTTGAAGTTGGTAATAATAAACTGAGACCACTGTGAGTATAGACTAAAATGGTAAGGGTGATTCAGTGAGATTCAAGATTTTGAACAAATACCTCAGCTTGGATTTTCATCAGTAATTGCAATGGTTTCTTTCAGTCTCTAAGTCTAATATGACCTTTTGTCATAACCCAAGTAGTAGAGCTTCTCTGAAATAAGTTTAAATAAATAAAACCTAATAAATAAACAATTCAGTAAATAAGTAAAAAAGTTATTAGGCTCTAGAATAACTGAGTTGGTGCAAGAGCAAATTATCACTGTTCCTCTGTACTATGAGGGGCAATAATTACCTGTTTGTGAGGCACCCAAAGATGGACATACTTGTGGTCTGATCTGGCACAGTTGTTCTCAAGATGTATTTCAGATCCTAAAGAAATGTATTTGCCAGTTCAAAGTTTTAGACATCCCAAGCAGTATAATAAAAATAAACACCAGACTTTGGTCCGCAAGAGAGGTCTTATAGGAACAGTTGCTCCTGTAAGATTTTTGAGATTTTTTTTTTCCTTGACATTCAAGTTGAGAAGTCCCTTGTACTCTTTGAAATGATTTTTCTATTTTTAAAGTACTAGCATCAACAAATTTTGCCTTGGTTTAAACCTTTATTTGATCTAGGTTTCAATTAGAACATGCGGATTCTCAAGCTCCTCTCTGAAATTCTGAACAGCTTTCTTCTTTGCATCAGTCTCAAGGGATGCTCATAGTACCATATTTACTGTATTTGAACTGCACCATGGAACACGACTGGGCTGAGAGCGTATCGTGGTATCTTAGAGTTAGCAGAATTACTCTGTATTGGCATTGATGCTGTTGTCTATTAAGCAGCTGCCTTAGAATGATGTGAACTTGGACCTTCAATAAAAGCTGCTGTTTCTTGTAGCATGCTTGCTCCATTGACCTAATAGCGGTGCATATGAGATGATTATACATTTAACACCTGTGGAGATAGATTGCCTCCTCCTTTTCCTTTTTTCTTCTTTTTTTTTTTTTTTTTGGAATTACCAAGTACAATCAGTTTCATGGTGTATCTGTCAGCTTTACAGAAACAAAAGGAAACCCCTTTTCATCTGGCCTCATGTCAGTCTAAGAAATATGGTGAAGGCTCTTCAAATCTGGAGTTCTTCCACCCACACACCTCCCTTTCTTTAATGATTTGCATAAATTTTTCTGTCCTTCAAGCTGCAGAATGGCAATCAAACAGAAATATATTGTTTTGGGGTAAAGTAAGTTCTGCGAGCAGCATTACTGAGCAAGGGGCCAGTTACTTTTCATTGCCTTGTCTTTTGACGCTTTCCGTAAGAGCCCACATGAATTCCGCTTCTGATGCGGAAGAGGCATATTCCAAGGGGAATTTTATAAAACACTTCTATGAGAAGTTGTAAGCATGTTAAAAGGAGGAGAGGCCAGGGAACAAAAAACCCACAGATTAAATTGATTTTAAGTCACAAAGAAGAACAAAAATATTTATCAGTAGGAAGAAAGATATCCCCTTCAATTTGGCTTCAAAAGATGTAGTCAGAGTATGGACGTTTCATCTTAAAAATAAATAAAAAAATAACTCCGCAAAATGCGGCAGTTCTTGGTGACAAATCTGTTTTTCTCAGAAATTCCTGTAGTGATATTCTCTTTAGGCAAAGAATTAGCCTCTTAACTGTATTTTTAGTTTAAAAGATCACAGGAACATTTTTGTCAGATCTGTGAGGCATCAGATATTTCTGTGTACTTCTGCAAAGATGTGGTTTTTCTTAGTTAGTGGTATTGGTGAAAATTCTGTGGCACAAAGACCAGCTATGTGACCAGTGTGGATAATGCATGCCATGCAGGTAAATGTATCTGCATTTCCTTCATGTTTAGTACATGCTGCCTTGGATGCTCTCAGATTTCCATTTGAGAGAGTGAATTCAGTAATGTTGTATATCTGAGGGAAGAATATTCTGCAAAAGATATCCTGAAAATACTGATAACTGAAGTGGTCCTCTGTGTAGTGGTAAGAACAGCTAGAATCAGAAAGTTTTGCTCCTTGTGGAAAAAAATGCAGAAGACTATATAAAGCTTATATAAGTCCTTCTCAAGTTCCTACCAGGGAGGCTTAGAGGAGTGTAGAGAGTCAGAATGGGCTAGAAAAGTTTTTACACAGTATTATTAATTAGAAGTTTACAAGGTAATTTCTAAATAACAGAATCAACTCTTGGGGTAAAAGTAGTCAGTTCCACTTCAGTCTTCAGGCCATTCTGTCCATCCTTGATTCCCTGTTGTTAAGCATGGGAAAACACTCCATCCTGTCATGCAGGAGGGAAATTGTGTGGATCACTGCTCATAGATGGATCCAAACATTGCTAGTCAGGATGCTGTGGTATGGTCAAATTGACAGTCTAGTTAATACACAAAAGAGAATCTCTGGTGTATGTTTTTCTCTTCAAAGCACCTCAGAACACAGCAAGAAGTTGTCAACAGTAAAAATACTTTTAGATTAGGGATTACCATGTTAATAATAACAAAGCTATCCTTGGGTTTACAAAACACTGAACCAAATGATCACTTCATGCCTGGCTGTGATTTTCTGCCTTTTTACCTTTCAGTGTCTAGTTTGTGTGTGGTTGTCATTTTCAAATGGCTGTTTTGAGAGGCACGTTGATGATGCTATTGTGTTAATGTCATCAATCATACAAACACTGATATTACCAGGTAAAGTTAGTTCATTAGAACCAGATGCATGCTCCTATAAATAAAATTACTATTTTTTTTAAGGTATGGCACTATGCCAACAGATTATAAATAACTCTTTTGGGAAATTAATCTGCTGCCAATTATATGTATTTATAATGCTATATAAGTATATAAAACATCAAATTATTGATGTTAGCTCTGTTAAAATTACTTTTATATAGTGTCTGATGCTGTTTACCTTCTAAGCACAGACCTAACATGCAGGATTTAGATTTACAGTGATTTAATTTTTGTTAAAATAATTCAATATTTGGAATTCATTACTTTATTATATATTCATATGGTTATAGAGATGACTACCACAGAAATACTTTTTTTTGGATGTGTTTTATTAGTAAGATTACTTCAGGTCTAGCTTTCTGTTCCGCTGCTGCTAGTATTTCATTCTGTAACGATGAAACATGCACATTTAGGGCTGGTTTAGTTTGTACTGCAAAAATCGAATGACAAAATACTCTTTGATTTGATATATGCAATTTATAACCTGTTTCTTTTGCTTTTTAAGTAGTTGAAATAATCTAGGCTTTTGATAAATATGTTTTAAGTAAAATGGTACAAAATAAACTTAGAAAGCAACTTCCAAGCATTCACTAGCTCTTAAAGGAAAAAAAAAATATTTATTTTTTCAAGTGAGGGACAGAAACATGTTTCTGCTTTGAGCCTACCAGAAGCTCTTTTTAGAGGGAAAGCATGTCTTTGGAAAGCAATATAAAGTAATGCTACCCACTTATTGGCATATATGCTATATATGTTCATGCAATGCCCTTTGCTAACAATGTATGTAAAGAGAATTGAGATTGTACCTTAAATACATCGTTGTGAAAAGAACAAGAGCTAGATAAATATTGCAGTTCACAGGTAATGAAAGGATATCTTTGCAAAAGAGTCAGAATACAAGTCACTAGAGAGTAAAATTTATTTTCCAGCAACACTGAAATTTGAGAAGGGCTCAGCACCCACCACTGATTTTTCCCAATACTGTTGGGATCAGACCCTTTATCCTCTCTAACCTCCCTCCTAAGTAGGATCACATTTAGTGACATGCTTGTCCTGGCCATGAGATTTGGGCTTTTTTGAATTGGGGAACAGGGACCCAGTTTGCCGGCTTGGAGCCCTCCCGGGCACTGGGCCATTTCCCCTGCTGCAGGGTGGCCTTCTTGCCCCTGCGCCCCTGCCCTGTTCCTGCTGGGGACCAAGGATTCCCAAAGACAGGCTGGCCCTGCCACTTGGGGCCTTTCCAACAGCCTGATGTCTCTGCCATTGCTGGCTGGCTGGCCTCTGCTCCCCCCATGTCCGGGGCTGCAGCCTGGGTGGCTCTCCTGGCTCACGGTGGGGCAGGTGGCTAGTGTGCCCCTGGGCCAGTGGGCTTGCCCTGCGGGGCTCCTACTACCAGGATGGCTTGCTTCCTTCCTTCCTAGCCAGTGGCAAGCCCCAAGCAGGGGAAGTCTCCTGCAGACTCAGCTTTATTCTGTGATGTATTCTTTTGAGTTTTGGACTTTAAGGAGCTTCAAGTCAACTAAGAAATGCTAGCCAACAGAATTGTGGGGCTGCTTATTGATAATCTTCCCTTACTTTTGGAGTCAGACTTGACTGTACACTGCAACTGGGGAACAGAAGGCTCCTATTGAGGAAGACGAATTGTGTCAGGAGTGTTCAGCCTCCAGTCTAATATATTTTTCCTACTGCAGATAGCACTTCTGGGTTCATTATAGCTTGATCTCATAAGTCGTCATTTCTGTCTCAAGGCTGTTGTGCTTTCCAATGTAAAGCAGATTGATGCTGGCACATTTTTTCTATTTTAATTTTACAGAGTTGTCACACTGAAGCTGTGCCTCATATTGGAAGTGCTTTGAAGTGAAGAGATAAACAAAGAGCTAAAATAAAATTAAAAAGGAGCATGAACAACATTTCATCTTGGTTTGTCTTTTTTAAAAATAAGCTGAATGGATGTAGTACCCTTGTGTCACTGTAGTAAGTCTGCAAACATTAGCCGATCAATCTAAATTGAGTTAGTGTATATGCAGTAAGCAGAAACAGGTGAAAATTAGGTTATCTGTGCCCAACTCTTTCTATTTGCTATGAACAGTGAGAGATAAACAAGTTTTTAGACCTGATTAGTTTTGTTTATTTTCAGAGAGGGGCAGAGGCAGAACATGTGCTATATCTACAATAGTTATTAAACCAAGAAACTATATAAAGTCACTAGCTCAGTTGTGACATTTGCAGATAAAGGTAGAAAGCCCTGCTATAAATAAATCTGAAGTGCATCCTAGAGGAAAACCACCAGCAATCCTTGGTACATTTCAGTTTTATCTCTATGAAAAACAAAAACTCCAAGAATTTTCTGTCCTTTCACTAACAAAAAAAGAAGAGATTGCCTCGGCCAGTGTCAGGAATGCCAACCAATTTATCTGAAGTATGGTTTATAACTTCACTTTTTTTTATGTGTGGACTCCCCAAAATTTGCAATGAAGACAGTAAGCTAGATCTTCACAGTTACTTTTTATGAAGTTCTAAAAGTAGTCAAGGAATTTAGAGGTCTGTTGACCACAGATTGAAGCTATTGTCTGCAGCAATAAAATACAAAATATCAGTGGCAAATATGCTCTCACTGTTACAATTCTTGGGTGCACAGTTACTATTAAGTTTTGATTTAAAGGGGAATGGCAAGTCCTTGTCCTTAGACCAGTTTTGAAAACATGTAACAGCTTTTATACCCCTATAGAAGCCTTTTATGTACATCTATCTACCTCTCCTTACTGGGTGAGAAGCAGCAATTGCACAAAAAAAGCATCATTTTTCTGACGTGGCATGGTGAGGTCCTTTCCCGAGATCGCAGTCTTACCTATGCAGTACTGGCTTGTATTCCCCTTTCCCAGCAGAAACGTAATTACCACTTTCTTTTTCCTGTGCAAGGAAGTATCACCACTGCTGCAGAACATAAGACCCAGGAGACCCAACTGTGGGCTTCCTGTCCCATTGTTAATCCAATTTGAAACTACTTGCTCCTAGAACTCAGCATTTATATTCAAGCCAGTACCTCACCTGTGACCTGAGTTGTGTTGTAGGGCTCTAAAAATCAAGCCAAATGCAGAACTGGAAATCCAGTGTTGTCCTTTTCACTAGCTTCAACATGCTTATGAGCAGTAGTCTTCATGTATTGATACCTTAAAATTTCTGTGCCTGTTCAGCCTGGATGCTAAAGAGTCAAAGGCTCCTCTTAGAGACAGCTAATGTTTTCTTTGACAGAGGTTCCCTGTCACTCATGTTTACCAGAGAATTATTTTTAAAAAAAAAAAAGTTAATTAGTTCACAAAATACTAACAACTTCTGCCCTCTCTGCAATCTAATTGAGAACCTGACAAGAATCATTCCCAAGTTCCATTTTCAGAGCCTTGAACACCTCTGAACCGAACTGCTGATAGCATTTGCCTTTTCCCTAGAGGAGGGGTTTGTGTGAAGAGCATTTTGCTGTTAGGTTTTCTGGTGTTTAGCACCATCGGTGATCAAATGTGCCTGTTCTGCCTTCAAGGGGATTGTGAGGATGAATGAAATATAGTCTGAAGTGTTCAGGTTCTTTCTGTCAGACCAAACTTCAAGGTCTACTACTGTTTCTACGTCATTTCTCACTTCAAAGGTATCAGCCCTTTGACTTTTAAGTTGAGCTGTTATTGTTGGGGCCCCTTTGGGTTGCCTGAGACTATCAGATGTCCAAATAGCCATAACAACAGAAATAATACTTGCTTTCACATGGTAAACAGTTCCTGTTTGATTGTTACAAAGTATAAGGCAGCTCAGACTTGAGGGGGGGAAAAAAGAGCAACAACAACAAAAAAAATTGGTCAAACTTTATTTCAGTTTGCATTCAGCTCCCTGGATCCTTGCATTTGTGTTTTCCAGACTTGATGGTGCTTGTAGCTGTTGGAATTGGATACAGCCATGGGGATTCTTGCACAAAGGAAACAAATTTTCAGTCCAGATCAAGTGTAATTATCCCTGAAGTTGTTCTGATTGGGTTCCTGTCTTAAGTTCCAGTGAAGGTTTACTAACTAGTTGCTATTTAAATTTGTAACCATTTAAACAGGAAAGGGTTATTTGCTGGGAGAGGATATAGCAGATAGAATGCCTTATCTCTGTTCTTAAAACCTGGACCCCTTTTGTGCTCACAACACTGTGCCGTAGGCAGTTCACACTTGAGGGAAATGAATTGTTCAGACTGGTTTTTGAGTTGGAGTTCAGCTCCCCAGGCCCCTGTATTTGTGATCTCCAGGCTTGATCGTTGCTCTATTACCATTATACAGGAGTGTGTGTGTATTGGGGAAGTTCTGAGTTGCTTAAAATGCAGCAGTGCATCAATTTAGGAACACAGATCAGTATTATCCTGTATTCCACTGTTTTGTTTCATGTATCCAGTACTTCCTATTAAAATATTAAGCCCAATTCACTGTGCTTTATTGTTGAAATTTAAAGCCCTGCATGAGATTATGCACAGATACTTGAAAAAATACCATTCCCTCTATGATCCTCTTTTCTACTGGGAGCTACTTTTGTCTGGGATGCATTGCTCGTGCCTGCAGGATGTACCATGTTTCAGGGGTCCTAGACTATTAAGCTTGTTCTCAGAAGAAAGCAGTGAATGCTTCCTTTGGTTGCTTTTGAATTTGGTAAAGTTCATCTCTGAATGAGAGGCCTTTCTTTAGGAAGTCTACCTTGTTCTTTCCTTCACAAATAACTCATTGAAGCTATTTCTTTCTGCCTTTTTCTTTCTAGAAGAAAAGATAATATCTTTAATTTTGAGTATTTAGAACACTTACAGTGATTTTGAGCCATTAAATATGCAGATTAGTAGTGCTCAATATAAGAAAGATGCAAGCAAAGTCTAGCAGCTTGCAGTGCTTTGGATTTTTATAATGCAATTATAAAGTCTTCAGAAAAAGCTTTGCTTTTTAATGTGATAGTGTAAGAAACTTCACAGTACAAAATATTTAATACATTTGCTTTTCTAAATACTAAATTTCGGTGGACTTGGCATAGGTAATCTTGTTTTCTTAAAAAGTCAGACAAACAAAAATCCCTACCAGAAACAACCCACCCCCTTACCCCAACATGCTGCTGGTCTTCCAGAATTTCTGGTTGTGGAGTATTTCTAATTATAATCAGACCTGGATAATTCATGTTGGGTTTATTCATAAGTAATAATGTTTGAAATATTTAACTGGTAAACAAAACTGCACTGTGCTTTGTATCTAAGCATATTATACTGAAGTTTTAAAGCTTAAATAATTCACATATATAAAAACTGTCTTAACTTACTGTTAAGGTCACTCAAATTTTCTGTCCATGTTTCTTAAAAAAAATATCAAGGAAATTGTAAGTTAAGGAAACACTAGTGTTTGAATTAATCTCGCTTCACATGCCTTAGCTCAGAAGCATCATAAAGTACTTGGATGTACTGAACCTTGTTAATCCTTCATGCATCTGTCATGTTCCTCACTTTCCATCATAAATACAGTCTTAACTGACCTCAACCCTCCCAGGTAGCCATGAAGAAATGACAGAATTGTATAAATGAGGACATCTAAAGAAGGTAGTTTTCGGTCTGGGAGACATGAACTGCAGGAGAGATGTATTCTACAAGTCAGGGCAGAGGTTTGGATGGTCCTATAACTTGCATAAAGATTTTTTAAAATTTTTTAAGAGGCTACTTCTGCTTTACATGTAAAACAGATGTTAGCCATGTTATTTCCAAGAGCACCTTCACTGTGTAGCCTCCAGGTCAGCTCATGAAGCAGCTTTTCACTACTGTTTGCTTCGCTTTTGTTTGTTTTGTACTGTTGTCTGAGACAAACTGACTTAAATAGGTAACAAAGAGCAAACAGCTCAGTCCATAACTGCCTTGGACTACAATGCTAATTGGATACTTTCATTTAGTGAACTGTAATAAAATGGCAGTCCTGGAGATAGCAGTGCAGCTGAACCTAGAGGTTTGTAAAACAAAGCTTTCAGGTTTTCAGTCTTGCTGAACATGATCAAACATCTTCTGAGTGTTAAAAGAGTGCATAAATTTTGAGTTTCTTAGCCTAAAAAAGAAGAAAGAAAACATTGCCTTTTATATCTACTCAAAATGTTTCTAAAAATCTTCGGAATTGTATATGATATTGAAATGAAAGCTGCATATTTGCAAGCATGAGCAACATCCTTGTGTCTCACTGGGTTAATTATTGTGTAGACTACTTTGTAACTTGCTGGAGTGCTCTGATGTGATTTGCTTTGGTTGGGGCCTAACTGTGAAAGTAAGCAGTAGTTAGGTATTGAGTTGACACATACTAAAAGTAGTTTGGGACTTGATTTACTTTGCTATTTGGTGCCATACTTTTGGTTTCTGAGTTCTGAGGAACTGAAAACAAGGGAGCTATTTTGTCCTAGCCTGTAGTTTCTCTGCATATCTGAAACCAGTTTTAGCATCTTCTGTGGAGAGGGTTAGGAAACAATCGAGATACGTAAAGGCATACGATGAGATAGAGTAGCTATTTCCTTTCACTTTGTGGTAAACACTTAAATACTAAACGTGCCTCTGGGATATTTTGTTTCTAGGAAATCAGTGATATAAGCAAGAATGTTTAATTTAAAACAGGAGTAAACAAAACTCATGGCATGCTTTTCTCTCACTTTTTTTAAAAGCAAAGAAATAGGCATGTTTGTCCAGGAACACGAGCAAGAAATAGGAGAATTGATAACTTGCACTGTTTTCTGTCTTTTTGAAGAATGAATTACTTGTTCATGTCACCTGTTGCGCTCACATAAGCAACAGTAATATGTTCTCTGACCTTTGTTCTTGCAATTAAAGATGCTGCTATTAGTCAACAACTATAGTGCAATTAAGTCCACCTGTAAGTTACTTGTGTGATTTCCTATGCTTATTTTCTTTAAATGATTAAAAAAAATCATGGTTGTGAGAGTTCTAACTGTGTAAGATTATCCACCTCATAATCTGATCAGTAGATAAAAGTCTGCTCGTTTTTATATCCTGAGCTTAATTTATTTATATGGCTTTATTATTGCTGTGCTATTTTATTTCCGATGAATATGCTGATACATTTTTGCTTCAGATATTTTGTTTATCCCACTTTTTCAACCATGTGATAAATCCTGTTTTCTTCCACTGCAATTTCTAGTGCTGTCAAATTATTTACTAACCAGTGCTGTTATTTCAAGACGTAGTTAGTAATTAACATGAAACCAGATCATTTTATGAAAGGTTATTTTGTGATGACTTTAAAAAATCCTAGGAGAGGTTGAAAATACCATTATGATTCATATGGATTTGTTGGAAATAACAATATACTCTCAGGTGATCTGTCTCTAGTTTAAATTGCCTGCTAGGTTTAAGATAAGCCATAGATAGTAATGTCTTGGCTCACAGGAGTCAACTCAGATTTATTAATAATATCCACTCATAAATTCAGGGTAACACTGTGCCTGTAATTTCAGATCCTAAAATAAGATTTTTGTATACAGTTGCACAGAATTAAAATGCTTCACAGTTGCCTTAATTTCCATTGAGAATTGGGATCAAGATCAAGGGCTTTATGTAGGGCAGTGTGTTTTCTTCCATTTGGATGCAGGCAACTCTCAATTCCTTGAAGAGATTCAGATAACATTTTAACCCTTCTTCACTTGTTTGATGCTGTTTAGGTTAAGATGTTCTCATCATCCCTTAGAAACATCTTCAAGACCAATGGCCTGTTTTTCTGCTGACGAGTTCTTTCTTAGAGTTAGGTTTAAGGTATGCTAATAGAGAAAATTAGGTGCATCTCTAGTCTAGGGTTTACCTGTCAAATAGAGGCCTGGCAAGATGATTTGCGGTGGGGGTTTTTTTAGGCCATCGTGATGGCTCCCTGGCCACAGTGTTGGGGAGGTTTTGTTGAGAATGAAGGTTTGCAATTTGGTTTGGAGAATGCCCAGGGCCAAGGAGACAGTAGGATTTCTAAGAGTAGTAGTTCCTTCCTGTACAGAGATATGTTGAGACTTCCATAGTGTCTTTGTGACCAGATAGGATTTTGAAAGAACTTCACCTGCAACTTTTATTTATATATATACACACACATCTATATATAATATTAATAACAAGTATATATACTATTTTGAGAATTTATCATCTCTTAAAAGTATGGAGAAAAAGGTTAAATATTAGATGTCTACAGGATGATGCTCATACTGTTACCAATAAGGTACTTAGACTGAAGCAAGCTGATAAGTCTTTCATTAAATCAATGCCTGAATCTTCTAAAAAGTAAATAAATTTGCAGCCCACAAAGTTAAGGGGGAATACTTAACTCCCAGCAGGAATGAAAGTGCCTTTAATCTAAATAGGCAATGTAATTTTTAGTACCTTGTGTTCAAGGGCTGCATTCCAAGCTGGGGAAGCTCTACGCTAATCACAAACTGTGGTTCCCTGGCACGTTGTGGAAGCATTTTGGGAAAACACTGGATGAGTGGGTCTCTGAGAGCATTCAAGTCCTTGTCATGCTATAGATTAGGGCTCTCATGGGACCCTGATCTTTGATTTATGTGATGATTTCTGATTTCATGGAATGTGATGGGTATATTTTCTACTGTAGGTTTTTAGCAAAGCGTTTCCCCTGTAACCTTTTACATTCTCCTTTAGTCTTTATCCTTTCAAACAGAGTACAGCAGAAGCTATATTTCAATACCTCTTGACTGCACTATATTTTCAAGAAATTAATTCTTGTCTCATCTCTTGATATCTGTATCCATTACTGGCTAGTCTGTATACCACCATTAGACAGAAGGAAGAGGTCTTTGGCTATTGCATTAGTGTCTAAAGGGGATCATATATTGAAACATGAGATGTGTCTGGGAGTTTGGCATTCGTGGTCTTCAATTGCTGATGTCAGTTCTGTGTTCAGCGTTTGATAAGGGCAAGCAGTGAGGGATGTGCACCTCGGACATCTGGAGAAAAAGCTTCTATGTTACTCTATATGCTTCTATTTATTTCATAGAGAGTGGGCTCTGTTGGTGTTTAATTAGAAAAGCAGGCTGCTTTTTTTCATGTTCTACTTAACATGACTTGGTTAATAATGTTTCTGTGATACCTGTTTTTTTGACTGTTTATACTGTTGGCCACTGTATTGTGCAAAAGCGCCTGTGCATACTGGACTATAGGAAATGATGTAGCTGTTCTACAAAGATTTAGTCAAAGTTAAAATATTTGTCTGACTGCACGATCTGTCTTGTGCTCTCCCCTCTATGCATTCTTCAGGCTCCAGTATTACTTGCACACATGGTCACATTCTAATTGTTGTCTCTAGTTCTGCAGTGAGAGTGTTCTAAATATTCATAATGTTATGTATATATCATGGTAGGTGGCTGTGTATTATTAGAAATCCTGGGCTTTAAGCACACTGTCATTCATTGTTCAGTAAACACAATTACATTGCCCTATCTTTCATCTCTTCTCTAATGAATCCACGCTAATTGATTAATCAGTGCTGTTGCTTCACTATGGTAATCCCATATGAGGAATAGTAGTAACATAAGTAGCAATTACTAACATATGTTGTACACCGAGGAAAACATAATGTAGTACACCGTCAGCGGCAAACCCAGATCAGGACGAATGGAGTGGTGCCTCGACCAGGCCTCATGTTCCACAGCACAGCTCTGTCTGCTGGGAGGGGAAGTGAGTCGGGGGCCTGATTCTAGGTGCTCTTTGGGTGAGTGTGATCCACGGATTTACTGGCACAGGGAGTATCTCAGGCTATCACTGATTTGTGGTGTGGTATGAAAAGGCATGTCTGAGAAGATGTGGGCAATGTGATCAGCTATATCTTTATCAAAGTTTCATCTAGTGTTGGTTCTGAAGTGACTGTTGTCTTGACCTTAAATGTGACTGTGACAGGGACTTCTAAAGGGAGATGAAGAGCATTCTTATACCATTATAGTATCTTACTGATGTTACTGTTTAATTTCCAAAGCAATGAGTTAAGATTTCTGATCTAAGACAAAGCTTAATGCTGGCTCTTGCAGGCTGGGAGTGGTGTTTAACAGGCCAATGGACGGTAAAGATTTGGTTTTCCTTGCTGTTACAGAATCAACAGAACTATGGATTCCTGTTGACCAACCTAGCTTGGTTAAGGCATCACATTATATGTGCCATTTATAAAGAGAATTACCAGCAAAATATCGAATACAATCTTTAGTGAAGTCCCTTTTTTAACCTTGAAAATGAGGTGTGAGTTTTAAATTTTGGAAATCATTGTTGTTCACTCCCACTGTCATTGGTGGGTGGTGGTAAAGATATACACAATTTTAATTTGGATGAAAAAGACAGCTAAGTTCAATAAAGAATTTAGTGCAAGGAATATGCAAGGCTAAAGTATCACTTGTATGTTCAGCTTTTAGATAATACACATTCTTTAGAAGCCTTTCAGATAATATTGAGGACATGTTGGTGTAGCAAGAGCCAAAAGTGTTGATTTGGTAGTGCAATTACATTTGTAATTTTTTATTATTTTCTCTATTGTGCATTAGTGGGGTGGGGGGGGGGGTTAAGTGTTCAAAATTAGTAGTTTTAGGGCTGTGAATAAAAACTGAATTTTATTTTTTGGGGAAGTGGTGACGTAATACATAAGACTGTCTAAACAAGATTTAGATGTTCACTAAGTAATAATTTCATGAAGAAATTATCCTGAGGTAATGTGTAGTGGTTTCAGAAATTTTTTTTGTTTACTTAAAAGGAATATGACCAGTTCCTCTTTGCATAAATAAGAAAGGAGTCAAAATACAGATTTATAGTTTGCAAATCTCGT